>NC_138970.1:74591000-75859500 GCF_055761805.1 Camellia sinensis
GCGGTCTAAGAACTCACAGAAGATTCGGTTCATTAAATCCATAAACACGGTTGGTGTATTGGTTCGCCCAAAAGGCATCACTAGGAACTCATAATGGCCATACTGCGTACGAAATGTCGTCTTCTGGATATCTTTTTCCTTTACCTTCAACTGGTGATAACCCAATCTCAGGTCTATCTTAAAAAAACAACATGACCCTATCAATTGATTAAACAAATCATCTATACGAGGCATTGGGTACTTGTTCTTAACAGTTACCTAGTTCAACTTTTGGTAATCTATACAAAGCCGCAAGGCTATTCTTCTTAGCAAAGAGAAGCGGTGCTCCCCAATGCAATGTACTAGGGCGAATAAAACCCTTATCTAACAATTCCTAGAGTTGGATCTTCACCTCAGTAGGTGCAAATCTATACGGTGCCATAGAAATCAGTGTCGTACCAGGCACTAAATCAATAGATAATTCAATCTCACGGTGAGGTGACAAACTAGTGATATCGTCAGGAAAGACGTCTGGGTATTCACAAACTACCATCAGCAACTCAACTCGGACTTCGTCACATTCACTACCCAAGAAGTTTGCAAGAAGAAAACTAAGCTCACTCTGTTTACGCGGATCATACACCGGTGATAGAACTCTATCGACTCTGTCCCCCATGAAATAAAAACAATTACCGCTCAAGGTGCATACAGTAACCCTCTGACGGTAACAATCTATGACAACCCAATACAATGATAACCAGTCTATACCCAAAATAGTATCAAAACTCGACATGACAATCAACACAAATGTAAAAGAAAGTCAGCAACCGGCAACTTCTATGTTACAACCCCGACACCCTTGTTCCAAAACAATCTCACCACCAATAAGTGACTTTACACTAAGTGGAAATGCTAATCGAGCCAATTCTAACCCCAATGTTGATTAAAATGCAAACGAAATAAAATAGTGGGATGCATCCGTATCAATCAACACATTGGCAATAGAATTGCATAACAAGAAAGTACCTGTCACAACTGAAGGTGATGACACTAAGTCTGGTGTGGTAATAGCATACACACGCCATGAAGGTCTCTGCTCTACCTGTTCACCCTCTCAGAGCATAAGTCTGATGCATTGGCTGAGCTGAAGAGGCTCATTAGTTGGCCCTCGAGGCCTGTGTTAACTATGTAGGCTGGTGGCTTTGTGTTTGCCTCGAACTAGATGCACCGGGTGTGATACCCAACTATGGACAAAATCTCTTCATATGCCCTGATTGTCCACACTGATAACAAATAGACGGTTGCCCTCTCCCTTGACTCTGGCTCTGAGAACGAGCCAAAGACGATGCAGACCGTTGCCCTTCTCCTCGCTATGGGCAAACTGGAAACTTGTGGCCCAACTGACCACACTTAAAGCAAGTGAAATCTTCGTGACCACCTCTTCCAGAACCCGAACTCAGTACTGGAAAAGTGGACCTTGACTGAGCTCCTTGGGACTGCTGTGGGGTAGAACCCCTCTGTCTCTTACTGTCCCCTTAAGCATCTTGACTTCTTCTGGGGCCCCTAATTTGCTCCTTCTCCATCTGCATCACGATCTCAAGATGAGCCGTCGACTCTACAAGTTTCCTGTAATCTCTAATCATCGAACCGGTACCTTGAAAAGAAACCCATTCCTTAACCTTTTCTTGAACTCCACACAACGACACTCCTCTGTCGCCACTAACTATAGTGCAAACCTTGATAGACTAGGAAATGTGGCCTCAAACTTGGCCACCTGTGTGTTCAACTACTTAAGCTTTGAGAACTGCTTCCTTAACTCCTCCCTAACAGTGGGAGGTAAGAACTTGTCCTAGAATTCGTCGACAAAAGCCTCATAGGTTACTCCAATGCGCCCAGGCGCATACTTCCCCAATGACCCGCATCTTCCTTCAGCTGGAAGGATGCCAAGGTCACTCTCAAACCACCGTCTTCGATGTCAAGCATCTCAAACATCTTCACCATTTGTTGCAGCCATTCATCTACTTTCAAAGGCTCTTTAGGATCACTAAAAAACTCGTCTGGGTTAGACCAGAAGAACTCTCTCTTTAAGAATGATGGCCCTGCCTTAGCTACTTGGGCCTGGACTTGATTCTCAGCCCTGAGAATGTCCATAGACTCCTGCAAAGCTCCGGTCATCTCACGGGCCAAAGCGTCCATGGCTTGTTGACTAATTGGTTCGGCCACATTAGCTTGACCAACCCATTTTTACTGTGCTGGAATCTTATCCGGTAAAGGCACCTTCTAGGCCTACCACCACCACGTCCACATCCTGACATCCTAATGAAGGTAACAAAAGAGATTAGCACATTTACAAATGTGTCAAAGCTAACTCACTCGCGTCCTAATGTGGTGGACAACAATAATTCATTCCATATAAGCACATAGTCACATAAACACCTATGAATTTCCTTCCCGGATAATGACCGTCCCGCGGCGTTGCTAGAGTTCTAATTAGAAACAGCAGTGATTAGGTGCTCTTCTAATAGGACTTCTAAATACCCATAGACCCAATCAATATCCTAGAAATTAAATTCCATACCCATATAATCACATAAGCATGTTACCACATAGTGTACTATACATACAAATGTCTCTATCAAGTGAGACAAACCCATAACCCATTGTGGTAATAACCACTTCCCACGTACCCAAGTATTCAAACTCGATATGCTTTGAAACCAATTTGTAACGCCTCGAAATAAACACAATATACTCATCTCATAACAACCAATAGATAACAACATAAATGAATTGATAAGCTTTCATTAATCAAAGTTTAATATACAAGATCTGACACATGCAATATACATTTATAAACAGTACATCACGAATCTACAACACGTGTTACAAGATAGTGAAAAGAAATGAAAGCTAAACAGATAATCATATGACCTAAAGGCTTACATCTTTCCAAGACAATGCTTGGGTACATCAAAAGTGAGCCTTAAGCTCAATACAGATAAATCCCTAGGTTTATACAAAACTTAATACAAAGTAACAACACCGAGCCTTCAACTCCACAGTCCTTCAAAGCTAAGTCCTTAGCGGAGGTATATCACTAGCACCTAAAAATGGTTTTTCTCACATAAGGTGAGCCAAAGCCCAGTAGAAAAACTATAACACAATGTATAAATCTTAACAAAGCCATAAGGTTTTATGCGTATGCAATGCCAGTATAAAAACATTTATAACCTTTTCAAAAGTCGTGCTATGCCAGGTTTATATCACAATTCTCAAAACCATGCCTTTTACAATAGACAAAAAGGGAAAATCTCAAACTAGTACAACCTTTTACGGATATTTCATCCGCGGGAAACCATCAAATGGAACCCATGTAAATGTAGCCTATATAAGCGCTACTATTGCCATTTTACGGATATTTCGTCCACGGGAACCATCACCCATGTATACGTGCGTTTTTTGGGACTTTCACCCTGGACACACAGGCCAACTTAATTTGGTGACACACACCTCTTTCCAACGTTCGCCGCATTTTTCTGAAAATCATATACATTTTCAATATATTAAATAAGCAACAATGTTCAATGCACATGGATGAGAAATTAGTTTTAGTTTACATAATTCTAATGCAATTTTTACAACACTCATAGCTATCCTTTACCGATAGCCCAAAATAGATATTTCTAAATAGATCAATAAATTTCATTAAAGATACACTGTTCCAAAATCTCAAGATGGGAGTTATAATACATATCCAACTCCGCCATCATCATCAACATTACTTCAGTTTCATAATTCTCAACATCAATTCCATTTTCTCTTTGCAATCTCAAACATTCACATTTTATGGCAAAACCCCATTCTCTTTAAAAATCAATTTCAATGTAGGAAATATCTCATATCAATATATATCAACTCCAATTTCATACCCACAAGCTTAAAAAACCATTAGAAAACCCCACTTTTTCTTTTTAAGTTCAAATCCTAGGTTTTACCAAAACCCCTCAAACCACTATAGTCTTTTGAAAAAACAAATAACTAAGGTAAAACTCATACAAGAGTTTGAAGAATCCCTACCTCATTCTACAGTAGACAAGGGTCGACCCTTCCCAGACTGGTGTCGACCATTGAGGCCAACAACAAAAGACAAGTGTCGACACCACCAAGGCTAGTGTCGACCTAAATTTCAATAGCTATTCCAAGAACATAGCAGTAAGATGGTGTTGACACCTCCAAAGCTAGTGTCGACCCTAGGAACAGAACAACGCAAAGAAAAGAAGGCAGTGCCCACACCAATAAGGATGGTGTCGACCCCTGAAGCCAAAACCAAACATAACAAGAAAGGAATGACCATCACGAATATGGTTTCCTGGATTCAAAAGTAATAAATGGGTCGGGTCTAAACCAGAATCGCTATAATCTCTCCCCTTTCAGTATTTCGTCCCCAAAATTAAAAACAAATTTAAACCAATTACAACAATGATAATAAACTAATCTCATTACCTTGACCCATCCACCGATCATTCATTCATATCAACATGACAAATAAGTTCTTAATATTGAATATACAATTCACATTTCCAAAACATATACAATGTTTACATTATATTAACACAACAAAACTCTCAAAACATGCTCAAGTACCAATAAATAGGTTCGGATGCTTCTCACAGACTTCCAACTCACGTTTCCAAGTTGTTTCCTCAACCCTGTGATGTTTCCATAACCCTTTCACCAAAGGAATTGTCTTGCCTCGCAAGACTTGGTCTCGAGTATCTAAGGCTCTCACCGGTCTTTCTTCATACAAGGCATCCTCATCAATCTCTAACTCAGTCCAATCTAACACATGTGAACGATCCGACTCATACTTCTAAAGCATATAGATATGGAACACGTCATGAACCTTAGAAAGTTGTGGCGGCATGTCTAAGCAATAAGCTACCTCTCCAATTCGCTTTAGGATCTTAAAAGGCCCAATAAACCTAGGAGACAACTTCCCGCTCTTCTCAAACCTCATCAAACCCTGTCTAGGTGATATCTTCAAGTAGACGTGATCTCCTACCTCAAAGGATAATGGTTTCCTCCTATGGTTGGCATAGGTCTTTTGACGACTCTGAGTCATGACCAACTTCCTACGGATAAATGCAACTTTCTCCGTCGTTTCACACACTAATTCTGGACCCAACATAGGTGCATTGCTCACCTCGGCCCAACATATAGGAGAGACCGATGAGAGTCATAAAGGGTGTGTTTATTTGGACGGACTGGATAAGGGCGGATTGGAATCCATCGGATTGTAATCTTGGGATTCATAGTGCTGGAACTATGTGGTTAGATAGGATATGTATTATATGTTTGTTTAGTCATGGGATTAGATGTTAGGAAAGGACTATTTGGTTGGATAAGATATGAATCCCTTGTTTGTTTGGGATATTATGGAGAATGATAAATGCTCAAATGACTATTTTACCCTTTTCAATTATATACTAAATAATATCAATATTAAGCATATCTTTAATATTTTATTTTATTTTTTACACAATTAAATAAATTTATTTTTCGAAAATTAAATGAATTGAATAAATAAAATATCAATAAAAATATATGTTTTTTAATTAAAATTTTAAATAAATTTATTTTAAAAAATAATAATAATTAAATAAAATATAAACAACATTTTAAAATAAAAAATTAATAAAATATCTATAAAAAATTATTTTAAAAAATTAAATAAATAAAACATCAATAAAAATTAAATAAAATTATTTTATTTTTAAATTGAGACATTTAAATTTTATTGAATTTTACTAAATATAATACATAATTAAATAGTAGAGGGTCAAAATGGTCATTTCACCACCTAATCCCATATTCCCCCTTATCCCCCCATTTGTGTCCCATCCCCTCTAGGGTACAATAGTCCAACACATTTGGGACTAATAGTCTAGAAGGACTGTTAGTTCGAAGCAAAAATTTTGAACCAAACAACGGACTATTAGTCTGGATGGACTATTCGTCTAATCCCATGGCTCAATCTCTCAAAATAAACACCACCAAATGATATAACTTCACAACAAAATTTCATAACATTAATCACAAAATATATAATCTCAACACAAATTAGCGTAACAAATGTACAAAATTTTATGGTTTATGTAACAAAAGTTTGTGGCTAGGTTACGATGGTGTGACGAGATTATGCATTTTGTGATTGGTGTTATAAAATTTTATGATAAACTTATGCTAAGTTGTGATAGGGTGTGTACCATAGGATTTCCCTGCAAACTTATATGCATTGATTACCAATTCATTTGGGCAAGGCATATAATTATCTAACCCAAGTCCTCTATGGACATTTATGGTGCACACCCCTTTAAGGGTATGTATGATATACATTGTTAGTTACGATTTTTTAGTCAGTGGTTATAATTTACTGTATTGTTAATTATGACATATTATGATATTAGTTATGACAAAATTTTAATTATGGTCCGAGAGTTGTTTGGTCATACCTTATATGATATTCAGTTATAATTCAATTTTTTTTTTTTAATTACAACTCGTATAGTATTAAATTATATCATTTGTAATAATCAAACTTACAAATATTATAACTTACATATATGTACCATAGTATTTTCCATCCATCCATAGCACAAGTCAACCATTCATAGTACAAGTCTCATCTCTCATACCATCTCCAAACCAACATAAGAGAGCAAAAAATAATCCAAAATATGATAGAGGAAAATAAAATAAATAATGCAAACCCATCATCAAAGTAAGTTTAAAAATTGGATTTATATATCATTTTTCTTTAAATATAGAATATTGAACTAGTCTTGTGTCCCAATCAATTGAGATCAACTATGTGAATTTTTTTTCTCCATTATGCTCTATCAAAAGTTATATACTTAAATGATTTAAACAAATCCATATATTTGTTTACTATTCTCATTCCATGTCAGTTTGAGTCTTTTTCCCTCCATAATATTTTCATTTATGATGATCGACTCTTTTCTCATTCTACGACTAATTAAATCTTAATTCTCCTAATATGTATTATATATTAAGTAAAAATCACTTTTATCTGAAAGACTATATGACCTTCAAGACATTAATAAAATTTCTTAATTTTTTTAACTACACTTAGCTGTAACTTGAATGAAAATAGTTAAAATTTAGTCAATTCTTTTTTCTATATACTTAAAATAAATTTTATGTTATTATTTAATTTTTAAAATTATTTATTTATTTTTGTGCATAACATTGGTATTACACTTGTTCCAATTGAAGTGGAGATTCAACTCTATTTGGATTGATTTTTTTTTTAAAAAAAAAATTCTAAATTTTTTTTCAAAAAACCTAAAACTAATTTTGTGAAAAAATCATAATAAATACAAAACATCAATTCATATAGTTTTAAATTTTTTTTAAGGAAAAAATAATTTTTAGATATTCAAAAATATATTTTTGCAATTTATTTTTGTCAAATTAATTCCTATTTTTTTTTCCAAGATTTTTTTTCCAAGATTTAAAAAAAATAAAATAAACCTTATAAATTTGATATAATTAACTAGGGTCTCTTTAGGATTATATAACACTTAGCCCCTTTTTCATTAGTAATTATTTAGGCATATTGTCATCTCTTTTTCACATGGATATTTATTTTACCTTGATTATTCTTGTATCTTTACACCATCTGCGTTACTTTTGATCTCTTTAACTTTATTAAAGAAGAATTCGGTGTAATTATGCCAAAACTATGAATTTGCTATATTTTATTTAAACATAAGGAAATATTAGTGTAATTTATGCTTATTTTTCATCTTGCACCCTTTATAACTTCTTGTCATATTTATATGTTACAAAATTGAAAATTGAATTACATGTCCCTCCCACAATATTTAGGCATCTTGAGTTGTCAATTAGGAATCAAAAGGTTTCTCATCTACATATGGTCTTCTAAATTGGCCATATAGTACATGGAAAATACTAATAGGTACTCCTACAATGTAAAAGACGAGTTATGTGAATGCAACCATTAGTTGTAGGTTTAACACCACCAACAAAGAGAAAAAAGATGATGTCAATTGTGCAAGTTAGAATATTTTTTCTTGATGTTAGTTACCAAGGTGAATGCCTTAATTAATATTTTTTCTTATCGATGGTTTTTTTTTTGGGGGGGTAAAAAATTGGTTGCCATTGATTTTTTTTTTTTCTTCAAGTTTCCGTGTTTATACATTTTGGCAGGTCTAATACCAGAAGAGATTGGTGAGCTTCCAAATATGAGAGAGCTAGCACTTTCTGCTAACAACTTAATGGGTGCCATTCCAACATCAATTTTTAATATCTCATCACTTCAGCTTATGTCGCTTGCGAGAAATAACTTGTCGAGCAATCTTCCATCAAGTATAGGGCTTTGGCTACCCAATCTTACTACTCTCCGTCTTGGAGGAAATAACCTCATTGGAATTATTCCTGAGTCAATTTCAAATGCTTCTAAACTCATTTCTTTAGACCTTGGTAGCAATGCATTTACGGGTTCAATTCCAAAATCTCTTGGCAATTTACGACTACTCCAATTTCTCAGCTTGGCAAGAAATAATTTGACGAGTGGGTCATCTTCTTCCTCTCCAGAATTGAGCTTCCTTACTTCCTTGGTAAATTGCAAACATTTAAAAGTATTGTGGATAGATTATAATCCTCTGGACGGCATTCTTCCGACAACTATTGGAAATCTCTCTGCTTCCCTTGAGAACATTGATGCAGATTCTTGTGGAATCAAAGGCAACATTCCTAGTGAAATTGGTAATATAAGCAATTTGGCATTCTTGAATCTTCAACAAAATGGCTTGACCGGATTCATTCCCTCTACAATTAAAGCGTTGGGAAAGCTTCAAATATTGTATCTTTCCAACAATAGACTGCAAGGGTCCATTCCAGATGATATATGCCAACTTAAGAACATGGGTGATCTAGGATTGGACCAAAATGAACTTTTTGGATTGATTCCTGAATGCTTAGGGAATAGTACATCTCTAAGGTATCTCTACCTCAATTCCAACAAACTAACTTTCGCCATACCTACAAGGTTGGGCAATCTTAAAGATATCTTGGAAATTAACCTGTCCTCGAATTCTTTAAATGGAAATCTGCCACCACAACTTGGGAGTTTCAAAGTTGCAACACTAATAGATTTTTCAATGAACCAGTTCACAGGCAAAATCCCAAGTACAATTATAGGTTTGCAAAACTTGGTTACTCTTTCAATGGCGCACAACAAGTTACAAGGATCTATACCTGACTCATTTGGCAGCATGGTGAGCTTGGAATTCTTAGATCTATCCTATAATGACCTGTCCGATGTGATCCCCAAATCCTTAGAGACATTGTCTCATCTTTCATATCTCAACATTTCTTTCAATAAGTTAAGAGGACAAATTCCAAATGGGGGACCTTTTGCGAACTTCACCATTCAATCTTTCATGTCGAATGAAGCATTATGCGGTGCACCAAAGTTTCAAGTCCCGCCATGCCATACTAGTTCCCTTCATCATCTGAGGGAAAAACGAGTAGCTCTAGCGTTATATATTTTGTTACCTATTGCTTCCATACTGCTTGCTACGATCTTTGTGTTCTTGTTCACAAAATGTCGAAGAGGAAATAAAACTCCATCCAATGTTGATCTCTTACCAACAATAACACCTCCAAGAATCACATACCAACAGCTTTTTCAAGCAACTAACGGGTTTAGTGAGAGCAACTTGCTTGGTACAGGGAGTTTTGGTTTTGTCTACAAAGCTATCCTTGAAGATACCACAGTTTTGGCTATAAAGGTATTCAACTTGCAAGTAGAAGGTGTATTCAAAAGTTTTGATGTAGAATGCGAGATAATGCGACACATTCGTCATCGCAATCTTACTAAGGTCATTAGCAGTTGCTCGAACCTTGATTTCAAAGCTCTAATACTTGAGTATATGCCTAATGGGAGTCTTGAAAAGTGGTTGTATTCTTACAACTATTTCTTAGATATGTTGCAGAGATTAGACATAATGATAGATGTTGCATGTGCTTTGGAGTATCTTCACCATGATTATTCAATGCCTTTGGTTCACTGTGATTTGAAACCCAGCAACATCTTGCTAGATGATGATATGGTTGCACATGTGAGTGATTTTGGCATTGCGAAGTTATTAGATTTGGGGGAGAGTGTCACACATACAAAGACCATAGCAACATTTGGGTATATTGCACCAGGTGACTTCTAAATTTTAATTTATATTTTCATATTTTTGTGTTTCTTTATATATGTTTCGAATTTATAGACATTTTTCATATTATAGCACAATTTTAAATATAATTTTCATAGAAATTTTTATGATTTTGTTGACAAGGAGCTAATTCTTTAAATGGTAAATTACACCAAACCCCATTGAATAATGATAAAAATACAATAAATCTCACAATTTCAACATAATTATATTGACCTCCCTTTCAAAAATAGAAAAATGAAAAATGCTGAGGACCCCAAATATTTTACCACATATTCTACCAAATGTCTCACATGGGTGTGGGATCCACTGGAAAAATTAACAATGTTAACTTCAATAAGTAAATTACTTTTTGGCCTTTACACATTATATTTTTTATTTGTCAAATTTAACAATAATACCAAATAACAAAATTACTCTTTTTTTCCACACGACCACAACTACATACCCTTCTTTCCCAAAACAACTCACCTATCCAACATTTGCCACCATTGCATACCCCTTCAATACTGCCACCCTCTAGTATGCCACGAATCCAACCACCAACACATACCAACTTGCCACCACCAAAATTCTATAATTTTCTTGACAACATGATATTTCTTTTGATTGTATGTAGAGTTTGGATTGGAAGGATTAGTATCCACAAGCTGTGATGTTTATAGTTATGGAATCTTGCTTATGGAAACATTCACAAGAGTGAAGCCCACCGATGAAATGTTTTTTGAAGACATGACGATGAAACGTTGGATGAGGGAGTCACTACCAAATGCAATCTCTCATGTTATAGATGCTAACTTGCTTAAGCCAGAGGAAGAACACCTTACTGTAGTTGTACTGCAGTGTGTATCATCCATCATGGAATTGGCTTTGAGTTGCTCTGCAGAATCATCCGAGGAGAGGATGAACATGAAAGATGTTCTCGTAACACTCAAAAAAATTAAACTTTGGTATCTAGAAAATTGTGGAAGGAGTTGAAAGAAGAAAAGTTGGGACTTTGGTATCTAGCCAATTGGAACATTCAAAAAAGTTAGCCAGATGCATCTGTACCTGGTAGTGATTACATAGTACTTTGATTGCTTATTGTGTATGCTTTGTATTTTTTTTTCCTATGTTTGTATACGGTTGCAGTATGCGTAAGTAGTTATCTTGAAGAACTAAGCAAAAAAGAAAAAAAAAAGAGAAGAAGTTAAATATGGTAAATGTATCCAAACATGTGTCTTTGAGACTTTCTTTCTGTAATGACTTGGATTCTAATTCGTATCGGATTGGTGTAAAGTGGTGCTTGTCACCTTAAAACTTGTATGGTTGTCAGACTCTTGGTATTGATGGGTTGGCAAGTAAACTTTAAATATTATAATTGAGGATCCTTGGGTGATGTTTAGAACCTTGATTGAAACCTTAACAAGGTATTTAGGCAAGATTAGATCAAAAGCCCCAAATTTGAGTTTTTATTTTTGACCCAACTTCACTATTTTGCCCTTTTCTCCTTCCACAACTTGAATTTGAATGTGAGGCTAGAACCATTGGAAATCTTGTTTCCGGGGCTTCGATTTGGACGTAAGAATGATCTAAAATGGAGTTCGAACGACAGAGTTATACCTCTTTGAATTTTTAGTTTCTGTGCTGGAAGCAAGCTCGCTCGATTGAGACTTTCTTCGCTCGAGCGAACTGCGCGATTTTCAAAGATTTTGGGAGCTTCTTTTCCACGCTCTAGCCAAGCTTCCTTCGCTCGAGTGACCAGGTCGCTAGTAGACATTATAAAGTGACTTTTTGGCCCCAAAACCTTAGTTTTTCTTCCTCTCTTCTCTTCCTCTCCTCCATGTCCGAAAACCTAGCCCTCAAAACTTTGATTTCATCCATTTTTACCAAAAAAATCCACCATGGATCTTGCGTCAAAGATGAAGAATAAGAGAAGATCAACATTTTCAACCGATTAGATTTTGGATTTTCAAAAGGATGCTCTTGATCTAGCTTTTTTGCTTCCAATCTTGAGGTAGGGGTGTCTTTAACTTGCTATATGCTTGATTGAGACTCATATGTGGTATTTTCACTAGTTATTCATTTGGTATATATATACATAGGTATATATATGTGTGTGTTGTAGAGATTTGTTGTGTTAATGAATAAATTGAAATACATGTGAGCAACACTTCATGGTTATGGAAGAAATCATACTTATTATGGATGAATATCATTGTGTATGATGGATAATTAACTCAATTTCATAAAGGAGAGAAAACCCCCAATTTTTACTCAAACCCTAGCTTTCAAATTTAATTTATAAAAAGGGGTTTTGCTCAATTGATTTCTAAAACATGAAATTGAGTGTAATTACTTGACCTTGAGATTGAAATGTAAGATTTGAGATTCCTTCTTAATGCAAACCTTGAGAAGAAGATGATGATTGTTTGATGGTAGATCCTTGAACTATGAAATGTGAAGAGGTGGATTATTATGAGTTGATATCATCTTAGGAAAGTAATGCATTGTTTATAAATTCATGCACCATATGCATTATTCATCTCTTTTTGGTTTACCTTTGTATAAACGGTTGAAAGTTGGAAAGGGGTAAATAGTCTATGAGTCGAGTAGTGAATGGGGTTGGAATTGGGTTGTGTATTTTATTTGGTACTCGTGCGGGGAGTCAAGGTGCCCAATTGCCCTGCTTGCGGATATCGTCGAACGAATGTGGAGAATGTTTTGGGGTGTCCACGAGCTCGTCGTTTCTGGAGCCGGCAAATGTGGAAAATAGATGGTTTTGTGTGTCCACGTTCCTGCCATTTATGGAGCCGGCAAATGTGGCAGGTTGTGATGTTTTGGGTGCCCATCACCCCGCCGTTTCTGGAGCCGACAAATGTGGGACTATTCTTAGTATACAAAGCTATATCTATGTATAACTGTTTTGATTGCGGCTCTCACTTGGGATGTCATAGTATATTTATCGCCCATGGTTATCTTGAAAAATGTTGGACAAATGTCACGCATTGCATATTTCATTTATATTTAAACAATATTTATAATTAAACATTTAAACTTTCAACTTGCATTGCATGATCATGTGTGTTTCAGTTAATTATATAACTTGTTAAATACATTGCCTACTGAACTTTTTGCTCACCCCAAAAGTTAACAAATTTCAGGAAAAGATATCAAGGCACCACCACAATGATGGATGTATGAAATGAAGTTGGATGAGAGCACAGGAGATCTTCTATAGATATTTTTTGATTTGGTTTTGCACAATTTTGTATGAACTATTTGTATGAATGAATTGGAAAATTTGCTTTGTATATATATAATTTGACAATGATGTATCTTTGAGATAGTTCAATCGGAAAGAGGAGTTAAAAGATTGTATTAATGTTAATATTTGTTATCTGTATGTGTGTATTATTGTTTATTGTATTAAGGTATCAGGGGAATTGAGAGGTATTTCTTCAGGGCATTACACTTTCCACCCCATGGTCACTAATTTTGAATAAACTTTTGGAAATCCAACGACTTCCAATTTCCAAATGTGTAATAATTTTGTTGGCACAACCATATCAACAATCTTAACATATATAAATTTTTGAATGAGAATCATCAATAAAACATTGCTTCAATAATTGCTTTAACAATACCACTTCTTCTATTCTTATTAAAAAAAATTAATGAGAATAAATTAATGAAAACCAAAAAAAAGATTACAATAGTGTTGTCATGTGATCCTATGGAGCAACAAATGACCATCATATTGTATTGTGCTTCTTTAGAAAGCTGGAGAGCTTGGGTTGGTTCCTTTTCTAACGCTAGCCCAGTTTGTAAATGATGAAGCAAGGCAAGCTCAGGAAAGTATAGACTGGTTCTTAGGTCCATCTTGGCCAACATTGTACTATCGACAAGTTGGCATCCTTAAAGCAACTACTCATTGTTGTGATGCCCCAACCCAAGAAAGGGCATTTGGTGAGGAGGATTGTTTTGACGAAGAAAAATTCGTGGTTGAAAAACTATTTCAATAAGGCAATTGGGCTGGAGTGCTTTCACTAAATAATGCATGTGGATTGAGCAAACCACTGCTAGCCTTTTTCTCTTTTCTAAGAATTATTGACATACGGGTCCTTTCCCTCTCACAAACCTTTCAAAGTGGACGTGCGTCCTTATTGGCGAGAATTTTCTTCCTCTGGTGTTATCTCCTTACTATGCACACTTTGAAATATGAAGCATGAAATGAAAGATATAAATTTGAACTATTTTAGAATAAACAATATTTGTTGCAAATAAAAAAAGAAGTTATTTGTGTGATAACATATTTTGTCTAGATTGAATGAAGAATTGAAGCAATGTACAACATTTGTCAACATGTACACTAAGGTGTACCCAGAGGAGGAAAGGGAATTAACATTGTTGAGTGCTTAAATGACTTTGCAGGGTTCCTTAAAAAAAAAACAAAACAAAACAAAGATTTTGTGGGAGGAAAAATAAAAAATGAAATCCAAGCACCTTCCTAAAGGCAATAAAATAACTTGCTACAAACCTAAAATGTGCTCAATTTTCATAGCTATTAGCAACCACCAATCATCAATCACACAAAAAAGATCAACAATTAAAACCTGCACTAGACCCCAAATAGATTTTGAAAAGTAACAACGTAACTTAAATCTGCACAACAGAACAATATGAAGAGAGTAAACACTTCAAAGAATGAACTCTTACTCCATGTTTCGATATTGGTGGAGAGAAAAGATAAGTGAATGGAATAAAAGTTAATTTTTTTCACAAATTCTTACCTTTTTTTTCAACCACAAATCTCGAATCCAAACACAACTTACATGTCTGCCACAACACCATGAGTCAATGAAGAAAACTTACATAAGCAAAATCACTTTCATTCTCTTATTAATAAATAACTGAATCAATAAAATGAAAGAGATTTTACAGATTGAAAAACTCGCACAATTATATACCACTTGGGTGTTGTCTTATTAAGCAAAAAAATTACATTCTTTACTTAATTTTGAACACGAGTGAACATGGAAATCAAATTACTAGTGGTTTAATCATCTAAAATGAGAGTACCAACAAATAGCCTGTGTTGAAAGGTATTGTTCATGAATGTCCAAGAGTGTTCTTAATATCGCTTCCAACAACTGATCATTTTTGGATCAAAAGGGAATTCTAAAACTCTTATTTTGTTATATCATTGGTTAACCTCACAAGACACCTCAACATCGTGAAGCTCTAAAAAAAATAAAAAAATAAAAAAATTGAACTTTAAAAATTGGGTAAATTACAAATAAGCTCCCTAAGGTTTGCTTAAAATACAATTTGTCCTCTATAGTTCTGAAAATTACATCCCGCCCCTTGAAATTTATAATTTCATAACTAATGGCCCTTTTATTAATAAATCATCAAGTCAATTAACAATTTTTAAAGATGTTAAAAATCTATAATCTATTTCAATTAATAATTCAGATAATTTTATCATTGCATAGGAGAACAGTTATGAATTTTATTTATTTATAGTTAATTGTGTTAAATAATAAATTCTGATAAGGGGTATTTGTAATTTACCCTAAAAAAATATAGAAAATAAACTAAGAAAAAGCCCTTCGGCTGGTAAAAACTAAAAGACGAAGCAATTTATATTAAAAAGAAACAATTGCACTCTAAAATAGGATATGGGAGAGAGGGGGAGAGAGAGAGATGTGATTTCAATATGAAAATGGAGTTGCTCTATCTAGCCCTTCAGTAAGGTATCACCAATATGAATTATGTTGGGATTTAACTACTACCATTAACATTTTCGGGAAAAAGGATGAACTCTATGATGGCATCTATTCATATCCTCATTGCCTTGTATTTGTGTGATATAATGTTCAATAAGCATATAAATTGAAGAAAGTGGGTGTGCAAACACTACAACCCATAAAATCAAAACAACATTACTTACTGGTTTATGAACCCAAATGTTGACGAACAGAAATAAAAAAGAAGAAAAGGCACTGACACTGTGGTGGTGGATATTGAAAAGTTACTTGTAGTTTGATGCTTGACCAAACATATTCATAAGCCAACACTTGCATAGCTATGTAAATGTTTGCTTTCATACGGAATGAATCTACTTAGATTGTTCATGACGGTTCACCCCTACAAAAGGAACACAAGGCATGTCATAATTATTCACCAAACATGTAGCATCAAATGTAACCACATCACAAAACTCCCTAGATACCACCTTGCATCAACCCAAAATACATTGCATAATTGGACCTTTTTTATGCAGTATAAAAAGACATAATTATCAACTTGTATTTTCAAAGTGTAATTATACATTGCAGTCGCATCGCCTTCCGCAAGTAATAAATGTTGACTTCTTCAATATAATTTCTACAATCCTTCGCGAGAAATGATAGACTCACATGCCCCTGCCTCAAGCACAAATAAATTGAAATTTTTGTTCATTTTAACACCAACTCTGTCATTTAATTTAAGTCTCATTTCATATGTAGTTGAAATATCCTATTGCACTTGTAAAACCAAGATTTTCTTGGTCCCATTTCATTAGATATGGTTAAGGACTAAGGAATTCAACATCCAACTTTCATTTGGGCATAGAATTGCATTAAGCATAGATTTGCAATCTATTTTTGTTTGTGGTTGTAATATGATTGGTTTGCTTGTTTTAATCCTTCACTTTTAATAATACAAGCAACGATTACAATCAAGAAACAACTCTAATTGCCAAATCGGAATAGTTATTTCTATTCAAAGTTACATCTCACCCATTTGTTATTCAGTTTTAGGAATGCACAAAATGGTGCAACAAGCACAAGTTTTGCAAGCTGAAAAGATATTACAAACTCTTTATAGCTTTAGCGAACATGTGACCTTTCTTCCCAGATGAAATTGTTTAAAGCACTTTGAAAGGTGTCTAGAAAGTTCCACAGTGTACAAGACATCACACAACAAAAATTTCTTTTTTCTTGTGAATTGAAAGATTATAGACAAGACAATAATTAGTGTAGTTGAATGCAAGAAACCTCAAGTGACTAGAAACCAACTCGACCTCAGACCTAAGGCACTTCTCTTGCTTAGTTTTGTAAATATTTACTCAAATGCTTTTAATATATAAAGCATATGTAGCTAACCTCCAACAGCAGAATTCAAACTAGATTATTACTAATAGTGTGCATAGCCCATTTAAGCAGTGGAATATATATATATATATATATATATATAAGAAGTAGAAAGGAAAACGGATTGTGCATTATTATTAGAAATATACACATCATGGATGATAGTGTAGAGATTTTGAAACAGTTCATTTACTTGCATAAAGTTAACATACTTAAAAAATACAATCTAATAAAACTATCATCATAACAAAATTCAAATTTCACAATTTAATTAAATAGTTTGGTGCAGTTTATCTGAGCTATTATGGGAGTATGTGTCAGACTATTTAATGCAACTTATACTTATAGCTTATTAGGCGAAAATGGATAAATGTTTAGGGTTTATTTTTTTGGTGACTTTTTTTTTTCACCTTTTGTGGTTTTTTTTTTGTTTTTGTTTTTGTTTTTTTTTTAATTCAAAAAACATTCAAGTTCCACTCAACTAGATGTAAGGGAAAAGTTTTTAAAATAATTAAATTTTGAAAAAAAACAATTCAGAAATGACCACACACACACACACACACACACATGCACACACACAAAGTCGTGGGAATTATACTCATTTTCATACATGATGTACAAACAGACAAAGCATCTTAACATATGCTCTAAGGGCCACATGTTAAAAATCCAAAAAAAAAAAAAAAAAAGATTTTTTTTTTTTGAGGAGGGGGGGGGGGAGGGGTGTTTCCAATTTTTAGATTAGTTGCTAAAATATGACTTTTTTGTGTTTTTTAATTCACAATAAGTTGCACAAAACAGACCTAATATAAACAGCAATCAATAACAAATGTAATTCTCAAAAGAGTTATTATAGAATCTAAATGAAATTAACCTCATCGAAATTCACAATACAAAAGCATTAGGATGTCAGAGTAATAGAAAATATATTAGAAGATCAACAAAAAATATTTATACCAACAATAAAAAAGGTACATTCATTAAATTGAAATCAAAAGCGAAGAAACATATGCATTTCCAAACCCTAAAATCAAAAGAGAGGGAGAGGATTATCGGATAAAGGGCAGAGAGTGAAGAAGAGTATAAGATAAGCCCCTTTTTTCTTGTTTAAAAACTATTGATTGGATTGGGTTGGGCCGAAATTTGTCAACTTTGGATGTTAGAAAATTGTCAGTGACTACAAAATCTTAAATTTGATCCAAAGTTTAAAAAAAATAATTCTTACAAAAATAATTTAATTTTTTTTATTACATATAACACATCAGTTAATAAAAAAAAATATAAATAAAAAATGAGAAAATTACAATAAAAAAAATCAGAGTTTTATCATTGTAAAAAAAATAAATTCTGAATTTTTTATTTTACCAATTTAAACCGTAATTCTTTTTATTTGTTTTCAATCTAAAAAATTAGCCGTTTTAAAAAAAATAAAATCGACAAAAATATTATATTTTAGTCATTAAACTCAATGTAAAGTGCACATAAAATAACTAAAATATAATTCTTTTTGTCGAGTTTAATGATTTAAATACTTTTTTTTTTTTTTGTCAATTTTACTTAACGAAAATAGATAAATAATTTAGATATGTATGATTGTGTATGTTTTGTTTTAACTTGTTTGTAATTCATTTAGTTTAAAATTTAAAATTGGTAGAATTCGACTTTTCTTTCCTTTCTTGTTCATGCACTAACCAAGAGAACCTTTCATTCATTACTTAGAATGTTAACAAGTGTACAATCGTGTAGACACTCCATTTTTGACCGTCCTTACGACTTGGACACCATCACTTGCACACCCAATCATGAATATATATGCTTGTTAAGTGCTCGAAAATTCTTAGCGGAATGCCACAGCTCTGAGCCTCAAAACCCGGCAAACCTTGTGCCTTGTTTTTGCACCAAACCCCAGCCTTTCAAACCTAAGAAGCTTAGGACCTGCAGGCCCATTTTTGTGGCTGCCGGCCATCCCTTTTGGCTGTCGGCCACCCTTGTGCCTTGTTAGCCAAGAGTGTGGCCTGCCGGCCACAAGTTTGTTTTGTAGATATTTTCTGCCAGCTATGCTAGCTGTTTGCGTAGATGCTTGCATCTGCTCTGATGTGTATGGATAGATGTTTTTGAGGGAGTGGCCTATTTTTCTATAAATATAGGACCTCCTCTTCCATTTTTGAAGGTTAGAAAAATTAGAGAAAAATTAATTTTCTCTCTCTATAATTCTCTCTCTCTCTCAAAATTTCTTGAGCTTTAGCTTATACACTGTTAACCAAACCTAGCCATCTTTAAGCTGAGGTACTTTTGAGCCTAACTTGAGCTCTTGAGGGTGTCCTTGTGTTGAATTATTGCTTAAAAGTGTCATTCTCTTCAAGAGGTATAAGGCTTTGCTTGTTTCATTGCTTTGGTTGATTCTTTTTCTACTATTTTTAGGCTATATAAACTTCTTATTTTTGGGCTGAAACTTGTGGTGTAAGGACTTAAAGGGTGGAGGGGTGGTTCACCTTTCTTTCCACCTTACTTCTCTAGCCTTTACCCTTGTGTTTCCCACTTTTACAATATCTTTTTTTGGAGTTTTTAAACATTGATTTTCAGAGTTATTTCAGTGTCTAAAAACATGTTTTGAAGTCCAAAACTGAAGGAGTTAGCCTCCCCTCCTTGTGTCTTGTTTACTAGCTTACATAGCTCCATGTTTTAGCTTATTGTTCTAGCTTATGGTTCTAGCTATTTTTGCCTTAATTTCAGCTTGTTTTAGGACTTGTTTAGCACTATTTTTGCACTATTTTTAGCTTCTTGTTGCATTTAGGCCTTGTATTGCATGCTTTAGTGTAATTTCTCATAGGCTTGGTGGTTTAGGCCTTAGCCACCATCTTATTTGAGTTGATTGTATTTATTTATGACTTTCCATACTTGTTTTCACCCCTAACCACTTAAGCAACCTCCTTCCATTCTTGGCTTTTGCTTTGCTTTGAAAGTTGGTTCAAATTAGTTACTTGTTCAAAACATGAGATTGAGGTCTTATGCTTAATGGTTTAATCTCTTTAGGGGTTCATTACCAACGGCATGACACTTCTCTCATGCCCAAATCAACTTTTGGTTTGATACTTCTTTCCATTAGAGGACTTAAAACTCACGTTTGGAATTAATGGATTAAAGAATGGAAAGGTAATTGAAATGGAGTAATAAAACATGAACTAAAAACGATACAAGATAATAATTTGGTTTGGGTTCAATAGGACGTTAATTGAACCCTTGAGTCTTGGATCGTTTCATACTCATTAGTGATGAAAACGGTTCAAGAGTCATTGTCAACTACTTCCCTTGATCATCCATGATAGGGAGTAGGTTTGAGAGTCCTTAATTGTTGCATTTATTGAACTAGCACCCCTTTGGTTAATAGGCCATCATGCAATGAAATTGCATCCATTGATGGTTTGTGAATCAAGTTTACCCCTCCTTTGAGCTGTTCAATGATAAGGAGGAATAAGTTGTGCAAACAAACCCTTGAGAATACCCAGTTCCTGCTCTATTTGCTTATTGTTGCCGCAAGAAAAACCAGTCATCAGTGGCCTGCAGGCCACCTTTTGTGGCTGGCAGGCCACCACTTCTAGCCTGCCGGCCACCTTTGCAAAACCAAGCAGTGTACTTTTCTAGCAAAATAGAGTTGGTTTTGAGTTAAAAAACAATGCAAATGTTCTACTGTGCAACAGAGGCCTCTGGCAGCAGAACAGTGGCTTTTTTGGGTGAAAATCCGGGCATGCATGAGCACTTCTTTCATGTTGTATTCATGTAATTAATTAGTTTGTTTTGATTTGTAATTAATTAATTAGTTAATTAGTTAGGTAGAATAGTTAATTAATTTGTTGTAATAATTAGTTAAGTAGTTTAGCTAATTTGTTCATTTGGGTTTGTAATAGTTAGTTAATTCATAGTAATTAGTTTAGCTAGTTATTTTATTCGGACCCTCCTACGTGAGGGTGCAAATGTTGTAATAATGTGCATGTCTTCCAATCCCACGTCTTTCTCCCTTTTATTTACCTTTTTTTGATGGTTAGATTCGAGCATCATGTTTCATTTCGCGTACTCCATGTTTGCATCCACTTGTATTACATGCATCGAGGCTTAGTTCATCATTCTAACTTGCATTGTTGGTTTAAAAGCTTCTTTGAATACGTGCTTTACCGCATGCTATCAAATTGATTAACATGCCATGTTAAATAGCCGAGCCTATTTGGATTGCATAGAACATGCATTGCATTAGCCATATTACATTAGTTAGGATTATGCATTTTTTCTAACTCTTTTGTTTATTTTGGCTTGGAGTACTAGGTGAGCCTTTACTCACTTTAGCATATCGCATAAGTGTGATTGTTGCCATATCAAGCATGTTCACCATGAGGTTAAACTCTTAAGTGATAAACTATTTGAATGCCTGTGGATGAAGGCTAGTTGCTTAAATTCATATAGTTTCATTAGATGTTCAATTTACCCCACTTTTTTAAGTGGCACATTTACAAACAATTTTCAAAACAAACATGAAATCAAATGTTTCAATTTTTGCAAATTAGTCTATACTTGTGTGCACATCACATAGTAATGTTTAGCCTAATAATCGGAGCAAGAGTATATAAAGTAAATAAGATTCACATCATAATTAGTAGGGGCTGATCTTTGATTGGGCGAGCAGGGGTGCTCAATCCATGACCTTCCCCACTCATACCTAAGTTCCCGAGCTAAGACAATATTGGTGACGACGGACACGTGGCCTTTGGCATAAGTCACGTGTTTCCTAAATTTCCCAAAAATATTTAGGTGGCAACTCTGTATCTGGCAAAGCAGTTCATTTTTAGTATTTCATTCAAAACATTGATCTTTCAAAAAGAATTTCTAGATTTGAACTCTTTTTATGTTTTCACTGTTTCACATTGTACTTGTGAAATCCGATTCAGAACCACAGGTAAAGTCTGAACTATAGGGCTTCTTGTCTTCCGAAAGAAGCATGAAAAGCCGAGCTACAGTTTCTGACGACTCTGCTGGGAAAATTAGAGAACTTGACTTGAATTTCATGATGTAAAATTTTATCTACACTTATATGTACTTTGCATTGCATTTGCATTGGTGCGCTTAAGTCACTGTGTTTGCAATCTGCTATTCCTGGATGGTTTGCTAGAGGCTTGCCCAAAAGCTTGCCAAAAGGCTGACTGGTCACGGGCTCTACCATGTTGGGAACACAACCCTTGGATCTGGACTACCACTGTACTGTTTGATCCTCCTTTTACTTCTTGGTGTTCGGTGTGAGAGGTCTATTAGGTAGTCTTGCTAAGGTGCCCTCTTTTACCATTTAACCTAGTTGCATATAGAGAAGCCATAGTGACTGATCTGTATTAGGACAGGATGCTCACCCTTGTGCAGGATAAAGTGAAACCGCTTGATTGAAGTAGTGAAACCCCAGATCATGCCAAAACTATGATAGGGTTACCCTACCCCCTCATAGGGGTGTTTTGGCTCTCTTTACGTGGTATGTGCTTTGCTGTCAAACTATATAGGGGTGTTTCATATCAGTGGTAAAGTTGGTATTAGTTTGTGGGGCAGAAATCAGCAGGGCGTACATTCATTCAACTGTGATCGTATCTGTTCTAGTGAAATTGGGTTGAGGTGCCGCCTGTTTTCTCTTTTGCTAGGTAGTCCTGGAACCATTGCTTCAAAAGGCTCTGATATCCCCCAGGTATTATGGACTCGTGTTGATAGACTTTGTCTGGTCGGAGATTTAGTTCAGAGGCAACGAGTGTTTCCTTCGCCAGTGGCAAGGCAAAGAAGGGCCAGACAAGGCTCACCGATTCCACTGTTTTGGAATGTACTGGCTAGATCGCCTCTGTTCAGAATGCGACCATCTACCCCTACCATGGCTTAGCCTTTGACAAATCTAGAGGATTTACTGATCCGTCTTCAGCAATCAATAAATTCGCTGCAGCAAGATATGGCTAGGTAAGCTGAGATATTGCATAAAATGATATTCAGCTTTACGGACCTCCATGAAATTGGGGTTAAAATCAAGGATGCTAGACATGTAAGTTGTGTTTATGAGGAAGAACGTTGTTTGTAATTCCAATGCTACTACCAGTGGTAGCACAGCTGCGAACTGCTCAAAAGTAAACACTGCTACCATGCCTATCAAAAACCCTCTTCCTGATAATAGCCAAAAACCAACCACTTCAATTCGGCCCCAAGCCCGAACTTTCCATCCTCTTTTCATGAATCTCTCTCAAGCTTTGAAAATGCTACGAGAAAAAGGGTGCCTAGAGCTTCTAGAATCCCGACCCCTCCCAAATCTTCTTCCTCCAAGACATGAACCCGCTAAATATTGTGCCTATCATCAACAACACAGTCATGATACAAACCGTTGCATTTGCCTCTATCATAAAATTCAGGATCTTATTGACGAAGAGATCATAGCTCTACCAAAAAGACCTCAGGCTAGCACTAACCCGTTACCTGTACACTTCAACCTAATCTATACACTGCCATCCATCTACAACCCTAGCATATATATTACCCCAACCTATTTACCCAAGCCTAAGGTGTTCATTCCAGAAAGCACGAACTTGTGCATGATGGATGCACTCGAACGCCAATCATCTCAAACCCATAAACCCACTACTTCTAAGCTGATGAGCATGATTGAAGATTTGTAGAGAACTGTGGCAGATTTAGCCTTTGGGATTCTGGCTCCATCATCAACCACATCACAGGCCAAAAATTTCACGCCAAAGGCTCCTCAATCTTAGGGCAAGCTGTAATTGAAAAGGGCCAACCTAAAGCTATCTCAGGTCTGGGTGGTGGCATGTCAATAACAACTGGGCCTTAGCTCGATGTAGCGACCCAATCCCTTGGCAAAATGGAGGCAAGTAGCAAGAACAAGACTGGGGCAAGTGTTGATCCTTATGAACATCTTCAATAGGCTATTGAGGCTTTGAAGGACAAAGGGTTGAACAAGCAGCAAGTGTTTACAGTTGTTGCAAAAACTGTGGATGGCGCTTTTGTCGTTCATGTTGGAGGCATTTTGAATCCAGGGATAAACCATGAAAAGGACTGCCGTACCAGAAACACCCTTTTCAGCTCCAATCCTACACTTGTAAGAAATCATCAAACCCAGTCAACACCTGCTAACCTCTCTGTCAATCCCTCTAGGACTGGTAACCGCACCTATAATCCCCTCTACATAACCTTATCGAAAGCTCTCCAAATCCTCGTATGACAAGGCCATCTCAAACCCCTTGACCCTTGACCTCTCCCTGATCCCCTTCCAGCCAGGTATAAAGCTACCAAGTACTGTGCCTTCCATTAACAAACTGGCCATGACACTGACCATTGTTTTCACCTTCGCCAAGAAGTTCAAGATCTGATCGGCAATAAGGTCATCACTCCACTGGGTCCTACAAAGTCTATCGATGATAGAGCAATGAACTTGGGGGATAATGTGACTATGTGATTAGGGAGGAACCAGCTGCTGATGGCACCCATTTTACTACAGATGTGGTGGATGGCAAGCACTTTTTAGCACTTTGAAAACGCTGTTTATTTTACTTGGGTATTGAATGAGCCTTGTTGTGTTGTATTGAGTCAGTCATGTTGTGTTGGAGTTTGGTGATTTCGGGGGTGTTAACTCAGACATCACTTGCTTGTTTTGTGTTTGTCTTTTACACTACTTCTTTTGAGTCTGTTTCTACCATTGAGCTAGTTGTGCCAGAAGATCTGATTGAAATGACAGTGCTTTTCACCTACTTCTCTGTGCCTTTAAATCATTGCATTGACCAAAGTTTTTTCAACACTTTTCTAACACTGTGATGAAAACAAAGAGGGAGGAATTCCTCGAGATTTGCAGACATTTGATCAACTAAGAGGAATAGAGGCCTGCTAAGCCCTTAATGAATAAGATCATGTCTGTTAATGTGAGTACTGAGAAGGATCCTGGCTTGATCTAGATTGGTTCTACATTGTCTTCAGAAGAGCACGAGCGACTAGTCGCTTTATTAAAGGATTTCAAAAAAATATTTTGCATGGTCCTACAAAGACATGCTTGGAATTGGTCTTGAGATTGTACAACGTAGGATCACTCTCGGCCTCAAGACTCGACCCCTTTTGCTTTCAAACTTTGAACCTTGATTCATAATGTTCAATAATCAATCACAATATGAGGCTTGCATGGACGAATTAGAAGCAACCCTTGAACTAGGGGCAATAAGGTCAAGTATCATCAAAAGAAATTTGCATAGTTGGATGAGAAGCAGCCCTTGAACTAGGGGCAAGAAGGTCAGATGTCATCAAAGGAAAATTGCATAGCTAGATGAGAAGCAACCGTTGAACTAGGGGCAAAACGGTTAGATATGCGTGAAGAGTCAAAACTGGGTCATTTCTCAAGCCAATAGATATCAGCAAGAAAGTCGAATCCTATAAATGAAGAGAAGAACATTTATTGCTGAAGGACAACCAATTTCCTATCCGCGACACTAGGGGCAAATTCAGACCCAATTGGATGGGTTCTTACATCATCAAGAATATTTAGTCAAGAACAAAAGCTATTCTCATGGATTCAGATGGCTTAGAGATCCTATGGCCAATCAATATGGACAAGTTAACTTTTCTATCGTTGAGAGGCTTGTTAGGCCAAAAACCCAGAACGGCGACCCAGGAAAAAGTTAGAGCAAGAAAAAGAGAAAAAGAACAAAAATGAAAAAATAGAAACAAAGAAAAAATAAAAGGAAAAGAAGAAGAAAGAAAAAAATGGAAAAGCTCACAAGGTTGAGAACCTGAAAGGGCAGCCTTGGCAAAAGTTAGAGCACAAAAGGAGAGTGTTAATACCCGAGTGCACCTTAACCCAGGAACTGCGTACGACTTGATTCCTATCTTTGGGAAACGTAGGCAACTTCATCTTGAAGTTCGGCCCCAATCATTTTCAACCTGCTTGTCTCATCTATGTTGGTTGGCTTATCTTTATTCAAACTCGGTTATCCTATCCATGTGCAAATTGGCTCATCTTCGTTCAAAATTTGGTTGTCCTATTCCGTTAGAGGATTCAGTTGCAAGACAAATCAAGTCCATATCTGAGGTTGTACATCTCAAGAGTTAATTCCACGTTGGTTGAGCAATGGCCATTTGCAAAAACAGTTTTGAGGATTTTTAGTGAAGTTGACTAATTCTCTAAAAAATTATTCCATTTTTCCAAAACTAGACCACTTCTTGGCCCCAGAAAAGGAAAATTTTTAGTGCTCATAACTTGACTTACATGATTTCAAATCAGAAAATCGAAAAAGCATGTTAATCTAACTCTCACATTGGTCAAAATTGTTTTAGCAGAAAGCCAAAAAAATAAAAATGGTCAAAATAATGAACTAGGGGCACAGTCGAGTCAGGTTTTCTATCTTTTCCCCGTTGTCAACATACTCGCCAGAAAGGGCACAACTGAAGTTAGCAGTAGAGGCCAAAAAAAAAAACCTCTCTCATTCTCCAAGCAGTGAGGTATCAAGCTAAGTGCGAAGTGCGAACTAGAAATGAAGTAGGGTATTCCACTCCCTCATCTGGATGAGTCTGATCACGTCCAAACAAGCCAAGTGCATCGTCAACCGATGTCAGTTGCAGATTTGTTGCGTATCCAGTCGTAACACAACCCCTTTGTGGGAAAGCTCACTGGTTGTGAGCGAAAGAAGGAGAATCTAGTAGAATACCAGGGGCAAGAGCCCACAACTTCCTATTTATCCATCAACCACCCAGGGAAGGAATTAAAAAATAAGAGAAACTAAAGAATAGAGAGATGTGCGTTGAGAGAAAAAGTAAGGAAAGGGCTTTTCAGAGAAAAAGAGATTGAGTGCCAAAGTGATATGAGAATTATAAATAAGAAAAGGTGGGAAACAATGCAGTGGGCTCCCCGTGAACCGAGAGGTCTCCCACCGGTAGCAAATATCTAAGTGTTGTATTTGTTGTTTTTGTTTTGAGTCTTGTTTTGAGTCGTTTTGACTTTGGTCAGTCGTAGGCTCAATACCCGGTCATGACTCATTCTAAATTTCAATTTCAAAAATAAATCGTTTTGTGCTCAGAGTGTTGTGCGATTCCCAACATGGTGTACAAAACAAGATTCGTTCCTTCATAAAACTGCCTGGTCTAACCTCCATCAAAAGTGAGAGCAATAGAACCAGGACCTATCTGAAGCTACATGGGTTCCGGACTGCAAAGCAAAAGAAAAGAGGGAAAATTTGGAGCATCTTAGTGTGTTTCAACTTCAGCAAATTCTGAGACTGCATTCCAGGTGCACCTTCTTAGGTCTCACCATTTCCCTGAAGTATTAGTGTACCTCGACACTGAGTTCAAGCCTGCTTCAAGTCAGAATGACAATCAAAGCAGTATCCGTGGTTTTCGCATGCAGATGTTACCCCTTGCCGATTATCTAAGGACTTTTGAACTGTGAGTTGAAGGTAGAAATTTTGAAGAACACAAAGGGGGAGATCCCCATCAGAATAGAGCGGTTCTTCACCACTCACCCCATGAGCTGCTTTCGAAAGTGCCGTTTTGTTGGTTTACTACATTTTCTAAGCATCACCCACTTATATCACTTGTCACGCATGCTACATCGTGCATCTATCGCACAATCACACTATGCATCTATTACACAATAATCTCACTTTGTGCGTCTATCGCATAATCAATCACTACACTGTGCATCTATCGCACAATAATCTCACTCAATGCATCTATCGCACAATCACTTCGCGCATTTATCGCACAATCTCAACATCTATTGCACTATCTTGTGCACATTGTATCGCACTATCTTGTGCACCTTGTATCGCACTATCTTGTGCACCTTGAATCGCGCTATCTTATGCACCTTGTATCACGCTATCTCGGGCACCCTGTATCGCACTATCTTGTGCACTTTGTATCGCACTATCTTGTGCACCCCGTATCGCACCATCTTGTGCACTTTGCATCACACTATCTTGTGCATTCCGTATCGCACTATCTTGTGCACTTTGCATCGCACTATCTTGTGCACTTTGAATCGCACTATCTTGTGCACCTTGTATCGCACTATCTTGTGCACTTTGTATCGCACTATCTTGTGCACCTTGAATCGCACTATCTTATGCACCCTGTATTGCACTATCATGTGCACTTGAATCGCACTATGTTGTGCACCCCGTATCACACTGTCTTGTGCACTCACTGGGTCTAGGAGACCTTAAATCCTCTAAAGGTGCAATTCCTTTGGTGTTTGTCGTGCCCGAACGACTTCAGGCGGTCTAGTATAGCCACCTAGCTGTGTTTGTAGTGCGTTCCTAGGAGATCAACTGAGATGGTGGAAACTAGAGTTCGAATGGGTGAGGCCTAGAACACAAAGGTTTGGGATTTTCGAGACTAAAGTCTGGTTTAAATACCCAAGGGTGTATCCTTGGCTTCAAATCTATATGGTAGCTCCATAGGTTGAAGTAGCTTGTATGCGCCTTAATTTTGATATTTAACTAACCTAGGCTGTCACCCTATTGGAGAATAGAGAAAGTTGCGAACATGGCCAAGAAGAAAAGTAGTACTCGTAGTTTGGAAACACGAGTTAAAGGAAGAACCAAGAAGAAGAGGAAAATCCCTAGCAGCATGAGGTGAGTCATTGCCAATTTCCCTTGTAAGGTACTTTCACTGCCTAGCTACTACATTGCATTTTATTATCTATTACATCTATTGTAATCCATATAGAATTTATTGCATGCATCTATTGCATTATCCATTTTATTGCCTGCATCCTTTTTACATGCGACGTAGTTTGGTTTGCACTTTTGTTGTCTTGATCGCATGAGACGTGCTGATTTATTCGCGTCTTTCCGTGTGAGACATGGCTTGATTCATTTTTATTTCATTTATGTTGCATTGCTTTGTTTCATTGCATGATCATAAGTTATTTTTCCTACATGTGTTTTGCATTCTGCCCCTGAACTACGCTCGTTTGATTCCTTGCAAAGGGATACGTAGGCAACCCTCGGGTTCAACCAACTACATCTGCATTTTGTTTGTTTGCCCAAGTCTTATGGCCTTGTCAAAATGGGTTGTCTTCGGGCTTTGACATTCACTCACGTCATTTCATGACTTCGAGCTCTGTCAAAGAGAGGCAACTGTAGACACCTCATTTTTGATCGCCCTGACGACTTGGGCACCTTCACTTGCACACCCAATGATGAATGTATATGCATGTTAAGTGCTTGAAATTTCTCAGCGGAGTGCCACAACTTTGAGCCTCAAAACCCAACAAACCATGTGCCTTGTTTTTGCACCAAAACGCCAACCTTTCAAACCTGAAAAACTTGGGACCTACAGGTCCTTTTTTGTGGGCTGTCGGCCATCCCTTTTGGCTGCCAGCCACCCTTGTGCCTTGGTGGCCAAGGGTGTGGCCTGCCGGTCACCATTTTGCAGATATTTTCTATCACATGTGCCAACTATTTGCACAGATGCTTGCATCTGCTCCCACGTGTATAGATGGATGTTTTTGAGGGAGTGGCCTATTTTTCTATATAGGACCTCTTCTTCCATTTTTGAAGGTTAGAAAAATTAGAGCAAAATTAATTTTCTCTCTCTACAATTCTCTCTCTCTCTCTCTCTCTCTCTCTCTCTCTCAATTTCTTGAGCTTTAGACTATACACTCTTAACCAAACCTTACCATTTTTTAGTTGAGGTACTTTTGCACCTAACTTGAGCTCTTGAGGGTGTGTTTGTGTTGAATTATGGCTTAAAAGTGTCATTCTCTTCAAGATGTATAAGGCTTTGCTTGTTTCATTGCTTTGGTTGATTCTTTTTCTACTGTTTTTCTACTATTTTTGGGCAGTATAAATTCTATATTTTTTGGGCCAAAACTTGTGGTGTAAGGCCTTAAAGGGTGGAGGGGTGGTTCACCTTTCTTTCCACCTTGCTTCTGTAACCTTTACCCTTGTGTTTCCCACCTTTACAATATCTTTTTTTGAGCTTTTAAATATTGATTTTTAGAGTTATTTAAGTGGCTAAAAACATGTTATGAAGTCCAAAATTGGAAAGGTTAGCTTCCCCTCCTTGTGTTTTGTTCACTAACTTGCATAGCTCTATGTTTTAGCTAAATGTTCTAGCTATTTTTGTCTTAATTCCAGCATGCTTTAGGACATATTTAGCATTGTTTTTGGACTTTTTTTAGTTTCTTGTTGCATTTGAGCCTTGTATTGCATACTTATAGTGTAATTGTTCTCATAGGCTTGGTGGTTTAGGCCTCAGCCACCATCCTATTTGAGTTGATTGCATTTATTTATGACTTTTTATACTTGTTTTCACCCCTAACCACTTTTGTAGCCTCCCTCCTTTCTTGACTTTTGCTTTGCTTTGAAAGTTGGTTCAAACTAGTTGCCTATTCAAAGCATGAGATTGAGGTCTTATGCTTAATGGTTTAATCTCTTTGGGGGTTCATTACCAATGACATGACACTTCTTTCGTGCCTAAAACAACTTTTGGTTTGACACTTCTTTCCATTAGATGACTTAAAACTCACCTTTGGACTTAATGGATTAAAGAATGAAAAGGTAATTAAAATGGAGTAATAAAACTTGGACTAAAAATAATGCAAGATAATAATTTGGTTTGGGTTCAATCGGACATTAATTAAACCCTTGAGTCTTGGATCGTTTCATACTCATTACTGATGAAAACGGTTCAAGAGTCATTCTCAACTACTTCTCTTGATCATCCATGATAGGGAGGAGGTTTGAGAGTCTTTAATTGTTGCATTTATTGAACTTATACCCCTTTGGTTCATAGGCCATCATGCAATACAATTGTATCCATTGATGGTTTGTGAATTAAGTTTACCACCCTTTTGAGCTGTTCAATGATAAGGAGAGGTAAGTTGTGCAAACAAACCCTTGAGAATACCCAATTCTTGCTCTATTTGCTCTCTATTGCAACAGGAAAAACCAGTCATCAACGGCCAGCATGGCACCTTTTGTGGACGGCAGGCCATCATCTGTGGCCGGCAGGCCACCACTTCTAGCCTGCCGACCACCTTTGCACAACCAAGCAGTGTACTTTTCTAGCAAAACAGAGTTGGTTTTGAGTTAAAAAATAGTGCAAGTGTTCTACTGTGCAACAGAGGCATCTGGCAGCAGAACAGTTGCTTATTCGGGTGGAAATCCGTGCATGCATGAGCACTCCTCGTTTCTTGAGGTAGAGTAATTAGAATAGATAGCTTAGCACTTCTTTCATGTTGTATTCATGTAATTAATTAGCTTGTTTTGATTTGTAATTAATTAATTAGTTAATTTATTCATTTGGGTTTGTAATAGTTAGTTAATTCATAGTAATTAGCTTAGCTAGTTATTTCATTCGGACCCTCCTGTGTGAGGGTGCAAATGTTGTAATAATGTGCATGTCTTCTAACCTCACGTCTTTCTCCCTTTTATTTACCTTTTTATGATGGTTAGATTAGAGCATCATGTTTCATTTCGCGTACTCTACGTTTGCATCCACTTGTATTACATGCATCGAGGCTCGGTTCATCATTTTAACTTGCATTGTTGGTTTAAAAGCTTCTTTGAATATGTGCTTTACCGAATGCTATCAAATTGATTAACATGCCATGTTAAGTAGCCGAGTATATTTAGATTGCATATCGCATGCGTTGCATTAGCCATATTGCAATAGTTAGGATCATGCATTTTTTCTAACTCTTTTGTTTATTTTAGGTTGGAGTACTAGATGAGACTTCACTCGCTTTAGCATATCGCATAAGTGTGGTTGTTGTCATATCAAACATGTTCACCATGAGGTTAAAGTGCTTAAGTGATAAACTATTTGAATGCCTGTGGATGAAGGCTAGTTGCTTGAATTGGGATAGTTTGATTAAATGTTCATTTTACCCCACTTTTTTAATTGGCACGTTTACAAACAATTTTCAAAACAAACATGAAATCAAATGTTTCAATTTTTGCAAATTAGTCCATACTTATGTGCGCATCACATAGTAATGTTTAGCCTAATAATCGGAACAAGAGTATATAAAGTAAATAAGATTCACATTATGATTAGTAGAGACCGATCTTTGATCGGGCGAGTGGGGTTGCTCAATCTATGACCTTTCCCTCTCGTACATAAGTTCCCAAGCCGAGACAATCTTGGTGACGACGGACATATGGCCTTTGGCACAAGTCATGGGTTTCTTAAATTTTTAAAAAACATTTAGGTGGCGAATCTATATCTGGCAAAGCAGTCTATTTTTGACATTTCATTCAAAAATCGATTTTTCAAAAAGAATTTCCAGATTTGAACTCTTTTTATGTTTTCACTGTTTCACATTGCACTTGTGAAATTAGATTCAGAACCATAGATAGAGTTCTAACTGTAGGGCTTCTCATCTTCTCAAAAGAGCACGAAAAGTCGAGCTACAACTTTGATTTTTGTATTTTGTTTAGTGTTTACAATTTTTTGTAACTTGCTCTTATATTTGATTTGTAATATTGATGAACATTATAAATCTTATAGGTTTGTTATGTAAAACAAGTTGTTATTGCAACACATGGTACAATAAAAATTGTTATTTTATTTGAGTTATGTAGAATGAATGCGTAGTATAAGAAAAATTGTTATTATTGCAAGTTCTTTAAAAAGAATAATATTTATTTATATATTTTTTAATATCTTTATCAAAAAATGTTATAGACTTTACAAATTTCAACATGATACGTATAAATTACAACTGCATTTGATCCCAACACTATTTATACCGTGCTTTTAGGCACGAGTATGCACTAGTATATATATAACCTCACTTATGTGTGTGACCGTTATATACCCTTGTTTAGAAATTTGATTATTTTAATTGACATTTTGATTAATTGACTATTTTATGAAATAAAAAAGGGTATTTTTTAAATCATTTACAGATTTTTTTTTTAATAGTTAAACATATGATTATAAAAGAAAAAGTAATTGATAAATATATAAAATGTGACATTATATCAATTTAATATTTTTATTTTTATTAATTATTTTAGTCAAAATAGGTCATCTCAAGCACCCATCAACATGGATATAGCATCCCCACAAACACAGCTTATATATAACCAACACGGCACTAACTGTTTTGTGTCGGCATAGCAATGGGTACATTAATTGTTAGATATATTTCTCAAATATTTTGTAAATTCTTCAACATTCAATTTACACGCACATTTTCTCGGTGTTTCCAAGTCATTTTCCCGGAACTGAAGATGATTAAGAGAAGATTGAATTTCAACCGTCCATTGAGCGAAAGCTCGGAGACGTCGACGACGACGACACCAAGAGAAGAAGAGATTGAGTGGGAAATGAGACCCGGTGGAATGTTGGTGCAGAAACAAACCGACAATTCGGATCCTCAGGCTCTGAATTTGCGTATTCGGGTCACTCACGGTACTATCCGGTACGAGATATCGGTGGGTTCTCAATCAACATTTGGTAAGTTTTGCCGATCTACTTCTTTTCTTTATTTTCTTGTGTTTGGTTGATGAGAAAATGTAGGAAAATGAAATGGTTGTTGGTTTGCGTTTACCTTTTCAATGGGAAAAGAAAACAAGTTTTTATGTCAAAATTGAAATGGTTTGCTAATCTTTAGTAGGACGTCAAAATGGTTAGGATCCCCTTTTTTTTCTTTTCCTTTCCTACGCTTTCTCGTTAACCAAACAAAGGTGCCTTAGAAGTTGCAACAACTTGTCGTTTCTTTCAAAAGATAATTCTGTAATTTTCTTGGCAACCAAACGAGAGTTTGAGATTTCCATCATATTTCATGCAAAGCCACGGTATTGGACGGAAGATCACGGGGTTAATATTTTAAATGACCATAATGCCCTTGATTAGATTAGAAAAGGCCTGTGATCATTCACTTTTGAGACTGTTTGAAGTAGTTTATTTTAATTTTTTCTTGGTGCAAATGTAATTTGTAGGTTAAAAGTTAATGATAAATTTGTAGAAGTGGAAAATACTCATTTTCAACTTTCATATAATCATTTTTTAAAATTTATTTAAGTTATGTTTACCTAGGTTTATTTTGGTAAGTTAGTTAAAAGTTGATTTTTTTTATTTTTTGACTTTTTCAAATCATATAATCTTTTTTTTATTTTTTTATACAGTTTCTTTTATAAAAAAAGTTAAAAAATTAATTTTTAACATACTTTCTAAAATACCCCATAATAAATTACTCCATAACATACTTTCTAAAATACCCCATAATTTTTAACATACTTTCTTCGCACGCCCTCCTTTCGGAGAGGCGCGAATTGGTCCTATAGTTCGGACTTCTGTTACGGTTCTGAATATAATCTCACAAAGTGCAATGTGAGACTGATAAACACCAAACAGTTCAATCCGGCAAATTATTTTGGAAAATCAGATTTTGAATCAAATAATGCCAAAATTGGACTACTTTGCTAGATCACAGAGTCACCACCTAAATATTTTATTTTTGAAAAATTTAGGAAACCCTGACTCGTGCCAAAGGCCATGTGTCCGTCATCAGCAAAGTTGCCTTGACTCGAGAACTTGGGTACGAGAGGGGAAGGTCATGAAATGAGCACCTCCGCTCGCTCGATCAAAGATCGGCCTATACTTATCATGATATGTTATTTTATAAACCTCATGTGTTCTTATCCAGTTATTAGCTAACTTTATTATGTGACGCACACACAAGCAAGTATAGACTAAATCGCGAGAATTGGAACGAATTCAACTCGTGTTTGTTTTCAAAAATGATTTGAAAGTGCCACTCTCAAGTGGGCTAAAACGCGGATTTGCCACCCTCGGGTGGACTTAAAACATGATTTGCCACTTCGCGAAGTGGGCTTAAAACTCACATTCATTGAATTGTTCCAATTCAAGCAACAAAGTTTTCATCCACAAGTATTCATGCAGTTTAGCAATTAAGCACATAGCCTCATGGCAAACATGATATTATGGCAACACTCACACTCATGAAAGTATGCTAAAGCGTAAAAACTTCCCGAGTACTCCAAGCCAAAACAAAAGCTAGTTAGAAAGATGCATGATCCTATCTATACAAGATGCCTAATGCAACACATGCAATATGCATTTAATAGGCTCGGCTATCTAAGATTGCATATGAATGCAACGATTTGATACATGTATTCAAATAAGTATTGAAAATACAATGCGATTTTAATGATGCACTGAGCCCGGTGCATGCAATACAAATGAATGATGCAAACATGCAAGCATAAGGTATGCTAATCGAAACGTGTCCTAAACTAACCATCGAAAGCGGTTAAGTAAAAGAGAGAAATAAGTGGGGTTGGAAGACATGCACACACGCACGCGCACGTACTACAACATTACGCCCTCGCGAAGGAGGGTCCGAATGAATAAGCTAAGCTACACTAAGCTAAGCTAATTATTACAAACCAACTAATTAACTATTCTAGCTAATTAATTATTACAACACAGATGAATAACTAGCTATGCTAAGCTAATTAAAATATTACAACGATTGAATCGAATAATTAACTACACTAACTAATTGAAACAATTAAATGGCCTCGAGGGCGAGAGACGCATGCATGCTCGGTTGGCTTCCTTCCGAAAATCCACCGCCTTGCCTTTGGGTGCCTCTGTTTGCACTTTGCTTTGATCTCTGAACATTACACCAAATTCTAGACTACTTCTGCTCCACCTCAGGAACACTTTGATCAACTTTTCCACTGATGGCCGGTCGCCTACCATAGGTGGCTGTCGGCCACTACTACTGGCCGGTCGGCCAATGTTTGTGGCTGTCGGCAACCACTGGTGGCTGGTCGGCCACCCTTTCCTTGGAATTCTCCTTTTTGCTGCAATGGAGAGCAAACAGAGGCAAAGCAGTGTATTCTCAAACAATATATGTACTATTACACTCCTTATCATTTCTTAAGCTCAAAGGAGTGTAATTCTTGGCTCTCAAGCCACCAACCAAGCATTTTCAATGCATGATGGCCAAAGAGTCATGCTTGTACAAAGTCAATGAATGCACAAATAAGATTCGAAGTACCACCACCCTATCATGCATGATCAAGGGTGATGGTGACCAAGAAACGTGACACGTTTCATCACTTTGAGTATGAAACGTCCCATATTCTTGTGTTTGGATTAACGTCCATTCCAAACACATGCAATGCAACACAAATGCTTATCTTGTTCATGTTATACTTTGCTCATGTCACGCCCCACTTTTTATTACTCGGATTCCATTACAAAAGCCATTATTAAAGATTCAATTTCAAAAATAGCATATAGAAGCTCATTATATTTTCAAGGAATACATCAATAATAGTTCTCTTAGTCGGATAAAATGAATGCAACATGTAAGCACTATAAAATAAATTGCCCTTAGGCTTACATCATTTAATTAAAAGGAAGGGTTTAACCCTTTACATCGATGGCATTCTGCCTACACATAAAGAGGCCCCATGGCCAACAAATAAGGAAGATCCGAAATCTTGTAGCACATCTTGATAATCACCTGAAAAAGATTCAACAACGTGGGATGAACATAAAGTCCAGTAGGGATTTCAACATGACCCTCAAAAATAACAACTTACAGATAGCTATGATCATGAACGCTAATCTCATACCATATAAATAACGTGACATTTTGAAATCCAAAGTAATACATACATAAATGCTTTTCTCGAAAACATTCAATTTATTTCACAACACCAAGGTTCACTTTTACTTCTCATTTCCCATTTAAGCAATTATTACACGACAACCATATTTTCCATATATGACAAAATACCGCACAATAACCGTTTTTGTTGGAAAACACGTTCATCAAATCCAATTACTCCACATTATTCATAACCCAAACATAAGCATGGTTCGACTCTACAAGTTCATCACATTCTCAAATTTAGACTCAAGATTTAAAGGGGATATCATTAATAAAGTAACTTATGGTAGGCAAACTCCCTCGACACTTCCTAGCACATTTCTAGTGTACACGAACACATCTACTCTATTCACAAGACAACTCAACCATACTGAATCATACCCATCATAACAAGACACACACAGTCAAACCGAAACAACAATGATAAACAATCTCCGCTCTACCTGCTTGAAGCAAGGTAAGCCAATGTTACATCTCTCCACAATGAACTACCATTTTACCAGACACCAGCTGGAGGGGAATGGTACCTCTGCCAATTCTCCAGGCGCTAGCTGGAAGGTAATGGTACCCCTGATTCTCAGCACAACCAATTTCTCCAGGCGCTAGCTGGAAGGTAATGGCACTTCTGATTCTCAGCACATTACACATTTCTTTCCAACCATTACTTCAAACCACATTCACAAATAATACAAGTGTGCTACAGGCACATAATCATTTCAACATTTCACAACGTCATCCTCCACCAATGACCATGGACAAACCCCTAACAATAATAATTAAACACATAATACCATTAACCAATTCTCATGAGGTTTCAAGCCAATAACAACAATACTCCGAGTTTTCAACTTTTACTTCGGGTTCTTTTCTCGACTAGAAGATAGTTATAACTACTTCTCCCTTTAACATTTGTTCCCAAATCCTTCAATTTACAATACATCAACTATACCATCCACAACTCAATTTTTATCATTTCAACAAAGGAAAGTCCAAACATAGATACAAGGTCATCATTTACTCAATTTCCATCTAACGAAAATGTAATTCAAGAATTCGACTCTCATGGTTCAACCTCCTTTTAATACTTAGCAATTTATTAATTCATACATTTAGATGGAGTCAATTCCAACACAAGTTAATGTTAATATCGTATGACCAAATTAAATCTCAAATCAATTACCAAATTAATAATCAAAGCTCTTAATTTATTAACATGATCATTTCACAATTTTAACACTTTTATCTTTTGAGCATTATGATTGAAATTAGGGTTTTATCTATCTCTAATCATTAAAACACTAAATCACACCCCAAACTAACTCAACAACCATTCATTCCACACAAATCCCAAGCTCAACACCCAACCCTAGATCCCCTAACATGATTTTTAAAGAAAAATCCATAACTACATGGTTTTTATGAAATAAAAAAAACATACCACATGTCTATCTATAGTAAAGGTATTGAAGAAGGTCAAAGCAATCCCTACCTCAAGGGAGAAGAAGAGAAGAAGCTCAAAAATCAACTTCGCTGGAAAACGATCTCCACCGGTCAAGACGAACCCCCCGACACGCTCATCATTTTGGTATAAGGGACTACTATCAAAATCTCTACGAATTTGTTGAGATCAAAGAAGATGTAAAAGTTTGAGGGTTTGTGTAGAGAGAGATGAGAGGAAAAAGAGAGAACTATTGTAGAGAGAGAGAGGGAGAATGATATAATCTGAAATGAAGGGGAAAAGGGGCAAAAATGCAAGAATATAGTTGTTTGCATGAAAATCGGAGCAGAAAAACGCACCTGGCTGCACGTGCGGCTCCCACTCCCCCATGTGCGGAGCGGCCTCCCGCACGTGTGGCTCTTACACCCGCACGTGTGGCTCTCCCCGCACGTGTGGCTCTCCCCGCACCTTAGCTCACGCACTTGCTTATTTAGCAGTGTGCTCACAGCCCAAACTCCCAACTTCCCGCACATGCGGCCCCACTCACGCACGTGCGGCCTTGGCCCCTAGCCCAGAAAATTCTCCGGCTTCACACCCGACACCCCGGAGCCAACCCCACGCCCTCCGCAACGAGTGAAAACTCTGCTTTGAAACAACAACTGCAGGAAAAGAAAATTAAGAAAGAATTTCCAACAACAACATTATACCCAGCACAACACAATGGAAACGAGACGGCTTTCGAACCGGTCATCACAGCTCATTTTGTTTACACATTTTACATTATCGATTAATCCTTTAACCGATTAAGTCCAATATGAAAGTCCTCTAATTGCAAAGATGGCCAAAGCCACAAGTGCCTTGAGCATGAAATAGGCCTCATGCTGTTGGTTAGGAGGAACCCTCAAGAGGGGGTTAAAACCATTAGGCATGAGGGCCTCAAGTTCACACTGAAGCCAACAAGGGGCTCAAGACCACTTTCAAACTAAATTAAAAAGTGAAGAATAGGGGGAGGTTGTAGACTTTTCAGTGCTGAAATGACATGAAAAATGGCACTAAATCATGCAAGCAACACATGCACAACATGTTCAAAAGCCAAAAGCATTAAACTAGTGAAGAGTACTACACTAGAGGCATGCAATATCAAGCTTAAATGACCAAATCAGCTCAAAACAAAGCTAAAACATGCCAAATTAGAGGCTAAATTATGCTGAGATTGAAGCATAGAAGGCAAGAAAAATATGCTCACATGTTAGGTTACAAACAAGGCTCAAGGCACAACTCTCAAAAGCAATGAAAGAGTGAAACAAGTGAGACTGTGACAGAGCTATATACACTGAAATCACATGTAAAATGATGATACAACATGCAATCAACACATGCACAACATGTTAGAGACCTCAAAACACTAAGTTAGTGAGGGAATTTGCACTACAACCATGCAAGGCAAGGCTCATATGACCAAGACAGCTCAAAACAGAGCTAAATCGTGCCAAATCAGTGGCTAAAACATGCTGAGATAAAGTCACAAAAAGGTAGAAAAACATGTTCACATGTTAGGCCATCTACACTTGCAAACAAGATATAAGAAGGGGAGGCCACCCCCTCCTATTTTGGACCTCAAAACACACTTTTTACCACTGAAATTCCCCTGGAATTCAGTGGTTAAGAGGCCAAAAAAAAGGTTGTTTTAAAGGCTTGAAAAAAGGCACAAAAGGCTTCACAAGCTAAAGATCAAAAAAGGAGACAGCCCCCCTAACTCAACAAGGCTTAAACCATCATTTTAGAACCTTAAAAAAAGAGTTTTTTATGGTGGAAAAACCAGGTCAAAATAGTGTAAAAAGATGGCCAAACAATTGAATAAAACAAAGCTTTAAAGAGGTAAGCCTTATACCTTTGAAGCACAGCAACAAACAGCCAAAGTTCTGAGCTATAACCAACTTTAGAAGCTCAAACAAGGCCTCCAAGAATCTCAGCTCCAAGATGAAGGTGTTTGGTCAAGGAGTTGTATGCAAATATGTAGAGAATTCCCACTTTCAAGCACAAAATTGAGAGAGAGAGAGGATTCTAGAGAGAGAGAGAGAAATTTTCTCACAAATTTTTGTAACCCCTCAAATGGGGGAGAGACCCCCCATTATATAGAAAACAAGCCAGAAGCTTGTATTCATCCCTTCATACACGTGTATGGAGATAAGCATCAGTGATCAACAGCTGGCACATCTGGAAAATAAATATCTGAAAAAGGAGAAAAATGGCCGTCGGCCATCATTATTGGCCAACCGGCCATCAGTGTGGCCGGCCGTCCACCACTGATGGCCGACAGGCACAAGCCATGGCCGATGGACATTGGGGGTGGCCGACAAGCCACCCTCTCCTCCAGATTCAAGGCAACAAGCTCTTGGTCCATAACCAAGCACAAAATAGACAAGATTAGAGGCTCTAAGGCAATGCACTCAGCCGAGACCTTTAGAGACTCAAAACGAACACGAGCGAGCACAATCATCGGGTGTTCAAATAATGACGTCAAGTCTTGAGGACGGTCAAAAATGGAGTGTCTACAATCACTTCTCACATTTTCTACACGTAAAAGGACAAAAAAGTCAAAAAAAATTAAAAAAATCAACTTTTAACCAACTTCCTAAATCACCCCGTAAGCAGATATGATAATTTGCATCGACCAGTCGCATTGTTTAAGTTAAAAGTTAATAATAAGAGATCAAAAACACTTTTTTTTTTAATTTTCAAATAATCTTTTTTTTATAAAATTAATTAAGTTATTTTTATTTAATAAGGTGTAAATTGAAGTTACACTTAACAATTAAGTAGAGACTCCAAATATATATTTATTAGTGAATCAAATAAGTTACACCAAACAGTACATTGTTTGTTGTAATTTTTATTCATAGCTTATTAAATAAAAATAACGTAAATAAATTAAAAATGTTGATTATGTATTTATTAGCTTCGTTTGGCATGTGCCTGTTTTAACTTAAAAGTTAAAAAATTACTAAAAAAATTAAAAAGTCTATAATTTATATCAAAAAGTCAAAGATTTCTCTTTCTTCATACTTTTTGCACATCTTTTCATAAAAAATAAAAAAAGTCATTCCAAACATACTAGTTTTTTCTTACGTCATATTTTAGTCAAAAAGCTAAAAAAATATTAAAATAACCTATTCCCAAACGAGGCCTTAGTAGATCAAATAAGTTGTACCAAAGCTTATTAAGAGCTCGTTTGGGATGTGGGTTGACTTTTTGACTATTTTAGTCTGGGGTTAAAAAGTCTCATTTGAGATGGATTTTTTTAACTTCTGTAAGAGAAAAAATAAAATGATTATAGATTGGATGTGATATGTTGTCTTATTTAGTTAAAATAGCCTATTTTATTTTATATGACTATTTTAGTCCAAATGTTCTTCCCAAACAAGCTCTAAAAATGTTGATTATTTAGGGGAGAGAAGATATGTGTTTTTAATTTATAGTTTTTTATGATTATCACAAGAAATTATACCAAGCAGTCCCTTTATCATTGATGGAAATGCTGAGGGTAAAATTGTAAAATTACAGGGGAAATGAAGAAGCTTCTGACGACAAAATTTGTATTAGAACCAGGAGATCAGCGCTAATATTTTCGAGGAAAAAAGAGAGAGAATGAGAAGTACCTGGACATTAGGGATGGCAATTTGAACCTGGCCCGATGGAGACCCAACGCCCTGACCCTGATTAGAGCGATTTTTCTCCAAAAAATACTCCCGACGAGTCGGGGATGGTATTCGAAAATGAATCCCGATGAGTTTCGGATCGGGGATGGTGATATATTTCCAAACCCTACCTTGCCCCGTTTCCTCCCGAAGTAAAATTACAATTATACCCCTGTATATATATATATATATATATGTGTGTCTCTCTCTATTTTGTTGACTCATTTTAGGATTTGGTTGACAACACAAACACATCGCCCCTCTCTCTCTCTCTCTCTCTCTCTCTCTCTCTCTCTCTCTCTCTCTTTTTGCTTTGCTCACACACGACCGTCGACTGCTCTTTATTGCTCACCTCACACACATGACCATCACCTTACACACAGAGGCTATCGGCGTCAGTTGCTGCTCCCTCACATATGGCCATCGCCTCTATTCCTTTCCCTCACCGCTCGCTCCTCCCTCACTGCCGATTTTCAAAGGGTACACATACACACTCTCACTCTCTCTCTCTCTCTCTCTCCCGTTAAACTACTAATCGATCTCTGTTTTCTTCTTTCAAATTTGATCTATTAATCCCAAAATCACTGATTTTTCACTCCTTTTCCATCATCTACTTTCAACGATTTTGGTTTCGATCTAGGGTTTTGGGTCAACTCGTGCTTTGTTGGTCGAAAACTAGTTGATTTTTCTACTACTATATTTAGGGTTTACATACATACATACATACATACATACATATATATCATTTTTTCCTCCTTTTTCGTTGAGAGAGAAAGTAGTTGGGTTCAATACCATTGATTTTTCTTTTACAAAGGGTCTTTTGAAGATGGATTTCTCTTTCTTGTTTTTTGTGTTGTTAAATTTTTTATTTCATTGAATTTTTTTGTTAAAACTGTGTAGCCCTAATTGTTTTCCCCATTTTTCCAGCAAAATATACACTGACTGGATTTTCCCTCCTCTTCCTCTTTTGTCCTTTGTTTTTTGTCCTCTACATTTTTGTAATCTAACTTACAACTTAGTCTCATGAAAATTTATTTTGGCATTTTATATAGAAGTTTGTTGGGCTCTCACTGTATAGATTTAGCGTTTCTTAAATTCTTCTTATATGCTGTACAATAATTATGCAAAATTGATTTTTTACTGAAGTTTATTGTTTGCTTTGAAAAAAAAAAATGTTCAATTTATCATGTTGAAGAATTTTGAGAGGGTTGATGTAGTTGTTATGTACTGTGGATTGGACTTTTGTTATGTGCTGTGGTTATTCCTGATATCATGTATGTATGAGTTTTGTTTACAGGGAGTTACATATATGGAATATAGGACTGCTATTTTGTGTTGCTGCTGTTTTGTTGTGTTTTTTTTTTTTTTTTTGGGGTCGGGGAAACCTGATCCCTGGTAGGCACGGAGACGGAGACGGAGACGGTGATAGGTTCCTCCGTTGGGGATGGGGGTCGGGAACGGGGGCATTTTTACTATCGGGGATCGGGGATGAGAAGTGTGATCCTCGGCTCCGCCCGGCCTCGCTCCGTTGCCATTCCTACTGGACATGAGTGGAGTCAAAGACCGATCAAAAGTCATCCTAATCGAGGACCCATCGAGTAGAGAGAGGAGGATGATAAAGATGTGTAGGAACTCCAAGATCCATACCGTACATTACGAAATCAACGACATATCCACAGAGGTCGATAAGCTTGTGGAGCATGTTAGTGAAACTCTCAACTAGTGCTGCTTTTAATGGTGTCCTTTGGATCAGGTGAATAATGATGGTGTTAGTGTGCGGAGTGGACAACATTCACTTTGTGTGTTTTTGGTTTTCTAAAAACAATTTTCAGAAAATTCTATTTTCTTATTTTTCGTATTTTTTTTTGTTTTTACTAAATTTTTTAATATTTTAAGTAATTGTTTTTTTAATTTTTAGACACACCTAACATAAATACACATAAAAATATAATTTCTGTGAAAAAAATATTTTAAAAATTAACTAACTACTAAAAATATAAAAAAATACGATAATTCAGTATATTTTTTGTATTTTTATATATTTATTATTTTTTAAAATATTTTTTCATAAAATTTTTTATTTTTTAGATACATCTAAATAAAGTACATCTAAAAAAAGAAAAAAATACTTAAAATTTTAAAATATTCACTAAAAATAAAAAAATAAAAAACAAAAAACTCAATTTTTAAAAAATTTAATTCAAAAAATTCAAACCAAATAGACACATTAGTGTCATGGTCATAATAGCCAGCAATGATGTGGTATTACATCGTGGTATAGATGGGGTTTGTGTCATCATGAGTTTGGATCCTCTACCGTGACTTCCTACGGTTGCTCCTGTTGTGGATCCAAAACGACGTCGTTTTGGACAATTTTTTCCCCATTTTTTCTTCCCTTTGCCTCATTCCGTCTTTGTCTAAGCTCTCAAACCCTATGAAGTCGCCGCTGATGATCGGACAATGAGGCGATTATGATGGCGGCGAAGCGACAATGACAGCAGTATGAGACGATGGCAGTGGTGACAGACCTGAACCTCACCCTTCCATATTTGCATAAATGAACCACCATGATCAACCACAGAAAACTTGATTTCACCACCATCTCTCTCGCCATCACTATCTTATATATCTAAACACTAATAGACACACACAGATACATATGTATAATACATACATACATATATATGTATATATATATTTCACTCTCTCCTTGTCAACAATCCTCTCATATCTAGATCCAAATACTAAACACCCAGATATAACCCACAATTCCAAGAAACCCTAGCTCTATATTGCCCAAATAGTCACTTCTATTTTTTCTTTGAATAGAAATATTCACTATTCATGCTTAAGAAAAACGACACAACTAGGATCAATTTTTTCTTTTCATTTCTACAATTGAAAATTGAGGTTCCTTACTTTGATGTTTACTTTTCCATGGAAATTGATTCAATTTTTTAATATTTATATATTTGGATTTCAGGTGTGTCTCTGTTGTTGTTGCCGTCGCCGTATTGTCTGATCGTCAACGCTGATCTCGTGTCTCTATTCGTCCGTTCATGAGGTGCTTAGGATTTGAGAGCATAGACAGAGAAGAAAGTAGGGGGAAAGGAAGAAAAAAGAACCCCCCCCCCCCCAAAAAAAAAAAATATGACTAAAACAATGTCATTTTGGAAACACGGCAGGAACGGTTGCAGGAAGCCACAGTTGAGGATCCAGACTCGTGTCATCATTGAGAATTAGAATCTTGACCGTCTAACCAACTATTCAAGTGGGACCCATTTAATTAATTGGATTTGGATCAATAAAAAATGGGTAGAGTAATGTTTAGGATTATAAAAAAAATATTATGAAAGTGATTATAAAAGATTTCCTGGCTTTAGACTACACACATAATAAAATATGACACATTATTTTATGATGCATTTCATGATTTTTTTTTATGATTCCTAATATTATTCAAATGAATAATTATACTCGGCTCATTTTATATTTTGTCATTTTGAAGTCTTCAATTTTTTTTTTCTTAATTTAACTTTTCATATTTCAAGTTTTTACATTAATTTTTGTTTAAAATATTAGGTTAATTGTTACATTATATAAAAAATATATATTATATATAGAGTTTGGATTTATAGCATATTTTAGAAAGTTGGTTAAAAATTAACTTTTTAACTTTTATTAAAAAAAATGTATAAAAAATAGATTAGTGATGTGACTTAAAAAAATCAAAAAAAATTTAATCGTGTTGCCAAAATAGGCCCATGTATATAATAAAATATTTTTATGTCACGTGATTATTAATATATTTTTTTTAAAATCTAATTTTGAACATTATTAACTTTTAGAATAAGTTGAAAAAAACGTAAAACATAAAGGTTCAAAGTGATAAAAAAAAAAAAAACTTAAATAGTCAAAGCAAGAAAGTGACAAAGGGGGTAAAGTGCAATTTACCCATAAAAAAAATTAAGAAAAAATGTAAAACATTATTATCTTCATAAAATATTTGTAAATTCATAGAAAAATTTAAAATTTTAATTATTAAAATTAGTAAAATTTACCACTAATTTGAAATTATTTTTAAAAATATGTGCTTAATTATAATTTTTCCAAAAAAACTACCCAAGGCCACTTGTTGGTTGGTTTAGATGCGCGGAAGATTCAGGTACTCGTAGGGCATGTTTGATTAGTAAGATTAATAATAAACGAATTAATAATCTATGAGATTAGTATAGAATTGATTATCCAACTGGATTAGTGAGATGCATAATTTCTTTTTGTCAATATTTATTTTGCACTAGATATAGAAATATATAATTTTAATTATATGTATATTTTGCGTTACTAGTTATAGGATTAAAAAATTCTTCAATTTTAGCCATCAAAATCTAATCTGAATAATTTAAATAATAAATTTACCATCAAATAATAAAACGTGAATATCATGAATTAATAATGTAAATCCTATGTTATAATTTACCCAATCAATAAGCATTGAGACCATGGAACGTGGGTGGCCTTGTCTATGGTGTGAGAGATTCTGGGAGGAGGGTCAAATGTTAGGCACACAACAAGAGCTCAATGGTAGGGCTGAGTAAGGAATCCCTGAGTAAGGAATCTATGAAATTCGTAATCCGATCAAGTCTAGTCCAATTCGATAGGTTTGGATTGATTTTTTGAATCCGTGGTTCGGTTCCGAATTGAAAAATTAAAAATCCGTAGTACACGGATTGGTTTTGGATTGAACCCCACAGTTCCGGATTGGAACCGGTCCGGACCGTATACAAATAGTATATATTTCTATTATACATCCTCTCCCATAGTATCTTCTCTTATTCTATATAAAATCTAAACTCAAACTTAAAACCGTATAATATCTTCTTTTATTACTTTTGTTTGTTAGTTTTTAGTTTTAATTTGTAATGGTCTAAATACTTATGGTAAAACCAGTTTTCTTATGGTTGTTCAAATTCTAGAACAGTATGTCGCTATTATAGAAATAAATGCTGCTATTGTAGAATTAATATAGCACTATGTTTATATTTTTATGAAATTAAAGTGTTATATATATATTTTTGATATTTAATTATGTGAATCCGTGGTCCTAAACCAATCCAATCCGCATTTAAATGGATTGGTTCCATGATTTAAACGGATTAGATTGGTTCTAATTTTTCAGGAACCGTAGATAACAGATTGGTTCAAGTTTTACTCAAATCCGGTCCAATTCGAACCATGCTCACCCCTACTCAATGGTTAGGACCACCGATCAAATTGCCTCTCGTCCACTTGATTTCTAGGTCTGTCGGTGATTCCCACTTTTGCATTTTCTTTCCTATACTTGCATTTTTATTTTTTATTTTTTTAAAAGAAAAACGAAAACCTATTGAAATTACTTATAAAAAATAGTGATGAAATTATGTAATTATAGTTTTTAAATTAATTCAATTATTTTCATATTAATTTACACACGGGCTTTCAAAAATAAATTGAATTATTGAAATAAGTCAAAATTAATCTAGGGAAAATAACCAAAAAAAATAGAGTTAGACCATTATAACAAAATAAACTCGTATTTTTATTTTAATTTTGTCAATTTAAATTCTAAAACTTTAATTTAAACTATTTATATTTTCCTCTTTTCAGTCTTCCATGAAGCATGACGTTTTTTAAAGCTCAAATAAAGTTTGCCAAATGGTCTGCAAGCTTAGATTGTCTAGCTTAGCTACAGTCGCAATTAACATTTAATTAAAAAATATATATAAAAAAAATTTAGTCGAATCAAGTTCTTAATGACTGAAATCTTCATGATTTCATTGACAAGTAGCATAAATTTACTAACATGGTTTAAAAAATTAATAATCCTCGTGCATGTTAATGCACGGCTCCGTAGTTTACGAGTTCATCACCAAATCTCTCTCATTTTATGTGAATTTTCTTTGTTTTTCCACAGGTTTCTACAATTGAAAAGTCAATTGAAAATGGTAATTAGGTACCCGAAAAAAAAAAAAGAAAAAAAAAGAAGATAATTCAGTATAAAAAAAACCTAATATCTTGAAACAATTAAGAAGAAAAAAGTGAAATGTAAAATTAATATTGGGTTTGTAAATTATCTCAATTTATCATGAAAAATATATGGAAAAGAAATATTTGTGAAATAGAATCTATATAAAACATGCTAAAGTTAGTATAATTTAAATTAGATTTGAATTTGTGTAAGAAAATACATGCTTGGCTCTCTTAGAAAAAGAAAAGAAAAAGAAATAACACATACGAATAGAAAAAACACTACTTTTAATAATATATATATGATTTGGATAATAACACCTCTTTATTTATTTATTTATTTTTTAGGTCATTTCATAATAAATAAATTTAAAAAAAATCAAGAGATGTCACACTACAAGAATTCACACATTTGCCGACCACTTTTGCCGACCAAAAAAATTTTAGTCGCAAAAAATGACATTTGGCGACCAAATATTAATTAGTCGCGAATGATCAATATTTTTGGCGACCAAATATGAGTTGGTTGCAGAAGGTCACATTTTGGCGGCCAAAAATGAGTATTTTTAGCAACAAATATTTTAGTCGCCGTTGATTAAGATTTGGCAACTAAAGAAGTTTGTTGGCGAAGGTACCTTTTTTGCGACTAATTTGGTCTTTTGGTCGCCAAAAGCTTGGGAGGAAAATTTGAAAGTCTGTTCAGGCGGGAATTGAATTTTTTTTGCGACAAAAAAATTTGGTCGCCATTTTTAAAACGACGTCGTTTTGTACCAAGAAAATAGAAAAAAAAAAGCCCTAATCTCTTCTGTATCTAGCCCGCTCTCTGTGTCTATGTTGGTCTGCCCTCTCCCTCTCTCTGTGTTCTCTCTCTCAATCGGTGCCCACTCTATGTAGCTCACCGAAGTCCCTCATCACCATTGCTCACGTCCGTCGCACATCGCCACCGCCGGAAATCGCCATCGCCCTCTGTCTAATGGACTCCTCATTTCTAGAAGATCCTCACCCAATCTCACCTCATCTCAGACCAACGTCGCACGCCACTGCTAGCGCCACCGCCGCCGCCGCATCCTCTCGGTCTGTCTATCTGTCTGTCTTTCTGTTTCTCGCTCTCTTCCTCTCTAGCCTTTGCCCTCGGTCTCTCTCTGTCTCTCTCTCTCTATATATATCTGGTAACATTCACATCTTTACCCAGATTCTAAATTGTGTTCTGTTGTTGGAGTTTCAATTATAGAATTCATTTGACAAAAAAGCAATTGTGTCCATTGTTCCCAGTTTGAATGTGTTTTTTTTTATGTTTTTTGGTGTGGTGTGAAATGGGTAATTGACAATACAATGGAGGGGATTTGGGTATGTACCAAATGGGGGTGCCATCATGTGCTTCTGTTAGCATATGAACTTCATTTTTGGCCTACCCAACTGGGTTTTGCGAGGGATATTTTGGCAGAACCATGTGGACTTGTTCATGCACTCCATGTGTTTGTTAATTGTTTTGAAAGAGACCCATTTCTTGTTTGAAAGTTGAATAGTAATCTACGTAATTTTTTCCCTTGCAGACATATGTTTCAGATACATCGATTCAACTCCTAAGCAACTAGTTTCCTTTCAAGTTTTCGAGCAATTTTAGACTACTACAATCCTTGGGAGTGCTTTATTGAGCAAAATCTGATAAATTTGAATGTTAAATATTATGCTTAAGCCAACTTATCAAAAAATAAACAAATTTATGCTTAAGCTAAATTAGTTTTCTTTTTTGCTCTCATTTTAGTTTCCTAACTACCAAGACCTTAACAGGTATTGTATAATGTACTCAGAGAGCGCTTTGTCATGCCAAGACTATTATTGATGACTGGCACTCCTATTCAGAACAATCTCACTGAACTTTGGGCTTTAATGCATTTTTGTATGCCTTCAATCTTTGGGACGCTGGAGCAGTTCCTTTCTACATTTAAGAAAGCTGGAGATCCTTTATCAGGTCATTCTTGTCTTTAAATGAATCAATAATCTGAGACAGTCTTTCCTTTCGAGATATGCTCATTACCCTGGTGCAACCCTTAACTGGCTGGAGGCCTACTATCCACTTTCGAAGCCTAGGGGGAAGCCCATGGGTCCGTTGTGTAGACCGAAGACTTCTTGACTCAATAAATGTAATTGGTAGATTATTATCATTATTATTATTTAGCTAGGATTCAAATAAATATTTTCTTAGGATATTTGATGGTGTTACGAAATAATATTAGGATTTAGTTCCCACTTTGATTGGGATTATCAGTGTATAAATATTGTATTTTGCTTTGTATAATGCAGATTTGGGTTAATAATATTGTGAGTGTTTTAGGGTTGTGGCCTCTTAAGTGTTTCTCTCTCTCTTTCCCCACTATATTCTACACCACCTAGATTTGGGGTTCTCTGATATTGTCCTTAATGCCTGTGTCTTTTGAGGCTAAGCACTTTGCTTTGTTTCTGCTATGTATATGGGTTGTTTCCCCTTTTTGTTCCTCTTCTTATGTATCCAAAAAAAAAGAACATAAAAACCCTACCATTTATTAATAGCTGTTTTTTTTTTTTTTTGGGTATGATTTTTGAGAGATTTTATATTAGCACACTTATTGTTCTTTATTCACCTGTTCATTCTTTATCTTTAATTATCTGTTGATGTTGATCTATCTTTGCTTACTGTGCATCAGTCATTGGTTCATTGCTTATTGTCGAATTGCAAGACGAACTATAGTTCTATTCTGTGCATGATGGTGTGAAAAATTGTATCCAATAACAGATTAAACTGGACTATCGTAGTATATTATTATTTACAGATTTTATTCATATAAAGCTTGTATTTTTGTAACTACTGCTTCATTGTTGAATATCATGGTAGTATTGACCTATGCAACTTTTTTCTTTACTTCTTTGCATTTGTTATCATGATTCATGAGTAAATAGCTCTAAAGAATATGCTGTTTAGATTCTCTCATTAATTTTCTTTTTGATTGGTTGGAGTAGGGGGAGTGTATATCTTACATAGCAAGCACTCATGGAATATTGTGCCTACTGCATTCTGTTGCTGTGTTGATTTCTGACTTGGACAAAATTTACTGTGTGATACAGGTGCACAATGAATTTCATGAAAATGCCAAGATCACATATGAGGCAGGGGCACAATATTGTGCCAAGATCACATCTGAGGTAGGTGCACAATGAATTTCATGAAAATGCCTTGCAGGTATGGACTATGAAACTTTTGTAAATTGTCTTGTTTTTCTTTTGACATATGCTTTATCAAATGTTCTCTTGAAAAAGTGTGTACATGTTAATGAGGGTAGAGTCCAATTATAAATTAATTCTAGTTCAGATATTTCTGCAGTGTCAAGAATATACCTTTGTAAATTCACAAAGGATTATTGGCTGAGACCTGAGAGATTATTAAGAATAAAACTCTATGTCAACTTCCTCTCCCATCTCTTCTATGTTTTTGACAGCCTATCATTGTCTCACTTGGGCCTATTCGTGTCATGTTTTGGTCCTATAATCTATTACCAGTTACTTGGAGAAGGTGAGCCACCAGGTTAGGTGTAAGATGTTATTAAGATGTTATCATTACACCCTGGACAATTAGGCACCAACCATAATTGTGACAACTGATTGGAAGAGAATAGCTCTAAATTGAGCCTGGAGCAACTATAGCATGCATGGAGGGTTGTTAGAGGAAATAAATTCCCACATGAACCACCTGGATAAGTTGCATTGACAAGAGAGGGAGAGAGAGAGAGAGACATGATATTATCATAATAACTAAAAGAAATAACTCCATCACTAAGTACCAAAAGTTTTATCAATTTGGAGCCACATTGTCATGTAACCTGCATGCTGCTCTAGCTTTGTCTGCATCAATCCCTAAGGGTAGGCCAATGTAATTTACATATATGTATATATATATTTGGTTTAATAAAAAAGAGAAAATAAGAGAAGAAGTAAGAGAATGGTTTTTGGTTCTCTAAGTTTGTTGTTTTGGGAAGAAAGTGTACCGTGTCTCTAAATAAAATGTCTAAATGCATATTGGCAGGTATTCACTTTTTTGCTAACTTCAACTTGTCATAAATAAATAAAAAGTAACCAGAATGCAAGACCAAAACTCATCAAGCACTTGATGCCATTAGTTTTATAAGTTATGCTTTTTACATTGTTTCATGGAAAAAAAAAAAAAAACATTTTTGCTTGTAGTTTTTCACTGCATGCAAGGCAATTTCTTCACTCATTGTGTTTTTATTTATATTTTAAGAGTTAATATACTTATTAAAAGAAATAATTTAAGAATTAATATAGATCCCTATGTCAAATCTGCAGGTGGTTGTTGCAACAATTGCTTTTGGAATGGGGATTGACAAGTTAAATGTCCGAAGAATCATTCATTATGATTGGCCACAGGTATATTCCTTAGATTTGATGTCTTAGCAATGTGTTGAGTGCTTTGGACTTATCTGAATCCATTTATAATTATTTTATCATTGCTGTTTGCATCCATGCTGATTATTTGTATACTTTTCAGTCATTCGTTGATTCCGCAGCATATACATATATTTCAAAACTTTTAAATTGCGTTCATATTTTAAGTCTCTTAAATTGTGTTACTTCATGTTTCAAGTTTTCTCCACTTTTAACTTTGCATATTGACTGTGCCCACCTTATCTATTTCCTTCCTTTTCATTTTCGTTTCTTTGATGTTGCAAGCTTCTCATAACTATTTAGTCTGTTTATAGAGTTTGGAAGCATATTACCAAGAAGCTGGTCGATCTTTGTTAGCAGATTGCAGTGAGTAATTTAACAACTTTGACTACCTAAGCTTGTCATGAAGCTCCTTGATAGTCAAAGTTAACATATCCATAATTCTTAATATCCCACCCTTAGTTAACATATTTTGTTATCCTCTGTTAATCATTTTTGGCCCTTAATTCTTAATATCCCACCCTTAGAAAATATGTTGCTTTCTTAATATCCCACCCTCTTCCAAATATTTATGTGAATGCAGAGCAAAAAACCATGGTGATGCTGGAGACATGAATCACATTGTTACATTATTTATCCAACTTGCCACACATTTGGAAGATAGTTCTAAGCCTTATCATGAAAGAGATGAGATTATGAAGAATTGGAAAGATGATTCACCTGCTGGGTTTGGCCACACTACCTCAAAGTATAAGAAGAAGCTCAACAAAGTGAGTGAAAGGAAACAAATTAGGAGTAATGGTACCTTCTCCAATAATGGTGGTTCTGATTATGGAGAATATGCATCTGATCGAGAAATTAGAAAGTGCTTATCCAGGTTGAATAAAAAATCCATGGACTCTAGAAGTGAGACATCTGATGAACTTGACAGGTCTTCTGAAGAAACCAAGACTGATAGTGAGAGTACTGCCTCGGACTCAATAAGTGACTCCGATTTCCAATCAGAAAGTGGATTAGGGGGGTCAAGAGGAGACGGATACTTAATTGCAGATGATGGGTTTGATCCTCTGACTGATGAACGTGAATGGGGTGCTCGAATGACCAAAGCAAGCCTTGTTCCTTCTGTTACTAGGAAATATGAAGTAATTGATCAATATGTTACTGTAGCCGATGAGGAGGAAGTGAAAAGGAAGATGCGGGTTTCCTTACCTGATGATTATGCTGAGAAGCTCTGTGCTCAGAGAAATGGCACTGAGGAGTCGGATATGGAGATTCCTGAAGTTAAGGATTATAAACCTAGAAAACAGCTTGGAGTTGAGGTGATAGAACAAGAAGTTTATGGCATAGATCCTTACACTCATAATCTTCTACTCGATTCTATGCTGGAGGGATCGGATTGGACGATTCTTGATAAGCATTTGTTTGTTGAAGATGTTCTCCTTCGCACTCTGAATAAGCAGGTGCAGCACTTCACAGGCACTGGAAACAGATTTATTTTCTTCTAACTGAATTCTGATGTGCACTAGGTGCTGAAGGAGGGGCATGGAATATTGGATCGACACCACTTGTTAGTAGAGGCTTGTGAATTAAATTTTGTATCTGAAGAAGATTATATTGACTTGGGTAGGGCTGGTTTGGGAAGTTGTTTACTTGGGGGATTACTTGATTGGCTGATTGCTTACTCAGCTCGACTGCTATATATTTATGCTATACATAGCTTGGGTTTGTGGGTTTAACCTTTTAAAGATTCTGTTTGTCTGACGCATTCATCTTGTGTGAAGGTGAGGTTTATCAATTTTGAATGAACTAAGCTTCCTGAGGAGATTCTGAAGCATAATTTGGAAGAGGAGGAAATACTTTGTAGATATCTCCATTGAAGTTGAGAAAAGTGATGCTGAGGTCCAGGTGAATGTTTTACTGACAGCAACCCCCCGTTCCTGAGCTTAGACTCAAGTATTGTACATGTGAGGGTATTCTTTCAATTACAATCTTTGATATTCATCCATTTTCTTTTTCCATGAGACAGGCCGAGGGAGTCTACAACCAAAGGCTTCAGAATTTGGCTCTTACTCTTGACAAGGTGGCTGTCTTTTTTTTTTTTTTTTTTTCAATTTACATCTCTCTTTCATAAGAAGGGAGCATCTATGTTGTTAAATTTCGGACCCTAACTTTGACTACCTAAGCTTGTCATGAAGCTCCTTGATAATTTGCACCTATAATGCTCCCTTTGGAATGGACAACTGGTCCTTCATTATGTATGGCAGCTTCTTCCTTATGGTCCTTGTAATTTAACTATAACAAGGCTAAAATATAGATCTGTTGCATACTAATTTTTCAGCTCTTCAAAGCCTACCACTTGTGTACTCATCACAGTCAACCACAAAGATCACCTACTCAATGCATATACAACGTTATTCGACTCACCAAGAGGAGGCTACACTAATTCTGGTATAAATTAGTGTAAGAATTTGCACCAGGGGAACAACTACAACATATTAGTGTAAGAATTTGCACCAGGGGAGTTATGTGTCAGTCTTACCGAAGGGCAGTTTCAGCAGGTACAGATGGTGTTCGAATTGGAATGTAGTTCTATAAATAGGATGTATATAATGTACACTGTATTGATGAAACTTAATGTTTAATTTTGACGGGTTGAAATTCAAAGCATCAAGCAGATTCTTGGACTTCAGCATGGAAAACAATATGACAGTGTGAAGACTTTGAGATATGGTCATTTGATGATCATGACTGATCAGGTTTAAAACATTTAACTTCTTGTTTTGTTTTTTCTTTTGGTTTTATCTATATGTTGATTCATTACTGATGTGTGTTTTGCATATCCTTCAAAATGCAATCATATAAGGCTGCATAACCAAGAGGTACACTCTCTTCCCTAAATTGCAGTGTTGAATCGATTCCAATCAACATCAAGCTATTACTTTAAATGTTTCAATAATGAAATTTTTAAATGTTTCAGTATCTGCAGAGGGCTCTAGCCAAGTTGAAAGATCACAACAACTATCAAGAAGGAGCAGCCAGGTAAAAAGATTCTTTGGTTCTCGAAAACCCATGTACCGCACACTGTTTGTTTCAATAAGTCTTTATCAATGCCTTTGGATTGAAGGCCTAATTTTAATAACATACAGTTTCTCCACATATATATATATACATATATATTTTAAACTAGTTTTGTTGTTTTCCTTATTGTCATATGAAGCAGGCCAGTAAATGTAGACTCCCAACTTGAGGTATTTCAGCATCTCTCATGCACAACACCACCATAAATTTCATCAGTTTATTTTTTTATTTTTTTATTTTTTATTTTCATTTAAAAATAATAATAATCAGTTCACGTGAATAACAGGAAATTCAACAAGAAATTCATAGAAGCAGGTCTCAGTTGGAGGAGATGGAGAAACGGTTAAAGTACCTTGTACTGCCAGAAAAGCCCAATAATATCCATCTGTTTGAAAGTTCCAAAATTGAGTTGGCAATAATGAATTATATGTAAATCTAATTCCTTTTTTTTTCCCTAGGATTTTCGAAGAACATCCATCTGAAATTACGTTGATTCTGTTCTCTCTCTGTGTCTGTCTCTCTTTGTCCTTGACACGATTGTAAAGAAATAAAGTTGTGTTGTAATGTTTATGATTGATGGGGAAATGTTCCAATCTTTTGCATTCCATGGCAACTGAGAGTGTGAAATGTTGTACTTTTGTCCCAAATTCCCAATAGCTTTTGCTAATCAAAGCCCCAAAACAAGTAAGGGCACTCGTGCCCTAGTAAGTTAAACTTTTGCCGACTAAATAAAGTAGTCGGTGTATCACCAAGCACATTTAGCGACTAAATAATTAGTCGTTAAAATTATTAGTTTTGGCAACCAAAGGATTTGGTCGCGAATAGGTCTATTGCCGACTAAAGTTTTAGTTACGCAAAACATGTTTGGTCGCGGAATGTGACAATTGGCGACCAAAATTTTTTGGTCGCGGAATGTCACAATTGGCGACCAAAATTTTTGGTCGTGGAATGTCACAATTGGCGACCAAACTTTTTGGTCGCGAAATGTGTCAATTGGCGACTAAGATATTTGGTCGGGAAAATATCACTTTTCGCGACCAAAGTGTTTTAGCGACTAAATGAATTAGTTGTGGTAATGATATATTTAGCGACCAAAAATTTAGTCGGCAAATCTGACTTTTCCCGACCAACCAAAATTTTGGTCGTGAATTACTTTTGCCGACCCTTAATTGGTGACCAAAGTAGCGACCAAAAAAATTAGTCGCGGATAACTTTTGCCGACCAAAAATGGGCTTTTAGCGACCAATTTTTTGGTCGGCAAAAGTGTTAATTCTTGTAGTGTCAAGTTCTTTGTTGGCTATGGGCTGGAACTGTCGCTCATAGTTCCTTTAATCATTTACCATCTTAAGAGGAAGTACCTTCAAGTAATGACCTGTTTGGGCTTTAGACCACCACCATGGAAGCAATTTGCTCCACCTTTCACCACCGCATCCCGGCGGCTCATTGCCCTAGCACCACCACCACCACCACCACCACCACGACCAACTAACTTCCCAAAATTCATTCCCATCATCAACTAACGATTGACACTCAACCCAATCCCAAGACTTCGAACCGGTCAATCTGCTTAGCCGAATCTCTCTCAAACCTCCTCTACCTCTATATTGAACCACCTACACAAAACCATGTTCAAAACTCCCTCTGGAACTTCCATTTTGACCATGAGAAGAGGCATAACACTCTGACTATGTCTCCAAAGGAAGACATATTCGATAAGTGGCGTGAAATACAAGGTTGTTGTAACTGGGATAATCTTTTGAGCCCACTTCACCCCTAGCTATTATGAGAGATTGTTAAGTACGGTGAATTCGCGCAAGCGACTTATTTGACTCTATCGCATAGTATTGTGGTAGTTGTAGATACAATCGTGACAATCTTTGACAATTTACTACGAAAAGTTAACCAAAATTTGATCTAAAAAATGATAGGGGAATGTAAATTTAAATTTAGCCCCGGTTTGGCTATCATTTTGGGGCCAAAAGAATACAAAATGATAAAATAGACTAAATAAGCTAATAAGACAAAATATCATATCCAATACATAATCATTACATTTTTTTTCTCACAAAAGTCAAAAAAGTCAAAAAATTCAAACCAAACAAGGCTAAAAAAGTTCCAACACAAAAACGTTGACTATAGTAGCCAATGCGAAATGAAGCTTCAGTATGTTAGGGGTCATCTCTATAATAAATTTTGCTCAAATTTAATTTTGGATAAAATTTAAGTAATTTTTCTAGGTATGTTGCACAACTGATATAGAATTGATATATTTTTTGGGTAAAATATATGTATGGGTAATGCTATACAAACATAATTTTTGTATAAAAAATTTATACAGAATGACTTGATCTTTTATGATCCTTTCATTTTAAGACAAAATATGAATCATCATAGCTTATAATTATAATAACATCATTGCCATATACTTCTATATGTGTTTTATATATATACTAGTATATGCTCGTGCCTAAAGGTACGATGTAAATAATGTTGGAATCAAATGCAGTTGTAATTTATACGTATCTGTAGACACCCCATTTTTGACCGCCCTTACGACTTGGGTACCATCACTTGCACACCCAATGATGAATGTATAAGCTTGTTAAGTGCTCGAAAGTCCTCAGCAAAATGCCATAGCTCTGAACCTCAAAACCTTGCAAACCTTGTGCCTTGTTTTTACACCAAAAACCCAGCCTTTCAAACCACTTGCAGGCCCATTTTTGTGGGCTTTCGGCCACCCTTGTGCCTTGCCGGCCAAGTGTGTGGCCTGCCAGCCACAAGTGTGTTTTGCAGATATTTTATGCTAGCTGTGCTAGTTGTTAGCACAGAAGCTTGCATTTGCTCCCACGTGTATGGATGGATGTTTCTGAGAGAGTGGCATATTTTTCTATAAATATAGGACCTCCTCTTCCATTTTTGAGGGTTAGAAAAATTAGAGAAAAATTAATTTTCTCTCTCTGCAATTCTCTCTATCTTGAAATTTCTTGATCTTTTGCCTATACACTCTTAAACCAAACCTTGCCATCTTTGAGTTGAGGTACTTTTGAGCCTAACTTGAGCTCTTGAGGGTGTGTATGTGTTGAATTGTTGCTTAAAAGTGTTTTTCTCTTCAAGAGGTATAAGGCTTAGCTTGTTTCATTGTTAAGGCCTAAAAGGGTGGAGGGGTGGTTCACCTTTCTTTCCATCTTGCTTCTCAAGCCTTTACCCTTGTGTTTCCCGTCTTTACAATATCTGTTTTTGAGCATTTAAATACTGAATTTCAGAGTTATTTCAGTGGCTAAAAACATGTTTTGAAGCCCAAAATTGGAGGGGTTAGCGTCCTCCCCTTGTGTCTTATTCACTAGCTTACATAGCTCCCTGTTGTAGCTTACTATTTTAGTCATTTTTGTCTTAATCCCAACACTTCTTTTGCATGTTTTAAGACTTTTTAAAGATTGTTTTAGGTGTTCATTGCATTTATGCTTTGTTTTGCATGCTTGTAGTTTAATTGTCCTCATAGGTTTGGTGGTTTAGGCCTTAGCCACCATCCTATTTGAGTTGATAGCATTTGTTTATGGCTTTCCATACTTGTTTTCACCCCTAATCACCTCCGCAATCTCCCTCTTTTCTTGGCTTTTTTTCTTTGTTTTGAAAGTTGTTTCAAACTAGTTGCTTGTTTAAGCTTGAGATTGAGGTATTATGCTTAATGGTTTAATCCCTTTAGGGGTTCATTACCAACGACATGATGTCTCTCTCATGCCTAAAACAACACTTGGTTTAGTATTCTTTTCCATTAGAGGACTTAAAGCTCACTTTTGGACTCAATGAGTGGATGGTGATTAAAATGAAGTAATAAAATTGGGACTAAAAGTGATACAAGATAATAAAATCAACTTGGGTTCAATCGGACATTAAGTGAACCCATTGAGTCTTGGGTCGTTTCATACTTGTTAGTGATGTAAACGGTTCAAGAGTCAATGTCAATCACTTCCCTTGATCAATCCATGATAGGGATGGGGTTTTGGGAGTCTTTGATTTGTTGCATTTATTGAAATTGTACACCTTGGTTCATAGGCCATCATGCAATGAAATTGCATCGATTGATGCTTGTGAATTGAGCTTGTCACTCTTTTGAGCTATTTGATGATAAGGAGGGGTAAGGTGTACAAACATACCTTGAGAATACCCTGTTTGTGCTCTGTATGCTTTCTGTTGTAGCAGGAGGAACCAGACTTTAGTGGCCGGCAGGCCACCTTTTCTGGACGGCAAGCTACCTTTTGTGGCCGGCTAGCAACTACTTTTGGCCTGCTGGCCACTTTTGTCAAATTAAGTAGCAATTTTTTGGAACAGAACAAAGTAGAGGTTGAGGTGAAAAGATGTTCTACTGTGCAACAAAGGCATTCTGGTAGCAGAACAATGGGTTTTTCGGGTGCAAATCCGCACATGCATGAGCATTCCTCGCTTCTCAGGGCTGATTAGTAATTCTAATTTGTAATTAATTAATTAGTTAGTTCCATAGAATACTTAATTAATTAATTGGTTTTGTAATAACTAGCTAGCATTGTTAGTTTATTCGGTTTGTAATAATTAGTTAATTCGTTTTGTAATAGATAGTTAATTAGCTTTGCTAGTTAGTTTATTCGGACCCTCTTGCGCAAGGGCCCAGTTGTAATAATGTGTATGTCTTCCAACCCCACGTCTTTCTCCTTTTTATTTAACTGCTTACGATGGTTAGTTTAGGGCATCATGTTTTGTTTAGCATCTCTCATCCCTTACATCCATTGTTTTGCATGCATTGAGCTCGGCGCATCATTCTAACTTGCATTGTTAGTTAATACTTCTTTGAATACATGCTTAGACCGCATGCTATCAAATTGATTCATATGCTATATTAGTAGTCGAGCCTAGTAATTGCATATTGTATGCGCTGCATTAGTCATATCGCATAGTTAAGATCATGCATTATTCTAACTTTGTCATCGTTTTTGGCTTGGAGTACTAGGTGAGCTTTTACTTGTTTTAGCATATTGCACGAACGTGGTTGTTGCCATATCAAAGCATGTTCACTATGAGGCTAAGTGCTTGAGTGATAAACTATTTGAATGCCTGCGGATGAAGGCTAGTTGCTTAAATTGGGATAGTTTGATTAATGTCCATTTGAGCCCACTTTTGCAAGTGGCACATTCACAAATTTTTTTCAAAAACAAACATGAAATCAAATGTTCCAAATCTTGCAAATTAGTCTATACCTTGTGTACGCATCACATAGTAATGTTAGCCTAATAATTGGAACAAGAGCATGTAATGTAAATAAGAACCATATCATGATTAGTAGAGACAGATCTTTGATCGGGCGAGCGGGGGTGGTCAATTCATGACCTTCCCCTCTCGTACCTCAGTTTCCGAGCTGAGACAATTTTGGTGATGAAAAATACGTGGCCTTTGGCACGAGTCATGTGTTTCCTCAATTTCCCAAAAAATGTTTAGGTGGCAACTCTATATCTGGCAAAACTGTTCATTTTTGGCATTTTGATTCAAAATCAATTTTCCAAAAGATTTGCCGGATTTGGACTCTTTGGTGTTTATCTATTTCACATTGCACTTGTAAGATCATATTCAGAACCGTGGGAGTCCGATACTGTAGGGCATATTGTCTTCCAAAAGGAGCGCAAAAAGTCGAGCTACAGTTTCTGGTGACTCTGTTGGGAAATTTAGAGAACTTAATTCGAACTTCATGATGTGACATCTTATCTACACTTATATGTTCTTTGCCTTTGCATTTGAATTGGTGCACTTAAGTCACTATGTTTGTCATCTGCTATTCCTGGACGGTTTGCCAGAGGGTCGCCCAAAAGGCTTGCCAAAAGGCTAACCGATCATGGGCTCTGCCATGTTGGAAACACAACCTTTGGATCAAGACTATCGTTGTACCGTTTGATCCTCCTTTCACTTCTCGATGTTAGGTGTGAGAGGTATATTAGGTAGTCTTACTGAGGTACCCCTTTTGACCAATCGGCCTAGCTGCATATAGTGAAGCCATAGTGATTATTCCAATATCGGACATGATGCTCACCCATATGCAGGATGATGTGATACCACTTGTTTGAATAGTAAAGCTGTAGATCACTCCGAAGCTAGGATAGGGAAACCCTAAACCTCTCATAGGGGTGTTGTGAATGTTTTTGTGCAAAATATGAAATATTTGGAAATGCGTGATGCAATCTTGGAAGAGTCTTAATCTTGAGGTCATTCTTTTTAACTTGAGGGTCATATCAAAATCAGAATTTGGGTCGAAATTTAAGGGTTTGTGTTTGATATCTGTGAATTTTCAGCAAGACCAGAACCAGGGCCAAAATTGTATCTTGCTTTGTTTTGACCAGCATACCCGGTATCCTGATTTGATGAGGCATTTGTTTTTAATGCCAGGTTTGTCTGAGCCAGAGAAGAAGTAGTACCCACTTTAACCCATCACAATCCATCCAATCCCAAAAAAACCCACTAAGCAAAGGCCCAGCCTATCTAACCCAAAAAGCCAGCTCAGAAAAGATCCAATCCCAAAAAGATCCATCTAATGCCAAAAGACCCATTCTAAAAAGCCCGATCCAGTCAAACCTGCCAAGACTAATCCAGTCAGATACATTCATTATAATCGGGTCGAAATCCTTGTTAGTCAGCTTTCAGCTTACACACATCCATTTCCCCGTATGCCAACGCAGCAGACCCGTGATGACACAGAGTCCAGAAGAAATTGTGGCTATGATAGCAGCATTAAATCGGGAAATTGTCATGCTGGATGAGACCAATGCTAAAATGCAACGCCCATCTAGAGCATCTACTACACATCCAGTCCTGGGCCCCCAGCCGAACTTTGACCCACCTCCACCAGCTGAAGATTTGCAAGGTCCAAACCCTCGAGAAGGGTTGGCTCATGCTCAAGTTTTCAGACCCCTGGTGCAGCCTAATGAGGGGCTTTATCTCCCTGATATTAATGATGTCGACCCGACCATGTTAAAAATTGCTAACCTTGAAAAGCAATTCAAAAAGGCACAGGGAATAAGCTTCATTCCTGACATTGAGGATGGGTACACCGAGGCTACCGTAAGGCTTCCAGATATATTCAAAATGCCACACATTGACCGTTTTGACAAGTTTGGAGATCCTATGGTACATATCTGGCTTTTCTTGGACGTCCTGAAACTGATGGGTCGGACTAAGCCTCAGAAACTCTCTTTGTATGGAAGAACCCTGTCGGGTATAGTAGCCACTTGGTACGTTAAGTTAAAGGATGAAGTAAAGTAGAACTAGGAAGAATTGGCTAAGGAGTTTGTCAATCAGTATTCTTACAATACCCAAACTGAAATGACCACTTAAGAGCTTGAAGTAACCCACCAGAATCCTGAAGAACCTTTTGTGGAATTTGTTAAAAGGTGGAGAGCAAAGGTAGCACAAATGACAGATTAACCTTCTGAAAGGGACCAAGTGTGGATAGTGGTACAGAACCTTGACCCTGACATGTTACAAAAGTTAATAGTCACTCCACTGTTCACTTTCAAAACTTTGCATGAATTAGGGGTTTAGATTGAGAGTGCATTTAATAAAAGGATTATTCCCAGAATAAGCGAACCAACAAGGAGGGTGTTTTTTGGGAGTACCAATGCTAGCAGTAGCACTATTCCCAAACCCATTGAAATCAATACAGTCGCCACTGTCGACCCTTTTACCAAATCCAACCCACAAACAACTAGCCTAACTGGAGCTCAAGGCAGAACTTTCACCCCCCTCTATATGAGCCTAACCAGTGCACTAAAAGTCTTGATGGAAAAGGGGTATCTTAAAGCCCTTGATCCCCAACCTCTTCCTAACCAACTCCCTGCTAGACATAACCCCACCCAATACTATCCCTCTCTCTCTATATTTGTGTGTGTGTTGGTGCCTTAAAGGTGTGTTTTGTTCATACTTTTGCACTAGAGAACTTAGTAGAATACCTTCCTTTGGTTGCTGAGGCACTAGGAAGTTGGTTTCAGAGTTCTTGGGCAGGTTTTGATCCAAGGGAGTGGCTGGAGTTGTGTTCTTGAAGGTGTTCTTCAAGGGTGAGCAACTAACCTTTTGCTTCCCCATTTTGGCTTAAGCTTTTAGACCCATTTGCATTTTGTTTCAAGCTTAACTATAAACTGAAAAAAGTTCTATTTTTATATTCTTAAGATGATTGTTTAAGGTCTCTTTTTGGTTGGGGTTTTCTACCCCCTCTTAGGCCTTGTTTGGTCTTGATTTGAGCCACTTCTTTTGGCCCTTGGTCTTGCCTTTGCATGACCTTTCTACCACTAAAATCCAGAGGATTTTCAGCGGTGGAAAGGTAGTTTTAAAGTCTTGAATAGAAGAGGGACACCCCTCTCTCCTTGTGCCTCATTTGCTTGCATTATTGGCTAATAATGGTAGCATGATTGCTTAGCATGTTTGACCTCATTTCAGCATGTGTTAGGCCTTATTTTTCCATGTTATACCTCTGTCCAAAGTTGGTTTAGTGGTCTCTTGCATGCACCATGCACTTGCCTTGCAATCCCCCCTATTGCCTTAACATGCATCTTGCATTTGGACTATCATGCTTGCATATTTTGGCTCAACTCAGAGGCACTTTTAGTCATATTTTAGCATGCTAAAGCTCTATTTGGTGTTGTTTTGATAATTTATGCCATCCTTTGTATAGCTACCATGCATTCTAGCTTGTTAGCTTTGAAGGTCCAAGTCATTGGCATGCACTACTTGGACCTTTTTCATGATTTGGCATCATCTCATATGTTATTTCAGTCCACGTTTCATGCTCATATACTTGCACTTGCCATCCTCTCAAAGCTTTGAAGAGTTGGTGTCTTATGCCTTAAGGTTGGGTCATTGTGCCTGCCTCCATGATTGGGTCTTCGGGATGCCATCTAAGTGGGTTTTTGGGCCTATTTTTGACATGCCATATCTCTGTTTTTCATTGGCTAATTCATGCCATGTTTGGTTATAATGGATGTAGTGTAATCCCCTTTGTTGGCCTTACTTGCATCTTACATTCGGCCCTTCATTTTGGCTTGTTTTAGCTTTGGCCCTTGCATGTTTTAGACTCCCTTTAGCATGATCTAGGACTGTTTTGGTTGTCGTTGGCTCTTTGGAGCTTGTTTCATGTAGCCTTAGTTCAAGCTCCTTGGCTAGCCTTAAGCCTTGAGCCTTCTCGCATGTTATGCTTGACTTATATGTATGATTTGGCATCATCCTTGACATCACTTTAGAGCATGTAGTGTTGTCACGCTTGCATGCTTTTCACTCTTTAAGCACTTTCGAGAGTTGTCCTCTTTGTACCTAAGTGAGGGACCAATATATGTACATGTTTGTTTTGCATGTTGGTGCCTTTGTTTTAGTATTTTGGCCATTGATTTGGGCATGGCCGAGGTCTGCCCACTTAAGTTTAAGTCCATCTTGCATGAACCTTGCATGTTGTTGCATGCTTGTTTGATTTTGTTGTTATTGCATACTTGGTACATTGCATTTTGCATGCTTTGTACATTGAATGTATGCATATCTAGGTAGCATAGTCATATTGCATACTTATTGTATATCATTTTGTTTACATGTTAGGTTGCATTGCATCGCATTTGTCATGTTCATGTTACATTGCTTTGCATTTCCATGTTGCATTGTACTTGGTTGCATGCATTGCATTGTGTTTGGTTTGGGGTGTCAAACCAAACACGAGGACCAAGGGACATTTCATACTTGAAGTGAGGAAATGCGCCTCAATCCTCGGTTGCCGACACTCTTGATCCCACATGATAGAGTTCTAGGCATTCATTTTTTTTTGTTGCTTTCATTCCATATTGAATCGCACACTTGGCTCCTTTGGCCATCATGCATCGACATGCGTGATTGATGGCCCGAGGGTCGAGCACTACACTCCCTTGAGTTCATGACATGATAGGGAGGGTGTTTGTGCACACATTGCCTTGAAAATGCATTGCTATGCTCTGTTTGTCCTTTCCTGCAGTAAAACAGCATTTTGCTGGAAGATATGACCGGTCGGCCATCTTCAGTGCCGATCGGCCATCTTCAGTGCCGATCGGCCATCTTCAGTGCCGATCGGCTAAACATTGTTCATCGAGAGCCTCAAAAATGGTCGATGACCATTTCCACATGGCCGGTGTTCCTATATTTTGGCTGGTGACATACCACAGTGTTCAGGGAGTGGTTTGGAAGCATCATTGAGACTTGTGCAGTTTTTAGAGGTGTAAAATAGTGCAAACATAGGCAACATGTGGCATGGCAACGGGTTTTCGAGCGAGGCGATCGAGCATGGATCATTCAATCATTCCGAGGCGAAGCTGCGGCGGCCTCTTTAGTTTCATAGCTTAGTTAATTTGTTTAAATTAGTTAAGGGTTTTGTATTAAATAATTAGCTAGGGTAGTTAATTAATTAGTTGATTTGTATTATTTATTTGAACCGTCCGTCGAGAGGGCGAATTTTGTAATAAGTGTGCGTGAGTGTGTGAATGTCTTCCAACCCCATGTCTTTCTCCCTTTTACTTACCCACTTTCAATGGTTAGTTCTAGGTCATGTTTCAATTAGCATCCTTATGCTCGCATGTTTGCATCATTCATATGTATTGCATGCACCGGGCTCAGCGCATCATGCTAACTGCATAGTATTTCAATTCCAACTTGAATACGTGTATCGAGTTGTTGCACTCCACATGCCATTCTTAGATTGGCCGAGCTTATTCTAGTTGCATTTTGCATACGTTGCATTAGCCATCTTAACATAGCTAGGATCATGCATTGATTACTAACTATCTATTGTTTTGGCTCGGAGTACTAGGTAAGCTTTCATGCTTCAGCATCCCTGCATGTGTGTTATTGATTGCCATGATAGCATGCTTGCCATGAGGCTAATTGCTTAAATGATATAACTGCCTGAATGTCTGTGGGTGAAGTTTAGATTACTTGAATTGGGACAATTCATTGAAATCCGTGTTTTAGCCTACTTGTGAGTAGCAAACTTCAAACCATTTGCAAACAAACGGATATACGATGCTTTATTCCAAATTAGGCGATCTAGTTTATACTTGTGTGTTGTGCACATCACATAGTAAATTCTAGCTAATTAACTGGAATAAGAACGCATGTGTTTTCAAAAACAAGATATCATGTTTAGTACAGGTCGATCTTCGGATCGGGCGAGCGAGGGTGCTCATAGATGACCTTCCCCAATCGTACCCAACTTCCCGAGTCGAGGCAACTTTGGTGATGATGGACACGTGGCCTTAGGCAACGAGTCTGGGTTTCCTAAATTCTCCCAAAAGAAAATATTTAGGTGGTGACTCTGTACCTGGCAAAGCAGTCCATCTTTGTCACTTCTTTCTTAAAAATCAATTTTGCAAAACAATTTGTCGGATTTGGACTCTTTGGTGATTTATCAATCTCACATTGCACATTGTGAGATTAGATTTAGAACCGTGACGTTTGAGTCCGAACTGTAAAAGCATGAGGCCCTCGGGGCGTGTCTACATCCATGCTTAATGGTTTAATCCTCTTTTGAGGGTTCATTACCAACGGCATGAAGCTTCTCTCATGCCTTAAACCACCCCTTGGTTGACACTTCCTTTTTCTTTAGAGAACTCTCACCAATGGACTTAATTGGATTAAAGAATGGTTAGTAAGATAAAATGAGTAACTAATAATTTGGGACTAAAATTAAGCAAGATAATAGCTTGTGTGTTGTGTGTTCAATTGGACGTTAATTGAACACAAGGAAAATTGGGACATTTCATACTCAAAGTGATGAAATGTCTCAAGTTTCCCACGTCTCCATTGCCCTTGATCATGCATGATAGGGTGATGGTTCTTGAGTGTCTTGTTTTGCATTTATTGAGCTTGCACATCTTGAATCATAAGCCATAATGCAATGAAATTGCTTGAATTGGTGGTTTGTGGCTTAAGTTCACTTTTCCTTGGATTTATCCATGAAAAGGAGAAGTGAATTGTGTAGACAATCCTTGGAAATACCCTCTTTTTGCTTTGTTTGTACTCTGTTGTAGCATGATAATCCAGTGCATCGGTGGCCGGTAGGCCACCATCCATGGCTGGCAGCGCACCATAAATGACCGACAAGCCACCTTTATGGCTGGCAGTGTTTACCAGTGGCCGATTGGCCACTGATGCAAACCTCAACAAAATTTTGGTAAGTTGAAGCAAAATGGTTCTGGAAATTTTGAACTCTGCAAACAGAGGCTTTTGAGAGCAAAACAGAGGTCTTTTTGGGTGGCATTCGAGCATATGCATCTTCCATTTCTCGAGGCAGAGTAGTGGCAGTGTAGTTGTAGGCTTTAATTGCTTATTTCTCTTACATTTGTGTTGTGACTTAATTAATTAGCTTACTAGTTAGTTCATTCAAGTGATGTAATAATTAGTTAATTAGTTTAGCTATTTATTCGATTTTGTAATAATTAGCTTAATTAGCTTAGCCCTAATTAGTTGTTAGTTAGTTAGCTTTTATTCATTCAGACTCTCCTTCGTGAGAGCGTAATGTAATAATGTGTATGTCTTCCAACCCTACGTCTTTCTCCCTTTTACTTAATCGGTTTTGATGGTTATATTAGGGTCATGTCTCAATTAGCATACCTTATGCTTGCATCCATTTATTTGTATTGCATGCACCGGGGATCGGCGCATCATTTAAACTGCATCATCATTTCAATACATTCTTTAAATACGTGTTTAAACCGCATGTTATTTAATCAATTCATATGCCATATTAGTAGCCGAGCCTATTTAATTGCATATTGCATGTGTTGCATTAGGCATCTTGTCTAGTTAAGAATCATGCATATTTTCTAACTCATATCTTCTTAGCTTGGAGTATTAGGTGAGTTTTAATGCTTTAGCATACTTGCATGAGTATGAATATTGCCATGACTAGCGTGCTTGCCATTAGGCTAAATGCTTATTTGTTAAACTGTTTGAATGCCTGTGGATGAAGGCTTGTTGTTTGAATTAGACCGATTCAACGATTGTGCATTTTAAGCCCACTTTGTTGAGTGGCAAATCAGTTTTAAGCCCACTATGTTTGGTGGCAAATTCGCAAACTTTAAGCCTACTTGAGGTGGCAAACTCAAACCATTTTCACAAACAAACAATAATTGAATTGTTCCAAGTCTTGCAATTTTAGTCTATATTTGCTTGTGGGCAACACATAGTAAAACTAGTCTAATAATCAGAACAAGGGCACATAATGTTTTTTAAAAAATTATATCATGATTAGTGGAGGCCGATCTTTGATCGGGCGAGCGGGGGTGCTTAATTCATGATCTTCCCAACTCGTGCCTAAGTTCCTGAGTCGAGGCAACTTTGGTGATGACAGACACGTGACCTTTGGCACAAGTCATGGGTTTCCTAAATTTTTCCAAAATAAAATATTTAGGTGGCGACTCTGTATCTGGCAAAGCAATCCAGTTTTGGCATTTTGACTCAAAAATCAATTTTCCAAAAGACTTGCCGGATTCGGACTCTTTGGTGTTTATCAATTTCACATTGCACTTGTGAGATTAGATTCAGAATCGCGGGAGTCCGAACTGTAGGGCTTTCTTTCAAACTTTTCGAAAGGGGATGCGAAAAAGGCGAGCCACAGTTTCTGGCGACTCTACTGTTGATTTTTTTTAGAGAACTTGACTCGAAGTCATGATATGTTATTTTATCTACACTTATGTGTTTCTTTGCATTTGCATTTGCATCGGTGTGCCTAAGTCACAGTGTTTGCCATCTGCTATTCCTGAACGGTTTGCCGAAGGCTTGCTTGAAAAAGCTTGCGAAAAGGCTAACCGGTTGTGGGCTCTGCCACGATGGGAACATAACCCTTGGATCTGAACTACCACTGTACCGTTTGATCCTTCTTTAACTTCTCGGTGTTAGATGTGGGAGGTATATTAGGTAGTCTTGGTGAGGTATCCTTTTGACCAATCGGCCTAGTTACATATCGAAAACCATAGAGACTGTTCAAAATTAGGACAGGTTGCTTACCCGAATGCAGGATTGTGTGAATCTACTTTGCTTGAGTAGTGAACCCTAGTTCTTGACGAAACTAGGACAGGGTAACCCTACCCCATCATAGGGGTGTTTTGGCTGTCACTTAACTGTTATGTGCTTTTAGGGTGAAACTCTACAGGAATGCATGTATCAGTTACAAGTTTAGGTATCAGTTTTGGGGGAAGAAATCAGTGTTGAGTACAGTTCTACATCTATGATTGCAACTGCGTGTTGTTAGTATCTGAGCCAAGGTGCTGTGCAGTTTCTGATTTTTTCTTTCTTTTGCTTTATTTTTTTTTGCAAGATAGTTTTTCACGATTTCTTTGGACAGTTCTGTTACCCTCCAAGCACTCTGGACTCACGTAAGAAGACTTTACAGATCCGGGGACCTTGTTAGGAGACAACCAGTGTTTGCTTCACTCCCATAGGTTACCAAACGGAGGAGGGTTAAGTATAATTCGCCAGTCCAGCAGTCATCTCTTACTTCGCCTGCGACCAGCCAAGCTCAGTCTTCTACATCCACTCCAGTAAGAGAGTATTTTCCAGTCCTGATGGCTCAACATCCCCCGGTTAGAATGGAAGATATGCTCCGTCATCTCTAGCAAACTATTGAAACCATGCAGCTAGATGCTACCCGCCAAGCTGAAGTTACAGCCCAGAAGTGGAATTGATAAATAGGCTACAGCAACAGCAACCACTGCAAGTAGCGACTTTTGCTTCCTATGCACCTCTAACAGGTATTCCAGCGCTTGGAGTCACTGTCAATGTCCAAGAGAATTTGGGCATTCCAGTAGGTCCGATCCCACCGCAAACCTCCAAGGCACTAGTGTACCAAACTGAGGCGCCATTTGAATTCGAGGTTGACCAAACTGCACTGAAGGTCAACAAGCTAGAAAAGCTCTTCAAGCCGGCACAGGTGTGAATTCAATCCTTGACATTGAGGATGGATACACAAACTCCGCAGTAACTATGCCGGACAGATTCAAGATGTTGTACATAGACCGGTTCGATGGCACCGGGGATCCCATGGTCCATTTGCGGTTATTCTCTGATATCCTACGACTAATGGATCTTACTAGACTTCAGAAGCTGTCACTTTTTGGCCGGGCCCTATTGGGTATAGCGACCATCTAGTATGCAAAACTTGAGGACTCTATGAAAAGAAGTTAAGAGGAAATGGCTGAGGCCTTCATCACGCAGTACTCCTACAATACCCAGATTGAGGTCACAACCTGTGATCTTAAAGCGACCCGTCAGGAGCCAAATAAGGGCTTCTCGAACTATGTAACTCGGTAGAGGGCCAAGGCTTGGATGATGACTATCAGGCCATCCGAGAAGGATCAAATTAGAATGGTGGTCCGCAATCTGCAAGGGAAACTATTGCAGAAGATGATGGTCTTTCCATTGTTTACATTCGCTGAGCTCCACGAGATAGGCGTTCAAATCGAAGATGAGATGAAACAGGGATTGATCGCCGATGAAAAGGAACAACCCAAGAGGCCCTTTACACGCAGTTCCAATGCAACCATGAGTCGTAGCACTTCTGCACGGCCTTCGGATGTGAGTATGGTCACCACCACACCCAAAACTGCCAACCCTTTTGCCAATACATCCAACACAAATCCACAAACCTCAACCAGCTAGGCCCGATCTCAAAGGGTCTTTACCCTGCTCTATATGTCTTTATCCAAAGCCCTAGGGGTGCTGATCAGAAAGGGGCACCTTAAGCCATTAGAACAACACCCACTGCCCGATTCTCTCCTCCCAAAACACAACCCGGCCAAATACTATGTTTTTCACCAGCAGCACGATCAATGTTATAGGCTGCGTCATGAGATTCAAGATCTCATCGATAATAAGGTGATAGCATCTCCCCAAAAACCCAATGTCACTACAAATCCTCTCCCACCACATAACCAAGTCCCTTCACCCTGGCATATAAACCTCGTCCATACCCTGGACGTCCCTTATGACCCTAGTATATATATCACCCCTTTCCACCTATCCAAATCGGCGTTGTTCATCCCTGAGAGCACGAACTTGTGCATGATGAACGCAACTACACTCCGAACTAAACCAGTTGTGGTGACAGTGGTAAATAAAGGAAGGTTGGCCTTGGTGGAGAATGTTAGTCCGATGCCCAAGGGCTCTGAGAACTTATTTGAAGGGGTGTACAACCCGTGCTGCTATATTATGCCAATCAATCACGCTAAGCCAGAAATAGTGTTGCCGGCTGGGATGGAGGTCAGTGTAGTTCGAGAGGATGACCCAAATCATGGAGCAGATGATCTGGCCGACCTAGAGAAAGATGTAGATAATTTGCAGTTCTTTGATGAGCAAGATCAAGGGGATGTGCATATTGATTGGTTTGATCTGAACGGGTCAACAGACAATTCCGGGTGGTTAAATGATGAACCCGATAGAGATAAGGGAACTGAATTGAGGCCGAAAGAGCAGAAAGGGGAAACTACTGTAGTGGTCGGAATGGCCGAGGACAAGGGGAAATTGTCGGAGATTATCGATATTAAGAATTTAGCTCAAGAACTGGGCGCCGTGTGTACCGCTGATATACAGCAAGAAGCCACATTGAAGTGGTTTGAAAGAGAAAGGGATCAAAACAAACAAGAAGCTAGAATAACTCAACACCCTGCGGGGAATGTTTATGCTGAGAGAATAATTAAACCGGAATCGGACAATTGCTTATCGGTTGCCAAAGGTATGTGGTGGGAAGATGATAATCTGCATCTTGCCCATACTAACGAGGATTGGGGTGAAGACCTGCCAGACAATACCTAGTATTCTGAAGAGGTGGACCACATGACTAGAAGTGGGCAATACTTCAAGCCCCCATACTTGGACCAAGTTGAAGCCTCCGGAAAAGACAAAGAGGTTGAGAAGCAGAGGGAAATGCAGTTGGAAGAAGAAGCTGTGTTGAAACAGTTGAAGAAGATTCAAGCTAATATATCTATCTGGGGTCTGCTTATGGCGTCGCGAGTGCACAGACAGGCTGTATTGTCGGCAATGGATAAGGCTGAATTGTCCATTGAAACCACTCCTGAATAGTTGGTAGGATTAGTCTTCCCAGGAGGCGCTATACCAACTTTAACCTTCTCGGACAAGGAACTGTCGCCGGAAGCCTTTGCATACAACAAGTCTCTATAAATATCAGTGAAGTGCCGAGAAAAGTGGGTGCCTGAGAAAAGTGGGTGCCAGTGGTACTGGTTGAAACTAGGTCAACGATCAATGTCTGTCCAACTCGTACATCATATGCCATTGGTCTGAAACCAACGGATTTCGTGCCTACAGCTAGGTGATCTGGGCATATGACAATACTAGCAGAAAGGTAATCGAAACAGTACAACTCAGAGTACAGGTCGGCCCAACTCAATAGGATATTGAATTCCATGTCCTGGATGTTCTGGCCACTTTCAACTTACTACTTGGGCGACCCTAGTTGCACCAAGTGAAAGCTGTTTCATCTACCCTCTACCAGATGCTAAAATTCCCCTATGGAAAAAGGGGTGGCCATAGTCTTCGGGAATTCATCTGTACATCATCCGCTAGAGGTCACTACACCTGTACTAGAGATTGTGCATGGTGAAGAGGATCTTTTCCTTTTGGGGTTTACCTTGGTTGAGCCCTGGGTAGTGCAGAATATCTTAGCTGTTGATGAAGGCTTATATGTTAGCGCCCAATCAATCCACTTCATGAACAAGCTTCAACACTTTCCAGGAATGGGTTTGGAAAGAAGTGGCCGAAAGGGCGTTACTGCATTGGCCGATGTGCCACATAACCTGCATGCCTTTGGCCTTGGCTATATGCCCACCAAAGAGGATTGGGTTAGGAAAGGAACGGAGATGGCATGAAAAGCTAGAGCTAAGCAGACCGGGAAGTGCTATAAACTTGTGCATAGACCTATGCGGGGAACCCTGAATGGTCATTTTGTTCGGGAGGGTGAAGACTTCCCATTCTGTGGTTTTCGCGAACCTTGGTTCCACTCTAAGAGGAAGTGGGTTCTCAATTTTGAGATTTTCTTTGACTTGTAGTTGCAGGACACTGATACGGAGGAAATGGCTGAACCAACTGCTGAAGCTGTGAAGAGCAAGGAAAGTGATTACAACAACAATGAGCTTGAAGTGGGAGCAACGCTGGCATGTCTCCTTTCAGATCCTCCGATCAACTTAGAGAGCGTGGGGGATAATCTGACCGTTTCCATGATTGGGGACCAACTGAGTGTGAACCCTTTTAGCAGTATCTTGGATGCATCTGACGCACTATGCCTCATTTGGCAGCTGGAGGAGGGCTACCTGTCTAGCAGTTTGGGGTTAGGTAGTGAGCCAGAATCTGATTCCACAATCTGTGGAGGCAGAATTAGATTTCGGTTCCTCTGAGTCTGGGCCCGGTATTCGTGGGGTTGATAACTTGGATGTCGGAGTTTTGTCCAGGTCATCCTTTTCTTTTTCCTTTGAGTCAGTTGTAACCGAGGAACTGGATGAGCTAGACATTGTGAATGAGAATACCACTGCAAATTCTGAGTATTTCTTTGTCTCTCAAAATTTTGATGAAAACGATGAGGAAGGAATTACTTTGGTTTTGAAAAATTTGATTAATCGGGAGGAGGAGAGTTTTCCAAAACCCCTCTCTGATGAAATCATTGCTTTTAATGTGGATACTGAGAAAGATCCATGTCTGGTCCAGATCGGGTCCACGATGTCTTCGGAGGAGCGCGAGCGCTTAGTCGCTTTGTTAAAAGATTTCAAAGATGCTTTTGCATGATCCTACGAAGACATGCTTGGAATCGATCCTGAGATTGTACAGCATTGGATCCCTCTCGATCCCGAGGCTTGACCTATCAAGCAGAAATTGCAAAGAATACGCCCAAATTAGGCTTTGAAGATTAAGGAAGAGTTCACCAAGCAGATAGATGTAGGATTCTTGTTAGTATCTGAGTATCCAACTTGGTTGGCCAACATTGTTCCAGTGCCAAAGAAACACGGCGAAATTCATGTGTGTGTGGACTTCAGGGATCTAAATAGAGCCAGTCCGAAGGACGACTTTCCTCTACCACACATTGATGAATTGGTGGACTTCACCTTAGCTCATGCATTGCTCTCCTTCAGGGATGGCTTTTCTGGGTATAACCAGATTCTGATGGCACCCGAGGACAGAGAGAAAACCACCTTCACTACGCTGTGGGGAACTTATTGCTATTGGGTGATGCCGTTTGGGCAGAAGAATGGCAGGGCTACTTATCAAAGGGCTGCAACCACAATTCAGTATGATATGATCCACAAAGAGGTCAAGGTATACGTGGACGACATGATTGTCAAGTCCAAAGAAAGAGAGGGCCACTACACTGCCTTGAAGAAATTCTTTCAGCGGATCAGGGAATATAGACTAAGGTTGAATCCACATAAGTGTACTTTCGGCGTAACAGTAGGAAAAATACTGGGTTTCTTGATTACACAGAGGGGCATTGAGGTAGATCTTTCCAAAATCAAGGCCATCTTAGAAATGCCACCACCAAGGACTGAAAAGGAGGTGCGAGGCTTTCTGGGTAATGTGCAATTCATAAGACAATTTATTTCAAAATTAACCTTGACTTGTGAACCACTTTTTGTCTCCTGAAGAAAGGAAAGAAATTCTGATGGGATGATTGATGTCAATTCACTTTTGAGCAGATCAAGCAGTACCTTTAGAATCCACTTGTGTTGTCGCCGCTAGACCTGGGGAAGTCTTTGATTTTGTATCTGTCAGTAACAGACACAACGATGGGATACATGGTTACTCGGGAATCTAAGGATAGGGTGGAGAAAGCCATTTATTACCTAAGCAAGAAAATGCTGGATTATGAGACCACGTTACACACCGCTCGAGAAAGCTTGCTTAGCCTTGGTATGGGCTACCAAGAAGTTGAGGCACTACTTATTAGCTTACTCCGTAATTCTGGTTTCGAGATTAGATCCCATCAAATATCTCTTTGAGAAACCAGCGCTTACGGGTAGGATAGCCCGTTGGGTGCTTCTCTTTTCTGAATTTGATCTGAAGTATGTTACTCTCAAGCCTGTCAATGGGAGAGCTGTGGCAGAGTTCCTGGAAGATCACCCAGTGGAAACGGATGAAGAGGTAGAATACTTGTTCCCAGATAAAGTTATTCTGCAATTTGAGGAAGAAATTTAGACAATGTACTTTGACGGAGCGTCTAATCAGTACGGTTATGGGATAGGGGTGTTGCTGATAGCACCCTACAATTTCCATATACCGTTAGCCTTCAAGCTCCGATTCAAAGTATCCAATAATGAAGCAGAATATAAGGCGTGTATCACTGGTTTGGAAGCTGCCCTGGAACTAGGGAAAAAAGGTTGGACGTCATTGGGGACTCGAACCTAGTTGTGTCTCAAGCAAATGGAGACTGGTGGTTAAAGAAGAAAAGATGAATATTTATCACCAGACCTTAGATGTTCTGATTCCTAGGTTTGAAAAGCTGACCTTCACGCACCTACTAAGAGAGAACAACAAGTTCGCTAATGCTTTATCAACTCTATCTTCTATGATAGATATCCTATTTGGAGTCCAAATGCGTCCGATCATCATTGAGCAGAGATATACACCGGCCTATGAGACTATCACCGTAATAGATGAAGTTCAAGATTAATACCCTTGGTACTATGATATCTGGAACTTCTTCGAAAATGAGGTTTATCCACTAGGGGCAAATGCCAAAGATAAGAGGGCAATACGGCGAATGGCCATTCAATTTATCATCTGCGAAGGTAAACTGTACAAGAGGGGTCATCTGGGAATGCACAAGTTGTGTGTCGACGCAGAGGAATCAAAGCGCCTAATAGAGGCCATCCATGGGGGAGAGTGCGGAGCACACATGAGCAGAGTAATGTTAGCCCGGAGGATTCTCAGGCAAGGTTACTACTGGTCTACTATGGAGGTGGATTGTATCGATTTTGTTCGGCGATGCCACAAATGCTAAATTCATGCCAATCGCATGAATATCCCACCGTCGAAGCTGTACAACATGACTTCACCATGGCCTTTCTTAGTCTGGGGAATCAACGTCTTCGGCGCAGTCACACCAAAAGGGTCAAATGGGCATGAATACATTCTGGTAGCAATTGATTACTTCACTAAGTGGGTGGAAGCTCAGTTTTATACAGTGTTGAAAGCAACACATGTGGCAAAGTTCATTCGGAAAAACATTATTTGCTGATATGGAGTCCTAAACGAGATCATTTCAGATAATGGCTCCCATATTAGGAGAGAAGTGATCGAATTGTTGGAGAAATACAATATGGCTTTTCACAAGTCATCCACATCTCGGCCACAAACCAACCTCACTGTTAAGGCCGCCAACAAGAACATCAAGCATATTCTACAGAAGATGGTTGAGACCTACAAGGACTAGCCAGACAAACTACCGTTTGCACTCTGGGGCTATAGAACTTCAAATTGCACGTCTATTGGGGCAACTTCTTATTCTCTCGTTTATGGTATAGAAGCTGTTCTGCCAATCGAAATAGAAGTGCCATCGGTGTGGGTTATGGCTGAGTGTCAGACAGTAGAGGTGGACTGGTAGCAGAGTAGGTTTGAAGAACTCATGTTGTTTGATAAGAGAATGATGAAAGCATTGTACCACTTTCAGGGTTATCAATGCAGAATTGCCAAGGCTTTTAACAAGAAAGTCAAGTCCAGGAATCTTAAGAAAGGGGATTTGGTGCTAAAAGTCAACCGAGCTCCCATCCATGACCCTAGGGACAAGTTCTGACCCAATTGGACTAGTCCTTACATCATCAAAACTATTTGGTTGGGTGGAGCTGTTATTCTTATGGACCTAGATGGCCTAGAATTTTCCCAGCCAATCAACACGGATAAGTTGAAGAAATACTATCCTTGAGAGGCTCACTAGGCCGAAAACCTGGATGGGCAACCTAGGCAAAAGTTAGAGCATGAAAAATTAGAAATAAAGAAGAACTGAGCTCGCAAGGTTGAAAACCCTAAAGGGCGGCCTTGGCAAAGGTTTGAGCACAAAAGGAGAGTGTTAATACTCGAGTGAACCCAAACTGAACTATGTAAGGCCTGATTCCCATCTTCGGGATACGTAGGCAACGTCATCCTGAAGTTCGGCCGTAAACACCTCCACATCAACCCTCTTGTCCATGTGTTTGATCAGGTTATCTTTGTCTACTCTTTATTTGAAGGTTTGGTTGTGATCCTCTCCGAGAGAAGAGCTGGTTACAGTGCAGAGCAGTGTTATTCAGTCAAGGGGCAATTTGTGAGCTTCAGATTCAGGGTTGTACATCTCGAGGATAGATTCCGTGTGTGTCAAGTGGTGATCCTTACCGAAAATGGTTTTGAAAATTTTTGATAAAAGCTGATTTTTTTTTTGGCTCAAATTTTACCTTTTACAACTTAGACCATTTTTGGACCAAAAGGAAAACTTTCAGTGCTTACAACCTTAATTTCATTGATTTCAATACAAAGTTCTCCGAATGTCATTACAAATCAAAGTTACTTTTATTACATTCATAGAACTTGAAAAGTAAGATCAAAGCAATGAACTAGGGGCATAAATGAGTCAGGTGTTCTTGCGTCCCCCGCTCGTGCTTGTGGAAGCTTCTGATGCTAAAGTGGGCCCAGATTGTGCCTCATTTTTTAGCGAAGTCAAACACTCGCCAAAAAGGGCGTAGCTGAAATTCGGGGCAGGGGCCAGAAGCTCTTTCGTCCTCCAAGCAGTGAGGTATCTAGCCAGATATGAACCTCGGATTGGAAATGAAACCGAGTACTCTACCCCCTCCTTTGGGCAAGTCTGATCATGTCCGAACTGACGTTTGAACCGGAATGGAAAATAGAATACACAGTGTGCCAGGCCAATCAGCTCAATGCCAGGTTGCCGAGTCATGCTATAGCTCATTTTGGTCAGATTAAGCTAAGAGTAACGCCAAGCAATGTCAGCAGCAGACCTGTTGCATATCCACTGGCACCACCATCCTTCATTCGGTAAATCTGCTAGCTGTTGGCGAAAAAAGTATGCTCGGGCTGAGTATGTGGGGCAAGAGTCCACTACCTTCAGCTTATCCATTAGCCATATCTGGGAAGGGATGAAAGAAAAGAGAGATTAAAGAATAGAGAGATGTATGTTGAGTGAAAAGTGAAAAAAGGGCTTTGAGAGAAAAACAAGTGCCAAGTGGTGTGAAAAACGCATATTAGAGAGGGTGGGAAAGATTACCTGAAGAAGTAGTGGACTTCCCACGAATTTGATTGTCTCTCGCCGATGAAAGGCGTCTAAGCCCATCAAAGTCTCGGCTAATGTCAAGCCAATGTAACTTTTTCCCTTTTTCAAACCTTGGGCCACTTCAATTAGCCGAATGCTAGACCCTCTAAAACTAAGGGCAAGAAGGAAATGTTCTAGCATGCACAAACAAAGGGCATGTTGCCGAAAACCCCCCAAAGAAGATTGCTTCGGTCACCGACTTCAGAAAATTGATGAATTAGATTGGGAATATCCGTCTCTCTATTGTGAACCAAGGATCGAGCCTCGTGTAAAGTAAGTCCACACATCCTTCCCAAAGCTTGGATGTGGCCAAAAGGGGGCTGAGGTATGATTTCCTCGTCATGTCGGGATTCCATTAACATTTGGAATTCTTCGATTGTCAGGCATATCTCTTGTCCTCTGAAGCTAAAGATGTGTGTAATCGGGTTCCAACATCTAGCCACAGCATGAAGGAATGAAAAACAAGAAGGAGAACGACTAAGTGGGAAAAGTGCATTTATGCTAAAACCTCAAAAATTCATCTTTTCTGAGCCATCCAAAGTCGTAATCCAATTAGAGAGTTTTTCGGTGAAAAATGGCTCCATTTGTGAAGAATTTGCAGCTGAAATGAAGAAACTACAAGGCTCAACCTTTTGTAGAAGATAAGGCATTAAGTGGAAGCCAGGTGTCAACAATCTGGAGGTCCTGTACATCGATGGCCGGCAAGGCTCATTGATGGCTGGCAAGAGGTATTGTTGGCCGGCAGGCCACCTCACATGGCCGGCACATGGCGTACAATCATCACTCATGGCCGACAGTGTCTCACTCTAAGCTGATGTCCTTCTTTGGGCTGAACAATGCTGAAAGCATTTGTTTTGTTCTGCTCTTTGTGTGCTTTAGAGTCATGTTTTGAGTCCTTTTGGGTTTTAGCAAGTTTGTTGAGTTCTATTCGTTTAATTTTGCTTATCGAGTTGTATGTTGTTCTGTTTATCGAGTTGTCGCTGTTTTGTTTATCGAGTTGTTGTGTTGTTTATCAAGTTGTATATTGCTTTTCATTTCAGTTTTTGGTCGGTTCATTACTCGATTAAAAACGTTTTGCCAATGCGAGTGTTCAGTTTTCATTATCAAATGCAATCTCATTTCCATGCTAAGTGGTGCTCACGATGCAAAATACAACACTTTTTCAGAGAAAAACTGGTTTTTCATTCCGATCATGGTAGTTTTTACAAATGTGCTGTACAAGTTTTTAAAGAAAATAAAACATGTCTGAGGCTGTACAATGCTAAAACTATAAGGAAAAAGAAACTAAGCAAAAATATAAAAAATTAGCGTTGGTCACCTCAGGCCCGAGAAGCCCTCTTCGCCTTCTTCCTTGGAGGAGAGGACTCTAGGGCACTGTCTCCGTCAATGCCGCTGTCTGAATCTGAACCAGAGTCTGAACCGGAGCCATCTTCGCTCTCTGCTCCAGAGCTTGCCTCGGGGTCATCTCTACTCCCGGAACCTGAGCCAGCGTCATTGTCTCTACTCTCAGATGACTCTGAATGCTGACTCGCTACCTCCTCATAGTCGCTCGTCTCAGCATCATCATCACTCAAAATGGGCTCTGAAGGGCTGCTCCCGTCTCGGGTGCCTCTAGCTCTGCATCGGCTGCGTATGGAGCCTATCTCTCTTTCCTCCCTACTGCTGGAGGAGGTACTACTAATGTAGGTGCTGCAGCTGCCGCTGGCGCCATCGGCATGGGTGGGACCTGAAAAGGACAGTTGTTGCGTGTCAGTTACAGCATGTCTATCGGATGCAAGCATAGTATGCAGAATGAGTATATATAGAAGTGAAATACAGTGTGAATACAGTATATAAGTGCAGTGTATCAGATGTGGTCTATCGATGCAATGTATCAGTGTAATTTGGGAATTTTTCAATGTCAGTGGAAATTTGATGCTTGGAATGAAAAACTGAAGAAATTAGAAGAACATCGTAGAGGCTAAGCAGCGTGTCTCTCCTTTGTATCATCCGCATCAGCGAGGCTATGAGCTCGAGGGCACCTCTTGTATACTTGATCGGTGCCTGCAAATATATTTGAATGATTAGTATCTGTTATAGATATATCTGAAATGAAATATAGAGTGCAATTGCTAAAGTGTGGTTTTTACCGAAGTCGGGCCTTAGACCCCGACAAGTTCATGACCATCTGCTGCAGGCTCAATCGGGACCTGGCAGGCCACCCTAGTGTGTCACCAACAAGTTAGCATGTTGAGGAGCTCTAGCCAATCAGCCCTCTACCCCGCTCGAGAAGCCCCTTTGCCACAGGCCCTGCTCCCTCGGGTGACTCTGCGCCTCGCTCTCACGGCAGGAGCTCTTGCCCCCTTGTCTCCACGAACACCGGTCAGGGGCGGCATCAAGTGTGTCTGGACGAAAGCCGCATAATTGCCCTCTGCTCGAAAGAAGTCGACATCGAGGCCCACCATGAACTAGATGACCTCCTCAACAGATAGGCTCTCAGTGGACCTCATGGAGTCTGGTGGGGCCATCGGGACAACTGGGTCAGGCACACCCATAATCTGACACATCAAGCACTCACCCAAGAGCCAGGCCCACCAGTGAACTGGTCCCGTACCCCCTTGGCATCAAGGCCCATGGTTGCCATGTGATTTGTAAACAGGAGTTGTATAGATTATTAGTTGCTGTCAATTGCAAAGTGAATAGTTTCAAAGCAAAAATAACATGACTGTGTTTTGAATTACCTCATGGGCAGCTACTGTATCGAAATGCCGCCTGAAGAATATGAAAGGCTCACGAGTCCTACGGTGAAGCTGACCATCGTATAACTGCGAATAGGGTACTGTCAAGGGAAGCTCCACTACAAGCTCCGGTGCGAGGATCGGATAGTATGCGTATACCCATAGCTGCAGGGAAAATGTAGCGGTATGTGATCAGTATAGCATCAAGCAGACGCAGAAAGTGCAAAACAAAAAGTACAGTGTATAAATAGTGTTTGCGCAGGTACAAAAATGTGAAGCAGAAAACATGTGTTGAAATAGATGTAAAGCAAAACTGTAAGGAAAATATAATGTGCAAAGAGGGAACTGAGATGTGTACCTCCCAGGCTCTCCAGTAGCCTCCAATCAGGTCTCCCCATAGATGGGAGGTAGAGCTCACGTATCTGTACAACGTGGCGAGGCCAGCTCCGCCCTAGTCGTAGAAATAGACCCAGGGAAGGGTCACCAGGGCACTCAACAAATACAGGCCAACAGTATTCCACCTGTTTGAAAACAAGGTGGTACTGAAGATGAACATTAGGAAACCCCTGGCATACCGCTAGGTCTTCTCCATCGTCTTGGGCTCAGTCCCTTTGAATTGCTTAGTGAACCAAGTATACCTAACCATCCCCATCCGGTATATGGGTGGGTATGCCCCCAGTAGCTCGAACCAGGCTGCCTCCCACTCCTCCATATTTGTATCAATAGGGATCAGATCACCTCCTACATCTAAGCCGGTGATCATGGAGAAGTCGTAAGGAGTCATCGTCATCTCTCCTGCGGTGGAAAAATGGAAGGAGTTGGTGGTATCCCACCACCTCTCCACCAGTGCTCCTAGGAGGGGACGGTTCGCGACAACCCGGGTCAAGCTTGAGCAGAAGAGGCCGAAGCCCGCCTCGTCGATGATGTCTCGAAATTTTGTTGGGAGCTCATCAAACCAGTCTTTGGCGGTCGTAGCACCATAGCCTCTGAAGGCGCCCGACTCACCCTATGGCAAGAGACAATGCATCAGATAAGGGCAGTGCATGAAATGCAGTTAGACAAGGGTAGTGCATGAAATACAGTCGGATACAGGGTAGTGCATGAAATGCAATCAGTTGAAGGCAGTGCATAGTTAGATGAAGGCAGTGTATGAAATACAATCAAGTGCATCTAATAGAAGGCATTGTAGGAATTATGAGTACCTAAAAGCATAAAAACATGAAGTAGAAATCCATAAAAACATAGTTCTTACCACAATGGCAATGGCCGACAAGTGAGACTCTGGCTCCTTCAACAAAAGGTCCTCCAGCGCATCGTGGGCGAACTTGGTGACATGTCTGACGCCTCCGGAAGTGGGTAGTATGTGTGTCTGTGGGTGATATCTCGATAGATTGAAAGGCCGTACCCTCAGTGGTAGCGGCTCTGGCTCGGCCTTAGACTCAAACTCTGCCTCTAATTCGGCCTCAAGATCAGCTATCGGCTCCTCTACCTCCGGCGCAGGTGGAATTACTGGGGAAATCTTCGGAGGAGCCCCGTCATGAAGAACCTCATCCGCCATCTAAAAATAGGCGCGAGATGGGTGAAAGGTGAAGAAAAATGAAAAAAAGGGGTAAACTTGGAAAAGTCAAACCCTAGGAGAGAGAAAATGGAGGAAAAATTCAAAGCCAAGAAAAGTGCACCGAACATGAGAGAAACTCGAGGGGAACAAGCGTAGAATGGTGGAAATATGGAAAGAAGCACCGAAATCAAGTTTCAATCGATTCAAAGTGAAGAGAACAAAGAGGGTTTAGCGAATCAACTTTGCATAGGGCGTTGGAAAACGCATAAAAAGTGCAAATCTAGAGAGAAGGAAGGTCTAGAGAGGGAGGGAGATGATTTTCGCGCATGAGGAAGTGAGGAAATGAAGTGTGGTGGCTCATACTTAAAGGTTCGAGTCGAAAAGTCCATTTTACTCCCAATCTGCCTTTGATGGCCGGCAAGGCTCATCGATGGCCTGCAAGGCCTACCAATGGCTGGCACCTTGCCAGTGGCATTCCCTCATGGCCGGCAGGTGGTCGGCAACTTTCCTTGGTTTCTTGATGCTGTTTTGTGTCCCTGGTTTCCAAGAATTGAAGGGATTGTTCACTATTTGGTTCAGAATGTCTCTGCGGAAGCTCATAATTGTGTTTTTGGTACGTGATGTTTGTCACTTGTCAACATGAACGAGGTGTATCCTTTAAATACATTGTAATTCTTCCGAGAGGTGAATCGAAAGTTGCCTTTGAGTTTGTTCTCGTCAAATCATGCTTTGATATCTTGCATAGAACATATATTTCTTATTCGTTGTTGCATGGAACATGACTCCACTTTGTGGCATAGAATATGCATCTCACATGTGTTGTTTTAAGATGTGCATCTCACAGGAATTGTCTGCGTGTCTTGCATTCGCTCTTGAATTATGCATGGAACGTGCTTCCACTTTTACGCATAGAATATGCTCCTATTACGAATCATGCATAGAATACGCTTATTCTTTTGTTTCTCCCATATAACATGCCATTAACATTGTATCTCGATTGTTTGTCTTGCATAGAACATGCATTCGTACGGTCACAATTGTTAAAGCCTTTTCCTTACACATGCACGATATTGTATGTATGGTTCATTTAGAGGAATTCCAGGTGCAATCTTTCATACCTTTCGAATTGCATCCTTTTACTCTTCCTTCTCTCGCATGAGACGCGTTAGGATTGTTTCAGTTAAAAACATCCGGGTGCATCTCAGTGTTCACACCACCCCCTCTAGTAAAAAACATTTGGGTGCGTCCCAGTGTTCACATCCCCCCTTTGGTTAAAAATATTTGGGTGCATCCCAGTGTTCATACACCCCCTTCGGTTAAAAACATTCGGGTGTGTCTCGATATTCACACCACCCCCTTCAGTTAAAAACATTCGGGTGCGTCCCGGTGTTCACACCACCTGCTTCGGTTAAAAACATTTGGGTGCGTCCTGGTGTTCACACCACCCCCTTCGGTTAAAAATATTCGGGTGCATCCCAATGTTAACACTAACCCCCTTCGGTTACAAACATTCGGGTGCGTCCAAGTGTTCACACCACCCCCTTTGGTGAAAAACATTTTGGTGCGTTCCGGTGTTCACACCACCTCTTTCGGTAAAAAACATTCGGATGCATCCTAGTGTTCACATCAACCCTCGTCAGTTAAAAACATTCAGGTGCATTCTGGTGTTCACACCACCCCCTTCGGTTAAAAACATTTGGGTGCGTCCCGATGTTCACACCACCCCCTTTGGTTAATAACATTCAGGTGTGTCGCGATGTTCGCACCACTTGCTTTGGTTAAGAACATTCGGGTGCATCCCGGTGTTAACACCACCTCCTAGGTTAAAAACATTCGGGTGCGTCCTAGTGTTCACACCACCCCTTTGGTTAAAAACATTCGGGCGTGTCCCGGTGTTCACACCAACCTCCTTTGGTTAAAAACATTTGGGTGCGTCCCGATGTTCACACCATCCTTTTTCTCCTTCCGCGTGAGACGCGTTAGGATCTCGATTGGGACCTCGGGTGTACCCGACGGTTACATCGCCTTTCGCCTTTCTTACATGTTACGTAGTTAAGCTTGCATAATTTTCTTACATCCTTTCTGCATGAAATGTAGTTTGGGTTTGTGTTTCTCGCGCGTGGCGTGTGGTTTTCTTTTCGTGCTTGGAATTGCTGTGCCTTTTTTTAGTTTGTTTAATTGTAGCATTTCTTTGCATAGCATTTGCATTAAATGTTTCATTGCACAGCCTCATTGCACGATCATAAGTTATATTCCTATAGCATGCATATCATTTGTATTTTGCCCCAGAACTATGCTGGTTTGATTCCTTGCAAAGGGATACGTAGGCAGCCTGTGGGCGTAACCATTTTTGTTTTCTGTCTTGATTATTTGTCCAAGTCTTGTGGCCTTGTCAAAATGGGTCGTCTCTGGGCTTTGACATTCACTCACGTCATTTCATGACTCCGAGTTCTATCAAAGAGGGGCAATTATAGACGCCCCATTTTTGATAGCCTTTCAAGACTTGGATGTTTTTACAGGTACATCCGATGACGAGTCTTACTATTCGCTGAGCACTTAATGTCCTCAGCGGAACGCCACAAGTTTGAGCCTTTCAAACCCTGCATCCATTTTGTCTCCTTTTTGGACCATGTCTTGGTCTTTCGCTCCTACAGTCTCTGGTGGCCTGCCGGGCATCTATGAAGGCTACCGGCCAGAGCTTCTAGTCTGCCGGCCATAGATGTGCCTTGCTGACTATCAATGATGCCTTGCCTGCCATCACTGATGGCCGGCCGGCCACCAGTGCTTTTTGCAGATATTTTGTGCCAGCTGTGCCAGCTGTTTGTACAAATGCTTGCATATATCCACATGTGGAGGGCTGGATGTCCTTGTATAGAATTCATGTTTTCTATATATAGGGAGTCCCTCTCTCATGTTTTGAGGTTAGAAGATTTCAAACTCAAAAATTCTCGATCTCTCTCTCTACATCTCTCTCTCTCTTGAAATTTTGTGCTTAGTTGCTAGATACACTATACTTTTGCATATCAACCCTTAACCAAAAGTGATCATCTTTGAGCTGAGGTCCCTTGAGGTCATGATTGAGCTCTTGAAGGTGGCTTTGGCTTGCATTTGTTCCTAAAGTTGTGCTTGGCTTCAAGAGGTATAACACTTGCCTATTAACTTGTTTCAGTATACTTGTTTCTCTGTTTCTTCCCACCATTTTTGGGCCATTTTTGAGCTATAAAAATCTCTGTTTTCCTGAGCTGAAATTGGTGTTTTAAGCCATTTAAAGTTAGGGGGTGTCTCACCCTTCTTTATTCATGGCTTCTAAGGCTTTTGCACCTTTGTTTCCCATTTTCAAATAATATTTTTTAGGCTTTTAACCATTGAATTTCAAAGTATTTTCAGTGGAAAAAAACATGTTTTGAAGTCCAAAATTGGAGGGGTTAGCCTTCTCTCCTTGTGTCTTGTTTGCTAGCCTAGTTAACTCTATATGTTAGCATGATTTTCTAGCTTTTTGTAGCTTTGTTCCAGCATGTTTTTGCCTCTGTTTTGAATTGCTTTGGCTCTGTTTTGGGCTGTTTCGGTTAGTTGAGTCTTGTTTTGCATGGTTGTAGTGTAAAGGTCCTCATAAGGATGGTGTTTTAGGCTATTAGACACCCCTTGTTTGAGTTGATTGCATGTTTTGGTGTTGTTTTGCACTTCATATCAGCACCTAAAGCTCTGCAACCACCCTTATTTCTTCACTCTTTAATTTGCTTTGAGGGTTGTTTCAAACTTGGGATTCTTTAAGCTTGAGATATTGAGGTCCCTGCTTAATCTTTTAATCCTCTTTTGAGGGTTCATTACCAACGGCATGAAGCTTCTCTCATGCCTTAAACCACCCCTTGGTTGACACTTCCTTCTCTTTAGAGAACTTTTATCAATGGACTTAATTGGATTAAAGAATGGTTGGTAAGTTAAAATTAGTAACTAACAACTTGAGACTAAAATTGAGCAAAATAATAGCTTGTGTGTTGTGTGTTCAATCGAATGTTAATTGAACACAAGGAAAATTGGGACACTTCATACTCAAAGTGATGAAATGTCTCAAGTTTCCTAGGTCTCCATTGGCCTTGCATGGTGTGAAAAAACAATTGTTTCGGTCAAGAAGATGTGTGGGGGCAACGTAATTGTGAGATTCAATCTGTGAGACCCGCTTGAAAAGTCAAAAATTAATCCTTCTGGGTGTGGATGTGTATTGTTGAATTGAAGGCAGGTCTGGACCTTCCTGTGGGCTACTTGAAGTTGTTTTTAAAATTCTACGGATGGACTTGGAGAAGAGAAACCCCCTTTTGTCTCAGAAATGCTTATTTTGTTTTGAGTTATGTCACGTGAATAGTTGTATTTTGAGTTTTATTTTCTTTGTCTTTTCTTGCGTTGTTGCGTCAGTTGAGTCTTTTCCTTTGAGTCACTCACGTGTACCCTCAGGTCTTCATCTTTATAAGAAAGTGAGAATTAAGTTTCTGATCATTTTATTGTGCCTATAGTGATGCATTTGTGACCTTTTGCAAATAGAAAAAGGCTTTAAATTTGTTTTTGAATTTGTTTTTTTGAATGAGATTCTGTTAATAAGCTCGAGTATTGAGAAGGATCCCTTGAATGGTTTGGGTGAATTCTGACTTATCGGCACAAAGTCATTCATGATCACAAAAATTTTAAGCTGTTTCTTTTGCAAAACTTGTGAAGTAAGGTTCAGAATTGTGCGTGGTATTTTACATTGTCCTGGGTATTCTCTTCGCTGTTAGGCGATCATTTTGGCAAGCATAAGGCAGCTTTCAAACCTTATAATCATAGAATTTCTCCCTTGGTATTTTCATTATTTCAAAGAGAAAATGATAAAAGAATCCTCAAAAAAATAAAAAAAAAGGAAAAAAAGAAAAGGAAAAAAGAAGAAAAAGAAAAAAAGAAAAGAAACAAAAGCAAGAGAAAAGAAAAAGGAAAAAAAGTCAATCATCATGCCAGGAGCATTCATTGGAACAAAATCCAATCAACTGTGAGGAAGGGAACTTCTATCTCAATTCGGGGAAGCCAATGCAAAAAGGTACCACATTGCGAAAAGAACCAACTCTGAAAATAGGGCAAAAAGAAAGGAAGAAGGCATCCATAAAAGAATGGAGAACCAAGCTCAAATCAAGGGGAAACCAGTTCCGAAATTAGGGCAAGGATGACTATTGATGAAATTTACCACAAGTGTTTTAACGCTATTCTTGAGAGGCTCACTAGATCGAAAATCAAAAAGGACGACCTAGGCAAAAGTTAGAGCATGAAAAATGAGAAATCAAATAAATAGAGCTCGCAAGGTTGAAAACCCCGAAGGGGCAACTTTGGCAAAAATTAGAGCGCAAAAGAAGAGTGTTAATACTCGAGTGAACCTTATCCATGAACTATGTTGACCTAATTCCCATTTTGGGATACGTAGGCAACTTCATCCTGAAGTTTGGTCTCAATCATATCCATCTTATTCATCTCAACCCTGATTATCTTGCCCAATTCACATCGATAACTTCGCATCAATCCATGAGCTACACTGACTGTTGCGCATATCACATACTTGTGTTGGGTAAGAAAGAACTAACTTGAATCAACAAGGGGAGAAATTTTCAATACTTGAACTTATCAGTGGAATCTCTATCTTTAGCAAAACAGGAATAGAAATTGAGTTCTAAAGAGAGCACAAGTAATACTAGGGGCACTATGAATCATCAGTTACCTTGAGTCTTTTTTTAATTTTGGGACAGTTGTGAGTTCTATTGTGTTGCGCCTGGTGTTTGTTTTAGTCTGCGCTCTTCATCGAGTCACCATAACATATTTGTCACTCAAAAACGCTCTTCATTGAGTCACCATAGCGAGTCTGTCACTCAAAGTTCAACAGAGTGGCATGGTCAAAATTCCATACACAAATGTTCACTCCAAACTCAAAAACAAGTCCATGTGTGGAATTCATAAACAAACTGAGAATGCCCATACAAGGGGCATTCTCAGTTTGTGATCATTGCAAAGTGTATATGAGGAATCCATCACTACTTCGGAGGGGACTGGAGTAAGTTCTCAATATGTCAGAAGAGAAGCATGAGTCTAATTGGTTGGCAACTATTCTAGGATCTGATGATCCCCATCACACGTGCCTACATAATGTTGAAAAAGGTGGCCAGTGACTGGACACTAGGGGCAATTTTTAGTACATCTGATCGGGTCATCATTCGAACAAGGGGCATGAAGCCAACTGGTGCCCAATGACTGGACATTAGGGGTAATTTCCAGTGCACCTGATCGGGTCATCAATTGAACAAAGGGCATGGATCCAACCTTTCTCTCCATCCGTTCAGAGACACTTGTTGGGCACTTTTCGCTAGATTAGGGTGGGCTCACCCCCATGATGATTCTGATATGATTCAACTTTCGAAAGTTGTCTCCAACCATTTCAAAACTCTATTGCGATTGCCATCTTCCCTCTGATTAATGCATGTGCTTTGGATTATACCTATATGCTTATATACTCTGGTTAAGTTGAACTACATGATTGGTTGCTCTTTCTCTTGACTTTGTTCTGCCCTTAACAGAGTTTTGTCGAGTTGCCTCCCTTTGTGTTATATTTCAATGAGTTTTGGCAAGTTGCCTTGCACTCATAAGGTGCATGACGCATTACTCTAAGTACTGCTCATTTCCCTCTACATACCATGCATATTTCAGTTTGTATCGTACTGTTTTGTGCACCTTGAGATCGCATTGTTTTGTGCATTCGTACATCTGTCCCTTGCATGGCACTATTTTGTGCACCTTGCGTCACACTGTTTTGTGCATTCATACATTCTACCTTGCATCGCACTATCTTGCGCATTCTACTTTTCATTGCGCTATTTTTGTGCACCCTGTATCGCACTGTTCTGTGCATTTTGTATCACACTATCTTGTGCATTTCACCTTGTATCGCACTGTTTTGTGCATTTAACCTACATTGCACCTTCCACAGCACTAACTTGTGCATTCACTTGCATCACATTGTCGTGTGCACCCACCTCGCACTGTCTCGCGCACTTGCATCGCACTATATTGTGCACCTTGTATCACACTATATTGTGCAACTTGTATCGCACTGTCTTGTGCACTTGCATCACACTATCTTGTGCACCTGCATCACACTATCTTGTGCACCTTGTATCGCACTATCTTGTTGTCACGACCCAAACCTGCCCTGAAAGTTTGGACATGACCGGCCTAAATTAAGGCCTTAACGCAGTTACTTACTATTTTACTCACGCTCGGGGCCTGAACGGAAGCTAGATAATGAGAGAACTAATGAGAGAACAAACATTCATTGAGCTATGTCTAAGTGCCAGGATTACGATGCATTACTACACATACATAACATTCCATATATGATACACATTACTGAAAGGAAAAATGAATCAACTTGTAAGTTAAGTTTTAATAATACTTATATACATATTCGTTGTTCCCCAAAATTATAAGAAAACGTTCCACCATAAGGGTTTCCAAAATATAACAAAGGGTCACTTGGGTGACTCAACAAAACGGGTTCAGCTACAAGCTTCTAGGCTGACCTAGGGTTGATGTGCAAGTTGGTTACCTACAAAACATTCAGGAAAATAGAGTGAGCAGGGCTCAATGAATGATAGTAGTACAAAAAAAAAAAAAAAAAAAAAAAAAAAACGAACATAGGTTAACAATGCATATTCACCAATCATAATCCCACTCATTTTTCCCTTTTCAGAACAGCCTCGGGCCCATGTAAAATAGAACGGCCTCAGGCCCAACAGAATCCAAAATGGCCTTAGGCCCATCATAATACAGAACGACCTTGGGCCCATCACAATACAAAACGACCTTAGGCCCATCATAGTAGCAAAATGGCCTTAGGCCCATCACATTAGCAACAGAACGACCTCGGGTCCATATCTCGTGTATCAAAGTACAACGTATAACAAACATAACACTTATAACATAAGGCACTCACAAGAGTCCATAAGTTGTCAAATGATATACCAACACAAAGTGTGACTAAAGCATGATATTACGTTACTATCACTCACAATGATACGGGTGATCGATGGACCCCTCCTGTAGATGCCCTACACATAACACACAACTCGTAAGTACATCAAATATTAAGTTTTCTTTTATTCCTCAAATGTTCGATTCGTTAAGTTGCGAGTAATTAAACATATTAAAGAAATATCAAACGGTCATTTAGACACATCTGGAGGCTTAAATAGACCAAAAGAAGATTACAGAAATTCCCAACTTGGGCCGCACGTGCGGAAGTCCCCATCGTACGTGCGGCCAGGTGTGCCACACGTGCGGGCCGCACGTGCCTTTTTAGCAATATGCTCCCAACCTCCACCCTTGTTTTCTGCACGTACGACTGTGAGCCCTGCACGTGCGGCCATGGGCCCCGCACGTGCGGTCGGTTGCTCTGTTTCCTGTCCGAAACTCCAACAATTCTAAGGCACAAGGGAATAATCACATAGCTAAAATCAAGACAAATTCACCCCAAAAATAGAACATATAAACATGTGAATATGTAAGTTTAGTCTATTAAGATGAAGACTTGTTCATCTCCAATCTTCCATAAATTCCTCATTCTCACCATGTAAAGATATATATATATATATATATAGATATACATGTATATGTATCATATGCTCAAACATACCAAAGAATGAGTCTTAACTTATCATAGAGGTCAATTTCTATCACACACACACAAGAGAGCCATGATCATTTGTATAATTGATTAGTCACAATTAAATCCTAGTTTTTATGGAGGATACTTCATTTCAAGTTCAATTCAAGCCAATTGAAGAGAAATTAATGATTGAAAGTAACCTACACTTACTTTAAGTTGTATTCTTCAATTATCCCTAGCAAAATCTCCAATCTCTAAATTCTTCTTTTTGCTCTCTTCTTTTCCTCTTCTTTCTCTTTCTCTTAGAAGCCCTCCAGGATTTTCACCCAATAAAAGATAGAGATGAGTCAAACAAGGGGACTTATATAACATACACTTTAGGTCTTGGCTTCTTAACTTGCCAAATGGGCCGCGAATCAGATAAAATAGATTTTCAATTAAACTTCCCAAGTAGCTATACAAATTCTCACTAGCATATTCACACAATCAATTTCAGTTTATCGCGCCTCTACGGCTTTAAATGTCCAATTCAACATTTTAATTTTAACAGATATATGCCAATAATCAACAGATAGGAAATCATGATCAAACAATTCACACATGTAAGCATAACTTTGCATGGAATTTCACATTAAACATGTAAGTTTTCAAAGATCTCGGGATATAAAGAATATAAGAGGGTTGGGTTATTACACTCTCCCCCCTTTAAATAAGTTTTGTCCCCAAACTTGATTTACCTTATGTCGTAAACAACTCTGGGTATCGTTGTCTCATTTTCTCCTCTCGCTCCCACATAGCTTATTTTCCATAATGCTCCTGCCATTCGACTTTCACCATGGGAATTACTTTACTTCGTGGGAGACCAACTGAGACATTGGAAACTAGAGTTTGAATGGCTGAGGTCTAGAACGCAAAGGTTTGGGATTTCCAAGGCTAAAGTCTAGTTTAAATACCCAGGGGTGTATCCTCGGCTTGACATCTGTATGGCAGCCCCATAGGTTGAGATAGCTTGTATGTGCCTCAATTCTGGATACTGAACTAACCTAGTCTGTCACCCTGTTGGAGAATAGGGAAAGTTGCGAACATAGTCAGGGAGAAAAGTAATACCCATGGTTGGGAAGCGCAAGATAAAGGAAGAAGATAAAACCGAGAAGAAGCGGAAGATCCCCAGCAACATGAGGTGAGTCATCGCCGATTGCCCTTGTAAGGTACTTCTAAGGTGCCACTTCCCAACTGCTACATCATAGTTATTATTGATTGCATCATATCTATTATCTCTATCGCATGGCATGTAACATCTATCGCATTACATCATGCACCCTTTCTATGTTAAGCTTAGTTTGGCATGTGCTCATACCTTTCCTTTGTTGAAACATGGTTCTATCATGTGTAAGTACCCATGCTGTGATGAGGCCAGAATTGAGGGCGTCAACACCTTTCCTGTGTTAGAAGTGGTCTGATTTGTGCCCATACCTTTTCTAGGTATGACGTGGTTCGGCCTACGCCTTATTCTCTTCATCCATTGCATTGTACTTTGTCTTGTTGCATTTAACATTTAGGATAATTATCTTTGCCTAGCAGATCATTCCTCACTTATATCATACCACCTAATTACTTGTACTCTTTCTCTTTGTACGAAAAACATAGTCTTGCATGTGCTCGCACCTTTTTCACGTTGAAACATGGTTCTATTACGTGTAAGCATCCATGCTGCGTTTAGGCCAGTATTGAGGGTGAAGGCACTTAGCCTGTGTTAAGTGTCGTTTGGCTGTGCCCACTTCTTTTCTATATAAAATGCAGTTTGATTTTGCATCTCCATCCCTTTATGTATTTGTGTGGTAAGCACTGCTTGTGGTTCGATTATATTATTGCATTGCACTGCATATCATTTGCATGATTTCATTACAATTGTGTATCATTTTGCATTCTGCCCCTGAACTACGTTGGTTTGATTCTTTGCAAAGGGATACGTAGGCAATCCTCGGGTTCAACCAACTGCATCTGCATTTTGTTTCTTTGCCCACGTCTCATGGTCTTGTCAAAATGGGTCGTCTTTAGGTTTTGACATTAACTCACGTCATTTCATGACTTCGAGTCCTGCCAAAGAGGGGCAATTATACACAACACATTTTTGACCGCCCTTACGATTTGGGCACGATCACTTGCACACCCAATGATGAATGTATATGCTTGTTAAGTGCTTGAAAGTCCTCAGCGAAATGCCATAGCTCTGATCCTCAAAACCTTGTGCCTTGTTTTTAAACCAAAATCGTAGCCTTTCAAACCTGAAAAACTTAGGACCTGTAGGTCCATTTTTGTGTGTAGTCGGCTATCCGTTTTGGCTGCCGGCCACCCATGTGCCTTCTTAGCCAAGTGTGTGGCCTGCTGGCCAGAATTGGTGGCCCGTCGTCCACAATTTGTGGCTTGCCAGCCACAAGTGTGTTTTGCAGATATTTTTTGCCAACTGTGCCAACTGTTTGCACAGATGCTTGCATCTGCTCCCACATGTATGGATGGATGTTTTTGAGGGAGTGGCCTATTTTCCTACAAATATAGGACCTCTCCTTTCATTTTTCAGGATTAGAAAAATTAGAGGAAAATTAATTTTCTCTCTCTACAATTCACTCTCTCTCTCTTGAAATTTCTTGAGCTTTTGCCTATGCACTCTTAACCAAACCTTGCCATCTTTGAGTTGAGGTACTTTTATGCCTAACTTGAGCTCTTGAGGGTGTGTATTTGTTGAATTGTTGCTTAAAAGTATTCTTCTCTTCAAGAGGTATAAGGCTTACCTTTTGTCATTGCTTTGGTTGTTTCTTTTCCTGCTGTTTTGCTACTGTTTTTGGGTTGTATAAAATTTGTATTTTTGGGTTGAAACTTGTGGTTTAAGGCCTTAAAGGTGGGGGGGGTGGTTCATCTTTCTTTCCACCTTACTTCTCTAGCCTTTACCCTTGTGTTTCCCACCTTTACAATATCTTTTTTAGAGCTTTTAAATACTGAATTTCAGAGTCATTTCAGTGGCTAAAACACATGTTTTTGAAGTCCAAAATTGGAAAGGTTAGCATCCCCCCCTCCTTTGTGTCTTGTTTACTAGCTTACTATTTCAGCCATTTTTGTCTTAATTCCAACACTTCTTTTGCATGTTTTAAGACTATTTTAGGTATTCATTGCATTTATGCTTTGTTTTGCATGTTTGTAGTTTAATTGTCCCCATAGGTTTGGTGGTTTAGATCTTAGCCACCATCCTATTTGAGTTGATAGCATTTGTTTATGACTTTCCGTACTTGTTTTCACCCCTAATCACCTTGGCAACCTCCCTCATTTCTTGGCTTTTTTTTTTCTTTGTTTTGGAAGTTGTTTCAAACTAGTTGCTTGTTTAAGCTTGAGGTTGAGGTATTATGCTTAATGGTTTAATCCCTTTGGGGGTTCATTACCAACAGCATGATGTCTCTCTCATGCCTTAAACAACACTTGTTTTGGTACTCCTTTCCATTAGAGGACTTAAAGCTCACTTTTGGACTCAATGAATTAATGAATCGCAGGTAATTAAAATGAAGTAATAAAATTGGGACTAAAAGTGATACAAGATAATAAAATCAACTTGGGTTCAATCGGACGTTAATTGAACCTATTGAGTCTTGGGTCGTTTGATACTTGTTAGTGATGTAAACGGTTCAAGAGTCAAGGTCAACCGCTTCCCTTGATCAATCCATGATAGGCAGAGGGTTTTGGGAGTCTTTGATTTGTTGCATTTATTGAAATTGTACAGCTTGGTTCATAGGCCATCATGCAATGAAATTGCATTGATTGATGGCTTGTGAATTGAGTTTGCCACTCCTTTGACCTATTTGATAATAAGGAGGGGTAAGGTGTACAAACATACTTTGAGAATGCCCTGTTTGTGGTCTGTATGCTTTCTATTACAGCAGGAGGAACCAGGCTTTAGTGGTCGGTAGCCCACCTTTTCTGGATAGCATGCTACCTTTTGTGGCCGACCGACAACTACTTCTGGCCTGTTGGCCACTTTTGTCAAATTAAGCAGCAACTTTTTGGAACAGAATAGAACAGAGCAGAGACTGAGGTGAAAAGATGCTCCATTGTGCAATAGAGGCATTCTGGCAGCAGAACAATGGGTTTTTCGGGTGGAAATCCACACATGCATGAGCATTCATTGCTTCCCGGGGCTGATTAGTAATTCTAATTGGTAATTAATTAATTAGTTAGTTTCATAGAATAGTTAATTAATTAATTTTTTTTGTAATAACTAGCTAGCATAGTTAGTTTATTCAGTTTGTAATAATTAGTTAATTCATTTTGTAATAGCTAGTTAATTAGACAATGGATCCTTCTCCCTTTTATTTAACTGCTTATGGTGGTTAGTTTAGGGCATCATGTTTTGTTTAGCATCTCTCATACCTTGCATCCATTGTCTTGCATGCATTGAGCTCGGCTCATCATTCTAACTTGCATTGTTAGTTAATACTTCTTTGAATACGTGCTTAGACCGCATGCTATTAAATTGATTCATATGCCATATTAGTAGCCGATCTTAGTAATTGCCTATTGTATGCGCTGCATTAGTCATATCGCATAGTTAGGATCATGCATTATTCCAACTCTGTCATCTTTTTTGGCTTGGAGTACTAGGTGAGCTTTTACTTGTTTTAGCGTATTGCATGAACGTGGTTGTTGCCATGTCAAAGCATGTTCACCATGAGGCTAAGTGCTTGAGTGATAAACTGTTTGAATGCCTGTGGATGAGGGCTAGTTGCTTGAATTGGGATAGTTTGATTAATGTACATTTGAGCCCACTTTTGCAAGTGGCACATTCGCAAACTTTTTTTAAAAAAAAACATGAAATCAAATGTTCCAAATCTTGCAAATTAGTCTATACCTTGTGTGTGCATCACATAGTAATGTTAGCCTAATAACCGGAACAAGAGCATATAATGTAAATAAGAATCACATCATGATTAGTAGAGGCCGATCTTTGATCGGGTGAGCGGGAGTGCTCAATTCATGACCTTCCCCTCTCGTACCTAAGTTCCCTAGCCGAGACAATCTTGGTGATGACGGATACATGGCCTTTGGCACGAGTCATGGGTTTCCTAAATTTTTCAAAAATATTTAGATGGCGACTTTGTATTTGGCAAAGCTGTTCATTTTTGGCATTTTGATTCAAAATTGATTTTCTAAAAAATTTGCCATATTTAGACTCTTTGGTGGTTATCTATTTCACATTGCACTTGTGAGATCATATTTAAAACAACGAGAGTCCGATACTCTAGGGCTTACCGTCTTCCGAAAGGAGCGCGAAAAGTCGAGTTACAATATCATGTCGAAATTTGCGGAGTCTGTAACATTTTTTATAAAGATATTGAAAAAATATGAAAAAATGTTATTCTTATTAAAGAACTTGTAACAATAACAAATTTTGTTTTACCACACGTTCTACATAACTCAAATAAAATAACAATTTTTATTGTACCATGTGTTGACATAACAACTTGTTTTACAAAATAAACCTATAAGATTTATAATGTTCACCAATATTGCAAATCAAATATAACAGGAAGTTGCAAAAAATTGTAAACACTAAACAAAATACAAAAATCATAGCTATTGTACACTTGTTAACATTCTATAATAATAAAAAAAAAAAATTAAACACCAAATAAAGCACACCAACAAGTGTTCTGCAATCTCATCAAATTAAATTAAAAATTAAACATCAAACAATGCATGCCAACATGTACTCTATAATTTCAAACAAATCAAATATAAAAAAATTAAATACAAAACAATGCACACCAATCAGTGCTCTGCAATATAAAAAAAAATTAAAATTAAAATTAAAATGCACTCCAGCTAGTGCTACTGCTACCAATCAAATTATAACCACATAAGCAAAAGATATGTATGCTTCACAAAAAGTGGATTGAAAGTTTACAAAATATGTACACTTTACAAAAAAAAAAGGTGTCAATAACATGTGTTCAAACATGTGTTTGCTCTTTAAAAAAAAAAAAAAAAAAAAAAAAAAACGTGTTTGTTCAAACTTACTCCTCATTACTTTCCAAAAAGTCTTTGTATCAACTTGTATGTATCCTCAATGAGGAACATGCACAACAGTCTGGTAATTTGTGAAAACAAAAAAAAATATATTAATACATTTATTGAAAATATACATATCAAAACACTTTTAGATTCAAATTACCTTATTTTATCCCCATCGTAGCAAGATAGTCGTATTTATCCTTTTAAGCTTCATAGATTTTTCAATCCAATCCTACAAAAGTCCATATTTTCAATTATTATAAAATTGAAATTTTATATATAAAAAAAGTTATATAATCAATAGAAATAAATTTATTAACACATGGTTATTTTTTGATAAAACGTGATTTAATTTAAATGAAACACTATAACAAAACTTTAGGATAGACAATGTTTGTAGTAGAATCTGAGCAATCCTTAGAGAGGAGAATACTTATACTGTGTTGTAAATGCATCATGTGTTCATAAACAGATTAAAAATTCAGATTAATGTTTGTACAAATGCTTATTTTAAAATCATTCAGAAAAACATTTCACAATTAGTCAAAAGAATTGAGTAAAACTTCAAACTCATTATGCACTATGCATTTTTTCACAATGAGTATACGACACTTTTAAAAAATATTCAAAAAACATTGAAAAAGAAAATTTTAAAAAATATAGAGGAACCATACCACGAGATATGCATTTTTCTTTCATTTGCCAGAAGGAATAGCCTTTTATGTTTCCTTCAATATTGCCTTGTCCTTTTCCTTTGCCTTTGCCTATGAAAAATAAGTAAAATATATTTATAAATTATTTTTAAAATGATAAGAAAATGTATATCCAATGTTCAAAGTGACTTTTAAGCTTACCTCACGAATGCAAATAGTATTAAGGTCGATTATGCTCATCGCGAACAACATCATCAACATTTCTTTATTGAAGAAATTGAACCTATATATACAAAAAATTTAGAGTGATAAATAAAACTTTATACACATAAATAAGAAAATTAGTAAGGGGAGTTGATATTAGAATTCGGTGTAAGTCTCCATCCACCTATAAGAAAATTAGGTGTGATAAGTTAAAAAAAGAAAAAAATAAAAAAATAAAAAGACTTGGCCTTACATTATAAGAGAGGTACTTTAATTTATATGACCAAAATAATAATAATAATAATAATAATAATAATAATAATAATAATAATAATAATAATAATAATAATAATAATAATAATAATAATAATAATAATAATAATAAAATACTTGACCAAAAATAGTGATAGTGTCTATAACTATTGTATTTCAACCTAAAAGTGTTTGTCTATATAATTTTAGACACCAAGAAACAAAAAATTAGCAATACAAATTAACAACCATAAAAAATTCTTTTTTCAAATCTTGCGAATTCGGAAAATGTTTTATTTATTTATTTTATTTTTAAACTAAAAACTAAAAAATGATAGAATTTCAAAATTACAAAAAAAGGTACCGTAAATTAATGATTACTTAAAGGAAACCCAAAAAATAAATAATGGTTGTGCTCATTGCGAACAATAACATAAACATTTCTTTCTTGAAGAAATCGAGCCTATATATACAAAAGCTTTAGAGTGATAAATAAAACTTTATACATATAAACAAGAAAATTAGTAAGGGGAGTTGATATTATAATTCGGTATAAGTTTCCATCCACCTATAAGAAAATTAGATATGATAAGTTAAAAAAAAAAAAAAAAAAAACTAGGCCTTACATTATAAGAGAGGTACTTAAATTTATATAACCCAAAAAAAATAAATAAATAAAATAAATAAAAAAATCAAATAAAAATTACTTGACCAAAAATAGTGATATTGTCCATAACTATTGTACTTCAACTTAAAAGTGTTTGGCTATATAATTTTAGACACCAAAAAATTAGCAATACTAATTAACAACCATAAAAAAAAATCTATTTCCAAATCTTGAGAATTTGGAAAATGTTTCTTTTTTTTAAGGGATATTTATTAATAAATCCCATCTCAGAAACAAGTACTCGAATTAGTCCGTCCTATTAGTGGAGAGTTTTTTTCCATGTGGTCCTATTTTTTATTTTAGTCGTGTTTTGGTGGATAGGTATACCCTTTTATTAATGTAACAAGTATGATGTGATACTCCAATGTGGCAGGTATCAATGTGACACTCAAAAAAAAAAAATTAAAAACTTCTTAGTGTAATTTTTCTAAACGTGACAACGTGGCATGTATGATGTGACACTTAAAAAAAAATAAAAACTCTTTAGTGTACTTTTTCCTAATGTGATAACGTGGCGGGTATGATGTGATACTTCAAAAAATCTTTTACTCCAAAAAAAATAAAAACTCTTTAGAGTACTTCTAACGCCCCAAAATAAATACAATAAACCCATCTCATAAAACAGTGGTATAAGTGAAACGACATACTTTCTTTAATTAGAGTTCAATATACATTCATAATAAAATGGAAGTTACACAAATAATCATGTGACTGAATGACTTACATCTTTCCAAGGCACTGCTTGGGTACAACAAAGATGAGTCATAAGCTTAATACAAATAAAGCCCTAGGCTTGTACAAATAAGAAATACAAACTCCAAGCAAAATAAACAATATAAGCCTTCAGCTCCACAGTCCTCCCAAGCTAAGCCCTTGGCGAAGGCATATCACCAACACCTGAAAATAGTTTTCCTATATAGGGTGAGCCAAAGCCTAGTAGAAATAATCTAGTACCACATATGAAACTTAACGAAGATATAAGGGTGATATGCAATTACAATGTCATTGATAAATAGTTTCATAATTCTTTTGCAAACCATGCAGTACTAACTATATTATTTCAATTCATGACATCAGTTCCATTTCAATCGGACAACCAAACTGAGAATACAACTCAATAGGTCTCTAACCAGTATTACCATCATCATACAATCACTTCTATTTGCCATTTTACAGATCTCTAGTCTGTGGGAATTGGCACCCATACATATACATACGCACGGTTTTCGGGACTTTCACCCTGGACATACAGGCCAACTTAATTCAATGGAGTACATCCCCTATTTTCTCCCAAACATCATATATGTGCAATGTATTTGAAGACATAATCATAGTCAATGACAACGAATGAGAAATTAGTTTCAATTCACCTAATCCTCATGCAATTTCTACAACAATCATAGCTATCTTCTACCGATAGCCCAAAATAGATATTTCTAAATATATATACAATCTCAAGATAGATATTTTGTCCAAATTTCCATAGACGAGTGACAATACATATCAAACTCCACCATTTATATAATCAACAATCCAATTCCACATTTTCAGTATTAATTTCATTTATTTGTACAAAATAAATATATGAGATATTTTAGGAAAAACTCCATTTTCCTCCAAAATAGAACCCAAGTATCAAAAGCAACATTTTTATTACACCACAACCTCATATTCACTCCTATAACCATTTTCAATACATCCATTTGTAAACCCCTCTTTTGATTCTAAACCAAAGCCCTAGGTTTGTTCAAAATCCTCAAAAAATCACAATAATGTTTACACAAAACAAATAACTAAGTTAAAAGTCATATAGGAGTATAGAAAATCCCTATCTCAAGTTAAAAGATGAGCAGAGCAAGGAGGAAACTTCAAAGATACACAAACATAACCCTATTCAGATAGAAATGTAGTCGTTGAGATGCTCTACCTTTTTATCAAAAGCACACGAGTAGGGAAACCACTAGATCTAGATGAAAATGTAGAGAGAATGCAGGTTTTAGAGAGAGAGGGTCTTGATCTAGGGTTTTGAGAGAAAAAGATATGAAAAAGTGATGTAAAAAGGTGCTTCTGCGAACTGATATATGCACAGTCTACTCGAGCGCAAGAAGTGACGTTTGAGAGCTTAATACACACTCCTAGTAGTTTTGCAAACAACAGACCAACGTTCGAGCGCAGAAATAACCGCTCGAGCGTAGAGTATACTCTCCCAGTAGTTTTGTAGACCTACCAAAGTTAGGCAATAAAAATTTGGAAACTAAGCAACCAACCTGTCCCACACGCAACTACAATAATCCAATAGCCAAATCCAAGAAAGTATAAGGGAAATAAGACATGAACAACAATACAGAGCCATGAAACCCGAGTCCAGAATATCAAATGGGTTGAGCCTAAAACTAGAATCGCTATAATCTCCCTCCTTCAGGAATTTTGTCCCCGAAATTTCAATCAAGTTTTCAAAAGTATGTCTAAATCAATTGCAATAGTGATAATCAATCCATTCCATCACTATGACCCATTTTCCGGTCATCCATTCTCATCAACTCAACACATAAGTTCCAACATTGAAAATACAATCCACATTTTTTGAAACATATACAATGTTTATATTAAACCCGTGTTTCCAAAACATATACAACATATGCAGTGTTTCTATGTTCTCAAACATATACAATGTCTTCATATTTCATTAATCATAACAAAATTTTAATATATGCTTAAACATCAACAAACAAATCCAGATACTTCTCACAGACTTCCCACTCATGTTCCCAAGTTGCTTCCTCAACTCCGTGATGGTCCCATAGCACCTTAACTAATAGAAAAGTCTTGCTTCACAAGACTCGACTCAACAACAAGGAACGAACATGGATGCCTCCCCAACCAGCAAAACTCGCTGCGGTTTATGAGACAAGAGAAAATACGCCTGATAACAATAATAACAGTAACAACAACTCCAACAATGACAACACTCGAAGACATCCAGCACGTCTCGACTACCTACAACACCCAAACCACCATTGAGTGACTAACACTCCAACACAGAGAATAAGGAAACCATTCACACACAAGGCTTTCGGTCAACTCTCGTAGAACGAGAACACAAAAATAGAACATGATTAACCAACAACGTTATGGCATATCAATGCCCGACAATTCTAAGTCCTTGCAAAAAGACATACAACATGTAACTAGCAACTTAGGCTAAATCAAAATGTGACTTCTCAACACTAGATATAAGATATGCCATTCAGGTTAAAGAAAATGCTTTATTTATCCTCATTTGTCTAAAAACACTTGGTTTTCCCCAAAAGGTATTCAAACTTACACCGTTACAATTCAAATACACATTACCAACTGGCCATAACAAAGATTAGAGATTTCCAGATTGTTTTTTCGAAAACCAAAACCGCAAATTCACTTTTCAATCCAAAACCGTTTTAATTTATGAAAAGTACCCAAGGCCACAATACTAAAAAAAAAAAAAATTTGGTTTTCCACCAAGTCATTTGTCGACATTCCTCCAGTGAATCATGATGCATTCACCCAACAAAACCCATCACACTCACGGTGGTGCCATGATACCCAAAACAAAAGAGAAGAAATTTCCATAGTGAGAACCCTTGTAAATTTTCAAAATGCCAGCAACGCAATAACACAAGGAAAGAAATTTCACACCCACCAATCACGTAATGGTGCATAGCGCTTATAAGACTAAAGTTCCTAACCGAAATTCCAAACTCGGTTACTACAACTCAAAACAACCCTCCAACTGTCCATGCGGGACTTACATCTCACACAAAGACACCGTTCAATTACACAACCCTCAATTTCGACCTATTCCCGAGGTAGTCATGTCAACCAACCCAAAGCCTTTAAACATTGACATACCACTTAACTTCACCCAACTTAGTATCAATACCAACATCTTGCCCAACCTCACCAACTCTAAAATGGAGTTCCATACACAACCTCTCAGGTCCATTGAATCACTTTGGATTTTTCAAAGTTGACCCACGGTATTTTGATTCTCCATTCACCCCTCACACGCATGCTAAGTGGCATGTACATCCTCACTTCACATTTGAGTCCTAATTGGACTTCTCAAGTCAAACACAATACACCCTTTCAAGTCAATGCACACAAGCACTGAATAAGTCAAAGCAACTCTAATAGAGCGCACCACTCAGTCCACACAATCTTACTACTTCACTGGAGTTCCATTATCCAAACTAGACAACAACCATTCGTACCACAGTGACCTAGTGCTATCGAATACTAAACTACTCAATCTAATTATTAACCATGCTATTGCCTTACCAGAGCACCCTCTTGGGATCGCCCTGAGACCGATCCTCCTCACACATCATCTAACCACGATATACGTTCCATACATTGCTACACATTGTAGACACCCAGTTTTTTACCGTCCACAAGACTGGTGTGCTTTGTCCTATACACACAATGATGAAAATAGTATTGTGCATGATTTGCCTTCTCAACCAAGGTCGGGCACTCAAAACAATCTCAAATCTTTCACATCTACACTGATTGAACCCCTAAATTTTATTTTTGAACCTTGTAATGCCCTACACTGAGCTTAAAACAGAGAAACATGGGAACACTTGTAGGCCCAGTTGTGGCTCATTGAGGGCCGGCCATGGCCAATTGGGGCCAGCCGTGCCCTGTGGGCGATAGACACTGTGCTCGGCGGGAGCCCGCCAACTGTCCATTTTTTGAGATATTTTTGACTTGTTTTGCTTAAACACTATAAAAACGAGGTTATACCTCTGATTTGAGGGTTGAACAATTCAAAAAGAGCCTATACACACATTGAGAGCTCCTTCGTCTTGTGCAAGCCATATTTGAACAGGCATATCAACCTTAAGCCATCTCCATACTCCACACACACCCTCAAACCTTAACCTTGGAACCTTGGTTGAACCTTGAGGAGTACAATTCAAGCTTCAGAGTGTGTTAGGATTGAGTTTGATCATCAACCAAAGCTTACTCCATTTGAGAGCTATAAGCTTGTAACTTTGCTTTTGCTTTCATTTTTTATCATTTTTTATCCATTTCTTGTGTCTTTGTATTGTTTTGATCCTTGTTCAAGTGTTGAAACTTGGTTTTGAATAGCTACCAAAGAGCAAAGAGGGTTGACGCCCTCTCTTACACCTTACTTTATAACTCAGCCCTTGTCTCTACACTCTTTTCTTTGACCTTTCAAATTGATTTTCAGAGTTCAATAAAGGTTAAAAAACATGCTTTGAGACTCCAAAAAATGAAGAGTCTGACCACGTCTCCTTGTTTTTGTTTACTAGCTTTGCTTTGCCTTATTCCTTTCTATTTTTTTTATTTAAGTTCTTATCATAATTTTTGGCCACTATTTTAGCGTATTAGAGGCTATTTTACAGCTATCCTAATTTATTTAATTAGTTCATGCTTTGATTAGTTTGCTTGTTGGATCATAAGTTCTTGTACATAGCTTGTTGAGTGTTGTTCTTGGGCTTTCTTTGTTTCACACCCATGTCAAGAGTTCCATTTTAATATGTAATCTAGCATTCATTTCTACAACCTCTCCCATTTCTTCTTTTCTTCTTTTCTTCTTTCATTTGAGAGTTATTTCAACCGATTGAGGTTTGTAGACACCCCATTTTTGACCGTCCTCAAGACTTGGACGTCACCATTGGAACACTTGGTGATTACCCTTGTTTGTGTTCGTTTGGAGTTCCCGGAGGTCTCGGCTACGCGCCTTGCCTCAGGATCTCCGAACTCGACTGTTTAGTGTCTGGTTTTGCACCAAACACTTGTGTTTTGCCTCGAAGGGGTAGGGAATGCCTTGTGAGGCATCCCTACACATCACCGGCCATGGCCAGAGGCCACCGGCTGGTGTTTTGTTGCCATTGGCAATGTATGTTGCCGGTCGGCATTCTTTGTTGTCGATCGGCAGTCCATTTTGTCAAAATGGCAATTTTGAGCAGCCGACTACTGTTCATCTGCTTTTGCAGATATTTTAATACAGCTGGCTTGCATTTTGTTCCCCTCCATACACGTGTATGGAGGGATGGATTCCTTGTTAGCTTCTTGAGTAAGCTTTACAAGATTGGCTCCTCTATAAGAGGAGCCCTCCTCTCTTGGCTTGGGGGTTAGAAAAAAAAGGTTAGAAAAATTGTGAGAGCTCTGGTTTTAGGTTTAGGGTTTCATACATATCCTATCTCTATATCTCTCTCTTGTGTGTGTATAAGTGTGTTTGTGTCTTACTATTGCACACAAACACATAGTGTTACACCTTTTCTAGAAGGACCAGAGGTTTGTTCTTGAAGCTTTGGAGCTGTTTTGAGCTCAAGGAAGGGACTGGTCCACCATTTGTGAAGAAGGTCAACAAGGGTAACAATCTTACCCCTTTTTACCCCATTCATGCATACTATTTTTGCCTATCTTAGAACTGTTTTTGAGCTTAGTGTATAATATAAAAACGTTCTGTTTTTGGCCCCTCTAAATAGTTTGTTTAGAGTGTTTTGTGTTTTGGAGGTGTTTGACCCCTCTTAAGCCTTGAGGGGCTCCTTTTTGTGCTATTTTGAGTGAGCTCCGGGACTTAGGTGTTTGGGCCTCCTCACCACTAAAATCTTGGGGGATTTCAGTGGTAAGGATGGTTCCTTGAAGTCCCAAGAAGGAGAGGGCCACCCCCTCTCCTTGTTGTCCTTGAAAAGGACCATTTTTGGCCTCTTGAGGGAGCACCTAGCTTAGGCTCTTGTTGACCATGCCTTAGTTGTTTTTTGTGCCTATTATGTCATAGTATGCCTCTGGTTTTAGTTGGTTTTGGTACACCATGCATGCTTAGCATACCTACCTTGTAATGCCATGTTTAGGCCTTAACATGCCTTAGGTTGTAAACCGTGGTTCTAGCATGTTTTAGGCCTAGCTTTGTGAAGCTTTTGTGCTTATTTTGCCATGTTTGAGGTCTGTCCTTAGTCATTTTAGTCGGCCATGACATGCATTATATACCCCCTTTGCATTTTAGGTTTGTTGGCCTTAAGTGTGTGAGTGTGTAGCATGCATTACTTGCTTTATTTCAGTGGTTTGGCACCATTTGTAGCATCATTTCAGTCCCTTTGACATGTTTGTATGCTTGCCTTGGATGCCTCTTTGAAGCTTTGAAAGCTTGTCTTGCATGCTCCATGTTTTGGTCATTGTGTATGCTTTTGAATTCAAGCCATTTAGATGCCATCTAAGTGGTCTTTTGGGCTTTGTTTTATGTGCTTAAACTTTGTTTTTGGTCATTTAAGTCTTGCCATGTGTGGTCATATCAAGTGTAGTTCAATACTTCATTAGCTTGCCTTGAAAGCTTGGGCCATTTGTTGTATGTTTAGCCTATTTTGTTTGCTTGGATTGGCACCATGTTCTTGCATGATTTTCAAAGCTTAATGCATGCCCCATGTCCATGATTACTCCCTTTTAAGTGTGCTTAAAAGATGCCCTTTGATGCTTAAGTGTTTAGGCCTCAACATGTGCATGTGTGTATGTGTGTTTGGTCCCATCTTCTTAAGCTTTGGCCACTGTTTTGGACCTAACTTAGAGCCGTCCAATTAGTGTAAGTCCATCCCTTGTATGCCATTCAAGTGCTATTACATTATCTCATGTTTGCATGCTTTGGTTGCATGTGTTGCATGCTTGAAATCATTTGCATTTGGCATGCATTCCCTTGGTCGAATTACTAGCATGTTGCATGATTAGATTACATCTTGCATGCTCTAAGTAGTTTGCATAGTTGTGGCATGCTTGTTTGCCTTGTTGTTTGGATTGTGTATCTAATGTGCATTGCATGTTTGCATGCTCCCTTTTATACCATGTTGCATGTTAGTTAACATGCTTAGGTTGCATTGAACATGCATGCCTTGTCCCTTGATTTAGTGATAGGGATTGGGGCCCTTATGTGTTTGCGTGCATTACATTTGAAATCAAAGTGCGCACTTGATTCTTTGGGCCATCACGCATTGAAATGCGCGATTGATGGTCCGAGAACCAAGGACCATATCCCTTTGAGTTGTACACATGATGAGGGATAGGATTAGTGCATACATTGCTTGAAATGCATTGCCATGCCAAGTATTGCCCTCTGCTACTGTCAAAACAGTTTATGCAGGAACTTTTGTCCGACCGGCAACATTTAGTGCCGATCGGCCACCATTTTGGCCAATGGATCAAAGTTGTGGCCGGTGACCATTCTGCATGGCCGGTGGTGTTCTCCTTCAGCCGGTGGTGTTTCCCAGCATCCACAGAGTAAACCCTAAGGCTTTGGCAGTCATCAGAGGATCAAAGCAGGGAAAATAGAGGCATCTTGTGCATGGTGGCGGATTTCTGAGCAAAACCGAGCGCGCACTGCATTGGGCCTTCATCTCGGGACTGTTTATTGCTTAATTAGCTTAATTAATTTGCTCAGTTAATTTAGTTGGTCCGTAATAAATAATTAGCTAGGATAGTTAATTCATTATTCGAACTGTATTATTCTTTCGGTCCCTCCGGGCGAGGCCGAATCTGTAATAAGTGTGGGTGCGTGTGTGTGCATGTCTTCCAATCCCCACTTCTTTCTTCCCTTTTATTTACCCGCTTATGATGGTAGATCAGGGCATGTTTAAATTAGCATACAGTATGACTGCATGTGTGCATCATTCATCAGTATTGCATGCACCGGGCTCGGCGCATCATGCTAACTGCATCGGTATTTCAAATCTAACTTGAATACATGCTACTTGTGCATTTTCACATGTCATTCATAGGTTAGCCGAGCCTACTCTAATTGCATCCTGTACGTGTTGCATTAGTCAATTTGACATGAACTAGGACCATGCATGTTGGCTAACTAGTTTATTGCTTTGGCACGGAGTACAATGTAAGTATTTATGCTTTAGCATCCTTGCATGCGTGTGAGTGTTGCCATGATAGCATGATTACCATGAGGCTAGCTGCTTATGTGATATAACTGCTTGAATGCCTATGGGTGAAGGTTGGATTGTCTGAGTTGGAAACACTCGTTGAAATCCGTATTTTAGCCTACTTGCGAGTAGCAAATTCCAAAGTGTTTTTCAAAACAAACGGATATGCAATGCTTATTTCCAAATTAGGCAATCTAGTCTATACTTGTTTGCCGTGCGCATAACATATTAATTCTAGGCTAATAACTGGAATAAGAACACATAACGTTTTCAAAAACGGATATCACGGTTAGTAGAGGCCGATCTTCGGATCGGGCGAAAGGGGGTGCTCATAGCTGACCTTCCCCAATCGTACCCAAGTTCCCGAGCCGAGGCAACTTTGGTGATGACGGACACGTGGCCTTTGGCACCGAGTCAGGGTTTCCTAAATTCCCCCAAAAACTAAAATATTTAGGTGGCGACTCTGTATCTGGCAAAGCAGTCCATGTTTGGCACTTCTTTTCAAAAATCTATTTCTCAAAACAATTTGCCGGATTTGGACTCTTTGGTTCAGATTTAAAACCGCAAACAAAATCGAGTCCGAACTGTAGCGTGTAGCACGGGGTCCTTCGCGGCGAGTACTACAAGGTTATTCAAAACATGTAAAAGAGACCAATGCTCAATGGCTTAATCTCTATGGAGATTCATTGTCAATAGCATAGTCTCTCTTTCATGTGTAGACGCACCACTCGTTTGACATTTTTTCTCATTTAGAGGATTTAACCGTTATCTCGGACGAATGGACTAAAGAATGGAATGGTCTAAAAAAAATGTTAAAATAAACCAACCCATATAAAGAAAATGAGTCATATTGCTTGGATTCGGCCGGACATTATGCCGAGTCAATTGTGTCAGGGGTCGTCTTACATCAATTCATGATGTTTTAATGAGCCTTGAAATATTTCAACCTCCCTCTTTGAGCTTACTGCATGATACGAGGGAGGGGTGGTTATTGATTCATTGCACTCATTATTTTTTGTCCAAAATCATGTCGTAACTCATCAAGCAATCAATTTCTTCATTGATGGTTTTGGAAATGACTTCGTTCTTCTCTTGAGGCTTTCTATGATAGAGAAGAGTAGAAGGGACAAACATAGTTCAGAATAACTCTATCTGCATTGTTTTCACTTCAGAGCACAAAAACAGGGCTTTTCACAAAAATAGGGCACGACTGGACTTATTTGGGTCCGGCCGGACCTCATTTGCGGCCAATTGGGCTCTAATGTTTGGTCAGCAACATGTTTTGTAGAAAACAGAGGGTAGTGGCTGAAGGTGAAAGAGAATAGTCTGGGCAAACAGAGCAGTTTCTGGACACTATGCATGCGAGCATTGTGCATCCTTGTGCATCCTTGTTTGATGATTAATCATTGTAATTGTTGTTGTGATTAATTATTATCATTATCCATCGCCTAGTTGTAATTCGTGCAATTGTTCATTTGTAATTGTATAGCTAGTTGTACGGTTAGTTAAATTGGATTTCTAGTTTATTGCTCATTATTAGCATTGTTGTAATAAAGTAGATAGCTACCTTATCTCTTTAATTCATTCATTCGAATTTGTAATAGTTAGTTTATTCGGACACTTGAACATTCATTCAGACCTTCCCGCGCGAGGGCAAACATGTAATAAAGTGTATGTCTACCAATCCCATTCTTTCTTCCTTCTATTTACTTGCTTATGATGGCCAGCTTAGAACATGTTTCTTTTAGCATTTCCGTGTTTGCATCCATTTGTTTTACATGCATGAGGTTTGACTCATCATTCTAACAAAGAATTGTTGCTTATTATTTCGTTGAATATGTGTTTCGACCGCATGCCATCAAAGTGATTCACATGTCATAATTAGTAGTCGAGCCTATTAATCGCAGTATTGTATGTGTTGCATTAGTCATGTTGCATTAGTTAGGAACATGCATGTTTTCTAATTCTTTTGCTTTGTTTTGTTTTGGCTTGCCTTAGAGTACTAGGTGAGCATTTATTGCTTTAGCATACCGCATGTGCGTGATTCTCGCCATATCAAACATGAATACCATGAGGCTAAGTACTTAATTGATATATCTGCTTGAATGCCTAAAGATGAAGGCTAATTGCTTGAATTGGGATGATCTAAGTAAATGTGCATATGAGATCACTTTTTCAAGTGGTACATATTTGAAACAATTTTCAAAAACAAACATGAAATCAAAGTATTCCAATTTTTGTAAATTAGTCTATACTTGTGTGCAACACATAGTAAAGTTAGTCTAATAATCGGAACAAGAGCACATAATGTAGATAAGAATCACATCATGATTAGTAGCGGTTGATCTTTGATCGGGCGAGTGGGGTGCTCAATTTATGACCTCCCCCTCTCGTACCTAAGTTCCCGAGCAGAGACAACTTTGGTGATGACGGATAAGTGGTCTTTGGCACAAAGTCTCAGGTTTCCTAAATTTTCCAAAAATATTTAGGCGGCAACTCTGTAATCTGGCAAAGCAGTCCATTTTTGACATATTTGATTCAAAATCGATTTTCTAAATGATTTGCTGGATTTGGACTGTTTTGTATGTATCTACTTCACATTGCACTTGTGGAATTAGATTCAAAACCACGAGGAGTCCGAACTGTAGTACTGATTGTATCCGAAAAGAGCATGAAAAGTCGAGCTATAGTTTCTAGTGACTCTGTGGGGACTTTAGAGAACTTGACTTGAAAATTCATAATGTGAAATTTTATCTACACTTATATGTTCTTTGCATTGCATTTGCATTGGTGTGTTTAAGTTACTGTGTTTGCCATCTGCTATTCCTAGAGGGTTTGCTAGAGGCTTGCCCAAAAGCTTGCCAAAAGGTTGACTGGTCATGAGCTCTGCCATGATGGGAACACAACCCTTGGATCTGGGCTACCGCTATACTGTTTGATTCTTTTTCACTTTTCGGTGTTAGGTGCGAAAGTTATATTAGGTAGTCTTCCTGAGGTACCCCCTTTTTGGCCATTTGGCCTAGTTGCATCTAGAAAAGCCATAGTGACTGATCCAAACTAGGACAAGATGCTCACCCAAAATACAGGATTGTGTGAAATAGCTTGATTGAAATAGCGAAACCCAGTTCATAACAAAACTAGGACAGGGTAACCCTACCCCCTCATTGGGGTGTTTTGTCTCTTTCTTAACTGGTATGTGCTTTACAGTGAAACTGTACAGGAATATGAATAGCAGTTGCAAATTTGGTATTTGTTTTAGGGGCAGAATTCAGTATGAAGTACAGTCCTACAGCTTTGATCATGTCTGTGATGATAAACATCTTAGCTAAGGGGCAGTACGGTTTCTGATTACTGCTCTTTTGCTTTATTTCTTTTGCTAGATAGTTAAACACTGCTTCAGAAAGTTCAGATATCCCCCAAGTACTTTGGACTCGAGTCGGAAGACTTTACAAAGCTGGGGATCTTGTTCGGGGACAACCCGTGTTTACCTTACTCTCATTGAGTACAAGACAGAGAAGAATTTGGCAGAGTTCACCAATCTAGTTCCTACAGCAATCACCCATCAACACACCTGTGTCTAGTCCAGTTTGGGAACAATCGTCTACTTCCAGCCCAGCACGAAATCAATCACTTGGTCTAATGGCACAGTATCCCCCAACTAGTATGGAAGAATTGATACATCATATACAACAGACAGTTGAGACCCTACAGCAGGATGCGGCCTGCCAAGCCGAGGTCATGGCCCGTTAGGACGAGGTTATAACCAGGCTACAACAATAGCAATCGCAGCCGACTACAACCTGTGTATTTCATACACCTACTGTGGGTATCCCAGCACTCGGAGCCACTGCTAATACTACCAATGTCCAAGAAAACCAGGGCAATCCAATAGAGCCAATCCCAGCACAAACTTCCAATGCACCGGTTTATCAGACTGAGGCATCATTTGGATTCGAAGTCGATCCAACTGCGCTCAAAGTTAATAAATTAGAGAAATTGTTCAAGAGAGCACAAGGGGTTAACTCCATCCCAGACATAGAGGATGGGTACATTGATTTTGCAGTTACATTACCGGATCGGTTTAAAATGTCGTACATTGACCATTTTGACGATTCCAGAGATCCGATGGTTTACCTACGGCTGTTTTTGGACATGTTGTGGCCGATGGGCTTGACTAGACTACAGAAGCTGTCTCTCTTTGGTCGCACCATGTCGGGTATAGCGGCCATTTGGTATGCTAAGTTGGAAGATTCTGTCAAATAGAATTGGTAGTAGATGGCCGAGGTCCTCATTGCGCAGTACTTGTACAATACTCAAATCGAGGTCACAACTCGTGATCTCGAGCCAACACGCCAAGAGACAAAGGAGGGTTTCTCTGAGTTTGTGACAAGATGGAGAGCTAAAGCTTCGATGATGACCATGAGGCTGTCCGAGAAGGATCAAATCTGAATGGTCGTCCGAAATCTGCATAGCAAGCTGCTGCAAAAGATAATTGCCCTACCTTTGTTTACATTTACAAAACTTCATAAAATGGGAGTGCAAATCGAAGATGCCATGAAGCAGGGGCTTATTACATATGAGAAGGAGCCGGTGAAAAGGCCATTTGTTCGTAGTTCCAATGCTGCTAGTGGTAGTACAGTTGCGAGGCCGTCGGACGTAAGTGTTGTCACCATAACCAAGACTGCTGACCCCTTTGCCAACACAAGCTCACAAACATTGTCCAACCGTATTCAACCCCAGAGGACTTTTAACCAACTGTACATGACTTTGTCCATAGCCATGCAAGTGCTAGTCAAGAAAGGGCACCTAAAACCATTATAACCTCACCCACTTCCACCTAAACATAACCCCACAAAATACTGTGCTTTTCACCAGCAGCATGGTCATGACACCTACCAGTGCTACCGTTTACGTCATGACATTCAAGATCTCATTGACAACAAGGGGATCGCTCCACCTCAGAAACCGAACGTAACCGCAAATCTACTCCCAGCCCATAATCAACTCCCCCCACCGCGGAACCTTAACCTTATCCATACACTGGACACCTCTTATGACCCCAGCATATATATTACTCCCTCCCACCTACGAAAAATGACATTGTTCATTCTGGAAGGCGTAGACCTGTGCATGATGGACACATCCAAATCTCAATCCAAGCTTGTGGTGATGAGACTTACAATGAAAGGGGAGTCAACCTTAGAGGAAGGTACTAGTATGTTGCCAGAGTGTCCTCAGGACTTATCTGACAGGGTGTATGATCCAAGTTGCTATATTGTGTCAACTGGTCAAATCAAGCCTGAATTGGTGCTGCCAACCTTAGTAGACATCAATGTGGTCAGGGAAGATCGCCTGAGCCAATGGTTAGATGATTTGGCAGACCTCAAAGAGGATTTGGACAACTTGTAATTCTTCGATGAGCATGATCAAGGAGATGAATAGATCGGATGGTTTGACCTGAATGGATCAACCGATAATACCAGATGGCTGAGTGATGAGCCAGACAAAGAAAAAGAAATTGGGGTAAAACCAGAGGGAAAGGAAACAGAGATAACTACAGTTGCACTCGGAACTGAAGTTATGCCTGAAGCCGTGACTATGAGCAAGGCCATGACCAAGCAAGAATGAGAGTTAGAACAATTCCAATATGAAAGGATAAAAGAAATCCGAAGAAAGATAGCACTGAGGCAGAACGATGAGAAGGGAAAAACAAAGGCCGAGCCAACTATAGATAATGTTCAAAGAATGGGAGCACCTAAATGGAAGCCCATTGTCAGAAAAAGTATTCCAAGAGAACTTAGGCAATATTGGGACGCAGAACCAAGAGCTGTTGTGGAAGAAGAGTGGTATGATGATGGGGGCGTGATGTGAACATGCTCCAAGTAGAACTAAATAATGGTTCAACTATGGCTGATGGTGAGTGGTGGGATGACAATGATTTGTATTTGGCCCATACCGACGAAGATTGGGGAGATTGTATCACGAATAATACATGGTATGCTGAAGAGATAGACCATCTTACCCATAATGGATGGTATTTTAAATCGCCACACCTAGATCAAACAGAGGCATCTGGAAAAGACAAAGAGGCCGAGAAACAGAAGGAGAAACAACTAGAAGAAGAGGCAGTATTGAAACAGCTCAAGAAAATCCAAGCTGACATCTCAATTTGGGGTCTTCTCATGGCCTCACGAGTACACCGGAAGGCAGTGTTTTCAGCAATGAACAAGGCTAAATTGTCCATTAACACCACGCCCGAGCAGCTTGTGGTTTTGGTTTTTCCAGGTGGTGCCAGACCAATGCTTACTTTCTCTGACAAAGAGCTACCGCCGAAGGGCTCGGCTCATAACAAACTGTTGTACATATATGTGGAATACATGGAGAAATGGGTACCGGTGGTATTGGTAGATACTGGTTCTGCCATTAATGTTTGTCCTTCCCGTACTACTTACGCAATTGGCCTCAAACTAGTGGACTTTGTTCCCACACCCCAAGTAATGCGGGCGTATGATAACAAAGGTCATAGATACAGTCCAAGTGAGTGTCAAGGTGGGCCCATTAGAGCAAGAGATCGAGTTTTATGTCTTGGATGTGCCAGTTACCTTCAATTTGTTGTTAGGGAGGCCCTAGTTGCACCATGTGAAGTCTGTCTCCTCTACTCTCCACCAGCTATTGAAGTATCCTCATGGGGAAGGAGTGGCCATTGTTTTTGGCAACTCATCCATCCATCCACCTCCGAAGGTGACAACGCCAGTGCTAGAGATCAACCATGGTGATGAGGATGTATTCCTATCAGGGTTCACTCTAGCTAAAGCCCGAATACAGTAGAACATTCTAGCCGCAGACGAAGGCATGTACATCAACGCCCAGTCCATCTATTTTCATGAACAAACTGCAGCATGTTCCAGAAATGGGGCTCGGAAAGGGTGGTTGGAAAGGTGTTGCAGCACTAACATATGTGCCACACAACCCACATGCCTTTGGATTGGGCTATGTGCCTACCAAAGAAGATTGGACCAGAAAGGGGAAAGAAATGAGAGGCCGGCCCAAGGCTAAGCAAGCTAGAAAACACTATGAACTCTTCCACAAACCAATTAGGGGGACACTGAATGGCCGTTTTGTTCAGGAAGGAGAGGATTTCCCTTTTTGTGGCTTTCCCGAGCCTTCGGTAAATTCCTTAAAGCAGCGTGTCCCCAGGTTCGAGATCTTCTTTGACAATCAGTTGCAGGACAGTGATAATGAGGAAAGGACTGAACCAAGCATCAAAGCTAAACAAAGCACAGAAGTTGACTCGGATGGCAGCGAACCTGGAGTAGGGACAACACTGGCTAGTCTCCTGATAGATCCTATGACTGACCTAGAGAAGTTGGGGGATAACTTTATTGTCTCCACAATCGGGGAAAAATCGGGTGTGAACTAACCAACAGTATTCTGGATGCATCAGGGGCACCACATCTTACTTGGCAGCTGGAAAAGGGCTATCTTTCCAGTCCTTAACCGGGTGATGAGCCAGAATCTAATTCCACTGAGTCTATGGAGTCGGGATCAGATTCAAGTTATTCTAAGTCCGAGTTAGGTATTTTCGAGGGTGGTAACCCGGATACCAAAGTCCTGTCTAGGTTTTCCTTCAGCTTTTCTTTTGAGTCTATAACCAAAGATTTGAACCTTTTAAATGAGAGCTCTGCAGATTCTGTGTACTTTTCTATGCTGCTGGTTTATTGCATTAACCAAGATTTTTGAAATTTTAATAAAAATGAAGAGGAAGAAATTCCTCTAGCTTTGAAAAACTTGATTAATTGAGAGGAGGAGAGGTTTGCTAAACCCTGTGCTGGTGATATCATTGCCATTAATGTGGGTACTGAAAAGGGTCCGCACCTGGTCTAGATCGAGTCCACGTTGTCTTCGGAGGAGCACGGGTGTTTAATTGCTTTATTAAAAGATTTCAAAGATGTTTTCACGTGGTCCTACGAGGACATGCCTGGAATCGATCCTGAGATTGTACAGTACCGGATCCCTCTTAACCTTGGGGCCCAGCCAATCAAGCAAATGTTGGGTAGAATTCGTCTAGATTGGGTGCTGAAAATCAAGAAAGAGGTCACCAAGAAGATTGATGCGGGATTCTTATTAGTATTTGAGTATTCAACCTGGTTGGCCAACATTGTCCCAGTGCCAGATAAGGATGGTAGAATCCGGGTGTGTGTAGACTTTCGGGACTTGAACAGAGCCAGTCCGAAAGATGACTTTCCTCTATCACTTATTGATGAGTTACTAGACTTTACTGCGGGGCATGCCTTGCTCTCATTTATGGATGGGTTTTTCGGGTATAACCAGATTTTGATAGCACCCAAAGACAGAGAGAAGACTGCATTCACCACTCCATGGGGTACCTACTGCTACCGAGTTAGGTCGTTTGAGTTGAAAAATGTTGGGGCCACCTAACAGAGGACTGCAACCACCATTCTCCAAGACATGATCCACAAAGAGGTTGAGGTGTACGTGGACGACATGATTGTCAAGTCCAAAGAACGAGAGGGCCACTACACCGCGCTGAAGAAATTCTTTCAATGGATCAGGGAATACAGATTGAAGTTGAATCTACAAAAATGTACCTTCGAGGTAACAGCAGGGAAAATGCTGGGATTTCTGATCACACAGAGTGACATTGAAGTAGATCATTCCAAAATCAAGGCTATCTTAGAAATACCACCACCGAGGAGTGAAAAGGAGGTGCACGACTTTCTGGGTAAAGTGCAATTCATAAGATAGTTTATTTCTAAGTTAACCTTGACTTGTGAACCACTATTGGCCTCTTGAAGAAAGGGAAGAAATTCCAATGCGATGATCGATGTCAGTTTGCCTTTGAACAGGTTAAGCAGTACCTCCAGAATTCGCATGTGTTGTCATCGCTGGAGATGGGGAAACCTCTGATTCTATACTTGTCAGTGATAGATACGACCATGGGATGCATGCTCGCTCAGGAATTTGAAGATAGGGTGGAGAAAGCCATCTACTACTTGAGTAAGAAGGTGTTGGATTATGAGACCCGCTACACTCCTTTGGAGAAAGCTTGCCTAGCCTTGGTATGGGCTACCAAGGAGTTAAGGCACTACTTGTTAGCTCACTTTGTAATCCTAGTTTTAAGACTAGATCCCATCAAATATCTGTTTGAGAAACCAGCACTTATGGGTAGACTGGCTCGTTGGTTGCTTCTTCTCTCCGAATTTGATCTAAAATATGTCACCCACAAGTCAGTTAAAGGAAGAACTGTAGCGGAGTTCCTGGCAGACCACCTGGTAGAAGGAGATGAGGAAGTGGAATACTTGTTCCCAGATGAAGACGTTCTATAAGTCAAAGAGGAAACTTGGACAATGTACTTTGACGGAGCGTCCAATCAATACGGCTATAGGATAGGTGTGTTACTGATAGCACCCAACGACTCCCATAAACCTTCAGCCTTCAAACTCTAGTTCAAGGTGTCCAACAATGAAGCAAAATATGAAGCCAGTATTACTGACTTAGAAGTTGCCTTAGAACTAGGGGCAATAAGGTTTGACGTTGTCAGGGACTCTAACTTGGTTGTTTCTCAAGCGAACGAAGACTGAAAAGTTAAAGAAGAGAAGATGAAGGTTTACCATCAGACCTTGGATATTCTGATGCCTAGGTTTAAAAAACCTGCATTCACGCATCTATTAAGAGAGAACAACAGGTTCGCCGATGCTTTAGCAACTCTATCTTCTATGGTAGACATCCACTTGGACTCCGGATGTGTTTGATTGTCATCGAATAGAAATACATGTCGGCGTATGAAACCATTGCTGCGATAGATGAAGTGCAAGGTAAAAACCCCTGGTATTACGATATTTTAAACTTCCTGGAAAAGGAGATGTATCCACTAGGGGCAAATGCCAAGGACAAACGGGGAATACGATGTATGGTCGTCCAATTTATCATCTATGGGGGTAAGATGTATAAAAGAGGTCATCTGGGAATACATAAGCTGTGTGTGGAGGAAGAGGAATCAAAACACCTTATGGAGGCTATCCACAGCGGAGAATGTGGTGTACACATGAACGGTGTGATGCTAGCCTGGAAGATTCTCAGGCAAGGCTACTACTGGTCCACCATAGAGGAGGATTGTGTTGGTTTTGTGTGGCTATGTCATAAATATCAAACTCATGCCAATCACACAAATATTCTGTTGTCAAAGTTGTACAACATGACTTCTCCATGGCTTTCTCAATCTGGGGAATCAATGTTAACGGTGTTGTGTCGCCAAAAGGGTCGAATGGACATGAATATATCTTGGTGGCAATTAATTATTTTGCAAAGTGGGTGGAAGCTTAGTCCTGTGCCGTGTTGTAGGCATCACATGTGGCGAAATTTATCAGAAACAATATCATCTGCTGGTACGGAGTTCCAAACGAGATCATATCAGATAACGGCTCCCACTCCAAGAAATAGGTGATAGACTTGTTGGAGAAACAGAATGTGGCTTTTCATAAGTCATCCACATACAGGCCATAAACCAATGGATCTATTGAAGCTGCCAATAAGAATATCAAGAACATCCTGCAGAAAATGGTTGAGACCTACAAGGACTGGCTGGATAAACTGCCATTCGCACTTTGGGGCTACAAAACCTCGATCCTGATATCTACAGGGGCAACCCCTTATTCTCTCATTTATGGGATGGAAGTTGTTTTGCCAATTGAAATTGAAGTCCCGTCACAGCGAGTTATGGTTGAGTGTCTGATAGTGGAAGTGGACTGGCAACAGATCATATTTGAGGAGTTAATGCTGTTTAATGAGAGGAGGCTAAAGGCATTGTTTTATGTTCAGGGCTACCAGCGCAGAATTGCTAGGGCTTTTAACAAGAAAGTTAAGTCCAGGAATTTCAATGAGAGAGACATGGTGCTGAAAGACAACAGAGCTTCTATCCATGACCCTAGGGGCAAGTTCAGACCCAATTGGAATGGTCCTTACATTATCAAAGCTATCTGGTCAGAAGGGGAAATTATTCTCATGGACCTAGATGGTCTGGAATTTTCACTAATGATCAATATGGACAAGTTAAAGAAATATTATCCCTGAGAGGCTGCTAGACCGAAAACCTGAAAGGGTGACCTAAGAAAAAGTTAGTGTAAGAAAAATTATAAATAAAGAAAAACTGAGCTCGCAAGGTTGAAGACCCCAAAGGGCGACTTTGGCAAAAGTTAGAGCGCAAAAGGAGAGAGTTAATACTCGAGTGAACCTGAACCGAACTACGTAAGGCCTGATTCCCATCTTTGGGATACGTAGGAAACTTTATCCTAAAGTTCGGCCGCAACCATCTCCAACTCAACTGTCCTGTTCGTTTGTCTGATCATGTCATCTTTGTTCATCATCTGTTAGTTTCGTTGTGATCTTCATTTTGGGAAGAAAAACTGGTTATAATGCGAAGCAGTAGTGGTATGCAATCAGGGGCAGTATGATTTTTTGATTCAAGGTTATACATCTTGAGGGTTTGATCCTTGTGTGTGTTAGGTAGTGATCATTTTTGAAAATGGTTTTGAAAAGTTTTAATTAAAGTTGATTTTTTTTCTCAAAATTTACCTTTTACAACTTAGACCATTTTTGGACCAAAAGGAAATATTTAGCGCTCAAAACTTTAATTCCATTGATTTCAACACAAAGTACATTCTCCAACTCTCGGATACAAATCAAAGTTGCTTTTATATCATAAAACTTGAGAAGACAGTCAAAGAAATATACTAGGGTTGTGATAACCTTACTCTATGTTATGTTAATTAATCTTAATTATGCTTATAATTATGAGCTTGATATGATTTTAAGTGCTAATTATATGATTATATGTGTTTCTCAATTCATATATGTTCGCCGTAGGAAAATATGTTTGATTTTTTGCTATAAAAATTCAATTAAAGGCCGTAGTGGCGACAAAAACTGAAATTGACAGCATTTTTGTGATTAGCATGATTTTTAGAGCTTATAGTGAAATTTAATTAAAAAATTGATTTCGATCAAAATAATTAGATTCAATATGATTGAATTAATGCATAATTATCTAGTCTTAATCAATTTGATTAGGCAAGCCTATAAATAGGCCTATATGCACTTAAGTTTACTCTTTTCAGCTCATTTTTCTTCAACTTGGTTGTGATTTAATTCTAGAGAGAGAGAGTAAGCCGATTGTAGAGAGAGGGACAAGGCAATTTGAAGGATTTAGCTCAAGTTTGGAGAATTGAGGAGAATTAACACAAGGCTTAACTATATTCGGGAGAATTGGAGCCTTTAGGTGAGCGATCATCCCTTAACTCATGAGTTTAAACTTGTAATTATGTGAATTTCAAGAGAGTTGATGATCAAGAACAAAATTCGAGTAGTGTTTGATGAAATTGAAGTGAATATCTCCATGCATGTAAAGAATTACCATAAATGTGCATAATCTTGAAGAATTGAGCACCAAAATTCACATGCATGCATAATTTTAATGAGCTTCATGATTTTGAGCATCATTTGTGCCATTTGAAGTAGGATTGGAGTCAATAATTGACATGCATGAATGATTCATGAAGATATGATTTGTATGAAGTTTGATTGCATAAACTTTGACCATACCAAGAAGAATGTGACATGATTTGAGAATTAGATCATGATTTTGGACAATTGGTCTCAAATTACCTATGTTCCCATGTCATGTAATACCTTTCCATGTTTTTGTGCCAAAAATACAAGTTTTGAGCCTTTGGAATCGAGTTTTGAACTTCAAACACAGTTCTGGAAATTCCAGAATTCATCATGTCCGCTCGAACGGGGAAAGTGCCACTCGAGCGTAAAAATCAAGCTCCCGGATGTTTGCAGACATTGATGTCTGCTCAAGCGATAAGAGTTACGCTCGAGCGCTCACTCACATGTTTTGACTCTCGACTCAAGTGACTAAAGTCACGCTCGAGCATAAAAATGAGGCAACCAGTTCTTTTGCAGACCAAAGGGGTCTGCTCAAGCGAGAAAAGCTGCGCTTGAGCAGAGAGCCCTGTTTCAGGAATTTTGAAAAGTTTTTTGATGTTCCAAATTATGTTCTCTTTCATTTCTGAACATTCTTAGGCACACAATGAGCATCCTAAATGAATTAAAGAACATGAAAGAAGCCTAAGAACATTAGGCAAATTAAAGAATGGATTGAATTGTATTATGACCCCAAGTGTTATGAATTATGTAGGGTCAAGTGCAAGGACGAATCAAGCACCGGAACACGGTGAGTAATATCTTAGCAAATATATTTTTGTATACACATTATTTTCTAAACAATACCTATGTGGTAAGGTTCTAAACCTTTGAAGTGATATTATGAATGAGCATTCTAATCACTCAATTTGGAATGAAATATACGAAGCGATCAATGTATGAGTATGAAATGGGCCTAAGGCCATTCAATATATTCAATAAGAATGTGGATTGGGCCTAAGGCCGTTCCGTATGATTATTAAATGGGCCAAAGGCCGTTCGGGATAAGGAAAAGGTATGGACCTAAGGGCGTTTTGGATACAAGAATGGATATGATCATAGAATCAAATGCATGCACACAAAAAATGTGTATATGAATTGGACCGAAGGTTGTTCTGTAAGAATTGGACCTAAGGTCGTTCTATACGTATTGGACCTAAGCTCGTTCCGTAAGTATTAGATCTAAGGTCGTTCTGTGAGTATTGGACCTGAGATCGTTCTGTAAGTACTGGACCTAAGGTCGTTCCGTGTGTAATGGACCCAAGGTCATTCTGTGTGTAAGATGGACCCAAGGTCATTCTGTGTGTAAGATGGACCCAAGGTCATTCTGTGTGTAAGATGGACCCAAGGTCGTTTTGTATGCTACATGGACTCGAGGTCGTTTTGTGTTTGAAAAATGATAGAAAGGACTTGAGGTCATTTTACCTTATTATCGATTTTCAAACGTAGTAGTGAATTATGATTATAAGAATTTTGTTCATGAACTCCTTTGCTTTGGTATTATTCATAGGGCGTTAGCTCACCCCTTATTTATATGTATGTAGGTGAGCAGCGAAATGTCCAGCCTCAACCCCAGTGAGCAATGAGAAACGAAGTTTTGAGAGGCCAACTAAGGTTGCCTCACGCAAGAGGCCTTACTTTTGTTTTATTTGTCCTTTTGATCATTGAGGTCACGTATGACCAATTCTGTATGACCTTGGTTTTGTTAATACTGACTACTGAATGATCCTAGACGTGTGTAATACATACATAATATGAATGTTTGTATGATGTGAGTTATTATATGAATATGAGAATATTTTGGTTAAGCCATGTATGCACAGCTCATTGGACAATCTTTGTAAATTTTACTTCTGTAATTTGGCCTCCTATTATTAAATGTGAGTCGATTTCTGACTAAGGCCGCAGGTAATCACATGGAAGCAGGCTTGGGTGGTTATGACTCTTAGGCCTCCCATGCCTCATCTATGCCACCTGTCATGGCCGACATCACTTTTGGGCCCGCCCGTGCCTCATCGAGACCTGGCCGTGGCTATTTGGACCCAGCTGGGTCTAAATGATGGCCCAGATCAGAACAGTTGCATAAGAGGCTGGTCTCTTGTCTTGCCATGTTGTGGTTGCATTTTGAGTTTTGTTTTGTTTGTATCAAGTGTTGTTTAGTGTTTTTAGGCCATGTTCATTTCATTTTGCTGTTATCGGGTTGTATTTTACTTTTTGTCTGGTAGAAGGTTGTTATCTGATTCAAGAAGGAATTCAAAAAGCACACATCCACAGTTGTAAAGTCTTGTTCAAAATTGTTCTGCAACGGTTATACCATCTATCACATTTTATGCGAGAGGAATTATCCAAAACTTTTTTATATACACACTAGTGGGTCCATCCCTAATCATTGTTTTTACAAACCAAAAACAAAAGAAAAGTCTTCAAAAACAAAAACAGAGAGTCTAACTACAAAGCAAAAGAAAAGGCAAAAGAACTAATCAGCACTCCATCCTCGTTCTCTTCCTCCTTGGCTACGAAGGAGGGATGTCACTATCGTCATTAGAACTACTAGATCACACATCAACCTCATCTCCCTCCACCTTGGAGGTTGTGTACTCAGTAAAAGACTCCTCAAAAGGTGAGTGCTGCCTCGCCCGTCCTCTTCCCTGGTTAGCCTGTTCTCAGCCTCTTACCATACCTCGTCTTTGCCTCCTCCTATTCAGAAGAGGCCTTGAAGGTATAGCTGGCGCTGGTTCAAACTGAAATGAGTACCAAAATGAGTGTAGATATGAGTGCAGATATCAGAAGAGATCCAGTTAAATTGTGTACAGGTCTCAGAATGGATGCAATATAATTACGAAAAAAATTACAATACCTCAATCCCAAGGGTGGCCAGAGTAGTCTGCCTCCTCTGCACCATCATAAGCAGTCGGTCGATCGTCCAGGTCATCAGCATACACCGTGACTACCTGCAAAAAGGAAGAGAATTTAATACAGTATACAAAAATAATCAAGTACAATGATTAAGCACAGTGAACAAGAATGAAATGGTACAGTGGAAAGAAATAATAAAGTGTATAGTGAGCAGAAATATAAAGAAGTGTATACCTGCTCGATGCTGGGAGCAATCACCAATCTGTAATCCCTCTCCTCAATATGCTTCAGATGGATCTGCTCCAGCATCCCATCTAGTGGCATGTATACAACCTCAGTCGGAGTCGCGGGAAGCTCGAGAACGGGAGCAGCGGTAGGAGCACCTCTAGTAGTGGCAGCAGCAACATCTGGAATGATGCGAGCGATACCCTGGGTAAGAGGCGCCATCACCCGGGTCTGCAAGAAAGTGGTGAAGTCGCCGGGGTCATGATGTCGGTCACCATCCTCTCCCAACATGAGGATGTCGATCTGAGGATTGTCCTAAAGTTCATTTACTACCCTCATGCCTGGAGGAGGAGGACGTGGAATGTCAAGGTCAGGAACACCTCGCGTCTACTAGATAAACCTCTCCCCCAAGTAATATGGCCTGCCAAAAGGGCCCTCAAACAGAATCCGTATGGTGGAGGCATGCTATGCAGCGACGTAGGTTGTCCTCGACACTTGGGGGATACCCGGCCAAGGATGCCAGTCAAGTTATGAGTAAAAGATGCAAGTGAAGTGTTGGATATCAAGGAAGCAACAATACAAGAAACAATAGTATGGACACAATAGTATGAAATCAGTGGAAATAATAAAGGAAATAATAAGATAAACACAAAGACTAGTATTTTGTTACCTGATCTACGGTGATGGTGTCAAAGAAGTGGCGAAAGTAAGGGGAAATCTCGGTCAGCGCGGCGACGCCGCTCGAATCGTGAGTTATAGTATCAGGAGCAGGGTACTGAAAACTCAAGCGACCTCATTGGGATCGGGGCCAGAGAGGTGAAATACGTGTAAACCCATAACTGCAAGCAGAGAAAGATAAATGAAGTAGATGAGTAGATATGAACAGAAAATGCAAAGCAAAAATGAGCAGAAATACAAAGTTGAACAGAATATAAAGTCGAACAGAATGCAAAGCTAAACAGAAAAGTAAGTGTGAGGTGTACCTCTCAAACTCTCCAGTAGCCGCCAAGTGAATCCGCCTTGTAACGGGATGCAGAGCTCATGTAGCCGTATAGAGTGGCCAGGCTGACACCACCCCAATCATACTCTGCCACGTGCGGCAGATGCACCAGTGCTCCTAAGAAATATAACCCCACGGTATTCTCCCTATTTGCGAATAGGGTAGTACCGAGGAGATACATGAGAAAGTCGCGGGTGTACTAGGTGACCTCCTCCGGTAGTGTCTGGGATTGCCTCGAGAAGCTGATGCTATACATCTCTCCACTGCGTCATACCAGGATCAAACGGGATCGGGCCGCTAATCCCTATCTTCGGACCAGTGAGCATAGAGAAATCATATGGGGTCAGAGTTATCTTCCCAATCGATGAAAAGTGGAACAAGCCAGTGGTATCTCACCACCTTTCCACTAGGGCCTCGTAAAGCAGTGGCTCAGCTTGCTATTGTATAAGTCCCAAATAGAAGAGTCCAAAGCCGGCTGCATCAACCAACATGCGAACCTCCACAAGAAGTCTCTCATACCAGTGCCGGGGGCTAGATATGGATCCATAACCGCCAATCCTCCTGGCTATCACCTGTCATGTGGAAATCTTGTCAGCATTTGCAGTGTATTGAAAGGAAGATTTGTTTACAAGTTTCAAGTATGTAGTTACAAGTATGCTTAAACAATGAGGGGAAGTTGCTTACCGTGGATGCATCGGTGGACAAGTGCTCTGGAAGCTCTCGCAGTAAAATGTCCTTGTCGATCCCAGGGATGAGTCCCTCAAATCTCAGGATACTACTGGGGGTCAAAGCATGTGTGCGGATCTGGTAAGTGCTCGCGTCAAAGTTCCTATCAGCCAATGGAAACAACTCCAGCTCAAGTACAGGTGGAAGGATATCATCGGCCTCAATGTCCTCACCAAGGATAGCACCGATACCCACCATGGGGTCAGGGATGGGAACCTCGTCACTAGCCATCAAGAAATATGAAGGAAAAAATGAGAAAAATGTGAAAGAGTGGGTGAGTGAAATTGAGTAAAAATCCACAAAATTCTAAACCCTAGGAGAGAGAAAATAAGAGACAGTGAAAATCAAGGCGGAGAAAGAAAAAAAAAATGAGGGTAAGTATGTGAGAAATCAAGCAAAACAAAGAGAAATCATGAAACTCAACGAAATCAATTTTTGTTCAGTTCAAACGTAGAGGAGTGAGTGGGTTTGAAGAAAAACATTCGCGAGAGTTTGTGGGTTTTGTGAAAATAGGGTAATCTAGAGAGAGAAAAGGCTTAGAGAGAGAAGGGGAGGGAGATTCGGTTATGTCTGGGTGTGAAAATGAGGGTTGGGTCTTGTTTAAAACAACAATGGTTGTGGAATGGCCGAACTGCCCCGTGCCGCCATCGTAACCCAGTCGGTTCTATTAGGGCACGGCCGTGCTTTATTTAGGCCCGACCGGCCCCAAGTGCGTTACAATGTGCTAATTTTTCCAGAATTGGACTGCCTTGTTTGCTTTGAAAGAAAATGAAGAAAAGGAAAGAGAAAACATAGTAGAAAAAGAAAAAAAACAGAGAGCAAAAACAACCAAAAAAAAAAAAGAAAAAGAAAACGAAAGGAAAGAACAACAAAAAATAAAAGAAGAAAAAGAAAAGGAAAGGGAAAAACAAAAAAAAAAAAAAACAAAAGAAAAAGAAAAGCAAAGGGAAGAAACAACAAAAAATAATAAGAAAACAAAGAAATATGGAAAGAAAGAAAAATAGAGAGGAGAGGAAAAGAATTTGTTCTCGTTCTTGTTTTATTGCGTTTTCGTAATTTGTTTCATATGGTGTTGTATTCAATTAAGCTCATTTTCAAAACTTTTGCACAATTGGTTCCAAATTGATCATTTCAAGCATCACTTTGATTATGTTGATTATGTACCTTTGTTTAATTTGTTACAATTCATGGTGTTCAAATTTTCGTCGAACTTCGTGCTTACACATTGTACTTTGTTTTGAGTTTTCTTGGCGAGCTTCATTTTCTGGGGCCCTTTGTAGACCGCTTAGAACTCCCGCTGCGTGTGCGAGGGCGCGAATCGTGGTTCTTAGCTACTACAGTTTGGACTCGTGTTACGGTTCTGAATCTAATCTCACAAAGTGCAATTTGAGACCGATAAATCACCAAAGAGTCCAAATCCGGCAAATTGTTTTGGAAAATCGATTTTAATAAAAGAAGTGCCAAACATGGACTACTTTGCCAGATACAGAGTCGCCACCTAAATGTTCTATTTTGGGAAATTTAGGAAACCCTGACTCGTGCCTAAGGCCACGTGTCCGTCATCACCAAAGTTGCCTCAGCTCGGGAACTTGGGTACGAGAGGGGAAGGTCATGCAATGAGCACCCCCGCTCGCCTGATCAAAGATCGGCCTTTACTAACATGATATGTTGTTTTTGAAAACACATGTGTTCTTATTCCGGCTATTAGCTAGAATTACTATGTGATGCGCATAGCATACAAGTATAGACTAAATCACTCATGTTGGAACAAAACATTTCATGTTTGTTTGTTTGAAAATGGGTTGGAAGTTTGCTACTCGCAAGTAGGTTAAGTCGTGGATTTGCCACCCTCAAGTGGGCTTAGGAAACATGATTTGGCCACTCTAAAGTGGGCTTAAAACTCACAATCATCGAGTTGTTCCAATCCAGGCAATCAAGCCTTCATCCACAGACATTCAAGTAGTTAATCACTTAAACAGTTAGCCTCATGGCAAGCATGCTATCATGGCAACATTTACATACATGCAAGATGCTAAAGCATAAATACTCACAGTGTACTTCGAGCCAAAACAAAAAGCTAGTTAGTAATCATACATGATCCTAGCTATGTTGAGAATGGCTAATGCAACACATGCAAAATGCAACTAAGATAGGCTCGGATATTCTAAGATGTCATGTGAATGCAACAATTGATACACATATTCAAATAGGTATTGAAATACAATGCAGTTTGTATGATGTGCCGAGCCCAGTGCATGCAAAATAGATGAATGAATGCAAACATGCGAAGCATAAGGATGCTAATTGAAATATGCGCTAAAAGTAACCATCGAAAGCGGGTAAGTAAAAGGGAGAAAGAAATAGGGGTTGGAAGACAAGCATCACATGCACGTACACTTATTTACTATAGTTGGCCCTCTCGACGGAGGGCCGAATGAATTTAGCTAACTAGCTACGCTAATTAAACTAATTATTACAAAGCAATTGATTCACTAACTAAGTTAATTAATTATTACAAAACTCTAACTAATTAATCACATTAATTTAATTACAAAACCAACTAAGTAAGAAACTAAATAGGCTGTCACAGCTCTGCCTCGAAATGATGAATGATGCATGCTCGGTCACGTCCTCCCGGAAATCCACCATTGTGCCTCGTGATGCCTCTGCTTGCACCCTTTTGGACTTCTGAAAATTATGCCAACTTCCAAGATACTTCTGATATACCTTATGACCATGCTGAGGGGTGGTCTGCCAAGTGGAATGGCCATCGGCTAGATTTCATGGCTATCGGCCAATTTTGATAGCCGATCGGCAGACTTGGTGGCCGGTCGGCAGCTCTGATGGCCGGTCGGCCACTGCTTCCTACAATTTCTCCTTTTGTTGCAACAGAGCACAGACAGAGGCATGATAGTGTATTTGCAAGGAAATGTGTGTGCAACCACACTCCTTATCATGTCTCAAGCTCAAAGGAGTGTAGTGCTCGGCTCTCGAGCCACCAATCACGCATCTTAATGCAAGATGGCCAAATAAGCCAAGTTTGGACAATTCAATGAATGCACAAATAGACTCGATGAAACTTCCACCCTATCATGCACGATCAAGGGTGTCAGTGACTAAAAAATGAGACACGTTTCATCACTTCAAGTATGAAACGTCTCTTGTTTCTTGTGTTTGGATTAATGTCCTACCCAAACACATGCAATGCAACACAAATATGTTATCTTGGCATGTTTTACTTTGATTCATTTTGTTTACTCATTTTAGATTATCGATAAGTCCTTTAACCGGTTAAGTCCAAAAGTGAGAAGTCCTCTAATTTGAAAGACGGACCAAGCCACAAGCTTCTTGAGCATGAAAGAAGCATCATGCCATTGGGCATGAACGCCTCAATTTCGTGCTTAAACCAATAAAGGGCTTAAGTCCAATTTCAAAGAACATGAAAGACTGAATTAATGGAGTGCAATGGCATACATTCCAGCACTGAAATAGGATGCTAAAGACACTAACCCATGCAAGCAACACATGTACAACATGTTAAGGGCCAAAGGCATTGAAACTAGTGACAAGCATTACACTAGAGGCATGCAATACAATGCTCAAATGATCATACCAGCTATGAACAAACCTCATGCATGCCAAAAAAGTGGCTAAAATGGACTAAAATGATAGCATGAAAAGTAAGAAAATGCATGCTCATGCATTGACCCATAAACGAGGCATAAGGCTCAACTCTTAATTTGGCGGAGGTCATGGTAATTAAACGAATTCTGAGGTGTTTTGAACTGGTTTCAGGGTTGAAGATTAATTTTCATAAGAGTTCCCTTTGTGGAATTGGTGTGTCTGATGACGAGGTGAAGCAGTTTGCCTTTAGACTTAACTGTGCAAGCCAGAAGCTTCCGATGATGTATCTTGGTCTGCCTTTGGGGGCTAGTCCCAGGTTAAGAAAAACATGGAAACCAGTCATCGAAAAATGCAGAGTTAGATTAGCTTCTTGGAGGAGACGATTCCTATCTTTTGGTGGGAGGTTGGTACTTATAAAATCTGTGTTATCTAGTCTGCCTACCTATTATTTATCCATTTTCAAGATCCCTGTATCTGTGGCTAAGGTTATAGAAAGGATTCAAGCAAATTTTCTCTGGGGAGGGTCTGATTTGAAGAGAAAAGTTCACCTGGTCAGCTGGCTGGAAGCAACCAAAAGTAAAGAAAATGGGGGGTTGGGAATTAGAAGAGTCAAGATGGCTAACGAGTGCTTGTTGATTAAATGGTGGTGGAGGTTTGGAGCTGAATCAAATACTTTGTGGAAAAGAGTTTTGTGTAGCAGGTATGGGTCAGTGGGTGGAAATTGGTTGCCTAGTACTTCCTTCTCTGGTTCCTACTCAAAAATCTGGAGTGGTATTATTAATATAGGTCAATCTAACCCACAGCTTTTGAGTGTTTTCCTGGACAACAGTCGGGTGGTGGTGGGAAATGGGATTAGAATTCAGTTTTGGACTGACTACTGGATGGGGGCTTGTTGTGTCAAGAATGAGTTTCCTAGGTTGTATAGTCTCTCAACTAAAAAGGAGGTGTCTTTGAGAGTGGTGTCACAAAGGAATGAAGCCTCACCTAGGTGGATTTTCAAGTTTAGTAGAAGGTTATTGGGTTGGGAGAATGATGAGCTTAGAAGGTTGAGTACCTTCTTGGAGCAGAATCTGGTTGGCCTCTCGGATAGGGAGGATCGTCTTGGGTGGTTGGCATCTCCTTCTGCTGAGTTTTCGGTCTCATCTCTGTATTCTTTGGCAGTGCCTTCAGCTCGAGTAGTGGTAACAAAGTTAATCTGGAATAAATTTTCTCCCCCAAAGGTTCAATTTCTCGTTTGGCTAGCATGGAATGGGAGACTAAAAACAGCTAGTTTTCTACAGAGGATTGGTGTGTTGGAGCCGGAAGCCTCTGCCATGTGTGTGTTTTGTCATGAAGGGCTTGAATCTGTATTCCATCTCCTTATATGGTGCCCGTTTGCTTGGAGAATTTGGTGTGATCTGATGCAGTGGTGGGGATTGACTTGCGTAATTCCAAAAACAGTGGAAGGGATTCTTAATTGGTGGAGGGGCTTCAAGTGGAGAAATAATCTGAATATGATCTGGCGAATTATACCATTTGCGGTTTTGTGGTCGTTATGGAAATTCAGGAATGAAAAAGTTTTCTGTGCAAGTCAAATGCACTTGGAGGAGCTGTGTGAATTAATCAAGACAAGGATTGCATTGTGGGCCAAATTCTACACTCAAGATTGCTGTTACTCAGTGCAGCAGATTATCTGTAACATTCAGGAGATTCGGCTGGGAAATGGTTAGTATATGATAGAGGGGCTGGTTTTTAGGTTCTGTGTTGGATTGGAGTAAGAGGATGTTTGGCTTAAGCTGCAGTTGTGTGAAATGTGATTTGCTGGTGGGTTTGGTTTGTTGGTTTGTTCTGTTTAGAAGGTCTGCTGGCTGGAGTGTGGTGCAGCTGCAGTTGTGACTTGGTGGTGCCTTGTTGGACTGTGTAGAGAGACTTGTTTGCTTGTTTAATTTCTGAGGCCTTGAAGCAAGGGTGCGTGGCAGCTGCAGTTTTGCGCATTGTGCTCTACTGGTGGTCTTATTGGTGAAGCATGAATATAGGAAGCCTGCTATTATGCTGAGTGTATCCAGGTTTCAAGCAGGACAGTATGCTGCTGGTATGCTGCTGGTAGGTTGCTTCTCTACTGCTGCTGGTATGGCTGTAGGGGTTGGATGAAGTGTATTAGGATTCCCAAATGGATGTAGGCTATCAGAGTCCCCTAATACTGCTCTATCCTTGCTTTTTCTTTTCTTTTTTCTATTCTCTCTGTTCCCTCTATTGGTTTCTCACCAATTTAGGGTCTTCTGCTTTCTTGCTCTTCTATCTTTGTTGTTGTAAGTTTGTATGCCATACTTTCTTCATCAATAAAGTTGCCTTTTGTTGATCAAAAAAAAAAGGCTCAACTCTTAAAAGAACTTAGAGAGTGATAAACATGAGAATATGACACATGTATATGCTCTGAAATACTATGCCAAATGATGCCAAGGCATGCAAACATCACAAGTATAGCTTGGTGGGGACCTTAAAACTCAAGACTAGCAAAGGGACTTGCACCATAGCCATATCAAGCAAGCCCCAAAGAGCCAAGATGACTGAAAACAGTCCCAAGGCAGGTCAAAACAAGGCCAAAACATGCATGGAGTATAGCCAAAAACAAGCTAGCATGAAGGCATGAAGCATGGAGCATGCAAGGCCAACAAGGAGGATTACACTACACTTACCAAAACCAAGCATGAGGTGACTCCACCAACCAAAATCAGAGTTATGGCATGTTAAATAATAACCAAAAACATGCTGGAATGGAATCAACACATGCTAGAAAGATGAGCCAAAACCTTAAGCATACAAGACTAGTTTGCAAGGATTACACTACAAGTGCATTAAGCATGCAAGAGACAATCAAACCAACCCAAAATAGAGTTATACCAATGTTAGAATAAGGCCCTAAACATGCTAAGATAGAGCCAAAACATGCTAGAAAGACATGCTCCTTTGCAAAGCTATAAGTAGGATTATATTATAAGTACAAGAAGTATGCAAGGGGTGACCAAGACAGCCAAAAACAGAGTTATGGCAGGTCTGGAAAATCACAAAAATGAGCTCAAACAAAGCCTCAAGAAGATAGAAATGCATGCTCTTTTGGTTGGCCATCAACACATGCTAACAAGACAAGAGGAGGGGGTGCCCCCTCCTATTTTGAGCCTCCAAACAAGTTTTCTACCATTGAAATTCCTCTGGAATTTAGTGGTTTTAAGGCCAAAAAGAAGTTGTTTGAAAAGCTAGAAAGTTAGCTCAAAAGACCTTTCAAGCCAAAGAGCAAAAGAGAGGACAACCCTCCTAGCTAAACAAGGCACAAACCAACACTTTTAGGACTGAAAAACAGAGGAAAAACAGAGGTTTTTGTAGTTCAACACCACCCCCAAAACAGTCCAAAACAATGGAAAAAGAATGGTGAAGCAAGTGTGCAAAACAAGCTTGAAAGGGAGAAATGCTTACCCTTGAACCACAGCAGCAAAATGGCCTCTTTCTTGGCTCAAATGGCCCTCCAACAGCCCAAAAATCAATTCCAAGAGGCCTCAGCCCATAGATATGCAACTTTGATGAAGGATGCCTAGGCAAACTAGTAGTATTTCTCTACTTCTATGCACTTCTATGCACAAAAGAGAAAGAGAGAGAGGCAGAGATTAAACTCTGAAAATTGTAGACAGAGAGGGAGTTTAGTGAGAGAAGCTCTTAAACTTTCTTAAGAAGTTCTAACCCCTTCAAAAATATGAGATATAGGTTCATATATAGCAATTCAAGAGCTTTTGGTCAAAAATATCGGAGTTGGGACAGCTGGAGTTTGCTGGAAACAACTAGAGATGAAATATCTTAAAAAATTCTGAATTTGTGTCACTGTTGGCCGATCGGCCATCTTTAGTGCCAATCTGCTACTTGTGATGGCCAATCTGCTACTTTTTTGGCCGACTTCACACATTTGTAGCCGATAGCAAATTCTGCTCTGCAGGTCCAACTTCAAACATACATAAATCCTTCATATGGACTCCTTTTCAGGTCATTCTTGTGTGCAAATTGAAGCCCCGGAAGTAAGCTTTCCAATGGTTGTAGCTTCACATCAAAATTCCAAGTGTGTAAAACGTTATGCCTCTTTTAGTGAAGACTGCTCAGTTTCAGCTCAACCGGAATGATGTCCAACTTCAACCAATCATATCGCCCCCATTCGGACTCGGCTTTAGGAGATTCTTTAGTGAAAAATGAAGCCCCGGAAGTCTTGTTTCCAATGGTGGTGGCCCCATAGCTTAAATCCAAGTTCATAGACCGATAGGCCTGATTTAGCGAAGACCGCTCTACTGTCTCTTAGCGATTCATAACCACCTTCTTCTTCAACTTGGTTTCTTCCCTCTCGTCTTCTTTCCTTCAACTCCAAACCCCTAAACAAGATGTTTTGAAATATTTTCCAAATATTTCATCTCTCTTTCATTCATTTCCACTTTGTCCTTGCTCGGTTTACCGAAAAGCACATCATTTAACAAAATGCGAGCCTCAGAGCATCGTAGAAACTTTATTTCAAAAAATATTTTGAAAGAGAGGGTTTTAAGGTCTAAAAACCATTCAAAATGGGGTGTGAGGTTGGGATTTGACTCTCTGCTTGCCGAAGAAATCAAACTTTTGCTCTGCACATCTTTCACCACCAAGTAAACCATCAGTAGTGCCCAAGTCTTAAGGGCAGTCAAAAATGGGGTGTCTACACCCTTCCAATCTCGTTGTGTCGAGTTCTGAGTGTTGTTTTTCCCTTTTGTTGATTTAACCTTTCCTTCTTTCTCATGAGATGCGTTAGGTTGTTGTTTGCTCGGTTAAAAACATCAGGTGCGCCTAATGTTCACACTACCTTTCCTCCTTTTGCATGAGATGCGTTAGGTTGTTGTTTGCTCGGTTATAAACATCAAGTGCGCCTGATGTTCACACCACCTTTCCTCCTTTCGCGTGAGATGCGTTAGGTTGTTGTTTGCTCGGTTAAAATCATCAGGTGCGCTTGATGTTCACACCACCTTTCATCCATTCGCATGAGACGTGTTGGGTTGTCGTGTCCTCGGTTAAAAACATCAAGTGTGCTTGTTGTTCACACATTTTCTTACATCCTTTCTACGTGAGACGTAGGTAGGTTTGCATTTTCTTACATCCTTTCTATATGAGATGTAGATAGGCTTATATTTTCTTATGTCCTCTCTACAAGAGACGTGTTTGTTTACTCGCTTCTTTCCATGTGGGACACTACTTGATTTGTTTCGCTTTGGTTTATACTTTTGTTATTGCTTGTGATGTTGTTTCATCACTTGTTGACTTTCATTCAAATTTTTTGTTGCGTTGCTTCATTGCATGATCATAAGTTATTTTGTTGTGCATATCATTTGCGCCTTGCCCGTGAACTATGCTGGTTTGATTCCTTACAAAGGGATATGTAGGCAACTTTCGAGTTTAAACACTGCATTTTATGTCTTGATTTCTTTGCCCAAGTCTTACGGCCTTGTCAAAATGGGTCGTCTCTGGGTTTTGACATTCATTCATGTCATTTCATGACTTTGAGTTCTGTCGAAGAGGGCCAACTGTAAACACCCCATTTTTGATTACCCGCAAGACTTGTGCATTTTGTGCTATACACTCGATGATGAAAATAGTATTGTGCATGATTTGCTTTCTCAACCAAGGTAAGGCGCTTAAAACAATCTCAAACCTTTCATAGCTACACTGATTGAACCCTCGAATTTTATTTTTGAACCTTGTACTACCCTACACTGAGCTTAAAACAGAGAAACATGGGAACACTTGTGGGCCCAGTCGTGCCTCATTGAGGGTCGGCCATGGCCAATTGGGGCTAGCCGTGCCCTATGGGCGATAGACACTGTTCTCGGCGGGAGCCCGCCAGCTGTCCATTTTTGGAGATATTTTCAAATTGTTTTACTCAAACTCTAAAAAAATGAGGTTATACCTCTGATTTGAAGGTTGAACAATTTAAAAAGAGCCTATACACACATTGAGAGCTCCTTCTTCTTGTGCAAGTCATATTTGAACAAGCTTGTCACCCTTAAGCCATCTCCATACTCCATACACACCCTCAAACCTTAACCTTGGAACCGTGGTTGAACCTTGAGAACTACAATTCAAGCTTGAGAGTGTGTTAGGATTGAGTTTGATCAACAACCAAAGCTTACTCCGTTTGAGAGGTATAAGCTTGTAACGCTTGTTTTTGCTTTCATTTTCTATCATTTTCTATCCATTTCTTGTGTGTTTTTATTGTTTTGATCCTAGTTCAAGTGTTGAAACTTGGGTTTGAATAGCTACCAAAGGGTAAAGAGGGTTGACACGCTCTCTTACACCTTACTTCATAGCTCAACCCTTGTCTCTACACTCTTTTCTTTGACCTTTCAAACTGATTTTCAAAGTTCAATAAAGGTTAGAAAACATGCTAAGAGGCTCCAAAAAATGAAGAGGTTGACCACATCTCCTTGCATTTGTTTACTAGCTTTGCTTTGCCTTATTCCTTTCTTCTTCTTCTTCTTCTTCTTCTTCTTCTTCTTCTTCTTCTTCTTTTTTTATGTTCTTATCATAATTTTTGGCCACTGTTTTACCGTATTAGAGGCTATTTTAGATATGTCCTAATTTATTTAATTAGTTCATGCTTTGATTAGTTTGCTTGTTGGATCATAAGTTCCCATACATAGCTTGTTGAAAGTTGTTCTTGGCCTTTCTTTGTTTAACTCCCATGTCAAGAGTTCCATTTTAATAAGTAATCTCGCATTCATTTCTGCAACCTTCCCTTTCTCTTCTTTTCATCTTTCGTTTGAGAGTTATTTCAACCGATTGAGGTTATTCAAAACATGTAAAAGAGACCTATGCTCAATGGCTTAATCTCTACGGAGATTTATCGTCAACAGCATAGTGTCTCTTTCATGTTTAGACACACCACTCGTTTGACATTTTTTTCTCATTTAGAGGACTTAACCGTTATCTTGGACAAATGGACTAAAGAATGGAAAGGTCTAAAAAAAATTGTTAAAATAAACCAACCCATACAAAGAAAATGAGTCATACTACTTGGATTCGGCTGGACGTTATGTCGAGTCTATTGTGTCAAGGGTTTTCTTACATCAATTCATGATGTTTCAATGAGCCTTGAAGCATTTCTACCTCTCTCTTTGAGCTTACTCCATGATAGGAGGGAGGGGTGGTTATTGATTCATTGCACTCATTAATTTTTGTCCAAAATCATGTCCTAACTCATCAAGCAATCAATTTGCTCATTGACGGTTTTGGAAATGACTTCGTTCTTCTCTTGAGGTTTTCCATGACAGAGAGGAGTAGAAGGGACAAACAGAGTTCAGAATAACTCTGTCTGCACTGTTTTCACTTCAGAGCACAAAAAGAGGGCTTTTCACAAAAATATGGCACATCTGGCCTTATTTGGGCCCGACCGGGCCTCATTTGGGGCCAGCTGAGCTCCAATGTTTGGTCAGCAGCATGTTTTGCAAAAAATTGAGGGTAGTGGCTGAAGGTGAAATAGAATAGTCTGGGCAAACAGAGCAGTTTCTGGATGTTGCGCATGCGAGCATTGTGCATCCTTGTTTGATGATTAATCATTGTAATTATTGTTGTAATTAATTATTACCATTATCCTTAGTCTACTTGTAATTCGTGCAATTGTTCATTTGTAATTGTATAGCTAGTTGTACGGTTAGTTAAATTGGATTTCTAGTTTATTGCTCATGATTAGCATTGTTGTAATAAAGTAGATAGCTAGCTTATGCCTTTAATTCATTCATTTGAATTTGTAACAGTTAGTTTATTCGGACACTTGGACATTCATTCAGACCTTCCTGCGCGAGGGCAAACATGTAATAAAGTGTATGTCTACCAATCCTACTTCTTTCTTCCTTTTATTTACTTGCTTAAGATGGTCAGCTTAGAACGTCATGTTTCTTTTAGCATTTCCCATGTTTTCATCCATTTGTTTTACATGCATGAGGTTCGACTCATCATTCTAACAAGGCATTGTTGCTTATTACTTCGTTGAATACGTGTTTCAACCGCATGCTATCAAAGTGATTCACATGTCATAATTAGTAGTCGAGCCTATTAATCGCATTATTGTATGTGTTGCATTAGTCATGTTGCATTAGTTAGGAACATTCATGTTTTCTAATTCTTTTGCTTTGTTTTGGCTTGCCTTAGAGTACTAGGTGAGCACTTATTGCTTTAGCATACCTCATGTGCGTGATTGTCGCCATATCAAACATGAATATCATGAGGCTAAGTGCTTAATTGATATATCTGCTTGAATGCTTGTGGATGAAGGCTAATTGCTTGAATTGGGATGATCTAAGTAAATGTGCCTATGAGATCACTTTTTCAAGTGGTATATATTCAAAACAATTTTCAAAAACAAAAATGAAATCAAAGTGCTTCAATTTTTGTAAATTTGTCTATACTTGTGTGCAACACATAGTAAAGTTAGTCTAATAATCGGAACAAGAGCACATAATGTAGATAAGAATCACATCATGATTAGTAGCGGCCGATCTTTGATCGGGCGAGTAGGCTGCTCAATTTATGACCTCTTCCTCTCATACCTAAGTTCCCGAGCAGAGACAACTTTGGTGATGACGGATAAGTGGCCTTTAGCACAAAGTCTCGGGTTTCCTAAATTTCTCAAAAATATTTAGGTTGCGACTCTGTAATCTGGCAAAGTAGTCCATTTTTGGCACAGTTGATTCAAAATCAGTTTTTCAAAAGATTTGTCGGATTTGGACTCTTTTGCTTATTACTTCGTTGAATACGTGTTTCAACCGCATGCCATCAAAGTGATTTACATGTCATAATTAGTAGCCGAGCTTATTAATCGCATTATTGTATGTGTTGGATTAGTCATGTTCCATTAGTTAGGAACATGCATGTTTTCTAATTCTTTTGTTTTGTTTTGGCTTGCCTTGGAGTACTAGGTGAGCACTTATTGCTTTAGCATACCAGATGTGTGTGATTGTCATCATATCGAACATGAATTCCATGAGGCTAAGTGCTTAATTGATATATTTGCTTGAATGCCTATGAATGAAGGCTAATTGCTTGAATTAGGATGATCTGAGTAAATGTGCATATGAGATCACTTTATCAAGTAGTACATATTCGAAACAATTTTCGAAAACAAACCTGTAGACGCGCCCGTGGGCCTCACTACTACAGTTCGGACTCGATTTGTGTCACGGTTCTTAATCTGAACCAAAGAGTCCAAATCCGGCAAATCGTTTTGAGAAACAAATTTTTGAAAAGAAGTGCCAAACATGGACTGCTTTGCCAGATACAGAGTCGCCACCTAAATATTTTTTAATGGGGAAATTTAGGAAACCCTGACTCGGTGCCGAAGGCCACATGTCCGTCATCACCAGAGTTGTCTCGGCTCGGGAGCTTGGGTACGATCGGGGAAGGTCAGCTATGAGCACCCCCTTTCGCCCGGTCCGAAGACCGGCCTCTACTAACCATGATATCCGATTTTGAAAACGTTATGTGTTCTTATTCCGTTTATTAGCCTAGAATTACTATGTTATGCGCGTAGCAAACAAGTATAGACTAGATTGCCTAATTTGGAAACAAGCATTGCATATCCTTTTATTTTGAAAAGCGCTTTGGAAATTGCTACTCGCAAGTAGGCTAAAATACAGATTTCAATGAGTTTTTCCAACTCAAACAATCCAACCTTCACCCACAGGCATTCAAACAGTAATAACACGTAAGCATTTAGTTGTATGGTAAGCATACTGTCATGGCAACATTCACACGCATGCGAGATGCTAAAGCATAAATTCTTACATCGTACTCCGTGCCAAAACAATAAACTAATTAGCAAACATGCATGTCTTAGTTCATGTTAAGAATGACTAATGCAACACATACAGGATGCAATTAGATAGGCTCGGCTTATCCTAAACATGGCATGTGAAATGCGATCAACTATCACATATTCAATTTTTGAATTGAAATACAGATGCAGTTAGCGTGATGTACCGAGCCTAATGCATGCAACACAGATGTATGAATGCACGCATGCATAGCATAAGGTGTGCTTATTTAAACGTGCCCTAATCTACCATCATAAGCAGGTAAATAAAAGGGAAGAAAGAAGTGGGGATTGGAAGACATACACACCACTCACACACACTTATTACAGATTTGCCCTCACTCGGAGGGACCAAATAAATATTACAAATTAATTAACTACACAAGCTAATTAATATTACAAATTGCCTAATCAGCTAAGCAAATTAATTTAAGCTAAGAAAACAGTAAATCGCCTCGGGAAATGCGCCGCCATGCATAGGCTGTCTCTGTTTTCCTTCCTTTACTCCTCTGGAGGCCACCAAAACTTCAGGACTTCTCCCTTGGACAATGGGGGTCACCACCGGCTGAATGAAATTGCCACCGGCAGTGTGGTGTTGTCACCGGCATAAAACAAAGCTATCGGCTGGTGATTTACTGCCGGTCGGAAATATATACTGCCGGTCGGCAAATAAAGTCTGCAGAACCTACAACTCATAGCAACAGAGGGCAAGACAAAGCATGGCAGCACAATTCAAGGCATATATGCACCAACCATGTCCCTTATCATGGTAATGACTCAAAGGGGCATGTGCCTCGATTCTCGGACCATCAATCACGCATTTCCATGCATGATGGCCCAAGGAATCAAGTATGCAACTTTCATGTCAAATGAAATGCAAACCAATCAAACAAACTAAGGCCCAATTCCTATCATCAAGTCAAGGAACAAGGCATGCATGCAAGATGCAATGCAACCTAGGCATGCAAGCTAAGGATGCAACATGGCATGGCAACAAACTTATGCAAGCATACGAGCAAACATGGGGCCATGCAAATGGATGCAAAGATGGACTTATACATGATTTAGGCAACTCTAAATAGGCCTAAAACAAGGGCCAAAATGCTATAATATGGAGGACCAAATACATACACACATGCACATAATTGAGAGCCAACACTTAAGCACAAATTGGACAACTCTCAAACACATTTGAAAGTGGCATAATATGGACTAATAGCATGCAACATAAGCTCTGAAAATGCATGTTAGGATGGTGCCAAACCAAGCAGCAAATAAAGCCAAATATGCAACAAATAGCCCAAGTGTTCAAAGCAAACCAATGGAGCATTGAACTACACTTAGCAAGATGAAACATGGCATGAAAGGAAGGACCAAAATCAGAGGCTTAGCAGGTTAAAACAAAGCTAAGAACACAATGACATGACATCCTAAGGGCCTAAACATGGTGGCATGCATGAAGGCACGAACATGGAGCATGAGATGACAACCTTACAGGGCATTAAAGGGACATCAAATGCAAGCTTACAAGCATACTATAAGGTCTGAAATGACATGGTGGATGGTCTCAAAACACCAAATCAATGCAAAAATGTCATGCTATACATGCACACACTTAAGGCCAACAAGCCAAAATACAAAGGGGCTATATGATGCATGCCAAATCTGACCCAAACAACCATGGACAGACCTAAAACATGGCAAAATATGCACAAAAGCTTCACAAGACTAAGCCTAAAACATGCTCCAACAAGGGCTAACAACCTAAGGCACATTGAGGCAATAACATGGCATTACATGGTAGGTATGCTAAGCATGTATGGTATACCAAAACCAAGTAAAAACAGAGATATAATACAACATATTAAGCATGGAAAGCAGCTAATACATGGTCAATACACACTTTAACATGATGCTCCCTCAAGAGGCCAAAAATGGTCCATTTCAAGGACAACAAGGAGAGGGGGTGGCCCTCTCCTTTTGGAGACTTCAAGGCCCCATCTCCACCACTGAAATCCCTCAAGATTTCAGTGGTGAAGAGGCCCAAACACCAAAGTCTTAAAACTAGTACAAAATAGCACAAAATGAGGCCTTTCAAGGCCTAAGAGGGGTCAAACACCCCCAAACCAAAAAACACTCTTAATAAACAATCAAGAGGGCTAAAAAACAGAACTTTTTTGTATTATACACTAAGTACAAAAACGAATTTAAGGCAGGTAAAAATACAATGCAAAAATGGGGTAAAAAGGGGTAAAATTCTTACCCTTGAAGACTTCTTCAACAATCGTGCTCCAATGGCCCTCTTTAGCTTGAATCCAACTCCAAAACTTCAAACCCAGTCCCTTAGAACCTCAAGAGCCAAAGGAAGGTGAAACACTATGTGTTTGTGTGCAATAGTAAGACACAAGTGCACTAAAACACACACAAGAGGGAAAAAGAGAGGGATAATGTGTATCAAACCCTAACCCTAGAACTCAAACCCTAACAATGGCTGTCTAAGCTCTCCAAAATATCTCAAGTGTCTCACAAGTGTCTAACCCTTGCAACAAGAGACCAAGCTTCTCTTTATAGAAGCTTATTGTCTTGTAAAGCTTACAAGACAAGCTTCCAAGAGAGAGATCCCTCCATACACGTGTATGGAGGGGAGCAAAAAGCAAGACAGCTGTCTTAAAATATCTGCAAAAGCAGATGCACAGTAATCGGCCGGCCAAAAATGCCATTTTGGCAAAAAATAGTGCCGACCGGCAGAAGATAGTGCTGACCGGCAACAAATAGTGCCGGCCGGCAATATACATTGCCGGTGGAAGCAAAAACCAGCCGGTGGCCTCTAGCCACTGCCGGTGGTGAGTGAGGATGCCTCACAAGGCATTCCCTGCCCCTCCAAGGCAAAACACAAGTGTTTGGTGCAAAACCAGACACTAAACAGTCGAGTTCAGAGATCCTGAGGCAAGGTGCGCGAGCCGAGACCTCCGGGAACTCCAAACGAACACAAACATGGATGATCACCGAGTGTTCAAACGGTGACGTCCAAGTCTTGAGGACGGTCAAAAATGGGGTGTCTATAGTTGCCCCTCTTTGACAGAACTCGAAAGTCATAACAATGACGGGAGTGAATGTCAAAGCCCAGAGACGACCCATTTTTGACAAGGCCGAAGACTCAAACAAACATGCAAGACAAATAAGGTATGCGCCCGAAGGCAGGGGCAAAATGCAAGGCAATGCACGAAGCCGGACATAACTTATGATCATGCAAAGAAAGCTGTAACGAAGCACACATGCGACAGTTTTAAGCTAGCGAACACCGAACTACACTACAATGCAGAAAGGATGTAAGAGAATTATGCAATTCTCAATACGTCTCACTCGGAGGATACAATACATGTGCGGCTCGTCTGGTTACACCAGCCTCAAATGAACCGTACATACAATATCGTGCCTAAAAAGAAAACAAACTTAACAGGTACGATATTGTTAGCAACATGCATGACAATGCAAGAATGGATGCAAAATGATATGCAATATATACAAAACAATGTATAAACAACGCAAATGAAGATGCAATGTAATTGAAACAATGCAAACTATATGCAAAGCAATTGAACCACGATCCAATCACGAGTGGTTTGAAACCACACCTATGTCAAATAGATTGATGGAGGTAACAAGTTTGTCTACCATAGAACGGTCAACTGAACTATGAGCATTGTAGAAAGACACAAGAACAAGTATTGGGTGGGATTGACATAAGTGGGGAAACGACCCGCTGGAGAAAGGACAATGATCCTAATGCCGGATGCAAAAATTATACTACAATGTAATATATGGATATGGCACGCGGGCCAAACCAAATCTTGCCTAGGTAGGGCATGTACGCATACAAGCCATGTCTAACATAGAACGGTCTACTGAACTATGCTTCGACACGAGAAGTATGGGCACATACCAGACCAAGCTCAACATGGAAAGGCGCAAGCCACAGGCGGAGGTGATGCAGTGAATGCACGCGATCTACGATGCAATGGATATGGCACGCAGGCCAAACCAAATCTTGCCTAGGAAAGGCATGTACACAAACAAACCGCGGCTAACATAGAACGGTCCACTGAACTATGTTTCGACGTGAAAAGCAGGGGCACATACCAGACCAAGCTCAACATGGAAGGGCGCGAGCCATAAAGCTATAATGCAATATACACTATATGCAATGGAATGGAAATGCGATACAATGGATATGGCCTTCGGGCCAAACCAAATCTTGCCTAGGAAGGGCATGTACACGTACAAGCCGCGTCTAATCATAGAACGGTCTACTGAACTATGCCTCGACGTGAAAAGTATAGGCACATACCAGACCAAGCTCAACATGGAAAGGCGCAAGCCATAGATGGAAGGTGATGCAATGAATGCACGCGACCTACAGTGCAGTATTTACAAATATGCAATGATGCATGACAATGCAACTATTTACGATGATGTGTGACAATGCATGTTTTTTTTTTTTTTTTTTTTTGAAATGCAAATGATGTATAAAATGCATGTTACATGAAATGCGCGACAACACGCGGCTTTAAAATACATATGTAATGCAACTTATCGAAAGTCGTTCGGGCATGACAAACACCGAAGGACTTGCACCTTCAGAGGATTTAGGGTCTCCTAGACCGTCTGAATACCTGTGCGGTTCGTCTGGTTGCACCAGCCTCAAATGAACCATACATACAATATCGTGCCTACAAAGAAAACAAACTTAACAGGTACAATGCTGTTAGCAACATGTGTATTAATGTATTTGAAAATGCGTGACAACGCAAAGTAAGTGGGAAACATAACAATGTTGTGAAAGCACAGACATGTAAATGGAGCACGCGATCTACGCAGGCAACAAAATCGATTGTAAGCATGCGATCTACGCGAGTAATGATTTTGAACGTAAGCATGCGGTCTACGCAAGCGAAAACATGCGGTCTACGCAAGTGATGAATTTGAACAATTATGCGGTCTATGCAAGCAAAACATGCGGTCTACGCAGGTAATGAAATTGAACAATTATGCGGTCTATGCGAGCAAAACATGCGGTCTACACAGGTAATGAAATTGAACAATTATGCGGTCTACGCGAGCAAAACATGCGGTCTACGCAGGTAATGAAATTGAACAATTATGCGGTCTACGCGAGCAAAACATGCGGTCTACGCAGGTAATGAAATTAATATGCGGTCTACGCAATCCAAACATGCGGTCTACGCAGGTGATGAAATTAATATGCGGTCTACGCAATCAAAACATGCGGTCTACGCAGGTGATGAAATTAATATGCGGTCTACGCAATCAAAACATGCGGTCTACGCAGGTGATGAAATTAATATGCGGTCTACGCAAAATGATACATGCGGTCTACGCAGGTAATGAAATTGAACAATTATGCGGTCTACGCAAGCAATACATGCGGTCTACGCAGGTAATGAAATTGAACAATTATGCGGTCTACGCAAGCAATACATGCGGTCTACGCAGGTAATGAAATTGAACAATTATGCGGTCTACGCGAGCAAAACATGCAATGAGATGCGCAAAATCGCGTGACGGAATGCAATGCACAAAACAGTGCGATGGATTGCATGCTCTATGACGACGCGCATGCCAATGAAGATGTGACACGCATGTCGATGAAAATAAGGCACGCATGCCGATGCAAATAGGGTACGCATACCGATGCAAAATAAGGCACGCGTGCCGATGCAAATGGGGGAGGCATGCCGATGCAAAATAAGGCACGCGTGCCGATACAAATGGGGTACGCATGCCGATGCAAAATAATACAACTGAAATAAATGAGACATGTATGCCTTATAAGAGGCAAAATGATGCAAGTGTAGCACGCATGCCACACGGAATGTAAAAATGAAACAAATGTGACACGCGTGCCTCATAAGATGCAAAAATAATACAAGTGTGACACGTATGCCACACGGAATGTAAATGGACTTAAATGCGTAACAACGCACGTGTTTTGGAATGCATGACAATGCATGGAATAAAAATGCAATGACAATGCATGAGAGATATGCATGACAATGCAAGGAGTACGTGTTACAACGCATGTAGTATGTGCATAACAATGCGAATGTGAGGCGCATGACAGCGCGATGTAATGCACCGAAGTAGTGCGATGAACGCGTGCAACGCACATGGGGCAACTTTTGAATTTAAAAGGATACAAAAAGGATACACCTTGCACGAATTCGAGTGCCACGCACAGGAGACACGACCCGCGGTCAAGACGGAGGCCGGCTGAGCGTCGGAAATGCACTTTCTTGCACTTTCTTGAGCTATGAAGACCACAAACTTCTCATATGGCCTAAACGAGGCTGTGGCAACCCCACCGGCCGGAAGGGGAGGCCATCGGCTATCCACCGGCTGCAGAATAACTCTTTCGGAACAAAATAATACCGGCCGGCACAAAATATTGCCGACCGGCAGAAAGTTGCTGAGTCGGGGCAGTTTCGACCATTCACCTCGGGTGTTTTAAAATAGGGTTTCAAACCCTATTTTCTCACTTCCCTTGTGCCGAAAACTCTTGCTCTCTCTCTACAGTGTTTGTCTCTCCTCTTTCGCCCGTTTCGTCGCGTTCTACGCCCGTTTCATCGTCGGATTCGCGATTTCCTTCGCGTTTCGGACATTTTCAACCGAACAAAACTTTGTTTCGGTGCCTCGTTTGGCGTTCTCGCCTTTTCGGGGTTTGTTCCCCTCACTTTCCTCTTGATTTTTGTGCCTTTTCACATCCCGGCCTTCCCGGCCATTTCCGATCCTCTCGGGAGTTGACTTTCCGGTTGACTCTTCGTATTCCAGCCCGGTTTTCCTTCCTCCGGCTATTTTCTCATCACTCTTGACATGGCGGACGACATTCCACGTGGCGGGACTCCCCCGGACCACAAGATGGATCCCGGGGTCGAGCTCCTACCTTTGAGCGAGCGCCCGTTCGACCCGGCGACCTACCGACCGGCGATCCATGTTCTGCCCCTCGACGGTCTGCGCCTGTTCCGGAGCTTCGAGAGGCACGTGGCGCCCGAGCTATTGCTGCGCGAGCCTACCTCGCACCTTTCATTCGGCGCTTCCGAGGTAATTCTCTGTCTTCTGCTTTACTTTCCGCAATGTAGGATACAAAACTGCCGTAGCTAGTTGTACTCTTTAACTGCTGAAATCTGATATACCGTAGACTGTAGTTAACTGTAAACATACATACAACTGACATCTGTTTGAGATTGGCACATGCACACACACTGCACTAACCTCGAATCACTCAAACACACGGTGCACACTGTTTTTCACTGCAAACACACCGGTACTTGGTATTTGTCTGAATCTGTTAAATTTGCACGCATGCCATATCTGTTCTGAACACCCCAAACATGTTGACGCATCACACACTGTAGTTCACTGTAAGCACACCGACACCCGGTATTTGTCAAAATCTGTCAAACTTGCACGCATGCTGTATCTGTATGCTTTTCAAAACTGCATTTTGAATGTTGCCTTGCAATTGTTATTTTCTGTTTACAGGAGGATTCCCATACCATCCGTGGGTATGGGAACACTGGCGCTCGGGAGTGGTACGATGAGCTCCCTGACGCAGTCCGACACATAGTGGACCGGGCGAGCTTCGGCGCCTTCTGCCGAGGACTCTCCAGGCTTTCCACATGCAGACCTCTACTCGCCGCTCTGGCGGAGAGGTGGTGGGACACCACCGATTCTTTTCACTTTTCCACAGCAGGGGACATGACGATGACCCCTTATGATTTCTCGATGCTCACAGGCATCGGGGTAGGGGGTGATCCGATCCCCTTTGACACCGACATGGATGAGTGGACCGCCGCTCAGGTCCATCTGCTCGGGGAGGCCCCACCTCTTGCTCGTCTAGGTTTTGTGCGGTACTCCTGGTTCGAGGTACAGTTTAGGGTCCAGCCCGCGTTGGAAGAGGAGGCGCAGATGACTCAGGAGGACGTGGAGAGGTACGCCCACGGCTTCCTGATGTTCTTATTCGGGACGACCATCTTCGCCGACCGGGCGAACACCGTGCCTCTCTGTCTTCTCAGCGCACTGGTGGACGTCCGGGACATTTTGCACTATGATTGGGGTGGCGCCGCTCTGGCCACCCTCAACGGGTACATGAGCTCGGCTTCGCGCAGCAGCGGCCAGTTGCTCGGAGGCTACTGGCGGGCTTGGGAGGTACATTTCTTCTCCGCTTTTCATTTCTGTCCGATATTTTCTGTACTCTGTACACTGCACACACTGTAGTCTGCTCTATACTTGCTGTATACTGTACACACGGCACACACATACATTCTGCTTTACACTGATTGTACACTGCTCACACTGTACACTGTACACAATACACTGCACAACACACGGCTCTGCCATTCCTGCTTTATTCTGTATATTCTACTTTTTCTGATAAATGCACTAGTATTTACCTTGCAGCTGTGGGTTTACGCCTACTTTCCTAGGCTCGCCCCCGTACCAGTCACAGAGACCCCTCTGGTCGTCCCCTTCTCACGACGCTTTGACGGGAGATGCACCAGGAGGCCACAGGAGACATTCGGCTTCTTCCGCCGGTACTTCGACACCATCACCCCCACGGAGGTATGTTTTACTTTCAGTCGATTTAAGCTTCGCTTTTCCACTGCATTTTTCAAAAACAGTAGATAACAAACTGTATGTCACTTTCAGATCACTTGGCGGCCGTGGGCTCCATTGCCGGCGGTGACGCGGGACCGTTTTGCCGGTGCGGAGGAGACTTCGCGTTTCCGGATCTTGTTGGAGGGCCCGGTCTGTCGGGCTTGGTACCTAGGGGAGCGTTTTCTACGCCAGACCCTAGGGTTACCTGAGCAGATAGTCCCGGTTCACCCTTCTGAGGACATGAGGGAGACCGAGAGGCTCACCACCGAGCAGCTGGATGATTACACTATCGGCTGGGAGGAGGCCGGCTTCCGAGGCACCGGCGACTATCGGGAGTACGTGCAGATGTACCTGATGCGACCTCTGAGCGGTGGCCGTCGGGCGGAGGGAGCTAGGCTCGTGGCGCCAGCGGCTGGGGCAGGAGCAGGAGCGGGAGATGGATCTTCGAGGAGGGCCCGAGTCCGTGGCAGGGGCGGAGTTCAGGGAGGGCGGGGGGCTGGTTGGCCCGCCCTGCCTGCTGCATTGACTTTCCGGGAGCAGGGTGGGGCGACCTATCAGATCCCCTTCGCCCCTCCGCCAGTTGATCACGAGTTCGTCGGTGTCCCCGACTTACCTCTGGTATGTATTACTGCATTTTTGTACAGTCATTTCATTTCAGTTTATTTGATATTCCACGGAATATTGATGCATCTGATGTTTTTGCAGGCTTCTTCTGCGTACACCCGGTAGTCATTGGAGATGAATGCCTGCATGATGGGTATGCTCCAGCGGACTTTTGATCTCCTGGCCCTCTACAGCATTCCGATATGTTCTTCTGACACTGGGCTCAAACCATTCATATACTGCTTCACATAATCTGATGCACGACACAACACTTGATACACTGATCTCACAACATCTGACACACTGCATTTTGCACTGTTAAACTGCTCACGGCATCTACATATTGTACTCATACACTGACAAACTGTCCATGGCGTTCATACACTGTACTCATACACTGCATTCTGCACTGATAAACTGTCCACAGCATACTGATGCATTTGCCTTTTGTGTATTTTTTTCTTTTCAGCCTCCTTTTCAGGTTCCTATGGCGGGAGGTGCTTCAGCGGGACCTTCCGTTCCTGCCCGAGGGAGAGATGAGGGAGGCCGAGTATTCCCCCGTACCAGGGGAGGGCGTACTCATGTCGGGAGCAGCTCGCGAGCTCCAGTCCCGGACGATGATGATGACGAGGAGTCAGAGGCGGAGGCAGAGGCGGAGTCCGAGTCATCGGAGGAGGAGATCGGAGGCGGTTCTAGCTCGGGCTCTGACGACGATGCTGATGATGCTCCTGGACCCTCGTCCAGGAAGAGGACCAGGACAGACTGATGGCCCTTAGAGTCACCTGACATAGATTTTTGCTGTTTTTCTTCTTTCTTGTACTTTTCCTTTTTGTTGGTAGTTAGATTACCTTGTACTGCCGTAGGCAAATTTTGTTTCCCTCAAAACTTTGTACTTGAAAAGATTATGAAATGAACAGATTTTTTTGCTTAAAAAAGTGTTACATTTACATATCTTATGTATTGCATCGCATCCCATCATGTTACACCTCAATGTAAATGAAATTGATTGGTTGTCTGAAAATTGAACACTTGCACTGTAATAATCAGATAACTAAACAACCAACAGCAAAACAGCCCCAAGCAACCCACTGCCTGATTCTGGATACACAGCCCTTGCTCTACTGGGGATTAATCTGCATACAGCCCATAGCACAGCATTTGGTTCATTCTGCACTCAGCAAACTTTAAACAAAACAGCCCATTCTGACAAGACGGAGCTCAAAGATGGAACCGGTTGGAGTTGAAACACGCTCAAATGTAGAGAATGGCACAGCATTCTGAGTGTAAATGATTTTTGAAATCGAATGAGGGTTTTTCAAACCGGGGTATCGAGCCTATAACTGAACACAGCGGGGAGGACTCAAATACAGGTACACGACCTAAACACAACGAGATACGCTCGAAAAAGACCTAAAACAAAGGTTGAGACCGTCAAATCAAAGAGACACAACACACAGACGCGTTAATGAAGACGGGGGACCTCGGATCACGAGGAGCCAGTTCGATCTGGGTATTGTTTCCCACCCTTTCTGATTTGTGATTCTCACATCACTCTGGCACTCAAACTCGGTTTTTCTCTCAAAACCCTTTTCATCACTTTTCTCTCAACTTACACCTCTCTATTCTTCATTCTCTCATTTTTCATCCCTCCCCGAGGTGATTGACGGATAAACAGAAAGGTGTGGGTTCATGCTCAACACCGTTAGCTCACGGCTATTTCTTCTGGCGGGTAGAGCGTTCTTCTGGAAAGTACACCAATGACGGGGGAAAGACAGAGCGCCTGACTCAACTGTGCCCCTAGTTCATCATTTTAACCATTCTTTTCGTTTTGGTTTTTCTACTAAAACAAGTTTGATCAAAATGAGAGTCGGATTAACGTACTTGTTCGATTTTTGATTTGAAAAGCATGCAAGTCAGGCTGTAAGTACTGAAAATTTTCCTTTTGGGGTCCAAGACAATGGTCCAGTTTTGGAAAATGAAATAATTTTCGAGAAAATAGTCAACCTCGGTAAAAATTTTCAAAAACTATTTTTCAAACAGTCAATGCTCAACAGGCATGGAACTTACTCTTTGAGATGCGCAACCTTGGATCGGAGGCAATGGAAAATTGCCCCTGGTTTGGAGGGGGGTGGGAGGCAACGGTAAGTTGCCCCTAGTTTGAATGGCGGCTCACGACGGTTCGTGGCAACGGAAAGTTGCCCTTTGTTTGGATGGTGCCGTAGCAGTCCGCAAACAGTCTTCATTGGTGGTGGTCGAACTCTCGAACACAGAGATAACGAAGACGGTCACAACAAATATATGGACACAGTCGCCTTGGAAGGTGTTAGCGACTGGACTTTGGGATGAAATTGAAACCATTGCATAGACTGAGACGCTATGAAAGCGTTGGGGGCTGGACTTCAGGCTGAAGTTGCCTACGTATCCCAAACATGGGAATCAAGCCTTACGTAGTTCCGGTTAAGGTACACTCGGGTATTTTAACCTTCACTTTTTCAGGCTCTAACTTTTGCCAAGGCACCCAATGCGGGTTTTCGACCTTGCGAGCTTCTTTTTATTTTCCTTTTCTTTTGTTCTTTTCTTTTTCTTCTTTTTTGCATTTCTTTTCTTTTTGTATTTTTTGCTTTTTTGTATTTTTTGCCTTTTTTTATTTTATTTTTTCTCTTGCTCTAACTTTTGCCTGGGCCGCCCTTCCGGGTTTTCGGCCCAGCGAGCCTCTCAAAGGGTAAAAGTGTAACAAGTCCATGCCAAATGGTTTTTGAAGTTGAAGCCTCTCCATGTCTATGAGAACGACTATTGCACTGATTTGCTGAAGAATCTATCATGGCTGCTCCACGAGCTCCTTCGGGTGAGATCTACTCCCTTGATGCAGATTCGGCTTTGGTGCCTCTTGCTCGTGGGCTGCCCCTGATTTGGCCATACAGACCTTGCATGATGTTTGACCGTTGAACTTTCTGAATGTTCTGAACGGGTTCAAAGTTTGAAAACGAACGGGTTGAATCTTGAGGCTGAGAGCGATCCTAAGCTGCGCAATCTCAAGAGCGATTCCACACAGGTCTTCACAGGGCCGCGTAAAACATTTGTTTTTGAAAGTCTTTAAGAAAGCGACAAATCACCCGCGCCGAAGATAGTGTGGAACCAATCTGGATCAAGCCAGGATCCTTCTCAGTACTCACGCCGACAAGCATGGTTTCATTCATTAAAAGGCTTAGCACGCCTCTCTTTCTCTTAAAATGATCAAAATTTTGCAAAATCCGAGGAATTCCTTCCTCTTTGTTTTTATCACCGCAGTGTTCAAAAAGGGTTTTTTTTGTAAAACTTAGGTTAATGCAATGAGCTTGGCGCGCAGGAGAGCAGGCGAGATGTACTGTCAACCCATTCAAATTCTCTGGCACTTAAACTGAAAGCAAGTACGAAAGTGAGATAGCAACAGCTGTTTCATTCAGATTTGTTGGTGTGACTGGCCCCTCGGCAGAAACAGACTCAAAAAACAAAAACAGGTAATTACAAGACAAAACGGTGTTCGAGGCAAAAACCCCAAAATCACCTGGTATTCTATACAAAAAAGGGGAACTGACTCGCTACAACAAGACAAACCCTTTAAGCAAAAAGACTGACTCAAGATAAAGAGACAGACTCGAAACAAAAGACTGACTCGATACCCAAGCCAGGATTTACAAAGTTAGCGTTCACAGCCACTCAAAAATGCGTGCTAGACGCCACATTCAGAATACATCCAGATGTCGCCCGCAGGTGGTTCACCTTCTGATTACATACTCGCAGTATCTGTGTCCTCAAAGTCCAGTAGCTGGTGGTAAAGGACTTGGCTGAGGGGGGCGGGAGGACAACCTCGTTATCAATCAAATCTTGCACCTTATGACGGAGGCGGAAGCAATTGTCGGTCGCATGGCCCGTCTGCTGGTGGTACGCATAGTACTGAGCAGCATCATGCATTGCAAGGAGAGTCTTCGGGAGAGGCCGAGGCTCCAAGGGTTTAAGGTGCCCTCTCTCGGCAAGGATCTGAAGTGCCTTGGACAGGGGCATGTAGAGAGCATGAAAGGTCCTGCGCCCCCGGGGCAAGTACTTTTGAGCGCCCTTATTAGCTGCACAGGCGAAGGGGTCGGCAGGCGCCACCTTGGCTTTTTGATCTTTCCCGGTGCAGGGGCGGGAATAGGAGGAACTGCTTTGGCATGACGGGGCCTATCCCGATTTTCCGGCTGGCTTGAACTACCCTCAGGTGGAGTGGGGAAAGCATCCTCCACAGTCTTTGTCACAACTGCGAATATCTGTTGCTTGTTCATCCCCCCGGCTTTCAAAGCGTTGACTGCCCACAGCAGTTGTTCAATGGGATCGGCATCTGCCTTCATTTTGTCTTTTCCTCTGGCCTCAGCCTGATCGAGGGTTTGAGTTGATACGTCATTGCCATAGTTGGAGGCCATCTCTGGTTGGCTAAGTTCAATCACAATTCGCCTCAATAGCAGGGGTTCCTGGGGTACAAGACTCCCGACATACGGTGCGGCTGGAGGTGAAGCTGACATTCCGTAGGCGAGATCCGCCACAGACCTTTGGAGATCACCTATCATCCCCATCAGTTCAAATGTAGTAGGCTCGCGAGCCTGGTATAACTGGGGAGCCCAAACCGGGTGCACAACAGGCGACCTGGGCGGATGTGACATATTAATGCTGGCCTCACCTTACGGGGTGATCCCTTGCTCTAATGCGGTTGTCATAACCACGATCTCTTCTGAATTCTGCGTCATCATAAGCCCTGCCTCGGCGAGGGGGACACTGGCTATTCTGTACCGGCTCTGGACACTCTGAACTGAAAGGAGAAACAAACAGCATTTCAGCCCAAAACGGATCAAACACTGGTGTAGCTAAACAACTGTACTCTACTGCTGATCACGGTTCCCAAAAATCACTGTTCCCAAAACTGAACCCTGATACCCGCAGATAGCTGATTCTCTTAAACTGATACTGATACCCTCAGGCCTAATACTCAATCTTGTAAACTGATATGCACGTTCCTGTAGAGCAACACTCTAAAAGCACATAGCAAGTAAAGAGAGCCAAAACACCCCTATGTTGGGGTAGGGTTTCCCTGTCCTATTTTGTCAGGCGCTAGGGTTTCACTATGCACGCAGCAGTTTTCAAACAACCTAACATCGGGTAAGCAGCCTGTCCTAATTTGGAATGGTCACTATGGATTTCGATATGCACTAGGTCGAATGGTCAAAAAGGGTGCCCCGGAAAACCCGGGGTTTGTGTTCGCATACTGTCAGAGCCCATAACCGGTCAGCCTTATGGTCATGCCTTGACAAGACAAGCCTCCGGCAAACCGTTCAGGAATGGCAGATGGCAAACACTGTGTTCCTAGGCGCACCAATGCACATGCAATGCAAAGAAACACATAAGTGAAATCAAAACAGGATATCACGAGTTCGAGTCAAGCTCTCTAAAATCCCCAGCACAGTCGCCAGAAACTGTAGACGGCGCTGTGGGCCTCACAACTACAGTTCGGACTCGATTTGTGTCACGGTTCTTAATCTGAACCAAAGAGTCCAAATCCGGCAAATCGTTTTGAGAAACAGATTTTTGAAAAGAAGTGCCAAACATGGACTGCTTTGCCAGATACAGAGTCGCCACCTAAATATTTTTTAATGGGGAAATTTAGGAAACCCTGACTCGGTGCCGAAGGCCACATGTCCGTCATCACCAGAGTTGTCTCGGCTCGGGAGCTTGGGTACGATCGGGGAAGGTCAGCTATGAGCACCCCCTTTCGCCCGGTCCGAAGACCGGCCTCTACTAACCATGATATCCGATTTTGAAAACGTTATGTGTTCTTATTCCGTTTATTAGCCTAGAATTACTATGTTATGCGCGCAGCAAACAAGTATAGACTAGATTGCCTAATTTGGAAACAAGCATTGCATATCCGTTTATTTTGAAAAGCGCTTTGGAAATTGCTACTCGCAAGTAGGGTAAAATACGGATTTCAATGAGTTTTTCCAACTCAAACAATCCAACCTTCACCCACAGGCATTCAAACAGTAATAACACGTAAGCATTTAGTTGCATGGTAAGCATACTGTCATGGCAACATTCACGCGCATGCGAGATGCTAAAGCATAAATACTTACATCGTACTCCGTGCCAAAACAATAAACTAATTAGCAAACATGCATGTCTTAGTTCATGTTAAGAATGACTAATGCAACACATACAGGATTCAATTAGATAGGCTCGGCTTATCCTAAACATGGCATGTGAAATGCGATCAACTATCACATATTCAATCTTTGAATTGAAATACAGATGCAGTTAGCGTGATGTACCGAGCCTAATGCATGCAACACAGATGTATGAATGCACGCATGCATAGCATAAGGTGTGCTTATTTAAACGTGCCCTAATCTACCATCATAAGCAGGTAAATAAAAGGGAAGAAAGAAGTGGGGATTGGAAGACATACACACCACTCACACACACTTATTACAGATTTTCCCTCACTCGGAGGGACTAAATAAATATTACAAATTAATTAACTACACAAGCTAATTAATATTACAAATTGCCAAATCAGCTAAGCAAATTAATTTAAGCTAAGAAAACAGTAAATCGCCTCGGGAAATGCGCTGCCATGCATAGGCTGCCTCTGTTTTCCTTCCTTTACTCCTCTGGAGGCCACCAAAACTTCAGGACTTCTCCCTTGGACAATGGGGGTCACCACCGGCTGAATGAAATTGCCACCGGCAGTGTGGTGTTGTCACCGGCATAAAACAAAGCTATCGGCTGGTGATTTACTGCCGGTCGGCAATATATACTGTCGGTCAGCAAATAAAGTCTGCAGAACCTGCAACTCACAGCAACAGAGGGCAAGACAAAGCATGGCAGCACAATTCAAGGCATATATGCACCAACCATGTCCCTTATCATGGTAATGACTCAAAGGGGCATGTGCCTCGATTCTCGAACCATCAATCACGCATTTCCATGCATGATGGCCCAAGGAATCAAGTATGCAACTTTCATGGCAAATGAAATGCAAACCAATCAAACAAACAAAGGCCCAATTCTTATCATCAAGTCAAGGAACAAGGCATGCATGCAAGATGCAATGCAACCTAGGCATGCAAGCTAAGGATGCAACATGGGGTAGACACCCCATTTTTGACCGACCTTAAGACTCAGACATCACCGATTGAGCGCTCGGTGACGTTGCATATCGTGCTCGTTCAGAAGTCTCAGAGTCGCGGCCGTGAGCCTTGCCTCCGGATTTCCGAACCCTCTTCTATGCCTTGTCTCGGTTTGCGAACCAGACTCGGTTTTCTCTATTTCTTTTCCTGAGGGGAGGGAGAGGTCCCGTAGACTATCTCTCAGTGATCGTGGGCTACATTTTGTGGCTGTAGGCCATTTTTCCCATTTCGGAGCCCGGTTCCCGATTTTCAGAACCGTCAGGCCGTGTGCCTCGGTTCGGGACCGCCTAACCATCTCCATTTGCTCTGATTTTTGGTATACATCTTATTTTCTCTCTTTCGAGGGACACTGAGGTCTGAGAGACCCACTTCGGGGTCGAATGCCATTATCGGTGCTTAACAGGCAGTTTTCGGGACCCCGAACCGCGTGTTTCGGCCCCCGAGCATTCGTTTTGCATCGATTTTCGTTCATTTTTGGAAGGTACCTCTGTTTTATCACCAGGAAGGTCACTGGAGGGTGGGAGGCCAGCAATTATCTTGGCAACCAGTTATATTCCATTTTCGCCCTCCGGCACCCGTTTTTCTCACTTCCGAGCCAATGTTGAACACCTTGGGGCCACTTTCTTCAACCCCAAACCACATATTTGTGTTGTACACACATGGGAGGATCCTAATATCATATGGCCGGCCAGAAATTCCATTTGACCCTTTTGAACCCCTCTTAAAAATGGCCTATTCTCTCTCCTTGTTTTACAATTTCCAAATTCGAACCACAGGGTTGTGATGAGGACACCTGGAAGGACACCTTTTTGTGGTGGCCGGCCAGAAAATGAACTTGACCTTTTTGACCCCTAGCCGGCCGGCTAGGGGGGGTGGCCGGCCGGCCACCTGCAACTCCAAAAGGTGGCCGGCCATGATCCTCACAATTTGCACTTTACAGCTGTATAGCTGTTGTCCCCCAGAAATATCTAAATCCGGGGGACACCTTTTGGGGAAAAGCTTTGGTCCTTTTCCCCAACCCTTTCCCTCCATGCTCCCCCTCTCCTTGGTCCTTATAACCAGCTGCCAACATTTGTTTTAAGGGTTAGAAAAATTGCTTCAAGCATATACATACATATCCCCATCCATCTCTCTCATTTTCCTTGAAAAACTCCTAAGTTCTACCTCATTTCTTCATCACCACCAAGCACCACCACCACCACTCCATTCCAGCAGCAAGGGGAGGAATTCCAGTAGCTTAGAGTCATCAAATTTGGTCCAAGAAGCAACAAAAGCATTGGTCTTCAAGGGTAAGTCCACTTTCCCTCTTTTCTAGCTCATTTTTGCACCATTTCTTAGCCATATATGCCTACTGTTTTGAGCTCCGGCCCTAACTGAAAGTGGCCTTGTTTTGAGCTCTTCTTCACTTTTGATTAAGGGATAAACACTGTTTGAGGCCCCCATATTGCACTTGCTTCAATATCCTCCTTGAATGCCATTTTCTTGCATGATGTTTTTAGCCTATATGTGATCTGTTTTGGAGCATGATGTAAACTGTAAATAGGCTTATTTTGAGCCCCTCTTCAACATTGAAGAAGGGCTCATCACTGTTTGGGACCTCCATCTGCCACTTCATGTTATATCCCTCTTTGGTCCCCTTTTCTTGCATGCTTTGGCAGCCCATTGTGCTTCTGTTTTTGGCCTTTTTACAGTACTGAAAATAGTCTTATTTTGGCCCATTCTTCATGTTTCATTAAGGGTCTTTGGCCGTTTGTGGAATATTTTGTAGACTTTGTGTTATAGCCTCTTTTGAGCCTCATCTTGCATGACATTTTGAGTGTATTTATGTTTGTTTTTGGGGTTTTTACAGTTCTGTAAATATGCATATTTTTGGTCCCTCTTCAGTGTTGTAGAAGGGAATTTTTCAGTTTGGGCTTTGTATCTACCACTTGCTTCTTTGGCCACCTTTTGGCCCATTTTCTTGCATAAGAGCTTAGCCATATCTATGTTTGTTTTTAGGATTTTTACAGTTCTGTAAAGTGGCTTATTTTGGGCCCCTCTTCAATGTTGTTGAAGGGCTCCTCTTCATTGCATATGCCATTGCCTCGGTTTGCGTGCCCGTGTGCACGCATTTCGAGGCGCTTCATTTTCATCCACCGGCCTCTTATGTGAGTGTGGCTGAGGCTCTCTCATGTTAGTATAAGTCCATGTTGCATTCTATATGCCATTTTAGCCATATTGCATTGCATATGCCATTGCCTCGGTTTGCGTGCCCGTGTGCACGCATTTCGAGGCGCTTCATTTTCATCTGATGGCCTCCTATGTGAGTGTGGCTGAGGCTCTCTCATGTTGGTGTAAGCCCATTATTGCATTGCGTATGCCATTTCATCCATAGCATTGTGCATGCTCGGTTGTGTACTACCTCGTGTAGCCTATGTGCCATTCCATAACATTGTGTATGTTAGGATTGTATCTTAGTTGTATTTCATGCATGTCATGCATATTGCATCGTGTTCGGGATAGGAGTTAGCCCGGGCACGAGAAACGAGGTGCGTTCCGTACTCCGAGTGAAGGAACGTGTCTCAATTCTCCAGTCACCGACACTACGGACTACCCATGATGGAGTTAGGTTTTTGTTGTGTTTATACGTGCATTCATTCCATATTGAGTTGCATATTTCGATTCCTCAGCCATCATGCATCAATATGCGCGATTGGTGGCATGAGGATCGAGGCATGCATACATTTGTGAAAATACATTGCCATGCCCCTTTCTTGCTCTCTGTTGCAGCAAAATGAAGAATCAGTGACCTTTTGGAGCTTGGCACGCATTTCAAGAAAAGGTGTAAACAGAGGCTAATCGGGGCATCCCAGTGGATTTCCGCGCAAGGCAGCCCAGACATGCATCATTCGTCAGAAGCAAGGCAGTCCCTGGCTTGCACGCCAGTTTTACAGTTTTCTTAGTTAATTTGATTAATTAATTAGGAATTTGTATACTATTTGGACTGTAACGTTCGGACTGTACTATTCTTTTATTCGGGACTGTATATTTATTTTGGACCCTCTGCGCGAGGGCACAATTGTAATAAGTGTGCGTGTGTGTGTTGTATGTCTTCCAACCCCACGTCTTTCTTCCCTTTTATTTACCTGCTTATGATGGTTAGATTAGGGCATATTTCAATTAGCATACAGTATGACAGCATGCTTGCATCATTCATCTGTTTTGCATACACCGGGCTCGGTACATCATACTAACTGCATTGTATTTCAATCTCAAAGTTGAATTCGTGTTAGCTGTAGCATTCCATATGCATGTTTAGAATAGCCGAGCCTGCTATAGTTGCATTTTGCATGTGTTGCATTAGGCATTTCAGTATACTTAGGATCATGCATGATTTCTAATGTAGTTTCTGTTTTTGGCTTGGAGTACTCGGTAAGTTTTGTGCTTTAGCATCCTTGCATGTGTGTGAGTGACTGCCATGAATAGCATGCTTACCGTGAGGCTAATTGCTTATGTGATATATCTGCCTGAATGCCTGTGGGTGAAGGTTGGGTTACTTAAATTGGAATAAATCATCAAATGTTTTAAGCCCACTAGATAGTGACAAAACCATCTTTTCTAAGCCCACCCGAGGGTGGCAAATCCACGTCTTAGCCTACCTACGGGTAGCACCATCAAATCATTTTCAAACAAACAAACATGAAATGTTTTGTTCCAATTTCAGCGACTCAGTCTATGCTTGTATGTTGTGCGCATCACATAGTAACCTAGGCTAATAACCGGAATAAGGACACACAAAGTTTTCAAAAATAGATATCATGGTTAGTAGAGGCCGATCTTTGATCGGGCGAGCGGGGGTGCTCACGAAGTGACCTTCCCCAATCGTACCAAAGTTCCCGAGCCGAGGCAACTTTGGTGATGACGGACACGTGGCCTTTGGCACCGAGTCAGGGTTTCCTAAATTTCCCATTAAAAAACATTTAGGTGGCGACTCTGTATCTGGAAAAGCAGTCCATGTTTGGCACTTCTTTCAAAATCTGTTTTCTCAAAACGATTTGCCGGATTTGGACTATTTGGTTCAGACTTAGAACCGTGACAAATTTAAGAGTCCTGAGCTGTAGTGACCCCAAATGAACGGAACGGGACTCATCCTCCCGGGGCGTTCGGGGACGTCTACAGTTTCTGGCGACTCTGCTGGGGATTTAGAGAACTTGACTCGAACTCGTGATATCTGTTTTTGACTACACTTGTGTGTTTCTTTGCATTGCATTTGCATTGGTGCGCCTAGGACACCGTGTTTGCCATCTGCTATTCCTGAACGGTTTGCCAGAGGCTTGTCTTGTCAAGGCATGACCATAAGGCTGACCGGTTGTGGGCTCTGCCAGTATGGGAACACAAACCCCGGTTTTACCGGGGCACCCTTTTGACCATTCGACCTAGTGCATATTCAGATCCACAGTGATTATTCCAAACTAGGACAGGTTGCTTACCCGATTGTAGGTTGTTTGAAACCGCTGCGTGCGTAGTGAAACCCTAGCTCCTGACAAAATAGGACAGGGAAACCCTACCCCAACATAGGGGTGTTTTGGCCCTCACTTGTCTGCTATGTGCTTTTAGAGTGCATCTCTACAGGAATGCATGTATCAGTTTGCAAGTCTGGGCATCAAGCCTACGGGCATTACTATCAGTATTTGGGAGTCAGCTTTACCTGTGGGTATCAGACTCAGATTTGGGACAGAATTTTGGGGCAGAATTCAGTAGAGAGTACACTCACTCAACTTTGCTCATGTGGGTTATCGTGAAATCAGGCTGAGGTGCAGTCTGTTTTCTCTTTTGCTAGGTAGTCTTGGAACCATAGCTTCAGAAGGCTTCGATATCCCCCGGGTACATTGGACTAGTGCTGATAGACTTTGTTAGGTCAGAAATTCAATTCAAGGGCAACCAGTGTTCTTTCGCTGAGGCAAGGTAAAGAAAAGCCGGTCAGGGCTCATCTGTTCATCTAATCCGTCAGTCGCCAGTCACATCACCTTTGTTCAGACTCAGCAGACCGTGATGGCACAGGGTTCGGAAGAATTTGCGGCAGTGATAGTAGCGCTAAATCAGGGAACTGCCATGTAGGCTGAGACCAGTATTGAAACACAATGCCCATCTGGGGCCTCTGCCTCACATCCAGCTTTGGGACCCCAGCCGAACTTTGACCCAATTTCGCCAATTGAAGATTTGCAGTGTCTGAATCCTCGAGAAGGGTTGGCTCAAGCTCAGGTTCTCAGACCCCTGGTGCAGCCTAATGAGAGAACTCAACCCTTTCATGTTGATGAGTTCAATCTGACTGTAGTGAAAATTGCAAACCTTGAGAAGCAATTCAAAAAGGCACAGGGCCTTAACTCCATTCCTGACATTGAGGATGGGCGCACTGAGGTTGCCATCCAGCTCCCAGACAGATTCAAAATGCCATATATCGACCGTTTCGACGGGTCTGGAGATCCAATGGTACATATCCGACTTTTCTTAGATGTCCTGAAGCCGATGGGTCTGACTAAGCCACAGAAACTCTCTCTGTATGGAAGAACCCTGTCTGGTGTAGCAGCCACTTGGTATGCCAAATTGGAGGATACAGTGAAGCAAAACTGGGAAGAACTGGCTGAGGCTTTTGTCGATCAGTATTCCTACAATACCCAAGTTGAAATGACCATCCAAGAGCTTGAAGCAACTCGCCAGAACCCAACAGAGCCTTTTGTGGAATTCGTTGCAAGGTGGAGAGCAAAGGCAGCACAAATGACAGATCGTCGCCCTTCTGAGAGGGATCAAGTGCAGATGATGGTCCGAAACCTCGAGCATGATATGTTGCAAAAGTTGATAGTCGCTCCACTATTCACTTTCAAAAGTTTGCATGAACTGGGGGTTCAAGTCGAGAATGCGTTCAACAGCGGGATCATTCCCAGGACAAGGGAACTGACAAGGAAGGTGATTTCAGGGAGTACCAACGCTGGTAGTAGCGCTATTCCCAAACCCACCGAAATCAATACAGTCGCCACAGCCGACCCTTTTGCCAAACCAAGCCTACAAACAGCTGGCCCAGCCCGAGCTCAGGGTAGAACTTTCACCCCCCTCTATATGAGCCTGACTAGCGCACTAAAAGCCTTGATGGAAAAAGGGCATCTCAAACCCCTCGATCCTCAACCTCTTCCTGACCCACTCCCAGCCAGACATAACCCCGCCAAGTACTGTGTGTACCATCAGCAGCGCAGTCATGGCACCAACCGGCAGTGTGGTGTTGTCACCGGCATAAAACAAAGCTATCGGCTGGTGATTTACTGCCGGTCGGCAATATATACTGTCGGTCAGCAAATAAAGTCTGCAGAACCTGCAACTCACAGCAACAGAGGGCAAGATAAAGCATGGCAGCACAATTCAAGGCATATATGCACCAACCATGTCCCTTATCATGGTAATGACTCAAAGGGGCATGTGCCTCGATTCTCGAACCATCAATCACGCATTTCCATGCATGATGGCCCAAGGAATCAAGTATGCAACTTTCATGGCAAATGAAATGCAAACCAATCAAACAAACAAAGGTCCAATTCTTATCATCAAGTCAAGGAACAAGGCATGCATGCAAGATGCAATGCAACCTAGGCATGCAAGCTAAGGATGCAACATGGTGTAGACATCCCATTTTTGACCGACCTTAAGACTCAGACATCACCGATTGAGCGCTCGATGACGTTGCATATCGTGCTCGTTCAGAAGTCTCAGAGTCGCGGTCGTGAGCCCTGCCTCCGGATTTCCGAACCCTCTTCTATGCCTTGCCTCGGTTTGCGAACCAGACTCGGTTTTCTCTATTTCTTTTCCTGAGGGGAGGGAGAGGTCCCGTAGACCATCTCTCAGTGGTCGTGGGCTACATTTTGTGGCTGTAGGCCATTTTTCCCATTTCGGAGCCCGGTTCCCGATTTTCAGAACCGTCAGGCCGTGTGCCTCGGTTCGGGACCGCCTAACCATCTCCATTTGCTCTGATTTTTGGTATACATCTTATTTTCTCTCTTTCGAGGGACACTGAGGTCTGAGAGACCCACTTCGGGGTCGAATGCCATTTTCGGTGCTTAACAGGCAGTTTTCGGGACCCCGAACCGCGTGTTTCGGCCCCCGAGCATTCGTTTTGCATCGATTTTCGTTCATTTTTGGAAGGTACCTCTGTTTTATCACCAGGAAGGTCACTGGAGGGTGGGAGGCCAGCAATTATCTTGGCAACCAGTTATATTCCATTTTCGCCCTCCGGCATCCGTTTTTCTCACTTCCGAGCCAATGTTGAACACCTTGGGGCCACTTTCTTCAACCCCAAACCACATATTTGTGTTGTACACACATGGGAGGATCCTAATATCATATGGCCGGCCAGAAATTCCATTTGACCCTTTTGAACCCCTCTTAAAAATGGCCTATTCTCTCTCATTGTTTTACAATTTCCAAATTCGAACCACAGGGTTGTGATGAGGACACCTGGAAGGACACCTTTTTGTGGTGGCCGGCCAGAAAATGAACTTGACCTTTTTGACCCCTAGCCGGCCGGCTAGGGGGGGTGGCCGGCCGGCCACCTGCAACTCCAAAAGGTGGCCGGCCATGATCCTCACAATTTGCACTTTATAGCTGTATAGCTGTTGTCCCCCAGAAATATCTAAATCCGGGGGACACCTTTTGGGGAAAAGCTTTGGTCCTTTTCCCCAACCCTTTCCCTCCATGCTCCCCCTCTCCTTGGTCCTTATAACCAGCTGCCAACATTTGTTTTAAGGGTTAGAAAAATTGCTTCAAGCATATACATACATATCCCCATCCATCTCTCTCATTTTCCTTGAAAAACTCCTAAGTTCTACCTCATTTCTTCATCACCACCAAGCACCACCACCACCACTCCATTCCAGCAGCAAGGGGAGGAATTCCAGTAGCTTAGAGTCATCAAAGTTGGTCCAAGAAGCAACAAAAGCATTGGTCTTCAAGGGTAAGTCCACTTTCCCTCTTTTCTAGCTCATTTTTGCACCATTTCTTAGCCATATATGCCTACTGTTTTGAGCTCCGGCCCTAACTGAAAGTGGCCTTGTTTTGAGCTCTTCTTCACTTTTGATTAAGGGATAAACACTGTTTGAGGCCCCCATATTGCACTTGCTTCAATATCCTCCTTGAATGCCATTTTCTTGCATGATGTTTTTAGCCTATATGTGATCTGTTTTGGAGCATGATGTAAACTGTAAATAGGCTTATTTTGAGCCCCTCTTCAACATTGAAGAAGGGCTCATCACTGTTTGGGACCTCCATCTGCCACTTCATGTTATATCCCTCTTTGGTCCCCTTTTCTTGCATGCTTTGGCAGCCCATTGTGCTTCTGTTTTTGGCCTTTTTACAGTACTGAAAATAGTCTTATTTTGGCCCATTCTTCATGTTTCATTAAGGGTCTTTGGCCGTTTGTGGAATATTTTGTAGACTTTGTGTTATAGCCTCTTTTGAGCCTCATCTTGCATGACATTTTGAGTGTATTTATGTTTGTTTTTGGGGTTTTTACAGTTCTGTAAATATGCATATTTTTGGTCCCTCTTCAGTGTTGTAGAAGGGAATTTTTCAGTTTGGGCTTTGTATCTACCACTTGCTTCTTTGGCCACCTTTTGGCCCATTTTCTTGCATAAGAGCTTAGCCATATCTATGTTTGTTTTTAGGGTTTTTACAGTTCTGTAAAGTGGCTTATTTTGGGCCCCTCTTCAATGTTGTTGAAGGGCTCCTCTTCATTGCATATGCCATTGCCTCGATTTGCGTGCCCGTGTGCACGCATTTCGAGGCGCTTCATTTTCATCCACCGGCCTCTTATGTGAGTGTGGCTGAGGCTCTCTCATGTTAGTATAAGTCCATGTTGCATTCTATATGCCATTTTAGCCATATTGCATTGCATATGCCATTGCCTCGGTTTGCGTGCCCGTGTGCACGCATTTCGAGGCGCTTCATTTTCATCTGATGGCCTCCTATGTGAGTGTGGCTGAGGCTCTCTCATGTTGGTGTAAGCCCATTATTGCATTGCGTATGCCATTTCATCCATAGCATTGTGCATGCTCGGTTGTGTACTACCTCGTGTAGCCTATGTGCCATTCCATAACATTGTGTATGTTAGGATTGTATCTTAGTTGTATTTCATGCATGTCATGCATATTGCATCGTGTTCGGGATAGGAGTTAGCCCGGGCACGAGAAACGAGGTGCGTTCCGTACTCCGAGTGAAGGAACGTGTCTCAATTCTCCAGTCACCGACACTACGGACTACCCATGATGGAGTTAGGTTTTTGTTGTGTTTATACGTGCATTCATTCCATATTGAGTTGCACATTTCGATTCCTCAGCCATCATGCATCAATATGCGCGATTGGTGGCATGAGGATCGAGGCATGCATACATTTGTGAAAATACATTGCCATGCCCCTTTCTTGCTCTCTGTTGCAGCAAAATGAAGAATCAGTGACCGTTTGGAGCTTGGCACGCATTTCAAGAAAAGGTGTAAACAGAGGCTAATCGGGGCATCCCAGTGGATTTCCGCGCAAGGCAGCCCAGACTTGCATCATTCGTCAGAAGCAAGGCAGTCCCTGGCTTGCACGCCAGTTTTACAGTTTTCTTAGTTAATTTGATTAATTAATTAGGAATTTGTATACTATTTGGACTGCAACGTTCGGACTGTACTATTCTTTTATTCGGGACTGTATATTTATTTTGGACCCTCTGCGCGAGGGCACAATTGTAATAAGTGTGCGTGTGTGTGTTGCATGTCTTCCAACCCCACGTCTTTCTTCCCTTTTATTTACCTGCTTATGATGGTTAGATTAGGGCATATTTCAATTAGCATACAGTATGACAGCATGCTTGCATCATTCATCTGTTTTGCATACACCGGGCTCGGTACATCATACTAACTGCATTGTATTTCAATCTCAAAGTTGAATTCGTGTTAGCTGTAGCATTCCATATGCATGTTTAGAATAGCCGAGCCTGCTATAGTTGCATTTTGCATGTGTTGCATTAGGCATTTGAGTATACTTAGGATCATGCATGATTTCTAATGTAGTTTCTGTTTTTGGCTTGGAGTACTCGGTAAGTTTTGTGCTTTAGCATCCTTGCATGTGTGTGAGTGACTGCCATGAATAGCATGCTTACCATGAGGCTAATTGCTTATGTGATATATCTGCCTGAATGCCTGTGGGTGAAGGTTGGGTTACTTAAATTGGAATAAATCATCAAATGTTTTAAGCCCACTAGATAGTGACAAAACCATCTTTTCTAAGCCCACCCGAGGGTGGCAAATCCACGTCTTAGCCTACCTGCGGGTAGCACCATCAAATAATTTTCAAACAAACAAACATGAAATGTTTTGTTCCAATTTCAGCGACTCAGTCTATGCTTGTATGTTGTGCGCATCACATAGTAACCTAGGCTAATAACCGGAATAAGGACACACAAAGTTTTCAAAAATAGATATCATGGTTAGTAGAGGCCGATCTTTGATCGGGCGAGCGGGGGTGCTCACGAAGTGACCTTCCCCAATCGTACCAAAGTTCCCGAGCCGAGGCAACTTTGGTGATGACGGACACGTGGCCTTTGGCACCGAGTCAGGGTTTCCTAAATTTCCCATTAAAAAACATTTAGGTGGCGACTCTGTATCTGGAAAAGCAGTCCATGTTTGGCACTTCTTTCAAAATCTGTTTTCTCAAAACGATTTGCCGGATTTGGACTATTTGGTTCAGACTTAGAACCGTGACAAATTTAAGAGTCCTGAGCTGTAGTGACCCCAAATGAACGGAACGGGACTCATCCTCCCGGGGCGTTCGGGGACGTCTACAGTTTCTGGCGACTCTGCTGGGGATTTAGAGAACTTGACTTGAACTCGTGATATCTGTTTTTGACTACACTTGTGTGTTTCTTTGCATTGCATTTGCATTGGTGCGCCTAGGACACCGTGTTTGCCATCTGCTATTCCTGAACGGTTTGCCAGAGGCTTGTCTTGTCAAGGCATGACCATAAGGCTGACCGGTTGTGGGCTCTGCCAGTATGGGAACACAAACCCCAGTTTTACCGGGGCACCCTTTTGACCATTCGACCTAGTGCATATTCGGATCCACAGTGATTATTCCAAACTAGGACAGGTTGCTTACCCGATTGTAGGTTGTTTGAAACCGCTGCGTGCGTAGTGAAACCCTAGCTCCTGACAAAATTGGACAGGGAAACCCTACCCCAACATAGGGGTGTTTTGGCCCTCACTTGTCTGCTATGTGCTTTTAGAGTGCATCTCTACAGGAATGCATGTATCAGTTTGCAAGTCTGGGCATCAAGCCTACGGGCATTACTATCAGTATTTGGGAGTCAGCTTTACCTGTGGGTATCAGACTCAGATTTGGGACAGAATTTTGGGGCAGAATTCAGTAGAGAGTACACTCACTCAACTTTGCTCATGTGGGTTATCGTGAAATCAGGCTGAGGTGCAGTCTGTTTTCTCTTTTGCTAGGTAGTCTTGGAACCATAGCTTCAGAAGGCTTCGATATCCCCCGGGTACATTGGACTAGTGCTGATAGACTTTGTTAGGTCAGAAATTCAATTCAAGGGCAACCAGTGTTCTTTCGCTGAGGCAAGGTAAAGAAAAGCCGGTCAGGGCTCATCTGTTCATCTAATCCGTCAGTCGCCAGTCACATCACCTTTGTTCAGACTCAGCAGACCGTGATGGCACAGGGTTCGGAAGAATTTGCGGCAGTGATAGTAGCGCTAAATCAGGGAACTGCCATGTAGGCTGAGACCAGTATTGAAACACAATGCCCATCTGGGGCCTCTGCCTCACATCCAGCTTTGGGACCCCAGCCGAACTTTGACCCAATTTCGCCAATTGAAGATTTGCAGTGTCTGAATCCTCGAGAAGGGTTGGCTCAAGCTCAGGTGCTCAGACCCCTGGTGCAGCCTAATGAGAGAACTCAACCCTTTCATGTTGATGAGTTCAATCTGACTGCAGTGAAAATTGCAAACCTTGAGAAGCAATTCAAAAAGGCACAGGGCCTTAACTCCATTCCTGACATTGAGGATGGGCGCACTGAGGTTGCCATCCAGCTCCCAGACAGATTCAAAATGCCATATATCGACCGTTTCGACGGGTCTGGAGATCCAATGGTACATATCCGACTTTTCTTAGATGTCCTGAAGCCGATGGGTCTGACTAAGCCACAGAAACTCTCTCTGTATGGAAGAACCCTGTCGGGTGTAGCAGCCACTTGGTATGCCAAATTGGAGGATACAGTGAAGCAAAACTGGGAAGAACTGGCTGAGGCTTTTGTCGATCAGTATTCCTACAATACCCAAGTTGAAATGACCATCCAAGAGCTTGAAGCAACTCGCCAGAACCCAACAGAGCCTTTTGTGGAATTCGTTGCAAGGTGGAGAGCAAAGGCAGCACAAATGACAGATCGTCGCCCTTCTGAGAGGGATCAAGTGCAGATGATGGTCCGAAACCTCGAGCATGATATGTTGCAAAAGTTGATAGTCGCTCCACTATTCACTTTCAAAAGTTTGCATGAACTGGGGGTTCAAGTCGAGAATGCGTTCAACAGCGGGATCATTCCCAGGACAAGGGAACTGACAAGGAAGGTGATTTCAGGGAGTACCAACGCTGGTAGTAGCGCTATTCCCAAACCCACCGAAATCAATACAGTCGCCACAGCCGACCCTTTTGCCAAACCAAGCCTACAAACAGCTGGCCCAGCCCGAGCTCAGGGTAGAACTTTCACCTCCCTCTATATGAGCCTGACTAGCGCACTAAAAGCCTTGATGGAAAAAGGGCATCTCAAACCCCTCGATCCTCAACCTCTTCCTGACCCACTCCCAGCCAGACATAACCCCGCCAAGTACTGTGTGTACCATCAGCAGCGCAGTCATGGCACCGACCGTTGCTACCGCCTTCGTCATGAGGTCCAAAATCTCATCGACAACCGGACGATAGCTCCACCTTCAGACCCCAATGACCAAACATCTCCTGCCTACCTCAATCACATCCACATACTGCCATCCACCTTTGACCCCATCATATACATCACCCCGGCCCATCTACCCAAGCCTGAGGTGTTTATCCCAGAAAGCATGGACTTATGCATGATGGGTGCACCTGAACCTCAACCATCTCAAACCCGTGAACCCACTACTTCTGAGTTGATGGGAATGATTAAAGATCTTCAAAAAACCGTGACGGATCTGGCCTCCGGGACATTGGCTCCATCATCGACCACACCACATACCGAGAACTTCATGTCAAAAGACTCCCCGATGTTGGGACGGGCAGCATTTGAGGAAAGCCAATCCCTTGGCGGAGTGGAGGTGAGTGGAAGGAACAAGATAGGGGCGGACATGGATCCCAATGAACATCTTCTGTTGGCTGTTGAGGCTTTGAAAGCCGAGGGACTGAACAAAGAGCAAGTGCTCGTAGTTGTTGCAAAAACTGTGGACGACACTTTCGCTACTCAACTTAGGGGCAGTTTGAATCAAGGGACAAGCCAGGAGAAAGGTCATCATACCAGAGACGATCCTACTAGATCTAATCATCCACTCAGAAGAGATCAGCAAACCCAGTCAGCGCCTGCCAATCCCTTTGCTGGTGCACCCAGTAAAAATCCACAAGCCTTGAAGTACCAACCCCGAGGTCGAAGGGTCTTCCATGCCCTCTATATGCCTTTGTCCAAAGCTCTCCAAATCCTTGTTGAACAAGGCCATCTCAAACCCCTTGAGCCTCGGCCTCTCCCGAACCCTCTTCCGGCTACACATGATACTACCCAGTACTGCGCGTACCATCAACAAACTGGCCATACTACCAACGCCTACTTCCGTCTTCGCCATGAAGTACAGGATCTATTTGACAATGGGGTCATCCCCGCACCAAGTCCTGCAAAGTCTATCGGCACTTGATCAGTGAACTTGTAGGGGATAATGTGATGTGATCGAGGGATGAACCACCTGCGGGCGGCGTTCAGTTTATTTCAGATATGGTGTATGGCACGCACTGTTTTGAGCATTTGTGAATGCTGGTTTTTGTACTATCTGACTTCGGTATTAGGTCAATCTTGTTGTTTTGTATAGAGTTAGTCTTTTCTTACTGAGTCAGTAGGGTCTGTCTTGTTGTATCGAGTCAGTCCTGTTGTACAGAAGTCGGATGATTCCGGGGGTGTTACCTCGGATATCATTATTTTGTTTTGCGTCTGTCTTTTCGCTTCCTTGTGAGTTTGTTTCTACCTGGGAGCCAGTTGTACCAACAGATTTGAATGAAACAGCAGTGGTTTTTCATGCTTTGTGCTTGCTTCTGCTTTGTGCCAGTTGTGCTAGAAAGTTTGAATGAAACAGCAGTACTTTTCGCCTACTCTTCTGCACCCCAAAATCATTCCATTGACCTAAGTTTTTCAAAGTTTTTGAACACTGCGGTGAAAACGAAGAGGAAGGGATTCCTCGGGTTTTGCAAAATTTTGATCAATTGAGAGAAAGAGAGGCATGCTAAGCCCTTAATGATTGAGATCATGCTTGTTAGCGTAAGTACTGGGAAGGATCCTGGCTTGATCCAGATTGGTTCTACACTATCTTCAGCGCGAGCAATTTGTCGCTTTCTTAAAAATTTTCAAAAACAAAATGTTTTGCGCGGTCCTGCGAAGACTTGTGTGGAATCGCTCTTGAGATTGTGCAGCTTAGGATCGCTCTTAGCCTCGAGACTTAAGTCCTTGCTTTCAAACCTTGGGCCCATTCAGAACATTCAACGGTCAACTACAATGTGAGGCCTGTGTGGCCAGATTCAAAGCAGCCCTCGAACAAGAGGCAAGGAAGGCGGGTCAAGAAGATCAGGTCTCATCAGAAGAAGCTTATGAAGCTAGAACAGTAGCAATTCTCCTGGATTCAGATGACTTCGAGATCTCAAAACCATTTGACATGGACAAAGCTACACTTTTACCCTTTGAGAGGTTCGCTGGGCCGAAAACCCGGAAGGGCGGCCCAGGCAAAAGTTAGAGCAAGAAAAGAAGAAAAAGAACAAAAAAGAGAAAAGAACAAAAGAACAAAATTAAGAAAAATGCAAAGAAAAGAACAAAAAAAGAAAATCAAAAATCAAAAGAAATGAAAAGAAAAGAAATGAAAAAAAATTGAAAAGAAAAGAAAAACATAGCTCGCAAGGTTGAAAAACCGCAAAGGGCGGCCTTGGCAAAAGTTAGAGCGCAAAAAGGAGAGGTTAATACCCGAGTGTACCTTAACCCCGAACTACGTGAGGCTTGATTCCCATCTTCGGGATACGTAGGCAACTTCATTCTGAAGTCCAGCCATAAACACTTCCAAATCGACTGTGTCCATGCGATGGTTCTGATCATCTTTGTCTTCTCTGTATCTGAGAGCCTGGTTGCGTTCGTCACTCTGAGGACAGACTACAATGCGCTGCGGGGCCATTCAGACAAGGGGCAACTTTCCGTTGCCATCCAACGCGCCGTGATGCCGTTCAAACAAGGGGCAACTTTCCGTTGCCATTCAATGCGCCGTGGTGCCGTTCAAACAAGGGGCAACTTTCCATTGCCATGCAGCTCTCTTCGAGCAAGGGGGCAATTTTCGTCCAGATCCGAGGTTGTACGTCTCAAGAGTAAGTTCCGCGCTTGTTAAGCATCGGCCGTTTGCGAAAATAGTCTTTGAGAATTTTTACTGAGGTTGACTAATTTTCTCGAAAATTGTTTGATCTTTTCCAAAAATTGGACCATTTCTTGGACCAAAAAAAAGGAAAATTTTCAGTGCTCATAGCCTGACTTGCATGATTTTCAAATCAAAAATTGAACAAGCATGTTAATCTAACTTTCATGTTGGTCAAAATTGTTTTAAAACCAAAATAAAAAATGGTCAAAATGATGAACTAGGGGCATAGTTGAGTCAGGTGTTCTGTCTTTTCCCCATTGCCACAATACTTGCCAAGAAGGGCACTCTACCTGCCAGAAAAGGGCACAACTGAAGTTAACAGCAAAAGGGCTGAAAGCTCTCTCCCCCTCCGAGCAGCGAGGTATCAAGCCAAGTGCGAAGCATGAACTGGAATGGATCAAGATATTCCACTCCCTCATCTGGACAAATCTGATCACGTCCAAACTCCCCAGCAAAGCATCGTCAACCGATGTCAGTTGCAGATTTGCTACACACCCAGTTGTAGCACAGCCCCTCTGTGGGAGAAACTCACTAGCTGCGTGCAGAAGAAGAAGAATCTAGCGGAATGCTAGGGGCAAGAGCCCACAACTTTCTGTTCATCCATCAACCACCCAGGGGAGGGATAAAAAATGAGAGATTGAAGAATAGAGAGATGTGCGCTGAGAGAAAAAGTGAGGAAAGGGCTTTTTTTTTTTTTTATAAAAACAGAGCCTGAGGGCCGAGTGATGTGAGAATCACAAATAAGAAAAGGGTGGGAAATAATACCTGGAGAAACTGGCTCCTCGTGTACCAAGGGGTCTCTCGTCTTTGTAACACGTCTGAGTGTTGTGTCTTTTGTCTTGTCTCGATTCTTGCTTTGAGTCAGTTCGAGTGTGTCTCGATGTGTTTAGGTTGTTTACATTTTGTTTTCCATTATTGAGTCTTTTTTCGCTGTGTTCAGTTGTATGCTCAATACTCGGTCGAGAACTCATTTCTCAATTTCAAAAAAATCATCTTGTGCTCAGAGTGCTGTGCCATTCTCCACATTTGTGCAAAACAGGATTTGTTCTTTCATAAAACTACAGGGTCCACCCCCGATAAGTGTGAACGATAAAATAAGGACCTATCTGAAGCTATATAAGTTCCGGACTGCAAAGCAAAAGAAAATAGGGAAAATTTTGAGCATCTGAGTGTGTTTCACCTTCGGAAAATTCTGAGATTGCATTCCATATGTACCTCTTCAGGCCTTGTCAGTGCTCTGAAGAATGAGTGTGCCTCTACTCCAAGCTTAAGCATGCTTCAAGTCAGAATGGCAATTAAAGCAGCAGCAGCAGATGTTATCTCTCGCCAATATGAACAGGGTGTGCCCTTTTTGAGCTGAGTGTGTTGCAAAGTCCTCTAACAGGTAAATCAGAGGCACCAGAGTACATATTTGATGCTGCTCTACTACATAGAATGTGAACTTTCATATACACTGTTGTTGCATACATGCCGCGCATCGTTATGATTCATGCATAGAATATGCTTGCTTTCGATTCCGCATAGAATATGTTTTGCTTGTTTCATGCATAGAATATGCTTGCTTTCAATATTGCGTAGAATGTGCTTTCATACTTGCACAGAAAATGCCTGTATCTTTTGCATGGAAAATGCCTCCATACTTGCATAGAAGATGCATTTAATCGAACTGTCTTGTGCATTTCAAATCACTCGCGCTGTTTAGCGTATCGTATTGTTTTATGCATTTCAAATCACTCACGCTGTTTAGCGTATCGTATCGTACTGTTTAGTGCATTTCAAATCACTCGCGCTGTTTAGCGTATCGCACTGTTTAGTGCATTTCAAATCAATCGCGTTGTTTAGCGTATCGCACTGTCTTGTGCATTTCAAAATCACTCGCGCTATTTAGCGTATCGCACTATTTAGTGCATTTCAATCGCGCTGTTTAGCGTATCGCGCTGTTTAGTGCATTTCAAATCAATCACGCTGTTTAGCGTATCGCACTGCTTAGTGCATTTCAAATCAATCGCGCTGTTTAGCGTATTGCACTGTCTTGTGCGTTTCAAAATCACTCGCGCTATTTTGCGCATCGCACTGTTTTGTGCAGTTTATCATTCGTACTATTTTGCGCATCGCACTGTTTTGTGTAGTTTACATTTCGCGCTATTTTACGCACCTCAATCGCACTTTCTTGTGCATTTCGAATCACTCGCACTGTCTTGTGCATTTCAAATCACTCGCGCTTTCTTGCGCATTGCACTGTTTTGTGCACCTTACTTGCATTTTGCACGCATTCCATCGCGCTATCTTGCGCATCTCACCTGTACTTGTTAGTGCATTGTATCGCGTTATCTTGCGCACCTTATTTGTATCGCACTGTTTTGTGCATTCACCTTGCTCGTACTGTTTTGTACACCTTTAGCATCGCACTATTTTGTGCATCTGTTTAGCACTGTTTTGTGCATTCACTCTGCATCGCACTGTCTTGTGCACTCCCTGGTCTAGGAGACCTTAAATCCTCCGGTCTACGGAGACCTTAAATCCTGCATCTTTATTCACACTGTCTTGTGCACTCCCCGGTCTAGGAGACCTTAAATCCTCTAAAGGTGCAATTCCTTTGGTGTTTGTCGTGCCCGAACGACTTCTGGTGGTCTGGTATAGCCACCTGCCTGTGTTTGCGGTGAGTTCCTAGGAGACCAACTGAGACGGTGGAAACTAGAGTTCGAATGGCTTATGTCTAGAACGCAAAGGTTCGGGATTTCCAAGATTAAAGTCTGGTTTAAATACCCAGGGGTATATCCTCGGCTTGAAATCTGTATAGCAGCCCCATAGATTGAGATAGCATCTGTATGCACCTCAATTCTGGATACTGATCCAACCTAGTCTGTCACCCTGTTGGAGAATAGGGAAAGCTGCGACCATAGTCAGGGAGAAAAGTAGTACCTGTGGTTCAACCAAGGAGAAGCGAAAGATCCCCAGCAGCATGAGGTAAGTCATTGCCAATTGCCCCTGTAAGGTACCTTTACCTCTTAGCTATTACATTGCATTTTAGCCACTACATTACAGTGCATTGCATGAATCCTCAATTTTCAAACCGGCTTCGCGTAGCGTATAAGTCCAACTTTCAAAACCGGCTTCGCGTAGCGTATAAGTCCAATCTTCAAAATCTTCTTGCATATCATTTTGCATTTTGCCCCCTCTGCCTACGGGCACATCTCTGTTTATCTTGTACGTTTGTCTAAGTCTTCGGCCTTGTCAAAAATGGGTTGTCTCTGGGCTTTGACATTCACTCCCGTCACTTGTGACTTCCAAGTTCTGTCAAAGAGGGGCAACTGTAGACACCCCGTTTTTGACCGACCTTAAGACTCAGACATCACCGATTGAGCGCTCGGTGATGTTGCATATCGTGCTCGTTCAGAAGTCTCAGAGTCGCGGCCGTGAGCCCTGCCTCCGGATTTTTGAACCCTCTTCTGTGCCTTGCCTCGGTTTGCGAACCAGACTCGGTTTTCTCTGTTTCTTTTCCGGAGGGGAGGGAGAGGTCCCGTAGACCATCTCTCAGTGGTCGAGGGCTACATTTTGTGGCTGTAGGCCATTTTTCCCATTTCGGAGCCCGGTTCCCGGTTTTCGGAACCGTCAGGCCGTGTGCCTCGGTTCGGGACCGCTTAACCATCTCCATTTGCTCTGATTTTTGGCATACATCTTATTTTCTCTCTTTCGAGGGACACTAAGGTCTGAGAGACCCACTTCGGGGTCGAATGCCATTTTCGATGCTTAACAGGCAGTTTTCGGGACCCCGAACCGCGTGTTTCGGCCCCCGAGCATTCGTTTTGCATCGATTTTCGTTCATTTTTGGCAGGTACCTCTGTTTTATCACTAGGAAGGTCACTGGAGGATGGGAGGCCAGCAATTATCTTGGCAACCAGTTATATTCCATTTTCGCCCTCCGGCACACTTTTTCTCACTTCCGAGCCAATGTTGAACACCTTGGGGCCACTTTCTTCAACCCCAAACAACATATTTGTGTTGTACACACATGGGAGGATCCTAATATCATATGGCCGGCCAGAAATTCCATTTGACCCTTTTGAACCCCTCTTAAAAATGGCATATTCTCTCTCCTGTTTTACAATTTCGAAATTCGAACCACAGGGTTGTGATGAGGACACCTGGGAGGACACCTTTTCGTGGTGGCCGGCCAGAAAATGAACTTGACCTTTTTGACGCCTAGCCGGCCGGCTAGGGGTGGTGGCTGGCCGGCCAACTGCAACTCCAAAAGGTGGCCGGCCATGATCCTCACATTTTGCACTTTACAGCTGTATAGCTGTTGTCCCCCAGAAATATCTAAATCCGGGGGACACCATTTGGGGAAAAGCTTTGGTCCTTTTCCCCCACCCTTTCCCTCCATGCTCCCCCTCTCCTTGGTCCTTATAACCAGCTGCCAACATTTGTTTTAAGGGTTCGAAAAATTGCTTCAAGCATATACATACATATCCCCATCCATCTCTATCATTTTCCTTGAAAAACTCCTAAGTTCTACCCCATTTCTTCATCACCACCAAGCACCACCACCACCACTCCATTCCAGAAGCAAGGGGAGGAATTCCAGCAGCTTAGAGTCATCAAAGTTGATCCAAGAAGCAACAAAAGCATTGGTCTTCAAGGGTAAGTCCACTTTCCCTCTTTTCTAGCTCATTTTTGCACCATTTCTTAGCCATATATGCCTACTGTTTTGAGCTCCGGCCCTAACTGAAAGTGGCCTTCTTTTGAGCTCTTCTTCACTTTTGCTTAAGGGCTCAACACTGTTTGAGGCCCCCATATTGCACTTGCTTCAATATCCTCCTTGAATGTCATTTTCTTGCATGATGTTTTTAGCCTATATGTGATCTGTTTTGGAGCATGATGTAAACTGTAAATAGGCTTATTTTGAGCCCCTCTTCAACATTGAAGAAGGGCTCATCACTGTTTGGGACCTCCATCTGCCACTTCATGTTATATCCCTCTTTGGTCCCCTTTTCTTGCATGCTTTGGCAGCCCATTTTGCTTCTGTTTTTGGCCTTTTTATAGTACTTAAAATAGTCTTATTTTGGCCCATTCTTCATGTTTCATTAAGGGTCTTTGGCCATTTGTGGAATATTTTGTAGACTTTGTGTTATAGCCTCTTTTGAGCCTCATCTTGCATGACATTTTGAGTGTATTTATGTTTGTTTTTGGGGTTTTTACAGTTCTGTAAATATGTATATTTTTGGTCCCTCTTCAGTGTTGTAGAAGGGAATTTTTCAGTTTGGGCTTTGTATCTACCACTTGCTTCTTTGGCCACCTTTTGGCCCATTTTCTTGCGTAAGAGCTTAGCCATATCTATGTTTGTTTTTAGGGTTTTTATAGTTCTGTAAAGTGGCTTATTTTGGGCCCCTCTTCAATGTTGTTGAAGGGCCCTAACCTGTTTGGGGTCAGCAGCTGTGAGTTGCTTCATAACCTCATATTTAGGGCCATTTTTGCATGCTTTTTTTTGCCCTATTTGTGTTTTCTTTTTGGCCATGCTTTGAACTGGAAAAATGCTTATTTTTGGGCTGCCTTGATACTGTCTATTCATTGCATGTCCATATTGTGCATGTTTGGTATAGCTATAGGCCATTTCGGGTGCCAAAATTCATGTTTCGGGAGAGATTCCATGCATCGGGTGTACTTTCGCCTCATTTCGGGGTTGTTTTCCCCCACATTTCAGTGCTGAAATTCCATTAGCATGTTCGCATATCATTTTCCATGCCATTGCATTGCATATGCCACTGCCTCGGTTTGCATGCCCGTGTGCACGCATTTCGAGGCGCTTCATTTTCATCCACCGGCCTCTTATGTGAGTGTGGCTGAGGCTCTCTCATGTTAGTATAAGTCCATGTTGCATTCTATATGCCATTTTAGCCATATTGCATTGCATATGCCATTGCCTCGGTTTGCGTGCCCGTGTGCACACATTTCGAGGTGCTTCATTTTCATCTGATGGCCTCCTATGTGAGTGTGGCTGAGGCTCTCTCATGTTGGTGTAAGCCCAATATTGCATTGCGTATGCCATTTCATCCATAGCATTGTGCATGCTCGGTTGTGTACTACCTCGTGTAGCCTGTGTGCCATTCCATGACATTGTGTATGTTAGGATTGTATCTTAGTTGTATTTCATGCATGTCATGCATATTGCATCGTGTTCGGGATAGGTGTTAGCCCGGGCACGAGAAACGAGGTGCGTTCCGTACTCCGAGTGACGGAACGTGTCTCAATTCCCCAGTCACCGACACTCCGGACTACCCATGATGGAGTTAGGTTTTTGTTGTGTTTATATGTGCATTCATTCCATATTGAGTTGCACATTTCGATTCCTCGGCCATCATGCATCAATATGCGCGATTGGTGGCACGAGGATCGAGGCATGCATACATTTGTGAAAATACATTGCCATGCCCCTTTCTTGCTCTCTGTTGCAGCAAAATGAAGAATCAGTGACCTTTTGGAGCTTGGCACGCATTTCAAGAAAAGGTGTAAACAAAGGCTAATCGGGGCATCCCAGTGGATTTCCGCGCAAGGCAGCCCAGACATGCATCATTCGTCAGAAGCAAGGCAGTCCCTGGCTTGCACGCCAGTTTTACAGTTTTCTTAGTTAATTTGATTAATTAATTAGGAATTTGTATACTATTAGGACTATAACGTTCGGACTGTACTATTCTTTTATTCAGGACTGTATATTTATTTTGGACCCTCTGCGCGAGGGCACAATTGTAATAAGTGTGCATGTGTGTGTTGTATGTCTTCCAACCCTACGTCTTTCTTCCCTTTTATTTACCTGCTTATGATGGTTAGATTAGGGCATATTTCAATTAGCATACAGTATGACAGCATGCTTGCATCATTCATCTGTTTTGCATACACCGGGCTCGGTACATCACACTAATTGCATTGTATTTCAATCTCAAAGTTGAATACGTGTTAGTTGTAGCATTCCATATGCGATGTTTAGAATAACCGAGCCTGCTATAGTTGCATTTTGCATGTGTTGCATTAGGCATTTCAGTATACTTAGGATCATGCATGATTTCTAATGTAGTTTCTGTTTTTGGCTTGGGGTACTCAGTAAGTTTTGTGCTTTAGCATCCTTGCATGCGTGTGAGTGACTGCCATGAATAGCATGCTTACCACGAGGCTAATTGCTTATGTGATATATCTGCCTGAATGCCTGTGGGTGAAGGTTGGGTTACTTAAATTGGAATAAATCATCAAATGTTTTAAGCCCACTAGGTAGTGGCAAAACCATCTTTTCTAAGCCCACCCGAGGGTGGCAAATCCACGTCTTAGCCTACCTGCGAGTAGCACCATCAAATCATTTTCAAACAAACAAACATGAAATGTTTTGTTCCAATTTCAGCGACTCAGTCTATGCTTGTATGTTGTGCGCATCACATAGTAACCTAGGCTAATAACCGGAATAAGGACACACAAAGTTTTCAAAAATAAATATCAAGGTTAGTAGAGGCCGATCTTTGATCGGGCGAGCGGGGGTGCTCACGAAGTGACCTTCCCCAATCGTACCCAAGTTCCCGAGCCGAGGCAACTTTGGTGATGACGGACACGTGGCCTTTGGCACCGAGTCAGGGTTTCCTAAATTTCCCATTAAAATACATTTAGGTGGCGACTCTGTATCTGGCAAAGCAGTCCATGTTTGGCACTTTTTTCAAAATCTGTTTTCTCAAAACGATTTGCCGGATTTGGACTCTTTGGTTCAGACTTAGAACCGTGACAAATTTGAGAGTCCTGAGCTGTAGTGACCCCAAATGAACGGAACGGGACTCATCCTCCCGGGGCGTTCGGGGACGTCTACACATGGCATGGCAACAAACGTATGCAAGCATACGAGCAAACATGGGGCCATGCAAATGGATGCAAAGATGGACTTATACATGATTTAGGCACCTCTAAATAGGCCTAAAACAATGGCCAAAATGCTATAATATGGAGGACCAAATACATACACACATGCACATAATTGAGAGCCAACACTTAAGCACAAATTGGACAACTCTCAAACACATTTGAAAGTGGCATAATATGGACTAATAGCATGCAACATAAGCTCTGAAAATGCATGTTAGGATGGTGCCAAACTAAGCAGCAAATCAAGCCAAACATGCAACAAATAGCCCAAGTGTTCAAAGCAAACCAATGGAGCATTGAACTACACTTAGCAAGATGAAACATGGCATGAAAGGAAGGACCAAAATCAGAGGCTTAGCAGGTTAAAACAAAGCTAAGAACACAATGACATGACATCCTAAGGGCCTAAACATGGTGGCATGCATGAAGGCACGAACATGGAGCATGAGATGACAACCTTACAGGGCATTAAAGGGACATCAAATGCAAGCTTACAAGCATACTATAAGGTCTGAAATGACATGGTGGATGGTCCCAAAACACCAAATCAATGCAAAAATGTCATGCTATACATGCACACACTTAAGGCCAACAAGCCAAAATACAAAGGGGCTATATGATGCATGCCAAATCCGACCCAAACAACCATGGACAGACCTAAAACATGGCAAAATATGCACAAAAGCTTCACAAGACTAAGCCTAAAACATGCTCCAACAAGGGCGAACAACCTAAGGCACATTGAGGCAATAACATGGCATTACATGGTAGGTATGCTAAGCATGTATGGTGTACCAAAACCAAGTAAAAACAGAGATATAATACAACATATTAAGCATGAAAAGCAGCCAATACATGGTCAATACACACTTTAACATGATGCTCCCTCAAGAGGCCAAAAATGGTCCATTTCAAGGACAACAAGGAGAGGGGGTGGCCCTCTCCTTTTAGAGACTTCAAGGCCCCATCTCCACCACTGAAATCCCTCAAGATTTCAGTGGTGAAGAGGCCCAAACACCAAAGTCTCAAAACTAGTACAAAATAGCACAAAATGAGGCCTTTCAAGGCCTAAGATGGGTCAAACACCCCCAAACCAAAAAACACTCTTAATAAACAATCAAGAGGGCTAAAAAACAGAACTTTTTTGTATTATACACTAAGCACAAAAACGAATTTAAGGCAGGTAAAAATACAATGCAAAAATGGGGTAAAAAGGGGTAAAATTCTTACCCTTGAAGACTTCTTCAACAATGGTGCTCCAATGGCCCTCTTTAGCTTGAATCCAACTCCAAAACTTCAAAACCAGTCCCTTAGAACCTCAAGAGCCAAAGGAAGGTGAAACACTATGTGTTTGTGTGCAATAGTAAGACACAAGTGCACTAAAACACACACAAGAGGGAAAAAGAGAGGGATAATGTGTATCAAACCCTAACCCTAGAACTCAAACCCTAACAATGGCTGTCTAAGCTCTCCAAAATATCTCAAGTGTCTCACAAGTGTCTAACCCTTGCAACAAGAGACCAAGCTTCTCTTTATAGAAGCTTATTGTCTTGTAAAGCTTACAAGACAAGCTTCCAAGAGAGAGATCCCTCCATACACGTGTATGGAGGGGAGCAAAAAGCAAGACAGCCGTCTTAAAATATCTGCAAAAGCAGATGCACAATAATCGGCCGGCCAAAAATGCCATTTTGGCAAAAAATAGTGCCGACCGGCAGAAGATAGTGCTGATCGGCAACAAATAGTGCCGGCCGGCAATATACATTGCCGGTGGAAGCAAAAACCAGCCGGTGGCCTCTAGCCACTGCCGGTGGTGAGTGAGGATGCCTCACAAGGCATTCCCTGCCCCTCCAAGGCAAAACACAAGTGTTTGGTGCAAAACCAGACACTAAACAGTCGAGTTCGGAGATCCTGAGGCAAGGCGCACGAGCCGAGACCTCCGGGAACTCCAAACGAACACAAACATGGATGATCACCGAGTGTTCAAACGGTGACATCCAAGTCTTGAGGACGGTCAAAAATGGGGTGTCTACAAAACCTGAAATCAAAGTGTTCCAATTTTTGCAAATTAGTCTATACTTATGTGCAATACATAGTAAAGTTAGTCTAATAACCGAAACAAGAGCATATAATGTAGATAATAATCACATCATGATTTGTAGGGTCCAATCTTTGATCGGGCGAGTGGGGTGCTTAATTCATGACCTTCACCTCTCGTACCTAAGTTCCTGAGCCTAGACAACTTTCGCGATGACAGATAAGTGGCCTTTGACACAAAGTCTCAGGTTTCCTAAATTTGCCAAAAATATTTAGGTTGTAACTCTTTAATCTAGCAAAGCAATCCGTTTTTGGCATAGTTGATTCAAAATCAATTTTCCAAAAGATTTGTCAGATTTAGACTCTTTTGTGTTTATCTATTTCACATTGCACTTGTGGAATCAGATTTAGAACCACGGGAGTCCGAACTGTGGGGCTGATTGTATCCGAAAGGAGCATGAAAAGTTGGGCTACACACACCACACTAGTAAAACCTCATCACTTATTGCCTACCATCTCACCCTTAACTCTAAATGGGTTATCTCCGCACTAAATCCCTTTTTCTACGAATGCACTTACAACCTTAACCGAATTCACAACAACGAAAATCACATACTTATTCTCATGCACCGAGTCCACTGGCAAAGGCCTACTACACTACAACACCATCTGTATGCACCCCATTTTTTGCCGCCCTTAAGACTTGAGGGCCTTAGGTTGATCACTCGATGATAAAAAGTTATGATGTACAAATGTTTGATTTCTTCAGCAAGAAGAACTTCTAAATCCCAACCTTACGCCCCATTTGGACCAAAACCATTTTAGACCAAAACTATTTTAGACCTTAAAACCCTTTGTTCGAAAATATTTTTCCAAATGCTTCTACGATGTTCCAAGGCTTGCATTTTGTTTAAAATATTGCACTTTTTGGTAAGCCGAGCAAGGACAAAGTGGAAATAAGTGGCTGGGAGGTGAAATCTATGAAGAAATCTTTAAAAACATCTTATTTATAGGTTTGGAGTTTAAGGAATAGGAGGGGATGGAAGAAAACTAGTTGGGGAAGAGGTTGGGCATCAATCCGTTAAGATAAAAATGAGTAGCCTTCACTAAAATAGGCATATCTCTTTGTACCCTTAGACTTTAGATGTGACGCTACCACCATTGGAACGTAGACTTCTGGAGCTTCAATTTAGACTTAAGAATCACCTAAAACCGAGTTTGGATGAGGGAGATATGCCCCTTTGAAGTTGGGCATGAGAGCAGTTTTTGGTGGTCGACCGTCCACTAAAGTAGACGGCCAACCACTAGTAGTGTACAGTCGGCCAGTTGTGAAAATTAGGCCATTTTGAGTGGATTGGCCAAACAAGTGTCCCCACTAGTGTACGACCAGCCAGAAGAAGTGGAGGGCCTGCCAGAAGAGGTGAATGGCCGGCCACTTGTGTCAAAACAGATATTTTGGTGCCAGCTGTCTCCGCAGGTGCATGCACTGCACCAGCTGTCTCTATATTGTTATTTCTGACTTGAGAGAGTGTTTTTCTATATATAAATGACCACCCCTCTTGAAATTAGGTTAGAAAAATTTACGAAAGCTCCAAAACTTGCATAGCACTCTCTCTCTCTATCTTGCAACCTGCACACTCTCTCTCTCTACACTTCCTAAACCAAAAATTAGGCTCTTCTTGCTTAGGTTCTTGAGCTCAAATCTCAGCCCTTAAGAGTGAGAACTTGTTGGTTTGTGAACAAAAGTGTAACTCCTTTGCACTACTAGCTCCTTTGCACTACTTCTTTCCTCTCTTTGCTTGCTGTTTTGGAACTGTTTTTACACTGTTTTTATGGGTTGAAACTTGCAGTTTAAACTATCAAAGGTGGAGGGGTTAACCACCCTTATTTGAACCTTGTTTCCTAAGCTTTTACCTTTGTGTTTCCCGTCTCTTCCTCAAATTTTTTTCAAAATTTTACCACTGATTTTCAGAGGTTTTCAGAGGCTAAAAATGTTATTTTTAGGTCCCAAAAATGAAGGGGTTAGCCACCCCTCATGCTTGTTTACTAGCTCAATTTCTCCATTATTTTAGCTTACTCTTTTGGCTTTTTTTATATCAATTCCAGCATTGTTTGAGCTTATTTTAGGACTATTTTTAGGTGTTTATTTCATTTAAGTTTTGTATAGTATACTTATAATGTAATGGTCCTCATAGGTTTGGTGGTTTAGGTTTTAGACACCAACTTATTTTAGTGGATATCATTTATTTTTATGCCTTTCATACTTGTGTTCACATGTAATCACCTCTGCAACCTCCCTTCTTTCTTGGCTTTTTATTGCTTTGAGAGTTGTTTCAAATAAGTATTGATTAAGCTAGAGATAGAGATCCTTGTGCTTAATGGTTTAATCCCTTTAAGGGTTCATTACCAATGGCATGACATCTCTCTCATGCCCAAAACAATCCTTGGTTTGACACTTCTCTCAATTAGTGGACTTAATGCTCATTTTTTGACTAAAATGGCCATTGAATAGAAAGGTAATTAAAAGAGGTAATAAAATTTGGACTAAAATGGAACAAGATAATAAAATAAAGTCTTGGGTTCAATCGGACGTTAATTGAACCCCTTGAGTCTTGAGTCATTTCATACTTGTTAGTGATGAAAATGGCTTAAGAGTTAAGTGTCAACCACTTCCCTTGATCAATTCCATGATAGGGAGGAGGTTTTGTTGGTCTTGTAGTTTCACTTACTGAGCCTTTGTCCAATCGAGTCATGGATCATCATGCAATACCCTTTCCCTTGATCAATTCCACTTTTACTAACCGGTCGGCCACCTCTTTTCAGCATGGTAGTGTCATTTTTCTGCAAAATAGAGCAGAAGTTAAGGCAAAACAGAAGCATTTTTTGCAGGCAAAATAGTCCTGGCAGCAGAATAGAAGTGTTTCCTGGAGGATGTTCAAGTTGGCATGTATGGTTCCTTAACCCCCGCTCGAGTTTAATTAGTTTACATAGCTCTTAGATAATTAATTACTTAGCTAGTTCATTTTATGTTGTAATTAATCAATTAGATCAAATTCGTGTTGTAATTAATTAGTTTAGTTCTAATTGTAAATAATTAGCTAGTATAGTTAATTAGTTAATTAGTTCATTTAATTCATTTGGTTTGTAATAGTTAGTTAATTCGTAGTAATTAGCTAGGATATTCATTAGGACCCTCCTACGCGAGGGCAACAATGTGGTAATGTGTATGTCTTCCAACCTCACGTCTTTCTCCCTTTTATTTACCCGCTTATGATGGATAGTGTAAAGCTTCATGGTTCTCTTAGCATTTTTCACGATTTGCATCCGTTTGTCTTGCATGCATAAGGATCGGTTCATCATTCTAACAGCATTGTGATTTATTACTTTCGTGAATACGTGCATCACTGCATGCTATCAATGTAATTCACATGACATATTAGACAATCGAACCTGTTAGGTGCATTAGTCATTTTGCATCATTAGGATCATGCATTTTTTCGAACTATTCGTTTGGCTTGCCTTGGCGTACTAGGTGAGCTCTGATTGCTTTAGCATATCCTATGTGTGTGATTGTTGCCATATCAAGCATGATTACCATGAGGCTAAGTGCTTACGTGTATACGTCTTCTATGCCTGTGGATGAAAGCTAATTGCTCAAATTGGGATAATTTGATAAATGTACATATGAGATCATTTTTTCAAGTGGTACATATTCAAAACAATTTTCAAACAAACATGAAATCAAAGTGTTCTAATTTTTGCAAATTAGTCTATACTTGTGTGCATCACATAGCAAGATATCCTAATAATCAGAACAAGAGCATATAATGTAAATAAGAATCACATCATGATTAATAGAGGCCTATCTTTGATCGGGCGAGTGGGGTGCTCAATTCATGACCTTCCCCTCTTGTACTTAAGTTCCCGAGCCAAGACTGTAGCTTGACTTTTCTTGCTCCTTTCAGATACGACTAGCCCTATAGTTCGAACTCTCGTGGTTCAGAATTTGATCTTATAAGTGCAATGTGAAATAGATAAACACAAAAGAGTCCAAATCTGACAAATCTTTTGGAAAAATGATTTTGAATCAAAATGCCAAAAATGACTGTTTTGCCAGATACAGAGTTGCCACCTAAATATTTTTGGAAAATTTAGGAAACCCATGACTCATGCCAAAGGCCACGTACCCGTCATCACCAGGATTGTCTCAGCTTGGGAACTTAGGTACAAGAGGGGAAGGTCAAGAATTAAGCACCCCACTTTCCCAATCAAAGATCAGACTTTACTAATCATGATGTGATTCTTATTTACATTATATGCTCTTGTTCTAATTATTAGACTATTGTTACTATGTGTTGCACGCAAGTGTAGACGAATTTTCAAAAATTAGGACACTTTGATTTCATGTATGTCTTTTAAAAATGGTTTCGAATATGTACCACATGAAAAAGTGATCGCATATGTACATTACTCAATTTATTCCAATTCAAGCAGTTAGCCTTCATTTACAGGAATTCAAACATATGTATCATTTAAACACTTAACCTTGTGGCAAGCATGCTAGACATGGCAACAATCACATTCATGCAATATGCTAAAGCAATAAATGCTTACCCCAATTCCCGAGGCGACCCAAAAGAAACAAGAGTTAGAAAACGTGCAGGCCCCTAACTAATGCAACATGACTAATGCAACACATGAAATGATGCAATTAATAGGCTCGGCTACTAATTATGATATGTGAATCAATTTGAAAGCATGTGGTTTAAACACGTATTCAACGAAGTAATAAACGAAAATGCTTTGTTAGAATGATGAACCGAGCCTCGATGCATGGAAGACAAGTGAATGCAAACATGGGAAATGCTAAAAGAAACATGATGCTCTAAACTACCCGGTATAAGCAAGCAAATAAAAGGGAGAAAGACGCGGGGTTGGAAGACATACACATTATTACGTGTTTGCCCTCGCATAAGAGGGTCCAAATAAATGCCTTAGCTAATTACTATGAATTAACTAACTATTACAAACCAAATGAAGTAAATTAACTACACTAGCTAATTATTACAACACCATAAATTAACAAACTATTTTAGGTAATTAATTAAGTACAACACAAAACTAACTAATTAGTTACAAGTCCGCTACTTTAATTACAACATGCTACTATTACAACATTATTTCAACGGACCTCGAGAATCGATGGCTGGTTCGTGCATGGATGCGGATTTCCACCCAAAAATGCTATCCGTTTTGCTACCGGAATGCCTTTGTTGCACAGTTAGAAAATCGCATTGTTTTTCCACCTCAGCCTCTACTCTGCTCTACTCTGCTTTGCTGGAAAAGGGACACTGCCTAGCTGGAAGAAGTGACCGGCAACCCAGAAGTAGTGGCCTGCTGCCCAGTAAAAGTGGCCTGCCGGCCACTAATGTTGGTACTTTCCTACAGCAACAGAGAACAAACAGAGCACGAACAGAGTATTCTTAAGGGATGTTTGTCCACCCTACCTCTCCTTATCAGTAAACAGGTCAAAAGAGGGGTAGGCTTTGTCCGCAAGTGTAGCTTGTCTTTTTGTGCTCCTTTTGGATACGACTAGCCCTATAGTTTGGACTCCCTTGGTTTTGAATCTGATTCCACAAGTGCAATGTGAAATAGATAAACACAAATGAGTCCAAATTCGACAATTCTTTTGGAAAATCGATTTTGAATCAAAATGACAAAAATTGACTGCTTTGCCAGATACAAAGTCGCCACCTAAATATTTTCGAGAAATTTTAAAAACTATGACTCATGCCAAAGGCCACGTGTCCGTCATCACCAACATTGTCTCGGCTCGGGAACTTAGGTACGAGAGGGGAAGGTCATGAATTGAGCACCCCACTCGCACTATCAAAGATCGACCTCTACTAATCATGATGTGAACCTTATTACATTATATACACTTGTTCTGATTATTAGGCTATCATTACTATGTGATGCGCACACAAGTGTAGACTAATTTACAAAAATTGGAACACTTTGATTCATGTTTGTTTTGAAAATTGTTTCGAATATGTACCACTCAAAAAAGTGATCTCATATATACATTACTCAAATTATTCTAATTCAAGCAATTAGCCTTCATCCACAGGCATTCAAGCAATTTATCAATTTAGCATTTAGCTTCATGGCAAGCATGCTAGACATGGCAACAATCACGCTCATGCAATATGCTAAAGCACAAAAGTGCTCACCTAGTACTCCGAGGCGAGCCAAAAGAAACAAAAGGGTTAGAAAATATACATGCTCCTAACTAATGCAGCAAGGCTAATGTAACACATACAAGATGTAATTTAATAGGCTCGGCTAATCGTCATGACATGTGAATCAATTTGATAGCATGCGTTTTAACACTTATTCAACTAAGTATTTTAAATGACAATGCTTTGTTTAGAATGATGAACCGAGCCTAGATGCATGCAAGACTAGTGGATGCAAATCATGGAATATGCAAAATGGAACATGATGTTCTATTCTATCCATTATAAGCAAGTAAATAAAAGGGAGAAAGACACGAGGTTAGAAGACATGCACATTATTACAAGTTTTGGCCCTCGCATAGGAGGGTTCGAATGAATGCCCCAGCTAAGCTATTTACTAATTATTACAAACCAAATGAATAAATTAGCTACACTGGCTAATTAACTAATTATTACAACAACAAATTTAACTAGCTGCGCTAGTGTACAACCCAAAACTCACTAGCTATTTGAACTAATTAGTTACAAATCCACTATTCCAAGCACAACATGCTACTATTACAACATTATTTCACAGATCCCAAAGATCGAAGGATGGCTCATGCATGGATGCATAATTCCACCCGATAATGCTCTCTGTTTTGCTACCGGAATGCTTTTGTTGCATAGTTAGAAACTTGCATTGTTTTTCCACCCCAGCTTCTACTCTGCTCTGCTAGAAAAAGGACACTGCCTAGCTGAAAAAGTGGCTGGCAACCTAGAAGTGGTGGCTTATAGGCCACTAATAGTGGGTTGTCGTCCAATAAAAGTGGCCCACCGACCACCGATGTTGGTTCTTTTTTGCAGCAACAGAGGACAAACAGAGCACAAACCAGAGTATTTTCAAGGGAAGTTTGTCCGCCTTGCCTCTCATTATCAGCAAACAAGTCAAAGGAGGGGTAGGCTTGATTCGTAAGCCATCAATTGATACAATCTCATTGCGTGATGACTTATGAACCAAGGGACACAGTTTCAATAAATGCATAACAAAAGACCAACAAAACCTCCTCCTTATCATGAATTAATCAAGGGAAGTGGTTGACCTTGGAAATTGGAACCATTTCATCACTTAACAAGTATGAAATGACTCAAGTCTCCATGTGTTCAATTAACGTCCGATTGAACACAAATCCTTATTATCTTGTTCCATTTTAGTCCAAGTTTTATTACTTCATTTTAATTACCTTCCATTCCTTAATTCATTAAGTCCAAAAATAAAGATTAAGTCCTCTAATGGAAAAAAGTACCAATCCAAATGTTGTTTTAGGCATGGCAGAGATGTCATGCCATTGGTAATGAACCCCCAAAGGGATTAAACCATTAAGCACAACAACCTCAATCTCAAGCTTAAACAAACAATCGGTTTGAAACCACTTTCGAAGCAAAGGAAAAACCAAGAAATGAGGGAGGTTACAGAGATAATTAGAGGTGAAAACAAGTATGGAAAGCAAGAAATAAATGTTATCAACTCAAATAGGTTGGTGGCTAAGGCCTAAATCACCAAGTCTATGAGGACCATTACATTACAAGCATGCTATACAAAGCTCAAATCCAATGAATAACTAAAAATAGTTATAAAATAGCCAAACATAGTGTTGGACTTAAGACAAAAATAGCTAAAACAATAAGCTAAAATATTGAGGGATTAAGCTAGCACACAAGCACAAGGAGGGGAGGCTAACCCCTCCACTTTTGGGACTTCAAAACATGATTTTCGCATCTGAAAAACCTCCAAAAATTAGTGGTAAAAAGATAAAAAAAAAAAAAATTGATGAGAAGGCAGGAAACACAAGGGTAAAGGCCTTAGAAGCAACGTTTAAAGAAGGGTTGTCAACCCCTCTATCTTTAATGGCCTTAAACCACAAGTTTTAGCCCAAAAATAAAGGTAATAAACAGCTTAAGAACAATAAGAAAAGATAGAAAACAAGTAGTGTAGAGATGGTATAAAAGCACTAGAATGTATACCTCTTGAAGGTGGAATGATCCTTTGAGTTAGAAACCACTAATTCCACACTCTCAAGTGCCTCGAGAGCTAAAAAGAGAGCTTAAATCACCTCAGCAAGGAACTCTCTAGGTTTGCTTTAGAGTGTTTAGGCAAAGACCATGTAAGTTGCAAGAGATGGAGTATTATAGAGAGAGAGAGGGAGAGAGAGAAGTTTTCCAAAATTTTGCTCTTCAAAAATATTTTCTCACTTCTAAATTTTTCTAACCTTGACAACATAAGAGAGGGTCATCTATATATAGAAATATATGAGAGACCCTCGAAAATATCCTTACAAACACAGCTACAATGGTACATGTATCTGTAGGGATAACTGGCAAAAAATATCTATTTTTTTGCACTAGTGGCCGGCAAGCCACATAAATGGGCGGCAAGCCACACTAGTGGATGGCAGGTCCCTGAATGTTTAGACCTGAAAAAACACTGTTTTGGTCCAAAACAAGGTACAAGGTTTGTAGTTCAACACTGAGGTTTCCTGCTGAAGAAGTCAAGCATTTGGCAAGCATATACATTCATCATTGAGCGATCAATCAGTGGCACTCAAGTCTTAAGGGCCGCCAAAAATGGGGTGTCTATAGCAAGCCATCAATCGGCACAATTCATTGCATGATGACTTATGAATCAAGGGATACAATTTTCATACTAGAAGACTCTGAAAACCTCCTCTTTATTATGGATTGATCAAGGGAAGTGGTTGACCTTGGAAACTTGAACCATTTCATCACCAACAAGTATGAAATGAATCAAGTCTCCATGTGTTCAATTAACGTCTGATTGAACACCAAATCATTTTATTCTCTTGCGCCATTTTAAGCCATTGATTACCCCTTTTAATTACCTTCTATTCCTTAGTCAATTAAGTCCAATAATGAGATTTAAGTCCACTAATGGAGAGAAGTACCAAACCAAATGTTATTTTAGGCATGAGAGGGAGATCATGCCATTGGTAATGAACCCCCAAAGGGATTAAACCATTAAGCACAATATCACCCTTTTAAGCTTAAACAACACTCCTTTTGGAGCAACTCTCAAAACAAAGAGAAAAAGCCAAGAAAGGAGGGAGATTGCAAAGATACTTAGAGGTGAATACCAGTATGGAAAGCTAGAAATGAATGCTATCAACCCAAATAGGTTGGTGGCTAAGGCGTAAACCACCAAGCCTATGAGAACTATTACCGTACAAGCATACTATACAAAGCATTAATGAAGCTAACTCATAAAAATAGTCATAAGGCAGTCCTAAAGTAAGCAAAAATAGTGTTGAAATTCACATGGAAAAGCTTGAAAATGTTAGCCATGTGGGAGTCAAATAATGGCAAAATAAGAAGGCGCATACCTTAGAAGACCGATATTAATCGGCTGTATCCTACGAGAATGGGAAGTCGAATATAATATATGTGCCGAATAAGTGTAGATCCTTAGAGCCGAATAAGAGAAAGGACAATGATTAAAAAGTAGGCCCTGGCCCCGAGGATCAAAAGGAACAGGTATAAATACAGGAACAATGGATTGAGAAAGGTATGTAAGAATCACTTCACTTAACTTAGTAAACAAGTTATCGGAAGTGTCTGAACTGACTTGTCCTTCGGAGTGCTAATTCCAGCACCCCCGACCGGAATGTTTGTATCTTTTCAGGTGACTAGCTGAGGATCACTAGCGTCTCCCAGAATCTGAAGAGTATTTCCAAACCACTTCTCCACAATTGGTGCCGTCTGTTGGAATACTCAAATATATCCATGGCAGGCGTGACTGAAGATCCTCCGATAGCCACTGATGAGACCGCACAGAGAGATGACCTTACTCCAGCAAATATGCTCGGAAAGGAAACCATCGCTGCAAGACGTGCCTTGAACTTCAACTCACCAACGACTTCAGCGCAAGAGACAATGCAAGCGATCATGGAACAAGCAAAGCAGAATGAACAAAGGCTGTAGAACATGATCGCTGAAAATGAACGTCTCCGTCAAGATTTGGCCCTAGAAGTAGCAAAATCCAGAGAGGCCGTGCACCAAGATCCCGAACGACCTCCGAGGGCAGGTGGACAACGACCTCGAGCCTGACCAAAGGATACCGATAGCGACTCCAACTCATTACCCACGGAGCTCAACAAGAAGGAACGATCTGAAACTTCCAGCTCCTCCGAAAAGAGTCTACATACAAGGAACAAGCGCAGAAGAAGTAGCTCAGATGAAGAGGACCAGCACGATCCTTTTGTCCGACGGATTGCAAGGGCGGCCCTGCCCAAGAAGTTCAAAGCTCTGTCATTCACTCTTTACGACGGAAAATCAGACCCCACTGATCATATCCATCACTACAAGCAGGCCATGACATTGCACGCAGAGAACGAAGCCCTTATGTGCCGGATATTCCCCAACAGCCTAGGGCCATTTTTTGTCAGGTGGTATTACAAGCTGAAGCCGGCTTCGATCAAAAGCTTCCATCAATTACAAAAATCCTTCAGGGCTAGGTTCATCACCAATAACGTACAACCGAAACAAGCCGACTCTCTCTGGGCTATGCAGATCTAGTCAGGAGAAACACTCAGAGCGTATTCGACGAGCTATTGGGAGTGCTTCAACCTCGTCGACGGCGCTTGCAACGACTCCATGGCCATTACCGCCTTCATAATGGGACTACATCCTGACAGTGCTCTTCGCAGTTCCCTGACCAGAAGACCCCCCAAAACAGTCTAGGCGTTGATGAAGAAAGTTGAAGAGTATTGCAAAGTGGAAGATGATGCCTTGAGAATAAAATCCGGACAAATGTCCAACAAAATGGCCCCCTTTAAATTGCTCAACCAATAAGTTCCGTGCCACCTCCGAGCCCTGAGCCACGACAACGCGCTAAACGAGACAAAAGGTGGGACTCTCGCCGATCAAGCAATCAATGCTCCCACCGAACGAATGAACAACTGCAAGTCGACAGCAGGCGCTCGAGGCGTGCCGACAAGAAGTACACAGAGTTGTCAGAACCAATCACTGCAATAATGACCAAAGTCCAACACCTTCCATTCTTCAAATGGCCGTCAAAGATGGTGGGGCCACCCGACACACGAAGAAGGGATAGGCGGTGCGAGTATCACAAAGATCACGGCCACGAAACCGAGAGTTGTTATGCATTAAAGGATCACCAGGAAGAACTGGTGCAAGACGGCCGACTGCAACAGTACGTGAGAAAGGGAAAGCCAATCAAGGCATTAGCCTTGAAGCAGGACTCACCTCCACTTGGCGTGATCCATATAATCTACAGCCTGCCTGCATCCGCAACCGTGCACACAATTCAATCACATCCAATCCCCCAAAAGCAACGTATTCTGACCGAATGGCCCAGAGAAGCTTCGACAATTACTTTCAATGACTCCGATCTTAGTGGCACAACAGCCTCCCACATCGATCCGTTGGTTATCAAATTACGCGTAAATTGTTTCACCATTGAACGCATTCTCATAGACCCAGGGAGTACTTTAGAGGTTATGTATTACAAAACTTTCATCAAACTCGGCTTCAACGAGTCAGATCTGTCTCCGGCGCCTCACCCATTGTTCGGCTTTATTACGAATCCTGAGTACCCGTTAGGGAAGATCATACTACCTGTTCGAGCGGGCTCCAGAACGGTCGAAGTAGAATTCCTAGTCGTAAAGCTCCATTCGCCGTATAATGTCATCATGGGGCGAACCTGGTTACATATTATGAAGGCCATTCCAAGCACTTATCATCAGCTTGTGCGCTTCCCGACAACCTATGGCATTGAAGAAATCTGTGGCTCCCCGTAATCAGCACAAGCAGAGATTTTATGAAAACTCTATCATTGACCCGACCTGTGGGCTTTGATACTTGTATATATCTCACTTCTGCAATGCAAACCATTTTTCTTCGTCGCTTAATTCATTTCTCAAAGCCCCCTTTGGTGCATAACACCTTAGGGCCGATTAAGACTCCGGATTCGGAGCGCCCTTCGTGGATATCATGATTGGCCACATTAAGTCTCCGGATTCGGAGCCCCCTTTGGTGCATGACACCTTAGGGCCGATTAAGTCTCCAGATTCGGAGCCCCCTTTGGTGCATGACACCTTAGGGCCGATTAAGTCTCCGGATTCGGAGCCCCGTTTGGTGCATGACACCTTAGGGCCGATTACGACTCCGGATTCGGAGCGCCCTTCATGGATATCACGATTGGCCACATTAAGTCTCCGGATTCGAAGCCCCCTTTGGTGCATGACACCTTAGGGCCAATTAAGTCTCTGGATTTGGAGCCTCCTTTGGCGCATGACACCTCAGGGCCGATTAAGACTCTGGATTCGGAGCGCCTTTCGTGGATATCACGATTGGCCACATTAAGTCTCGGAATTTTGAGCCCCCTTTGGTGGATGACACCTCAGGGCCGATTAAGACTCCGGATTCGGAGCGCCCTTCGTGGATACCATGATTCGCCACATTAAGTCTCCGGATTCGGAGCCCCTTTGGTGCATGACACCTTAGGGCCGATTAAGTCTCCATATTCGGAGTACCCTTCGGCACGAACAAAACAAAATAAAACAAAACACACCAACATCCAAAATAAGGTGCTTAACTAAGCATATAAAAAATTCTGAATAAGACGCAAATGTTTGAAATAAAACTTCTTATTTTACCGAACAGTTGTTACATAAACGCAACCCGCATTTGAGCATTACAATACCTATTTTCAACCTCAAAAGCTAAAAAGGGGAAAAGACACGTTGGTAAAGCGGCAGCGCCGAATCAACTCCCGTCACCCGAAAGTCCTCCACAGTTTGCAATGCCTTGAGCCAACTGTGCCCAAGCCCATGACTTGCGCATTGCCAAACTTCCCCTGATACCATTGGCAATGTCAAGGCAAAGATCCAGGACAAGGAAGGAAAAACCCAATGGTCGTTGCCTTTCCTTTCGGGGTGATCTGCTTTGACAATTTGAAGACTCATGCCAACTTTTGGACGCCCTACCTCCCATACGGATGGGTCCTCTGCCGCGCTCCATTGCAACACCAAGCTCGGCTGAACTCCGAGCCTCTCTAACTAACATCCCCACTTATCTCACCTCACATAATAAGTGATTGTTTATCTGCGCGAAGCGCCCACTCCTTTTATTTTCAATACTGGTAGCACCCTCGAGGCAATCTCATTAATTGTGAAAACCTCAATCGCCCGGTGCCAACTGGATCGACCCGCCTGGGGCAAGGGCAGATAGATTTATCAATATATTCGGCTCAAGTGCTCCAGCCGGCCCATGAATCGACTTCAAAACTCCTGAGTGATCATGCACCGCCTGGGGCAAGGGCAGATATATTTATCAATATATTCAGCTCAAGTGCTCCAGCCGGCTCATGAATCGACTTCAAAACTCCTGAGTGATCATGTACCACCTGGGGCAAGGGCAGATAGATTTATCAATATATTCGGCTTAAGTGATCCAACCGGCCCATGAATTGACTTCAAAACTCCTGAGTGATCATGCACCGCCTAGGGCAAGGGTAGATAGATTTATCAATATATTCGGCTTAAGTGATCGAATATATTCGGCTTAAGTGATCCAGCTGGCCCATGAATCAACTTCAAAACTCCTGAGTGATCATGCACCGCCTGGGGCAAGGACAGATTAATCAATCTATTCGAATTAAGTGCCCCAGTCGGCCCACGAATCGGTTCACCAACGTAATACCCACGAACTATTCAGCATACGAATGATAAGTCAATATTGCCAAGATATTGAATCGTAGAAAGCTCAATAGAGTAATCATTTTATCTAAAGTAGTGAAAGGCAAAAATTCTTCACTAACATAACATCACAAACTGTGCATAAGTAGTAGTGAAACGACAAGGTAATTTTCATTAATAAATTGAGCGCAGACAGTAACCAATTTATACATGAAAACTACTCGGAACCAACAAAAGTCCTTAAAACAAAAACATACATCAAATGGGAAAGCATTTCATAAAATTCGAATGACTCCCAGATCAATCCTCGGGGTCAGACTCAAGTGGCTCAACGTCCACCTGCTTATAAGGAATTGGCAAGGCCAATGTAGCCCTAGCGGCATCAAGGGCCTTAAGCCACCCATGTTTGAATCCCCGATTCTCAAACTTGGGGACTTCATCTACGTATTCCTCGAAGGCGACGCCGCCCGCGGGGGACCTCGCTACAGCTCGGACTCTTAAGTTGTCACGGTTCCTAATCTGAACCAAAGAGTCCAAATCTGGCAAATCGTTTTGAGAAAACTGATTTTTGAAAAAGTAGTGCCAAACATGGACTGCTTTGCCAGATACAGAGTCGCCACCTAAATATTTTATTTTGGGAAATTTAGGAAACCCTGACTCGGTGCCGAAAAGGCCACGTGTCCGTCATCACCAAAGCTACTTCGGCTCGGGAACTTGGGTACGATTGGGGAAGGTCACTTCGTGAGCACCCCCGCTCGCCCGGTCATAGACCGGCCTCTACTAACCATGATATCAATTTTTGAAAACATTGTGAGTTCTTATTCTGGTTTATTAGCCTAGGTTACTATGTGATGCGCACAGCATACAAGTATAGACTGGGTCGTCCGAATTGGAACAAAACACTTCTTGTTTGTTTTTGAAAATGGTTTGCTACCCGCAGGTAGGCTTGAAACATTTGATGATTTATTCCAATTCAAATAACCCAACCTTCACCCACAGGCATTCAGGCAGTTATATCAGATAAGCACATACCCTCATGGTAAGCATGCTATCATGGCATTCACTCACACTCATGCAAGGATGCTAAAGCATAGAAACTCACCGAGTACTCCAAGCCAAAATAGAAACTCATTAGAAATCATGCATGAATCCTAAGTATACAGAAATGCCTAATGCAATACATGCAAAATGCAACTATAGCAGGCTAGGCTATTCTAAGATGGCGTATGGAATGCTACAACTATCATGTATTCAATTTGGAATTGAAAGTACAATGCAGTTAGTATGATGCGCCGAGCCCGGTGCATGCAATACAGATGAATGATGCAAACATGCTGTCATACTGTATGCTAATTTAAACATGCCCTAATCTAACTATCATAAGCGGGTAAATAAAAGGGAGAAAGACGTGGGGTTGGAAGACATACATCACACTCACCCACACTTATTACAGTTATGCCCTCACTCGGAGGGTCAAATAAATATACAGTCCAGATATTACAGTCCCAAATAAAAGAATATTACAGATTTCTAATTAATTAATGAATTAACTAAGAAAGCAAATAAAAATGGCATGCAAGCCAGGGACTGCCTTGCTTCTGATGGATGATGCATGTCCGGGTTGTCTTGCGCGGAAATCCACCGGAATGCCCCAATTAGCCTCTGTTTACACCTGTTCTTGAAATGCGTGCCAAGTTCCAAAAAGTTGCTGATTCCTCATTTTGCTGCAACAGAGAGCAGGAAAGGGGCACAGCAATGTATTTGCACAGATATATGCATGTCTCGATCCTCGTGCCACCAATCACGCATACTGAGGCATGATGGCCGAAGAGTCGAAATGCACAACTCAATATAGGATGAATGCACATGAAACTACAGCTAAAACCTAACTCCATCATGGATAATCCGGAGTGTCGGTGACTGGGGAATTGAGACACATTCCGTCACTCGGAGTACGAAATGTACCTCGTTTCCCGTGCCCGGGCTAACTCCTATTCCGGACACGATGCAATATGCATGATATGCATGAAATGCAACTAAGATACAATCCTAACATACACAATGCTATGGAAATGAAATGCCTCGAAATGCGTGCACACAGGCGCGCAAACCGAGGTAATGATATGTGTCTCGAAATGCGTGCACACAGGCACGCAAACCGAGGCGATGATAAATACAATAAAAATGAGATGCCTCGAAGTACGTGCACACAGGCACGCAAACCGAGGGGATGACTGATTGCTATGAAAATGAGGTGCCTCGAAATGCGTGCTCATGGGCACGCAAACCGAGGCGATGGTAAATGCAATGAAAATGAGATGCCTCGAAGTACGTGCACACGGGCACGCAAACCGAGGTGATGATAGATGCTATGAAAATGAGGTGCCTTGAAATGCGTGCATACTGGCACGCAAACCGAGGTGATGACAGAATAACATGGAAATGACAAATGGGCTTATACCAACATGAGTGAGCCTCAGCCACACTCACATAGGATGCCGTTCGGATAAAAATGAAGTGCCTCGAAATGCGTGCACACGGGCATGCAAACCGAGGCACTAACAGAATATGATGAAATGATATGGAAATGACAAATGGGCTTATACCAACATGAGTGAGCCTCAGCCACACTCACATCGGATGCCATCGGATAAAAATGGAGTGCCTCGAAATGCGTGCACACGGGCACGCAAACCGAGGCGGTGGCAGAATATGATGAAATGATATGGAAATGACAAATGGGCTTATACCAACATGAGTGAGCCTCAGCCACACTCACATCGGATGCCATCGGATAAAAAAGAGGTGCCTCGAAATGCGTGCACACGGGCACGCAAACCGAGGCAATGGCAAATATGATGCAACATGGCAAAAATGATAGGCAAGCATGCGAATGAAATTTCAGCAACAAAATATGGGGAAAACGGTCCCGAAATGAAGCGAAATGACATGAAATGCAAGGAAATGACCCGAAATGTGAATTTAGGTACCCGGAATGGCCTATAGCTATGCTAAACATGCACAACACGGACATGCAATGCAAAGACAGAAGCTAGACAGTCCCAAAATAAGCACTTTTCCAGTTTATAACATGGCCAAACAGTAAGTATAGATATGGCAAAAATGGCATGCAAGAATACGGTATTTTCAAGGGGTATTGAAGCAAGTGATATAAACAAAACCCAAACTGAAAAACTTCCTTCTACAACACTGAAGATGGACCAAAAATATGAACATTTACAGTATATGGAAGCCTCAAAATCAGTATACAAATATGCTAAAAATGTGATGCAAAGCAAGGCTTAAAAGGTGCTATAACATGAAGTATGCAAAATAATCATCAAACAGAAAAAAAGTGTTAATGAAACATGAAGTATAGGCCAAAATAAGACTATCTCTAGGCCTGTAAAATGGCCGAAAACAAAAGCATGGTAGGCTAACAAAACATGCAAGAAAACGAACCGAAAGTGAGATATAACATGAAGTGGCTTATGGAGGTCCCAAAACATGAAAGACCCTAAACAAAACATGAAGAATGGACCAAAATAAGGACTTTTTCAGAACTGTAAAATGGCCAAAAACCTAAGCATGGTAGGCTGCCATTGCATGCAAGAATGGGGAAGAAAAGTGGAGTATAATGGGAGGTATAACATGGAAGCCCCAAATGGTGTTTATCCCTTCTTCAATGTTGAAGAGGGGCTCAAAATAAGCCTATTCACTGATTATAACATGCTCGAAAACAGATTTCTCATAGGCTAAAAATAACATGCAAGAAAACGGTATTTTCGAGGAGTATTGAAGCAAGTGTATTATGGAGGGCTCAAACAGGGTTGAGCCCTTAATGGAAAGTGAAGATGAGCTCAAAAAAGGGCCCTTTTCAGTTAGGGCCGGAGCTTGAAGCAAAAAGCATAGAAGACTTATAAATGGATCAAAGAAAAGGGTCAAAAGGGTAAAAGTATTACTTACCCTTGAAGATCAATTCTTTTGTTGCTTCTTGGATGGATTTGCAGCTTCTTTAGCCTTCAAGAATCCTTCCTTGTTGCTGGAAATGAGGTAGTGGTGGTAGAGCTTGGTGGTGTAGAAGGAATGGTGGTTAGGGGACTTAGGGTTTTTTGAAGAATTGGGAGGGAAGAAGATGGAGTTGGCTATGGAAGCTTGAAGAGTAAATTTTCTAACCCTTAGAAAGAAGGCCATCAGCTGGTTAAAAGGATCAAAAAGGGGGTGTAAAGGTGGGGGAGAAGGAGGTAATCTTTCCCCCACAAGATATTTCCCTCGGATACAGATATTTTGGGGGAAAAAAGTGCACAGCTGTAAAGTACCAATCATGAGGATCACGGCCGGCCAGTTTTGGAGCTGCAGGTGGCCGGCCGGCCACACCCCCTAGCCGGCCGGCTAGGGGTCAAAAGGGTCAATGAGATTTTCTGGCCGGCCAGATATTGGGGAGGTACCCCTATGTGTGTACAACACAACCATGTGGTTAAAATTCCAAGAAAGTTGGTCCAAGGGGTTCAACATTGGCTCGGAAAGAGGGGGTCAAAAGGGTCAAGTTGAATTACTGGCCGGCCATGAACTTTTAGGGGCCTCCCATGTGTGTACATCACAGATATGCGGTTCAAAGTTCGAGAAAAAAGGTCTAAGGGGTTCAACATAGCCCGGAAGAAAGGGGTCAAAAGGGTCAGGTAACCTTAATGGCCGGCCATGAACTTTTAGGGGCCTCCCAGATGTGTAGATCACAGATATGTGGTTGAAAGTTGGCAACACTAACTCCAAGGTGTTCAACATTAGCCCGGAAGTTGGAAAAACGGGCGCCGGGAGGCTCCGGAGGAGAGATAACTGGTTGCTGCAACAATTGCTGGCCTCCCACCCTTCAGTGACCTTCCTCGTGATAAAACAGAGGTACCTGCCAAAAATGAACGAAAACCGTTGCAAAACGAACGTTCCGGGGCCAAAACACGCAGTTCGGGGTCCCGAAAATGGGCTGTTAAGCGTCGAAAATGGCGTCCGGCCATGAAGTGGGTTTCTCAGCCCCCAGTGTCCCTCAAAAGGGAGCAAAAAAGGAAGTATGCCAAAAAAAAAGAGCAATAGGAGATGGTTAAGCGGTCCCGAACCGAGGCACACGGCCTACGGTCCCGAAAACCGGGAACCGGGCTCCGCAATGGGCAAAATGGCCTACGGCCACCAAATGTAGCCTACGGACATTGAGAGATGGTCTACTAGACCTCTCCCTCCCCTCAGGAAAAGAAACCGAGAAAATCGAGTCTGGTTCGCAAACCGAGACAAGGCACAGAACAGGGTTCGGAAGTCCGGAGGCAGGGCTCACGGCCGCAACTCTGAAACTTCTGAACGAGCACATTACACAACATCACCAAGCGCTCAATCAGTGACGTCTGAGTCTTAAGGTCGGTCAAAAATGGGGTGTCTACAGTTGCCCCTCTTTGACAGAACTCGGAAGTCACAAGTGACGGGAGTGAATGTCAAAGCCCAGAGACAACCCATTTTTGACAAGGCCGAAGACTTAGACAAACAGGCAAGATAACAAAGATGTGCCCGCAGGCATGCCCGCAGGCAGGGGGCAAGATGCAAAACGATATGCAAGAAGATGATCATAACTTATGATTATGCAAAGAGAGCTGTAATGAAGCATACCATGCAGCAGTTTTAAGCAAGCGAATACAAATCTAACTACATTTCATGCAGAAGGATGTAAGAAAATTATGCAATTCTCACTGCGTCTCACGTGGAGAAGGCTAAAATCGACTACCGAGAATACCCAGAGTCTAACACACAACATCGCTCTGTGTATCACACATAGGAGAGGAAGAAGGTAAACCTTTCAGCGTATTATACGCAAAAGAGGGAAGGTAAACTTCTCAGCGTATCACACGTAAGAGAAGAAAGGCAAATTCCTCAGCGTATCACACGCAAGAGAAAACTGCTCAGCATATCACATGCAAGAGAGAAAAGGGAGATTTCTCAGCGTATCACACGCAAGAGAAAACTGCTCAGCACATCACATGCAAGAGAGAAAAGATAAGTTTCTCAGCGTATCACACGCAAGAGAAAACTGCTCAGCATATCACATGCAAGAGAGAAAAGATAAATTTCTCAGCGTATCACACGCAAGAGAAAACCTCTCAGCATATCACATGCAAGAGAGAAAAGATAAATTTCTCAGCGTATCACACGCAAGAGAAAACCTCTCAGCATATCACATGCAAGAGAGAAAAGATAAGTTTCTCAGCGTATCACACGCAAGAGAAAACCTCTCAGCATATCACATGCAAGAGAGAAAAGATAAGTTTCTCAGCGTATCACACGCAAGAGAAAACTGCTCAGCATATCACATGCAAGAGAGAAAAGATAAATTTCTCAGCGTATCACACGCAAGAGAAAACTGTTCAGCATATCACATGCAAGAGAGAAAAGATAAATTTCTCAGCGTATCACACGCAAGAGAAAACTGCTCAGCATATCACATGCAAGAGAGAAAAGATAAATTTCTCAGCGTATCACACGCAAGAGAAAACTGCTCAGCATATCACATGCAAGAGAGAAAAGATAAATTTCTCAGCGTATCACACGCAAGAGAAAACCTCTCAGCATATCACATGCAAGAGAGAAAAGATAAATTTCTCAGCGTATCACACGCAAGAGAAAACTGCTCAGCATATCACATGCAAGAGAGAAAAGAGAGATTTCTCAGCGTATCACATGCAAGAGAAAACCTCTCAGCATATCACATGCAAGAGAGAAAAGATAAATTTCTCAGCGTATCACACGCAAGAGAAAACCTCTCAGCATATCATATGCAAGAGAGAAAAGATAAGTTTTAACACCGGAACTCATCCGAATGTTCGAAACCAAGGATGCCCTAACGCATCGCATGCGAGAGGAGAAAAGACGACAATTGTAAGTGAAAAGGTGCGTAACGATGCAGGTGAAGTGTTCATAACAATGCAAGCATAACAATGCTAGATAGATGTGCATAACAATGCAAGCAATGAGCATAACAATGTTAGATAAATGTGCATAACAATGCAACGAATGAGCATAACAATGCTAGATAAATGGGTGCATAATAATGCAACGAATGAGCATAACAATGCTAGATAAATGGGTGCATAACAATGCAACGAATGAGCATAACAATGCTAGATAAATGTGCATAACAATGCAACGAATGAGCATAACAATGCTAGATAAATGGGTGCATAACAATGCGGGTGGAAGGATGCATAACAACGCAAGTGGAGTATGCGTGACAACACATATTTGAAACAAAATGCCGAACAAGGGAATACAAGCCTTAAGTAGACCAATTTCCAAACGCAACCTCCGATTTACCTCTCGGAGGGATCATGATACATTCCAAAAAGGATACACCTCGTGCATACAAACCGACGATGAGCTACACATCGAAGTCATGAGTTGAAAATTCCGCAGAAATCTTTTGAGCTGAAAAGAGTGGGTTCTTCTTGCACTTTCTTGACTGTACTCCTAAACTGCGGTTACTACCTTTCTTTCCTGGTTATGTTCACAACTTTCCCTATTCTCCAACGGGGTGACAGACTAGGTTGATTCAGTATCCAGAATCGAGGTGCATTCACATGCTATCTCAATCTATGGGGCTGCCATACAGATTTCAAGCCGAGGATAGACCCCTGGGTATTTAAACCAGACTTTAGTCTCGGAAATTCCGAACCTTTGCGTTCTAGGCAATAGCCGTCCGAACTCTAGTTTCCACCGTCGCAGTTGGTCTCCTAGGAACTCATTGCAAACACAGCCAAGATGCATCTGGCAGGGGCTGGTTTTCTGAGGGAGCACTTCGATTGCCATTTTAGCTTGAAGCAGACTTGATCTTGAGCTTGAGGTAGAGGCACACTCATACTTCGGAGCTTTGGCAAGACTTGAAGAAGTACATACGGAATGTAGTCTCGGAACTTACTGAAGTTGAAACAAACTCAGATGCCCGACATTTCCTCTTTTGCTTTTGCTTTGTAGCCTGGAACCCATATAGCTTCAAATAGGTCCTAGTTCTACTGTTCTCGCATGACCTGGGTTGAACCCTGCGGTTTTATGAAAAAAAACAAATCTTGTTTTGCACAGATGTGGAAAACGGCATGGCACTCGGAGCGCAAAACAATTTTATTTTTGAAATTAAGGGATGAGCTTTCTTAACCGGGTATTGAGCCTACGACTGAACACAATGAAAGAGACTCAACAACGAAAGACAAAAAGGTAAACAGCCTAAACACAACGAGATACGCTCGGGACGACTCAAAGCAGGAATCGAGACAAAAAAAAAAAAAAAAAAACGACACATAGACGTACACAGGGAGCCTGTTTCACCGGGTAGTGTTTCCCACCCTTTCTCATTTATGATTCTCACATCACTCGGCCCTCAGGCTCTGTTTTTTTTCTGAAAAAGCCCTGTTCTCAATTTTTCTCTCATCGCACATCTCTCTATTCTTCAATCTCTCGTTTTTCATCCCTCCCCTAGGTGGTTGATGGATAAACAGCAAATTGTGGGCTCGTGCCCCTAGCATTCTGCTAGATTCTCTTTCTTTCGCTCACAGTTAGTGAATTCATCCCACGGAAAGGTTGCGCTACAGCTGGGTGTGTAGCAAATCTGCAGCTAACATCAGTTGATGATGCTTTGTTGGGGAGTTTGGACGTGATAAGATCTGTCCAGATGACGGAGTGGAATATCTTGCCCCATTCTAGTTCGTGCTTCGCACTTTGCTTGATACCTCGTTGCTTGGAGGATGTGAGAGCTTTCTGCCCTTAGTTGTGCCCTTTTCTGGCAGGTAGAGTGCCCTTCTTGGCAAGTATGTTGACAATGGGAAAGACAGGAAGCCTGACTCAACTGTGCCCCTAGTTCATCATTTTGACCATTTTTTGTTTTAGTTTTCTCCTAAAAAATTTTGACCAAAATGAGAGTTAGATTAGCATGCTTGTTCAATTTTCTGATTTTAAAATCATGCAAGTTAGGCTCTGAGCACTGAAAATTTTCCTCTTTTGGGTCCAAGAAATGGTCCAGTTTTGAAAATGGAATACTTTTCGAAAAGGTTAGTCAACCTCAGCAAAAATTCTCAAAAACTATTCTTGCAAACGACCACTGCTCAACGAGCACGGAACCTACTCTCGAGATGCACAACCTCAGATCCATAGCAATGGAAAATTGCCCCTTGTCTGAAAGACACTCTATGGCAACCTTGTCCGAAATGACACTGCGGCGTTCTGAATGGCAACGGAAAGTTGCCCCTTGTCTGGATAGCACCGTAGTGTATTGAATGGCAGCGGAAAGTTGCCCCTTGTTTGAATGACACTGCGGTGCATTGAATGGCGACGGAAAGTTGCCCCTTGTCTGAAAGACACTCTATGGCAACCTTGTCCGAAATGACACTGCGGCGTTCTGAATGGCAACGGAAAGTTGCCCCTTGTCTGAATGACACCGCGGTGCATTGAATGGCAACGGAAAGTTGCCCCTTGTCTGAATGGCACCGTAGTGTATTGTAGTCAGTCCTCAGAGCGATGATTGCAACCAGACTCTCAAATACAGAGAAGACAAAGATGACCAAAACCATCGCATGGACACAATCGAATTTGAAGTGTTTTACGGCTGGACTTCAGAATGAAGTTGCCTACGTATCCCAAAGATGGGAATCAAGCCTTACGTAGTTCGGGGTTAAGGTACACTCAGGTATTAACCTCTCATTTTTAGGCTCTAACTTTTGCCAAGGCGCCTGTTGCAGGTTTTCGACCTTGCGAGCTTTGTTTTTCTTTTCTTTTCAATTCTTTTCATTTCTTTTCTTTTTTGGTTTTCTTTTTTTGTTCTTTTCTTTGCATTTTTCTTTTTTTTTTTGTTCTCTTTTTTGTATTTTTCTCTTGCTCTAACTTTTGCCTGGGTTGCCCTTCCGGGTTTTCGGCCCAGCGAGCCTCTCAAAGGGTAAAAGTGTAACAAGTCCATGCCAAATGGTTTTGAGATCCTGAAGTCATTTGAATCTAGGAGAATGGCTGCTGTTTTGCTTCGTAAGCTTCTCTTGATGAGATCTGATTTTTTTGATCTGACTTTCCTGGCCTCTTGTTCGAGGGCCGCTTTGAATCTGGCCACACAGGCCTCACGTTGTAGTTGACCGTTGAACCTTCTGAATGGGCCCAAGGTTTGAAAGCAAGAGCTCGAATCTCGAGACTGAGAGCGATCCTAAGCTGCACAATCTCAAGAGCGATTCCACACAGGTCTTCACAGGACCGCGCAAAGTATTTTGTTTTTGAAAATTTTTAAGAAAGCGACAAATCACTCGTGCTGAAGATAGTGTGAAACCAGTCTGGATCAAGCCAGGGTCCTTCTCAGTACTCACGCGAACAAGCATGATTCCATTCGTTAAAGGCTTAGCACGCCTCTCTTTCTCTCAAATGATCAAATTTTTGCAAAACCCGAGGAATTACTTCCTCTTTGTTTTCACCGCAGTGTTCAAAAAGTTTTAAAAAAACTTAGGTAAATGCAATGATTTTGGGGTGCAGAAGAGTAGGCGAAGAGTACCGCTGTTTCATTCAAACTTTCTAGCACAACTGGCATAGAGCAGAAGCAAGCACAAAGCATGAAAAACCACTGCTGTTTCATTCAGAATCTGTTGGCACAACTGGCTCCCTGACAGAAACAGACTCAAAAGAAAACGAAAAGACAACCACAAAACAAAATGGTGATGCCCGAGGCAACAACCCCTGGAATCACCTGACTCCTATACAACAGGACTGACTCGATACAACAAGACAGGCGCCAAACAAAAGAGACTGACTCAAAACAAAAAGACAGACTCAAAACAAAACAACAAGACTGACCCAATACTCAAGTCAGAAACTGGCATTCGCAAATGCTCAGAATAGCGCATGTCCCTCCCACATCTGGAGTAAATCGAGTGCCATCCGCAGCTGGTTCATCCCTCGATCACATCTCATTATCCCACCATAAGTTCACTGATCAAGTGCCGATAGACTTTGTAGGACCTGGTGCAGGGATGACCCCGTTGTCGATCAGATCTTGTATTTCGTGGCGGAGACGAAAGCACATGTCAGTATCATGGCCAGCTCGCTGATGGAAGGCACAGTAGTCGGCTGGGTTGTGCGAGAGAGGGAGGTTCTTTGGTAATGGCTGCGGCTCCAAGGGCTTCAGATGCCCTTTCTCGATCAAAGCCTCTAGAGCCTTTGACAAAGGCATATAAAGTGGGGTGAAAACCTTCTTGGCTTGGGGTGGATATTTGGTTCCTTGTGAGCTACTTCCGGACGCACCGATGAATGGGGTAGCTGTTTTTGATTCAGTGGTAGCCATCATGCCCACATCAGAAGATCTTGTAGCTGCATCACCACTGGTGGTCGCATTCGAACTGCGGGTAAACGCCCTCCTGGGTTGCTCCTTATCCTGGTCAAACAGAGCTTGCCTCATTGCATCTTCGATTTGTACCCCCATATCGTGCAAATCTGAGAAAGTGGGAAAGGGGATTACAATCATTCTCTGCATTAGCTTAGGCTGGAGATTGCGCACAATCATCCGGATTTGATCCTTATCAGTAGGCCTTAGAGTCATCATCGAGGCCTTCGCTCTCCACCGAGACACGAATTTTGAGAAGCTCTCCTTCGGCTCCTGCCTCATTGTTTCAAGATCACGGGTCGTAATCTCGATTTGGGTATTGTATGAATATTGTGCGACGAAGGCCTCGGCCATCTCCTCCCAGCTTCGTTTCACTGAATCTTCCAATTTGGCATACCAGGTGACTGCAATACCCGACAGGGTCCTGCCAAAAAGGGAGAGCTTCTGTAATCTTGTCAAGCCCATCGGGCGCAAAACATCTGAAAACAAGCTCAGGTGGACCATGGGATCTCCTGACCCATCAAAACGGTCAATGTGAGGCATCTTGAACCTGTCCGGCAGAGTTACAGCAGCGTCGGTATACTCATCCTCAATGCCCGGGATGGACTTTACCCCCTGGGATTTCTTGAACAGCTTTTCGAGCTTGCTCAACTTCAATGCTGTGGGGTCGACCTCGAACTCGGAGGGAGAGTCTGGTAGATTGGTAGGTGTTTTGGATAGTTGAGGTAAAATTGAGGGTGGAGCCGGCCCTGCCGGAATCCCCGTACCTTCCTGGACATTTGGCGTCTCCCCAGGTGTTGGTGCTCCTGTTGGGGGAGGAACTTGTTGTGAGGTGGATGCATCGCTTTGCTGTTGCAGCTTGATGATGAGCTCGGCCTGCTGAGCCATGATCGCAGCCTGCTGTTTGGCAAATTCCTCCTGACGGGCAGCATCCTGCTGCATGAGTTTCATACTTTCTTGCATCTGGCGCAGCATGGCCTCCATCCCTGACGTGTTCTGCTGTTCCATCTGACTGATTGGTATTTATCCCGGCAGTAGAAACTGAGACCTCAGCCTGACTGTTCACTGGTGGGGTGGATAAGGGCCACTGATCTGGTAACTGCTGAACCGGTGATTTGTGCCCAACCAGCCCTTTTTACCCTGCCTCTGGTAAAGGAACACTGATTACCCTTGAACTGAATCTCTGACCTGACAAAGTCTATCAGCACAAGTTCGATGAACCTCGGGGATATCGGAGCCTTCTGAAGCTATGGTTCCAAGACTACCTTGCAAAAGAGAAAACAGACAGCATCTCAGCCCGATTCCATCTGAACAGATACGAGCATAGTTGAATGAGTATGCCCTCTACTGAATTCTTCCCAAAATTCGGCCTCAAAATCTGAGTCAGATACCCACAGGTAAAGCTGACTCCCAAATACTGATAGTAATGCCCGCAGGCCTGGTGCCCAAATTCGCAAACTGGCGCCCGCAGGCCTGAAGCCCAAACTTGCAAACTGATACATGCATTCCTGTAGAGACGCACTCTAAAGGACATAACAGATAAGTGAGAGCCAAAACACCCCTATGTTGGGGTAGGGTTTCCCTGTCCTATTTTGTCAGGAGCTAGGGTTTCACTACGTACACAGCGGTTTCAAACAACCTATAAACGGGTAAGCAACCTGTCCTAGTTTGGAATGGTCACTATGGATCCGAATATGCACTAGGTCGAATGGTCAAAAAGGGTGCCCCGGTAAAACCGGGGTTTGTGTTCCCATACTGGCAGAGCCCACAACCGGTCAACCTTATGGTCATGCCTTGACAAGACAAGCCTCCGGCAAACCGTTCAGGAATAGCAGATGGCAAACACGGTGTCCTAGGCGCACCAATGCAAATGCAATGCAAAGAAACACATAAGTGTAGTCAAAAACAGATATCATGAGTTCGAGTCAAGTTCTCTAAATCCCCAGCGGAGTCGCCAGAAACTGTAACAAGCCCGCGGGGGACCTCGCTACAGCTCGGACTCTTAAGTTGTCACGGTTCCTAATCTGAACCAAAGAGTCCAAATCTGGGAAATCGTTTTGAGAAAACTGATTTTTGAAAAAGTAGTGCCAAACATGGACTGCTTTGCCAGATACAGAGTCGCCACCTAAATATTTTATTTTGGGAAATTTAGGAAACCCTGACTCGGTGCCGAAAAGGCCACGTGTCCGTCATCACCAAAGCTACTTCGGCTCGGGAACTTGGGTACGATTGGGGAAGGTCACTTCGTGAGCACCCCCGCTCGCCCGGTCATAGACCGGCCTCTACTAACCATGATATCAATTTTTGAAAACATTGTGAGTTCTTATTCTGGTTTATTAGCCTAGGTTACTATGTGATGCGCACAGCATACAAGTATAGACTGGGTCGTCCGAATTGGAACAAAACACTTCTTGTTTGTTTTTGAAAATGGTTTGCTACCCGTAGGTAGGCTTGAAACATTTGATGATTTATTCCAATTCAAATAACCCAACCTTCACCCACAGGCATTCAGGCAGTTATATCAGATAAGCACATACCCTCATGGTAAGCATGCTATCATGGCATTCACTCACACTCATGCAAGGATGCTAAAGCATAGAAACTCACCGAGTACTCCAAGCCAAAATAGAAACTCATTAGAAATCATGCATGAATCCTAAGTATACAGAAATGCCTAATGCAATACATGCAAAATGCAACTATAGCAGGCTCGGCTATTCTAAGATGGCGTATGGAATGCTACAACTATCATGTATTCAATTTGGAATTGAAAGTACAATGCAGTTAGTATGATGCGCCGAGCCCGGTGCATGCAATACAGATGAATGATGCAAACATGCTGTCATACTGTATGCTAATTTAAACATGCCCTAATCTAACCATCATAAGCGGGTAAATAAAAGGGAGAAAGACGTGGGGTTGGAAGACATACATCACACTCACCCACACTTATTACAGTTATGCCCTCACTCGGAGGGTCAAATAAATATACGGTCCAGATATTACAGTCCCAAATAAAAGAATAATACAGATTTCTAATTAATTAATGAATTAACTAAGAAAGCAAATAAAAGTGGTATGCAAGCCAGGGACTGCCTTGCTTCTGATGGATGATGCATGTCCGGGTTGTCTTGCGCAGAAATCCACCGGAATTCCCCAATTAGCCTCTGTTTACACCTGTTCTTGAAATGCGTGCCAAGTTCCAAAAAGTTGCTGATTCCTCATTTTGCTGCAACAGAGAGCAGGAAAGGGGCACAGCAATGTATTTGCACAGATATATGCATGTCTCGATCCTCGTGCCACCAATCACGCATACCGAGGCATGATGGCCGAAGAGTCGAAACGCACAACTCAATATAGGATGAATGCACATGAAACTACAGCTAAAACCTAACTCCATCATGGATAATCCGGAGTGTCGGTGACTGGGGAATTGAGACACATTCCGTCACTCGGAGTACGAAATGTACCTCGTTTCCCGTGCCCGGGCTAACTCCTATTCCGGACACGATGCAATATGCATGATATGCAACTAAGATACAATCCTAACATACACAATGCTATGGAAATGAAATGCCTTGAAATGCGTGCACACAGGCGCGCAAACCGAGGTAATGATATGTGTCTCGAAATGCGTGCACACAGGCACACAAACCGAGGCGATGATAAATACAATGAAAATGAGATGCCTCGAAGTACGTGCACACAGACACGCAAACCGAGGGGATGACTGATTGCTATGAAAATGAGGTGCCTCGAAATGCGTGCTTATGGGCACGCAAACCGAGGCGATGGTAAATACAATGAAAATGAGATGCCTCGAAGTACGTGCACACGGGCATGCAAACCGAGGTGATGATAGATGCTATGAAAATGAGGTGCCTTGAAATGCGTGCATACGGGCACGCAAACCGAGGTGATGACAGAATAACATGGAAATGACAAATGGGCTTATACCAACATGAGTGAGCCTCAGCCACACTCACATAGGATGCCGTTCGGATAAAAATGAAGTGCCTCGAAATGCGTACACACGGGCACGCAAACCGAGGCACTAACAGAATATGATGAAATGATATGGAAATGACAAATGGGCTTATACCAACATGAGTGAGCCTCAGCCACACTCACATCGGATGCCATCGGATAAAAATGGAGTGCCTCGAAATGCGTGCACACGGGCACGCAAACCGAGGCGATGGCAGAATATGATGAAATGATATGGAAATGACAAATGGGCTTATACCAACATGAGTGAGCCTCAGCCACACTCACATCGGATGCCATCGGATAAAAAAGAGGTGCCTCGAAATGCGTGCACACGGGCACGCAAACCGAGGCAATGGCAAATATGATGCAACATGGCAAAAATGATAGGCAAGCATGCTAATGAAATTTCAGCAACAAAATATGGGGAAAACGGTCCCGAAATGAAGCGAAATGACATGAAATGCAAGGAAATGACCCGAAATGTGAGTTTAGGTACCCGGAATGGCCTATAGCTATGCTAAACATGCACAACACAGACATGCAATGCAAAGACAGAAGCTAGACAGTCCCAAAATAAGCACTTTTCCAGTTTATAGCATGGCCAAACAGTAAGTATAGATATGGCAAAAATGGCATGCAAGAATACGGTATTTTCAAGGGGTATTGAAGCAAGTGATATAAAAAAAACCCAAACTGAAAAACTTCCTTCTACAACACTGAAGATGGACCAAAAATATGAACATTTACAGTATATGGCAGCCTCAAAATCAGTATACAAATATGCTAAAAATGTGATGCAAAGCAAGGCTTAAAAGGTGCTATAACATGAAGTATGCAAAATAATCATCAAACAGAAAAAAAGTGTTAATGAAACATGAAGTATAGGCCAAAATAAGACTATCTCTAGGCCTGTAAAATGGCCGAAAACAAAAGCATGGTAGGCTAACAAAACATGCAAGAAAACGAACCGAAAGTGAGATATAACATGAAGTGGCTTATGGAGGTCCCAAAACATGAAAGACCCTAAACAAAACATGAAGAATGGACCAAAATAAGGACTTTTTCAGAACTGTAAAATGGCCAAAAACCTAAGCATGGTAGGCTGCCATTGCATGCAAGAATGGGGAAGAAAAGTGGAGTATAATGGGAGGTATAACATGGAAGCCCCAAATGGTGTTTATCCCTTCTTCAATGTTGAAGAGGGGCTCAAAATAAGCCTATTCACTGATTATAACATGCTCGAAAACAGATTGCTCATAGGCTAAAAATAACATGCAAGAAAACGGTATTTTCGAGGAGTATTGAAGCAAGTGTATTATGGAGGGCTCAAACAGGGTTGAGCCCTTAATGGAAAGTGAAGATGAGCTCAAAAAAGGGCCCTTTTCAGTTAGGGCCGGAGCTTGAAGCAAAAAGCATAGAAGACTTATAAATGGATCAAAGAAAAGGGTCAAAAGGGTAAAAGTATTACTTACCCTTGAAGATCAATTCTTTTGTTGCTTCTTGGATGGATTTGCAGCTTCTTTAGCCTTCAAGAATCCTTCCTTGTTGCTGGAAATGAGGTAGTGGTGGTAGAGCTTGGTGGTGTAGAAGGAATGGTGGTTAGGGGACTTAGGGTTTTTTGAAGAATTGGAAGGGAAGAAGATGGAGTTGGCTATGGAAGCTTGAAGAGTAAATTTTCTAACCCTTAGAAAGAAGGCCATCAGCTGGTTAAAGGGATCAAAAAGGGGGTGTAAAGGTGGGGGAGAAGGAGGTAATCTTTCCCCCACAAGATATTTCCCTCGGATACAGATATTTTGGGGGAAAAAAGTGCACAGCTGTAAAGTACCAATCATGAGGATCACGGCCGGCCAGTTTTGGAGCTGCAGGTGGCCGGCCGGCCACACCCCCTAGCCGGCCGGCTAGGGGTCAAAAGGGTCAATGAGATTTTCTGGCCGGCCAGATATTGGGGAGGTACCCCTATGTGTGTACAACACAACCATGTGGTTAAAATTCCAAGAAAGTTGGTCCAAGGGGTTCAACATTGGCTCGGAAAGAGGGGGTCAAAAGGGTCAAGTTGAATTACTGGCCGGCCATGAACTTTTAGGGGCCTCCCATGTGTGTACATCACAGATATGCGGTTCAAAGTTCGAGAAAAAAGGTCTAAGGGGTTCAACATTAGCCCGGAAGAAAGGGGTCAAAAGGGTCAGGTAACCTTAATGGCCGGCCATGAACTTTTAGGGGCCTCCCAGATGTGTAGATCACAGATATGTGGTTGAAAGTTGGCAACACTAACTCCAAGGTGTTCAACATTAGCCCGGAAGTTGGAAAAACGGGCGCCGGGAGGCTCCGGAGGAGAGATAACTGGTTGCTGCAACAATTGCTGGCCTCCCACCCTTCAGTGACCTTCCTCGTGATAAAACAGAGGTACCTGCCAAAAATGAACGAAAACCGTTGCAAAACGAACGTTCCGGGGCCAAAACACGCAGTTTGGGGTCCCGAAAATGGGCTGTTAAGCGTCGAAAATGGCGTCCGGCCACGAAGTGGGTTTCTCAGCCCCCAATGTCCCTCAAAAGGGAGCAAAAAAGGAAGTATGCCAAAAAAAAAGAGCAATAGGAGATGGTTAAGCGGTCCCGAACCGAGGCACACGGCCTACGGTCCCGAAAACCGGGAACCGGGCTCCGAAATGGGCAAAATGGCCTACGGCCACCAAATGTAGCCTACGGACATTGAGAGATGGTCTACTAGACCTCTCCCTCCCCTCAGGAAAAGAAACCGAGAAAACCGAGTCTGGTTCGCAAACCGAGACAAGGCACAGAAGAGGGTTCGGAAGTCCGGAGGCAGGGCTCACGGCCGCAACTCTGAAACTTCTGAACGAGCACATTACACAACATCACCAAGCGCTCAATCAGTGACGTCTGAGTCTTAAGGTCGGTCAAAAATGGGGTGTTTACAGACGCCTTTTCTTGCTTCGAACGCTGCAGAAGCCTCAGATTCTAACTTTTCCTGGGCCGCCTTCAACTCTACTAACTCAGTCTCCACCTTGTTAAGCACCTCCTCGGCTAGCCTAAGCGATTCTTTGCTCGCGTTTGCCCTGTCTTCGGCATCAGAACGGAGATGATCGACAGTCTGAGCCCTTTCTACTTCAGCTTTGGCTCGTGCAGTCTCCATTGTGGCTCTCATCATCTCAAACTCGGCCCTGCTCTTTTGCTCGCCCACTTCTAACTGCAAACGGTCAATCCTCTCAAGGGCATCGTGTAGGCGACGGCCCAAGTCGGCGATCCGGCCGACCGTCTGCAAAACGAGTTGGGATCGTTAGATGCCATAGGCAACCAAAATCAAAACAAGCCAAGTTCACCTACCAAAAGGGCTGACTGCACAGATTGGGCTATGGCCACCAAATCTAGCACGGTATGAAAGGATGCCTTATCAGCTCATAGGGAGGCTGAAGCCGCCAGGCTCAATGCTACCGCTGGGTCGGTAATGATGGATGCGTCAGAGGAAATCAGCGTGTCTCTGATCTTCAGCTGAACAATGAAAGGAACAACCACGTCCGACTCTTCTAAGCGAGGCCTTTTGTCAGCAGGAGTATCTTCCAAACTGGCCTATGCCTCGGTGCTACGCTTCTTGCCCCGCTTTTCCGGAATCAACCGTTCTTCAATGACCGGTTGTTCAACCTCTTTTTCCGTTTCGGCCGCAACAATATGAGCCGGCTCTTCAATAACGGGTTCGAAAGACTTAATCAAGGCAGGTCTAGAACGGGCAGCCTTGGCCTTTTTTCGGGTGGCCATTTGCTCGGCATTTTTCTTTCGAGCCATCTGCGTGAGGTTTTCCCCAGCCATACCTTGAAAAAAATTGTCGGGTAGGTCTCCTAAACTTCCAAAAATATCTCCAGAAGAAAACTCTGCCCGACCCGACGTGGACGACGTGGTAGTCTGACTAAGTCTGGCTGCCTCAAACGCCGAGTTTAGGGCCTCGTCAACCTCTTCGGCCTCCTCAGCGAACTCTCTGGCTGGTTCGGCGACTACCTCTACCACCGGCTCCACGTCTTGCCCCGAATCAGAAGCTTCGAGACCAACTTGCCTAAGGCTCCTGAAGCTAGGGAAGATAAGAGCCGCAAGGTGTTGATTGCCGGATGGAATCGGAATGTTATCAGCGGCCGAAAAAGTAGTATAAGTAGGCTCATATCGAAGAAGTATGTGGGTCGCTCTCCCTTGCTTCTGTAGGTTTGGATGGCCGAAGTATCCAAGTGCAGTCGCAATCTACGCAAGGACTGCGTCGTCAGTAGAAACTAGAATATTCTTCAATTTACTGCCTGCAAAGACAAAGGGTTAAACATAGAAAGAAGGCCGAGTGAAAGAAAAGTTCAATAAACGCAAAGAGACACACGGTAACCTGGTTCACCCCTCCGTCTGGGATTAGGGTCTAGGCGACCCACGCCTTCGCCAAATTCCCAGTTCCCTCAGACATTGACCATTACATCGTCCACACACTTACCAGAACTGGCAAGCATGGTTACCAAATGATGGTCAATATCATTGACCCTAAGAAAGTACCGCCCAAGCCGACCGGAAGATTTGGCTAGAGCATAGCAGTGCCGAATGGCCGGAATGCCAAGATCGATCTTGAGGTGCCGGTTCAACTCTACGATCCCCATTACGATTCAAAAAAAGTTCACGTTGGGCTAAGAAGGAATCAGACCCCAATGGCGGAGGACGACCCTAAGGAATGGATGTAGTGGAAAACAGACCCCGCCCTCTGCAATGGATAGGAGAGGAAAGACGATTGAATTTCAATCCTCTCTCTCCATATCCAGAGTATTGTCCATCACAAGAGACAGATGAACATCGTCGGGGATGGAAAAGTGTCGTCGGAATCCGGAAACACGACCCTTAGAAAAGAGGTCTTTCAAGTGTTTAGCCATTTTCACGGGGAATCAAGGGTTCGCCAAAATTAAAATAACAAACAGAAAGTAGGATTGCAAAGAAAAGAGAAGAAGACTTACGAGGAGCAAGGGGGACGAGGGTACACGGAGAAGAGTTGCATAAAATACGAGTCAGAGAAGGGATACCCGCTGGTGGTCCAAGAGTCTCGAATACTCGATGAAATGTGCACTCGAAAGGACTAAAATTTCAAATCGCAATAAATGCGAGACGCACGAATGAGGCGGGAAAGTGTAATGATGACCGAAAAGGTGTGCGCATTTTGACATCTGTATTAGCGTACGCGAAGCCGCCTGACCTATTTTGACTTTTCCAATTCAAGACCAAACACGCCGATTAACTACCGTCAATGGGGAGTTCGGGGGGCAATTGTGGGAGCCGAATAATGGCAAAATCAGAAGGTGCGTACCTTAGAAGCCTGATATTAATCGGCTGTATCCTACGAGAATAGGAAGCCGAATATAATATATGTGCCGAATAAGTGTAGATCCTTAGAGTCGAATAAGAGAAAGGACAATGATTAAAAAGTAGGCCCTGGCCCCGAGGATCAAAAGGAACAGGTATAAATACATTAACAATGGATTGAGAAAGGTATGTAAGAATCACTTCACTTAACTTAGTAAACAAGCTATCCTGACTGTCTGAACTGACTTGTCCGTCGGAGTGCTAATTCCGGCACCCCCGACCGGAGTGTTTGTATCTTTTCAGGTGACTAGCTGAGGATCACTAGCGTCTCCCAGGATCTGAAGAGTATTTCCAAACCACTTCTCCACAAGCCACAATATTGAGGAATTGAAGCTAGTAAACAAGTACAAGGAGGGGAATCTAACCCTTCCATTTTTGGGACTTCAGAACTAAATTTTTAGCCTCTAAAAAAATTTGAAAATCAGTGTAAAACGCTCAAAAAAAGTGGATGAAAAGATGGGAAACACAAGGGCAAAAGTTTAGAGAACAAGGTTCGAGGAAGCGTGGTTAACCTCTCCACCTTTGGTAGCTTTAAACCACAAGTTTCATCCCATAAAAACAACCCAAAAATAGTAAGGAAAGATACGAAAGAAGTAGTGTAGAGATGCCCAAAATTATACCTCTTGAAGCAAGGTAACTCTTTTGTTAACAAACCCACAAATTCTCACTCTCAAGGGCTGAAATTCGGACTCAATAATTGTGGACTCGCCTTTTTCCGCGCCCTGTCTCTCGGAAAGGGTTTGAAAAGAAAGGCCTCACAGTTTGGACTCCAGCGGTTCTAAATCTAGTCTCACAAGTGCAATGTGAAACTAATAATCATCAAAGAGTCCAAATCCGGCAAACCTTTTTGGTAAATCGATTTTAAATCAAATAATGCCAAAATTGGACTGCTTTTCCAAATAGATAGTCGCCACTTAAATATTTTATTTGGAGAAATTTAGGAAACCCTGACTCGTGCCAAAGGGCACGTATCCGTCATCACCAAAGTTGCCTCAGCTCGGGAACTTGGGTACGAGAGGGGAAGGTCCTAAAATGAGCACCCCTGCTCGCCCGATCAAAAGATCGGCCTCTACTAATCATGATATGTTTTTTTATAAAAGTTATGTGTTCATATTCCGGTTATTAAATGTGGGGGCCGAATATTGAGAGTCGTAGAGTTGTCGAATAGTCGAACTTGGAGTCGAATTATATAGCACTCGGTGCCGTCTCGCACGCTCGAATCCTATCCTATTCGGCTAAATAACTGGACGAGCAAGGGGCCTGGTGAAAAGCGGTTTGCTCAATTGAAGCCGAATGGCGAATTGAAAGTGGACCCAATCCCGAGGCCCAAGAAAAAAAAGATATAAATAGAAGAACATCAACCAGGGAGAGGTATGTGAGAACCATTACACTTACTTAAAATACAAGTAATTCAAAGAGTAGAAACTGACTTGCCTGTTGGAGTGTTAATTCCAGCACCCCCGACCGGAGTGTTAATTCTTTTTTAGGTGACTAGCTGAGGATCACTAGCGTCCCCCAGGATCTGAAGAGTATTTCCAAACCTCCACAATTGGTGCCATGTGTGGGAATACTCAAATACATCCATGGCGGGCATAACGGAAGACCCTCTGATAGCCACTGATGAAACCACTCAGAGAGACGACCTCACTCCAGGAAGCATGCTTGGACCGGAGACTATCCCCGCAAGATGCGCTTTGAACTTCGCCTCACCCTCGAATTCAGAGCATGAGGTAATGCAAGCGATCATGGAACAAGCAAAGCAAAATGAACAGAGGTTGGAGAACATGATTGCTTAGAATGAACGTCTTCGTCAGGACTTGAACTTGGAAGTGGCAAAGTCCAAACAAGCTGTACGCCAAGATCCGGAACGACCTCTGAGGACAGGTGGTCGACAACCTCGAGCCCGACAACAAGACACTGATAGCGACTCCGACTCATTATCCCCGGAGCCCAAGAAGAAGGGACGACCCGAGACTTCCAATTCCTCTAAAGAAAGTCCACGTATAAGGCATAAGCGCTGAAGAAACAGTTCAGATGAGGAAGACCAGCATAATCCCTTTGTGCGACGGATCGCAAGGACGGTTCTGCCCAAAAATTTCAAAGCTCTGTCGTTCACTCTCTATGATGGAAAATTAGACCCCACCGATCACATCCATTACTACAAGCAAGCCATGACATTGCATGCAGACGACGAGGCCCACATGTGCCGTATATTTCCCAGCAGTTTGGGACCATTTCGAGTGGTGTTATAAACTGGAGCCGGCTTCGATAAAAAGCTTCCATCAATTACAGAAACCCTTCAGGGCCAGATTCGTGACCAACGAGGTCCAGCCAAAACAAGCCGACTCTCTCTGGGCAGTGTAAATCCAGCCAGGAGAAACATTAAGAGCGTATTCGGCGTGCTATTAGGAGTGTTTTAATCTTGTCGATGATGCCTGCAACGACTCCATGGCCATCACCGCCTTCAAAATGAGTTTGCATCCTGACAGTGCTCTCCGCAGTTCCTTGACTAAAAGACCGCCCAAAACAGTCTAGTCGTTGATGAAGAAAGTTCAGGAATACTGCAAAGTGGCGGATGATGCCATGCGAGTTAAAGCCGAAAACGCGGCCAACAAGCCGGCCCCTTCTGAAATTGCTCAGCCAATAAATTATGTACCACCTCAGAGCCCCAAGCCACGACATCGGGCTAAACGAGATAAGAAACGGGATTCCCGCTGATCAAGCGACCAATGCTCCCACCGAGCCAATGAATAACTCCAAGTTGATAGCAAGCGCACGAGTCGCACCGACAAGAAACATACGGAGTTGACAGAGTCGATCAGTGTGGCCATGTCCAAAGTCCAATACCTTCCATTTTTCAAATGGCCATCCAAAATGGTGGGACCTTCTGACACGAGAATGCGGGATAGACGGGGTGAGTATCACAAGGACCATGGCCATGATACTGAGAGTTGTTATGCATTGAAGGATCACTTAGAGGAATTGATACAAGATAGTCGATTACAACAGTACGTCCGAAAAGGCTACTCAACCAAAGCAGTAGCCTCAAGACAAGATTCCCCTCCACTTGGCGTGATCCACATGATATACAGCCTGCCAATGTCATCCGTGGTGCATACGATTCAGTCGGGCATTGCTTTTGATGATTGAGATTTGGCCGGAGTGACACTTCCCCACATCGATCCCCTGGTAATTGAGTTACGCGTAAACCGATTCACAGTTGAGTGCGTACTCATTGATCCAGGGAGCACATCGGAGGTTATGTACTGCAAGACATTCCCCAAACTTGGCTTCTCCGAATCGGATCTCTCTCCAGCCCGTTATCCGTTATTCGGCTTCAACGCCAATCCAGAGTACCCGTTGGGGAAAATCACACTGCCGTTCGAAGGGCTCCCGAACAGTGGATGTGGAATTCTTGGTCGTCAAGCTGTCATCACCGTACAATCTCATCATGGGGCGATCTTGGTTGCATGTTATGCAGGCCATGCCAAGCACCTATCATCAGCTGCTACGCTTCCCGACAAAATGCGGCATTGAGCAAATCCGTGGCTCTCAGAAATCAGCACAAGCATGTTATCTCCTTGCTCAAAAGACACCAAAGGAGTTGCAAGTGAACTCTATTGAGGTAACAGACCGGGAGAGCCTCGACGATGTTAGGTGGCTCCCAAATGAAAAGGCCATGGAAGACCTAGATCGAGTTGAATTCAACGGCAACCCAGACAGGTTCTTCATGGTCGGCGCCTCCCTCAATCAAGCCGACAGACAACAGCTAATTTCCTTCCTGCTCGGCAACCTTGATGTATTTGCGTGGAATCCATATGAGATGCCAGGTGTAGATCCGTCTGTTTCGTAACACCGTTTAAATGTTGACCATAAATGTAAGCCGATCATTCAGAAAAGCCGGTGGCCCGTTGCCAAGCACATTGCCGTAGCTGTTGAAGAGGTTGACCGGTTGCTTCACGCCGGGGCAATTAGGGAAGTGACTTACCCTACATGGCTCTCTAATACTGTGGTTGTAAAGAAAAAAATGGGACTTGACGAGTCTGCGTTGATTTCACGGACCTAAACAAAGCCTGCCCCAAAGACTGTTTTTCTCTCCCTAGGATAGACCAACTGGTAGACGCTACAGCACGTCATCAGCGTATGAGCTTCCTCGATGCCTGTAGAGGCTACCATCAAATTGCCATTCATTCAGAGGACCAAGACAAAACTGCATTCCTCACCCCAAGAGGAACCTATTGCTATAAGGTTATGCCTTTTGGGTTGAAGAATGCAGGGGTAACTTACCAAATACTAGTCACCACCATGTTCAAGGAGCAACTCGGCCACACTAAGGAAGTGTACATTGACAACATGGTGGCCAAATCCATGGAAGATCAGAATCATATAGCTGATCTGGAGGAGACATTTGGCATTTTACGCAAATATGGAATGAAGCTGAACGCTTCCAAATGTGCGTTTGGGATCGGCTCTAGCAAATTCTCGGGCTACATTGTCAACCACCGAGGAATCGAAGCCAATCCAAGGCAAATCACAGCAATCCTGGAACTCGGCTCCCCTCGATCGGTCAAGGAGGTTTAGAAGTTAATGGGGATGGCCACCGCACTTAACAGGTTCATTAGTCATTCCACGTACCGCTGCCGACAATTCTTTCATACACTATGACAGGGCAAGGCTTTTGAATGGTCCGCCGAGTATGAAGCCGCTTTCAACGGCCTCAAAACCTACCTCCGATCAGTTCCACTCTTGACAACACCTTCAACAGGTGACCCGCTCATTTTGTATCTGGCAGTTTCTGACCGAGCCGTTAGCGCCGTACTAATAAAGGTAGAGCTGGGGGAGCAGTGACCAGTATATTATGTGAGCAAGGCAATGGTCGACGTCGAAACACGCTACCTTCTACTGGAAAAACTCATCCTCGCCCTAGTCATGGCGGCAAGAAAACTGATGCATTACTTCCAAGGGCATAGCAACGGGGTGCTAACAGATTACCCCCTCCAATCAGCACTACGCAGTGCGGAAGCATCAAGATGCGTTTCAAAGTGGGCTCTTGAACTCGGCCAGTACGACATTCAGTTTCTACCTAAAACCTCAATCAAGGGACAGGTGCTTGTCGACTTTGTGGCCGAATTCACGGGGGTTCTTGCCGACTTCAAATCTGATGAAGTTCAACCTAAGCCGGACTGGAGAATTTATGTTGGGGACATTTGGCAGTTGTACTGTGATGGATCATCCAATCAATGGGGCAGCGGAACAGGAGTAGTAATCATGGCTCCCGACAGCGCAATAATTGAGCAGGCCATCAAACTCAGCTTCGAAGCATCAAATAACGAGGCCGGATACGAAGCCTTTCTAGCCAGTTTGAGGAATGCACACCTTCTGGGTGTTCAACGTTTGCTGGTATTTTGTGATTCAAAATTGGCGATCAATCAGCTAAAAGGGGAGTACGCAGCCAAAAATGACCGTATGGCGGCTTACATGAAATCGGCTAGCGCCTTGCTGGCCAAATTTGACCATCATGAATTGAATCAGATAACACGTGACCAGAACACACATGCAGATGCCCTAGCTAGCCTAGCCTCCGCCATTAACTTAGAGATTAAATGGACCATCGAAGTAGGTTTCATTCCGGAGCCGAGCATTGGCCCTTTGGAGGAAATCCAGGTCAATGTCATAGAGTCAGGACCGAGTTGGATGGACCCCATTGCTGCATTCCTGTCTTCTGAACAGCTCCCAGCGGACAAAAAAGAAGTGCACAAGCTGCAAAACAAAGCCCTACGATACTACTTGGATCCGCAAGGAAAGCTTTATAAAAAATCTCTTTCTGGTCCATGCTTGGAATGTGTACACCCAGACAAAATCGAAGAGCTTCTGACTAAAATACATGAAGGCAGTTGTGGTGCCCATTCTAGCGGGCGCTCTTTGGCCCATCGAGCTATAACAAAAGGTTATTACAGGCCAACAATGAGAGCTGATGTCGAATGCTATGTGAAGAAATGTAAACAGTGCTAGAAGTTCTCCCCGTTAACCCATCTGCCTGCTGAAGAGTTAAGTTCCATTACCAGTCCCTGGCCATTCGCCCAGTGGGGACTTGAAATCGTAGGACCATTGCCGAGGGCCCCAGGGAACAAACGATACTTGATTGTTGCGACAGATTACTTCACAAAATGGGTCGAAATGGAGGCATTAACACACATTCGAGATGCTGATGTTAAACGCTTTGTATGGAGAAATATCATAACATGATTCGGCATTCCAAGAGATCCTATTTTAGACAACGGCACCCAGTTTGATTGAGGCGTCTACCAAGAGCTGTGCAGCAAGTATGGTATCTAGCCTCACTTTTCTACGCTGGCTTACCCAGAAAGTAATGGTCAAGCCGAAGCCTCTAACAAATCCATCTTGGACGGCATCAAGAAGAGGTTGGAGAAAGCTAAAGGCAAATGGGCCGAAGAATTATCGAGTGTATTGTGGGCTCATCGAACTATGACGAGGCGATCCACTGGAGAAACGCCGTTTGCTCTATGCTTTGGAACCCAGGCCATCATACCGCTGGAGATCAGCCACATAACCCTGAAAATCATAAGTTTTTGATATGGGCCAAAACGACATGATGCTGGCTCTGGATTTGATTATGCTCGAAGAATGAAGAGACTGTGCCCTTGCGTCCATAGCGCGATACCAACAGTAGCTTGCCAAGTCATATAATCAACGTGTTCAGCTATGCCGCTACACACCAGGAGAGTTGGTCCTGAAGAAGGTACTTCCAGCTGCAAAGAAACCGGCAGATAGAAAATTGGGTCCTAACTGGGATGGTCCCTATCAGATTGATTCAATCACAAGAGTAGAGGCATATCGGCTCAAAGACATGTCCGGAAGGAGCCTACCACGGCCTTGGAATTCAATACACTTGCACAAATTATATCATTAAACCCGACCTATGGGGAATGATATTAGTTCTGAATGGCTCACCATGTACACATTCCACTTTTTGTAAGGCAAAGATTCCTGTTTACTCATTGTGTAATCCAGTTCAAAAGATTTCTGATAAAAGCCTCCGGATTCGGAGGGCCCTTCGTAGATATCACGACTGGCCAAATAACGTCTCCGGATTCGAAGCCCCATCAGCGCATGACGCCTTTGGGCCGAAAAAAGCCTCTAGATTCGGAGCACCCTTCGTGGATATCAAGACTGGCCAAATAAAGACTCCGGATTCGGAGCCCCATCGGCGTATGATGCCTTTGGGCCAAAAAAACCTCAGGATTCGGAGTGCCTTCGTGGATATCACGATTGGCCAAACTAAGTCTCCGGATTCGGAGCCCTATCGGAGCATGACGCCTTTGGGCTAAAAAAGCCTCTAGATTTGGAGCGCCCTTCGTAGATATCATGGCTGGCCAAATAAAGTCTCCGGATTCGAAGCCCCATCGGCGCATGACGCCTTTGGGCCGAAAAAGCCTCCGAATTCGGAGCGCCCTTTGTAGATATCACGATTGGCCAAAGTCTCCGAATTCGGAGCCCCATCGGCGCATGACGTCTTTAGGCCGAAAAAGCCTCCAGATTTGTAGCGCCCTTCGTGGATATCATGGTTTGCAGAATAAAGACTCCAGATTCGGAGCCCCTATCGGCGCCTGACGCCTTTGGGCCAAAAAAACCTCAAGATTCGGAGCGCCTTTCGTGGATATCACGGTTTGCAGAATAAAGACTCTAGATTCGGAGCCCCCATCGGCACATGACTCCTTTGGGCCGGGACCAGGGCCGTGCGTAACATGTGTACGCCGAATAGATATTTTATGAAGAATGCTCTATTATGTCGAGCCGGCAAAAACCGTTTACACATTAAACCATTTAAAATACATTTATTCAATCATTTATACAATGAGACATGAAAACACGTGTGTGTCGAATATAAAACGAATCACAAACATTGAAAATAAAACATTTTATTTGATCAGCCAATGATTACATAGTTTTGAACGCAATCTACGTTTGAGCATTACAATGAGTATTTTTATCTGGCTTCTCCCTTATCATCACTCTTTTCGACTTCAAAGGCGGAGAAGGAAAAATGATCACGTTGGTACCGCGACAACGCCGAATCAACACTCTCTGCTCGAAGAGCCTCTGCGGCTTGAAGTGCCTTAATCCAACCGTGCCTAAAGCCCTAATTCTCGCATCGGCAGACCTCCTCTACAAGTATCTCTTTGGTTTTGTCGATCCCAACCTTCCAACCCTCATGGAAGCCTTGTTCATAACCCATGGTCCTCGCATTTTCTACGGCAAACATGCTTGTCGTATCTCGATCGGCAATGGCGTGACTGAATAGCCGTTGGGTCACTCTCTCCTCCACGATCGGGTTAGATTAACCCACCGCACGTGGCTTGGTGGCTTGAGCTTTCCTAAGCTCCCTAAGTTCACGCTCGACCTTCTCCGCACAAGCCTCCAAACTGTGGATTCGTTCGTTCTTCTTCTCTATTTCTCGTCGCGCGGCGCGCAGACGCATGCCAACTTTATATGTAGTGTACAGCCCCTTCACCACCCCATGGATGCCTTCTTGAAACACTTCGAAATCTTGCCATCCAACCATCGACTGCTGGATCTCCGGTGGAAAGATTTGTCGAGTGAACTCGATTGCTACACCTAGATCATTAACAATGGAATCTGCCTCCGTCATCAGTTTATACCCCACGAAAACCGCAAAACTCAACGGTTGTGGCGTCGCATCGGGCTCGCTTCTCGGTCGCGGTCGCAGGGAGCTTCCGTGTTGCTGTTTTACTTTTCGAGGTAATCTGTTTCGATGACATGGGGTCTGACGTTTTTCCCGTTCCTTGGACGTCCTTCCTCCCGTGCAAGTAGGCTCGCTGCTGTGATTCATTGCAGTATCTAGCTCAGTCAATGTTTGTCCTTCCCCTCTGCTGTTGAAGAACAGTCTGTTTGACATTTTAACTTATCTCAAGCTAGTTTAAATCAAGTATGAATAAGAATAAGTGGAATCACTAGCGCGAACTCACCCCATTTATTCTCAATGTATGCAGCGCCCCCAAGGCGATGTCATTAATTCTAAACGCCAAAAGTTGGATGCCGATCGGGCCATTCCACGAACCAGTCCTATTCGGCTTCAGAAGCTCGTGCATTGGCTGGGGCAAGGGCAGATTTATTAATCTGATCAGCCAAGTATTTAAACCCAATACTGATCGATTATGACACATCCATTCCACGAACTAGTCCTATTCGGCTTCTGTAGCTCGTGCACTGGCTGGGGTAAGGGCAGATTTATTAATCTGATCGGCCAAGTATCAAAACCCAATCCCGATCGATTTATGCCGCAGCCATTCCACGAACTAGTCCTATTCGGCTTCTGAAGCTCGTGCACTGGCTGGGGCAAGGGCAGATTTATTAATTTGATCGGCCAAGTATTTAAACCCAATGCTGATCGATTTATGCCACAGTCATTCCATGAACTAGTCCTATTCGGCTTCTGAAGCTCATGCACTGGCTGGGGCAAGGGCATATTTATTAATATGATCGGCCAAGTATCTAAACCCAATGCCGATGCATTTATGCCGCAGCCATTCCACGAACTAGTCCTATTCGACTTTTGAAGCTCGTGTACTAGCTGGGGGAAGGACAGATTTATTAATCTGATCGGCCAAGTATTTAAACCCAATGCCAATCGATTTATGCCGCACGTCCACATATTCGGCGAAAGCAGCACTTTTTCCAGACTTGAATGCCTTGGAAGCCTCCGAGTCGGCTGCTTCCTTCGCCTTCTTTACTTCCTCCAACTCAGCCTCCAGTTTGGAGACCACCTCTTGGGCCAATTTGACCACGTCTTCGCTTGCGTCCGCCTTCTTCTCGGCGGCCGATCTCAGTTGATTCGCATTACGCACCCTCTCCATCTTCGCCCTTAAGGCTTCGAACTTAGCCCTACTCCTTTGGCCCTCAACTTCCGTTTGTAGACGGCCAAGTTGTTCGACAGCGTCATGATGGTGATGGTCCATCTCGGCTATCCTTCCGATGGTCTGCCAAACAAGAAATTAAGACCAAAACAATATTTGCATAAAGTGAAAATACAAAGTCAAGATATATACCAAAAGAGCCGATTGCACGGCCAATGCTATTGCAACCAGATCTGGCTCTGCCCAGAAAGCTGCCTTGTTAGCCGGCAGTGAAATGGATGTAGCCATGTTGAGTGTGACCGTTGGATCTTTAATTACCAAAGCATCAGAGGGGATCGGCGTGTTTTTCATCTTCGGTTGAATGACAAAAGGCACAATCACATTTGATTCCTCTAAACGAGGTTGTTTGTCTGCGCGATTTTCTTTTGAGCCGGCCGCGACCTCGGCAGGGCGCTTCTCTGCCATTTGCTCAGCCTCTTGATCGGCCTGCACAACCACCTCGGCCTTGGCACTTCAGTTTTTTGCCGTTCCCTCCTCAATAACAGGCAAGGAGGGCTGAGATTCACTAACAGGCAGGGAGGGTTGAGATTCGGCGGCAGGTGGCACTTCAGCTCTAATGGCCTCTGCTCTTCGCCACGCGACCATCCTTTCCGCGTTCGCTTTCTTGGCAAGTTGTGTGAGGCTTAACCTAGCCATATCTTCAGGGTACGCCCCGAGAAGGACCTCTGGACCGTGAAAAATTTCGTCAAGTGGAAGGTCCTCTCAGCCCAAAGTGGACGTAGGGTCGGCTAAATTGAGGGCGGCTTCTTCAAAGGACAACTTCAAAGCCTCGTCGACTTCGGCTTTGGACTGATCTGACTTGGCGACCTCAGCTACTTTCAGTCGCTCCGAATCTGACCCCTCGAAACCAACTTGCCTCAAGTTTTTGAAATTAGTCAAGATAAGAGCGATAAGACTCCTCACCTTTCGGAATTGGGATGTTTTCTGCCGCTGAGAAGGTCGTATAAGTCGGCTCGTAACGGAGTAGAACGTAGGCCGCCCTCCCCTGTTTCTGAAGACTCAGCTGGCCAAAATATTTGAGCGCGACCTTGATTTCCGAAAGAACGGCATCGTCGGTTAAAGTCAGGACTTTCTTCAAATCGTTTCCTGCACAAGCAAAACCATAAGGTCTTGAAAATGAAGCTTTATAAATATAACAAAAAATAAATAAAAGAAGCTACACGGCCACCTGGTTCGCCCCTCCGTCTAGGAATAGGATCGAGGCGATCCTTGCCTTCACCGAATTTCCAATTACCATGGACAACGACCATAACATCATTGACTCGCTTCCCAGAACTGGAAAGCATAGTAACTAGTTGATGGTCGGTGTCCTTGGCCCTAAGGAAATAACGCCCGCACCGACTAGAAGACTTGGCCAAGGCATAACAATGCCGAATAGCAAGAATGCCGAGGTTAATCCTAAGTTGACGGTTTAGTGCGATTATCCCCATTACGATTCTAAAAAAGTTGACATTGGGTTGGAAAGAGATAAAACCCCAATGGCAAAGCACAGCCCAAAGGAATGGGTGAAGGGGGAAACGGACTCCACTCTCTGCGATTGATAGGAGAGGGAAGACAATCATGGTTTCATCAGCCCTCTCCATATCAAGGGTGCCGTCTGTCACAAGTGACAGACGGACGTCATCAGGAATAGAGAAATGGCGTCGGAAGCTAGAAATTCGATCCGAGGAAAGGAGATCTTTTAAATGTTTTTCCATTTCCTTCAGTCTATAGGAATACGCTAAGCCAAAAACAAAGCAAGAAAAAAGATTCAGGGCAGAGAGGGAGAGAACTTACAAGAGACGAAGAGGATAGTGAAGAAAAGGAAGTTGCAGAGGTAATTCAGAAGGCAGTCCAGCGACGAGCGTCTAAAAGTGTGTATGTATTTGAAAAGACATCGAATTTAAAATCACAATAAATAGAACTCTACAAAGGGACGGGAAGTTGAAATGATAACCGAGAAGCGTGTGCTCAGACATTTGCGTTGGAATGAGGTCAGCCATCGAATTTCGGCTCTGACTTTTCCAGTTCGAAACCAAACGCTCCAGCCAACTGTCGTTAGTGGAGTGCTTGGGGGCAATTGTGGGGGCCAAATATTGAAAGTCGTAGAGATGTCGAATAGTCAAACTTGGAGTCGAAATATATATCACTCGGCGCCGTCTTGCACGCTCGAATCCTATCCTATTCGACCAAATAACCGGATGAGCAAGGGGCTGAGTGAAAAGCGGTTTGCTCAATTGAAGCCGAATGGCGAATTGAAAGTGGACCCAATCCTGTGGCCCAAGGAAGAAAAGATATAAATAGAAGAACATCAACTAGGGAGAGGTATGTGAGAACCATTACACTTTACTTAAAATACAAGTAATTCAGATCGTAGAAACTGACTTGCCCGTCGGAGTGCTAATTCCAGCACCCCCGACCGGAGTGTTAATTCTTTTTCAGGTGACTAGCTGAGGATCACTAGCATCCCCCAGGATCTGAAGAGTATTTCCAAACCACTTCTCCACATTAAACTAGCTTTACTATGTGATGCACACAAGAAAGTATAGACTAGTCACAAGACTTGGAAGAATTCATCTTATGTTTGTTTACGAAAATGGTTTGAATTTGCCACCCTCAAGTGAGCTTAAAGATGCGGATTTGCCACCAAACATAGTGGGCTTAAAACATGATTTTTCCACAACAAAGTGGGCTTAAAATGCACATTCGTTGAATCCTTCCAATTCAAACAACAAGCCTTCATCCACAGGCATTCATGCAGTTTAGCATTTAAGCACACAACCTCATGGAAAGCATGCAAAACATGGCAATATGGCAATCACACTCATGCAAGTATGCTAAAGCGTAAAACTCACCGAGTACTCCAAGCCAAAATATAAACTAGTTAGAAAAATGCATGATCCTAACTATTCAAGAAGTCTAATCCAACACATGCAATAATGCGATCAATAGGCTCGGCTACTAATATGGCATATGATCGATTTGAACAAAATGCAATTAAATACGTATTCAAAGAAGTATTGAAATTACAATGCAGTTTGAATAATGCGCTGAGCCTCGGTGCATGCAAGACAAATGAATGGATGCAAACATGTAAGCATGAGGTATGCTAATTGAAAATGATCTCTAATCTAACCATCGAAAGCGATTAAATAAAAGGGAGAAAGACGTGGGGTTGGAAGACATGCACACATATTACAACATTATGCCCTCACGAAGGAGAGTCTGAATGAATAAACTAACTAACTAGCTACTCTAATTAAGCTAACTAATTATTACAACAATTGAAATGAATTAACTAACTCATTCTAAGCTAATTAAGTATTGCAAAACGAAGTAATTAGCTAAATACTAAGCTAATTAAGTACAAAGCAATTAAACTAATTAATTAGCTACCACTAATTAACCATGCAAAGCAATTAAAAGGCCTCAAGGGACATATGCATGCTCGGTTGGTTTTCACCCGAAAATGCCACGGCCTCACTACTGTAAGACACTGTTTGTATACTTGAACACCAAAGAAGCTACCAACTTCCAGAACAACTCTGTTCCCCTCAGGAACACATTGTGCAACTTTCTTCGTTGATGGCTGGTCGGCTACCAAAGGTGGCCATCGGCTACCATTGGTGGCCGGTCGGCTACTGCTGGTGGCCGGCCGGCTACCCTTGTCCTGAACTTCCTTTTTTGCAACAACAAAGAGCAAATAAAGGCAAAGCAGTGTATTCTCAAGGAGTGTTTGTACTGTCACTCTCCTTATCATCACACAAGCTCAAAGGAGTGTACCTCTTGGCTCTAAAACCATCAACCAAGCAATTTCCATGCATGATGGTCAAAGAACCAAGTTTGTACAAGTTTTATGAGTGCAAAACAAGACTATCATGCATGATTAAGGGTGATGGTGACCAAGGAAAGTGGCACATTTCATCACTTTTGAGTATGAAATGTTCCATTTTCCTTAGTGTTCGAATTAACGTCTGATTCGAACACATGCAATGCAACACAAAGAATGCCTATCTTGCACACTTTTACTTGCCAATTTTTGTTTACTCATTTTAGTTACCAAATCATTCTTTAGTCAATTTGTTCATTGGTGAGTGTCTCGTAAAGTGAAATAAGTGTTAACTAAGGGGTAGTTCAAGGCATGAGGGAAGCTTCATGCCGTTGGTAATGAACCCTCAAAGGAGGATTAAACCATTAAGCATGAGCCTCAACCTCAAGCTTAAACAACCCTAAGGTTGAAACAACCCTCATAACAAATGAAAAAGTGAAGAAATGAGGGAGGTAGCAGAGATTGCATGTGTTGAAAATGGGTGATAAAAGCACTAAAAACAAATGCTATCAACTTAAACAAGAAGGTGTCTAAGGCTTAGAAACATGTGTTTTAGCCACTGAAATAGCTCTGAAAAAATAGTGTTTAAAAGCACTGAAAAAGATGATGCAAGGGTAGGAAACACAAGGGCAAAGGCCTTCAAAACAAGGTACAAATAAGGGCTATCAACCCCTCAACCTTTAATGGCCTTAGGACCCAAGCTTCAGCCCAAAAACACAGAGTTTTTATAGCCCAAAATCAGTTGGAAATCATGCTGGACTCAGGACAGGAAAAGCCAAAACATTAAGCTAATGCATGGGGTTGCACTACAACAATACAAAACAAAGCTCAAATGACACAAATAGCCCAAAACAGAGCTAAAGCAAGTCAAAATAGAGGCAAAAACATGCTAACACATAGAACTAACTAGGCATGCAAACAAGACACAAGGAAGAGAGGCTAATCCCTCTTATTTTGGACTTCAAAACAAGGTTTTTGCCACTGAAAAACCTTTGAATTTCAATGGTTAAAGGGCCCAAGAAAGTTGTTTTGAAAGTTATGCAAAGATGGCACAAAAGCTTAACAAGCAAAGAGACAAGAAGGGTAGGCCACCCCCTAACTCAAAATAGCCTCAAACCACCATTTTTAGGTCATAAAAATATAGGTTTTTACAATTGAAAACTAGGCCAAAAACAGTTTGAAAAGATGGCAAAACAAGTGTTCAAAGCAAGCTTAAATAAGGTAACTGTTATACCTTTGAAGCAAAACACCACTTAGGCACAAATCCAAGCTCAAACCTCCTTCTAGTGCTCAAACAAGACTCCAAGAGACCTTAGCCCAAAGATGGTCAAGTTTGATTAAGGGTTGATAGGTAAACTAGAAGTATATCTCTACTTGTATGCACAAAAGGACAAGAGAGAGAGAAATCTGGAGAGAGAATTGTAGAAAGAGAGGCTCCCAAAATTTTCTAACCCTAAAAAATGTTAGAGAATGGCCTCTATATATAGAAATATATGACTTCAGGTCAAAAATATCAACAAAACAGACAACTGAAGCATTTGGGAGACAGAGAAAAATATCTGCAAAATCTGACCTTTTTGACACCTGTGGCCGACGGCCATCACTGGTGGCGGACAAAATACACCTCTAGCCGACACATGGCCAACAAGCTTCATCGGTGGCCGACAAGCAAAAACTAGCTTCGGGCCTGGACTTCAACCATGCATATCCCCTTCATCTGGACTCCTTTGCGGATCATTTTTAGGTCTAAATTGAAGCCTCGGAAGTCTTATTTCCAAAGGTGTTAGCCACACATCAAAATTCCAAGTGCGTAAAAAGATATGCTCATTTTTAGTGAAGATTGCTCAGTTTCAGTCTTAACGGATTCATGCCCATATTCAACTAGCCATATCTCCCTCATCCAGACTCGGCTTTAGGAGATTCTTGAGTATAAAATGAAGCCCCAGAAGTCCACTTTCCAATGGTGGTGGCCTCGTAGCTAAAATCCAAGTGTACAAAAGGATAAACCTGATTTAGCGAGGGTTGCTCGACTCTCTCTTAACAGTTCATGCCCATCTTCTTCTCCAACTTGGTTTCTTCCCTCTCCTCCAATTTTCTTCAACTCCAAACCTCTAACCAAGATGTTTTAAAGAGTCTTTTCCAAATAGTTCACCTCTCCTTCATTTATTCCACTTTGTCCTTGCTCAGTTTATTGAAAAGCGCAACATTTAACGAAATGCGAGCCTCGGAACGTCGTAGAAACTTTTTTTTCAAAAATGTTTTGAAATAGAGGGTTTTAAGGTCTAAAATTCATTTTGGTCAAAAGTTTTGGTCCAAAATGGGGTACGAGGTTGGGATTTGATGCTCTCTTTGCCCAAGAAATCGAACTTTTGCACTGCACAACTTTCATCACCAAGTAAGCAATCAGTGGCGCCCAAGTCTTACGGGCAGTAAAAAATGGAGCTCAAAGCCATAAAGTGATGTGAGTGAATGTCAAAGCTGGAAGATGACCCTTTTCAACAAGGCCGTAAGACTTGGGCAAACAAACAAAATGCAAATGTAGTTGATTGAACCCGAGGGTTGCGTACATATCCCTTTGCAAGGAATCAAACCAACGTAGTTCAGGGGCAGAATACAAAATGATATGCGTGACAAAACAATGAAAATGATATGCAATGTAATTGAATCATTAAACCACAAGCAGTGCAAAACCACACAAATACCATAAAGGGATGGAAATGCAACATCAAACTACGTTTAACATAGAAACAGTGCCGGAACCCTCAAACCACAATTCTCTTAGTGGAATAGGCGTATGCATGTGCAGAACTGTGTGTTTCGCAGAAAGAATACAAGTAATTGGGTGGGATGATATAAGTGAGGAATGATTTGCTAAGGAAAGATCGTGATCCTAAATGCTGAACGCAATAAAACAAAGTACAATGCAATGGATGTAGTGAATAAGGGACGCATGCCAAACTACATCTTACCTAGAAAAGGCATGGACACAAACTAGACCACGTCTAACATAGAAAAGGTGCCAAAACCCTCAGACCACAATTCTCTTAGTGGAGTAGGCTCGTACACATTATCACAAAACCATGCTTCAACGAAGGAAATGTATGAGCACATGCCAGACTAAGCTTAACATGGAAAGGATGCATGATGTAATTGACAATGCAATAGATGCATGAGATAGATGCTATATACAATGCAATAGACGTAATATATGATGATAGATATGATGTAGCAGCTAGGAAATGAAAGTACCTTACAGGAGCAATTGGCAATGACTCACTTCATGCTGCTGGGGATCTTTCGCTTTTCCTTCTTTTTGGTTGAACCATAGGTACTAATTTTCTCCCTGGCTATGTTCGCAACTTTCCCTATTCTCCAGCAGGGTGACAGACTAGGTTGGTTCAGTGTCCAGAATTGATGCGCACACACGCTACCTCAACCTACGGGGTTGCCATACAGATTGCCAGCCGAGGATACACCCCTGGGTATTTAAACTAGACTTTAGTCTCGGAAATCCTGAACCTTTGCGTTCTAGGCATCGGCCAGTCGAACTCTAGTTTTCACTGTCTCAGTTGATCTCCTAGGAACTCACCGCAAACACAGGCAGGTGGCTTTACCAGACCACCGGAAGTCTTTCGGGCGCGACAAACACCAAAGGAATTGCACCTTTAGAGGATTTAAGGTCTCCTAGACCAGAAGTGCACAAGAGAGTGCGAATCAAAATGTAGGATTTAAGGTCTCCTTGACCGGAGGAGTGCACAAGAGAGTGCGATGCATAAGAGAGTGCGAATCAAGATGCAGGATTTAAGGTCTCCTAGACCAAAGAAAGCACAATACAGTGCGAGCTCAAGGTGTACAAAATAGTGCGATGCAAGTGAAATGCACAAGACAGTGCGATGCAAGGTGCACAAGACAGTGCAATGCAAGGTGCACAAAACAGTGCAATACAGGTGTACAAGACAGTGCGATGCAAAGGTGAATGCGCAGAATAGCATGATGCAGGTGCACAAGATAGTGCGATACAAAGTGCACAAGATAGTGCGATACAGGGTGAATGCACAAAATAAGGCGATACAATGCACAAACAAGTGCAGGCAAGGTGCGCAAAATAGCATGATGCAATGCACAAACAAGTGCAGGTAAGGTGCGCAAAATAGCACGATACAATGCACAAACAAGTGCAGGTAAGGTGCACAAAATAGCGCGATGCAATGCACAAACAATTGCAGGTAAGGTGCGCAAAATAGCACGTTGTAATGCACAAACAAGTGTAGGTAACCTGCGCAAAATAGCGTGATGCATGTTCTACGCAAAAGATATGAGCATTTTCTACGCAAGATGAGAGCATGTTCTATGCAAAAGATATGAGCATTTTCTATGAAAGATGAGAGCATGCAATAAAATGCACAAGATAGTGCGATGCACAAGAAAGCGTGAGTGTAAATTGCATAAAATAGTACGAGTGTGATATGAAGTGCACAAAATAGTGCGAACAAAACAAAAGCACAAAATAGTGCGAGCAAAGTGAGTAACTGTGTGATAAATGTACTGAGTAAGATTATTGTGTGATAGATGCACAAAATGACTGATTGGTTCACAATGCAATATAATGACCAAACGTATTCCATGTGAGAGAGGAGCATATTTTATGCAACACTGAAAGCATGTTCTATGCATGAATGAAAGCACATTCTATGCGAAATCGAAAGCATGTTCTATGCATGAATGAAAGCATATTCTATGGAAATCGAAAGCATGTTCTATGCATGAATGAAAGCATATTCTATTTGAAATCGAAAGCATGTTCTATGCATGAATGAAAGCATATTCTATGCGAAATCGAAAGCATGTTCAATGCATGAAACAAGAGCATATTCTATGCAACATTAAAAGCATAATCTATGCAAAAGACGAGCATATTCTATGCAAAATTGAAAGCATATTCTGTATATGATTCATAAACGATGCGCGACACACATGCAACAGAGGTGTATATGAAAGTGCACATTCTATGCAATAGAAGGGCATCAAATATGTGCTTTGGTGAATCCAATTTACCTCTCAAAGGACTTTGCAACATGCTCAACTCAAAAAGGATGCATCCCGTTCACATTGGTGAGAGGTAACATCTGCATGTGAAAACCACGAATGCTGCTTGGATTACCATTCTGACTGGAAGCAGGCATAAACTTAGGGTCGAGGTACGCTCATATTCCAAAGCAATGGCGAGGCCTAGCGAAGGTGCATCTGGAATGCAGACTCGGAATTTGCTAAAATTGAAACACACTCAGATGCTCCGATTTTCACCTTTTTCTTTTGCTTTGCAGTCCGGAACCCATGTAGTTTCAGATGATTCCTTGTTCTATTGTTCTCACATGACCTGGGTTAAACCCTGCAGTTTATGAAAGAAAGGATCCTGTTTTGTACAAATGTGGAGAATGGCACAGCACTCTGAGCACAAAATGATTTATTTTGAAATTGAGATTGAGAATGAGTTTTTGACTGGGTATTGAGCCTACGACTGACCACAGTCAACCACGACTCAAAAAGGGAAAACAAAGTAAAACAGCACATCTATTGAAACTCAAAAAGACTCAAACAAGAATCGAGACAAACAAAAACAATAAACACAACACTCAGATATGTTCCAATGGTGAGAGACCTCTCGGTTCATGGGGAGCCCTCAGCTTCTTGAGGTATTGTTTCCCACCCTTTCTTATTTGTGATTCTCACATCACTCTGGCACTCAATATCTTTTTCTCTTAAAAGCCCTTTCCTTACTTTTTCTCCCAGCGCACATCTCTCTATTCTTCAATCTCTCTTATTTTTTATCCCTCCCCTGGGTGGTTGATGGATAAACAGGAAGTTGTGGGCTGTTGCCCCTAGTATTCTACTAGATTTTCCTTCTTTCCCTCACAACTAGTGAGCTTCCCCACAGAGGGGTTGTGATGTGACTGGATGTGCAGCAGATCTGCAACTGACATCAGTTGATGATACCCTTGGCTTAGCTTGACTGAGATGAGTTACAACATATCCCACTAGCCAAGTATACAATTGATTGGTCTCACATATTTTGTTTTCTGCGTCCCCATTCCGGGTTAGAGGCCAATTTGAACGTGATCGTCTAGGTGAGGGGGTCGAATATCCAGCTCCATTTCTAGTTCATGCTTCACACTTGGCTTGATTCCTCGCTGCTTGGAGGATGAGAAAGTTTTCGGCCTCTACTGTTAACTTCAGATGTGCCCTTTTTGGCAAATACATTGATAATGGGAAAAATACAGAAAACTTGACTCAACTGTGACCCTAGTTCATCGTTTTAACCATTCTTTGTTTTTTGGCTTTCTGGTAAAACAATTTTTAGCAAAATGAGAGTTAGATTAACATTCTTGTTCGATTTTATGATTCAAAATCATGCAAGTCAGGCTATGAGCACCGAAAATTTTCCTTTTTTGGGTCCAAGAAATGATCCAATTTTGGAAAAGTAGAATAATTTTCGCGAAAACTAGTCAACCTCACTAAAAATCTTCAAAATTGTTTTTGCAAATGGCCATTGCTCAACCAACGCGGAATTAACTCATGAGATGCACAACCTCGATCTAAACTTGAATTATCTTCCAGCTAAATCTTCTAACAGAATAGGACATCCGAATTTGAATGAAGACAAGCCAATTTGCACATGGATAAGATAGCTGAGTTGAACAAGGATCAGCCAACCAACATGGATGAGCCAAGCAGGCTGAAAATGGTTGGGGCCAAACTTCAGGATGAAGTTGCTTATGTAAGCCAAAGATGGGAATCAGGCTGTACATAGTTCCGGGTTGAGGTTCACTCGGGTGTTGACACTCTCCTTTTGCGCTCTAACTTTTGCCAAGGTTGCCCTTCCAGGTTTTGAACCTTGCTGGCTCTTTTTCTTTTCTTTTCATTTCTTTTCCCTTTCTTTTCTTTTCTTCTTTGCTTTTTTCATTTTTTTCATTTTTGTTTTTTTTCATTTTTTCTTGCTCTAACTTTTGTTTGGGTCGCCCTTCGGGATTTTCAGCCCAGCGAGCCTCTCAAGGATATAAAAGTTTAACTTGTCCATGTTAAATGGCCCTAAGATCTCTAAGCCATCTGAATATGGAGAATGGTTGCTATTTCTGACTAAATAGTCTTGATGATGTGAGAGCCCATCCAATTGGGGTCTGAATTTGCCCCTAGTGTTGTGGAGAGGAACTCGATTATCCTTCAACAATAAATTTTCTTTTCTCTCTATTTCTCGAATTTGGCTTTCTTGCCAATCTCCATTGATTTGCGGAATGAACCATGTTTGAATCTTTGAGCACATCTGACATTTTTGCCCCTAGTTCAAGGGCTACTTTGGATCTAGCTTTGCAAGCTTCTTTTGATGATAGCTGACCTTCTTGATCTGACTTTCTTGCCCTAGTTCAAGGGTTGTTTCTGATTCGGCCATGCAAACCTCATATTGTGATTGATCGTTGAACATTCTGAGTCAAGGTTCAAGGTTTGAAAGCAAAAGGGGTCGAGTCTTGAAGCATAAGAGCGATCATATGCTGCACAATCTCAAGATCAATTCCACGCATGTTTTCGCAGGACCACGCAAAATATTTTTTGAAATCTTTTAAGAAAGCGACTAGTCGTTCGCACTGAAGACAATGTAGAACCATTCTGGATCAATCCAGGATCCATCTCAGTACTCATATTAACAAACATGATCTCATCCATTAAGGGCTTAGCATGCCTCTCTTCTTCTCAGTTGATCAAATTTTTGCAAATCCCGAAGAATTCCTTCCTCTTTGTTTTCATCACAGTGTTAGAAAAGTTTTGAAAAACTTAGGTCAATGCAATGACTTAAAGGCACAGAAAAGTAGGTGAAAATCTCTGTCATTTCATTCAGATCTTCTGGCACAACTGGCTCAATGGAAGAAACAGACACAAAAAGAAAGAGTGTAAAAAACACAAAACAAGAAAATGATGTTCGAGGTAACACCCCCAAAATCACCTGACTCTAACACAACAGGACTGACTTTATACAACAAGATAGACTCGATATAGCACAATAGAACTGACTTAATACCCAAGTCAGAAAGTACAGTAAACAACATTTTCAAATTGTTCAAAACAGTACATGTCATCCACCACATCTAGTGTAAAATGTGAGCCATCGGCATGGGGTTCATCCCCGATCACATAGTCACATTATCCCTCAAGTTCATTGCCCTAGTGCCGATAGACTTTACAGGACCTAGTGCGACAATGACCTCTTTATCAATCAGATGTTGTATTTCATGGCGAAGACGAAAATAACTGTTAGTGTCTGATTTGTTAATGAAAGGCACAGTACTTGGCAGCATTTTGCTTGGCTGGAAGGGGATCCGGGAGAGACCGAGGCTGAAGGGGTTTGAGATGGCCTTGTCCAACAAGGATTTGGAGAGCCTTGGACAAGGTCATGTAAAGCGGGGTGAAGACCCTCTGACCTCGGGGTTGGTGCTTCGAGGTTTGTGAGGTTATATTGGATGTACCAGCAAAGGGATTGGCAGGTGTTGATTAGGTTTGATGATCTCTTTCGAGTGTAAGATTGGAGCTAAAAGGGGCATTTCTGGTATGACATCCCTTTTCCCGGCTTGCCCCTTGATTCAGAATGCTCTCATCCTGAGTGGCAAAACTATTATCCACAGTTTTTGCAACAACTGTGAGCACTTGTTGTTTGTTCAGTCCTTCAGCCTTCAAAACCTTAACAGCCCACAGAAGGTGTTTATGGGAACCAATGCCTACCCCTACTTTGTTCTTGCTATTTGCCTCTATTTTACCAAGGGATTAGCGTTCTTATAATGTAGCCTTTTCCAAGATTGGGGAGCCTTTTGACATGAAATTCCTGGTATGTGATGTGGGCGATGACGGAGCCAATATCCCAAAAGCTAGATCTACAACCGTTCTCTGAAGATTTTCAATCGTGCTCATCAGCTCAGAAGTAGTGGGTTCAGGGGCTTGAGATAACTAGGGTTCGAGTGCATTCATTATGCACAAGTCCGTGCTTTCTGGAATGAACACCTCAGGCTTGGGTAAATGGACTGGGGTGATGTATATGCTGGGGTTGTAGGTAAGAAGTAGTGTATGGATCATGTTAAGGTGTGGATGAGGTACTTGTTCATTGGGGTCTTGAGGTGGAGCTATCGTCAGGCTGTCGATGAGATTCTGAACCTCATGATGAAGGCAGAAGCAACGATCGGTGCCATGACCACGCTGCTAATGATACACACAGTATTTGATGGGGTTATGTCTGGTAGGGAGTGGGTCAGGCAGAGGTTGAGGATCAAGGGGTTTGAGATACAGTCTTTCCATTAAGACTTTTAGTGTGCTGGTTAGGCTCATATAGAGGGGGGTGAAAGTTCTGCCCTGAGTTCGGGCTAGGTTGGCTGTTTGTAGGCTTGATTTTGCAAAAGGGTCGGTTGTGGCGGCTGTATTGATTTTAGTGGGTTTGGGAATAGTATTAGTACTCCCGGAAATCAACTTCCTTATTGGTTCACTTGTTTTGGGAATAATCCCTCTGTTGAACGCACTCTCGATCTGAATCCCCAATTCGTACAAACTTTTACAAGTGAATAGTGGAGCAACTATTAACTTTTGTAACATATCAGGCTCAAGGTCCTGCACCATTATCTGCACTTGGTCCCTCTCAAACAGTAGCTTTTGCTTCGCACCCAACCCCACCTAGGGTTCCAATACCTGGGGATATAGCTAATGTCTAGGAGAATACGGACATTCCAGCAGGGCCAGTCCCACCTCAGACTTCCAAAGCACCGGCCTACCCAACAGATGCACCGTTCGAGTTTGAGGTCAATCCTACCGCCTTAAAAGTGAGCAAGCTTAAGAAGCTTTTCAAACGAGCTTAGGGAGTCAACTCGATCCCAGATATAGATGCTGGCTACACAGATTCGGTGGTGACATTGCCAGACAGATTTAAAATGCCTCACATAGACCACTTCGACGGCTCGGGATATCCCATGGTCTATTTGAGGCTATTTTCAGATATTCTCCGGCCAATGGGCCTGACTAGACTGCAAAAGCTATCCCTCTTTGGCCGGACCCTGTCGGGTATTGCGGCCATCTGGTATGCTAAACTAGAGGATTCCATGAAAAGGAGCTCGGAAGAGATGGCTGAGGCCTTCATTGCCCAATATTCTTATAATACTCAAATCGAGATTACAACTCATCATCTCGAGGCAACTCGGCAAGAGCCGAAGGAGGGCTTCTCCGACTTCGTCACTCGGTGGAGGGCCAAGGCCTCCATGATGACAACCAGACCAACTGTGAAAGACCAAATAAGAATGGTCATTTGTAATCTGCAACCGAAGCTGCTGTAGAAAATGGTTGTCTTACCTCTTCCTACATTTGTTGATCTTCAAAAGATAGGGGTACAGATCGAGGATGCAATGAAACAGGGTCGGATTGACCATGAAAAGGAGCAGCCTAAGAGGACGTTTACACGCAGTTCAAATGCAGCTATGATTAGCAATGTAGCTGCATGAACCTCTAACGTTAGTATGGTCACCACAACACCAAAAACAACCACACCCTTTACCGGCACATCTGGAGCCACCCCACAGCTTGCAAAGTACCTACCCCGAGGCCAGAGGGTTTTCACCCTACTTTACATGTCTCTATCTGCAGCCTTGAGGGTCCTGATCTGAAAAGGGCATCTGAGGCCCCTAGAACCGCACTCATTGCCTAATCCCCTTCCTCCTACACATAACCCGGCCAAGTATTACGCCTGCCACCAGTAGCATGGTTATGACACCAACCTATGCTTTAGACTCCGTCATGAGATTCAGGATCTCATTGACAACAAATTGATAGCACCTCCTAAGAAGCCAAACGTCACTACAAATCCCCTCCCACCACATAACCGACCCCCTCTACCTATGCAAGTTAACCTTATCCAAACAATGGCCGTTCCATACGACCCTAGCATATATATCACCCCCTCCCACCTGCCTAAACCGGCGCTGTTCATCCCAGAAAGCATAGACTTATGCATGATGAGCACATCCATATCCCAACTCGAACCCGTGGTGGTGGCTGTGATAGAAGAATGCATGCCTGAGGGCTTTGCAAGCTTAATTGAGGAAGCATACAACCCTTGCCGCTTCATTTCGCCAACTAGCCAGGCCAGGCTGAGGGTGGAATTGCCGAAGGGAATGGAGGTTAATGTAGTTCAGGAGGACGGCCTAAGCCAGGGGCTGGATGACTTAGCTGAGCTTAAGGAGGACATTGCTAATCTGCAGTTCTTTAATGAACAGGATCTGGAAAATGTATAGATCAGTTGGTTTGATGTGAATAGATCAACGGATAATACAGGGTGGCGTAGTGACGAGCCGGATGTTGATGAAATGTCTCAACCAATGCAGGGATAGTTGGAAATAGGAACATCTGCAACGGCCGGAATGGTCGACAACAAAGGGAAGTTGCCGGAGAGCATCGGTACAAAGAATTTTGCTTAAGAATTGGGTAGCTTGTGTATAGTTGATACAGCATAGGAGGCAGCACTGAAGCAGTTCGACTAGGAAAGAACTGAGACTAATCAGAGGGCTAGAAAAGTCAAAGCCCCCGCGGGGACTGATTGTGTTGTGAACACAGGAACAATTACAGTGGAACCAGACAGTTATTTGTCGGTTGCCGAGGGAATGTGGTGGGAAGACGATGATTTGCGCCTTGCCCATATTGATGAGGAATGGGGACAGAATCTGCCGGATGATACGTGGTATACCGAAGAAGTTGATCACATGACTCGGAGTGTACTTTAAACCCCCACATCTGGACCAACCAAAAACATCAGGGAAAGATAAGGAAATTGAGAAACAGAAAGATAAACTGTTGGAGGAGGAAGCTGTACTGAAGCAGCTGAAGAAGATTCAGGGGACATCTCCATTTGGGGTTTGCTCATGGCCTCACGGGTGCATAGACAAGCCGTCATATCAACAATGGATACAGCTAAGCTCTCCATCGACACAACCTTTGAGCAGTTAGTGGGATTGGTGTTCCCGGGTAGCGCCTCACCGACTTTGACTTTCACAGATAAAGAAATTGCCGCCTGAGGGCTCTGAGCACAACAAGCCACTATACATCTCTGTGGAATGTAAAGAGAAGTGGATGACAGTTGTCTTGGTTGATACGGGGTCAGCAATTAATGTGTGTCCGTCACGCACAGCCTATGCTATCGGCTTGAAGCCGGCAGATTTCGCACCAACAGCCCAGGTGATTCGCGCTTATGACAATACAAGTCGGGAAGTGATGGAGATAGTGCGGATTAGAACTCAGGTTAGCCCAGCACAATAGGACATCGAGTTTCATGTTCTAGATGTTCTGGCCACCTTTAATTTACTCCTTGGACGGCCATGGCTGCACCAAGTGAAAGTTGTCTCTTCCACTCTGCATCAGATGCTGAAGTACCCCCATGGGAAGGGGGCATCTATTTTTTTTGGAAATTCTTCGACAAATCCGCCGCTGGAGGTTACTACACCGATCTTGGAAATTGTACACGGTGATGAGGATGTCTTTTTGTCTAGGTTCACCTTGGCCGAGGCCCAGGTAGTGCAAGATATTCTAGCTGTTGATAATGGGCTGTATGTTAGTGCGCAATCTGTTTACCTCATGAATAAGCTTTGACATGTACCCGAAATGGGATTGGGAAGGAAAGGCCAGAAGGGCGTCGCTGCGTTAGCTGAAGTGCCACACAACCCTTATACCTTTGGTCTAGGTTATACGTCTACCAAAGAGGATTTGGTAAGGAAGGGAAAGGTAATGGCAGGAAGGGCGAAGACTAAACAAATTGGGAGGCACTACGAGCTGGTGCATAGACCTATTCAAGGAACCCTGAACGGCTGCTTTGTCTGGGAGGGGGAAGATTTCCCGTTTTGTGGCTTTCCTGAGCCATGGTTGAATTCAGAGAAGCGGCGTTTGCCCGACTTTGAGATCTTTTTCGACCTACAGTTGCAAGGGGATGAAGTCATAGAAGAGCAGACTGACCTATCAGCTGAGGATGAACAGTGCAAAGATGATGAGTCTGATGGCACAGAACTCGAGATAGGAGCAGAGCTGGCTTGTTTCCTCTCGGATCCTCAGATCACACCGGAGAGCTTGGGGGATGACTTCTCTGTTTCCATGATTGGAGATAAATCGGTTGTGGGCCTTTCTTCCGGCATTCTGGATGCATCTATCGCACCCTCCCTCGTTTGGCAGTATGAGAAAGGCTTTTTGTCCAACAATTCTGAATCAGGCAGTGAACCGGAATCTGATTCCACAGAGTCTATGGAGTCGTAATCAGATTCTAGTTCTTCTGAGTCAGAGTCCGGTATTCCTGGGGTTGATAACCTGGATGCAATTCTTTTGTCCAGGTCGTCTTTTTCCTTTTCTTTTGAGTCAGTTGTAACCGAGTGTAGACACCCCATTTTTGACCGTCCTCAAGACTTGGACGTCACCGTTTGAACACTCGGTGATTGTCCATGTTTGTGTTCGTTTGGAGTTCCCGGAGGTCTTGGCCCGCGCGCCTTGCCTCAGGATCCCCGAACTTGACCGTTTAGTGTCTGGTTTTGCACCAAACACTTGCATCTTGCCTTTGAGAGGCAGGGTAGGGCTTGTAGACCATCCCCACCCACCACCGGCAGTGGCTAGAGGCCACCGGCTGGTTTTTGCCGCCACCGGCAATGTATATTGCCGGCCGGCACTATTTGTTGCCGGTCAGCACTATTTTGTGCCGGGCGGCACTCCTTTTGGCCAAGATGGCATTTTTGGCCGGCCGATTGCTGTGCATCTGCTTTTGCAGATATTTTAAGACAGCTGTCTTGCTTTTGCATCCCTCCATACACGTGTATGGAGGGATCTCCCTCTTGTAAAGCTTGTCCTGTAAGCTTTACAAGACATATAGAGAGGGCCTTCCCTCTTAGAAGAAAGAGGAGAGAGGTTAGACATTTTAAGATATTTTGAGAGCTTAGACAGCCATGGTTAGGGTTTGAGTTCTAGGGTTAGGGTTTGTTATACCTTATCTCTCTCTTTCCCTCTCTTTTGTGCTCTTGTGTGTGTTTTAGTCCATACTATTGCACAAGAGCACCTAGTGTTTCACCTTCCTCTTGGAGCTGAGGTTCTAAGGGACTGATTTTGAGGTTTTGGTGTTGGATTCAAGCCAAGGAAGGCCATTGGAGCACCATTGTTGAAGAAGGCTTCAAGGGTAAGAATCTCACCCATTTTTACCCCATTTTTGCATTGTATTTCTACCTATCTTAAATTCGTTTTCGAGCTTACCGTATAATACAAAAAATTTCTATTTTTAGGCCCTCTTTATTGTTTATTAAGAGTGTTTTGTTGTTTGAGGGTGGTTGACCCCCCTTAGGCCTTGAAAGGCCTCATTTTGAGCCATTTTGTGCTAGCTCCGGGATTTTGGTGTTGGGGTCTCTTCACCACTGAAATCTTGAGGGATTTCAGTGGTGAAGGTGATGCCTTGATGTCCCAAGAAGGAGAGGGCCGCCCCTTCTCCTTGTTGTCCTTGAAAAGGGCATGTTTTGGCCTCTTGAGAGAGCATTATGTTTGAGGGTGTATTGACCATGACTTGGCTGCTTTTTATGCTTAATATGTCATGTTATGCCTCTGTTTTTACTTGGTTTTGGTACCCCATGCATGCTTAGCATAGTTGCCATGTAATGCCTTATTTATGCCTTGATATGCCTTAGGTTGTTAGCCTTTGTTGGAGCATGTTTTAGGCTTGCATTTGTGAAGGTTTTGTGCTCACTTTGCCATGTTTTAGCTCTGTCCATAGTCGTTTTGGTTGATCTTGGCATGCATAGTATGGCTCCTTTGCATTTGAGTTTGTATGCTTCAAGTATGTGAATGTGTAGAATGTGTTTCTTGCATCATTTTGGTGGTTTGGAACCACCCACCATGTCATTTCAGTCCTTTTAGCATGCCTAAATGTTTGCATTTTGTGGCCCTTTTGTTGCTCCAAGAATTGGTGCTCCATGCTTCATATTTATGCCATGATGTATACCTCTAGGATTAGGTTGCTTAGATGCCATTTAAGTGATTCTTGAGGTTTGTTTTTGCATGATTTGGGACTGTTTTGCCTCGATTTGGTCATTTGCTTCATGAGTCTTATGATCATGCTTTAGGTCCTTGGGCCTCGTTGCATATATAGCTTGCATGAGTAGGTTAATTTGGCATGATCTCCTACATGTTTCCAAAGCTTATAATGCATGCTAATTGTTCATGTTTGTCCCTTTCAAGTGTGCTTGAGGGTTGTCTAATTTGTGCCTAAGTGTTGGGCCTTAACATGTGCATGTATGTATATGTGTTTTGGTCTCCACTTTTTAGCATTTAGGCTACTGTTTTAGGCCTATTTAGAGCTGCCTAATTCATGTATAAGTCCATCTTTGCATCCATTTGCATGCCCCTATGTTTGCTTGTATGCTTGCATAAGTTAGTTGCCATGCCATGTTGCATTCTTAGCTTGCATGCTTAGGTTGCATGGCATCTTGCATGCATGCCTTGTTCCTTGACTTGATGATAGGAATTGGGCTTTGTTTGGTTTGATTGGTTTGCATTGCATTTGAAATCAAAGTTGCATACTTGGTTCTTTGGGCCATCATGCATGGAAATGCGTGATTGGTGGTCCGAGAATCGAGGCACATGCCCCTTTGAGTCATTATCATGATAAGGGACATGGTCGGTGCATATATGCCTTGAATTGTGCTGCAATGCTTTGCCTTGTCCTTTGTTACTGTCATTTGCAGATTCTGCAGGAACACCCTGCCGACCGGCAGTGTAAAGTGCCGACCGGCAACAATTTCTCTGCCGACAGCTTCATTTTGTGCTGATGGCCATACCACACTGCCGGTGGTAATTCCACTCAGCCGGTGGTGATCCCCTGTGTCCACGGATGCAGTCCTGAGGTTTTGACAGCCTCCAGAGGAGTGAAGGAAGGAAAACAGAGGCAGTCTATGCATGGCGGCACATTTCTCGAGGCGTTTTCCCTGTTTTCTCAGTTTTAGTTAATTTGCTTAGTTGATTAGGCAATTTGTAATATTAATTAGCTTGCGTAGTTAATTAATTTGTAATATTTATTTGGTCCCTCCGAGTGAGGGCAGATCTGTAATAAGTGTGTGTGGGTGGTGTGTATGTCTTCCAATCCCCACTTCTTTCTTCCCTTTTATTTACCTGCTTATGATGGTAGATTAGGGCACGTTTAATTTAGCATACCTTATGCTATGCATGCGTGCATCCATGCATTTGTATTGCATGCATCAGGCTCGGTACATCACGCTAACTGCATTTGTACTTCAATTCAAAAACTGAATATGTGATAGTTGCGCATCTTCACATGCCATGTTTAGGATAGCCAAGCCTATTCTAGATTGCATTTTTTTGCATGCGATGCATTAGGCACTTAACATGGACTTGGATCATGCATGTTTGCTAACAAGTTCTTTGTTTTGGCACGGAGTACGATGTAAGTATTTTCGCTTTAGCATCTCGCATGCTTGTGAATGTTAACATGACAGTATGCTTGCCATGCGGCTAAATGCTTATGTGAGATTAAATTGTTTGAATGCCTGTGGGTGAAGGTTGGATTGTTTGAGTTGGAAAAACTCATTGAAATCCGTGTTTTAGCCTACTTGCAAGTAGCAAATTCCAAAGCATTTTCAAAAGAAGCGGATATGCAATGTTTCTTTCCAAATTAGGCAATCTAGTCTATATTTGTTTGCTGTGCGCATAACATAGTAATTCTAGGCTAATGAATGGAATAAGAACACATAATGTTTTCAAAATCGGATATCATGGTTAGTAGAGGCCGGTCTTCGGACCGGGCGAAAGGGGGTGCTCATAGCTGACCTTCCCCGACCGTACCCAAGCTCCCGAGCCGAGACAACTCCGGTGATGACGGACATGTGGCCTTCGGCACGGAGTCAGGGTTTCCTAAATTTTCCCATTTTAAAATATTTAGGTGGCGACTCTGTATCTGGCAAAGCAGTCCATGTTTGGCACTACTTTTTCAAAAATCTGTTTCTCAAAACGATTTGCCAGATTTGGACTCTTTGGTTCAAGATTAAGAACCGCGACAACAAAATCGAGAGTCCGAACTGTAGTAGCAAAGCCCCTCCCGGGGACGTCTACACCGAGGAATTGGACGAATTGGAAGTTGTGAATGAGAATGGTACCACTGCTGTTTTCGAGTACTTTTCTGTGCCACTTGTTTACTGCATTAATCAGGACTTTCAAAACTTTGATAAAAACGACGAGGAAAAAATTCCTCTAGTTTTGAAACATTTGATTGATCGAGAGCAGGAGAGGTTTGTAAACCTTTTGTCGATGAAACCACTTCAATTAATGTTGGTACTGAGAAGGATCCGCGTCTGGTCCAGATCGGGTCCACGTTGTCTTCGGCGGAACGCAAGCGCTTAGCCACTTTATTAAAAGATTTCAAAGATGTTTTCATATGGTCCTACGAAGACGTGCCTCGAATCGATCCTGAGATTGTACAGCATCGAATCCCTCTTGACCCTGAGGCCCGACCCGTCAAGAAGAAGCTTCGGAGAATACGCCCGGATTGGGCCCTGAAAATCAAGGAAGAGGCCACCAAGCAAATTGATGCAGAGTTCATGCTAGTATCTGAGTATCCTACTTGGTTGGCCAACATTGTTCTAGTGCCGAAGAAAGATGGCAGAATTCGCGTGTGTGTGGATTTTAAAGATCTGAACAAAACTAGTCCGAATGACGACTTTCCTCTACTGCACATCGACGAATTGGTGGACTTCACCGCAGGGCATGCGCTGCTTTCCTTTATGGATGGATTTTTCGGGTACGACCAGATCTTGATGGCACCCGAGGATAGGGAGAAGACTTCCTTTACCACGCCGTGGGGAACCTACTGCTACAGGGTGATGCCTTTCGGTTTCAAGAATGTTGGGGCTACTTATCAACGGGCTGCAACTACTATCTTGCACGATATGATCCACAAAGAGGTTGAGGTGTATGTGGATGACATGATTGTCAAGTCCAAGGAAAGAGAGGCCACTACACTACCTTGAAGAAATTTTTCCAACGGATCAAGGAATATCGGTTGCGACTGAATCCTCAGAAATGTACTTTTAGTGTCACAGCATGGAAAATGTTGGGGTTCTTGATTACACAAAGGGGCATTAAGGTCAATCCTTCCAAGATTAAGGCCATATTAGAAATGCCACCACCAAGGACTGAAAAGGAGGTGCAAGGCTTTCTGGGTAAAGTGCAATTCATAAGACGGTTTATTGCAAAATTAACCTTGACTTGTGAACCACTATTCGGTCTCCTGAAGAAAGGAAAGAAATTCCAATGGGATGACCGATGCCAAGTTATTTTCGAGCAGATCAAACAGTATCTATAGAACCCACCCATGTTGTCACCGCCAGAGCTGGGGAAGCCGTTGATTTTGTATCTGCCGATAATCGACATGACTATGGGCTGCATGCTTGCGCAAGAATCTGAGGATAGGGTGGAGAAGGCCATCTATTACCTGAGCAAGAAGATGCTGGAATATGAGACCCGCTACACGTCACTGGAAAAGGCTTGTTTGGCCTTGGTATGGGCAACCAGGAAGTTGAGGCACCACCTGTTAGCTCACTCCATAATTCTGGTTTCGAGATTGGATCCCATCAAAAATCTCTTTGAGAAACCAACACTTATGGATAAGCTAGCCCGTTGTTTGCTTCTTCTCTCCGAATTTGATTTGAAGTACATGACTCGCAAGTTTATGAAAGGGAGAGTGGTAGCGGAGTTCCTAGCCGATCACCCAGTGGAGGGAGATGAAGCAGTAGAGTATCAAACAATGAAGCAGAATACGAGGCATGTACCGCTAGCTTGGAAGCTGCTCTGGAACTAGGGGATAAACAATTGGATGTCATTGGGGACTTGAACTAGGTTGTGTCTCAAGTAAAAAGAGACTGGAAGGTTAAAGAAGAGAGGATGAAAATTTATCACCAAACCCTGGACGTTCGTATTCCCAGGTGTGAGAAACTGACCTTCACGCATCTGTTAAGAGAGAGCAACAGGTTCGCTGACGCCTTATCAACTCTATCTTCCACGATAGACATCCCTTTGGGGGTCCAAATGCATCCAATCATTATTGAATAGAGGTATGTGCCGGCTTACGAGTTAATCGCCGCAATAGATGGCGTACAGGACCAGAACCCCTAGTACTTTGATGTCTGGAACTTCTTGGAAAAGAAGGCTTATCCACTAGGGACAAAGGCCAGAGATAAAAGGGCAATACAGTGAATGGCTACTCAGTTTATCATTTGCGGGGGTAAATTGTACAAACAGGGCCATCTGGGAATGCATAAGCTATGTGTTGATACAGAAGAATCAAAGCGCCTAATGGAGGCCATCCACAGAGCAGAGTGCAGATCGCACATGAGCGGAGTGATGCTAGCTCGGAAGATTCTCAGACAGACTTACTACTGGTCAACCATAGAGGAGGATTGTATTGGTTTTGTTTGGCGATGCCACAAATACCAAATCCATGCAAATCTCATAAACATCCCGCCATCAAAACTGTACAACATGACTTCACCGTGGCCGTTTTCAGTCTGGGGAATTGATGTTATTGGGGCAGTTACTCCGAAGGGGTCAAACGGGCATGAGTACATCCTAGTGGTGATGGACTACTTTACAAAGTGGGTCGAGGCCCAATCCCACGCAGTGCTGAAGGTGTCACATGTGGCCAAGTTCATCAGGATTAACATTATCTATTGTTATGGGGTCCCGAATGAGATCATTTCGGACAATGGTTCCTACTTCAAGAAGGAAGTGAATAACTTGTTAGAGAAACACAACGTGGCTTTTCATAAGTCATCCACATATCGTCCGCAAACCAACGGAGCTGTTGAGACTGCTAACAAGAACATCAAACACATTCTACAGAAGATGGTAGAAACCTAGAGGGACTAGCCAGATAAGCTGCCATTTGCTCTTGGGGGCTACAGAACATCAATTCGACCATTTACTAGGGCAACTCCATATTCTCTGGTTTATGGGATGGAGGCTGTTCTACCGATTGAAGTTGAGGTTCCGTTGTTGCGGGTTATGGCTGAGTGCCATAAAGCAGAAGCAGATTGGCAGCAGAGTAGGTTCGAGGGACTTATGCTGTTCGGCGAGAGGTGGCTGAAAACACTGTACCATGTCCAAGGATATCAACGCAGTATTGCCAGGGCTTTCAACAAGAAATTTAAATCCAGGAATCTGAAAGGTGGGGATTTGGTGCTCAAAGATAACCAAACACCTATCCATGACCCTAGGGGCAAGTCCAGACCTAATTGGATTGGCCCTTACATCATCAAATCAATTTGGTCGGGTGGAGCTATCATTCTTATGGACTTAGACTGCCTTGAATTCTCCCAACCAATCAACATGGACAAGTTGAAGAAATACTACCCTTGAGAGGCTCGCTAGGCGAAAAACTCGAAAGGGTGACCTAGGCAAAAGTTAGAGCACAAAAAAATTAGAAAGAAGAAAAACTGAGCTCGCAAGTTTGAAAACCCAGAAAGGGCGGCCTTGGCAAAAGTTAGAGCGTAAAAGGAGAGTGTTAACACCCGAGTGAACCCGCACCAAACTACGTATGGCTTGATTCCCATCTTTGGGATACGTAGGCAACTTCATTTTGAAGTCCAACCATAAACACTTCGAAATCAACTTTGTCCATGTGTTTGTTTTGGTCATCTTTGTCTTTTCTGCATCCAAGAGTTCAGTTGTGATCTACAGTACAGTGCAGTGCTCTTCAGACAAGGGGCAACTTTCCAGTTATTGGATTTGGGGTTGTACATCTCAGCGATAGATCTTGGGTGTGTCCAGTTGTGATCCTTATCGAAAATGGTTTTGAAAAGTTTTAATAAAAGTTGATTTTGTTCAAACTAATCTTTTTACAACGTAGACCATATTTGGACCAAAAGGAAAATTTTCAGTACCCACAACCTTCAATTTCATTGATTTCAATACAGAGTTCTCTACCTCTTAATACAAATCGAAGTTGCTTTTTATTACATTCAAAAGGAAAACTTGAAAGGACAGATTAAAGCAATAAACTTGGGGCATAGTTGAGTAAGGTGTTCCTGCGCTCCCTCGTAGAGCTTGTGGAAGCTTCAGATACCAAAGTAGGCTTGGTTTGTGCCTCATCTTCAAGCCAAGCTATGCATTCACCAGAAAGGGCGTAACTGAAAGTGGGAGTGAGAGACAGAAGTTCTCGTGTCCTCCATGTAGTGGAATACTGAGCTAGCTGAGAGCCTCGGATTGGAAATGAAGATGGGTATTCTATCCCCTCTTTTGGGTAAGTCTGGCCCTATCCAATCTGACACCGGAGCCAGAATGGAAAATAGATGACACAATGTGTCAAGCCAATCAACTGAATGCCAGGCTGCCGAGACATGCTGTAGCTCATCTCAAGCAGATCAAACCAGGGGGCAACGCCAAGCAATGTCAACAGCGGACCTGTTGCATATACATTGGCACCATCATCCCTCGTTCGGGAAATCAACTAGCCGTGGGCGAAAGAAATAGCCGCGCGCTGAATATGCAGGACAAGAGTCCACTACTTTCAACCTATCCATTAGCCAAACCTGTGAAGGGACGAAAAATAAGAGAGATTAAAGAATAGAGAGGTGTACGTGGAGAGAAAAAGTAAGAAAGGGTTTTGAGAGAAAAACAGAGCCTGAGGGCTGAATGATGTGAGAAACACATGTGAAAAGGGTGGGAAATATTACCAGCACGAGTAGTGGACTTCCTACGAACTTGGTTGTCTCTCGGTGATGGAAAGCATCCAAGCCCATCAAAGTCTCGGCTAGTGTCAAGCCAATGCAGCTCTTGCCCTCCTTCAACCCTTGGGCAACTTCTATCAGGCGAATGCTAGACCCTCCGAAGCCAGGGGCAAGCAGAAAATGAGCCAACATGCACAAGCAGAGGGCATGCTACCAAAAACCTTGCCAAAGACGGTTGCCACGGTTGCCGGAGTCAGAAAATCGGTGAATGAGATTGGGGATATCCAACTCTCCATTGTGAACTAAAGATCGGGCATCATGTAAAGTGAGCCCACACATCAGTCCTAAAGGTTGGATGTGGCCAAAACGAGACGGGGGCAAGATCTCCTCATCACGCAAGAAGTCCATCAAGACTTGGAACTCTTCAATTGTCGAACATACCTCTTGTCCCCGAAAGTTAAAAACATGTGTAACCGGGTTCCAACATTTAGCCGCGGCAAGGAGGAATGGAAAACACAGCGGAGAATGACTCAGCAGGAATAGTGCATTTATCCTGAAACCCCGAAAATTTAGCTTTTCTGAGCCATCTAAGTTCGCAATCTAATCAGAGAGTTTTTCAGTGAAGAACGGCTCCATTTGAAGCAAAAACATAGCTGGAATGAAGAAACTGCGAAGTCATAACTTTTGTAGAAGATAAGGTACTAAGTGGAAGACAGGTGGCAACAATCTGGGGGCTCCCTGCATTACTGGCCGACCGGCCAGTTAAGGTAGCCAATTGGCCTCATTTTACGACCGACAATCACCACTAAGTGGCCGACAGCCACTGTTTGTCTCCATCGGAACTGCTTTGGTCTTCCTGTGTGTTGAGAATGCTGAAAACCTATTTTGTTCTACTCTGGATGCGTTCCGCTGTTTTGTTTTAGTAGTTTTGTTGAGTCGTTCTCGAGTTTGTTACAACTTGTTTACCGAGTTGTTGCAATTTGCCTATCGAGTTGTATTTGTTTCGTTTATCGAGTTGTTGTTTATTTATCGAGTTGTTGCATTAGTTGTTCTTTGAGTTGTCTTATTTTGTTTGTTATGTTTTGGTTGGTTCATTACTTGACTAAGCAATTGTCAAGACAATGTACAATATTCAATTTTCATTAATCCCGTTGTTGTATGAAATGGTGCGATGCAATGCTCAGAATATGAAATGCAACACGTTTTCATCAAAAAGCTATTCTCAATCCAACCATGGTTTCTTTTTACAAAGAGTACAAGTTTTAAAGAAAATAAAACTGCCTAAGGCTGTATAATGGGCTAACACTACTAACAAAACGAGAAATAAAGCAAAAGCATCTAAATCGGTGCCACCCATCTCAGGATCGAGATGCCCTCTTCATCCTCTTCCTTCACTGAGTGGACTCAAAGCTGTCGCCATCGTCGCCACTATCCGAACTTGAACCGGAGCCTGAACCAGAGCTGGCTCCACTCCCATCCTCAGAGCCCTCCTCAGCATCGTCACCACCCTTAGAACCAGAGCCGGTGTCATTGCCTCCACCCTCAGATGACTCTGACTGTGGACTCGTTGGCTCCTTGTCCTCACTGGACTCATCATCTTCATCACGTATGATAGGCTCCCGGCGTCTCCCTCGGCCATGTGTCGGATTCTTTCTCATTGCTGCTGGAGAAGGCTCTGATGGTCCTATCTATAAGGGTGTGACCTGAAAAGGCAGTTCGAATATATCACCCACAACATGAGTTTCAGATGCAAATATAGTGTGCAGGGTGAATATATGTAGAAGTCAGATACAATATGTGAATACAATGTGTCAGATGTGATCAATACATGCAGTGTATCAGTACAGTGTTGGAAAATGTTTAGTTGAGATGTCAGTTTCAATATATCAGCAGTAAGATGATAACCGAAATGCAAGAAAATTGAAAATTACCTAAATGCCGTGGGAGCTAAGCATCGTCTCCCTCCTTAAGATCATGCCCTCAAATAAGGCCAACACCTCGAGTAATCCCTCGACGTATCCAGTGAAGGGCTATAAATGCAAGTTCAAACGATCAGTGAATGAATGAATGAGTATCTGAGCGATAAATGAAAGCTGTAATGCATACCGGTGGTGAGTCAGGTGTCTTGACATATCTGTGACCAAACAATGGGGCTCAAGCGGAATTTGATAAGGCAATCCGGAGTACCGTCAACCTGTCAACTCGGTCGGAAGATCTGGCCATCCAACACTCTGCCAAGTAGGAAGTATCCCTCTAGCCTCACCCTTAGTGCCCGGGCCCTGCTCGTCGAACGGGTATGTTGCCCGGGCCCTACTCGTCGAAGGGGCATCAGCTGCTCGACGAAGGGATATCAACTGCCCTTCCGTGTGAACACGAACACCTATCAACGGAGGCATGAGGTATGTCAGCAGATAAGTCGCATAGTCCCCTTCCCCCATGAACAGGTCTACATCTTCGCCCCGCATAAGTTCAGTGATCTCCTGAGGGGAGAGACTCTCTGTGGCTCGTATAAAAGGTGGAGGCAGTAATGGAACCGACTGTAAGAGTAGGCCCAGTATCTGGCGCATGAAGCGCTCACCAAGAACCAGGATCGACCCACTGGCCGCTCAAGCAGGAACCGATATTGAGAGGCGCCCCAGGCTCCCGTAAAATGAAATCTGGCACCCTTTGGCATCGTCGTCCAGGGCTGGCATGTGACCTGCAGACAACAACTGAATAGATTGATTAGTTGTCATTAGATATGTAAAATGAATTGAAGCTGAAAGTAGGAAGAATTGTGAGTTTTGAATTACCTCTACCGTCCTCATGGTGTCAAAATACTGGCGAAGGTATGAGAGGGTCTCTCGGGTCCTCGGCTGGCACTGACCGTCATATTGATGCGATTATGGTACCTTAAGGGGCATCTCGACCTCCGGCTCGGGAGCAAGTGCCGGGAAGTAGGCGTACACCCATAACTGCGAAAAGTAAGGGGGCGACACTAAGAATACAGATAAACACAGAAAATGCAAAATGCAAAGAATGCAGAATACAGAAAAGGCATAAAGCAAAGTGTGGCACAGTGTACAGAAAGTACAAGTGCAGAGCAAAGATTAAACTATGTGTGTGTAGTGTGCAGTGTATAGAAAGTACAAAACAGAAAGCATGGCAGAAAATGTAAAGCCGCAAAGTAAAGCATACCTCTCAGGCTCTTCAATAGCCGCCCACTCTCATCCCGCTTCTGTGGGAGGTTGAGCTCATGTAGCAATATAGGGTAGCAAGGCCGGCGGTGCCCCAATCATAATGCCGCACCTGGGATAAGTCCACTAAGGTGACCAAAAGATACAGCCCGACTGTGTTCGCCCTGTCAACGAACAAGGTAGTACTGAAGAGTAACATTAGGAAACCTCGGGCGTACTGCTCAATTCCCTCTACAGTCACCAGGTCTGTCCCTCTGAAGTGGTCTATAAACCAGGTATATCGGACCATACCTGATCAGAAGATAGGCGAGTGTGCTTCCAGCAGATAGGTCCAAGCGGGCGTCCCACTCACCCATATCGGAGTTGTATAGGATCGATCGACCTCCCACTTCAAGGCTTGTCAGCATGGCGAAGTCATATGGGGTCATCGCCATATCCCCAGTGGTAGAGAAATGGAAAGAGTTGGTGGTGTCCCACCATCTCTCTACCAATGCACCTAAGAGGGTCCTGCTCACCATGAGGTGCGACAGCACCATGCAGTACAGACCGAACCCTGCATCATCAATGATCTGCTGGACGCCATCGGGGAGGTCCATGTACCACTCCCTCACTGTGGTGTGGATGGGCAGAAATACAGTGTGTGAATGTGTTCAGAATGAGCAGAAATACAGTGTGTGAATGTGTTCAGAATGAGTAGAAATACACCGTGTACATGTGTTAAGAATGAGCAAATGAAATACAGTGCAAAAGTACGAGCTATGCAAGAAATGTAAAGTAGAAATGTAAGAATGTAGTATGTACCTCAGAGGCATCGTGGGACAGATGGGACTTTGGCTCCCGTAGCAGAAGATCTACTGGTGCGCGTTGTGCAAATCCACTAAAGTGACAGATTGTGCTGGGTGGTAGTGCATGTGCCTCAGGGTGGTGCCTCTCTGGGTCGAACGGCCAGACTCTGGGCAGCAACAGAATGTACTCAGGCTCTCCCTCCATCCCCAGAGAACCCCCGTCATGTGGAGCATTAAGAAGGTGAGAAAGTACGCGAAAATGAGTAAAATGGGCGGAGCATGCCAAAAGTCAACTCTCGGAGAGAGCAAATGGGAGAAAAAGTCAAAGCCCTTGAAAAGGCGTCAAACTCAAGACAAACTTGAGGAAAACAAACCTCAAGTAGTGAGAATGGAGAAAAAACTCCGAAAACAAATTTTGATCGGTTCAAAACGAAGGAAACCAAAAGGTTTTAGCGAATCAACTTTGTGGGAGGAATTGGAAAATGGGTGTAAAGCATGGATCTAAGAGGAAAAAGTGTCTAAGGATAAAGAAAAGGTGATTTCGACACTGTGGGTGTGAGGAAGTGTGTTATGGGAATGTGTTTTTCAAGTTCTCCATGCAAAAAGACCGAAATGGCCCGAATCTACCATAATTGGCCGGCTGGCCAGTTTTTGTGGCCGACCGGCCACTTAGGTGCCCAACAGGTTTAGCAGGTGGCCGATAGCTTTAAAAAGTGGCCGACAATGCTCCAAGGTGGCCAACAGGTGTCTAGTGTTCTCCCTGTGTGTTTTCATGCTGTTTTGAGTTCTTGGCTCTCAAGAAAGTGCAAAAAAAGTTCACTTTTTAGCTGAAAGTGTCTCTGCGGAGGTGTCGAACCATGTCTTTGATGCACGACTCATCGTCAACCGGCATAAATGAGGTGTATCTTTTTGAAATGCATTATAACTCCTCCGAGAGGTAAATCGGAGGTTGCAACTAAATCGGTCTTGTTAAGACACGCATTTCTTTATTCAATGTTTTGCATTGAACATGTTATTAATGTTGCATTGAATAATGTATTGTTGTCATTGTGCATAGGATGCGTATGCTGCGTTGCATTGTATTGAACATGCTCTCATGTTTGCATAGAATATGCATGTCACGTTGTATTGCGTTGTGCATGCCCTTACATATGCATAGAAAATGTCTGTGCCTGTGGCATTGAACATGCATTTGGTATTAAGCATAGAACATGCTGTTAATCTTGCATAGAACATGCATTCCTATCTTGATATATCTGTTAAGTTTCTTTCTTATGCAGGCACAATATTGTATGTACAGTTCATTCAAAGCTGGCACAACCAGACGATATTGTATGCATGGTTCATTCAGAGGAATTTCGGGTAAGATTATTCCTGTCCTTTGAACACCTTGGTTGGTTAGAAACACTTGGATACGCCTGGTGTTTACACCACTCTGTTGTTGGTTAGAAACACTCGGGTACGCCCGGTGTTTACACTGCTCCTTTGTTGGTTAGAAACACTCGGGTACGCCCGGTGTTTACACCGCTCCATGGTTGGTTAGAAACACTCCGGTACGCCTGGTGTTTACACCGATCCTTTGTTGGTTAGAAACACTCAGGTACGCCTGGTGCTTACACCAATCCTTGCTTTGGTTAGAAACAGTCGGGTACGCCTGGTGTTTACACCACCCCTTTGGTTAGAAACACTCAGGTACACCCGGTGTTTACACCACCACTTTTGGTTAGAAGCATTGGGTTACGTGCCCGATATTTATACCACCCTTCTGGTTAGAAGCGTTTGGGACGTGTGTCCAACACTTATACCACCCCTTTGGTAAGAAACACTTGGGACATGTGTCCGATGTTTATACCACCCTTCCGGTTAGAAGCATTTGAACCGTCTCCCGGCGCTTATGCCACTCTGTTTTGGTTAGAAACATTGGAACGTGCTCTGATGTTTATACCACCCTCCGGTGTTTGCACCGCTCCCTTTTCCCTCTCGCGCGTGGCGCATTACGACGCTTTGGTTAAATGCATCTGGACGAATCCTAATGCTTATACCACTCTTTATTCCAATTGCATAATAGTTGGATGTGTTTCAATTGTTTTTATGTGCTCTCTTTAATTCAGAACCTTGGGGTGTGTCTCTGGGTTCACACCATTTCTTTCCTTGCGTGTGGCATGCGTTGGAATCTTGTTTGCCACCTCAGGTGCTCTCGATGTTGGTGTTGTTCTTTACCTTTCCTGCGTGAGGCACAATTAAGATTGCATAATTTTCTTACATCTTTTCTGCATGAAATGTGGTTTGGTTCGTGTTAACTTACTTATGTATGAGTTTGCTGTAGCATTTCTTTGCATAGCATTTGCATCTAGATGTTTCATTATAGCCTTCATTGCATGATCATAAGTTATGTTCTGCATCATGCATAGCATTTGCATCTTGCCCCAGAACTACGCTGGTTTGATTCCTTGCAAAGGGATGCGTAGGCAGCCTGCGAGCGCAACCGCTCTTTGTTTTGTTTGCTTGTTTGTCTGAGTCTTCGGCCTTGTCAAAAATGGGTCGTCTCTGGGCTTTGACATTCACTCCCGTCATTTCATGACTTTCAAGTTTTGTCAAAGAGGGACAACTATAGACACCCCATTTTTGACCGACCTTAAGACTTAGACATCATCGTTTGTGCACGCAATGATTGTGCACGTTTGCGCTCGTTTTGAGTGCCCGAAGTTCTCGGTAGAATGCCCTATCTTTGAGCCTCTAAACCCTCTTTGTTTTGTGCTTGTTTTTGGACCAAGTGCCTCTTTCCTGGAGGGGGGGAATGGCCTTGTCGGCCACTTTTGGCACTTGTCGGCCACTTTTTCCCTTGGTTGGCCACTTGAAGTGGTCGGTCGGCTAGGGGAGGTGGCCGGTCGGCCACCTAAAGTGGCTGACGGCCATTTTCCTCCTAGCTGTGCTAGCTATTGGTCACTGATTCCCATCTCTATACACGTGTATGGAAGGATGAAAGCAAGCTTTTGGCTTGCATTTCTATATAAGGGGAGGTCTCTCCTCCATTTGAGAGGTTACACAATTTTGTGAGAAAAATTTTCCTCTTTCTCTCTAGAATTCTCTCTCTCCATATTTTGTGCTTGAAATTGGGAATTCTCTACACTTTTGTTCTAGGACCCTTAGCCAAACACCTTCACCTTGGAGCTGAGGTTCTTGGAGGTCTTGTTTGAGCTCTCAAAGCTGGTTTTAGTTCAGAATTGTTGCTGTTTGTGGCTGTGCTTCAAAGGTATAAGGCTCACCCCTTTTAAGCTTTATTTTAGTTGCTTGTTTGGCCACCTTTGCATGTTGTTTTTGGCCTAGTTTTCAACTACAAAAACCTCTATTTTTAAGGTTTAAAAATGGTGGTTTAAGGCCTTTTTGGAGTTAGGCGTGGTCCACCCTCTTTTGTAGCTTGTTTGCTAAGTGTTGTGCCATTTTTCCAAGCTTTTAAAACAACTTTTTTTGGCCTTTTAACCACTGAATTCTAGGGGAATTTCAGTGGTAAAAACTTGGTTTTGAGGTCCAAAATAGGAGGGGGTGGCCTCCCCTCCTTGTGTCTTGTTTGCAAGTGTAGATAGCCTAGCATGCGAGCATGTTTTTCTACCCTTTTGTGACTTGATCTCAGCATGTTTTAGCTACTGATTTGGCCTACTTTAGCTCTATTTTGAGCTATCTTGATCATATGAGCCTTGCCTTGCATGGTTATAGTGCAAATACCCTCACTAGCTTAGTGTTTTAAGGCCCCTAACATGTTGTGCATGTGTTGATTGCATGTTGTAGCATCATTTCACATGTGATTTTAGTGCATATAACTCTGTCACACTCTCACTTATCTCACTCTTTCATTGCTTTTGAGAGTTGTTCTTTGAGCCTTGCTTGCGAGCTAACAAATGAGCATGTTTTTCTTGCCTTCTACGCTTTGATCTCAGCATATTTTAGCCACTGATTTGGCATGTTTTAGCTCTGTTTTGAGCTGGTTTGGTCATTTGAGCTTGATATTGCATGCCTCTAGTGTAGTGCTTTTCACTAGTTTAATGCTTTTGGCTTTTGAACATATTGTGCATGTGTTACTTGCATGGTTTAGTGCCATTTTTCATGCCATTTCAGCACTGAAAAGTCTGCAACCTACCTCTATTCTTCACTTTTTTAATTTTCTTCAAAAGTGGTCTGGAACCCCTTGTTGGCTTGAGTGTGAACTTGAGGTTCTCATGCCTAATGGTTTTAACTCTCTCTTGAGGGTTCCTCCTAACCAACTGCATGAGGCCTTTTTCATGCTCAAGGCACTTTTGGATTAGGCCATCTTTCCAATTAGAGGACTTTCACACTGGACTTAATCGGCTGAAGGATTAATCAGTAATGTAAAATGTGTAAACAAAATGAGCAAAGTAAAACATGAACAAGATAAGCATTTGTGTTGCATTGCATGTGTTTGGATTGGACGTTAATCTAAACACAAGAAATATGGGACGTTTCATACTCAAAGTGATGAAACGTGTCACGTTTCTTGGTTGCCATCACCCTTGATCATGCGTCATAGGGTGGTGGTACCTAGAGTCTTATTTGTGCATTCATTAAGCTTCTACGAGCTTGGTTCTTTGGCCATCATGCATGAAAATGCTTGGTTGGTGACTTGAGAGCGAAGTGCCATACTCCTTTGAACTTGAGAAATGATAAGGAGAGTGGCAGTACACACATTCCTTGAAAAACGCATTGATTTGCCTCTGTTGCAGCAAAAACAGAAGTCTGGAAAAAGCAGTGGCTGACCGGCCACTTGAAGTAGCCGACCGGCCACTTAGACTAGCCGATCGGCCAGTTAAAGTGGCCGACAGTCACCGTCTGTGGTCGACCGGCCACCAATCAGTTTTTGTGCAAAAGTGTTCCTGTTTTGGAGCAGAAGCAGTTTGGAAGTTGGTACAACGTTAAGAGATCAAGACGAGAGCAAACAGAGGCAACCGATGGCTAGGCGATGGATTTTTGGGAGGAAGTCAACCGAGCATGCATGTCTCCCCCACCAATGAGGCCACTTTATTGCTTCATTAGCTAGTTGTAACTAATTAATACATGTGTTGTAATTAATTAGTTTAATCTGTTTTGTAATATTTTAATTAGCCTAGAATAGCTAGTTATTCTGTTGTGTTGTAATAATTAATTAGCTAGAATAGTGAATTAGTTTTGTGTTGTAATAATTAGCTTAGCTCAGTGTCGCTTAGCTTAATCATTCGGACCCTCCTTCGCGAGTGCGCAATGTTGTAATAAGTGTACATGTGTGTGTGCATGTCTTCCAATCCCACTTCTTTCTCCCTTTTACTTAACCACTTTCGATGGTTAGTTTAGGAGCATTTTCAATTAGCATACCTTATGCTTTGCATGTTTGCATCATTCATTTGTCTTGCATGCACCGGGCTTGGCGCATCATTCAAACTGCATCGTATTTCAACACTTCTTTGAATACGTGTATCAAATCGTTGCATTCAAACGCCATCTTAGATAGCCGAGCCTATTATTTGTATTATTGCATGTGTTGCATTAGGCACCTTGTATAGTTAGGATCATGCATATTTCTAACTAGCTTTTTGTTTTGGCTTGGAGTACACTGCAAGTTTTTACGCTTTAGCATACTTGCATGAGTGTGAGTGTTTCCATGATAGCATGCTTACCATGAGGCTATGTGCTTACTTGATAAATTGCATGAATGCCTGTGGATGAGGGTTTTGTTGCTTGAATTGGAACAATTTGGTGATTGTGAGTTTTAAGCCGACTTTGCGAAGTGGCAAATCATCATGTTTTAAGCCCACCCGAGGGTGGCAAATCCGCGTTTTAGCCCACTTGAGAGTGGCACCTTCAAACCATTTTCGAAAACAAACATGAGTTGTTTTGTTCCAATTTTCGTGACTTAGTCTATACTTGCTTGTGTGCATCATGTAGTAAAGTTAGCTAATAACCGGATAAGAACACATGAGGTTTATAAAACAACATATCATGCTTAGTAGAGGCCGATCCTGTGATCGGGCGAGTGGGGGTGCTTATTTCCTGACCTTCCCCTCTCGTACCCAAGTTCCTGAGCCGAGGCAACTTTTATGATGACGGACACGTGACCTTTGGCACAAGTCAAGGTTTCCTAAATTTTCTAAAAATAAAATATTTAGGTGGCAACTCTATAATCTGGCAAAGCAGTCCAGTTTTGGCATTATTTGATTCAAAATCAATTTTCGAAAATGATTTGTCGGATTGGACTCTTTGGTGTTTATCAGTTTCACATTGTACCTTGTGAAATTAGATTCAGAACCGTGACAGGAGTCTGAACTGTAGGAGACCAATTCGTGCCTCTCTGAAGGGAGGGGGGGTGCGAAAAAAGTCGTGTCTACAGCAGGTTGCCAGTTGGCCAGTGATTCCCACTACACTTACATATTGGCAGCCGACCGGGTTAGCCTATTGGATCCTAATAGAGCCACCCAAGACAGGGCATGGATACGTTAGAGCCTATGGTGCACCTTAGGTATGGACCACACTTTACAGCTGAGACACCCCATTTTTCATCACCCTAAAGACTTGGGCGTCACTGATTGTTTACTTGGCGATGAAAGTTGTGCAGTGCAAATGTTTGATTTCTTCAACAAGAGGGGCTTCAAATCCCAACTTCACACTCCTTTTTGGACCAAAACTATTTTGACCAAAATGATCTTGAGACCTTAAAACCCTCTCTTTCAAAATAGCTTTTGAAAGAGTTCCTACGATGTTCAAACACTCGCATTTTGTTAAATGTTGCGTTTTTCGGTAAACCGAGCAAGGACAAAGTGGAAATGAATGAAAGAGAGGTGAAATCTTTGAAAAATCTTTCAAAACACATTATTTAGGGGCTTAGAGTTGAAGAATATGGGAGAGGAGAGAAGAAAACTAGTTTGGGAGAAGTTCGACATGAATTCGGGTAGGATCAAAACTGAGCAGTCTTCACTAAAAGAGGAATAACTTTTTGCACACTTGGAATTTTGAAGAGAGGCTTCCACCATTGGAAATAAGACTTCCAGGGATTCAATTTAGGCTCAATAATGACCTATAAAGGAGTCCAGATAACGGAGTTATGTCCAGTTGAAGTCGGGCCCAAAAAGCAGATTTTTTTGGCCAACTAGAGGTGAAGGATGTTGACCATAAAGGGGATTTTTTGGCCATGTGCCGGCCATGAATAGCCTATGCCAGCCCCCTGCCGTCCAAGGGTGACCCATTCCAGCCAACAAGGATCAAGTGCTGGCCATCAGTGAAGCAGTGCCGGCCATTGATGCCAAAAAGCAGATTTTTACAAATATTTGTTCTCCAGCTGTTACAACTGTCCCTTTTGGAGATATTTCGACCAAAGCTTGTATTTTGCTATATATAGAGAGGCTTCTCTATTGTTTGGAGCGTTAGAACAATTTAGCAAAGGTTATAGAGCCTCTCTCTCTATATTTCTCTCTCTCTTGATCATTTGTGCTTAAAGGTTTGCATACACTTCTTCTTTGCCTATACATCCTTGATCAAAGTTGTTGATGTTTGAACTGAGGTTCTAGAAGGCCTCCTTGGAGCTCCTTAAGGTGGTTTTGACTTGGTTTTGTGACTCAAAGTGTGCTTGGCTTTAAAAGATATAACCATCACCCTTTAAGCTTGTTTTCATACTTGTCTTTGCCATCTTTTTGTGCTGTTTTTGAGCTGGCTTTCAACTGCAAAAAAATCTGTTTTTCAGTCCTAAAAATGGTAGTTTGAGCCTATTTTGTGTTAGGGGGTTGTCTCTCCTTTTTGCTCCTTAGCTTGTGTAGCTTTTTGTGCCATCTTTCATCACCTTTCAAACTAACTTTTTGTGCATTTTAACTACTAAATTCCAAGGGAATTTCAGTGGTGAAAACCATGTTTTAAGGTCTAAAATAGAAGGGGTTGGCCTCCCCTCCTTGTGCCTTGCTTCCATGCCTAGGTAGCCTAACATGTGAGCATGTTTTTCTAGCACCTTATGACTTAATCTCAGCATGTTTTTGTGACTTTTTTTCACCTGCTTTAACTTTGCTTTTGGCTGGTTGAGTCAACTCTTGCTTGCTTCTTACACTTGTAGTGCAATCACGCTTGCTAGCCTAACTTACCTAATGCGTTAGCCCATCATTCTGGCATGCGTTAGCTTGGCTCCAACATGTTTTTGATACTGATTTAGCATACTTTAGCTTTGTTTTGGATGGTCTTAATCTTATGTGCTTTGCTTTTTATAGCTATAGTGTAAATAGCCTTTACTAGCTTTGTGTTTTAAGGCCCCTAGCATGCTTTGCTTGAAGTATTTGCATGCCATAGCATCATTTTACATGTGATTTCAGAGCATATATCATTGTCACACTCTCACATATTCCACTCTTTCATTGCTTTTGAGAGGTGTACTTTGTGCCTTGTTTATGAGCCAATACATGAGCATGATTTTCTTGCTTCTCATGCTGCCATCTCAGCACAATTTAGAAACTATTTTGCCATGTTTGAGGTCTATCCATAGTTGGTTTGGCCATTTGGGATTGATGTTGCATGGTTCTAGTGTAAAGCTCCTCACTAGCTTTAATGCTTAAGTCTTCTAACATGTTGTACATGAGTTGTTTGGATGTTAGAGTCTTGTTTTTCATGCCATATCAGCACTAAATTCTGCCACCTCCCTCATTTCTTCACTTTTTCTATTTGTTTTGAGGGTTAGTTAGTCCTAAAGTTGTATTTAAGCTTGAGATTGAGGCTTGTGCTTAAATGGCTTTAACCCCCTTTCGAGCGTTCCTCCTAGTCAAAGGCATGGTTTCCCTCATGTCTTAAGTCATCTTTTGGATTGACCTCTCTCCCATTAGAGGACTTTCACATTGAACTAAACTGGTTAATGAATGGTTTGGTAACTTAAAATGTGTAAACAAGAATTGAGCCAAGTAAAACATGCCAAGACAAGCATGTTATGTGTGCATTGCATTGTGTTCAATCGGACATTATATTGAACACAAGGTGGATTGGTTCATTTCATACTCAAACTGATGAAAATGAGCCAATCCCCTTTGTCTTCATTGCCTTTGATCATCCACGATAAGGTAGTGGTTCTTGAGTCTTTGTTTTGTGCATTCATTGAATTTGTGCAAGTTGGATCCTTGGCCATCATGCATTGAAAATGCTTGATTGGTGGCCTTAGACCCAATGGTGCCACTCCCTTGATGTTTTGAGATGATAAGGAGTGGTATAGTACAAACATGTCCCTAGAACAACCTCCAATTTTCTCTATTTTGTGCTCTGTTGCAGTTTGGGGTCACATCACACCAGTGGCCGGCAGTTCTTCATTGTTGGCTGGCACCCTTTCATTGTTGGCCGACATAGGTGCACTCTTGGCCGGCAGCCACCATTCATGGTAGGCAGGCCACTGGTGCACTCCCCAGTATTGTTTTGTTAAGGTTCAGCAGAAAGTTCTTGAAGACACCCTGCAAACAGAGCCTTTAAAGAGCAAACCGAAGAGCTTTTCGAGATGGAAACCGAGGCATGCCTGTTCAACTTCTTGAAATAGAGCTGAGGCGGTGTTGGTTAATGCTTTTCGGCATGAATTTGTAATTTTATTAATTAGTTTGCTAATTAGTTAAAGTGTTGTAATAATTAGTAATTAGTTTGCTAGTTATTCGATTGGTTTGTAATAATTAGTCTAATTAGTTTCATTAGATTAGTTGATTAGCTTAGCTTAGATTAGCTTAGCTCATTTATTTGGACCCTCCTTCGCGAGGGTGCAATGTTGTAATAAGGGTGCGTGCGTGTGTGCATGTCTTCCAACCCCACTTCTTTCTCCCTTTTATTTAAGCGATTTCGATGGTTTGTTTAGGGCATATTTCGATTAGCATACCTTATGCTCGCATGTGTGCATCATTCATTTGTATTGCATGCACCGGACTCTGCGCATCATTCAAACTGCATTGTATTTCAATACCTATTTGAATACGTGTATCAATTGTTGCATTCATATGCCATCTTAGATAGCTGAGCCTATTTAGTTGCATTATTGCATGTGTTGCACTAGGCGTTGTTAACATAGTTAGGATCATGCATTGTTTCAAACTAGTTTTCTCTTTTGGCTCAAAGTACACTGTAAGTATTACGCTTTAGCATACTTGCATGAGTGTGAGTGTTGCCATGTTAGCATGCTTGCAATGAGGCTATCTACTTAAGTGCTTAACTGCATGAATGCCTGTGGGTGAAGGCATTGTTGCCTGAATTAGAGCAACTCGATGATTGTGAGTTTTAAGCCCACTTCGCGAAGTGCCAAAACCTTGTTTTAAAGCCCATTTGACGGTGGCAAATCCGCGATTTAGCCCACTTGAGAGTAGCACTTTCAAACCATTTTCAAAAGCAAACATGAGTTGTTTTGTTCCAATTCTCGTGATTGAGTCTATACTTGTATGTTGTGCGTATCACATAGTAAAGTTAGCTAATAATCAGAATAAGAACACATGGTTCATAAAACAACATATCATGCTTAGTAGAGGCCGATCCACAGATCGGGCGAGCGAGGGTGCTCATTTTAGGACCTTCCCCTCTCGTACACAAGTTCCCGAGCCGAGGCAACTTTGGTGATGACGGACACGTGGCCTTTGGCATGAGTCAGGGTTTCCTAAATTTCCAAAAATAAAATATTTAGGTGGCGACTCTATAATCTGGCAAAGCAATCCATGTTTGGCGCTTTTTATTCAAAATCAATTTTTCAAAATGATTTTCCGGATTTAGACTCTTTGGTGTTTATCAGTCTCACATTGTACTTTGTGAGATTAGATTCAGAACCGTGACAGGAGTCCAAACTGTAGTAAGGCCAATTCGCGCCTCACCGAAAGGGGGGCGAGTGAAGAAAGTCGGGTCCACAGCAACCTGCAACTAAACTCTCCCTTGCCAAATATTAATCCATATACTGATCATTCAAATGCACTTGCAGGCACTAACTGAGTACATGGAGAGCCTGCTCCCGCTGGTTGCTTCTCTGATTGGCATAGTGTAGAGGAGAGAGGCATTGCTTCATCTCCACGGTATCTAGGTATTTTTTCTATTTTCCACATACATTTCACTGCTACCTTACACTGTTGTGCACCACACTATCACATTCTCTACTAGTACACTGACATGCATGCCATAATATTCACACCACCCCACACTGCACTGATTTACTGCACTGACCCACTACACTCATATTGTACTCATACCGCATGCATACACTGTATCTGATATGTCGACACTTGCTTTCCAAATTTGATCTGTACTGAGGACACCAGCAACAGCGGCACCTCCTCCTGTGACAGGGATGAGAGGTAGACAATCCCCAGCACGCGGTCGAGATAAGCGCTCAGGTTGAGGCAGAGGCAATGGTTCTCGGAGCCAAAGCAACGAGCCTGAGCCCGTATTGAGCAGGGATGATACTGATTCCAGGGACTCTGAGGAGGAAGAGGCAGTAAGCCGACAATCTGAGTCTGAGGATGGAGGCGATGATGCTGGCTCGAGGTCAAGGAGCGGAAATGACGCGAAGGCTGGCTCTGGCTCAAGGAGTGGAGATGATGAGACCAGCTCTGGCTCAGAATCTAATTCTAACAGAGGTGCTAATAGAGACAATGCCCCTGAGTCCCCTCCGAGGAAGAGGACGAATAGGGCCTCTCGAGCTTCAGATGACTGGCGCTAATTTTTGTACTTTTTGCGTAGTTTCTTTTATTTTGGTAGTTTAGCACATGTATAGCTTCAAATAGGCTTTCAGTTTTGAAAACTTGTACTCTCTTCTGTAAAAACTATGATCAGGAAAAACCCTGCAGTTTTATGAAAAGTGTTATTGTTTTTGCACATCATGAGCACCACATTTGTATGGAATGAAAATGGAGATAAATTTGAAACCAAAAAAAAAAAAAAACTTGTATTGGCACAATGTTCTTAATTAGGTAATGAGCCAACCAACAACCAAAATACAAAATACAACTTGACAAACAAAGCAAAAGCAACTTAAACACAAATATGCACACTTACTAAAACCAAAAAAACTCAAAACAAGACCTCCAAACACAAAGACCAAGACAAAACCAGACTGCCAAAACTGCCAGACCCACAAGTGAATGGCAGACCAGAAAAGGTGGGTGGCTGGCCACTAAATGTGGGTTACCGGCCACTTGTGAAGAATCCACCAGAAAGTTAACAACTGGTGTCCACTCACAGCCTTATTATCTACAAAAAGTCTTTCTTTGTGATTTCTTCACGAGAACCTCATTTTCGCCCTGTTTCTTCCACAAATGGAGATATCTCTTGTCGGGAAGCTCACGGATTGGTTAGCCACTTTAGACGGCACGAAAAAGATAAATTTCTAAGGTTTTGTCATAAACGCACGTTTTCCTTGAAGTCATACTCCATTATGCTTTTCATTCCTCCATGCGGCGGCCCGATGCTGGGACCCAATTACGCATATATTTCGCTTAAGAACACAGGAAATATGCCCGACTCTTGAAGAATTTCGTGCATTGATGGAAACCCGGCGCAATGAGGAAATCATGCCTCAACCCCGTTTTGGGCATGCCCAGGCTTTGGGATGGATGTGTGGGCTCACTTTACACGAAGCTCGATCTTTGGCCCATGACGGAGAGCTAGATATACCCAACTTGATTCATCGATTTTGTGACAAAGGTGACCCTCTCTGGCGAGATTTTCGGTAACATGCCCTCTGTTTATGTATGCTTTCACATTTCCTTCTTGCCCCCTATTACGGCGTAACCAGCATTCGGTTGATCGAAGTGGCCTAATGTCTGAAAGAAGGTAAGAGTTGTTTCAGTTTGGCACTGGCCGAGACCTTGATGGGCTTAGACGTTTTTCATCGGCGAGAGACCACCAGATTTGCGGGGAGTCCACTACTTCTTCAAGTATTGTTTTCCACCCTTTCTAATATATGCTTCGCACATCACTTGGCACTCATGCTCTATTTTCTCTCAAAGCCCTTTTTTTTCTTTTCTCTCAATGCACATCTCTCTATTATTTAATCTCTCTTATTTTTCATCCCTTTCCAGATATGGCTCATGGATAAGCTGAAGGTGGTGGACCCTTGCTTCGAGTGTTACAGTCAAGCTTATTTCTTCCACCAGCGACTAGTCCATTTTCCTAATGAGGGATGGTGGTGCAATTAGATGTGCAACAAATCTGCAGCTGACATAGCTTGGCATTGCCCCTGGCTTATTCTAACAGAGATGAGCTACAACATGACTCGGCAACCTAGCATACAGTTGATTGGCTTCATGCACTGCGTGTTCTACTTTCCCTTCCGATTTCAGACACCAATTCGAGCATGATAAAACCTATCTAGAGGAGGGGGTAGAATACCCGGCTTCATTCTCAATTCATGCTTCATACTTAACTCGGTACCTTGCTGCTTGGAGGACGAGAGAGCTTCTGGCCACTGCCCCTAGTTTCAGTTATGCTCTTTCAGGCGAGTGTTCGGCCTAGCTCGAGGGTGAGTCACAAGCTGGGCCGACTTTGGCTACAGAAGCCTCTGCAAGCACGAACAGAGGACGTAGGAGCACCTGACTCGCCTATGACCCTAGTTTATTGCTTTGACCTTTCTTTTCAAGTTTTATGATGTAAAAGCAACTTTGATTTGTATTAGAGAGTTGCAGAATGCACTTCATGTTGAAATCAATGGAATTAAAGTTGTGAGCACTAAAAATTTTCCGTTTCGTTCAAAAATGGCCTAAGTTGTAAAAGGTAAAATTTTGAACAAAATCAACTTTTATTAAAACTTTCCAAAACCATTTTCGAAAATGATCATTACCTAACACGCACAGAATCAATCCTCAAGATGTACTACCCCGAATCAAAAGATCATAACTGTCCCTGATTGCATGCCACTACTGCTCTACATTGTAACTAACTTTTCTTTCCGAAATGAAGATCACAACCAAACTAACAGATGATGAATAGAGATGACCTGATCGGAAAAACAGACAAGATAGTTGAGTTAGAGATAGTTACGGCCGAACATCAGGATGAAGTTGCCTATGTATCCCAAAGATAAGAATTGGGCCTTACGTAGTTCGGTTTAGGTTCACTCAAGTATTAACTTTTTCCTTTTGCGCTCCAACTTTTGCCAAAGTCGCCCTTTAGGGTTTTCAACCTTGCGAGCTTAGTTTTTCTTTATTTCTAATTTTTCATGATTTAAGTTTTGCTTGGGTTGCCATTTCGGGTTTTCGACGTAGCGAGCCTCTCATGGGTAGTATTTCTTCAACTTGTCTATATTGATCGGTTGTGAAAACTCCAGGCCATCTAAGTATGTGAGAATAACCACCCCTTCTGACCTGATAGCTTTGATGATGTAAGGACCAGTCCAATTGGGTCTGAACTTGCACCTAGGGTCATGGATGGGAGCTCAGTTCTCTTTCAACACCATGTCTTCCTTGAGATTCCGGAACTTAACTTTCTTGTTAAAAGCCCTGGCAATTCTGCGCTGGTAGCCTTGAACAAGATACAATGCCTTTAGCCTCCTCTCATCAAATAGCATTAACTCCTCAAATTTGCTCGGTTGCTAGTCCTCCTCTACTATCTAACACTCAGCCGTAACTCACAGTGACGAGACATCAATTTCAATTGGCAAAACGACTTTCATCCCACAGACAAGAGAATAAGAAGTTGCCCCTGTAGATGTCCGGATCGAGGTTCTGTAGTCCCAGAGTGCGAATGCCATTTTATCTAGCTAGTCCCTATAGGTCTCAACCATCTTTTGCAAGATGTTCTTGATATTCTTATTGGCAGCTTCAACAGCTGCATTGGTTTGTGGCCTATATGTGGATGACTTATGAAAAGCCACGTTATATTTCTCCAACAAGTCTATCACCTCTTTCTTGAAGTGGGAGCCATTATCTGATATGAGCTTGTTCGGAACTCCATACTAGCAGATGATATTATTTTTGGTAAATTTGGCCACATGCGATGCCTTTAACACTGCATAGGATTGAGCTTCCACCCTTTTTGTAAAATAATCAATCGCCACCAAGATATATTCATGTCCATTTGACCCTTTTGGCAGGACAACACCGATGACGTCGATTCCCCAGACTAAGAAAGCCCATGGCGAAGTCATATTGTAGAGCTTTGACGCCGAAATATTCATGCAATTGGCATGAATTTGACATGTGTGGCATCGCCGTACAAAACCAATACAATCCTCCTCCATGGTGGACCAGTAATAACCTTGTCTGAGGATCTTCCGGGCTAGCATTACACCATTCATATGCAACCCGCATTCTCCACCGTGGATAGCCTCCATAAGGCATTTTCATTCTTCCTCCTCTACACACAGTTTATGCATTCTCAAATGACCTCTTTTATACAGCTTACCCCTGCAGATAATAAATTGGATGGCCATATGTCGTATTCCCCTTTTGTCCTTGGCATTTTTCCCTGGTGGATACATTTCCTTTTCCAGGAAGTTCCAAATATCGTAGTACCAAGGGTTTTTGTCTTGCGCTTCATCTATCGTGACAATAGTTTCATAAGCTGGCGTGTATTTCTGTTCGATGATATTCGGAGGCATCCGAACTCCAAGTGGGATGTTTACCATGAAAGATAGAGTTGTTAAAGCATCAGCGAACCTGTTGACCTTCCTCAGCAGATGCGTGAATGTCAACTTTTCAAACCATAGAATCAAAATATCCAGGGTCTGATGGTAAACTTTCATCTTCTCTTCTTTGACTTTCCAATCTCCTTTTGCTTGAGAAACAACCAAGTTTGAGTCCCTGATGACATCCAACCTTATTGCCCCTAGTTCTAGGGCGGCTTCTAAACCAGCAATAGATGCTTCATATTCTACTTCATTTTTAGACATCTTGAACCGGAGTTTGAAGGCTAAAGGTATATGGGAGTCATCACGTGCTATCAGCAACACACCTATCCCATAATCGTATTGATTGGACACTCCGTCAAAGTACATCGTTCAAGTTTCCTCTTCAACTTGTAGAATGTCTTCATCTGGGAACAAGTATTCCACTGCCTCATCTCTTTCTACCGGGTGGTCTGCCAGGAACTCCGCTACAACTCTTCCTTTAACTGACTTGCGGGTGACGTACTTGAGATCAAATTCAGAAAAAAGAAGCAACCAACAGGCTAGCCTATCTATAAGCGCTGGTTTCTCAAAGAGATATTTGATGGGATCTAATCTCGAAACCAGGATTATAGAGTGAGCTAACAAGTAGTGCCTCAACTTCTTGGTAGCCCATACCAAGGCTAGGTAAGCTTTCTCCAATGAAGTGTACCAGGTCTCATAGTCTAGCATTTTCTTGCTCAAGTAGTAGATGGCTTTCTCCACCCTATCAGCAGATTCCTGAGCGAGCATGCATCCATGGTCGTGCCTGTTATTGACAAGTACAGAATCAAAGGCTTTCCAGGCTTTGGCGACGACAACACAGGCAAATTCTGGAGGTACTGCTTAACATGTTCAAAGGCAAACTAACATTGATCATCCCATCAAAATTTTCTTCCCTTTCTTCAGGAGACCAAATAGTGGCTCACAAGTCAAAATTAATTTAGAAATAAACTATGAATTGCACTTTGCCCAGAAAGCCACGCACCTCCTTTTCGGATCTTGGTGGTGGCATTTGTAAGATGGCCTTTATTTTTGAAGGATCTACTTCAATTCCCCTCTTTGTGATCAGAAAGCCCAGCACATTTTTCTTGCCATTACGCCAAAGGTGCACTTCTGTGGGTTTAACCTTAATCTGTATTCTCTGATCCGTCAAAAGAATTTCTCTAGTAGAGTGTAGTGCTTATTCTTTGGATTTGACAATCATGTCGTCTACGTACACCTCGACCTCTTTATGGATCATTCATGCAAAATAGTGGTCGCAGCCCTCTGATAAGTAGCTCCAACATTTTTCAAACCAAATAGCATAACCCAGTAATAGTAGGTACCCCACAGAGTAGTGAATGAGGTCATCTCTCTGTCCTCGGGTGCCATCAGAATTTGGTTATACCCGAAAAACCCATCCACAAATGATAGCAATGAATGGCTCGCAGTGAAGTCCACTAATTCATCAATGTGCGGTAGAGGAAAGTCATCCTTTGGAGTGGCTCTGTTCAAGTCCCGAAAGTCTACACACACCCGGATTCTACCATCCTTCTTTGACACTGGGACGATGTTGGCCAACCAAGTCGGATACTCAGATACTAGCAAGAATCTTGCATCAATCTGCTTAGTGACCTCTTCCTTGATTTTTAACGCCCAATCTAGACGAATTCAAGTAGCTTCTGCTTGATTGGTCGGGCCTCGGGGTCAAAAGGGATCTAGTGCTGTACAATCTTAGTATTGATTCCAGGCATATCTTCGAAGGACCACGCAAAAACATCATTGAAATCTTTTAACAAAGCGATTAAACGCTCACGCTCCTCTAAAGACAATGTGGACCCAATTTGGACCAGACGCGGATCCTTCTCAGTACCTACATTAATGGCAATGATTTCATCAGCACTGGGTTTAGCAAACCCTCCTCCTTTCGATTAAGCAAGCTTTTCAAAGCCAGAGGAATTTCTTCCCCTTTGTTTTCGTTAAAATTTTGAAAATCTTGGTCAATACAATAAACCAACGGCATAGAAACGTACAAAGAATCGATTGAGTTTTCATTCAAAAGGTCCAGATCTTTGGTTACAGACTCAAAAGAAAAGCTAAATGAAGACATAGACAGGACTTTCGTATCCGGGTTACCATCCCCAGAAATACCAGACTCAAACTCAGAAGAGCTTAAATCTGATCCTGACCCCACAGACTCAGTGGAATTAGATTCTAGCTCATCACCCGATTCAAAACTGGATAGATAGCCCTCCTCTAGCTACCAGGTAAAAGATGGTGCCCTTGATGCATCCAGAATGCCACTGGTTAGGTTCACACCCGGTTCTTCCCCAATCATGGAGACAGTAAAGTTATCTCCTAAGTTCTCTAGGTCGGCCGTAGGATCTGTCAGGAGACAAGCCAGTGCTGCCATCGGAGTCACCTTTCGTGCCCTGCTTAGCTTTGATGCTTCACTCAGCCCTTTTCTCTTCATCATTGTCCTGCAGCTGTAGTTCAAAGAAGATCTCAAACCCGAGAACATGTTACTTTGAGGAATTCACCCAAGGCTCGAGAAAGACACAAATAGGGAGGTGTTCCCCCCACCGAACAAAGCAGCCATTCAGTGTCCCCTGGATTGGTCTATGGATGAGTTCATAGTGTTTTCTAGCATGTTTGGCCTTGGCTCTGCCTCTCATCTTTTCTCCTTTCCTTATCCAGTCCTCTTTGGTGGGCACATAGCCCAGTCCAAAGGCATGTGAGCAGTGTGGCACATCTATCAGTGCTGCAACACCTTTCTGACCACTCATTTCAAGCCCCATTCCTAGAACGTGTTGCAGTTTGTTCATGAAATAGATGGATTGGGCGCTGGTGTACATGCCTTCATCTGCGGCCAGAATGGTCTATACTACCAGGGCTTCAGCCAGAGTGAATCCCGAGAGGAATACATCCAAGTCACCACGGTTGATCTCTAGCATTGCGTAGTCACCACTGGCGGCAGATGGATGGATGAATTCCCAAAAACAATTGTCACTCCTCTTCCATGAGGAGTCTTTTTGACTCAAAACAGATTCAAAACAACACAACAAGACTGACCCCATACCCAAGTCAGAATGTACAAAACTAGCATTCACAAATGCTCAAAATAGTGCGTGCCATACACCACACCTGGAGTAAATCGAGCGCCATCCGCAAGTGGTTCATCCCCCGATCACATCACATTATCCCCCAGGTTCACTGATCCAATGACGATAGACTTCGCTGAGTTGGTGTGGCGATGACCTTATTGTCAATCAGATCTTGTATTTCGTGGCGAAGACGGAAACAACCATCAGTGACATGGCCGACTTGCTGATGAAAGGCACAGTACTTGGTCGGATCATGGGAGGAAGGAAGTCTATCTGGCAGTGGTCGCGGTTCCAAGGGTTTCAAATTCCCCTCTCTAATCAGGATCCTAAAGGCCGCTGATAGAGACATGTACAGTGGTGCGAACACCATCTGGCCTCGAGGTGGATATTTTGAGGTTTGTGGAGTTTTGCTGGATGCACCAGCAAAGGGATTGGCATGCGTTGACTGGGTTTTCTGATCGTTTCCGAGCACGGGATTAGGGCTGAAAGGAACATTCCTCGTACAAAGGCCTTTCTCCTGGCTTGCCCCTTGATTCAGACTGCTCTCATTCTGAGTGGCGAAAGTGTCATCCACAGTTTTTGTAACAACTGCGAGGACTTGCTCTTTGTTCAGTCCCTCAGCTTTCAAAGCCTCAATATCCCACCGAAGGTGTTCATGGGGACCTATGCCTGCCCCTACCTTGTTCTTACCACTTGCCTTCATTTTGTCAAGGGAGTGGCCTTCTTCCAATGCAACTCGTCCCGAGGTTGGGGAGCCTTTAGACATGAACTCCCTGGTATGTGATGTAGTTGACGATGGGGCCACAACCCCAAAGGCCAAATCTGCCACAGTTCTCTGAAGGTCTTCAATCATTTTCATCAGCTCAGAAGTAGTGGGTTCGTGGGTTTGAAATGATTGGGGTTCAGATGCACCCATCATGCATAAGTCCATGCTTTCCAGGATAAACACCTCAGGCTTGGGTAGATGGGCCGGTGTGATGTATACGCTGGGGTCGTAAGGGACGGCCAGTGTGTGGATCAGATTGAGATGTGGATGAGGTACTTGGTCATCGGGGGCTGAAGGTGGAGATATTGTCCGGTTGTCGATGAGATTTTGGACCTCATGACGAAGGCGGTAGCAACGGTCGGTGCCATGACCGCGCTGCTGATGGTACATACAATACTTGGAGGGATTATGTCTGGCTGGAAGTGGGTTAGGCAGAGGTTGAGGATCGAGCGGTTTGAGATGCCCTCGTTCCATCAAGGCTTTTAGTGCGCTAGTCAAGCTCATATAGAGGGGAGTGAAAGTTCTGCCCTGAGCTCGGGCTGGACCGGCTGTTTGTAGGCATGGTTTGGCAAAAGGGTTGGCTGTGGCGACTGCATTGATCTCGGTGGGTTTGGGAATGACGCTACTACCAACATTGGTACTCCCTGTAATTGCCCTCCTTGTCGGTTCACTTGTTCTGGGAATGATCCCGCTGTTGAACGCATTCTCGACCTGAACCCCCAGTTCATGCAAACTTTTGAAAGTGAATAATGGAGCGACTATCAACTTTTGCAACATATCATGCTCGAGGTTTCGCACCATCATTTGCACTTGATCCCTCTCAGAAGGGCGATCTGTCATCTGTGCTGCCTTTGCCCTCCACCTTGCTACAAATTCCACAAAAGGCTCTGTTGGTTTCTGGCAGGTTGTTTCAAGCTTTTGCATGGTCATTTCAACTTGGGTATTATAGGAATACTGATCAACAAAGGCCTCAGCCAATTCTTCCCAGTCTTGCTTCACTTTGTCCTCCAACTTAGTGTACCAAGTGGCTGCTACACCCGACAGGGTTCTTCCATATAGAGAGAGTTTCTGTGGCTTAGTTAGTCCCATCGGCTTTAGGACATCCAAGAAAAGTCGGATATGTACCATTGGATCTCCAGACCCGTCGAAACGGTCAATACATGGCATTTTGAATCTGTCTGGGAGCCGAACGGCAGCCTCGGTGTGCCCATCCTCAATGTCGGGAATGGAGTTAAGGCCCTGGGCCTTTTTGAATTGCTTCTCAAGGTTCGCAATCTTCACTGTAGTCGGGTTGAGCTCATTAACATGAAAGGGTCGAAGCCTCTCAGTAGGCTGCACCAGGGGTCTGAGCACCTGAGCTTGAGTCAACCTTTCCCGAGAATTCAGACACTGCAAATCTTCAACCGGCGGAAGTGGGTCAAAGTTTGGCTGGGGTCCCAAAGCTGGATGTGAGGCAGATACCCCAGATGGGCGCCGCGTTTCAATACTGGTCTCAGCCTGCATGGCAGTTCCCTGATTTAACGCTGCTATCACGGCCACAAATTCTTCTGAACCCTGTGCCATCATGGTCTGCTGAGTCCGAACAAAGGTGATGTGGCTGGTGACTGTCGGATCAGATGAACCAATGAGCCCTGTCTGGCCCTTCTTTGCCTTGCCTCGGCAAAAGAACACTGGTTGCCCTTGAATTGAATTTCTGACCTAACAAAGTCTATCAACACTAGTCGAATGTACCCCGGGGATATCGGAGCCTTCTGAAGCTATAGTTCCAGGACTACCTAGCAAAAGAGAAAACAGACAGCATCTAAGCACAATTTTACTGGAACGGATTCGAGCATACTAGGATGACTGTACTCAATACTGATCACTGTTCCCCAGAAATTACTGAACTGATACCCGCAGATAACTGATTTCTGACAACACTGATACTGGTGCCCTCGGGCCTGAAACTCAAACTTGCAAACTGGTATGTACATCCCTGTAGAGATACACTCTAAAAGCACATAGCAAGTAAAGTGAGCCAGAACACCCCTATGTTGGGGTAGGGTTTCCCTGTCCTATTTTGTCAGGAGCTAGGGTTTCACTATGCACGCAGCAGTTTTCAAACAACCTAACATCGGGTAAGCAACCTGTCCTAATTTGGAATGGTCACTATGGATCCGAAAATGTACTAGGTCGAGTGGTCAAAAAGGGTGCCCCGGTAAAACCGGGGTTTGTGTTCCCATACTGTCAGAGCCCATAGCCGGTCAGCCTTACGGACATGCCTTGACAAGACAAGCCTCCGGCAAACCGTTCAGGAATGGCAGATGGCAAACACTGTGTTCCTAGGCGCACCAATGCACATGCAATGCAAAGAAACACATAAATGAGATCAAAACAGGATATCACGAGTTCGAGTCAAGCTCTCTAAAATCCCCAGCAGAGTCGCCAGAAACTGTAGACGCGCCCGTGGGCCTCATGCTACAGTTCGGGCTCGATTTTGTGTCACGGTTCTTAATCTGAACCAAAGAGTCCAAATCTGGCAAATCGTTTTGAGAAACAAATTTTTGAAAAAGTAGTGCCAAACATGGACTGCTTTGCCACATACAGAGTCGCCACCTAAATATTTTTTATGGGAGAATTTAGGAAACCCTGACTCGGTGCCGAAGGCCACATGTCCGTCATCACCGGAGTTGTCTCGGCTCGGGAGCTTGGGTACGATCGGGGAAGGTCAGCTATGAGCACCCCCTTTCGCCCGGTCCGAAGACCGGCCTCTACTAACCGTGATATCCGTTTTTTGAAAACTTTATGTGTTCTTAAACCAATTGTTAGCCTAGAATTACTATGTTATGCGCGCAGCAAACAAGTATAGACCAAATCGCCCAAATTGGAACAAAACATTTCATGTTTGTTTTGAAAATGGTTTGCTACTCGCAAGCAGGCTAAAATGCAGATTTTGCCACCCTCAAGTGGGCTTTTAGAGAAGATGATTTTGCCACTATCTAGTGGGCTTAAAACTCACAGTTTTAATGCATTATTCCAATTTAGGTAATTCAACCTCCATCCACAGGCATTCAAGCAGTTATATCACATAAGCAGCTAGCCTCATCGTAATCATACTGTCATGGCAATACTCACACGCATGCGATATGCTAAAGCATAAAAGCTTACCTAGTACTCCGAGCCAAAACAGAAACTAGTCAGTAATCATATGCATGATCCTAGGTCATGTTAAAAATGGCTAATGCAACACATGCAAAGATGCAATCTAAACAGGCTCGGCTATCCTAAAGATGGCATGTGGAATGCTGCAACTAACAAGTTCTCAACTTGGAATTGAAATACAGGTGCAGTTAGTATGATGTGCCGAGCCCGATGCATGTAAGACAGATGTATGGATGCACGCATGCTATCATACCGTTATGCGAATTTAAATATGCCCTAGTCTACCATCATAAGCGGGTAAATAAAAGGGAGAAAGAAGTGGGGGTTGGAAGACATGCACAACGCATTGAAACATGGCATACACAATGCAAGATGGACTTACACCAATATGAGTGGACCTCAGCTGCACCCACATTAGTGGCCACAAGATGAAAATGAAGTGCCTCGAAATGCGTGCACACGGGCACGCAAACTGAGGCAATGGCATATGCAATGCAATGGCTAAAATGGCATATAGAATGCAACATGGACTTATACTAACATGAGAGAGCCTCAGCCACACTCACATAAGAGGCCGATGGATGAAAATGAAATGCCTCGAAATGCGTGCACACGGGCACGCAAACCGAGGCAGTGGCATATGCAATGCAATGGCATGAAAAATGATATGCAAACATGCTAATGGGATTTTAGCACTGAAATGTGGGGGAAAACAGCCCCGAAATGAGGCGAAAGTACACCTGATGCATGGAATAGTCCCGAAACATGGACTTTTGGCACCCGAAATGGCCTATAGCTATACCAAATATGCACAATATGGACATGCAATGAATAGACAGTAGCAAGGCAGTCCCAAAATCAGTATTTTACTAGTACAAATCATGGCCAAACAGCAAGCAAAGATAGGGGAACAACGGCATGCAAAAATGGCCCTAAACATGAGGTTATGAAGCAACTCACAGCTGCTGACCCCAAACAGGTTAGGGCTCTACAAAAACATTGAAGAGGGGCCCAAAATAAGCCACTTTACAGAACTGTAAAAACTCTAAAAACAAACATAGATATGGCTAAGCTCTTATGCAAGAAAAAGGGCCAAAAGGTGGCCAAAGAGGCAAGTGGTATATGCAGAGCCCAAACTGAAAATTTTCCTTCTACAACATTGAAGAGGGACCAAAAATATGCACATTTACAGTTTATGGAAGCCCCGAAATCAGTATACAAACATGCTATAAATGCAATGCAAAATGAGGCTCAAAAAAGGCTATAACATGAGGTATACAAAGCATTCACCAAACAAGCAAAGACCCTTAATAAAACATGTTAAGAAGGTCAAAATAAGGCCACTTTCAGTTCTGATCATGGTCCAAAAATAGAAAAATGATAGGCTAGTGAAGCATGCAAGAATATTGACATATAAAGAGATATTGAAACAAGTGTGAGATAGGGTTCTCAAAGAGGGTTGAGCCCTTCAACAAACATGTAGAATGGCTCAAAATAGACCTAGTTTCAGTTAAGGTCGAAGCCCAAAACAATAAGCAACATGGCTAAGAAATTGGCACAAAAAAGAGCTACAAAAGGGGGAAAGTCTACTTACCCTTGAAGACCAACACTTTTGTTGCTTCTTGGACCAGATTTGATGACTCTAAGCTGCTGGAATCCCTTCCTTTGCTGCTGGAATGGAGTGGTGATGGTAGAGCTAGGTAGTGATGAAGGAATGATGCAAGGGACTTAGATGCTTGAGCTTGAAAGAGAGAGATGGAGGGAGATATATGGAGGGATGTATATATCAATCCCAGCTGGTTTTTTTTCTAACCTAGTATAAGGAAGAGGAGAGCTTCCTTTATAGGCAAAACAAAGTGTAAAGCTTCTTGAGGAAGCTAAACAAGGGTGCATATCCTCCATACACGTGTATGGAGGATCCATTCTGTGCCCTCCAGCTGGCATAGCCGGCATACACTCAATCTGCAGAATGCTCCGGAAGGTCATCGGCCAGCAAAATTTGCCGGTCAGCACAATAAAGTGCCGGTCGGCACAATAAATTTCCGGCCGGATAAATAGATTGCCGATAGATGCTGCCAAGGTCAAAAAATGGCCGGTGGGTGTCCAAATTGAAGCCCCGAAAGTTAGCTTTCCAATGGCACAAACCTTGCATTAAAATTCGTTCTGTGCAAAAAGGTATGCCCTTTTTCGTGAAGCCGCGCAGATTCGATCCAACCGGGATGATGCCCGACTTCAACTGATCATATCTCCCTCACCCGGACTTGGCTCTAGGAGATTCTTGAGTGCAAAATGAAGCCCCGGAAGTAAGCTTTCCGACGGTGGTGGCCCCATAGCTAAACTCCAAGCGTACAGACAGATAAGCCCGATTCAGCGAGGGCTGCTCGACTCGCTTCTACCCGGATTCATGCCGAACTTCTCCCAAATTAGTTTTCTCCTCTCCTGTCCTCTCTTCTTCAACTCCAAACTCCTAAACAAAGTGTTTTGAAGGATTTGCCTCTCTCCTTGCCAAAGAAACTGAACATTTCCCCTGCACACCTGTCTCCACCAAGTAAACCATCAGTAACGCCCAAGTCTTAAGGGCGGCCAAAAATGGGGTGTCTACACCAAGTCTCGAGCGGAATTCTTAGCACCGGCGCTCTCTGGCGATATAACTTGACTTCCGGCCTTTCCGGCCATAGCTAATACTCTTGTCCCTGCCGGGCCCTGTTCTGGTTGGGATTCTCCCACTACATCTGGTAGATCATCGAGCCATCCAGTGGCCTCTGCCGATTCCTCATAGTCGAACTAGTTGATTGCTGTATCCCCTGATTCTTGATCATCGAAAAATTGTAGGTTGGCAAAGTCCTCCTCTACGGCTGTCAGATCATCTGCCCCTTGTTCAAATCCATCTCCCCGGATCACACACAACTCTCTTGTCTCTGGCAATTCCATACTCAGCCCAATCTGGCTTGTCGACAAGATGTATTCACTCGGATCATAGACTTCCCCGGAAAAACTCTGTCCAGTCCCAGATTCAACAACCCCATTCTCTCCTGAAGTTTGCTCTTCCCCATCTCCGATGGCCACCACCGTCGGCTCTAGTTGGGTTGTGGAGATGTCCAACACGCACAAAAAGTCAGTGCAGTCGGGGAGGAACACCTCCGGCTTGGGTAGGTGGGTGGGAGTGATATAGATGCTAGGATCGTAGGACACGACCCCAGTTTGGATAAAATTGATTCTATTGGGAGGGGGAGCTTGGTTATGTGGTGGGAGAGGATTGGTTGTGACATTGGGTTTGTCGGGAGGCGCAATCACCTGCTTGTCAATAAGATCCTGGATCTCGTGACGCAATCTGTAACAACGGTCGGTGTCGTGACCGTGTTGTTGGTGATACGCGCAGTATTTTGCTGGGTCATGAGAGGGAGGGAGTGGATTCGGTAGTGGCCTCGGCTCCAGGGGTTTCAAATGCTTTTTCCTGATCAATACCCCTAGAGCTTTGGACAGGGGCATGTATAAGGGTGTGAAGGTTCTTTGGCCTCTGGATTGATATTTAGGGGCTTGGTTACTGCTTCCGGATGCACCGGAGAAGGGTGTGGCCGCCATGGGCCTTGGAAGGGGAGGGGGAATGGTGGTGACCACACTGACTTCCGAGGCTCTTGTATTTGCAGCGCCACTCGGGCTCGCATTGTTGTTACGGTTGAAAGTCCTCCTCGGTTGCTCCCTATCGTGGTCAAACAGACCTTGTTTCATTGCATCTTCGATTTGCACCCCCATCTCGTGTAAATCTGAGAAAGTAGGAAAGGGGATTACAATCATTCTCTGCATCAACTTTGGGTGGAGATTGCGCACGATCATCCGGATTTGGTCCTTATCCACGGGCCTTAGAGTCATCATTGACGCCTTTGCCCTCCATCGGATTACAAAGTCCGAGAAAGTTTCCTTGGGCTCTTGCCTTGTCGTTTCGAGATCACGAGTCGTAATCTCGATCTGAGTGTTGTACGAGTATTGCGGGACAAAGGCCTCAACCATTTCATCCCAATTCTTCTTCACTTCATCCTCTAACTTTGCGTACCAGTGGGCGGCCACACCCGACAGGGTTCGGCCGAATAATGAAAGCTTCTGTGGTCGCGTTAGGCCCATTGGCCGCAAGATGTCTGAGAACAGTCGGAGATGGACCATGGGGTCCCCGGACCCGTCAAAGCGGTCAATTTGAGGCATTTTGAACCTATCGGGCAATGTTACGGCCACGTCGGTATATCCGTCCTCGATATCGGGGATAGCCTTGACCCCTTGGGATTTCTTGAAGAGCTTCTCAAGTTTGCTCAATTTCAGAGCTGTATGATCAACCTCGAACTCGAAGGGAGAGTCCGGGTGATTGGGTGTATGGATCTTAGACAGTTGTGGCGGAAGCGGGGGCGGAGCTGGCCCCGTTGGAAGATTCGTGTCCTCTTGTAAGTTTTGGAGATTTGGCACAGCGTTCTGGGTGTTAGGCAGAGTGTTCTGAACAGTGGGTAACTGTTCGGGTAATGGAGCCCCTGGCGGAGGAGGGACTTGATGTGAAGAAGATGCCGCATTCTGCTGTTGCAGTCTGGTAATCAGTTCGGCTTGCTGGGCCATGATCTCGGCCTGCTGTTTGGCAAACTCATCCCGGCGAATGGCGTCCTGTTGCATGGCTCTCATGGTTTCCTGCATCTGACGCATCATCTCGTCGACTCCTGTCGGTGTTGCCATACTGCCTTGGTTTGTCTGAACTGTTGGCAAGTCTATTTCTATAGCAGTAATTGGGGTCCCAATCTGACTGTCCACTGACGGGGTAGTCCTCTGCTCGGATACACTGTGCTTCCTCGGTCTCTGCCTGATAACCGGGGGTAGAGAATGGAACACTGGTTGTCCGTCAATTAGATCCTCGGATCAATTGAGTCGACGACCTCGTGTCCAAAGTGCTTGGGGAATGTCTGTTGGGTTGGAAGCAATTGTGCTGGAACTGCCCTAGCAAAAGATAAATAAAGCGAAAAGGAAATAAATAAATAGATAAATGGACAGCAGAACAGCTTAAAATAAATGCATGACACACAGCCTGGCATAACAACACACGGTTGACAAGCTAAAAAACACACTGCCCTCAATCACTGATTATTATTCCTGAATCACTGTCCCCAAATCTGAATCTGATACCCGCAGATAACTGATTCTCAAATACTGACTGATGCCCGTAGGCCTAATACCCACAATACTGAACTGACGCCCGCAGGCCTGATACCCAAACTCTGTAAACTGATACATGCATTCGTATGGAGACGCACCCCAAAAGCACATAACAGATAAGTGAGAGCAAAAACACCCCTATGTTGGGGTAGGGTTTCCCTGTCCTATTTTGTCAGGAGCTAGGGTGTCACTACGCACACAGCGGTTTCAAACAACCTATAAACGGGTAAGCAACCTGTCCTAGTTTGGAATGGTCACTATGGATCCGAATATGCACTAGGTCGAATGGTCAAAGAGGGTGCCCCGGTAAAACCGGGGTTTGTGTTCCCATACTGGCAGAGCCCACAACCGGTCAGCCTTATGGTCATGCCTTGACAAGACAAGCCTCCGGCAAACTGTTCAGGAATAACAAATGGCAAACACAGTGTCCTAGGCGCACCAATGCAAATGCAATGCAAAGAAACACACAAGTGTAGTAAAAAACAGATATCACGAGTTCGATTCAAGTTCTCTAAATCCCCAGCGGAGTCGCCAGAAACTGTAGACGTCCCCGAACGCCCCGGGAGGAACGAGCTCCCGTTCTGTTCATTTTGGGGTCACTACAGCTCAGGACTCTCAAATTGTCACGGTTCTACGTCTGAACCAAAGAGTCCAAATCCAGCAAATCGTTTTGAGAAAACAGATTTTTAGAAAAGAAGTGCCAAACATGGACTGCTTTGGCAGATACAGAGTCGCCACCTAAATATTTTGTTTTGGGAAATTTAGGAAACCCTGACTCGTTTGCCTAAGGCCACGTGTCCGTCATCACCAAAGTTGCCTCGGCTCGGGAACTTGGGTACGATTGGGGAAGGTCACTTCGTGAGCACCCCCGCTCGCCCGATCAAAGATCGGCCTCTACTAACCATGATATCTAGTTTTGAAAACTTTGTGTGTTCTTATTCTAGTTATTAGCCTAGATTACTATGTGATGCGCACATCATACAAGTATAGACTGGATCGCCTGAATTGGAAGAAAACATTTCATGTTTATTTTTGAAAGATGGTTTGCTACTCGCAAGTAGGCTTAAAATGCAGATTTTGCCACCCTCAGGTGGGCTTAGAAAAGATGGTTTTGCCACTATCTAGTGGGCTTAAAACAAAAAGTTGATGGTTTATTCCAGTCCAAATAACCCAACCTTCACCCACAGGCATTCAGGCAGTTATATCATATAAGCATATAGCCTCATGGTAAGCATGCTATCATGGCAGTCACTCACACGCATGCAAGGATGCTAAAGCATAAAACTCACCGGGTACTCCAAGCCAAAATAGAAACTCATTAGAAGTCATGTATGAATCCTAAGTATACAGAAATGCCTAATGCAACACATGCAAAAATGCAACTATAGCAGGCTCAGCTATTCTAAACATGGCATATGGAATGCTACAGCTAACACGTATTCAACTTTGAAATTGAAATACAATGCAGTTAGTATGATGTACCGAGCCCGATGCATGCAAAACAGATGAATGATGCAAACATGCTGTCATACTGTATGCTAATTGAAATATGCCCTAATCTAACCATCATAAGCAGGTAAATAAAAGGGAAGAAAGACGTGAGGTTGGAAGACATACATCACACTCACGCACACTTATTACAATTATGCCCTCGCGCAGAGGGTCCAAATAAATATACAGTCCCGAATAAAAGAATAGTACAGTCCAAATAAATACAGTCCAAATATTATACAAATTCCTAATTAATTAATCAATTTAACTAAGAAAGCTGTAAAACTGGCGTGCAAGCCAGGGACTGCCTTGCTTCTGATGAATGATGCATGTCTGGGCTATCTTGCGCGGAAATCCACTGGGATGCCCCGATTAGCCTCTGTTTTGTGATTTTTCTTAGAAAGCGCCAAACTCCAGAAGTTTGCTGATTCTTGATTTGCTACAACAGAGAGCAGGAAAAGGGGCATAGCAATGTATTTTCACAAATGTATGCAAGCCTCGATCCTCGTGCCACCAATCACGCATATCGATGCATGATGGCCGAGGAATCAAAATGTGCAACTCAATATAGAATGAATGCACATGAAAACTCAACTAAAACCTAACTCTATCATGGATAATCCAGAGTGTCGGTGACTGGGGAATTGAGACACATTCCGTCACTCGGAGTACGAAATGCACCTCGTTTCCCGTGCCCGGGCTAACTCCTATCCCGAGCACGATGCAATATGCATGACATGCATGAAATGCAACTAAGATACAATCCTAACATACACAATGTCATGGAATGGCATACAAGCTACACGCAGTAATACACAACCGAGCATACACAATGCTATGGATGAAATGGCATACGCAATGCAATAATGGGCTTACACCAACATGAGAGAGCCTCATCCACACTCACATAGGAGACCATTAGATGAAAACAAGACAACTCGAAATGCGTGCACGCGTGCACGCAAACCGAGAACCGACCCTCAGGCACCGAAATGCCACTCTAATGAGACATGGAAAAGACATGGAATATGACATGCAAACATGCAAAAATCAGTAGCAAAATAAAGGGGAAAACAGCCCCGAAATAAGGCGAAATGACATCCGATGCATGGAATCTCTCCCGAAACATGAATTTTAGCGCATGAAATGGCCTATAGCTATGCAATGCATGCATAATTTGAACATGAGATGAAAATACAGAAGCAAGGAAGACTCTAGACAAGAATTTTTACAGTTCAAAGCATGGCCAAACAGCAAACACAAATAGGGCAAAAATAGCATGCAAAAATGGCCCTAAATATGAGGTTATGAAACAACTCACAGCTTCTGACCTCAAACAGATTAGGGGCCTTCTACAATATTTAAGAGGGGCCAAAAATATGATATTTTACAGTTGATGGCCAAGCCTAAATCAGTATACAAGTATGCCCAAAATGCCATGCAAGAAATGGGCCAAAAGATGGCCAAAGCACAAAGTATACAAAACATCCATCAAACAGCCAAAGACCCTTAATGAAACATGAAGAATGGTCCAAAATAAGACTATTTTAAGTGCTGTAAAATGACCAAAAACCGAAGCATAATAGGCTGCCAAAACATGCAAGGAAAGGGGACCAAAGAGGGATATAACATGAAGTGGCATATGGAGGTCCCAAACCATGAAAGGCCCTTAATAAAACATGAATAATGGGCCAAAATAAGACTATTTTCAGTGCTGTAAAATGACCAAAAACCGAAGCATAATAGGCTTCCAAAACATGCAAGAAAAGGGGACCAAAGAGGGATATAACATGAAGTGGCATATGGAGGTCCCAAAACATGAAAGGCCCTTAATAAAACACGAATAATGGGCCAAAAGAAGACTATTTTCAGTGCTGTAAAATGACCAAAAACCGAAGCATAATAGGCTGCCAAAACATGCAAGAAAAGGGGACCAAAGAGGGATATAACATGAAGTGGCATATGGAAGTTCCGAACAGTGATGAGTCCTTCTTCAATGTTGAAGAGGGGCTCAAAATAAGCCTATTTACAGTTTACATCATGCTCCAAAACAGATCACACGTAGGCTAAAAAAACTACGCAAGATAACGGTATTTAAGAAGGATATTGAAGCAAGTGCAATATAGGGGGCTCAAACAGTGTTCAGCCCTTAAGTAAAAGTGAAAAAGAGCTCAAAATAAGTCCAATTTCAGTTAGGGCCGGAGCTCAAAACAGCAAGCATATATGGCTAAGAAATGTTGCAAAATTAAGCCCAAAAGAGGGGAAATAGGACTTACCCTTGAAGACAGGTCTTGGATGCTTGTTGGCTTGAGTTTGCAGCACCCTTAGGCCTTGGAGAACACCCTCAAACTTCTGGAATGGAGGATGGAAGGGTGGGGCTTGATGGTGTAGTGTAAATGGTGTAGGGTTTCAAGGTTTGAGCTTGGAAATGTAGAAATAGAGAGAGATGTGTATATGCAAGCTTAGAGGCAAATTTTCCCAACCCTTGGACCAATGTTGGAGGCCAATTATATGGAACAAGGAGAGGGAGGGCAAGGAGGGAAAGAGTGGGGGAAAAAAAGGACCAACTTCCCCCACAAGCTATCCCCCGGATGTAGATATTTCTGGGGGAAAACAGCTATACAGCTGTAAAGTACACACTGTGAGGAGAGAGGCCGGCTAGGTTTTGCAGCTGCAGGTGGCCGGCCGGCCACCTCCCATGGCCGGCCGGCCAGGGGTCAAAAGGGTCAAGGTGATTTAATGGCCGGCCACCACAGATAGGTGTCCTCCCATGTGTCCTCAACACAACCCTGTGGTTCAAAATTGCAAACTGTAAAACAGGAGAGAGAATAGGCCATTTTTAGGAGGGGTTCAAAAGGGTCAAGTGGAATTACTGGCCGGCCACCAACTTTTAGGGTCCTCCCATATGTGTACATCACAAATATGTGGTTAAAAGTTCAAGAAAATGGCCCAAGGGTGTTCTACATTGGCTCGGAAGTGAGAAAAACGGGCGTCGGAGGGCGCCGGAGGATATGTAACTGGTTGCTGAAACAATTGCTGGCCTCCCACCCTTCTACGGCCTTCCTAGTGATGAAACAGAGGTACCTGCCAAAAATGAACGAAAACCGATGCAAAACGAATGTTCGGGGGCCAAAACGCGCAGTTCAGGGCCCCAAAAACTGCCTGTTAAGCACCGAAAGTGGCATTCGGCCACAAAGTGGGTCTCTCAGACCTTAGTGTCCCTCAAAAGGGAGTAAATAAGATGTATGCCAAAAATCAGAGCAAATGGAGACGGTTAGGCGGTCCCGAACCGAGGCACACGGCCTGACGGCTCCGAAAACCGAGAACCGGGCTCCAAAATGGGAAAAATGGCCTATAGCCACAAAATGTAGCCCACGGCCACTGAGAGATGGTCTACAGGACCTCTCCCTCCCCTCAGGAAAAGAAACAGAGAAAACTGAGCCTGGTTCGCAAACCGAGGCAGGGCACAAAAGAGGGTTCAGAAGTCCGGAGGCAGGGCTTACGGCCAAGACTCGGAAACTTCTGAATGAGCGCATTATGCAATATCACCAAGCGCTCAACTGGTGACGTCTGAGTCTCAAGGTCGGTCAAAAATGGGGTGTCTGCAAGTACCCACCTCGAGGCCAGAGGGTTTTCACCCTCTTCCACATGTCCCTATCTGCGGCCTTGAGGGTCCTGATCAGAAAGGGGCATCTGAAGCCCCTGGAGCCGCGCCTATTGTCTAATCCCCTCCCTCCTACACACAACCCGACCAAGTATTGCGCCTTCCACCAACAACATGGTCATGATACCATCCTATGCTTTAGACTTCGTTATGAGATTCAGGATCTCATTGACAACAAAGTGATAGCGCCTCCTGAGAAGCCTAACATCACCACAGATCCACTCCCACCACATACCAATCCCCTCCTCCACCCAGGCAATTAAACCTTATCCAAACAATGGTCGTCCCATACGATCCCAGCATATACATCACCCCTTCCCACCTGCCTAAGCTGGCGTTGTTCATTCCAGAAAGCACAAACTTGTGCATGATGAGCGCGTCCATATCCCAACCCGAACTCGTGGTGGTGGCTATGGTAGAAGAAGGCATACTTGAAGGCTTGTGAGCTTAACTGAGGAAGCACACAACCCCTATCGCTACATTGTGCCAACGAGCCAGGCCAGACCAAGAGTAGAATTGCCAACAGGGATGGAGGTTAATGTAATCCAGGAGGACGGGCCAAGCCAAGGGCTAGATGATTTAGCTGAGCTTGAGGAGGACATCAATAATCTGATGAACAGAATTTAGGGAATGTATAGAATGGCTGGTTTGATATGAACGGATCAACAGATAATTTGAGGTGGCTTAGTGATAAGCCAGATGTAGATGAGGGGTCTCAACCGAAGCAAGAATAGTTGGAAATGGGGATTGCTACAACGGCCGGAAAGGTCAACAACAAGGGGAAGTTGCCGGAGAGCATTGATACTAAGAATTTTGCTCAAGAATTGGGTAGTGTTTATATAGCCGATACAGAACAGGAGGCCGCGCTGAAGCGGTACGAGTATGAACGAACTGAGACTGATCAAAAGGCTAGAAAAGCCAAAGGTCTTGCGGGGATCGAGTTTGTTGTAGATACATGAGTGCTAACAACGGAACTAGACAGCTGCCTATCAGTTACCGAAGAAATGTAGTTGGAAGATAATGATTTGAATCTTACCTACACAGATGAGGATTGGGGACAGAATCTGCCAGAAGATACATGGTATGCCGAGGAAGTTGATCACATGACTCAGAGTGGGTGGTACTTTAAGCCCCCACACCTAGACCAACCAGAAGCATCAGGGAAGGTTAAGGAGGCTGAGAAACAGAAAGATAAACCGTTGGAAGAGGGAGTTGTACTGAAGTAGCTAAAAAAGATTCAGGTGGACATATCCATTTGGGAATTGCTCATAGCTTCACGGGTGCATAGACAAGCCGTCCTATCAGCAATGGATAAGGCTAAGCTCTCTATTGACACAACCACTGAGCAGTTAGTGGGATTGGTATTCCCGGGAGGCGCCTCACCAACTTTGACTTTCACAGATAAAGAATTGCCGCCTGAGGGCTCTGAGCACAGTAAACCGCTATATATCTCGGTGGAATGTAAAGAGAAGTGGATACTAGTTGTCTTGGTTGATACCGGGTCTGCAATTAATGTATGTCTGTCACGCACGGCCTATGCTATCAATTTGAAACCCACAGACTTTGTACCGACAGCCCAAGTGATTCGGGCTTATGACAATACAAGTCGGGAAGTGATAGGGACAGTTCGGATCAGAACTCAGGTTGGCTCGGCACAGCAGGACATTGAATTTCATATCTTGGATGTTCCAGCCACCTTTAATTTACTCCTTAGACGGCCGTGGCTGCACCAAGTAAGAGTTGTCTCTTCCACTCTGCATCAGACACTGAAGTACCCCCATAGGAAGGGGGTAGCTATTGTTTTTGGGAACTCTTCCATGCATCCTCCGCCGGAAGTCACTACACTGGTAATAGAAATTGTACACGGTGAGGAGGATGTCTTTTTTTCTGGGTTCACCTTGGCTGAGGCCTGGGTAGTGCAAGATATTCTGGCTGTTGATGAGGGCTTGTATGTCAGTGCTCAATCCGTCTACCTCATGAATAAGCTGCAACATATACCCGAAATGGGATTGGGAAGGAGTGGCTGGAAGGGCGTCGCTACATTGGTCGAATTGCCACATAAACCCTTATACCTTTGGTCTAGGTTACACGCCTACCAAAGAGGACTGGGTAAGAAAGGGAAAGGAAATGGTAGGAATAGCCAGGTCTAAGCAAAGTCAGAAGCCCTACGAGTTGGTACATAGACCCATTCAAGGAACCCTGAACGGCCGCTTTGTCCGGGAGGGGGAAGATTTTCCATTCTGCAGCTTCCGTGAGCCATGGCTGAACTCTGAAAAGCAGCGGTTGCTTGGCTTTGAGATCTGTTTTAACCTACAGTTGCAAGGGGATGAAGCTGCAAAAGAGCAGACTGACCTACCAGCTATGGCCGAACAGTGTATAGAGGATGAGTCCGATGGTATAGAACTCGAGATAGGAGCAGCGCTGGCTTGTCTCCTTTCAGATCCTCAAATCACACCAGAGAGCTTAGGGGATGACTTCTCTGTTTCCATGATTGGGGATCAATTGGCTCTGGGCCCTTCTTCTGGCATTCTGGATGCATCTATCGCACCCTCCCTCATTTGCCAGTTCGAGGAGGGATTTTTGACCAGTAGTTCTGAATCAAGTAGTGAACCAAAATCTAATTCCACAGAGTCTATGGAGTCAGAATTAGATTTTAGTTCTTCTGAGTCAGAGTCTGGTATTCCTGGGGTTGATAACCCGGATGCCGTTGTTTTGTCCAGGTCATCTTTTTCCTTTTCTTTTGAGTTGTTTGTAACTAAGGAATTGGACGAGTTGGAAGTTGTGAATGAAAAACATACCATTGCTATTTCTGAGTACTTTTCTGTGCCACTTGTTTATTGCATTAATCATGACAATCAAAATTTTTATAAAAACGACGAGGAAGAAATTCCTCCGATTTTGAAACATTTGATTGATTGAGAGGAGGAGAGGTTTGTAAAACCCCTTGTTGATGAAATCACTTCATCTAATGTGGGTACTGAGAAGGATCCGCATCTGGTGCAGATCGGGTCGACGTTGTCTTCAAAGGAACACGAGCACTTGGTCGCTTTATTAAAAGATTTTAAAGATGTTTTTGCGTGGTCCTACGAAGACATGCCTTGAATTGATTCTGAGATTGTATAGCACCGGATCCCTCTTGACCCTAAGGCCCGACCCGTCAAGCAGAAGTTTCGGAGAATACGCCCGGATTAGGCACTAAAAATCAAGGAAAAGATCACCAAGCAGATAGATGCAGGGTTCTTGCTAGTATCTGAGTATCCTACTTGGTTGGCCAACATTGTTTTGGTCCCGAAGAAGGATGGCAGAATTCAGGTGTGTGTGGATTTCAGAGATCTGAACAAAGCTAGTCCGAATGATGATTTTCCTCTACCGCATATTGACGAATTGGTGGACTTCACCGCAGGCCATGCGTTGCTCTCCTTTATGGATGGGTTTTCTGGGTATAACCAGGTCTTGATAGCAGCCGAAGATAGAGAGCAAACTGCCTTCACCACGCCATGGGGAACCTACTGCTACAGAGTGATGCCGTTCGGTCAGAAAAATGACGGGGCTACTTATCAACGGGCTGCAACCACTATCTTGCATGATATGATCCGTAAAGAGGTTGAGGTGTATGTGGATGACATGGTTGTCAAGTCGAAGGAGAGAGAGGGCCACTACACTGCCTTGAAGAAATTTTTCCAAAGGATCAGCAGGGAAATGTACTTTTGGTGTCACAGCAGGGAAAATGTTGGGGTTCTTGATTACACAAAGGGGCATTAAGGTTGATCCTTCCAAGATTAAGGCCATCCTAGAAATGACACCACCAAGGACTAAAAAGGAGGTGCGAGGCTTTCTAGGTAAAGTACAATTCATAAGATGGTTTATTACAAAATTAACCTTGACTTGTGAGCCACTATTTGGTCTCCTGAAGAAAGGAAAGAAATTCTAATGGGATGACCGATGCCAGGTTGCTTCCGAGCAGATCAAGTAATATATACAGAATCTGCCCGTCTTGTCACCGCCAGAGCCAACGGAGCCGTTGATTTTGTATCTGTCAGTAACCAACACGACAATGGGCTGCATGCTTGCGCAGGAATCTGAGGATAGAGTGAAGAAGGCCATCTATTACCTGAGCAAGAAGATGCTGGAATATGAGACCTGTTACACTCTGCTCGAGAAGGCTTGCTTAGCCTTGGTATGGGCTACCAGGAAGTTGAGGCACTACCTGTTAGCTCACTCCGTAATTTTGGTTTTGAGATTAGATCCCATCAAATATCTCTTCGAGAAACCAGCACTTATGGATAGGCTAGCCCGTTGGTTGCTTCTTCTCTCCGAATTTAATTTTAAGTATATAACTCGCAAGTCTGTAAAAGGGAGAACGGTAGTGGAGTTCCTAGCCGATCACTCAGTGGAGGGAGATGAAGCAGTAGAGTATCTGTTTCCAGATGACGCCATTCTGTAGGTCGAAGAAGAGATTTGGACTAGGTACTTCGATGAAGCATCTAACCAGTACGGGTATGGGATAGGGGTGTTGCTGATAGTGCCCGACAATTCCCACATACCTTTAGCTTTCAAACTCCAGTTTAATGTATCAAACAATGAAGTAGAATACAAGGCATGTATCGCTGGCTTGGAAGCCGCCCTGGAACTAGGGGTAAAACAGTTGGACATCATTGGGGACTCAAACCTGGTTGTATCTCAAGTAAAAGGAGACTGGAAGGTTAAGGAAGAAAGGATGAAAATCTATCACCAAACCCTGGACGTTCTGATTCCTAGGTTTGAGAAGTTAACCTTCACGCATCTGTTAAGAGAGAGCAACAGGTTCGCTGACACTTTATCAACTCTATCTTCCATAATAAACATCCCTTTGGCAGTCTGGATGTGTCCAATCATTATTAAACAGAGATATGTGTCGGCCTACGAGTTGATTGCTGTGATAGATGAAGTTCAAGATCAAAACCCCTGGTATCATGACGTCTGGAACTTCTTAGAAAAGGAGGCTTATCCGTTAGGGGCAAATGCCAAAGATAAAAGGGAAATACGGTGAATGGTTGCTCATTATATCATCTACAGGGGTAAGTTGTACAAACAAGGCCATCTGGGAATGTATAAACTGTGTGTCGATGTAGAAGAGTCGAAGCGCCTAATGAAGGCCATCCACGGAGGAGTGTGCAGATCGCACATGAGCGGAGTGATGCTAGCTCAGAAGATTCTCAGGCAGAGTTACTACTGGTCAGCCATGGAAGAGGATTGTATTGGTTTTGTTCTGTGATGCCACAAATGCCAGATCTATGCAAATCGCATGAATATCCACCGTCGAAGCTGTACAACATGACTTCACTATGGCCATTTTCAGTCTGGGGAATTGACGTTATTAGGGCAGTTACTCCGAATGGGTCAAATGGGCATGAGTATATCCGGGTGACAATAGATTACTTTTCAAAGTGGGTCGAAGCCCAATCCTATGCAGTGTTGAAAGTGTCATACGTAGCCAAGTTCATCAGGAATAATATCATCTGTCGTTATGGGGTCCGGAATGAGATCATCTCAGACAATGGTTCCCACTTTAAGAAAGAAGTGATCGACTTGTTGGAAAAATACAATGTGGCTTTTCATAAGTCATCGACATATCGGCCACAAACCAACGGAGCTGTTGAGGCCGCCAACATGAACATCAAGCACATTCTACAAAAGATGGTGGAAACCTACAGGGACTGGCCAGACAAGTTTCTGTTTGCTCTTTGGGGCAACTCCGTATTCTCTGGTTTATGGGATGAAAGTTGTTCTGCCAATTGAAGTTGAGGTTCCGTCACTACGGGTTACGGCTGAGTCCCAGATAGCAGAAGTGGATTGGCAGCAGAGCAGGTTTGAAGAACTAACGTTGTTTGATGAGAGGAAGCTGAAAGCACTGTACCATGTTCAATGTTATCAACGTAGGATTGTTAGGGCTTTCAACAAGAAAGTTAAGTCTAGGAATCTTAAAGAAGGGGATTTGGTTCTCAAAGACAACCGAGCTCCCATCCATAACCCTAGGGGCAAGTTCAGACCTAATTGGACTGGTCCTTATATCATCAAATCTATCTGGTCGGGTGCAGCTATCATTCTTTTGGACTTAGATGGCCTCGAATTCTCCCAACCAATCAATATGGACAGGTTGAAGAAATACTACCCCTGGGTGGCTCGCTAGACTAAAAGCCCAAAAGGGCGACTTAGGCAAAAGTTAGAGCACAAAAAATTAGAAAATAAGCAAAATTGAGCTCGCAAGGTTGAAAACCCAGAAAGGGCGGCCTTGGCAAAAGTTAGAGTGCAAAATGAGAGTGTTAATACCCGAGTGAACCCGAACCAACCTACGTAAGGCTTGATTCCCATCTTCGGGATACGTAGGCAACTTCATTCTGAAGTCCAGCCATAAACACTTCCAAATCAACTGTGTCCATGTGTTTGTTCTGGTCATCTTTGTCTTTTCTACATCCAAGAGTTCGGTTGTGGTCTTCACTATGAGAGCTGGTTACAGTTCAGTGCAGTGGAGTGCTTTTCAGACAAGGGGCAACTTTCCAGTTATTGGATTCAGGGTTGTGCATCTCAAGGATAAATTCCGGGTGTGTCTAGTTGTGATCCTTATCGAAAATGGTTTTGAAAAGCTTTAATAAAAGTTGATTTTGTTCAAATTAATCTTTTTACAACTTAGACCATTTTTGGACCAAAAGGAAAATTTTCAGTACCCACAACTTTTAATTTCATTTATTTCACTGCAGAGTTCTCTACCTCTTAAATAGAAATCGAAGTTGCTTTTTATTACATTCAAAAGGAAAACTTGAAAGTACAGATAAAAGCAATAAACTTGGGGCATGGTTGAGTTAGGTGTTCTAGCGTCCCCTCCCAGAGCTTGTGGAAGCTTCAGATGCCAAAGTACGCCCGGTTTGTGCCTCATCTTCAAGCCAAGCTATGCATTCGCCAGAAAGGGCACAACTGAAATTGGGAGTAGGAGCCAGAAGTTCTCTTGTCCTCTATACAGTGGGATATCGAGCTAGGTGTGAGCCTCAGATTGGAAATGAAGTTGGGTACTCTATCCCCTCTTCCGGGCAAGTCTGGTAGTGTCTGAACTGATGCCTGAATCAGAATGGAAAGCAGAAGACACAGTGTGTCAAACCAACCAACTGAATGCCAGGCTGGCGAGACATCTTGTAGTTCATCTCAGGCCAAACAAACCAGGGGCAATGCCAAGCAATGTCAATAGCAGATCTGTTGCACATCTAATGGCACCATCATCCCTCGTTCGGGAAATCAACTAGCTGTTGGCGAAAGAAATAGCCTCGTGCTGAATATGTAGGGTAGGGGTCCACTACTTTCAACTTATCCATGAGCCATACCTGGGGAGGGATGAAAAAATAAGAGAGATTAAAGAATAGAGAGGTATATGTGGAGAGAAAAGTGAGAAAAGGGTTTTGAGAGAAAAACAGAGCTTGAGGGCCGAGTGATGTGAGAAACACATGTGAGAAGGGTGGGAAAATTACCTGGAAGAGTAGTGGACTTCCTACACACTTGGTTGTCTGCCGGTGATGGAAAGCATTCAAGCCCATCAAAATCTCGGCTAGTGTCAAGCCAATGCAGCTCTTGCCCTCTTTCAAACCTCGGGCAACTTCAATCAAGCGAATGCTAGACCCTTCGAAGCCAAGGGCAAGTAGAAAATGAGCCAACATACATAAGCAGAGGGCATGTTGCCAAAAACTTGGCCAGAGACGATCGACGCGGTCGCTGGCATTAGAAAACCGATGAATCAAGCTGGGAATTTCCAACTCCCCGTTGTGAACCAAAGATCAGACATAGTGTAAAGTGAGCCCACACATTCTTCCTAAAGCCTGGATGTGGCCAAAGCGCGACTGGGGCAAGATTTCCTCGTTACGCTGGGATTGCATCAGAATTTGGAATTCTTTAAATGTGGGGCACATCTCTTGTCCCCTGAAGCTGAAAACATGAGTAACCGAATTCCAACATCTAGCCGCGGTATAAAGAAATGGAAAACACAGCAGAATACGACTTAGCGAGAATAGTGCATTTATCCCAAAATCCCGAAAATTTAGCTTTTCTGAGCCATCTAAAGTCGTAATCCAATCGGAGAGTTTTTCGGTGGAGAATGGCTCCATTTGAAGCAAAAACAGAGCTGAAATGAAGAAACTATGAAGCTGGAGCTTTTGTAGAAGATAAGGTGTTGAGTAGAAGACAGGTGGCAACAATCTGGAGGTTCCTTGCATTAGTGGCCGACCGGCCACTTTTGTAGCCGACCGGCTACTACTAATGGCCGATAGTCTTTTTTGGTGGCAGGCAGCATCTGTTTATGGCCGGTGGCCTCCCATTTTTCCCTCTAGCCCATCCATGTGTTGAAAGTGCTAATAGCCTGTGTTTTGTTCCACTCTTGGTGCATTTTGCCGTTTCTCTTTAAGAATTTTGTTGAATTGCTTATCGAGTTGTTGAATTGCTTATCAGTTGTCGAATTGCTTATCGAGTTGTTATTTTGCTTATCGAGTTGTATTTGTATTGATTGTCGAGTTGTTGTTTTGTTCATTGAGTTTCTTTACTCTGCTTGTTATGTGTTGGTCAGTTCACTACCTGATAAGGAATTACCAATACAATGCACAATATTCAATTTCCATCAATCTCGTTTTTGTGTAAAATGGTGGAATGCGATGCTCAGAATATAAAATATAACACTTTTTTTTAAAAAAAAAAAAAGCTGATTTTTCATTCCGATCATGGTTTCTATGAACCATCCCCATCGGAGAAGCCGCTAGCTCGAGAGCCTACCTGGTGTACTCTATGGATGCCTGTAAATGTGTTGAGATGATCAGCGGTCTATAAAGCATAACTGAAATGAATTGAATGTGCAAAATGTAAAGTATCGTACTTACTGGGATTGGGCCTCGAACTTCGACAAGTTCATGACCAGCTGGTGCAGGCTCGATGGGAATCTGGTAAGCCTCCCCTGTGGGTCGCCAGCAAGTCAGTGTAGTAGGCAGCTCTGGCCATCCTGCCCTCTGTCTCGTCTGAGAACCTCTCCTATCACGAGCCCTGGTCGCCTTAGACCCTCCGGTTCTCTCTCCCGCAACTGGAGCTCTAGCTCTCTCACCTCCATGGGCGCCAACAAGAGATGGCATGAGGCATGTTTGGATGAAGGCAGTGTAATCGCCCTCAAGTCCGAAGAAGTCAGCGTCCCAACCTCTGGTGAAATCGATCATCTCCGACATGGTGTATCTCTCTGTGATCCTCATATATGTGGGAGGCGGCATCGGGACTACCGGCTCAGGTAAGCTGAGCCTCTGGCGCAGGAATCGCTCCCCTAAGAACCATGGCCGACTAACTGGGCCCTCGAGCAAGATTCGAAATCGGGAAGCCTCCCGAGTGCTAACAAACTGATCTCTGACCCCGTCAGGCATCACTGCCCACGGCTGGCAGGTGATCTACAAATAGTGAATATATAGATTGTTAGTTACCATTAGAGATGCAATATGAAGTAGAGCTGAAATAACAGTAAGGTTTGAGTTACCTCTGCTGCGGTCACGGTGTCGAAGAGTCAATGAAAAAATGAGAATGACTCCCGGGGCCTCCGATAGCATCTCTCGTCGTACCTGTGTGAGTATGGTACTATAGGAGGCATCTCCACCTCTGGCTCTAGGGCAAGCCTCGGAAAATAGGCTTACATCCATAGCTGCAGAAGGCAGAAGGACAACGGTGAGTATGTATCAGATAAATACTGCTGATGTAAAGAGCAATGTACAGTGTGTGTAGTGTGTCGATAAATGTAAAGCAGAAATCAGATTGTGTGCAGTGTAGTCTACGGTGTGTGTAGTATACAGAAAATGTGAAGCAGAAGACATAAGAGGAAATGTAAAACAGAAGGGTAGGACATATCTCCCAGGCCCTCTAGTAGCCTCCTAGCAAATGCCCGCTTCGACGGGAGGTGGAGCTCATGTACCCATATAGTGTGGCCAAGCCTGCGCCGCCCAGTCATAGAATCGGACGCGAGACAGGTCCACCATGGCGCTTATGAGGTAGAACCCAATGGTGTTCGCCCGGTCGGCGAACAGGGTAGTGCCGAACAGAGTAGTGCCAAACAGAAACATGAGCAAACCTTTGGCGTAGTACTCGGTCTGCTTGCGGGTCATCGACGCCGTCCCTCTGAAGTGATCAGCGAACCATATATATCAGACCATCCCTGATCAGGAGATGGGTGGGCGAATCTCCAGCAGGTGGATCTGAATGGCCTCCCACTCGCCTATGTCTGTGTCGTAAGGAATCGGATGACCCCCTACCACTATGCCGATGAGCATAGAGAAGTTAAAGGGAGTCATCGTCATCTCCCCTGCTGTAGAGAAGTGAAAAGAATCTGTGGTATCCCACCACCTCTCGACCAAAGCGCGCAGTAGAGGCCGGCTCGCTATGAGACGTGAGAGCCCCATGAAAAATGCACCGAAGCCGGCTTCGTCGATGATGTTATGGACTGTGTCGAGAAGCTCCATATACCACTCCCTCGCGGAGGTGGTCCCGTATCCTCGGATGGCATGTGAATCCCCCTGTAGGCAGGACAAGCAGATGCAAGGCAGTGTAAGAAATACAGTGCAAGGGTATGTTCAGGACAAGCATATGCAAGGTAGTGTAAGAAATACAGTGCAAGGGTATGTTCAGGACAAGCAGATGCAAGGCAGTGCAAGAAATACAGTGCAAGAATGTGTTTGGGATGAATATATGAAAGACAGTGTAAGCTACATAAGAAATGCAACCTATATTACGGAAAATGAAAAAGTGTATACCTCGGAGGCGCCATGTGATAAATGTGACTCTGGCTTGCGCAGTTAAAGGTTCTCGAGAGTGCCTTGTGGAAACCCCCTGAACTGACGGATGCTATCGGGAGGTAGCACGTGTATCTCGGGATGATACGTTGCTGGGTCGAATGGTCGAATGCTGAGCGGTAATGGCTCGAACTCTGGATCCATCTCCATCTCCGGAGGAGCTCCGTTGTGTGGGATGTCGTCCGCCATCTCGAGGAAAGATGTGAAAATGGTCGAAAATGCAGGAAATGGGCGAGGAATGCCAAAAGTCAACAAAAGTCAACTCTGAGAGAGGAAAAATGGCAGAAAAAGTCAAAGGCCGGAAAAAGGCACCGAACTCAAGGGTAACTCGAGGGAAACAGACCTCAAGTGGTGGAAATGAAGAAAGAAACACCTAAAGCAACTTTCAATCGGTTCAAAGTGTTGTAAACCATGAGGATTTATCGAATCAAATGTTTTTAGGGCATTGGAAAATGCGTTTGTAGCTCGGATCTAAGGTAGATAAAGGTCTAGAAAAGGAAAAGAGTGATTTTCGACAATGGAGAAGTGAGGGAATGAGGGTTGAAGCCCTACATTTTAAAGACCCGTGGTGAAATGCCAAAATTGCCCCAAATCTGTCATCGGTGGCTGATCGGCCACCAGTGGAAGGCCTAGAAAAGGAAAATGGTGATTTTCGACAATGGAGAAGTGAGGGAATGAGGGTTGAAGCCCTACATTTTAAAGGCCCGTGGTGAAATGCCAAAATTGCCCGGAATCTGTCATCGGTGGCCGACCGGCCACCAGTGGTGGCCGACGGCCACCATTTGTGGCCGATAGGTGGCCGGTGGCTTTCCAGAGTGGCCAGCAGGCCTCTAGTGCTCTCCTTGGCTGTTGTTCTGTTGTTTTATGCTCTAATCCCTCAAGAAAGTGCACGGAAGGTACATTTTTAAGTTTAAATGGTCTCTGCAGAAGCTCCGAACCATGTTTTCAGTGTGTAATACTCAACACGTATGAGGTGTATCCTTTTAAGTTGTTGCAACTCCTCCGAAAGGTAACTTGGAGGCAGCGATCGAGTTGTTTCTATTATGCATCGCTTTTGTCATTGCATCGAATGTGCACCTCTTTGTCATTACATGGAACGTGCCTTTCAAATGAGGTCTTGCATAATCTCACTTGTATAAAACATGCATTTGTTACTCGAGCATGGAGCATGCATTTGCTACACTTGCATAGAATATGCCCTTCTCACGTTTGCATAGAATATGTGTTTCTCGCATTCGTATAGAACATGCATTTGGTATTAAGCATAGAACATGCTGTTAATCTTGCATAGAACATGCATTCCTATCTTGATGTATCTGTTAAGTTTCTTTCTTATGCAGGCACGATATTGTATGTACGGTTAATTCAAAGCTGGTGCAACTAGACGATATTGTATGTACGGTTCATTCAGAGGGATTCTGGGTAAGATCATTCCTGTCCTTTCAACACCTTGTTTTGGTTAGAAGCATTCGGGTACGCCCGGTGCTTACACCACACCTTGTTTTGGTTAGAAGCATTTGGGTACGCCCGGTGCTTACGCCACACCTTCTTTTGGTGAGAAGCGTTTGGAACGTGTTCCGACGCTTATACCACCTCTTTGGTTAGGAACATTGGGAGGTGGGCCCAATGTTTATACGACCCTTCCGGTTAGAAGCGTTTGGGATGTGTGCCCAACGCTTATACCTCTCTTGTTGGTTAGAAACATTAGGACGTGTGCGCAATGTTTATACCACCCTTCTGGTTAGAAGCGTTTGGGATGTGTGTCCGACACTTATACCTCTCTTGTTGGTTAGAAACATTGGGACGTGTGCCTGATGTTTATACCACCCTTCTGGTTAGAAGCTTTTGGAACATGTTTCGATGCTTATACCGCCTTGTTTTGGGTTAGAAACACTGGGATGTGTGCCCGATGTTTATACCACCCTCCTGTGTTTGCACCACTTTCTTTTCCCTCTCGCGCGCGACGCGTGAGGACGTTTTGGTTAAAAGCATCCGAATGGATTCCAATGCTTATACCGCTCTTTGTTTTTGTTGCATAATAGTTGGATGTGTTTCATTTGTTATCACTGTTCTCTGTGGTTCGCAACCTTAGGGTGTGTCCCTAGGTTCACACCATTCCTTTCCTCGCGTGTGCCATGCATTGGAATCTTGTTTTCCGCCTCGGGTGCGCTCGATGGTTGTGTTGTTCTTTGCCTTTTCTGCATATTGCGTAGTTAAGATTGCCTAATTTTCTTCCATCCTTTCCGCATGAAATGTGGTTTGGTTCGTAATTCCCCTGCGTAGCGTGTTTGTTTACTTGCTTATGCATGAGTTTGATGTAGCATTTCTTTCCATAACATTTGCATCTAGATGTCTCGTTACAGTCTCATTGCAAGATCATAAGTTATGCTCTTGCATCGTGCATGTCATTTGCATCTTACCCCAGAACTACGCTGGTATGATTCCTTGCAAAGGGATACGTAGGCAGCCTGTGGGTGTAACCGTTCTTTGTTTTTGCTTGCTTGTTTGTCTAAGTCTTCGGCTTTGTCAAAAATGGGTCATCTCTAGGCTTTGACATTCACTCCCCTCATTTCATGACTTCCGAGTTCTGTCAAAGAGGGGCAACTGTAAACACCCCATTTTTGACCACCCTCAAGACTTGGATGTCATCATTTGAACACCCGATGATTGTGCTTGCTCGTGTTCGTTTTGAGTCCCTGAAGGTCTCGGCTGAGCGCCTTGCCCTGGAGCCTCTAATCTTGTCTATTTTGTGCTTGGTTGTGGACCAAGAGCTTGTTGCTTCACTTCTGGAGGAGAGGGTGGCCAGTCGATCATCCCCTAGCCTGCCGGCCATAACTTGTCCCTGTCGGCCACCAGTGGTGGCTGGTTAGCTATGTTTATGGCCGGTCGGCTACACTGATGGCTGCTCGGCCACTGATGATGGCCAACGGCCATTTTTCTCCTTTTTCATATATTTATTTGCCAGCTGTGCCAGATGTTGTTCACTGATGCTCATCTCCATACACGTGTATGGAGGGATGAATACAAGCCTTTGGCTTGATTTTCTATATATGGGGGGTCTCTTCCCCATTTTAGAGGGTTAGACAATTTTGAGCAAATTTTTTCCTCTCTCTCTAGAATTCTCTCCTTCCTTTTTTTGTGCTTGATAGTTAGAATTTCCTACACTTTTGCACTAAGACCCTTAACCAAACATCTTCATCTTGGAGTTAAGGTTCTTTGAGACTTAGTTTGAACTCCGAAGGGTGGTTTAACCTCAGAATAGTGTCTGTTTTTGTGCTGTGTTTCAAGAGGTAAAGTCTAACCTTGTGAGCTTTATTTTAATTGCTTGCTTTGCCATCTTTTTACATTGTTTTTGAGCTGGTTTTCAACTGTAAAAATCTCTGTTTTTTAGTTTTAAAAAATGATGGTTTGAGGCTATTTTAAGTTAGGGGGTTGTCTCCCCTTCTGCTCTTTGGCTTGTCAAGCCTTTTGTGCCATTTCTTACCATCTTTAAATAAAATTTTTTGTCCTTTTAAACACTGAAATCCAGAGTTATTTCAGTGGTAAAAATCAACTCTTGAAGTCCAAAATAGGAGAGGTTTGCCTCCCCTCCTTGTGTCTTGCTTGCATGCCTAGTTAGCATCACATGATAGCATGTTTTTGTAGCTTAACTTCGCTTATTTCCAGCATGTGTTTGCCTCTGATTTGGCATGATTTAGCTCTGTTTTGGGCTGCTTTGGTCATGTGGGCTTTGTTTTGCATGGCTATAGTGCAAATGGTCTTCACTAGCTCATTGTTTTGAGGCCTCTAAACATGTTTTGCTTGGAATGATTGCATGTTATAGCATCATTTTACAAGTAATGTCAGTGTATATAGCTCTATCACATGCTCATTTACTTCACACTTTCATTGCATTTGAGAGTTGTGTTTTGAGTCTTGTTTGCAAGCTAACATGTGAGCATGATTTTCTAGCCTTTTGTGCTTTAATCTCAGCATGCTTTGGCCACTGTTTGACTGGTCTTAGCTCCAATTTTAGTTGGTTTGGCCCTTCGAGGCTTGTATTGCAAGGTCATTGTGTAATCTCTCTCACTAACTTAATGTTTTAGGCTTTGTCCCATGTATTGCATGAGTTGCTTGCAAGATTTAGTGTCCTTTTGTATGCCATTTCAGCACTGAAATATCTGCAACCTCCCTCACTTCTTCACTTTTTCATTTGCTTTGAGGGTTGGTTAACCTTCGGGTTGTGTTTAAGCTTGAGATTCAGATTCGTGCTTAATGGTTTTAATCCTCTTTTGAGGGTTTCTACTAACCAACGACATGATTTCTCTCATGCCTTAAATGCTCCCTTGGTCGACACATCCTTCATTAGAGGACTCCCACCTTGGACTTAACCGGTTAAAGAATGGATCTGTAATTGAAATGAGTAAATAAAACATGACAAGTAAAACTTGAGCAAGTTAAGCATGTTGTGTTGCATTGCATGTGTTTGGATCGGACATTAATCCAATCACAAGGAAAATGGGACATTTCATACTCAAAATGATAAAACGTGCCATTTTTCTTGGTCACCGTCACCCTTGATGATGCATGATAGGGTGGTGGTTGTTTTGGTCTTGTTTGTGCATCCATTGACCTTGTACAAGCTTGGTTCTCTAGCCATCATGCATTGAAAATACTTGGTTGATGGCTTGGGAGCCAAGAATTACACTCCTTTGATCTTGTGTAATGATAAGGAGGGTAATAATACATATATTGTTTGAGAAGACACTGTTTTACCTCTGTTTGCTCTCTGTTGCAACAAAAGGAGAATTCCAGGAAAGGGGTGGCCGACTGGCCACCAATAGTGGCCAACAGCCTCCTTTTGTGGCCGACCGGTCATCACTAAAAATTTTGCTCAATTTGTTCCTGAGGTGGAGCAAAGGTGTTCTGGAAGTCGGTGCAATTTTCAGAAATCAACGAGTGCAAACAGAGGCTACAATGGCTAGACGGGGGATTTTCGGGAGGAAAGCAACCGAGCATGCATGCGTCCCTCGTCCTCAAGGCCATTTTAAGTGCTTTAATTAGTTAGCGTAGCTAATTATTTAATTCAAGGGTTGTCCTTTATTAGTTTGTATAACTAGTTCTTCAATTTCAATTTGTTGTAATTAATTAGCTTAGAATAAGTTAGTAAATTACTTTTAATTGGTTTGTAATAATTAATTAGCTAGAATAATTAATTAGTTGTTTTGTAATAATTAGCTTAGCTTTGTGTAGCTTAGCTTATTTATTCGAACCCTCCTTCGAGAGGGCGCAATGTTGTAATAAGTGTGCGTGCGTGTGTGTATGTCTTCCAACCCCATGTATTTCTTCCTTTTATTTAACCACTTTCGATGGTCAGATTAGGGATCATATTTCAATTAGCATACTTTATACTTGCATGTTTGCATCATTCATTTGTCTTGCATGCACCGAGGCTCGGCGCACCATTCAAACTGCATTGTATTTCAATACATTTCTTTGAATACGTGTTTCAAAGCATGTTACCAAATTGTATCATATGCCATATTAGTAGCCGAGCCTATTAGTTTCATATTGCATGTGTTGCATTAGGCATCTTGTATAGTTAGGATCTTGCTTTTTTCTAACTAGTTTTTGTTTTGGCTTGGAGTACTCGGTAAGTTTTATGCTTTAGCATGCTTGCATGAGTGTGATTTCTATATTGCCATGATTTGCATGCTTGCCATGAGGCTATTTGCTTAAATGATTAACTGCATGAATGCATGTGGATGAAGGCTTTGTTGCTTGAATTGGAACAATTCAATGAATGTGAGTTTTAAGCCCACTTTGCGAAGTGGCAAATCATGTTTTAAGCCCACTTGAGGTGGCAAATCCACGTTTTAGCCCACTTAAGGGTGGCAACTTCAAACCATTTTCGAAAAGAAACATGAGTTGAAATGTTCCAATTCTTACGATTTTAGTCTATACTTGCTTGCGTGCGTTACATAGTAAAGTTAGCTAATAACTGAAATAAGAACACATGTGTTTATAAAACAACATATCATGCTTAGTAGAGGCCGATTCTTTGATCGGGCAAGCAGGGTTGCTCATCTCAGGACCTTCCCCTCTCGTACCCAAGTTCCCGAGCCGAGGCAACTTTGCTGATGACGGACACGTGGCCTTTGGCACGAGTCAGGATTTTCTAAATTTTTCCAAAATAAAATATTTAGGTGGCAACTCTGTAATTTGGAAAATCAGTCCAATTTTGGCATTATTTGATTCAAAATCAATTTTCCAAAATGATTTGCCGGATTAGACTCTTTGGTGTTTATCAGTTTCACATTGCACTTTGTGAAATTAGATTCAGAACCGTGACAGGAATCCGAACTGTAGGACCAATTCGAGCTCTTCGAAAGGGGGCGCGAAGAAAGTCGAGCTATAGGTGTCTTTGATTTGCACTTCCATTTCATGGAGTTCTGTAAATGTGAACTGATAGGACAATCATCTTTTGTAGCAGCTTGCTATGCAGATTCCGGATAACTGTCACGACCCAAACCCGCCCCCGTGGGTTAAGGACGTAACCGGCCAGTAATCCTAAGATTACCTACGGCCTCAAACCAAAACAGACTTAACACATCAGAGTAAAGGGGCCAAAAGGGAAGCAAAAATTTAAAACTTTGTCCGTAGAGCTGTGCTTACATGGCACATCAAAACAAACCATACATATGTATGTTAATAACTCACAACAGAAACATAGTGACATAGGTTCTGTACAGACAGGATCATCCAAAACTAAGTCAACCCATAAAAACTATAAGCAGACATATACAAAACTTCGCCATCCTGACAAAATGTAAATACATAACAAAAAGGCGAAGACGGGTCTCATGCGTGAGACACAAGGGATGACTCTCTCAAAACCTTAGTTATTCCAAGCAGACTTCACTAGGGCTGGGTTTGTGCTTCTCTTGGCTCACCTACAAGACACATGAATGAGCGTGAGCGATAGCCCAGTGAATAATATCAAATATGACAGTTACATAACGATGTGTAGAACAACATGCTCCAAACGGCCTTGGGCCCAATACATACTTCTATTTAACAAATATACATATATAACTATACAAAATTCAAATCAAGTGTCTGTAGTTCCAAACATTCTGGCCTTTGGCCCATTCAGATTTCCATTCATATCAAAACGGCCTTCGGCCCGTTCATTTACGTCAAAACGGCCTTCAGCCCATTCATTTCTATCAAAATGGCCTTCGGCCCATTCGTTTACGTCAAAACGGCCTTCGGCCCATACATTCATGTCAGAACGGCCTTCGGCCCACTCATTCATGTCCAAACGACCTTAGGTCCATTCATATATGTCAAAACGACCTTCGGTCCACTCATTTCTATCAAAACGACCTTCGGTCCATTCATTTCTATCAAAACGACCTTCGGTCCATTCATTCATTTCAAAATGACCTTCGGTCCATTCATTCATTTCAAAATGGCCTTTGGCCTACTCGTTCACGTCAAAACGACCTTCGGCCTACTCATTCATGTCAAAACGGCCTTTGGCCTACTCGTTCACGTCAAAACGACCTTCGGCCTACTCATTCATGTCAAAACGGCCTTTGGCCTACTCGTTCACGTCAAAACGACCTTCGGCCTACTCATTCATATCAAAACGGCCTTTGGCCCACTCACATGTGTCAAAACGACCTTTGGTCCATTCATTTACATCAGGACGACCTTTGGTCCATTCATTTATATCAAAACGACCTTTGGTCCATCCATTCATTCCTATCAAACTCTTGTCCACAATCCCAATTAACAACTCATAAAGTTTAAGGGAATAAACAATTGGACATTGACAAGCTTTCGAATATTGACATTACTCACAGTGCTCGGCTTGTGGATTCGCCCTGGAGCTTGACCCTACACATTCCATGAACACAAAAGGGTCATTAACAGTTCAATCCGTTCTTTAATTCACATATTCCTCTTTAGGCTTTATTATCATCTCTTTAACTCATTTACAATGCTTAACATAAGCCTAAGAATGCTTGCAAGTGAAAGAGAACGGAAAACAGAACACAAAATGCAAAAACAGGATTTCAGAAAATAGGTTCCCCACTCGAGCGTGGACTTCCCCGCTCGAGCGGACCCTTAGGTCTGCGAAAGTACTGGTTGCCTTCAATTCCAGCTCGAGCGTGAACTCGACCGCTCGAGCGGACTGCCTGTCTACATAGCTCCCCGCTCGAGCGTCAACTTCCCCGCTCGAGCGGGAACCATGTCTGCAGAAAATGCTGGGAGCTCGATTTCTCTGCTCGAGCGTAACTTTACCCGCTCGAGCGGACATCGAAAATCTGGGTTTTCCAGATTGAGTTCTTGAGCTTCATCTTGACATTCAAAGGCTCTAAATGCATGATTTCGGCCCAAATTTCACATAATCATATACTAACATGGTACAAACATAGAATTACAACATATTGAAGCTCAATTTCATAATTTATTTACATGCATGGCTCATTTTCCACCAACTCATTACCAATGTAACCATTTCATGCATTCAAAGCTCATATCTTCTCAATTTGTACATGCATGTGATGGATTAGCCACATTCTCAACTTAGATAACACAAATGGTGATCAAGACATGAGTTTCCTTTAATATTTCACATGGGTTATACACATTTGTGCTCAAACATGCAAATTTCAAAGTATTTCTTACATGCATGCACATATTAAGCTTCAATTCAACAAACACAACTCAACTTCATTACAATCTTGTTCTTGATCACCAAGATAGCTTGGACATGCACAAAATTACAATTATAATCCAAGAATCACTCACCTAGGAGCTTTAATCTTCCAAATTCTAGTCAATTCTTGAGTTAAATCTTCAAATTCCCAAGCTAGAGCCAAAAATTGCTCAAGTCTCTTCCTTTCTCTCTCTATAGCCGGCCTCTCTCTCACTCTCAAGTGTCTAACTCAGATTTTGAGTTTTGAGAGAGCTAAAGGAGAGTGCAATGCAAATATACAACAAGCCCCACTAACAAATATTTTAATATAAAATAATGGGGTACTTAATTTATCAATTTAATCAATTTAAATTGACCAGAACCAATTTTCAATTAAATTTCACCGTAGGCTCTAAAAATTATGCCAATCACAATGGCGTAATCAATTTAGGGTTCTGTGGCCGATAAGGCCCTCAATTAAATTTCCAAAGCTGATCATTCAAACAGATATTCCTACGGTGAACAGATAGAACTTCAAATCACGTATATTCGCATAATGACACACAAAATCATATCAAAACATATAATCACATCATGTTAAGGACCAATTAACATATTACGGAACAGGGGCATTACAGTCTTCCCCCCTTTAGGAAGTTTGGTCCTCCAAACTTAATTTACCTGTAGCCGAAAATAATTCGGAATACTTTCTTATTCAACGGTTCCATTTCTTTTTGATAGCCACTTACTTAGCCCCAAAGTCAAACAAAGCTCAGTTCTTACTCAGTCAGAGACTTACCTTTTCTTCCATACAAGGCCTGTATGGTGCCATACCGAAACTAGAGTGTAAGCCGTCGCCGTGAGTAAGGTCTGCCAACGATGAATAGATCTTTCCAATTCCTCGAAAATCTAAGGTACACATTTGGAGCATTTCTCCCAGAGTCTAACAAGTTCTTTCTGATCATACATCAATTTGCGGATGGAAAAACAGCGCCGAATCATAATTCAGTTTCCTATCAAATTCGTAATTTGTCCAGATCATATACAGAAATCATAAGTCATGATTAAGTTTACGTGACACATCCATTAGCATTAACAGAACAGAACAGAACGGAACAGTACAGAACATATACACGTGAGGTTACGAATAACCAGTTTCATAAGGGAACCTTCGGGTCCGGGTAACATAACAGAACAGAAGCTGAGCCCCCATTGCCTTTTGAAGGCTTTTCAGGATTCAAATACATTTTAGAATTTCTGTCTAAACAATAGGTACTGGGACTCCATGTAAATGAGCGATCTCATCGATGTAAACAGTGGCTAGTCTACGAGCATCATACAAAATTTTATAGGGAGAAATGGGCAACTTCAATAATTTTACCTACAATAGCCCAAATGGGACTTATACCTTGGGTGCTCAAGGTAGCCCCACAACGAAATTCGTAGCCACATATTCCCATTTCCATTCCAAAATGGAGAGAGGTTGAAGTAGTCCCGCCACTATCTGAAATTCAACTTCGACTTGTTGGCACCGAAAAATATTTAGACATATTCATCAACATATTTATTTCAATGTCAGTTATCTTTATCACGGAAGTTCGGTCTATTCTGTGTCACAAAAGTTCAATTCATTCTTCAATAATTCCCCAATTCACGATCTGATTCGGTATTTAGTCCAGTGACTCCTCACAATTATCCAAGGTCAATTAAAAGTTTTGAGGAATATAAGGTGGATCCAGATACTGATTCCCGAAACAACAAAGGTAACATCGAAGTAATTACCCACACAATACACATAGTCCAGACATCCCCATAATACTGATTGTAAAGTACAATAACATCGAAGCAGGCAATTTCTGACATAATACACGTGTTCTCAATTCATTCAACAGTTTACAGTTCACAATTCAGTTCAATATTCAATTCCCTGTTCTATCGAGTCTTTCCACATTATCTGATAGTCATCAAAAGCATAAGGCAATTCATATATAAACCTCCATAATGGCAAAGGTCGTATCAAAGGAGTCAATCACATGTTAAGCACAATTTACATATCCTTAGGGCCCCAATTACAGAATATAATGGCGCTGGGCAGGCGTTCACAAGGTGTACTGAATTCGCACACTTATGGATAATCAGGATTTTTCAAAGCTTCTTGGATGTCTGTAACATCTGTATAATACCAAAGGATGACATTCCGGACAAAACAAAGGAATAATCGTCTCGGAATCAAGCACACCCGTTCACAACCGTCGGTGGCCGACTCGAGATCGATTAGTCAAACCCACCCGTACGAAACCGTCGGTGGCAAAAGGTATCTCGATCAAAGGTGCTACATAGGCTTAACGTCCCCTAGCACGAAAGGACGCCCCAAGAATGTCATTAAAACAAACATAATACCACTCATCGTAACCTGATCTTCCAAAATCCGATAACACTGAAGCAACCACTCTCCCATACACAACATATTCTGATCAATCAAGGACAACTGTTCAGTACTGCTTATAGTCAAATCAATCTGCCATCATCAGTCCCCATAGCGTCAAACCAACCAGGATGGGACAATACACAAGCATCGTTCCTTAAGACACCCAATCACGGGATTTGTACAATTCAGTTCATCTATAACACATATGTCCTCACTAGTTGAAGGTTGGTTCTCAATGGTGTTCATAGGTAGATCAATCTATTGATAGCCCACAAAAGGTCTTTCAAATAAGTCAAGCACTCCAAACGGATTCAAGTTTTGGGTCTATCAGTTTTCCCGCCAATAATAATCTGGTCATTTATTCATAGACAATTCTTAACCCCCTTTTACAAAATCAACTTAGATAGAGGTTCTCATCAATCAACCCAAGAAAAGGTCTTGTCAGATTAAATCAAACAAAGGTCCCGTCAAATTATATCCAATGAGGGTTCTATCAGGTCAATTCAGACAAAGGTTCTATTGGATCAAGTCAGATAGAAGTTTTCTCAAATAGGGTACATTTGATTCTGTAAAGCTCACTTCGTTTGTTTAGGCACATGGCTGATAGTTTCACAACTGCCCTAAATTTATCAGTTCTCAAGGTCGTATCAGAATCATTCATCACAACTGTTCATATCAAAGTGTTTCAAATCACGTACAATACGGTATTGTCCACATAAGTTCAGGTATAGTTACATAAGCATGCAAGTGTTTATATCAAGAGGTACGTATCATAATCAGCATAGCAGTTCCCAAATAAGTCCTATATGCAAGAACATGGTGCACAGTAATACATTATACAAAGTTCCTCGGGTACACATAGTATGGGATTGTTACGCAAAGGTTCCAAATTAGTCACATCACCCAGTCAACTTTCTACCAATCAAAATATATGGTCTCACAATTATAGAGTTCATCATTTAGGGCGCTCAACTTGGTCACACGATTACAGAATTATAATTCCAGTGGTTTAGTCATTGAAGACGGTAACATAATAAATCACCCTGAGCATAGGTGTAGATATATATATATATATATATGTGCATGTGCAGAGTCAATCAATATCTCAAAACGAATTTCACAAATTTCCCAAACGGGGCATATACCTCCAATGAATACAGTCTCGATCATGTGGGTCTAACCGATCTAGATACACATGCAGCAAATATAAAATATATGCCGATCCGAATCAAATAATATCCCAAGCGAAGGTGTACAAACGTACTAATTCAGAATCAATCGACACATAAGCATTCATTTGTAAACAGTATAGATACCTGGGATAATGGTTACAACATTCTGAGTGCTTTCTGGGATAAGTGTGATTACTCCTTCCTGAGTAGCAATTCCTACCACTGGTACGGATTTAGCCAAGGCAGAGGATTCATTCACATTTCGTTCAATCCGGGGACAGTTCCTTGCCGTATGGTCCATTTTACCATATCTATAACGAGCCCCAGAAATCTGATAACAAACTCCTCGATGTTTCTCACACTGGTGGTGGCAAAGGTTCTTGCCGTAGCGGCAACTGACGCTGTTGTCTCAAGATCTCTGCCAATTCTTGTACTACTCTTTCCGGACTATCAAGTCGGGCTGTGGAAGAACCTTCCAACCCGTATGCCCTTAATTTGCCCATACTCTACACAAATTCTTATCAAACTTTACAAAATACTGGGATGCCCAATATGAAATTAAACACAAAATCACATGAGTACATTCGCACATAGGCACATTGTTATATTCTCCTTTCACATATCGTACGCAGTTAACCACTTACGTAACAGATAATTTCATATTTATCAAATATCGCATGCTGAACAATTAATAAGTAATTATACACTCAAATCATGTTCATATTTCACATAGACACCAGTAGGCAGAATTGAATGCACATAGACAACTTTTCATGATTCATATATTCATGTATGCGCATTATATCAAAACAAACTTGTTGTACACATTAGTGTAACAATTCATATCTCATATTCGAATCATGTGTGGTACTTCCTTTAGCGTAACATATCATACTGGTCAAGCATATCAAGTTCCATAATGGAATCTTCGATACTGGCAACATGTCTCATACATAGGCCACGGTATTATTTCCCCCGGGCTAGGGCCTCATGACCATAAGCCACAGTATTATGTCCCCTGGGCGAGGGCCTCTGCTAAGGATACCACAATTATGTTCAAGGAGAATTTAGGAAATCATTCATACACAACATAGCATTCCAGGGTACTTGTCATTTCATATCATTAACAAATATTTAAAGTTAAACATAACTTTACAGAGTTCTTATTCACCGTCTGATTAAACTTGCATTATACAATATACAAAAGATTCTACGAATATGCATATACTAGAGAGTATATGTAATCGAACAGTTTGCAATGCAAGTACAGCACAACTTATAGCACATAATTGCCCAAATCAAAACACTTAAGCATATTCTCGATGCTTTCGAATTCATACTTATCTCATGAATGCATCCTAGATCTTTTCTAGACGCTTATTGCTCTTTTGGACAAGTGTGTGAGTTATTAACTCGTGCTCTGATACCACTCTGTCACGACCCAAACCCGCCCCCGTGGGTTAAGGACGTAACCGGCCAGTAATCCTAAGATTACCTACGGCCTCAAACCAAAACAGACTTAACACATCAGAGTAAAGGGGCCAAAAGGGAAGCAAAAATTTAAAACTTTGTCCGTAGAGCTGTGCTTACATGGCACATCAAAACAAACCATACATATGTATGTTAATAACTCACAACAGAAACATAGTGACATAGGTTCTGTACAGACAGGATCATCCAAAACTAAGTCAACCCATAAAAACTATAAGCAGACATATACAAAACTTCGCCAGCCTGACAAAATGTAAATACTTAACAAAAAGGCGAAGACGGGTCTCATGCGTTTGACACAAGGGATGACTCTCTCAAAACCTTAGTTGTTCCAAGCAGACTTCACTAGGGCTGGGTTTGTGCTTCTCTTGGCTCACCTACAAGACACATGAATGAGCGTGAGCGATAGCCCAGTGAATAATATCAAATATGACAGTTACATAACGATGTGTAGAACAACATGCTCCAAACGGCCTTGGGCCCAATACATACTTCTATTTAACAAATATACATATATAACTATACAAAATTCAAATCAAGTGTCTATAGTTCCAAACATTCTGGCCTTTGGCCCATTCAGATTTCCATTCATATCAAAACGGCCTTCGGCCCGTTCATTTACGTCAAAACGGCCTTCGGCCCATTCATTTCTATCAAAATGGCCTTCGGCCCATTCGTTTACGTCAAAACGGCCTTCGGCCCATACATTCATGTCAGAACGGCCTTCGGCCCACTCATTCATGTCCAAACGACCTTAGGTCCATTCATATATGTCAAAACGACCTTCGGTCCACTCATTTCTATCAAAACGACCTTCGGTCCATTCATTTCTATCAAAACGACCTTCAGTCCATTCATTCATTTCAAAATGACCTTCGGTCCATTCATTCATTTCAAAATGACCTTCGGTCCATTCATTCATTTCAAAACGGCCTTTGGCCTACTCGTTCACGTCAAAACGACCTTCGGCCTACTCATTCATGTCAAAACGGCCTTTGGCCTACTCGTTCACGTCAAAACGACCTTCGGCCTACTCATTCATGTCAAAACGGCCTTTGGCCTACTCGTTCACGTCAAAACGACCTTCGGCCTACTCATTCATATCAAAACGGCCTTTGGCCCACTCACATGTGTCAAAACGACCTTTGGTCCATTCATTTACATCAGGACGACCTTTGGTCCATTCATTTATATCAAAACGACCTTTGGTCCATCCATTCATTCCTATCAGACTCTTGTCCACAATCCCAATTAACAACTCATAAAGTTTAAGGGAATAAACAATTGGACATTGACAAGCTTTCGAATATTGACATTACTCACAGTGCTCGGCTTGTGGATTCGCCCTGGAGCTTGACCCTACACATTCCATGAACACAAAAGGGTCATTAACAGTTCAATCCGTTCTTTAATTCACATATTCCTCTTTAGGCTTTATTATCATCTCTTTAACTCATTTACAATGCTTAACATAAGCCTAAGAATGCTTGCAAGTGAAAGAGAACGGAAAACAGAACACAAAATGCAAAAACAGGATTTCAGAAAATAGGGTCCCCACTCGAGCGTGGACTTCCCCGCTCGAGCGGACCCTTAGGTCTGCGAAAGTACTGGTTGCCTTCAATTCCAGCTCGAGCGTGAACTCGACCGCTCGAGCGGACTGCCTGTCTACATAGCTCCCCGCTCGAGCGTCAACTTCCCCGCTCGAGCGGGAACCATGTCTGCAGAAAATGCTGGGAGCTCGATTTCTCCGCTCGAGCGTAACTTTACCTGCTCGAGCGGACATCGAAAATCTGGGTTTTCCAGATTGAGTTCTTGAGCTTCATCTTGACATTCAAAGGCTCTAAATGCATGATTTCGGCCCAAATTTCACATAATCATATACTAACATGGTACAAACATAGAATTACAACATATTGAAGCTCAATTTCATAATTTATTTACATGCATGGCTCATTTTCCACCAACTCATTACCAATGTAACCATTTCATGCATTCAAAGCTCATATCTTCTCAATTTGTACATGCATGTGATGGATTAGCCACATTCTCAACCTAGATAACACAAATGGTGATCAAGACATGAGTTTCCTTTAATATTTCACATGGGTTATACACATTTGTGCTCAAACATGCAAATTTCAAAGTATTTCTTACATGCATGCACATATTAAGCTTCAATTCAACAAACACAACTCAACTTCATTACAATCTTGTTCTTGATCACCAAGATAGCTTGGACATGCACAAAATTACAATTATAATCCAAGAATCACTCACCTAGGAGCTTTAATCTTCCAAATTCTAGTCAATTCTTGAGTTAAATCTTCAAATTCCCAAGCTAGAGCCAAAAATTGCTTAAGTCTCTTCCTTTCTCTCTCTATAGCCGGCCTCTCTCTCACTCTCAAGTGTCGAACTCAGATTTTGAGTTTTGAGAGAGCTAAAGGAGAGTGCAATGCAAATATACAACAAGCCCCACTAACAAATATTTTAATATAAAATAATGGGGTACTTAATTTATCAATTTAATCAGTTTAAATTGACCAGAACCAATTTTCAATTAAATTTCACCGTAGGCTCTAAAAATTATGCCAATCACAATGGCGTAATCAATTTAGGGTTCTGTGGCCGATAAGGCCCTCAATTAAATTTCCAAAGCTGATCATTCAAACAGATATTCCTACGGTGAACAGATAGAACTTCAAATCACGTATATTCGCATAATGACACACAAAATCATATCAAAACATATAATCACATCATGTTAAGGACCAATTAACATATTACGGAACAGGGGCATTACAATAACCATCCTAATATGATCCTTTTCAGAAGGCCTTGTGGTCATCATCGAGGTTTTAGCTCTCTATCTTGTCACAAATTCAGAGAAACCCTCCTTCGGCTCTTGGCATGTTGCTTCATTATCACGAGTTATGACCTCAATCTGTGTATTGTAAAAATATTGAGCAAATGAAGGCTTCGGCCATCTCCTCACAATTCTATTTAACAGAATCTTCCAACTTAGCATACCAAGTGGCTGCTATTCCTGACATGGTGCGACCAAAGAGAGACAACTTCTGTAATCTAGTTAAGCCCATTCACCGCAAGATATCTGAAAACAAATGCAAGTGGACCATTGGATCCCCGGAGCCGTCGACTTGATCGATGTGCGACATTTTAAACCGATTTGGTAATGTAACTGCAGAATCAGTATACCTGTTCTCTATGTCTGAAATGGAGTTAACCCCTTGTGCTGTCTTGAATAACTTTTCTAGTTTACTGACCTTGAGGGCAATTGGTCAACCTTAAACTCGAACGGAGCCTCGGTCTGATAAACCAATGCTTTAGAAGTTTGTGCTGGGATTGGCTCTGTTGGATTGCCCTGGTTTTCTTGGACATTAGCAGAATTAGCAGTGACTCCGGATGTTGGGATCCTCGCGGAAGGTGCATGGGATACAAAGGCTGTAGTTGGCTGTGGATGCTATAGTTGTAGCTTGGTTATAAACTCGGCCTGACGGGCCGCATCCTACTATAGGGTCTCAACTATCTATTGATGGTGGCGTATTAGTTCTTCCACACTAACTAGGGATACTGTGCCATTAGAATAGGTGATTGATCTCGTGCTAGGTGTGGACTCACCTTTTTCGGTGCCCTGTCTTTCAGAATGGGTTTGAAAAGAAGGCCTCACAGTTCGGAATCCCGCGGTTCTGAATCTAGTCTCACAAGTGCAATGTGAAACCGATAAACACCAAGAGAGTCCAAATCCGACAAACCTTTTTTTTAAAATCAAATAATGCCAAAATGGGACTGCTTTGCTAGATACAGAGTCGCCACCTAAATATTTTATTTTTAGGAAAATTTAGGAACCCTGACTCGTGCCAAAGGTCACGTGCCCGTCATCACCAAAGTTGCCTCGACTCGGGAACTTAGGTACAAGAGGGGAATGTCCTGAAATGAGCACTCCCGCTTGCCCGATCAAACACCGGCCTCTACTAATCATGATATGAAATTTTACAAACATTATGTGTTCTTATTCCAGTTATTAGCTAACATTACTACGTGACGCACACAAGCAAGTATAGACTTAAATTACAAGAATTGGAACAATTCAACTCCTGTTTGTTTTCGAAAATGGTTTGAATTTGCCACCTACGGATTTGTCACCAAACATAGTGGGCTTAAAACATGATTTTGCCACAACAAAGTGGGCTTAAAAACGCACATTTGTTGAATCGTTCCAATTCAAGCAACAAGCATTCATCCACAGACATTCATGTAGTTTAGCAAGTACGCACATAACCTCATGGCAATCGCGCTCATATAAGTATGCTAAAGCATAAAAACTTACAGAGTGCTCCGAGCCAAAATAGAAACTAGTTAGAAAGATGCATGCTCATAATTATGCAAGATGTCTAATGCAACACATGCAATATGCAATTAATAGGCTCGACTACTGATATGGCATATGAATCGATTTGAACAACATGCGATTAAGCAAGTATTCAAAGAAGTATTTGAAATAGCGATGCAGTTTGAATGATGCGCCGAGTCTCGGTGCATGCAAGACAAATGAATGGATGCAAACTTGCAAGTATGAGGCATGCTAATTGAAAATGTCCATAATCTAACCATCAAAAGCGATTAAGTAAAAGGCAAAAAGACGTTGGATTGGAAGACATACACACATGCACACACACTTATTACAACATTGCGCCCTCACGAAGGAGGGTCCGAATAAATAAGCTAACTAGCTACACTAAGCTAAGCTAACTATTACAAAACTTGAAACTAATTAAGTAATCTAGTTAACTAATTATTACAAATTGAAATCGAATAACTAGTTAAACTAACTATTATTTACAACATTTGAATTAACTAGCTATTTTAAGCTAAGCTAATTAAAGCAAACAAATAATTCACTTTCTTAGCTAATTAAATAGTTACAACACTTGCATGAATTAGTTACAACTAATTAACTAAGCAAAAGGCCTCGGGAGACGAGGATTGCATGCATGCTCGGTTGGTTTCCACCCAAAAAGCCACCGCCTTGCCATTGAACGCCTTTGTTTACACATATTCGAACACCAACAGTGTTGCAAACTCCCAAAATGCCTCTACTCCCCTCCAGAACACACTGAGCAACTTTCTTCATTGATGGCCGTTGGCTACCAATGGTGGCCGGTCGGCTACTACTGGTAGCCGATCGGCTACCCCTTCCTTGAACTTCCACTACAACAAAAAAGGGCTTTGGTGACAGACTAATTTTGTCTCCAAACATCAAAATTTCGTCACTAATGTGATCTGTGACGAAAAAAATTTGTCACCACGTTCGTGGCCTATACGTCGTCACAAAAAGTACCTGGTGACGAAAAACAGTTTCGTCACCTATTTTTCATTTTTGGCGACGAAATGTTTCGTCTCCAAATGTTGAATTTTTCGTCCTCTAAAATACCAATTTCGTCACCAAAACTAAATAATATTTTATTTTAATTGTTTTTTACGACGAAATATTTCGTTGCCAAATATATTTTAATGACGAAAGTTTTCCTCACCAATGATATGGATTAAGGTGACAAAAAAATTCGTCACTAAAATGAGCAAAAAAGAAAATTATTCAATGACAAAAAATATTTTGTCACCAAATATTTCCATTTAGCGACGAAATATTCAGCAAATGTGACGAAATTATTTGTTTCGTACTATATCATTAGTGACAAAATTATTCGTCATGTTTTTTGAAAACTAATAGCGACATTTTTTATTTCGTCACTAATAAAAATTAAAAATTTTGAAAATGAGAGTACTATTTTCTTCCGAAATTTTTTCTTTTCAGTAACAATTCCCTACGCATTTCAATAACTTGTTCAATAAAATATCTATTACAAATCAATACAAAAATCTATTCATTTTCATAAACATCACAATTGAATTTTAGCACTATCCACAAAAATACAATATGAACTGCATGCGGATTATAAACATGTCACCTAATATCCACAAAAAACGTCTACTAATATCCACAAAAATATAATATCAACCGTATGCAGATTACCAAACACATCTCCTAATATCCAACAAAATACATGTCTACTAATATTAACAAAAATAAAATATCAAGGGCGGATTACCAAACATGCCCCGTAATACTAACAAAAATATAAAATTTACAACACAATCAAAATACAAGTAAGGTAATATGAACAAAAACACAAAATGAGCTACCATCGGCCCTCCAAATTACCAAACAAGTCCATATCAAATCTCGAATCTGCAAAAAAATGAAATACAAAAAAAAAAAAAAAAAGTTAGCTAGACAATTATTATCTTATCCATAACATATACAATTTAACACGCATTTTTGGACTTAATTTTCAAACCGGGAGTCCCGTGCTAGTTTCGTAAGTTTCCACAACTCAAATTGGTCCATCCCGAGGTGTTTGAGGTGTTTTCCGGGCCGTCTCGTGGCTGTTGCACGATTTTGGCCCCCGAAGGCCTATTTTCAAGCTTAAATGTGAAAAAGTGCATTTTTGGACTTAGTTTTCAAATCGGGAGTCCCGTGCTAGTTCTGTAAGTTTCCACAACTCACATTGGTCCATCCCGAGGTGTTTGAGGTGTTTCCCGGGCCGTCTCATGGCTGTTGCACGATTTTGGCCCCCGAATGCCTATTTTCAAGCTTAAGTATAAAAAAATACATTTTTGAACTTAGTTTTCAAACCGGGAGTCCCGTGCTAGTTCCGTAAGTTTCCACAACTCACATTGGTCCATCCCGAGGAGTTTGAGGTGTTTCCTGGGCCGTCTCGTGGCTGTTGCACGATTTTGGCTCCCGAAGGTCTATTTTCAAGCTTAATTGTAAAAAAGTGCATTTTTGGACTTAGTTTTCAAACCGGGAGTCCCGTGCTAGTTTCGTTAGTTTCCAAAACTCACATTGGTCCATCCCGAGGTGTTCCCCGGGCCGTCTCATGGCTGTTGCATGATTTTGGCCCCCGAAGGCCTATTTTCAAGCTTAACTGTGAAAAAGTGCATTTTTGGACTTAGTTTTCAAACCGAGAGTCCCGTGCTAGTTTCGTAACTTTCCACAACTCACATTTGTCCATCCCGAGGTGTTTGAGATGTTTCCCAGGCCGTCTCATGGCTGTTGCACGATTTTGGCCCTTGAAGGCCTATTTTTGAAGCTTAAGTGTAAAAAAGTGCATATTTGGACTTAGTTTTAAAACCGGGAGTCCCGTGCTAGTTCCGTAAGTTTCCACAACTCACATTGGTCCATCCCGAGATGTTTGAGGTGTTTCCCGGGCCGTCTCGTGGTTGTTGCACGATTTTGGCTCCCGAAGGCCTATTTTCAAGCTTAAGTGTGGAAAAGTGCATTTTTGGACTTAGTTTTCAAACCGGGAGTCCCGTGCTAGTTCCTTAAGTTTCCACAACTCACATTTGTCCATCCCGAGGTGTTTGAGGTGTTTCCCGGGCCGTCTCATAGCTGTTGCACGATTTTGGCCCCCGAAGGCCTATTTTGAAGCTTAATTGTAAAAAAATGCATTTTTGGACTTAGTTTTCAAACCGGGAGTTCCGTGCTAGTTTCGTTAGTTTCCATAACTCACATTGGTCTGTCCCAAGGTGTTTGAGGTGTTTCCCGGGCCGTCTTATGGCTGCTGCACGATTTTGGCCCCCGAAGGCCTATTTTCAAGCTTAAGTGTGAAAAATGTGCATTTTTGGACTTAGTTTTCAAACCGAGAGTCCCATACTAGTTCCGTAAGTTTCCACAACTCAAATTTATCCATCCCGAGGTGTTTGAGATGTTTCCCGGGCCGTCTCGTGGCTGTTGCACGATTTTCGCCCTCGAAGGCCTAGTTTTGAAGCTTAAGTGTGAAAAAGTGCATGTTTGGACTTAGTTTTCAAACCGGGAGTCCCGTGCTAGTTCTGTAAGTTTCCACAACTCAGATTGGTCCATCCCGAGGTGTTTGAGGTGTTCCCCGGGCCGTCTCGTGGCTGTTGCACGATTTTGGCCCTCGAAGGCCTATTTTGAAGCTTAATTGTAAAAAAGTACATTTTTTAACTTAGTTTTCAAACCGGGAGTCCTGTACTAGTTTCGTTAGTTTCCAAAACTCACGTTGGTTTGTCCCGAGGTGTTTGAGGTGTTTCCTGGGCCGTCTCGTGGCTGTTGCACGATTTTGGCCCCCGAAGGCCTATTTTCAAGCTTAAGTGTGAAAAAGTGCATTTTTGGACTTAGTTTTCAAACCGAGAGTCCCGTACTAGTTCCGTAAGTTTCCACAACTCACATTTGTCCATCCCGAGGTGTTTGAGGTGTTTCCCGGGCCGTCTCGTGGCTGTCGCACGATTTTGGCCCTCGAAGGCCTATTTTTGAAGCTTAAGTGTGAAAAAGTGCATTTTTGGACTTAATTTTCGAACCGGGAGTCCCGTTCTAGCTCCCTAAGTTTCCACAACTCACATTGGTCCATCCCGAGGTGTTTGAGGTGTCTCACGACTGTTGCATGATTTTGGCCCTCGAAGGCCTATTTTCAAGCTTAAGTGTGAAAAAGTGCATTTTTGGACTTAGTTTTCAAACTGGGAGTCCCGAGCTAGTTCTGTAAGTTCCACAACTCACATTGGTCCCTCCAGACGTGTTTAAGGTGGTCCCTGGGCCATCCCGTGAGTGTTGCACAATTTTGGCCCCCAGTAGCCTATTTTCATGCTTAAGTGTGAAAATGTGCATTTTTGGACTTAGTTTTCAAACCGGGAGTCCCGTGCTAGTTCCGTAAGTTTTAACAACTCACATTGGTCCCTCCCGACGTGTTTGAGGTGGTCCCCGGGCCGTCTCGTGGCTGTTGGATAATTTTGGCCCCCGGTGGCCTATTTTCAAGCTTAAGCGTGAAAAAGTGCATTTTTGGACTTAGTTTTCCAACCGGGAGATTGTTTTATGAGGTTTAGGTTTGTATAGGTTTAGGTTTGTATACGTTGATAATCAGGATTTTGTCTTCCTTACGAATTTTAATAGAAAAAAGATTGATAATCAAACAAGCGAAATAAAATAAAACTAACCATAAATATAGAGAACTTGTTTACAAGGCAAGACAAATACAGAGAGAACACCTTAATCATAACTAAATTAGAAACATGTCCCCACCCATTCTGCATTGGAACAAACTGAGCTTAAGTTTAAGCTTCAAGCTTAATTTCTTAAACATCATTAACTAAGATCTAGATGATTTCCATTAAATTTTGCTGTTGTCACTTAGCTGATCTAGTTTTACCTTTTCCAAACACAGTCCAGATTAATCCAAAACCATAAAATTTGCCAACAAGTTGAGGGCAAAAGGTTTCAACCACTAAAGAATAAGAAGTGGGAGATGAAAAAAGTAAATAAAACGGATCTTGGCATGCCTACTTTTCAAAAGACATGTTTATGTCTTACCAAACTTGATCATAGGTAGGACAAATTTGTAACAATTAAATTTCAGTGTCATCTAGGACTAATCATTTTTGGGAACTAGTATCATATGGTCCCCTAGTTATACTGATATGCAATAGGTACTACATCAGACAATACTTCAACTGACAAGATGACACTTGGCAAAATACAATCAAATAAACTGGAAGGCTTCATTATTTTCATAGGAATTGGAACTTCAAAACAAAAGAACTATGCTCAAGTCGAAAATATAGAAGAAAAAAAAAATAGGGAGCATGAGTAAAGATATATCCACAAACATGTAAACAAGAAGTAACAAACTTTTACCGGTAAATTATAACTGATGACAACTTTGTTGCAGCCCATGCTGAAACAATAGAAGAAACCGAGTCAGCTAAACTCCAAAAAAAAGTGTAGAAAAACTAATATCTTCTTGACAAAAAGAAAAGACAATAAGTATACCTAGTAATTGATAATTTTTTACCCATCGAAGCTAAAAATACAAGTTTCCCACAAGGGGAGACATATAGATCTTTAACAGCTTTTGTATTTGAAGGAAGTTTTATGTCTTCATTTTGATTTGGATTAGTCAAGTTAATCTAGAAAAGCAAGTTCAAAACTGATTATGAACAGAAGAGTTGAGTGTAAGTTCTGAATAAACTTAGAGATGAATGTATATGTTGCAAAATAAAGTCTACTTCTTTGAGCAATAACTTTACCTTCTTGAGCATATGTGTCCCACCAATCACAAAAATCCTTCTAGCAAGAATCAGAGTTTGATAATAACAATCCATATCAAAAATCCATGCACTCTCTACTGCCATCTCATGCTGTAATTGCAAAGATATCAAGATAGGAACACACGACAAATTGAAAAAAGACATCTTCTTGGGAGGACAATTCTAGTGATATAACCAGTAAATGGTGAAGCAGATAACAGCAGGACTATAAACCTTACCAAAAGGCAACAACCAGATGTAGGTCTTGAAAAAGCTTCTATAATGAAAAGGCATCTCCTTATTTATTTCCTTCCTTAATGAATTTGTTAACCTACAAAGGAAGCTATCTGGATTTTGGTGGTGCCTTCAGTGCATCTGAGCTAGGCCATCAAAAGATTATCCCATAACCAACTTGCAAGAGGAAGGGAAGGGCATGATTGAAAGATTTCAGAATAAATATTCTACTCATTTTCAGGGTGTCACAAAGTTAGCTTCCTCTCCTCTTTCTCTCCCTTTCTTATCCCTTTTTCTATTTCACTCTACATATCATTTGGAGGCTAGGATCTCTCTCCCCTCCCCCCCTTATTATCCAACCATGAATAATATTTTTCTTGGATTGAAGAAAGGAAGTTTCAAAAGTTTTGTATCACATTGAAGCTTCCTAGATATTAAAATTAAACAAAGAAAAGAAAAACAAAACAAGAAATAAGGATAAGAAAATTCTCAAGGCAGATTAAGAAAAGAAAATCAAAACAGGAAATAAGGATAACCAAATGTAGCTTACTGAGATATTATGATTTTGATTTACATCACTAACACACAATTCAGCACTTGCCTCTTAATATAAATTAAAAAATAAAAAAACAAAAACAAAACAAAAAATAGAATAACATTAACAAATTAGTTGACTTAGCTAGGTGCTGCTGTGATGGTGAATCAAGAAAACTTTGGTTCCATCAACAGCAAAATAGAAGTTTTCTAGGAAGAGAATAAAATCATATCAACTAGAAGAGTTGAGTGACAGTTTCCAACAACACCTCAAGAGGATAATCTAGAAAAACAAATGGCAATGATATTGTTTTTCTACTAAAATTCAACACTCACTCTAAGAGAATATAGAGAAATAAAAGTAAGTTGTCTCCTCAAAAGAGTACTATCACAGATTCAGAGCAAATATAAATTTACATGTTAGTTCGATTATCTATACAAGAACAAAACATGTGTGGTCTTTTCAACTAACTTGCTTCCAAACAAAATCAAATTTATCATTTAACCAGAGTCGGTGTGGTAGATATCAGTATTATTAAGAAACAAAACGGCTGGCCCATTAAATTAGTCACCTATTCTTCAAGAGAAACACCAAAATATGACAGTGACACCTTCCATACTCATAGCTTCTCCAAAATTAGGTTCTGTGCTACTGGCTACTGCTACTGCTGTTGTTGCTGCCTTCTTGCTGAGGCTTGTTGTCTGCTGTTGCTTGCCATTTTGCTGGTGCTTAATGATCTGATGTTGCCTGATGTCTAAGAGGATGTGGTGGTTGTTTTACAGTCTGAATTTTTATTTATTAGTATAGTTATAATAGGCTCTAGTGGTTAATTTTTGTAATCCCAGAACCTAATTTTGGATTTCTATGTGGAATGTACATGGCCTTAATTATGGTAGTAGACCTTGTTTTTGAGTTATATTTTGGATATTGTTTTGTGGTCCAGTAGCTTCTAGGTCTATCCTAATGTGTAGCTCAGTATTGATCTTGTTCCTGCTCCTTATCTGCTCCTGTGCTCATGTGGTGTTTGAACAAGTTGTTTTGTCCTGTTGTGTTTTTGGTTTTGTTGGTGGCTCTTTGTATAGTTGGTTAGCTCCTGAGACATGCCTCTTGTATCTTGTATATATTTGTCTTTTATTTTATGACTTATTCACCCAAAAAAAAAAAAAAACACAATCGACCTCCTAGCATATATCACTGCTAAATAAATATTAATGCAAATAATAAGGCCCTGATCGAATAACAAGAATCAAATCTACAAAAGGGATTTAGAAAGATCAGAATGCTTCCATAAATTAACCTCCTTGACTATCATATAAAAGTGAAACCTTATTTCTAGGCATGTAATTCTTTTTTATCTAGGCTTCAATCAAGAGTTCGAAACTTAAAAAAATTATGAAGAGATCAAGTATGCCATATCTGGAAAAAGTCGCTATAATAAACCAACAAGTTTTGTTTTCATTTTATTTTGTGCATGATAAATATAAGAAAATCTGTAAAACAAACTTTACCATTTGGAGATCATGACTCCCTGAAGAGCTCTCAACAAGATTGGGACGTACACAAACATCATTAACGATAGGCCTTTCAAACAAGGGAATCATCAAATGTGTTCCTTCAGGATAAACCTAGAGACATTTTTTGTTAGTGCAAGCACAAAATGACCTTGTTTGTCAGAATGAATTTAGATAGAATACAAGTAAACAGAGATACTAATTCTATATCACTGAATAAGTAACCCAAAAAATATAATTCATGCAAAAAAAAAAAAGAAAACAGTTACTAGGATTAATGAAAAAAGGGTCTCATACTAAACTAATATTGTCCCTATCAGTCTGAAATGAATCAGGCTTCAATCCAAGTTTCATAAACTTCATTTTAAACGCTGAAGATCTGTTTTCACCTCTAAGATCCCAATACCCAACTTCAACCAACTCACCACTTCCATTACGACGGCCGCAAATCGAAACTTAAGAACAAAATTGAACAATAAAACATGGTTTCAAAATTGAACAAAATCGAAACTTAGCTAATTTATGACTTTAAGAAGCAAGAAAGTAAATAAACAATAAAACATTTGCATGGAAGAACTATATAGTTTTAAGGAATGCTAATCTAGTCCCAAAGAAGTAAGAGAAATTTAACTAGATCAAGAGGAATAACTAGCTTGCCTATTTTGCCTCACTAGGATTATTAACAAAATTGGAATTGATGACAAACATGGTTGATGTTAAGGACTTGAAATCAGCTTCAATAACATCGAAGACCTAGTCAATTTGTTCTGAAAAAATTAAATCAATTTGTCTTAAGAGTAATATCATCAAACACCTTGTGTGTAGTCCTATCTTATTGGTTTGATTTTTTTTCCCCCACTCAATTCATAGGAGGGGAAAAGAAAAAGCTAAGTTGCAGCAAATGGTGAGATGCGAATTCCAGCATTACTCACACTAAATTAGCAGCTTGTCTGCCAAACCAACCCTCTTTGGTCTCAATAATAAGACACATTGGTCCCCTTTAGGTATCAATTCCAATAATAAGACACATTGCCTCTACTTTAGAACACCAGTGAATGGTCTCACCAATTAAAGCACTAACACAACAAAAATAGCTTCAAACAAATGCACACACAAGTGATAAAATTCATAGCTGCTTTAAACTATATGAACTGAAAGATATAAAGGAGCCACAAAACATAAAATGAATTCCTGAGCTAACCCATTAAGTTAAAACCAAAAAAAGGAATATACCTCAACTCCTTTATAGTTGAATCCTCACCAAGTTTCAGTGTATCAACTGAAACTTTAGAAGGTGGAGATAGCCAATCATCCTCTTCCTTATCTTCACAATCAACAACCTCTATGAATTTCTCATTCTTATCTACCTTCTCAACCTAAATTCAAATTGATACCAACACTCAAATCAATTTCAAACAAAGGCTCACATTCTAGGTTGCTAAATCATTCAAATTCAATAAAATCTACAAAAAGTAGAGATCTTTACAGCGGTATACGAATGCTTCCTTCGTTTGGGAGAGAAAGCTGGGGATGAATCTGAACAATCATTTGCAAATTCCAAAAATTAAAATGTTTAAGACGTACACACACACACACACACATCTATATATATATATATATATATAGAGAGAGAGAGAGAGAAAGAGGATAGACCATTGAGGCAGACAACATCGAAGGGTTGAGCACGGTGGTAATCGAAGAGAGGTTTGAGTTGTTCTTCGGTTGATTTGCCTGTAAAATAGAGAAATCGAAAATCAAGTTCAGAAACACTAGAAGAAAAAAAAATAATAATAATAAAAAAATAAAAACAGTACTTGGAAGATTAGGGGGCTAGAACTTGAAGTTTCACACCATTAGGGTAGAAGAAATTGGGACCAAAGTCGCAATAATCGTCGAGGGAGAAGCAGAGGTCGGAGTTGGGATCGTGTATGGTTTGAAGGACGCGGTTCTGATTAAAGAGTTGTTGGGAGGGTTTGAGAGTGTTGGTGTAGCGTAGTGATTGGAGTAGGAGGGGGTCGAGGCTAAGAAGGGGGGAAGGGGAAGAAGGGCATTGGAGGGAGTGGCAAAAGAGGGATTCCGATGGAAGGCGGTGGAGGAAATTGAATGGACAGGGGCAGAGGGCGGTGGTGGTGGTGGCGGTAGTGGGCAGGAGAGTGGAGGTGGAGTGGTGGGTGGTTTCGGAGAGGTGGATGAGGTGTTTGAGTGTTGAGAGAGTGGTTGGGAGATCGGGAGGCTGCAGCAGAGGCGGAGGTGGCGGTGGTGAAGTGATTGAGTTGGTGGTGGTGGTGAAAGAGGCAGTAAAGGAAGAAAGGTCAGGTATGGTGATGGAGATGGATGATTTGAGAGTGTAGTTTTGTATCTTTTTTTCATTTTTATTTCCCCTAAAATATTTACCCTAAAATATTTAGTGACTAAATTATTTTTTGCTGACAAAATTATTTTTTCATCAAAGGTAAAAATATTGGCCACAAAAATAGTTTTGTCCCTAAATAATATTAAAATGTTAAAAATTATTAGTGACAAAAATATATTCGTCATTAATAATTTTATAATTGATGACCAATTTTTTTGTCACCAAAAATCTATTAATTTTGGCGCCCTCCGAAAATATTAGTGGGAAAATATTTGGTGACAAAAAAAATATAAATAATGACGAAATATAATTTCGTCACCTATTTTTTTTTATTATGATTTAGATTGGTGACGAAATTTTATTCTTGTCTCCAAAAATGACACATTTGGAGACGAAATATGATTTTCGTCATTAAAAGATACGTATTTCGTGACAAAAAAAAAATTTGTCATTAGTTTTCGTGTCTAAAGATTATTTTTGTTGTAGTGTTCCCTTTTTGCTACAACAAAGAGCAAACAGAGGCAAAGCAATGTATTCTCAAGGGTTATCTGTACTGTTACTCTACTTATGATTACACAAGTTCAAAGGAGTGTAACTCTTGGCCCTCAAACTATCAACCAAGCATTTTCCATGCATGATGGCCAAGGAACCAAGCTTGTACAAGCTTAACGAAATCATAAACAAGACTAAAACAATCACCACCCTATCATGCATGATCAAGGGTGACGGTGACCAAGGAAAGTGGCACACTTCATCACTTCGAATATGAAATGTCCCATCTTCCTCGTGTTCGAATTAACGTCTGATTCGAACACATGCAATGCAACACAAAAGATGTTTTTCTTACCTCTTTTACTTGTCCATTTTTGTTTCCTCATTTTAGATTACTAATCCATTCTGTAATTAATTAGTCCAAAAGTAAGTGTCCTCTAGTGGAAAGTGGGCTTAAACCACAAGTACCTCGGGCACGAAAGAGACCTCATGCAGTTGATAATGAGCCCCGAAGGGATTAAACCATTAAGTATGAATGTCTCAATTTCACACTTAAGCAAATCAGTGGTTTAAAACAACTTTCAAAGCAAACGAGAAAGGGAAGAATACAGAGAGAGTGCAAAGATTTCCGTACGGAAATGGAGTGCAAAATAACACTAAAACATGCTTTCGACTCAAAAGAATGATGATCAAAGCATTAAAACACCAAGCTAATGAAGGAATTAACACTTCAACCATGCCATAAAAGGCTCAAAGGACTTGACCAACCCAAAACAAAGCTAAAAAAAATCAAAACAGTAGCAAAAACATGCTGGACCAAAGCTAAGTTAGGCTATAAAAACATGCTAACATGTAAGGCAACTAGGCATGCAAGCCAGACAACAAGGAGGGGAGGCTAACCCCTCCAATTTTGGACTTCAAATGAAGGTTTTTGTTACTAAAAAACTCGAGTTTCAGTGGTCAAAAGGCCCAAAAATTTTGATTTGAAGGTGATGAAAAATAGCACAAAAAGTTTCACAAGCTAAAGAGCAAAAGGAGGGAAGAATCCCTAACTCACAAAGGCTCAAACCACCACTTTTATGCCTCATAAACAGAGGTTTTCATACTTCCAAAACAGCCTTTAAACAATTGAAAAAGATGGCAAAGCAAGTATGCACAACAAGCTTAAGTGAAGTATATTATATACCTTTGAAGCAAAGTACAATTCAGCCACAAATTCAAGCTCAAACCCCCTTCCCAGGCTCAAACAAAGCTCCAAGGGACCTCAGCTCTAAGGTGAGAGTGTTTGGTTTAGGGTTGATGTGCAAAAGTGTAGAAAAAACTAACTACAAAGCACAAAATATCAAGTGAGAGAGAGAAAGCTAGAGAGAGAGAGAGAATTTTTTGGTCTAAAATGTCTAACCTCCCAAAATGGGGGAGGCACCCCCCTATATATAGAAAAACAAGGTTTGAGCTTCTATACATCCTACCATACACATGTATAAAGATGCAGCTCAGTGAACAACAGCTGGCACAGCTGGCAAACAAATATCAGGAAAAAGGGACCAATGGCCATCGGCCACCACTGGTAGCCGACAGGCACAAACCATGGCCGACAGGTCCCAGGGCTGGCCGACAGGTCACCTTTTGTTCCAGGCTGGAAGCAACAAGCTCTAGGTCCAAAAACATGCATAAAACAGAAAGGTTTAGAGGCTCAAAGACAAGGCATTCTGCCGAGGACTTCGGGCGCTCAAAAATGAACACAAACAAGGACAATCATCGAGTGCACAAACGGTGACGTCCAAGTCTTAAGGATGATCAAAAATGGGGTGTGTACAGTTGCCCCTCTTTGACAGAACTCAAAAGTCATGAAGCGACAGGAGTGAATGTCAAAGCCCAGAGACAACCCATTTTTGACAAGGCCAAAGACTTGGACAAACAAACGAGTAAAACAAAGAATGGTTACGCCCGCAAGGAACCAAACCAGCGTAGTTCTGGGGCAAAATGCAAATGATATGCACAATGCGGAAATATAACTTATGATCATGCAATGAGGTTGTAATGAAACATCTAGATTCAAGCGTTATGCAAAGAAATGCTGCATTGTAACCAAAACTTAGTACAACAAACTCAAACATGAGCAAAAGTAAGTAAACACACCAAACTACATTTCATGTATAAAAGATGTAAGAAAATTATACAAACTTAACTACGTGACGCGCAGGAAATGCAAAGAACAACACAACCGTTGGGCACACCCGAGGTGTCAAACAAGATCCCAACGCGTTGCACGTGGAAGGAGAGAAGGAATGGTATGAACACCGGGGCGTACTAGACTGTTCTTAACCAAAGGGAACGGTGATAAATATCGGAACGCGTCCAAATATTTGTAACCAAAACAAGGAGTGATGATAAACATCGGAACACGTCCAAATGCTTTTTAACCAAAACAGGGTGCGCTATAAACATCAGAACACGTCCAAATGCTTTTAACCAAAACAGGGTGCGGTATAAACATTGGAACACGTCCAAATGCTTCTAACCAAAACAGGGAGTGGTATAAATATCGAAACACGTCCAAATGCTTCTAACCAAAACAAGGAGTGGTATAAACATTGGAACATGTCCAAATGCTTCTAACCGAAACAAGGAGTGGGGGTCAGCATCGGAACACGTCCAAATGCTTCTAACCAAAATAGGGAGTGGTATGAACATCGGAACATGTCCGAATGCTTCTAACCAAAACATTGTGGTTCAGAGGACATGAGTGATCTCACTTGGAATTCCTCTAAATGAACCGTACATACAATATCGTGCCTGCATTACAAAGATACTTAACAAGCATAACATAGTAAGAGTGCATGTTCTATTCAAGATAAACAAAGCGTGCGCTATGCAAATGGCGTAACAGCATGTTCTATGCATGATAATTGAGAGCATGTTCTATGCAAATCGGAATGACATATTTAGTGCAACAGTACAAAATGCCTATTCTATGCAAAATCAATAGCGCGAACTGCATATTCTATGCAAGATCAATAGCATAAAATGCATACTCTATGCAAGATTAGCAAATGCATGTTCCATGCGAATGGGAAACAGAAGCATGCTCTATGAAAATGCGAGAAGTGCACATTCTATGCAAGATCTCATGTGAAAGGCATGTTTCTATGCAATGACAAAAGCATGTTTAGCAAAACTGACTCAATCACAACCTCCGATTTACCTCTCGGAAGAGTTGCAGTAAGTTTCAAAAAGGATACACCTCATTCATGTTGGTTAGTGAAGAATCATGCACCGAAGACATGGTTCGGAGCTTCCACAGAGGCAATTTGAGCTTAAAAGTGAACTTTCCTTGCACTTTCTCGAGAACTAAGAACAGAAAACAGTAGAAAAACATACAGGGAGGACACTGGAAGCTTGTTGGCCACCTTGGAGAGGTGTCGGCCACCTGTTGGCCACACTTATATGTTGTCGGCCACAAATGGTGGCCGTCGGCCACCAATGGCAATTTGGGGATATTTTGGACATTTCATGCCAGGTCTTTAAGTACACATTCCCAAACTTCATTTCCTCACACCTCCCTAGCCGAAATTGACCCCTCTCTCACTCTAGGCCATTCTTCTCTCTAGATCCGAGCTTTGTACGCGTTTTCCAATGCCCCATGCAAAGTTTATTCGCTAAGATCCCTTGACTTCCTTCGTTTTGAACCAATTGAAATTTGTTTTCGGTGCTTTTTCTTCATTTTCACCACTTGAGGCTTGTTCCCCTCGAGTTACTCTTGGGTTCTTTGCCTTTTTTATGGGCTTTGACTTTTTCTCCCATTTCTCTCTTCGAGGGTTGACTTTTGTTGACTTTCGGCATTCTCCACCCATTTTCTCTATTTTTGCCCACTTTCTCACCTTCTTTTCAGATGGCAGATGACATTCCCCATGACGGAGGTTCTCCAGGGATGGGGGAGATCCCGAGCATGTACCAATACCACCCAGGGTTCATCCCTTTGACTTGGAGACATATCACCCCGAGGTGCATGTGCTACCACCCGATACCATTCGTCATTTCAGAGGATTTGCACGAGGCGCGCCAACAGACCTCTTGCTGCAGGAGTCAGAGTCTCACTTATCCTACAGCGCCATCAAGGTAAACACTATCTTCTTACATTATCCGTAATGTACCTTGCATTTCTTACATAGATCACACTCTTTCACTGTCTTTCATTTGCTTGTATCAAACACATTCTTGCACTATATTTCTTACACTGCCTTCTCATACACATTCTGATTACAGGGGGACTCTCATTCTATCCGAGGATACAAAGCCACAGCTACGAGGGAGTGGTATATGGACCTCCCCGTTGGCGTCCATCAGATTGTTGACCAAGTCGGGTTCGGCATATTCTGCACAAGGCTATCACGTCTCATAGCGAGCAAGCCCTTGCTTGGTGCACTGGTAGAGAGGTGGTGGGACACCACCAACTCTTTCCACTTCTCTACCGCGGGAGACATAATGATGACTCCGTATGACTTTGCTATGCTCACCGGCATTGAGGTAGGAGGTCGGCCGATCCCGTATGATATAGACATGGGCGAGTGGGAGGCATCCTGAATCTACCTGCTAGGGGCCTGCTGTAGGCACCCCATTTTTGACTGGCCTTAAGACTTAGACATCGTCGTTAGAGTGCTCGATGATTGTGTATGTTTGTGCTCGTCTCGAGTTTTTGTGGTTTTCCGTTGAGTGCCTTGCCTCTGGGCCTCTGAACTCTTTGTGTTTTGGCTTGGTTTGTAGACCATGCCTTGTTTTCCCTTGCCTGGAGGGAGAGAGAGGTCTGTAGACCACTTTTTGTGGTCGTAGACCACTTTTCCCTCTTGTAGGCTAGTTTTCAGTTTCCGGAGCCTTCGGCCGAGCGCCTTGTCTTGCTTCCTTTTTGGTTTGGTTTTGAACCAAACCTTGCTTTCCCTTCCCTTGAGGGAGAGGGGGGTCTTGTAGACCACTTTTCCCTCCTGTGGACTAGTTTCCAATTTTCAGAGCCTTCGGTCGCGCGCCTTGTCTCGGGATCGCTTACCGTTCTCCTTTTGGCGTGGTTTTCGAACCATGCCTTGTTGCCTTGGTCTAGAGGGACACAGAGGTCTTGGAGACCACGTTTTGTGGTCGCAGATCACTTTTCCCTCGTAGATGACTTTTGGTGCCCGTAGACTAGTTTTAGAGGCTTCCAGCTGAGCGCCTTGACCCCCAGACTCTTGTCTTGCATCCTTTTTGGTTTGTTTTTGGCACAAACCTTGTTTTCCTTGCTCGGAGGGTGGAATGAGGGTTGGAGACCAGTTTCTCCCCCTGAAAACCACTTTTCTTCCCCGCCAGCCAGTTTTCTAGTCGGCCAACTGGTCTTGGTGGTCTTTGGAGCACCAAAAGTGGTAGGCCACCATGCCACCACCTTGCTTTCCTTGTGCAGACCACCTCTCTCCACTTACCGTCCACTTGGTCGCCTTATAGACCAAAAAAAGTGGCTGGCCAACCAGTGCAAGTAGCTGGCCGACCACTTCAACTGGTCGACAGCTTTCCTGCATCTTTCTGAAGATATTTTCTTGCCAGCGGTGCCAGCTGTTGGGCACAGAAACCATCCTCTATAAACGTGTATGGAGGGATTGCATCTAGCTTCAAGCTTGTTCAAAAAGCTTGAGGCTTGATTTTCTATAAGAGGAAGGCTCTTTCTCTTGTCTCTGGTTCAAAAAAAATTGCTTAGGAGATATACATACACATCTATCCCTATTTTGCTCTTCTCTCTTCATATTTGTGCTAGAAAGTGCTTATTCTTCACACTTTTGTACACAAACACATAGTGAAACATCATACTCTTGTTGCTGAGGCACCTTGAAGCTGGTTTTGGAGTTTTTGGATTGCTTTTGGTCCAAAAAAAAGTTGCTAGAGTTGCCTCCTTGAAGTTGTTCTACACGGGTGAGTCACTAGCCTTCTTTTAAGCTTTGTGTTCATTGCTTACTTAGCCTTATTTTCATGCTTATTTTGGCTTAACTTCCTAGTGTAAAAAGTTCTGATTTTATGTGCTTAACATGTTTGTTTAAGGCTTTGTTGGTGTTGGAGGTGGTCCACCCCCTCTTGTGCCTTGTTTGGCCTTGTTATGTGCTATCCTTTTAAGCTATTAGGACTACCTCTTTTTGGCCTTCTCACCACTAAAACTAAGAGGAATTTCAGTGGTGAAAAGTGTGTTTTGAGATCCCAAATAGGAGGGGGTCATCCCCTCTCCTTGTATCTTGGATGCTTGCCTTATTGGCCTCATGTTTGAGCATGGTTTTCTAGCATGTGTTGGCTTGTTCTCAACTTGTTTTTGGTGTTATTTTGACATGAAATACCGTTGTTTTAGCTTGGTTGAGTCACCACTTGCATGCATTCTACACTTGTGGTGTAATCTTGCAATCTAGCCTAACATGCATCATGCTTTGGACCATCATTCTAGCATGACTTTGGCTCCACTCCAGCAAGTTTTTGGTCATGTTTTAGCATGCTCCAGGTCTGATTTAAGTGTTTTGGGTTATGCATGCCTTGCTTTGTATAGCTATAGTTCATTCATGCTTACTAGCTTTGAGTTTCCAAGCCACTAGCATGCATTGCTTGAGCTATTCACATGATTTGGCATCATTTGATATGTGATTTCAATGCATGTAGTGTGGTCATGCCCTCACATCTTTCACTCATTCAATGCATTGAAGGGTTTGTGCTTTATGCCTTAAATATGAGCCCATGTGTATGCCATCTTGCCTCGGCTTTTGGGCTACCATTTCAGTGTGCTTTTGGTGATGTCTTGCCATGATACAACTCTATTTTTGGTTGGTTAGAGCATCCCTTATTTGCTTCTTACACTTATAGTGTAAATCCTCTTTGCTAGCCTTACATGCCTAATGAGTGAGTTTGTTATTCTAGCATGTGTTGACTTGGTATTAGCCCATTTTTGGTGTTAATTTGACATGCCATAACTCTAATTTTCATTGGTAAAGTCATCCCATGCTTGGTTTTGGTAGGTGTAGTGCAATCTCCCTTATTGGCCTTACATACTCCATGTTTTGACCCTTCATGCTAGCTTGTTTTCCCATTGCCCCATACATGTTTTAGCATTGTTTTGGCATGCTCTAGGACTGTTTTGGATGTTCTTGGCCTTTTGGTTCATGTATTTCATAGCTATAGTGCAAGTGCCTATGCTAGTTTCAAGCTTTGAGCCTCCTAGCATGCTTCATTTGTGACATGTACATGATTTGGCATCATTTCAAATGTTATTTCAAAGCATATAGCGTTGCCATGTTCCCATTTCTTTCACCCTTTGAGTGCCTCTAAGGGTCATGCATTGTTGCCTTGTTTGTGGCCTAACTTGTATGCATGCATGCCTAGACCTTTGAGCTCCCATCTCAGCATGTTTTGGTCCTTGTTTTGACCTATTTGAGCTCTGTTTGTGGCTGGTTCATTCATTTGTGCCATGCATTGCATGCCTCTTGTGTAGTCCCTTTTGGTAGCCTTGTGTTTAAGGGCTCTTGCATGCCATACTTGTGTTGTTTGAATGATTTGGCATCATTTCACATGATGTTTCAGTGCTTATAGTGTTGTCACACTTCCACGTTTGTAACTTCTTAACCATGTTTCGGAGTTGTGTTCTTCTGCTTAGTTGATGGGCCAGTGCATGAACATGCATTATTTTGCATTTCATGCCTTCATTTTAGCATGTTGGCCACTGTTTTGGGCATGACTGAGGTCTGTCCATATTCAGTTTAAGTCCATATAGCATGTTGTTTGCATGTTGTTGCATTGCATTGTGTTCGCATGTTGTTTGCATGTTACATTGCATTGTTGCTTGCATGCTTATGTTGCATTTCATTGTGTTTGCATGCCATAAGCGTTGCTAGGTTGATTATGTTGCATTAGCATTATTCATATGCCATTAGCATAGGTAAGTTGATCATGTTGCATTGCATTGTGTTTGCATGCTCATGTTGCATTAGCATTGTTCGCATGCCATTAGCTTTGATAGGTTGATCATGTTACATTGCATTGTGTTTGGATAGGGCGTTAATCCAAACATGAGAAACGAGGGACGTTTCATACTTGAAATAATGAAACGTGCCTCATTTCACGGTTGCCGACCCTCTTGATCATGCATGATAGAGGTTAAGGCCCGTAAGTGTTATTTGTGCATTCATTTACATTGAATTGTGTAATCTTGGCTTCTCGGCCATCGTGCATTACGATGCTCGGTTGGTGGTCCGAGTGCCGAGGACTACACTCCCTTGAGCTTAAGAAATGATAGGGAGGGTGGTTGTGTACACATACCTTACAAATACACTGATGTGCCCCTCTTGTTCTCTGTTGTAGCAAAATGGGGTTGTGCAGAATTTTCTAGTCGACAGACCAGAAAAAGTAGGTGGCCAACCACTTTTTCTGGTCTACAGCAAATATAAGTGGTCTACAGGTGGTCTACACCACCAAAAAGTGGTCGGCAGCCTTCCTGGAGGTCTCCATGATGGAGTAAAAGCTATATGGAGCTTTGTGCAGTGTTCTGAGATCAAATGCAAACAGAGGCAAGTTGGGACATCGCGATGGATTTCCGAACGAGGCAACCGAGCATGCATGCGCTTCTCACTCCAAGGCCCCTTCTATTTTTTTTACTTAGTTGATTTGCTTAAGCTAGCAAATGCATTGGTTTTTGTACTTAAGTAGTTAATGCGCTTAGCTATTCATTTGTATTTAATTAGCTAGTGTAGTTAGCTAATTAGCCTGTTTTGTAATAATTATTTAACTTGTTAGTTATTAGTTTTGTTTTGTAATAATTAGTTTAATTAGCTTAGATTAGCTAGTTAGCTTATTATTCGGACCCTCCGTCGAGAGGGCACAACTGTTGTAATAAGTATGCGTGTGTGTGATGCATGTCTTCCAACCCCCATTTTTTTCTCCCTTTTACTTAACCACTTATGATGATTAGTTTTAGGGCATTTTCAATTAGCATACTTATGCTTGCATGCATGCATCATTCATATGTTTTGCATGCATTGGGCTTGACGCATCATACAAATTGCATTGTATTTCAATTCCAATTTGAATACATGATATAAAGTGCTACATTTCACATGCCATCTTAGAATAGCCGAGCCTATCTAAGTTGCATTTTGCATGTGTTGCATTAGGCATTCTTGGCATAGCTAGGATCATGCATTGATTACTAACTAGCTTCTTTTTTGGCTCGGAGTACACTGTGAGTGTTTATGCTTTAGCATTCTTGCATGCTTGTAAGTGTTGCCATGATACCATGCTTGTCATGAGGCTAACTACTTATGTGTTTAACTGCATGAATGCCTGTGGATGAAGGTTTCATTGTTTGAATTGGAATAATTCATCGAAATGCGAGTTTTAAGCCCACTTGAGAGTGGAAAATCATGTTTTCTAAGCCCACTTGAGGGTGGCAAAATCCACGTCTTAGCCTACTTACGAGTAGCACCTTCAAACCATTTTCAAACAAACAAACATGAGATGTTTTGTTCCAACTTGAGCGATTTAGTCTATACTTGTATGTTCTGCGCATCACGTAGTAAGTTAGATTAATAACCGGAATAAGAACGCGTGTGTTTTCAAAAACAACATATCATGTTAGTAGAGGTCGATCCGTTGATCGAGCGAGCGGGGGTGCTCATTTCAAGACCTTCCCCTCTCATACCTAAGTTCCCGAGCCGAGGCAACTTTGGTGATGACGGACACGTGGCCTTAGACACGAGTCAGGGTTTTTTAAATTTTTCCAAAACAAAATATTTAGGTGGGTTTGGACTCTTTGGTGATTTATCAGTCTCACATTGTACTTTTGTGAGATTAGATTTAGAACCGTGACATGAGCCCGAACTGTAGTAGCTAAGAATAACGATTCACGCCCTCGCGGATGGAGCGGAATTCTGGGCGGTCTACACACGCCCACATCGATCAGGGATGGTTCGATATACTTGGTTTGCGGATCACTTCAGAGGGACAACTCTAGAGACCCTAGAGGAGATCGAGTAGTACGCCCGAGGCTTCTTGATGTTCCTCTTCGGCACCACTTTGTTCGCTGACAGGGCAAACACCATTGGGCTATATCTTTTGAGTGCCTTGGTGGACTTGTCTCGGGTTCGGCTTTATGACTGGCGCGACACTGGCCTTTCTACCTTGTACAGCTACATGAGCTCGACATCTCGCAGGAGCAGGAACAGAGCCGGCGGGTACTGGAGAGCTTGGGAGGTATGCCTTACTTTTCTATTTTACATTTCCTACCGTGCTTTCTGCTTTGCACTTTCTGTACACTGCACACACATAGTCTGATCTCTGCTTTGCATTTATACTTTCTGTATGCTGCTCTATACATTCTACTTTCTACACTCACACTTATACTTTTTGTACACTACATTCAAATGCTGCTTTCTGTACTCACACTTGTACTTTCTGTTCACTACACACACATGCTGCTTTTCTGCATTCTCTCTGTATTTAATATTCTCTGTACATTGCACACATATTCTGCTTTCTGCATTACCCGTGTTTATCTGTTGTATACTCACTGTTGCCCTTTTTCTTTTTGTAGCTATGGGTATACACATATTTTCTGACCCTCTCCCCAGAGCCTGAGGTGGAGATTCCTCATGTCGTGCCGTACTCTCATCGGTATGATGACTGCTGTGTGAGGACGACCAGGGAGACCTTCTTATTCTTCTGCCGATATTTTGACACGGTGACCGCAGCTGAGGTAACTCAAAACTCACAGTTCTTGCTAGTCCAGCTCTGATTCATATTGCATATCTAACGGCAGCTAACAATCTGTGCATTTGTTGTCTACAAATCGCGTGGCAACCTTGGACGACGATGCTTGAGGGTGTCAAATACCAGTTTGCTGGTGCGTGGGGTGCTTCTCATTACCAGCTCGTACTTGAGGGGCCAGTAGGCCGAGCCTGGTTCTTAGGCGAGCGCTTTCTACGCCAGACCTTGGGTTTGCCATCGCAGGAGGATCCCATGCCACCTCTGTCATCCATGTGGGCCACAGAGAGTCTCTCCTCCCAGGAGGTGCTCGACTTTACACAAGGCGTGGATGCCGACTACTTCCTTGAATGGGGGGACTATCTGACATATATCTAGACCCATCTTATGCCTTCCTTGACAGGTACTCGTGCTCATACAGGGAGAGCAGCAGATATCCCTTTGATGAGCAGGGCTCAAACGCCAAGGGGCACGGCCAGAGGGGTGCCCTCCGCTAGACAGAGCTTCAGTTGGCTAGAACTTCCGACTGAGTTGACAGGTTGGTGATACACCGGAGAGGCTTACCAGATTTCGATTGAGCCTTCGGTGGCTCGTCACAAATATGTTAGAGTGCCAGACTGACCTCCGATATGTATATCAGTCATCATTTTTCTCCATTCTCGCTCAGATACTCAGACATTTATTCCTTCCGGACACAGATCTTTCCAAATTGTATTTGCAGGCACTCGCAGGGTACATCGAGGGATTGCTCGAGATGCTGGACTCATTAGAGGGCATGATTTTGAGGGAGGCACTGCTCGACTTCCACGACGTTCAGGTAATTTCTTCAATTTTTTTGCATCTCGATCATCACATTTCTGCTAGTATACTGAAACTGACACTTCAACTGAACACCTCCTTACACCGTACCAATACACTGCATTTGAAACACTACATTTTCATATTGTACTCATACTTTGTACCTGATTTCTGCATGTACTCATTCTGCACAACATACTTGCATCTGATACACATACTGTGGCTGACATATACCAACTACCTTTTCAGGTCCCACATTTACCGACAACAACGGCAGCAGCAGTAGCAGGACCATCAGCACCCCGTCCAGCAGCAGGGAAAAAGAGATAGGCTTCAGCACGCGGCCGAAGGAGACGTCGCGGTCGAGATCAAAGGAGACCTTCAGAGCCTATCATAAGCGATGACAGTGATGAGACCAGCGAGACCAAGGAGGCTGTGGGTCAGCATGCCGAGTCATCCGAGAGCAGAAATGATGATGTTGGCTCAGGTTCTGCTAGTAAAGATGATGTTGCGTCAGGCTCTGAGGTAGAGACTGGTGATGACACTGGTTCGGATTCTAATTCAGCATCAGGTTCAGATAGCGGCGCTGACGGAGACAGCTCTGAGTCCGTGCCTAAGAAGAGGACCTCTCGAGACTGAGATAGCTGGCGTTGATTTCTTGTATTTTTGCTTAGTTTCTTTTTGCTAGTAGTGTTAGTACATTGTACAGTTTTAGACAGTTTTTATTTTCTTTAAAAACTTGTTCTCTTTTGTAAAAAGTAACCATGATCGGAATGAAAACAGTTTTTTCATGAAAAGTGTTGTATTTTGCATTCTGAGCACTGCACAAGCACCGCATTGCATAAAAACAAGATTGATGGGAATTGAATACCGTACATTGTATTGGCATTTACTTAATCAGGTAATGAACCGACCAACACTTAACAAACAACTAAAATAACTCAATAAGCAACTAACAATAACAACTTGATAAACAATACAACAACTCGATAAACAAAAACAAAACAAATACAACTTGATAAGCAATACAACAACTCGATAAACATATTGAAACAACATAAAAGCGACTCAACAAGACTACTAAAAAAAAAATAGCAGAATGCACCAAGAGAAGAACAAAACGTAGGTTCTCAGCACTCTCAACACACAGAAAGACCACAAGAAATTTGTCAGCCACGAACAGAGGTTGTCAGCCACCAATAGTGGCCGGTCGGCTATAAAAGGTCGCCGGTCGGTTACCAACACTGGCCGGTCAGCCATCAGTACAAGAGGCCTCCAGATCGCTGCCACATGTCTTCCACTTAGTGCCTTACCTTCTACAAAAGTTGAGACTTCGTAATTTGTTCATTCCAGCTTTGTTTTTGCCACAAATGGAGCCATTCTTCACCAAAAAACTCTCAAATTGGATTGCAACTTTAGATGGCTCGAAAAAAGTGAATTTTTAGGGTTTTGGGATAAATGCACTATCTCCTCTAAGCCATTCTCCGTTGTGTTTTCCATTCTTTCATGCCTCAACTAGATGTTGGAATCCGATTACACACGTGTTTAGCTTTCGGGGGGCAAGAGATGTGCCCTACAATTCAAGAATTCCAAGTTCTAATGGAATTCCCGCGTGACGAGGAAACTTGCCCCAGTCCCGTTTTGGTCATATCCAAGCTTTAGGAAGGATGTGTGGGCTCACTTTACATGAAGCTCGATCATTGGTTCATAACGGAGAGCTGGACATCCCTAGGTTGATTCATTGATTTTCTGAGGCTGGTGACCGCAACGACCGTCTTTGGCAAAGTTTTCGACAGCATGCCCTTTGTTTATGCATGTTAGCATATTTTCTGCTTGCCCCAGGTTTCGGAGGGTCTAGCATTCGCTTGATTAAAGTAGCTCAAGGCTTGAAAGAGGGTAACAGCTGCATTGGCTTAGCATTGGCCGAGACTATGATAGGCTTGGACGCCTTCCAACGACGAGAAACAAACAAGTTTGCGAGAAGTCCACTTCTTTTGCAAGTATTGTTTCCCACCCTATCTCATATGTGTTTCTCACATCACTCGGCACTCAGGCTCTGTTTTTCTCTGAAAACCCTTTCTCACTTTTCTCTCCACATACACCTCTCTATTCTTTGATCTCTCTTGTTTTTTATCCCTCCCCAGATATGGCTCATGGACAGGTTGAAAGTATTGGAGTCTTGCCCAGCATATTCAGCACGAGGCTATTTTTTTCGCTAATGGCTAGTTGATTTCCCGAATGCGGGATGGTGGAGCCATTGGATGTACAACAGGTCTACTATTGACATTGCTTGGCGTTGCCCCTGGTTTGATCTACCCAAGATGAGCTACAACATGGCTCGGCAACTGGGCATTCAGTTGTTTGGCTCGACATATTGTGTCTTCTATTTTCCATTTCGGTTCAGGAGTCAGTTTGGACATGACCAGACTTGTCTAAAAGAGGGGGCAGAGTACCCAGCTTCATTTATAATCCGAGGCTCATAACTAGCTCGATATCCCACTACATATAGGACAAGAGAACTTCTGGCTCCTACTCCCAATTTCAGTTGCACCCTTTCTGGCGAATGCATAGCTTGGCTTGAAGATGAGGCGCAAACTGGGCCTACTTTAGCATCTGAAGCTTCCATAAGCTCTGGGAGGGGATGCAAGAACACCTGACTCATCTAGGCCCTAAGTTTATATGCTTTGATCTGTACTTTCAAGTTTTCCTTTTGAATGTAATAAAAAGCAACTTTGATTTGTATCAAGAGTTAGAGAACTTTGTATTGAAATCAATGAAATTGAAGTTGTGGGCACTAAAATTTTTTCTTTTGGTCCAAAAATGATCTAAGTTTTAAAAAGATTAATTTGAACAAAGTCAACTTTTATTTAAACCTTTTGAAATGATTTTCGATAAGGATCACAACTTGACACACATGGAATCTATCCTTTACATGTACAACCCTGAATCCAACAAATGGAAAGTTGCCCCTTGTCCAAAGAGCATTGCACTGCACTAGAAAATTGCCTCTTGTCTGAATAGCCCTGCTCAACACTGCAATCATCTCTTCTCTCATGGTAAGGATCACAACCGATCTTCCAAATAACGAAAAGACAAAGATGCCTTAATCAAACACATAGACACAGTTGATTTGGAGATGTTTATGGTCGAACTTCGGAATGAAGTTGCATACGCATCCCGAAGATGGGAATCAAGCCTTACATAGTTCGGTTCAGGTTCACTTGGGTATTAACACTCTCCTTTTGTGCTCTAACTTTTGCCAAGGCCGCCCTTTCTGGGTTTTCAACATTGCAAGCTCAGTTTTTCTTTTCTCTAATTTTTTGTGCTCTAACTTTTGCCTAGGTCGCCCTTTCGGGTTTTTGACCTACTGAGCCACTCAAGGATAGTATTTCTTCAACTTGTCCATGTTGATTGGTTGGGAGAATTCGAGGCCATCTAGGCCCATAAGAATAACAGCTCCACCCGACCAGATTGATTTCATGATGTAAGGACCAGTCCAATTGGGTCTGAACTTGCCCCTAGGGTCATGGATGGGAGCTCGATTGTCTTTCAGTAGCAAATCCCCTTCCTTAAGATTCCTGGACTTAACTTTCTTGCTGAAAGCCCTCGCAATCCTTCGTTGATAACCTTGAACAAGGTACAGTGCTTTCAGCCTCCTCTCATTGAACAACATTAGTTCCTCGAACCTGCTCTGCTATCAATCTGCTGTTGCTATCTAGGACTCAACCATAACCCGCAGCGATGGAACCTCTATCTCAATTGGCAGAACAGCTTCCATCCCATAAACTAGAGAATACGGAGTTGCCCCAGTAGATGTCCGAATTGATGTTCTGTAGCTGCAGAGAGCAAATGGCAATTTGTCTGGCCAGTCCCTGTAAGTCTTAACCATTTTCTACAAAATGTGCTTGATATTCTTGTTGGCGACCTCAACAGCTTCGTTGGTTTGTAGCCGCTACGTAGATGACTTATGAAAAGCCATGTTGTATTTCACCAACAAGTCGATCACTTCTCTCTTGAAATGGGAGCCATTATCTGAAATTATCTCATTCGAGACTCCATAACGACAAATAATGTTATTCCTGATGAACTTGGCTACATGCGACGCTTTCAACACTGCATAGGATTGGGCTTCCACCCACTTTGTAAAGTAGTCAACTGCCACCAGGATATACTCATGCCCATTAGAGCCTTTCGGCGTAATTACCCCAATAACATCAATTCCCCAGACTGAAAAAGGCCATGGCGAAGTCATGTTGTACAGCTTCGATGATGGGATATTCATGCGATTTGCATGAATTTGGATTTGGTGGCATCGCCGAACAAAACCAATACCTCCATGGTTGACCAGTAATAACCATGCCTGAGAATCTTCTAGGCTAGCATTACTTCGCTCATGTGCGATCCGCACTCCCCTCCATGGATGGCCTTCATTAAGCGCTTCGACTCTTCTACATTAACACACAGCTTGTGCATTCCCTGATGACCACTTTTGTACAACTTACCCCCGCAGATGATAAACTGAGCAGCCAATCGTCATATTGCCCTTTTATCTTTGGCATTTGCCCCTAGTGGATAAGCTTCCTTTTCCAAGAAGTTCCAGATATCATAATACCAGGGGTTTTGATCTTGCACTTCATCTATTGCGGCAATCAACTCGTAGGCCGGCACATACCTCTATTCAATAATGATCGGACGCATCCGGACTCCCAAAGAGATGTCTATCATAGAAGATAAAGTTGATAAAGCATAAGTAAACCTGTTGTTCTCTCTTAGCAGATAGGTGAAGGTTAGCTTCTCAAACCTAGGAATCAGAACGTCCAGGCTTTGGTGATAGATTTTCATCCTTTCACCCTTAAACTTGCAGTCTCCTTTTGGTTGAGACACAACCAGGTTCAAGTCCCCGATGACGTCCAACCTTTTTGCCCCTAGTTCCAAGGTGCCTTCCAAGCCAGTGATACATGCCTCGTATTCAGCTTCATTGTTGCATACTTTGAATCAGAGTTTAAAGGCTAAAGGTATACGAGAATTGTCGGGTGCTATCAGCAATAGCCCTATCCCATAACCGTACTGGTTAGACGCTCCGTCAAAGTACGTGGTCCAAATCTCTTCTTCGACTTGCAGAATGGCTTCATCTAGGAATAGATATTCTACTACTTCATCCCCCTCCACTAGGTGATTTGCCAGAAACTCTCTCTTTAACAGACTTGTGAGTCACATATTTCAGATCAAATTTGGAGATAAAAAGCAACTAACGGGCTAGCCTACCCGTAAGTGCTGGTTTCTTGAAGAGATATTTGATGGGATCTAATCTCGAAATAAGAATTACGAAGTGAGCTAACAGGTAGTGCCTCAACTTCCTGGTAGCCCATACCAAGGCTAAGCAAGCCTTCTCCAACGGGGTGTAATGGGTCTCATATTCCAGCATCTTCTTACTCAGGTTATAGATGGCTTTCTCCACTCTATCTTCAGATTCCTACGCAAGCATGCAGCCCATTGTTGTGTCAGTTACTGAAAAATAGAAAATCAACTGTTTCCTCGGCTCTAGTAGTGACAACACCGGTGGATTCTGAAGGTACTGCTTGATCTGCTCAAAAGAAAACTGACATCGGTCATCCATTGGAATTTCTTTCCTTTCTTCAAGAGACCAAAACGTGGTTCACAAGTCAAGGTTAATTTTGCAATAAACCTTCTTATGAATTGCACTTTACCCAGAAAGCCTTGCACCTCCTTTTCAATCCTTGGTGGTGGCATTTCTAGTATGGCCTTCATTTTGGAAGAATCAACCTTGATGCCCCTCTGCGTGATTAAGAAACCTAGCATTTTCCCTGCTGTGACCCCAAAAGTGCATTTCTGTGGATTCATCCTCAATCGATATTCTCTGATCCGTTGGAAAATTTTCTTTAAGGCGGTGTAGTGGCCCTCTCTTTCCTTGGACTTGACAATCATGTCGTCTAGGTACACATCAACCTCTTTATGCATCATATCGTGTAAGATAGTGGTTGTAGCCTATTGATAAGTAGCCCCAACATTTTTCAGACCGAATGGCATCACCCTGTAGTAGTAGGTTCCCCACGACGTAGTGAAGGTAGTCTTCTCTTTATCCTTGGGCGCCATCAAAATCTGGTTATACCCAGAAAACCCATCCATAAAGGAGAGCAACGCATGGCCTGTGGTGAAGTCCACCAACTTTTGGATGTGCGGTAAAGGAAAGTCATCCCTCGAACTGGCTTTGTTCAGATCTCTGCAATCCACACGCACTTGAATTCTACCATCTTTCTTCGGCACCAGAACAATGTTGGCCAACCAAGTCGGGTACTGAGATACTTGCAAAAACCATTCATCTATCTGCTTGGTGACCACCTCCTCGGTTTTCAATGCCCAATCCGGGCATAATCTACGAAGCTTCTACTTGATAGGTTGGGCCTCGGGGTCAAGAGGGATCCGATACAGTACAATCTCAAGATCGACTCCAGGCATGTCTTCCTAGGACCATGTGAAAACATCTTTGAAATCTTTTAATAAAGCGACTAAGCGCTCGCGTTCCTCCGAAGACAACGTGTACCTGATCTAGACCAGACGCGGATCCTTCTTAGTACCCACATTAATTGGAGTGATTTCATCAATAAGGGGTTTTGCAAACCACTCCTCCTCTCGATCAATCAAATGTTTCAAAACCAGAGGAATTCCTTCCTTGTCGTTTTTGTCAAAATTTTGAAAGCCATGATCAATGCAATATACAAGTGGCATAGAGAAGTACTCAGAAATAACAGTGGTTCCATTCTCATTCAAAGGTTCCAGCTCATCCAATTCCTCGGTTACAACCGACTCAAAAGAAAAGAAAAAAAGACGACCTAGACAAAACAACGGCATCTGGGTTATCAACCCCAGGAATACCGGACTCTGACTCCGAAGAACTGGAATCTAATTCCAACTCCACAGACTCTGTGGAATCATATTTTGGCTCACCACCTAATTCAAAACTGTTGGACAAAAAACCCTCCTCTAGCTACCAAATAAGAGAGGGTGTGTTAGACGCATCCAGAATACCACCGGAAGGGTCCACACCTGATTGATCTCCGATCATGGAAATGGTAAAGTCATCCCCCAAGCTCTCTGGTTTGATCTGAGGATTCGAATGAAGACAAGCCAGTGTTGCTCCTATCTCAAGTTCATTGCTATTGGACTCACCCTCTGTACTCTATTCTGTCTTAGCAGGCAAGTCAGTCTGTTCCTCTATGGCTTCATCCTCTTGCAGCTGTAGGTCGAAGAAAATCTCAAAGCCGGGAAGACGCCACTTCTCAGAGTTCAACCACGGCTCAGGAAAGCCGCAAAACGGGAAGTCTTCCCCCTCCCAGACAAAGCGGCTGTTTAGAGTTCCCTGAACTGGTCTATGTGCAAGCTCATAATGTTTTCTACTTTGCTTTGCTTTCGCTCTTCCTGCCATTTCCTTCCCTTTTGTCACCGAATCCTCTTTGGTAGGCATGTAGCCCAAGCCAAAGGCATGAGGGTTATGTGGCACTTCGGCCAGTGCGGTAGGGCCCTTTCGGCCGCTCTTTCCTAATCCTATCCCGGGTATATACTGTAGCTTGTTCATGAGGTAGACTGATTGAGGACTGACGTACAACCCCTCATCAATTGCTAAGATGTTTTGCACCACCTGGGCCTCAGCTAAGGAAAAACCTGACAAGAAAACATCCTCATCGCCATGTACAATCTCCAGTACAGGTGTAGTGACCTCCGGCGGAGGATGTATAGAAGAATTCTCGCAAACAATGGCCACCCTTTTTCCAAAAGGGTACTTGAACATTTGATGCAAGGTGGAAGAAACAGCTTTTACCTGGTGCAGCCAGGGTCGCCAAGTAATAAGTTGAAGGTAGCCGGGACATCCAGGACATGAAATTCAATATCCTGTTGGGCAAGCTCGACCTGTGTTCTAATCTGAATTGTTTGTCATAAGCCTGGATCAGCTGGGCCGTAGGTACAAAATATGTCAGCTTCAAGCCAATAACATAGGTTGTGTGCGATGGACAAACATTAATCGCAGACGCAGTGTCAACCAATACAACCAACACCCATTTCTCCCTGCATTCAACTGAGATGTATAAGGGTTTGTTATGTTCAGAGCCCTCAGGCGGCAATTCCTTATCAAAAAAGGTCAAGGGTGGTGCAGCACCTTTTGGGAAGACAAATCCCACTAGTTGCTCTGGAGTTGTGTCGATAGACAGCTTAGCCTTATCCATTGTAGATAGTACAGCTTACCGGTGCACACGCAAAGCCATAAGCAACCCCCAGATAGATATGTCTGCCTGAATCTTCTTCAACTGCTTCAGTACAGCTTCCTCCTCTAACAGTTTCTCCCTCTGTTTTTCGGCCTCCTTATCCTTTCTGGATGCTTCTGGTTGGTCGAGGTGTGGAGGCCTGAAGTACCACCTGCTTCTAGTCATATGATCCACCTCCTCAAAATACCAAGTGTTGTTTGGTAGGTCCTGACCCCAACCTTTATCAGTTTAGGCAAGATGCAGATCATCAACTTTCTACTATGTTCCTCCGGAAACCGACAGGCAATTGTCCGACTCCGTTGTAAGTATTCCCATGTCAACATCACAATCATTCCCCGCAGGGCCTTGGGCTTTCCCAACCTTCTGGTCATTCTCATCTCTTTCCTGTTCAAACCGCTTTAGAATGGCTTCTTGCTCTGTATCAATAGTACTAACAATACCCGATTCCTGAGCAGAATTCTTAATACCGGTGCTTTCCGACAATTTTCCCTTGTCCTCGGCCATTCTGACCCTTATAGCAGTTCCTGCTTCTGGCTGTTCTAGCTGTGGTTGAAGTCCCTTATCCATATCAGGTTCATCACTGAGCCACCCTGAATTGTCTGGTGACTCGTTCAGATCAAATTTGCACATTTCCCGAGTCTTGTTCATCGAAAAACTGCAGATTATCGATGACCTCCTCCAAATCTGCTAGATCATCTAGACTTTGGCTCGGGCCATCCTCCCGAACTACACTGACTCCCATTCCTGTTGGCAACTCCAGCTCTAATTTGGCCTATTTGGTTGGTATAATGTAGCGGCACAAGTTGTATTCCTCTCCGGCTAAATCCACGGATCCCTCAAGTACTAAACTGACATTTACACTCTCCGCTAAGGCTACCCCACCTTCATCTGCCATGGTCACCACCACAGGTTTGGGTTGGGATGTGGATGCGCTCATCATGCATAAGTCTATGCTCTCTGGGATGAGCAACACCAGCATAGGTAGATGGACAGGGGTGATGTATATACTGGGGTCGCAAGGGATGGCCAGTGTACGGATAAGGTTTATTTGCCGAGGTGGAGGGGCCTGGTTATGTGGTGGGAGGGGATTTGTAGTGACGTTAGGCTTTTGAGGAGGCGTTATCACCTTATTGTCAATGAGATCTTTCATCTCATAACGCAATCTGAAGCATAGGTCAGTGTCGTGACCATACTATTGATGAAAAGCGCAATATTTGGCTAGGTTGTGTTTCACGAGAAGAGAATCAAGTAGGGGACAAGGCTCTAGTAGCTTAAGGTGTCCCTTTTTGATTAGGAACCCTAAGGCTTTGGATAAGGACATGTATAGTGGGGTGAAAACCTTTTGGCCTCAGGGTTGGTGCTTCGAGGTTTGTGAGGTTGTATCGGATGTAATGGCAAATGGAGTGGAAGTTTTTGGTGTGGTGGTATCCATACCAACATCAGAAGGCCTTACAGCTGCACTACCACTTGTAGTCGCATTTGAACTGCGTGTGAAAGCACTCTTGGGTTGCTCTTTCTCGTGGTCTTTCAGACCTTGCATCATTGCATCCTCTATCTGCACCCCTATTTCATGGAGGTCGGCAAATGTAGATAGAGGTAAGACTATCATCTTCTATAACAATCTTGGTTGAAGATTACAGACCGCCATTCCAATCTGGTCCTTTTCAGTCGGTCGGACAGTCATCATAGAGGTGTTGGCCCTCTACCGGGTGACAAAATCTGAGAGCCCTCCTTTGCCTCCTGGCGAGTTGCTTTGAGATCCCGAGTAGTGACCTTGATCTGAGTGTTGTAGGAGTACGGTGCTATGAAGGCCTCGGCCATCTCCTCCCAGTTTCTCTTCACAAAATCTTCAAGTTTGGCGTACTAGATGACCGCCATACCCAACAGAGTTCGGTCGAAGAGCGACAGCTTTTGTAGTCTCATGAGACCCATAGGTCGTAGGATGTCAGAGAATAGCCGTAGGTGCACCATAGGATCCCCAGAACCGTCAAATCGGTTTATATGCGGCATCTTGAATCTGTCCAGCAAAGTCACTGCCGAATCAGTATAGCCATCCTCTATATCAGGGATTGAATTCACACCATGTGCCCATTTAAAGAGCTTTTCCAGCTTGCTCATTTTCAGTGCAGTAGGGTAGACCTCGAATTCAAACGGCACCTCTGTTGGGTAAACCGGTGCCTTAGAGGTCTGAGGTGGGATATGATCTTCCTGAATGCCCGCATTTTCCTGGACATTGATTGTGACCCCGGGTGCTGGAATTCCCATTGGGAGTGCATGGGATAATGAAGCTACGGCAGGTTGTGGCTGTTGTTGTTGAAACCTTTCTATCACCTCTGCTTGGCGGGTACAACCTCAGCTTGGTGAGTTGTGGTCTCAGCTTGTCGGGTAGCATCTAGCTGCATGTTTTCAATAGTCTGGTGGAGTTGACGAAGCATGTCTTCCATGTTGACTGAAGGACTTTGAACTACCGGAACTGGCGAATACTCACCGTCTGAAGTAGAAGTAAATGATTGGGCCTGACTTGGTACAGGTGAGGTAAACGGTGACTGCTAAATTGGCGAGTTCTGTCGAATCCTCCTTCGTCTAGTAACTGGCGGGATTGAAACAAACATTGGTTATCCCCTAACTAGATCCCCAGATCTACAAATCCTTCTAACTCGCTTCCAGAGTGCTTGGGGGTAACAGACTCGTCTGAAGAAATCGTGAAAGTTTGCCTTGCATAAAGAAAATAAAGCAAAAAGGAACAAAAAATCAGAAATCGCACAGCACCTCGGCTCAAACAGAAACAACACATAATTGCAATCATAAGCAGGATAACTATACTCAAACACTGATTTTGGCCCCAAATTTCTGCCTCAAAACTGATACCCTCAAGCTGATACCCAAACTTGCAACTGATACATACATTCCTGCAAAGTTTCACTCTAAAGCACGTATCAAGCAAGTGAGGGCCAAAACACTCCTATGATGGGGGTAGGGTTACCCTGTCCTAATTTCGTCAGGAGAGAGGGGTTCACAACGCAATCAAGCGGTTTCAAGCAATTCCTGCATTCGGATGAGCAACCTGTCCTAGTTTGGAACAGTCTCTATGGCTTCCGATATGCAACTAGGTTGATTGGTCAAAAAGGGTACCTCAGCAAGACTACCTAATATACCTCTCACACCTAAGACCGAGAAGTGAAAGGACGATAAACGGTACACCGGTCAGCCTTTTGGCAAACGTTTCCGAGCAAGCCTTTGACAAACCACTCAGGAATAGAAGATGGTAAACACTGTGACTTAGGCACACCCATGCAAATGCAAATGCAAAGAAACACATAAGTGTAGATAAAATAACAAGTCATGAGTTCGAGTCAAGTTCTCTAAATCCCCAGCAGAGTTGCCAGAAACTGTGGACTCGCCTGTATCCATGCCCTGCCTTTCAAAACGGGTTTGACAAGAAGGCCTCATAGTTCAGACTCCGGCGATTTTGAATCTAGTCTCATAAGTGCAATGTGAAACCGATAAACACCAAAGAGTCCAAATCTGGCAAACCTTTTTGGAAAATCAATTTTAAATCAAATAATGCCAAAATTGGACTGCTTTGCTAGATACAGAGTCGCCACCTAAATATTTTCTTTTTGGGGAAATTTAGGAAACCCGGACTAGTGCCAAAGGCCACGTGCCCGTCATCACCAAAGTTGCCTCATCTCGGGAACTTAGGTACAAGAGAGGAAGGTCCTGAAATGAGCACCTCCAATCGCCCGATCAAAGATCGGTCTCTACTAATCATGATATGAAATTTTATAAACATTATGTATTCTTATTCTAGTTATTAGCTAACATTACTACGTGACGCACACAAGCAAGTATAGACTAAAATTGTAAGAATTCGAACAACTCAACTCATGTTTGTTTTCAAAAATGGTTTGAATTTGCCACCCTCAAGTGGGCTTAAAGATGCGGATTTGCCACCAAACATAGTGGGCTTAAAACATGATTTTGCCACAACAAAGTGGGCTTAAAAACGCCAATTTGTTGAATCGTTCCATTTCAAGCAACAAGCCTTCATCCATAGGCATTCATGTAGTTTAGCAAGTAAGCACATAGCCTCATGGCAAGCATGCTAAACATGGCAACATGGCAATCACACTCATGCAAGTATGCTAAAGCATAAAAACTTATAGAGTACTCCGAGCCAAAACAGTAACTAGTTAGAAAGATGCATGCTCCTAATTATGCAAGATGTCTAATGCAACACATGCAATATGCAATTAATAGGCTCAACCACTAAAATGGCATATGAATCGATTTGAACAGCGTGCAATTAAACACGTATTCAAAGAAGTATTTGAAATAACAATGCAGTTTGAATGATGCGCCGAGCCTCGGTGCATGCAAGACAAATGAATGGATACAAACATGCAAGCATGAGGCATGCTAATTAAAAATGTCCCTAATCTAACCATCAAAAGTGATTAAGTAAAAGGGAGAAAGACGTAGGGTTGGAAGACATACACACACACGTACACTTATTACAATATTGTGCCCTCGCGAAGAAGGGTCCGAATAAATAAGCTAACTAGCTACGCTAAGCTAAGCTAACTATTACAAAACTTGAAACTAATTAACTAATCTAGTTAACTAATTATTACAAATTGAAATCGAATAACTAGTTAAACTAACTAATTATTTACAACATTTGAGTTAACTAGCTATTCTAAGCTTAGATAATTAAAGCAATTAAATAATTAACTATCTAAGCTAATTAAATAATTACAACACTTGCATAAATTAGTTACAACTAATTAACTAAGCAAAAGGCCTCGGGAAACGAGGGACGCATGCATGCTCGGTTGGTTTCCACCCGAAAAGCCACCGCCTTGCCCTTGAACGCCTCTATTTGCACATATTCGAACATCAACAGTGTTGCCAACTCCTAGAATGCCTCTGCTCCCCTCAGGAACACACTGAGCAACTTTTTTCATTGATGGTCAGTCGGCTACCAATGAGGGTTGTCGGCTACCATTCGTGGCCGGTCGACTACTACTAGTGGTCGGTCGACTACCCCTTTTCTGAACTTCCCTTTTTGTTACAACAGAGGCAAAACATGATATTCTCAAGGGTTGTCTATACTGTTACTCTCCTTATCATTACACAAGCTCGAAGAAGTGTAACTCTTGGCCTTCAAACCATCAACCAAGCATTTTCCATGCATGGTGGCTAAGGAACCAAGCTTGTACAAGCTTAATGTATGCACAAACAAGACTAAAACAACCACCACCCTATCATGCATGATCAAGGGTGACGGTGACCAAGGAAAGTGGCACATTTCATCACTTCGAATATGAATTGTCCCATCTTCCTCGTGTTCGAATTAATGTCTGATTCGAACACATGCAATGCAACACAAAAGATGTTTATCTTACCTCTTTTACTTGTCCATTTTCGTTTAGTCATTTTAGATTACTAATCCGTTCTTTAATTGATTAGTCCAAAAGTGAGTGTCCTTCACTGGAAAGTGGGCTTAAACCACAAGTACCTTGGGCACGAAAGAAACCTCATGTCGTTGATAATGAACCCCCGAAGGGATTAAACCATTAAGCATGAATGTCTCAATTTCACACTTAAGCAAATAAGTGGTTTAAAATCACTTTCAAAGCAAACGAAAAATTGAAAAATACAGAGAGAGTGCAGAGATTTCAGTGCTAAAATGGAGTGCAAAATAACACTAAAACATGCTTTTGACTCAAAAGAATGATGATCAAAGCATTAAAACATCAAGCTAATGAAGGAATTAACACTACAACTATGCCATAAAAGGCTCAAAGGACTTGACCAACCCAAAACAATGCTAAAAAAGTCAAAACAGTAGCAAAAACATGCAAGACCAAAGCTAGGTTAGGCTATAAAAAAATGCTAACATGTAAGGCAACTAGGCATGCATGTAAGACAACAAGGAGGGGAGGCTAACCCCTCCAATTTTGGACTTCAAAAGAAGGTTTTTGTCACTGAAAAAACTCTGAGTTTCAGTGGGCAAAAGGCCCACAAATTTTGATTTGAAGGTGATGGAAAATAGCACAAAACGTTTCACAAGCTAAGGAGCAAATGGAGGGAACAATCCCCTAACTCACAAAGGCTCAAACCACCACTTTCATGCCTCACAAACAGAGGTTTTTATTCTTCAAAAACAGCCTTTAATCAGTTGAAAAAGATGGCAAACCAAGTATGCACAACAAGCTTAAGTGAGGTAAGTTATACACCTTTGAAGCAAAGTACAATTCAGCCACAAATTCAAGCTTAAACCCCCTTCCAAGGCTCAAACAAAGCTCTAAGGGACCTCAGTTCCAAGGTGAGAGTGTTTGGTTAAGGGTTGATGTGCAAAAGTGTAGAGAAAACTAACTGCAAAGCACAAAATATCAAGTGAGAAAGAGAAAGCTTGAGAGAGAGAAATTTTTGGTCTAAAATGTCTAACCTCCCAAAATGGGAGAGGGACCCCCCTATATATAGAAAAACAAGGTTTGAGCTTGTATACATCCTACCATACATGTGTATGAAGATGCAGCTCAGTGAGCAACAGCTGGCAAACAAATATCTGTAAAAAGGGACCATTGGTAGTCGACAGGCACAAACCGTGGCCGACAGGTCCCAGGAGTAGACACCCCATTTTTTACCGTCCTTAAGACTTGGACGTCACCGCTTGAACACCCGGTGATCATCCTTGTTGGTGTTCATCTTGAGTTCCCGGAGGTCTCGGATGCGCACCTTGCCTCAGGATCCCTCGACTCGACTGTTTTTTGTTTGGCTTTGCACCAAACACTTGTGTTTTGCCTTGGAGGGGCAGGGAATGGCTTGTGGGCCATCCCCACACTCCACCGGCCATGGCTTGAGGCCACCAGCTGTGTTTTGCTTCCACCGGCCAAATGTCTAACCGGCCGGCACTATAGATGGCCGGTCGGCTATATTTTTTTGGTCAATTGCATTTTTGGCCGGCCGACTACTGTGCATCTGCTTTTCCAGATATTTTTGTGCAGCTGCATACACTTTCACCCCCTCCATACACGTGTATGGAGGGATTGCCCTCTTGTTAGCTTCCTTTGGAAGCTTTACATGACCATTTATCTACAAAAAGAGAGGCTCTTCCCTCTTGTTGGGGGGTCAGACAATTTAGACAATATTTTCAGAGGGTTTTGAGTTTTAGGGTTAGGGTTCATATATCCTCCATCTCTATATCTCTCTCTCTCTCTCTCTCTCTCTCTTGTGTATTGTGTGTGTTTTGTCTTAGTTTTGCATACAAACACCCACCATCACACCTTTTCTTGGAGCTGAGGCCCTTGACGGTTGTTTTTGGAGTTGTGGAGCTAGTTTGAGCTTGAAGAATCAGCTGGTTCACCATTGGTGAAGAGGGTCTACAAGGGTAAGAAACTTGTCCCTTTATTCTCCGTTTTTGCATTGCATTTTTGCCTACCTTGCATCTGTTTTTGATCTTTATGTATAACATATAAAACTTCTGATTTTTAGTACTCTAAATAGTTTGTTAAGGGTGTTTTAAGATTTGGCATTGTTTGACCCCTCTTAAGGCTTGTTTGGCCCTTGTTTTGTGCCATTTCAGTTGAGCTCCGGGACCATTGTGTTTGGGCCTCCGCACCTCTGAAATCTTGAGGGATTTCAGAGGAGAGGATGGTGCCTTGAGGTCCTAGGAAGGAGAGGGCCACCCCCTCTCCTTGTTGTCCTTGAAAAGGGCCATTTTTGCCTCTTTAGAGAGCATATTGTTTAGGTTCATGTTGGCCATGCCTTAACTGATTTTCATGCTTATTATGTCATAATATGCCTCTGTTTTTAGTTGGTTTTGGTACACCATGCTTGCTTAGAATGCATGCCTTGTAATGCCATATTGTAGCCTTAACATGCATCTAGGTTTTAACCCTTGTTCAAGCATGCTTTTGGCCTAGCTTTGTGAAGTTTTTGTACTTGTTTTGCCATGTTTAAGGTCTGTTTTTGGTTGTTTTGGTCAACCATAACATGTATTGCATAGCTCCTTTGCATTGTTAGCTTGTAGGCTTTAAGTATGTGAAGTGTTAAGCATGCATTGTTTGATTTATTTCAGGGTTTGGCACCACTTATAGCATCATTTCAGTCCTCTTAGCATGCTTGTATGCTTGCATTTCGTGGCCCTTTTCACGCTTCAAGAGGTTGTGTTGTATGCTCCATGTTTGGTCATTGTGTATGCTTCCATGTGTAAGTCATTTAGATGCCATCTAAGTGGTCTTTTGGCTTTGTTTTAGCGTGCTAAAACTCTGGTTTTGGTCACTTAATTCATGCCATGTGTGGTCGCATTAAGTGTAGTTCAATTCCCCTTGGGCTTGCCTTAAATCTTGGACCATTGTCGCATGCCATGCTTACCTTGTTTACTTGGTTTAGCACCATTCTTAACATGATTTTCAAAGCTTAAGGTGCATGCCATTTGTCGATGATTGCATCCTCTTAAGTGTGCTTGAGAGTTACCTTTTGATGTTTAAAGTTTTAAGCCATGTTTGCATGCATGCATATATATGTAGATGCTTGGCTCATGACACATTGTTACACACTTTGTGTTGTTGCATTTGGCATGCTTTGTATCTAACATGTTGTCCATATTGCACCTTGCATGTGTGCATGTTGTTGTTACACTTTGCATGCTTGGTTAGTTGCATCTTTGCATTACTTGCTTGCATGCCCATATTGCACACTTAGGCTCACTTGCTTAGGATTGCATTCCATCTAGCATGCATGCCTTCACCCCTTGATCTAGTGATAGGGATTGGGCCTTTGTTTGTGTGTTTGCATTGCATTTGAAATCAAAATGCATACTTGGTCCCTTGGGCCATCATGCATGGAAATGTGTGATTGGTGGCCCGAGAATCGAGGCCCATCCTCCTTTGAGTCATAAATATGGTAAGGAGTGTGGTTGGTGCATACATTGCTTGAAATGCATTGCCATGCCAAGTTTTGCCCTCTGCTGTTGTCAACTGCAAGTTTCAGCAGGAATATTTGGCCGGCCGGCAGTGTTTAGTACCGACCGGCAAAGAATGTTTGGCTGAGAGCACAATATTTAGCCGGTGACCATTCTCCATGGCCGGTAGTATACTCTTTCAGCCGGTGGTGCTCCACAGCACTCAGAGAAGCAACCCTGGGACTTATGCAGTCTTCAGAGAAGCAGAACAGCCAAAGCAGAGGCAACTTGTGCATGGCAGCGAGTTTCCGGGCGAGACGAGTCAAGCATGCATCATCCACGCATCCCGAGGCTGTTTACTACTTTCATTAGATTAGTTAATTTGTTAATTAATTAATTGGTCTGTAATATTTAATTAGCTTGTACGTTAATTAACTTGTATAATTCTTTCAGTCCCTCCGAGCGAGGGCAAATCTGTAATAAGTGTGGGTGCGTGTGTGCATGTCTTCCAACCCCCACTTCTTTCTCCCTTTTACTTACCTGCTTTTGATGGTTAGTATTAGGACATGTTTACTTTAGCATACCTTATGCTATGCATGCATGCATCATTCATTAGTCTTGCATGCACCAGGCTCGGTGCATCATGCTAACTGCATAAGTATTTCAAATCTAACTTGAATACATGCTACTTGTGCATTTTCACATGTTATTTATAGACTAGCCGAGCCTACTCTAGTGACATTCCATATGCGTTGCATTAGGCATTTAAACATGGACTTGGATCGTGCATGATTGCTAACATGTTCTTGTTTTGGCACGGAGTACTAGGTGAGCTCTTTACGCTTTAGCATCTCACATGAGTGTGAACGTTAACATGATAGCGTGATTACCAAGAGGCTAGATGCTTATGTGATATAAACTGCTTGAATGCCTGTGGGTGAAGGTTGGATTGTTTGAGTTGGAATAACTTGTTGAAGTCCGTGCTTTAGCCTACTTGCGAGTAGCAAATTCCAAACTGTTTTTCAAACAAACGGATATGCAATGCTTCATTCCAATTCAGGTGATTTGGTCTATACTTGTTTGTTGTGCGCAAAACGTAGTAATTCTAGGCTAATAACCGGAATAAGAATACATAAACGTTTTCAAAATCGGATATCACGGTTAGTAAAGGCTGATCTTCGGATCGGGTGAGAGGGGGTGCTCATAGCTGACCTTCCACAATCGTACCCAAGCCCCCGAGCCGAGGCAACTTTGGTGATGACGGACACGTGGCCTTTGATTGTTCTTAAAAATGAACACAAATAAGAACAATCATCGAGTGCACAAACGATGACGTCCAAGTCTTGAGGACAGTCAAAAATGGGGTGTCTACACTAGGCTAGAAGTATATGACTATTCCTGAACCAGAATTGGCACAATTTAGCTAAGCGGTGATTACTGTAAGAACCAAATTGGTGAACTCTACCTGATTCTCCTCCGTCTTGTAACAGGTGGGAGTGAGGTAAACACAGGCGGTCCCCGAACAAGATCCCCGGCTTTACAAAGTCTTCTGGCTCGAGTCCAGAGTACTTGGGGGATATCCAAACTTTCTGAAGCTATGGTTTTAAACTACCTTGCAAAAGAAATAAAGCAAAAGAGCAGTAATAAGAAACCACACAGCACCTTAACTAAGATGTTATCGACATAAATAGGATCAAACCTATAAGACTATACGCCACACTGAATTCTGCCCCCAAAACATATACCAAATTTGCAACTGCTATGCACAATCCTTTACAGTTTCACTATAAAGCACATACTAGTTAAGAGGGAGCCATAACATCCCCATGAGAGGGTAGGGTTACCCTGTCCTAGTTTCGTCATGAACTAGGTTTCACTATCTCAATCAAACGGTTGCACGCAATCTAGCATTTTAGGTAAGCATCATGTCCTAGTTTGGAACAGTCTCTATGGTTTTTCTATATGCAACTAGGCTAAATAGTCGAAAGGGGTACCTCAGCAAGACTACCTAATATACCTCTCACACCTAATACCGAGAAGTGAAAAAAGGATCATACGGTACAATGGTAGTCTAGATCCAAGGGTTGTGTTCCCATCATGGCAGAGCCCACGACCGGTCAGCCTTTTGGCAAGCTTTTGGGCAAGCCTCTGGCAAACCGTCCAGGAATAGGAAATGGCAAACATAGTGATTTAAGTGCACCAATGCAAATACAATGCAAAGAACATATAAGTGTAGATAAAATTTCACATCAAGAAGTTTGAGTCAAGTTCTCTAATTTTCCCAGAAGAGTTGCCAGAAATTGTAGCTTGACTTTTTGTGCTCCTTTCAGGTACGACTAGCCCTATAGTTCGGACTCTCGTGGTTCTGAATCTGATTCAACAAGTGCAATGTGAAATAGATAAACACAAATGAGTCCAAATTTGGCAATTCTTTGAGAAAATCAATTTTGATTCAAAATTCCAAAAATGGACTGCTTTGCCAGATTACAGAGTCGCCATTTAAATATTTTTGAAATATATAGAAAAGCCATGACTTGTGCCAAAGGCCTTGTGCCCGTCATCACTGAGATTGTCTCGGCTCGGGAACTTAGGTACGAGAGGGGAAGGTCATGAATTGAGCACCCCACTCCCCCAATCAAAGATCGGCCTCTGCTAATCATGATGTGAATCTTATTTACATTAGATGCTCTTGTTCCAATTATTAGGCTAGCATTACGATGTGATGCGTACACAAGTATAGACTACTTTTGAAAAATTAGAACACTTTGATTCATGTTTGTTTTGAAAATTGTTTTGAATATGTACCACTCAAAAAAGTGATCTCATATATACATTACTCAAATTATTTCAATTCAAGCAATTAGCCTTCATCTATAGGCATTCAAGCAATTTATCAATTAAGCACTTAGCCTCATGGTAAGCATGCTAGACAAGGCAACAATTCTACTCATGCAATATGCTAAAGCACAAAAGTACTCACCTAGTACTCCGAAGCGAGCCAAAAGAAAGAAAAGAGTTAGAAAATATGCATGCTCCTAACTAATGCAACATGGCTAATGCAATACATGCAAGATGCAATTTAATAGGCTCAGCTACTAGTTATGACATGTGAATCAATTTGATAGCATGCGTTTTAACACGTATTCAACTAAGTATTTTAAACGACAATGGTTTGTTTAGAATGATGAACCTTGCCTTGATGCATACAAGACTAGTGGATCCAAATCATGGAATATGCTAAATGAAACATGATGTTCAATTCTATCCATTATAAGCAAGTAAATAAAAGGGAGAAAGACGTGGGGTTGGAAGACATACACATTATTACAAGTTTTGGCCCTCGCACAGGAGGGTCCGAATGAATGCCCTAGTTAAGCTATTTACTAATTATTACAAACCAAATGAATAAATTAGCTACACTAGCTAATTTACTAATTATTACAACAACAAATTTAACTAACTATTCTAGCTAATTAAATAAGTACAACACAAAACTCACTAGCTATTCTAACTAATTAGTTACAAATCCATTACTCCAAGCACAACATACTACTATTACAACATTATTTCATGAACCCCGAGGATCGAGGGATGTCTCATGCATGGATGCGGATTTTCAACCGATAATGCTCTCCGTTTTGCTACCAGAATTCCTCTGTTGCACAGTTAGAAACTTGCACTATTTTTCCACCTCAGCTTCTACTCTGCTCTGCTGGAAAAAAGACACTGTCTGACTGAAAAAGTGGTCGGCAAGCCAGAAGTAGTGGCCGGCAGGCCACTAATAGTGGGTTGTCATCCAGTAAAAGTGGCCTGCCGGCCCTTGATACTAGTTCTTTCATGCAACAACAGAGGACAAATAGAGCACAAACCAAAGTATTTTCAAGGAATGTTTGTCCACCATGCCTCTCCTTATTAGCAAACAGGTCAAATGAGGGGTAGGCTTGATTCGCAAGCCATCAATCGACGCAATCTCATTGCGTGATGACTTATGAATCAAGGGACACAATTTCAATAAATGCATAACAAAAGACCAACAAAACCTCCTCTCTATCATGGATTGATCAAGGAAAGCGGTTGACTTTGGAAACTTGAACCATTTCGTCACTTAACAAGTATGAAATGACTCAAGTTTCCATGTGTTCAATTAACATCCGATTGAACACAAATCCTTATTATCTTATTACATTTTAGTTCAAGTTTTATTACTTCATTCTAATTACCTTCAATTCCTTAATTCATTAAGTCCAAAAATGAAGATTAAGTCCTCTACCGGAAAAAAGTACCAAACTAAATGTTGTTTTAGGCATGAAAGAGATGTCATGCCGTTGGTAATGAACTCTCAAAGGGATTAAACCTTTAAGCACAACAACCTCAATCTCAAGCTTAAACAAATAATCAGATTGAAACAACTCTCAAAGCAACGGAAAAACCAAGAAATGAGGGAGGTTGCAGAGATGCTTAGAGGTGAAAACCAGTATGAAAAGCAAGAAATAAATGCCAGCAAGTCAAATAGGTTAGTGGCTAAGGCCTAAACCACCAAGCCTCCGAGGACCATTACATTACAAGCATGCTATACAAAGCTCAAATGTAATGAACAACTAAAAATAGTCCTAAAACAGTCAGAAATAGTGCTGGACTTAGGATTAAAATAGCTAAAACAATAAGCTAAAATATTGAGTGATTAAGCTAGCACACAAGCACAAGGAGTGAAGGCTAACCCCTCCACTTTTGGGACTTCAAAACAGGATTTTTGCCTCTGAAAAACCTCTGAAAATTAGAGGTAAAAAGTTCAAAAAAAAGTTGATGAGAAGGTGGGAAACACAAGGGTAAAGGCCATAGAAGCAAGGTTTAAAGAAAGGTTGTCACTCCCTCTACCTTTAATGGCCTTAAACCATAAGTTTCAGCCCAAAAATACAGGTAATAAATAACTTAAAAATAGTAAGAAAAGATAAAAAACAAGTAGTGTAGAGATTGTACAAAAGCACTAGAATGTATACCTCTTGAAGGAGGAATGATCCTTTGAGTTACAAACTACTAATTCCACACTCTCAAGTGCCTCAAGAGCTAAAAAAACAAGTTTAACTAACCTCAGCAAGGAACTCTCTAGGTTTGGTTTAGAGTGTTTAGGCAAAGACTATGTAAGTTGCAAGAGATAGAGAGAAATTTTACAAAATTTTGCTTTTCAAAAATATTTTCTCACTCCTAAATTTTTCTAACCTTGGCAACATAAGATAGGGTCATCTATATATAAAAATATATGATAGACCCTCAAAAATATCCTTACAAACACAGCTGGAATGGTGCATGCATCTGTAGGGACAGTTGGCAGAAAATATCTATTTTTTTGCATTAGTGCCCGGCAGGCCACATTAGTGGGCGGCAAGCCACACCAGTGGAAGGCAGGTCCCTGGATGCTCAAACCTTAAAAAACATTGTTTTGGTCTAAAACAAGCTACAAGGTTTGTAGTTCAACATTGAAGTTTCTTGCTAACGAAGTCAAGCATTTGGCAAGCATACACATTCATCATTGAGCGATCAATCAGTGGTGCCCAAGTCTTAAGGGCCATCAAAAATGGAGTGTCTACAGCAAACCATCAATCGACACAATTTCATTGCATGATGACTTATGAACCAAGGGATACAATTTTGATAATAAAAGACTCTCAAAACCTCCTCCCTATCATGGATGGATCAAGAGAAATGGTTGACCTTGGAAACTTGAACCATTTCATCACTAACAAGAATGAAATGACTCAAGTCTCCATGTATTCAATTAACATCCGATTGAAGACCAAATCATTTTTTTCTCTTGCTCCATTTTAAGCCATTGATTACACCTTTTAATTATCTTCCATTCCTTAATTAATTCCAATAATGAGCTTTAACTCCACTAATGGAGAGAAGTACCAAACCAAATGTTGTTTTAGGCATGAGAGGGAGATCATGCCATTGGTAATGAAGCCCCAAAGGGATTAAACCATTAAGCACAATAGCACCCCTTTAAGCTTAAACAACACTCCTTTTAGAGCAACTCTCAAAACAAAGAGAAAAAACCAAGAAATGAGGGAGATTGCAGAGATGCTTAGAGGTGAACACAAGTATGTAAAGCTAGAAAAAATGCTATCAACTCAAATAAGTTGGTGGCTAAAGCCTAAACCACCAAGCCTATGAGGACTATTATACTACAAGCATACTATACAAAGCATTAATGAAGCTAACGCATAAAAAAAGTTGTAAAATAGTCCTAAAGTAAGCAAAAATAGTGCTGAAATTCACATGGAAAAGCATCAAAAAGTTAACTACAATATTGAGGAATTTAAGCTAGTAAACAAGCACAAAAAGGGGAGGTCGACCCCTTCATTTTTGGGACTTCAAAACTGCATTTTTAGCCATTGAAAACCTCTGAAAATCAGTGTAAAAAGCTCAGAAAAAGTTGATGAAAAGATGGGAAACATAAGGGAAAAAGCTTAGAGAACAAGGTTAAGGAAGGGTGGTTACCCTCCACCTTTGGTAGCTTTAAACCACAAGTTTCAACCCATAAAAAAAGTGTAAAAATAGCCGAAAAATAGTAAGAAAAGATAGGAAAGAAGTAGTGTAAAGATGCCTAAAATTATACCTCTTGAAGCAAGGTAACTCTTTTGTTAACAAACCCACAAATTCTCACTCTCAAGGGCTGAAATTTGGAGTCAATAATCTAAGCAAGGAGTGCTCCAATATTGGTTTAGGAAGTGTAGAGAGAGAGTGTGTAGGTTGCAAGATAGAGATAGAGAGAGAGAGAGAGAGAAACGAGAGAGAGAGAGGGGGAGATTTTCAAGAATTTGAGTTTTTGGAATTTTTTTAACCTTAAAACCAAGAGGGGTGGTCATTGTAGCTTGCCTTTTTCGCGCCCCATTTCGGCAGTTTGAAAGAAAGCCCTACAGTTTGGACTCCAACGGTTATGAATCTAATCTCACAAGTATAATGTGAAATTGATAATCACGAAAGAGTTCAAATCTGGCAAATCTTTTGAAAAATTGATTTTAGGATCAAAAATGCCAAAATTGGACTGCTTTGCCAGATACATAGCCACCACCTAAATATTTTATTTTGGGAAAATTTAGGTAACCCATGACTCATGCCAAAGGCCACATGCTCGTTATCATCAAAGTTGCCTCAGCTCGGGAACTTAGGTATGAGAAGGGAACGTCATGAATTGAGCACTCCCGCTCGCCCGATCAAAGATCGCCCTCTACTAATCATGATATGATTTTTAGCAACATTATGTGATCTTGTTTTGATTATTAGGCTGGCTTTACTATGTGATGCACACAAGCAAATATAGACTAAAATTACTAGACTTGGAACAATTCAATTTATGTTTGTTTTGTGAAAATAGTTTGAATTTGCCATCTCAAGTGGGCTTAAAGTTTGCGAATTTGCCACCAAACATGGTGGGCTTAAAATCGATTTGCCACTCAACAAAGTGGGCTTAAAACGCATAATCGTTGAATCATTCCAATTGAAGCAACATGCCTTCATCCACAGGCATTCAACCAGTTTATCAAGTAAGCACATAGCCTCATGGTAAGCATGCTAGTCATGGCAACACTGACACTCATGCAAGTATGCTAAAGCATTAAAACTCACCTAGTACTCCATGCTAAGAAGAAAATAAGTTAGAAAATGCATGATTCCTAACTATGCAAGATGCTCTAATGCAACACATATAATAATGCAACTAATAGGCTCAACTACTAAGCATGGCATACGAAGCAATCTGATACATGCGGTTAACACATATTCAAAGAAGTACTAAAACAACAATGCAGTTTGAATGATGCACCGAGCCGCAGTGCATGCAATACGAATGAATGGATACAGGCATAAGGTATGTTAAAGTGAGACATGTCCCCTAATCTAACCATCAAAAACGATTAAACAAAAGGGAGAAAGACGTGGGATTAGAAGACATACACATTATTACATTTTGCTCTCACGAAGGAGAGTCCGAATGAATAAGCTAACTACCTAACTAAACTAAGCTAATTAAAGCTAATTAAGCTAATTATTACAAACCAAAAAAAAAAAACTAGCTAAACTAGTTAACTAATTATTATTACAACACTTGAATAAATTAGCTAACTAACTAATTAAATAATTACAAAACAATTGCAACTAACAATTTAACTAAGTAACTAGACTAAACAAATCACTGCTCCGCCTCGGGAAATGAAAGATATGCATGTGCATGCTCGGTTTCCATCCGAAAAGACCTTCGTTTTTATGACGCCCCAAATCTTCACTAATGGTTGCAGTCAAGGGAGAATCAGTAATGAGTCCAATGGTCAATAACCAAGTAAGATCCCAGATCATTGGAGGAGTCAAATTAGCCTCCCTTCTAAGTCCGGCTTTCTTAGGCAGCGCACTACCCTTTTGACAGATCTTAAAAGGTATTGACACAAGGTCTCATAAGCAACGATAATGTGTATACATATAAATATTAGAATATAAGTACATAACAACCACGAATATCCTTAATTTCAAAAGCTTGTTCTATTACATTACATCCCAAAACAAAAATTTAAATCTTCATATGAGCCTTACAAAATATCAAAAGGAATTTCTAACTTTCCTAAGATAGGCAAAAGTTTTGAAGGTTTCAGGCTCGTGGTCTCCAGCTATAAACTCCTCTTCTGCACCTGGCATGATACGCCGTGAGCTTTGAATGCCCAGTAAACACACACACACCCCGTCCCTTTTTTCCCAGTCTAATACACAATCACAAATATAACAGCAAGTAGTAAAGCACGATACTCAATTAAATAAATAGAGGGTTACACGGTTAGATGTTAGTAAATTAGAAATCCCCCAAAGAGATTTCGCCCTCCCAACCACAATAATCTGACACGGATTATTTGGTATGCCCCCTCTTTTGCTGCTTTGTTGCAGAACTAACCTCGGATGCCTACCAACGGTTATATACCACATAGCGCCAACCGTAGGGTCTCAAAAGAGACGGTAAAATAGGGCCTTGACCAAATCCCTCCTCACACCAAACCACCTAGGGTCCGAATACAACCACTTCGTTCAAGGGTTCTGAAAACCACTTGTGCAGGACTTTAACTTCCAAATAGGGAACACATCCCAACAGTTATCCTATTTTCATTACTCAAGTGATTGAAAACCCAATACCATCCCAATTAAGTTTTTCGTTGAGTTAAATGTTTTAAGTCAGGGTTAGACCAACGTAACAAGATAATAATATCCACATAAGCATGCATCATTAAGATGAAGAAGATAAAGAACATAACCATAATGCGTACAATATCATGCCAAGGTGTGATCATAAGCCAATAAGCATTTTCATGAATATAAGAGCATAAAACACCCATGCGCAACAAAATTTCTAGATTCAATACCACATAAGAATTAGAATGAAAGACCTATTTTAGATTTTTCACTGGACTCGGCCTTCCTCTAGTTCATAGAGAATGTAATCTAGTTTCCAGAACATATTTCGGAAGTGGGATAGCTTTCCTAGATTTTAAGTTATTTAGAAAACACTCCAGCGCTGTCCAGATTCGTCGACCGTTACGAAAATTTGATTTTCTTACAAACCGCTCACTGTTTTTCAATGAAACCAATTTTATTTCAAATCTAACTCCTTAAGGAAGATTTTGACATAACCAGAATAATTTTCTACATTTTTCTAGAAATTTTGAAAGTTGGCTGCGAAAAACATATTCTAAGGCACAATACCCAAAACAAGAAGATTTGTGAGAAAAGAGATCCACTACGGGAAAATTTTCATTTCTTTTGTGATGAAAACATGCTAACTAAAATATTTTAGACTCAGAAAATTTGCTTGAAGGTGTGCCTTTGTAAAGTTTGAGAGAATGGTATGAAAAAAGATAGTTTTGGTACCGAAATGACGGAAAATACAAGAGAGGTAGAATCACGGCTCAACTCTTATCATTTCTAACACAAGTAAATCATCAATAGCACATCTGAAAAAAAATATTTAGAACCCTTAAGAACATGTATTTGAAAAAGGAAAATGAGAGAGAAGTTTCTGTTGTGGCTTACTTGCTAGGCTTGAACAAGATGGCTTCTCCTCTTCCTTTCTCTCCCTCTCAAGACTTCTCTCTTGCTCTCCTTTCTCTCCTCTAGGCCGAATGTGTGTGTGAGTGTGTTGTTTGTGCTTGCCAAGCTAGGGGATGGTGGTATTTATAGTCAAATTTTGGTGTAAAAAGACATAAAGGCCCACTAGTTGGAATGGGATGGAAAAGTTAGGATTTACTTGGAGTCTAATGGAATAGGAGGGATTAGGGAGCTTAATCATGGGATTAGGCAATATCTAGTTGGTCCCTAGTTGAAGTGAAACTAGTATTGGAAACAAAACCCTAGGTCTAGGGGTACTAGGTGTTAGGTTTTCTAGAATACCGTGATTACAATTCTTGAAAATAGGTTCCTTACATCTTCCTAGGGTGGCCGGCCAGTGGGAATGGTGATGGGGCTTATTTTTTATTCAATTTAGGTACTAGGGGCATATCTCCCAATGTATATATATATATAGATCTCTATTTGATTGATGGTACCTATAATATAAAAGTACATGTACTAGTTTTGGGAAAAATTTTGAATTTAAATAAAAAAGTGAGGACTTGGACTTAAATTCATGTATTGGAACCTCACTTATGTAGAATTAAATTAAATTAGGCTAAGGAATCTAATTCAGCTAGGATATTCCTGTTTCGATAAAATAATAAAAAAAAATGCTAACCGACAAGAGTCAAAATAATTCAAGGAACTGAGGGGCTTTAATAAAATAATTCAAACATTAGGGTTTTTAAAGAGAATACATTTTTTAGGGGCCTCACAACCTATCCTCCTTAAAACAATTTCGTCCCCGAAATTCAACTACATACGGCCTTCGAAAAGCTTGGGTAGTTTGCCTTCACCCAATCTTGGCGTTCCGAAGTAGATTCCTCAATTCCCCGATGACGCCATAGCACCTTTACCAAGTGAACGGTTTTGCCTCTAAGGTTCTTCTCTCGACTATCTTGTATTGCTACCAGTCGTTCTTTAAATGTAACATCTCTGTAAAGACTGATTTCTTCCCATTTGAGGATGTGTGATGGGTCGGCGATGTATTTTCTCAACATAGATACATGGAAGACGTTGTGGATCCCTGCTAACTGCAGGGGTAGAGCTAGTCTGTATGCTACTTCGCCCACTCTTTCCAATACGTCAAAAGGCCCAATATATCATGGTGATAGCTTCCCCTTTCTCCCAAAACGTACGATTCCATGCCTAGGTTGCACCTTTAGGAACACGTAGCTGCCTACTTGAAACATCTAGGGCCTTCTCCTTCTATCAGCATAATTCTTTTGACGGCCTTGAGTAGTCCTTAACCGTTGTTGGATCAATTTGACCTTCTCAGTAGTTTTTAGAACAAGTTCAGGTCCTATCAGATTTACATCACCCACTTCAGTCCAACAAATCGGTGATCTACAAGGTCGTCCACATAATGCTTCAAAAGGCGCCATACCGATGCCAGCTTGAAAGCTGTTGTTATAGACGAATTCAATTAAAGGTAGGTGTCATTCCCAACTTCCTTGAAAATCCATTGCGCAAGCTCTCAACATATCTTCGAGTGTCTGGATGGTGCATTCAGATTGTCAATCTGTTTGCGGGTGAAAGGCGGTGCTAAAACATAACTCAGTACCAAGAGCTTCCTGCAGACTTCCCTAAAATCGAGAGGTGAACCGTGGATCACGATCTGACACAGTAGATGCCGGAATTCCCTGTAGTCGAATGATCTTCCTAATGTAGAGTCTGCACATAGACTCTAAAGTGTCAGTCATCTTATAGGGTAAGAATTGTGCTGACTTGGTGAGGCGATCCACTATTACCCATATAGCATCGCGCCCTCTAGGTGACTTAAGCAACCCTGTCACAAAGTTCATCGTCACATACTACCACTTCCATTCGGCTATTGGCAGAGGTTGCAACATTCCCCCTGGTCTTTGATGTTCCGCCTTCAGTTGTTGGCATGCTAGACATTTTGCTACAAATTTAGCCACTTCCTTCTTCATTCCATTCCACCAATACTACCGCTTCAAATCTTGGTACATTTTAGTCCCTCCTGGATGTACTGCAAATGCAGAATGATGACATTCCTTAAGTACCTTTTCTCTAAGCAACCCGTCACTTGGTACAAACAATCTACCTTGGTATCTTAAACTCCCATCGAGGTGAATTACCCAATTGGGCATTGGCTCTCTTGATTCCAGACGTCCCTTGATATAGGCTACCTCTTGATCGTGCTTCTGGGCCTCTATGATCTCATTCATCAACTTAGGCATCACCTTCTGTGCACTAAGACATGCTTTTGTATCTTGAGATTCTACATGGATTCTGAATTCATTGAGTGTCTTAATTATATCCCATTTTTTTGATAGAAATCTTAGCCATCACTCCTCTGCTCTTGCGACTTAGAGCGTCCGCTGCTATATTGGTTTCACCGGGATGATATGAGAGAGTGAACTGGAAATCCTCAAGATACTCCATCCATCGCCTCTATCTCAAGTTAAGGTCCTTCTGAGTAAACAAATACTTCAAACTCTTGTGATCTTTGAAAATCTCAAACTGTTCCCCATACAGGTAACGTCGCCATTGTTTTAGGGCAAAAACTACGGCCGCTAATTCCAAGTCATGTGTGGGGTAGTTGCACTCATGTGGTTTCAACTTCCTAGATCCATACGCGATTACCTTTCCATTTTGTATGAGAACACAACCTAATCCTTCTTTAGACGCATCGCAATACACAGTGTACCCCTCTTCCCGTTCTGGGATGGTCAAAATTGGCGCACTAGTTAACCTGTTCTTTAGCTCTTGGAAGGATTTTTCGCAAGCTTTGTCCCGCTCATACTTTACTCCTTTTTGCGTCAAACGGGTCATTGGTTTAGCTAGTTTAGAGAAATCTTGGATGAACCTCTGGTAATAACCGGCCAATCCTAAGAAATTGCGGATTTCTGACACGATTTTTGGTTATCTCCAATCTAATACTGCCTCCACCTTGGTTGGATCCACCGCAATCCCATTCTCCGATACTACACGCCCTAAAAATTTCACTTCATCCAACCAGAACTCACATTTGCTTGCCTTGGCATATAACTGATTATACCTAAGAACTTGAAGGACAATCCTTAAATGTTGCTTATGGTCTTCTTCAGACTTTGAATATACCAAGATGTCATCAATGAACACTACTACAAGCTGGTCAAGATATGGTCTAAAAATCAGGCTTATGAATACTGCCAGTGCATTGGTTAGTCCGAAGGGCATTACTACAAACTCATAGTGGCCATATCTAGTACGAAAGGCAGTTTTTGGTATATCCTCCTCCTTGACTCGTAGTTGATTGTAACCTGACCTGAGATCGATCTTTGAATAGCACCTTGATCCTCTAAGTTGGTGAAAAAGGTCATCAATCCTTGGAAATGGGTATCAGTTCTTAATCGTGACTCGATTGAGTAGACGGTAATCGATGCTTAGCGTTAACGACCCATCCTTCTTTTTAGCAAACAACACAGGTGCTCCCCATGGCGAAGTACTTGGCCTAATGAATCTTTTCTCGAGCAACTCTTGTAGTTGTGTCTTTAATTCTCGTAATTCTACGGGTGCCATGCGATACGGGGCCATGGATATTGGGGTAGTTCCAGGTTGTAGCTCAATACTAAAGTCTACCTCCCGGGTTAGTGGCAATCCCGATAATTCCGTAGGAAGTACATCTGCATATTTGCATACTACGCGTGGAAGTTATAATTCTCCTTCACCCTCCTCATTTAAAATCAGACTTGCTATCCTACCCGCAAGTTGATCGCGCCACTACATCCTACCTTTCATTAAAGCCGTGGGGTCTTGTTTATCCCCCTTAAACTGAAAACATGCTCCGTTAGATGGGTAAGTCATCTCCTTCTTCTAGTAACTATCAATAATTGTTAAGGTATGAGTAACGAATCTATTTTTAACATGAGGTCGGAGTAGGGTATCTTCATGAAGTTGAGTTTCCTCCCACAAGCTCCAAATCCCCTTGGATCCTACCTCATTCCATTCTGAAGTCAATGTTGTGCCGATTATTTCCACAAAGATGGTAAGACTCCTCCAAAATTTGATTCTTGATAGGGTTGGGGATTTTAGCCACGGTTACTAGTCCATTCTTAAGGTTTCAATTTCCTGGTACCGCATTTCTATTGTTGCTTGCAAGCTCATGTTATTACTTGTCTCGAAGTATGGTCCACCATTTGTTTTTCATTGGGTGGGGGTGAGGCATAAGTCAAAAACTACAGAGGCAATTCCTTATGGGTAAGTTACTAATCTTAAGTTAGAGTTTAATTATCCTAGGGTGCTCACATAGCACAACTGCATGTATACATAACAATAATTACAAGATTCCCAAAATTGAATTGAAGTAGAGACGAAGAATACAAAGCAGTTATGGGTGATAACATCAGGATTAACTGAAATATGGATGAACGGTAGGATGTTATGGTTTTGAACTTCCATGTGATCAAGGTTATAGATGTAGTGACTAAACTAGATATTTAACTTGAAACTGCGTTGGCCATCCGCGTTTCAAACTGAATATCCAAGATTCATCATCGAGTAAAGAAAATGAAATTATTTACAAGAAGCTTGGGCTAAATAAAATACTCAAGGGTCAAAGGAGGTCAGATTTACAAATAGTAATATACAAAAAAGGACTTGATGGACAAGACTTGATGTTGGAAAAGGATGGCATTGAATAAAGGATACGAATACAAGGTGAGGGTATGACAATCGATAGAAGGCGCGTAGAACTAATAGTACCCCCCTACTGCGCGATGTGAGGTCGCACTCAAAGTTAAAACCATTTCACGTTCCTGAAGTAGGTCGTCATGAGTTGAGGTTGGTGTGCTCAAAATTCGAAGAAATTCCCTAAGATAGGTCAAGAAAGGTTCTATTTTTGATGTCTTTTAGTTGATAGAATAGGTAGTGCACTAATATAACATAGTCTGGGCAAGGTAGTCTCTAATCGCAGGTCGAAACGCGTGGGTAAGGGTTGAACCTAGGCTCTGATACCATATTGTGATGCCCCGAATCTACACTAATGGTTGCAGTCAAGGGAGAGTCACTAATGAGTCCTATGGTCAATAACCAAGTAAGATTCCAGATTGCCGGAGGAGTCAAATTTGCCTCCCTTCTAAGTCCGGCTTTCTTAGGCAGCGCACTACCCTTTTGACAGATCTTAAAAGGTATTGACACAAGGTCTTATAAGCAACGATAAGATGTATACATACAAATATTACAATATAAGTACATAGCAACCAGGAATATCCTTAATTTCAAAAGCTCGTTCTATTACATTGCATCCCAAAACGAAAATTTAAATCCTCATATGAGTCTGACAAAATATCAAAATAAATTTCTAACTTTCCTAAGATAGCCAAAAGTCTTCGAAGGTTTCAGGCTGGTCGTCTCCAGCTATAAACACCTCTTCAGCACCTGGCATGATACACCGTGAGCTTTGAATGCCCAGTAAACACACACACACCCCATCCATTTTTCTCCAGTCCAATACACAATCACAAATATAACAGCAAGTAGTAAAGCATGATACTCAATTAAATAAATAGAGGGTTACACGGTTAGATGTTAGTAAACTAGAAATCCCCATAAGAGATTTTGTCCTCCCAACCACAAGAATCGGACGCGGATTATTTAGTATGCCCCCTCTTTTGCTGCTTTGTTGCAAAATTAACCTCAGATGCCTACCAATGGTTATATACCACATAGCGCCAACCGCAGGGCCTCAAAAGAGACTGTAAAATAGGGCCTTGCCCAAATCCCTCCTCACACCAAACCACCTAGGGTCCGAATACAACCGCTCCATTCAAGGATTCCAAAAGCCACTTGCGCAAGACTTTAACTCCCAAATAGGGAACGCATTCCAACAATTATCATCTTTTCATTACTCAAGCGACCAAAAACCCAATACCATCCCAATTAAGTTTTTCGTGGAGTTAAATGTTTTAAGTCAAGGTTAGACCAACGTAACAAGATAATAATATACACATAAGCATGCATCATTAAGATGAAGAAGATAAAGAACATAACCATAATACGTACAATATCATGCCAAGATGTGATCATAAGCTAATAAGCATTTTCATGAATATAAGAACATAAAACACCCATGCACAACAAAATTTCTAGATTCAATACCACATAAGAATTAGAATGAAAGACCTATTTTAGATTTTTCACTAGACTCGGCTTCCTCTGGTTCATAGAGAATTTAATCTAGTTTCCAGAACATATTTCGGAAATGGGATAGCTTTCCTAGATTTTAAGTTATTTAGAAAACACTCCAGCGCTGTCCAGATTCGTCGACCGTTACGAAAATTTGATTTTCTTACAAACCGCTCACTGTTTTTCAATGAAACCAAATTTATTTGAAATCTAACTCCTTAAGGAAGATTTTGACATAACCAGAATAATTTTCTACATTTTTCTAGAAATTTTGAAAGTTGACTGTGAAAAACATATTCTAAGGCACAATACCCAAAACAAGAAGATTTGTGAGAAAAGAGATCCACTACGGGAAAATTTTCATTTCTTTTGTGATGAAAACATGCTAACTAAAATATATTAGACTCAGAAAATTTGCTTGAAGGTGTGCTTTTGTAAAGTTTGAGAAAATGGTATGAAAAAGATAGTTTTGGTACCGAAATGAGAGAAAATACAAGAGAGGGAGAATCACGGCTCAACTCTTATCATTTCTAACACAAGTAACTCATCAATAGCACATCTGAAAAAAAATATTTAGAACCCTTAAGAACATGTATTTGAAAAAGGAAAATGAGAGAGAAGGTTCTGTTGTGGCTTACTTGCTAGGCATGAATAAGATGGCTTCTCCTCTTCCTTTCTCTCCCTCTCAAGACTTCTCTCTTGCTCTCTTTTCTCTCCTCTAGGCCGAATGTGTGTGTGAGTGTGTTGTTTGTGCTTGCGAAGCTAGGGGATGGTGGCATTTATAGTCAAATTTTGGTGTAAAAAGACATAAAGGCCCACTAGTTGGAATGGGATGGAAAAGTTAGGATTTACTTGGAGTCTAATGGAATAGGAGTGATTAGGGAGCTTAATCATGGGATTAGGCAATATCTAGTTGGTCCCTAGTTGAAATGAAACTAGTATTGGAAACAAAACCCTAGGTCTAGGGGTACTAGGTGTTAGGTTTTCTAGAATACCGTGATTACAATTCTTGAAAATAGGTTCCTCACATCTTCCTAGGGTGGCCAGCCATTGTGAAGGGTGATGGGGCTTATTTTTTATTCAATTCAGGTACTAGGGGCATATCTCCCAATGTATATATATATAGATCTCTATTTGATTCATGGTACCTATAATATAAAAGTACATGTACTAGTTTTGGGGAAATTTTTGAATTTAAATAAAGAAGTGAGGGCTTGGACTTAAATTCATGTATTGGAACCTCACTTATGTAGAATTAAATTAAATGAGGCTAAGGTATCTAATTCGGCTAGGATATTCCTATTTTGATAAAATAATAAAAAAAAATGCTAACCGACCAGATTCGAAATAATTCAAGGAACTAAGGGGCTTTAATAAAATAATTCAAACATCTGGGTTTTTAAAGAGAATACATTTTTTAGGGGCCTCATAGTTTTTCTCTCGCAAGCCTCTGTTTGCATAGTTGAACATTTCCAAAACCATTTCGATCCAACTTGCCAAAATTCTACTGAGGTTTACATCAGTAGCCAGCCAGCCACTGGTAGATGCTACCAGCCATGAAGGTGGCTTGCCGGCCATCTATAGTGCACTACCGGCCATGGATGGTGGCCTACCGACCACTGATGCATTGGTTCACCCTACTGCAATAGAGTACAAACAGAGCAAAAAGAGAGTATTCCCACAGATTATTTGCACAACTCACCCCTCCTTTTCATGAACAAATCCAAAGATTCGTGAACTTAAGCCACAAACCACCAGTTCAAGCAATTTCATTGCATGATGGCTTGTGATTCAAGAGGTGCAAATTCAATAAATGAAAAATGAGACGCAAACCTCTTCCCTTTCATGAAAGATCAAGGGAAGAAGTCAACCTTGGAGACTTGGATCATTTCATTACTAACAAGTATGAAATGGTCCAAGTTCTATGTGTTCAGTTAACGTCCGATTGAACACACAACACAACCAAATTATTATCTTGGCTCACTTTTACTAGTCTCAAGTTTTTATTTACACCATTTTACTTACCAACCATCCTTTAATCAAATTAAGCCCAAAAGGTAAATGAAGTCCTCTAAATGGAAAGAAAGCTCAAACCAAAGGTTGTTTTAGCCATGAAAGAGACCTCATGCCGTTGGTAATGAACCCCCAAAGGGATTAAACCATTAAGCACAGAACCTCAATTTCATGCTTTAAACAAGCAAATGCTCTGAACCACTTTCAAAGCAAAAATAAGACCAAGAAAGGAGGGAGGTTGCAGAGATGATTAAGTGCCAAAAATGAATGATAAAAGCATAAACAAATGCTATCAACTCGAACATGAAGGTGTCTAAAGCCTAAAACACCAAGCTTGTGAGGACTATTGCACTACAACCATGCAAAACAAGACTCAACTGACCCAAACAACCCAAAATAGAGCTAAAGTAGTTCAAAATAGAGGCAAAAACATGCTGGAATAAAGCTACATAAAGCTAGAAAATCATGCTAGCACATGGAGTTAACTACGCTAGTAAATAAGACATAAGGAGAGGAGGCTAACCCCTCCAATTTTGGACTTCAAAACATGTTTTTTGCCACTGAAAATACTCTAAAATTCAATGGTTAAAAGCCCGAAAAAAAAGATTTAAATATGGGAAACACAAGTGAAGAAGCCTTACAAACAAGGTACAAAGAATGGGGAACCACCCCCTACCTTAAAATGACTTCAAACCACAAATTTCAGCCCATTTTGACAGAGTTTTTATAGCCCCAAAATAGCCCAAAAACAGTAAAAAAAAAAAAAGATAGGAAAATAAGTATGCAAAGTAAGCTAACAAAGAAAATATTATACCTCTTGGAGAGAAAAGTGATTCTAGGCAACAATTCAAACCAAACGCAACTTGTAGAGCTCCAAGAGGGCCTCAAAGAACCTCAGCTCAAAGGTGAGCAAGTTTGGTTAAGGAAGTCAAGCAAGAGTATAGTGTAAGTAGGCTAATTTGCACAAATTTGCAAGAGAGAGAGAGAGAGAGAGAGAGAAAATTTTGAGTTTTAAATCTTCCAACCTTAAAACATGATAGAGGGCCTCCCTATATATAGAAAAAATGAATTCTATACAAGGAGATCCAGCCCTCCACGTGTGGACAAATGCAAGCATCTGTGCAAACAGCTGGCATAGCTGGCACAAAATATCTGCAGAAAACATTGGTGGCCGGCAAGGCACATCAATGGCTCGTAGACCAGAAGCTCAGGCCGACAGGCCACCAGAGAGTGCAACCTGGAAAGACGAAGGCATGGTCCAAAAATGGGACAAAAAGGATGCATGGTTTGAAAGGCTCAAAGTTGTGGCGTTCCGCCGGGGACTTTGAGTGCTCGACGAGCAATCAGACTTGTCATCGGATGTACCTACAGGAACATCCAAGTCTTGAAGGGCCGTCAAAAATAGGGTGCCTACAGTTGCCCCTCTTTGCCAGAAGTCAGAGTCATGAAATGACGTGGGTGAATGTCAAAGCCTAGAGACGACCCATTTTGACAAGGCCATAAGACTTGGACAAACAATCAAGACAGAAATAAATGGTGGTGCGTGCAGGCTGCCTACGTATCCCTTTGCAAGGAATCAAACAAGCGTAGTTCTGTGGCAAAATGCAAATGGTATGCATGGTGCAAGAACATAACTTATGATCAATGCAACGAGGCTGCGCAATGAAACATTTTAAATGCAAACGCTATGCAAAGAAAATGCCACAGTTAAACAAACTGAAACAAAGAACAGCCATTCCAACTATGAAAAGAAAAGCACACGCCACGCGCAAGAAACACAAACCCAAACTACATTTCATGCAGAAAGGATGCAAGAAAATTATACAAGCTTAACTACGTATCGCACAGGAAAAGCAAAGGGCGACGTAACCATCGAGTACACCTGATGTCTCAGCCGCGGTTCTAACGCGTTGCACGCCGGAGGAGAAAAAGAGGGTGTGAACACCGGGATGCACCTAAATGTTTTTAACCGATTAGAAATCCTAACGGGTTGCACGCGATAGGAGGAAGAGTGGTGTGAACACTGGGCGCACCCGAGTGTTTTTAACCGAAGGGTGGTGTGAACACCGGGACGCACCCCAATATTTTTAACCGAAAGGGGTGGTGTGAACACCGGGATGCACCCGAATGTTTTTAACCGAAAGGGGTGGTGTGAACACCAGGACGCACTCGAATGTTTTTAACCGAAAGGGGTGGTGTGAACACTGGGACGCACCCAAATGTTTTTCACCGAAGGGGGTGGTGTGAACACTGGGAGGCACCCGAATGTTTTTAACCGAAGGGTGGTCTGAACACCGGGCATACCCCAACGTTTTTAACTGAAGGGTTGTTTGAACACCGGGCATACCCGAATGTTTTTAACCGAAGGGTGGTGTGAACACCGAGCGTACCTGAATGTTTTTAACTGAAGGGTGGTGTGAACACAGGGCATACCCGAATGTTTTTAACCAAAGGGTGGTGTGAACACCGGGCGTTCCCGAATGTTTTTAACTGAAACAATCTTAACGCGTCTCATGCGAGAGGAGGAAGAGGGAGAAGGATATGATTCGAAGGACATGAATAATTTAACCTAGAACTCCTCAGAATGAACCGTACATACAATATCGTGCATGTGTAAGAAAAGAGACTTTAACAAATGCAATACAGTAAGAATGCATGTTCTATGCAAGATGAACAGTCAAGATACAATGTTACTGGCAAGTTCTATGCAAGAAACAAAAGCATAAGCATATTCTATGCATGATTGGTAAAGCGGATATAGATTCTATGCATGAAGACGAATTCATATTCCATGCAAGATTCAAGAGCGAACACAAGATGCACATACAATTCCCGTGAGATGCACATCTTTCAACAACATGTGAGAAATGCATGTTCTATGCCACAAAGTGAAGTGCACGTTCCATGCAACAACGAATAAGAAATGCATGTTCTATGCAAGATATCAAAGCATGATTTGAAGAAAACAAACTCAAAGGCAACTTCCGATTCACCTCTTGGAAGAATTACGATGTACTTAAAGGATACACCTCGTTCATGTTGACAAGTGATGAACATCGCGCACCGAAAACATAGTTTTAACCACAGAGACATTCTGAACTCAACAGGGAACAATCCCTTCTCTTCTAGGAAACCAAGGACATAAAACAGCACCAACAACCTAAGGAAAGCTGCAGGGCACCTATCGGCCATGAGGGAAGGCTATCGGCCAAGTGCCGGCCAATAATGGACCTTGCCGGCCATCGATGGCAGATCGAGGGCAAAATAGGCTTTTTGACTCAGGCCTTTAAGTATGAGCCACTGGGGTTCATTTCCTCACTTCCCCTTGTCCGAAAAACATCTCCCTCACTCTGTAGACCTTCCTTCTCTCTAGATTTGCACTTTCTACGCATTTTCCAACGCCCCACGCAAAGTTGATTCGTTAAATCCTCTTTGTTCTCTTCACTTTGAACTGATTGAAACTTGATTTCGGTGCTCCTTTCCCTATTTCCACCATTCTAGGCTTGTTCCCCTCGAGTTTCTCTCGAGTTTTGTGCACTTTTCCCAGCTTTGACTTTTTCCTCCATTTTCTTTCTCCTAGGGTTTGACTTTTTCCATGTTTACCCTTTTTCTTCACTTTTCATCCATTTCACACCTATTTTCAGATAGCAGATGAGGTTCCTCATGACAAGGCTCCTCTGGAGATTCCTCTAGTAGTTTCACCTATGCCGAAGGTAGAGGAGCCGATAGCTGATCTTGAGGCTGACTTAGAGGCGGAGTTTGAGCCTGATGCCGAGCCAGAGCCGCTACCATTGAGGATATGGCCCTTCGACCCGACGAGATATCACCCACAGACACATATACTACCCGCTTCCGGAGGTATCAGATGCTTCACTAAGTTTGCCCGCGGTGCACTGGAGGACCTTTTGTTAAGGGAGCCAGAGTCTCACTTGTTAGCCATTGTCGTCGAAGTAAGAATTCTATTTTTATGTATTTCAGCTTCATGTATTTCTCCCTTTAGTTACTTTCAATTCCTGCACTACCTTACGACTTTGCCATGATCACCGGCTTAGACGTAGGAGGTGATTCGATCCCTATTGACACAGATATGGAGGAGTGAGAGGCAGCCTGGTTCGAGCTGCTAGGGGCATACTGTGATATCCCCATTCCGTAATATGTTAATTGGTCCTTAATATGAGTATGATTATGTGTTTAATATGATTTTGTGTGCCATTATGTGAACATATGTTGTTTTGAATTTCTATCTGTTCACCGTAGGAATATCTGTTTGATTATCTGCTTGGGAAATTAAATTGAAGGCCTTATCGGCCACAGAACCCGAAAACATTGTGATTAGCGTGATTTTTAGAGCCTACGGTGAAATTTAATTGGAAATTGATTCGGATCAGATTAAATTGATGAATTAGTGCCCAATTACCTTATTATTATTATATTGGAATTAGTGGGATTTGTTGTAATAAGGCACTACACCCTCAATTCCCTCTTTAGCTTCATTTTGGCTGATTCTAACCTTCAGAGAGAAGAGAGGGCCGGCTAGAGAGGGAGAGGGTTGAAGTTGATCATTGAAGCTTGAATATTTGAAGGCGAACTCTAGATTTGACCGTAGATTGGAAGAATTAAGCCTCTCGGTAAGTGAATTCATGAGTTTAATGTTGTAAATTGTGGATTCAAGTTTGATTGATGCTCGAGAACATGGATTGGTTTGATTGTAATGAAATTGAGTTGTATTTGTTGAATTTAAAGTCAATAAATGCATGCACGTAGGAAATTATTATGAATTTCCATGTTTGAGCATAAAGTATGTAATCCATGTTGAGTTTTGATTAATGACCACGTATTTGACCATCTCTTCACCAATTAAGTTAAGGATATTGTGTATATTTCACATGCAAGTGCAAATCATGGGAGTTTGAGTCTTGCATGTTTGAATCTAGTGTGTTGGTGATGCGTTTGAGTTAATTTGAGACATGCATGTGATTAAATTGTGAAATTGAGCTTCATTGTGTTGTAATTTGGTGTTTATATCATGTTAGAATATGTATATGTGAAGTTTGAGCCAAAATCATGCATTTGGAACCTTTGAACATCAAATTGAAGCTCAAGAACATGCTCTGGATTTCCAGAATATTGATGTCCGCTCGAGCGGGGATACCGCCGCTCGAGCGTGAAATTCGTATTCCCAGTATTTTCTACAGACATGGTGTCCGCTCGAGCGGGGAAGTTCACGCTCGAGCAGGGAGCCATGTAGAGAGGCCTTCCGCTCGAGCACCAAAGTTCGCGATCGACCATAAATTTGACATATCCAGTACTTTTACAGGCCTCGTGGGTCCGCTCGAGTGTGGAAGTACAGGCTCAAGCAGGGACCCTGTTTTCTGAAATTTTGAAAATGCATTCTATGTTCCATTTTTCGTTCTCTTTCGCTTACAAGCACTCTTAGGCATACATTGAGCATTATAAATGAGTTAAAGAGATAAGAATGAAGCCTAAAGAGGAAAATGTGAATTTAGAACGGATTGAATTGTTTGTGACCCTTTTGCGTTCATGGAATGTGTAGGGTCGAGCTCCAGGGCAAACCAACCAACCGATCACTGTGAGTATTATCTTAACAAAGATATCTGGAATATGTTGTTGTCCAAATTACTTACTTCTATGTAAGTTTTATAAGTTCATTGATTCGATTGCTGATAATGTTGCTATGCCAAATGAATGGGCCAGAGGCCAGTTTGATCTGAATGATAGAGTGAATGGGCCAGAGGCCGTTTTGACATGAATGAATGGGCCAGAGGCCGTTTTGAAAGAATGAATAGATGGGCCACAGGCCGTTTTGACTTGAAGGAATGGGCCAGGGGCCGTTTTGACATGAACGAATGGGCCAGAGGCCGTTTTAACATGAATGAATGGGCCAGAGGCCATTTTGACATGAATGAATGGGCCAAAGCCCGTTTTGACATGAATGAATGGGCCAAAGGCCGTTTTGATACGAATAAATGAATGGACCAAAGGCCAGTTTGACATAAATGAAAATATGAATTGGGCCTAAGGCCGTTTGAAGTATGTTGTTCTACATACCGTTTGTATGACTCCTTTATTTGATATTATTCATTGGACTTTCGCTCACGCTCATTCATGTGTTTGTAAGTGAGTCAAGAGAAGTCCAAAGCCAGCCCCAGTGAAGTGTGTGAGGAACAACAAAGGTTTTGAAGAGTCAGCCTTTGCGTCTCACACACGAGACCCGTTTTCGTCTTTTTGTCATTCTGTTTTATTTTGTCATGTGGGCGAAGTCTTGGAATATGTTGTATATAGTTTTCTTGGGTTGAATTAGACTTATATGATCCTGTATGTACAGAACCTTGTGTAGTACATATTTCGTCGTGAGTTATTAATATGCATATGTATGGTTTATGATGATGTGCCATGTAAGCACAGCTCTATGGACAAAGTTTTAAATTGCTTCCATTTGGCCCCTATTAACTCTGTTAAAATATGTTTGGTATGGTTTGAGGCCATAGGTAATCTCTTGATTACTGGCCAGTTATGTCCTTAACCCACGGGGGCGGGTTTGGATCGTGACGAAGTGGTATCAGAGCACAAGTTAATAACTCTCACACTTGTCCAAAAGAGCAATAAGCGTCTAGAAAAGATCTATGATGCATTCATGTGATAAGTATGAATTTGATAACATCGAGAATGTATCTAAATGTCTCAATGTGAACAACTATGTGTTATAAATTTGTGATTTGCTTGCATTGCAAATTATTTGAATATGTATGCTCTTTAATATATGCATGCCTGTGAATCTTTTGTACAAAGTATAATGTAAATCTAATCAGATGGTGAGAACAAGAGGTGATGAGATATGTGGAGAAGTGGTTTGGAAATACTCTTCTGATCCTGGGGAACGCTCGTAATCCTCTTCTGGTCACCTGAAAACGAATAAACACTCCGGTCGAGGGTGCCAGAATTAGCACTCCGACGGACAAGTCAGTAGCCACACTAAGAAATGCTTGTATTCTAAGTTAAGCACTACAATTCTCACATACCTCTTTCTGGCTAGTGTTCTTCTATTTATATCTTTTTTTCCATAGGCCTCGGGATTAGGTCCATTTCCAACTCATATTCGGCACATCTTATAATAGATCGACCTTCACTCGGCCCCTTGCCTAATCAGCTATTTGGCCGAATAGGGTTGGATTTGAACTGGCAAGCCAATTGTTGAGTGCTTCGAATCTCAACTCTCTGAAATTCAACTATCCGAAATCTCTACGACTCCCTCTTCTTAACCCCCACAATTGCACCCCAAATATTCCACTAACGACAGTTGGTTGGAATGTTTGGTTTCGAACTCGAAGAGTCAGAGCCGAAATTCGGCGACTGACCATATTTCAACGTAGATATCTGTACACACGCTTCCCGGTTATCATTTCAACTTCCTGCCTCTTCGTACATTTCTATTTGTTGTGATTTGAAGTTTCGACGTCTTTTCAAATGCATATATGCTTTTAGACGCCCGTCGCTGGATTGCCTTCCGAACTACCTCTGCAACTTCCTACTCTTCTCTATCTCCTTCACCTCTTGTAAGTTCTCTCATTCTCTACTTTGTTTTTCTTTTGGCTTTGCATAATCCTATTGGCTGGGGGAATGGCGAAACATTTAAAAGATCTCCTCTCACCGGATCAAATTTCTGGCTTCCGACGCCATTTTTCCATTCCTGATGATGTTCGTCTGTCATTTCTGGCAGACGGCACCCTCGATATGGAGAGGGTTGATGAGACCACGATCGTCTTCCCTCTTCTATCAATCGCAGAGGGCGGGGTCCATTTTCCCCTTCACCCTCTCCTTAGGGTCGTGCTTTGCCATTGGGGGTTAATCCCTTCCCAACCCAACGTCAATTTCTATAGGATCGTGATGGGGATTATCGCACTAAATCGCAGCCTTAGGCTTAACCTTGGCATTCTCGCTATTCGGCATTGCTACGCCTTGGCCAAGTCTTCTGGTCGACACGGGCGTTATTTCCTTGGGGCCAAAGACATCAACCATCAACTAGTGACTATGCTTTCCAGCTCTGGGAAGCGAGTCGATGATGTTATGGTCATCGTCCAAGGAAACTGGGAATTTGGTGAAGGTGAGGATCGCCTTGATCGTATTCCTAGATGGAGGGGCGAACCAGGTGGCCAAGTATCTTCTTTTTTTTATTTACTTGTTATATTTATTAAACTTTATTTTTCGGATCTCATGGTTTTTCTTTTGCAGGAAACGATTTGAAGAAAGTCTTGATATCGACCGACGATGCCGTCTTTTCGGAAATCAAGACTGCGCTTAAGTATTTCAGCCGATCGAGTCTCCAGAAGCAGGGGAGGACGGCCCACGTTCTGCTCCGCTATGAGCCGACTTATACAACCTTTTCGGCGGCAGAAAACATTCAAATTCCGAAGGGTGAGGAGTTTCTTATCGCCCTTATATTGATTGATTTTAGAAATTTGAGGCAAACCGGTCGCGAGGGATCAGATTCGGAGTGATCGGAAATAGCTGAGGCCGCCGAGTCAGACCAATCCGAAACTGAGGTTGACGTGGCTTTGAAGTTAGCATTTGAAGAAGCCGGCCTCAATTCGGCTGATCCTCCGTCCACTTCGGGTTGGGAGGACCGTTTGCTTGACAATATTTTTCATGGTCTAAAGGACCTTCCTGACGCATTCCCAGAAGATATGGCTAAGTTGAGCCTCACTAAACTTTCCAAGAAGGCAAACGCAGAAAGGATGGCCGTGCGGCGAAGGGCGAAGAACATTCAGGCAGCCGAATCTCGGTCCCAGACCTCCTAGCCTGTTATTGAGTGGACAGCAAAGAACGGAAGTACCGAGGCAGAACCTTTTGTGCAAGCAAGTGTGGAAGCTGAGCAAAGGGTGGAGAAACGCCCTGCCGATGTCGACGCTGGCTCAGAAGGACGTGCCGACAAACGACGTCGTTTGGAGGAGTCAGATGTGATCGTACCTTTTGTTATCCAGCCCAAGACAAAGAATATGCCGATCTCCTCTGATGCTTCGGTGATCAAAGATCCAGCGGTTGCACTCAGATTGGCAACATCCGTTTCACTACCTGCTGACAAGGCGGCTTTTTGGGCAGAGACGGATCTGGTTATAATTGGGTTGGCCGCGCAATCGGCTCTTTTGGTATATATCTGCACTTTGTCTTTTCTCTTTACGCTAATATTATTTTGTTCTTATCTTCCTGTTTTGCAGGCCGTCGGAAGAATAGCCGACATGGGTCGTCACTATCACGATGCCGTCGAGCTAATTTGCCATTTACAAGCACCGGTTGAGGTCCAAAGGAGTAGAGCGCAGAAGGAGGGTGCCCGTGTCGAGGCCGAGATGGAGAGAGCCCGCAATGCTAAAGAATTGACATCAGTTACCGAAAAAAGGGCGGATGTGAGCGATGACGCGCTGAAATTGGCCTAGGAGGCGATCTCTAAATTGGAGGCTGGGTTGGAAGAGATGAAGGCGGCGAAGGAAACGCCCGACCTGAAGGCTTCCAGCGCATTCAATGTTGGGAAACAATCTTCTTTTGATGAATATGTAGACGAAGTTCCCAAATTTGAGAATTGGGGATTTAGACACGGCTGGCTCAAAGCCCTTGCTGTTGCTGATGTGACATTGCCTACGCCAATTTCATACGAGCAAGTGGATGTTGAGCCGCTGGAGTCTGACTCCGAGGACTAATATGGGCGGCTCTTATTTTTTAGTTTAGGATTTGCATGTAAGTTTCAGCTTTTTACAGCTTTTTGTCTAGTAATTTTTATATGTAAAATGGTTACAATTTGTGGCCAATTTACTTAATGAAGATTCATTTTGTACTTCGCTATTACTCATGAACGGAATTGTTTGGTTGTGGTTTTGGATAAAACGTTTTGTATACTTGCTGACTAGATGATAGGCCGTTTAAAAAGCCAAAATCAATACATGAAGTCTGTGGCACATATCAATCAGCATGGAGCCAAGATGCTCCGCCGTTTAGATTAATAAATCTGCCGTTGCCCCAGCCAGTGCATGGACTTCAAGGCATTCGCCCATAATGGCCATTTAGATAGTTAGGCCGTTTTAACAAGCCAAAAATCAGTACATGAAGTGGCTGTGGCACATATCAATCGGCATGCAACCAAGATGCTCCGCCGGTTAGATTAATAAATCTGCCCTTGCCCCCAGCCAGTGCATGGACTTCAAGGCATTCGCCCATCATGGCCGTTTAGATAGTTAGGTCGTTTTAACAAGCCAAAAATCAGTACATGAAGTGGCTGTGGCACATATCAATTGGCATGGAGCCAAGATGCTCTGCCGGTTAGATTAATAAATCTGCCCTTGCCCCAGCCAGTGCATAGACTTCAAGGCATTCACCTATAATGGATGTTTAGATAGTTAGGCTGTTTTAACAAGCCAAAAATCAGTACATGAAGTGGCTGTGACACATATCAATCGGCACCAGTCATTTGGAGACTGCCAAAAGCATTAATGAAATTGCCTCGGAGTCACTGCATGGCTACAAATAAATGGGGTAAGCTCGCGCCAGTGGCTCCACTAATTCTGATTCAGACTCAATTTGAACTAGCTTGGGGCGAGGGCGAATGTCAAACAGACTGTTCTTTAGTAGCAGAGGAGAGGGACGAACGTTGGCTGAGCTAGATACTACGATGAATCGCAGCGGCGAGCCTGCACATGCAGGAGGAAGGACGTCCAAGGAAAGTGAAAAACGTCAACCTTCAAGTCGTCGAAGCAGATCACCCCGAAGAGAGAAGCATCAACGGGGAAGCTCCCCGCGACCACAACTGAGGAATGAGTCAGACGCGACGCCACGACCTTTGAGTTTTGCGGTGTTCGTGGGGAATAAATCGATGACTGAGGTAGATTCCATCGTCAATGATCCGGGTGTAGCGGTCAAGTTCGCTCGACAGATCTTTCCATCGGAAGTCCAACAATCGAGGGTTGGACGACGAGATTTCGAAGTGTTTCGAGAAGAAATTTAGGGGGCGGTGAAGGGGCTGTACACCCCCTACGAAGTCAGCAAGCATCTGCGCGCCGCGCGGCGGAAGATAGAGAAAATTGACAAGCGAGTCCGCAGTTCGGAGGCTCGTGCGGAGAAGGCGGAGGGCGAGCTTAGAGAGCTTGGGAAGGTTAAAGTCGCCGATCCACATGCGGCGGGTCAACCTAACCCGATTGTGGACGAGAGGGTGACCCAACGGCTATTGAGTCATGCCATCGCCGATCGAGATACGACAGGCATGATTGTCGTAGCAAATGCGAGGGCCAAGGGTTACAAGGAGGGTTTCCATGCTGGCCGGAAAGTCGGGATCGAAAAAATGAAAGAGACACTTGCTGAGGAGGTCTGCCGATGCAAGAATCGCGGCTTTAAGCATGGTTGGCTTGCGGCTCTTCAGCCCGCGAAGGATCTCCAAGCGAAGGGTGTCGATTTCAACTTATGCGAGCTGGACCATCGTGATCGTTTGCCCTTCTCCACCTTTGAATTTAAAAAGAGCGATGATGAGGGAGACGCCGAATAAAAATATTCGTTATAAATGTTAAAACACGGATCGCGTCTAAGATTATGTAATTATTGTTGGGTCGAATAAAAAAGCATTTTATTTTCAGTGTTTTGTTATAAGTTTTGCTTGGCACACGCATACTTGCTTGTGTTTTATTAGATAAATGTTTAAATAAACGTATTCCAGACGATTGAATGGACATTATTGTGTTACAAACGACCCGAAGGGTACATTGATCAGCCCAAAGACGTCATTCGCCGATTGGGCTTTGAATCTGGAGACTTGAATTGGCCAATCGTGACATCCACGAAGGGCGCTCCGAATCCTGGAGGCTTTATCGGCCCAAAGACGTCATTCACCGATGGGGCTCCGAATCTGAAGACTTGAATTTGGCCAATCGTGATATCCACGACGGGTGCTCCGAATCTGGAGCATTTTTCAGCCCAAAGGCGTCATGCGCCGATGGGGCGCCGAATCTGGAGACTTTCATTGGCCAATCGTGATATCTACGAAGGGCGCTCCGAATCTGGAGGCTTTATCGGCCCAAAGACGCCATTTGCTGATGGGGCTCCGAATCCAGAGACTTGAATTTGGCCAATCGTGATAGCCACAAAGGGCGCTCCGAATGCGGAGGCTTTATCGGCCCAAAGACGTCATTCGCCGATGGGGCTCAGAATCCGGAGACTTGAATTTGGCCAATCGTGATATCCACGAGAGGCGCTCCTAATCCGGAGGCTTTATTGGCCCAAAGACGTCATTCGTCGATGGGGCTCCAAATCCGGAGACTTGAATTTGGCCAGTCGTGATATCCACGAAGGGCGCTCCGAATCTAGAGGCTTTATCGGCACATCTTTGAACTAGATTCTATAGTAGGTGAATGGGAATCTTTGTATTACAGAAAAACAGATGTACATAGCAAACAGTTCGGAACAAGCATCATGTCCCACAAGTCGAGTTAATGATAAAATTTGCGTAAATACGTGGAATTCCAGGGTCGCGGCATACTCCTTCCTGACATGTCTTTGAGCCGATATGCCCCTACTCCGGCGATTGAATCAATCTGGTAGGGGCCGTCCCAGTTAGGACCCAATTTTCCATCGGTCGGTTTCCTGTCAGCTGGAAGCACCTTCTTCAGGACCAATTCTCCTGGTGTGCAGCGGCGCAGCTGAACCCGTTCATTATATGACTTTGCCAGCTGCTGCTGGTACCGTGCCATGGACACAAGGGCTCGGTCTCTTCGTTCTTCGATTAGAATCAAATCCAAAGCCAGCATCATGTCGTTTCGGCCCGTATTAAAAACTTGCGACTTGAGTGTCGGGTGGCCGATCTCCAGGGGTAAGATTGTCAGGGTTCCAAAGCATAGGGCAAACGGGGTTTCTCCAATCGATCTTCTCGGTGTAGTTCGATGAGCTCACAGTACACTCGGCAATTCTTCGACCCATTTTCCTTTGGCTTTTTCCAGCCTTTTCTTGATGCCGTCCAAGATGGATTTATTAGAGGCTTCGGCTTGGCTATTGCTTTAGGGGTAAGCCGGCGTAGAAAAGTAAGGCCGAATACCATATTTACTGCACAGCTCTCGGTATACGCCATAATCAAACTGGGTGCCGTTGTTTGAGATAAGAGCTCTGGGAATGCCGAATCGTGTTATGATGTTCCTCCACACAAAGCGCTTAACGTCAGCATCTCGAATGTGTGTTAATGCCTCCGCTTCGACCCATTTCGTGAAGTAATCAATTGCGACGATCTGGTATCGCTTGTTCCCTGGGGCCCTCGGTAATGGTCCTACAATATCAAGCCCTCACTAGGCGAACGGCCAAGAACTGGTGATAGAGTTCAACTCTTTAGCGGGCAGATGGTTTAACGGGGAGAATTTCTAGCACTATTCACACTTTTTTGCATAACACTCGGCGTCCGCTCTCATTTTCGGCCAATAATACCCATGCGTTATAGCTCGATGGACCATAGAGCGTCTGCTAGAATGGGCTCCACAACTGCCTTTGTGTATCTCAGTCAAAAGCTCTTCGACTTTGTCCGAGTGCACACATTCCAAATATGGGCTGGAGAGTGACTTTTTATAAAGCCTTCCTTGCGGATCTAGGTAGTATCGCATGGCTTTGTTTCGCAGCTTTTGTGCTTCTTTCTTATCCTCTGGGAGCTGTCCAGAAGTTAGGAATGCAACAATGGGATCCATCCAACTTAGTGCAGATTCGACAACGTTGATTTGGACTTCCTTCGGAGGGCCAATGCTTGGCTCTGGGATGAATCCTACTTCAATGGTCCGTTTAACCTCTGAGTTGATTGCGGAGGCTAGGCAAGCCAAGGCATCTGCATGGGTGTTCTGGTCGCGTGTTATCTGGTTCAACTCATGATGGTCAAATTTTGCCAACAGGGAATTGGCCGTTTTCATGTAGGCCGCCATATGGTCGTTTCTGCCTGCGTATTCCCCCTTTAGCTGATTGATCACCAATTTTGAGTCACAAAATACAAGCAGACGACGAGCACCTAGAGTATGCGCATTCCGCAAATCGGCTAAAAGGGCTTCGTATTCGGCTTCGTTATTTGATGCTTCGAAGCCGAGCTTGACGGCCTGCTCAATTATTACGCCATCGGGGGTCATGATTACAACTCCAGCTCCGCTGCCCCGTTGATTGGACGATCCATCACAGTACAACTGCCAGATGTCCACAACATAAATTCTCCAGTTCGACTTCGGTCGAATTTCATCTGACTTGAAGTTGGTGACATCAGACTTGAAGTTAGCAAGGCCCCCAGTGAATTCGGCGACGAAGTCGGCAAACACCTATCCCTTGATTGAGGTTCTGGGTGGAAATTGAATATCTTACTAGCCAAGTTCCAGAGCCCACTTTGAAACACGTCCAGATGCTTCCGCACTGCGTAGCACTGATCGGAGGGGATAATATGTTAGCACCTCACACTAGGGCTAGGATAAGCTTTTCTAGTGGAAAGTAGTGTGTTTCAGCGTCAACCATTGCCTTGCTCACATAATATACTGGCCGCTACTCCCCCAGCTCTTCCTTTATCAATACGGCGCTGACGGATCGATCAGAAACTGCCAGGTACAAAATGAGCGGGTAAGCCAGCAGAGGGTGTTGTCAGGAGTGGTACTGAGCAGAGGTAGGTCTTCAGGCCGTTGAAAGCAGCTTCGCACTCGGTGGACCATTCAAAGGCCTTGCCCTGCCATAGTGTATGAAAGAATTGTCGGCAGCGATCTGTGGACCGGCTTATAAACCTGTTGAGTGCAGCAGCCATCCCCATTAACTTTTGGACCTCTTTTACTGAACGAGGGGAGCTGAGCTCCAGGATTGCTGTGATTTGCCTTGGGTTGGCTTCGATTCCTCTGTGGTTGACAATGTAGCCTAAAAATTTGCTAGAGCCGATTCCAAATGCACATTTGAAAGCGTTCAACTTCATTCCATATTTGCATAGGATGGCGAATGTCTCTTCCAGATCGGCTATATGATTCTGCTCTTCTTTGGATTTGACCACTATATCGTCAATGTACACTTCCATAGTTTTGTCGAGTTTCTCCTTGAACATGGTGGTGATCAGTCTCTGGTAGGTTGCCCCCGTATTCTTCAACCCAAAAGGCATTACCTTATAGTAATAGGTTCCTCTTGGGGTGAGGAATGCGGTTTTCTCTTGGTCCTCCGGATGCATAACGATTTGATGATAACCTCTATAGGCATCAAGGAAGCTCATACGCTGATGGCGCGCCATAGCATCTACCAGCTAGTCTATCCTGGGAAGAGGAAAACAATCCTCTAGGCAGGCTTTGTTTAGGTCGGTGAAGTCGACGCATACGCGCCATGTCCCATTTTTCTTCTTCACCACCACCGTATTAGAGAGCCATGTAGGGTAGGTCACTTCCCTAATTGCTCCAGCGTCAAGCAGCCTATCAACCTCCTCAACAACGGTGGCAGTGTGCTCGGCGGCTAACCGCCGGCTTTTCTGAATGATCGGCTTACACTTAGGATCGACATTCAAATGGTGCTGTGAAACTGACGGATCTATACCCGGCATCTCATAAGGAGTCCATGCAAAGATATCGAGGTTGCTGAGTAGGAAAGATATTAGCTGCCATTTGTCGGCCTAATTCAAGGAGGTGCCGATCATGAAGAACTTGTCAGGGCTTTTATCGATTTGAACTTGTTCTAAGTCTTCCGTTGCCTTCTCATTTGGAGGCCGCCCAACATTGTCGAGGCTTTCTCGATCCGACAACTCAATAAAATTCACATGTAGTTCCTTTAGTGTTTCTCAGCAAGGAGATAACATGTTTTGCCGATTTCTGGGAGACACGGATTTGCTCAATACAGCGTTCTGCCGGAAAGTAGAGCAGCTGATGATAGGTGCTAGGGACGGCTCGCATAGTATGCAACCAGGATCACCCCATGATGAGATTATACGGCGACAGCAACTTGACGACCAAGAATCCCACATCCACTGTTCGGGTACCTACTCGTACGGGAAGTCTGATTTTTCCCAACGTGTAAGGGGCCAAAGAGAGATCGGATTCGGAGAAGCCAAGTTTGGTAAATGTCTTGTAGTACATAATCTCCGATGTGCTCCCCAGATCAATGAGTACGCGCTCAATGGTCAATCGGTTCACGCGCAACTCGATTACCAGGGGATTAATGTGGGGCAATGTTACTCCGACCAAATCTGAATCATCGAAAGTGATAACCTCGGCTTCATGGGGCCGTTTAGCCGAAGTGAGTTGCTCTTGAGGGTTAGACTTTCACTGAATTACGTGCACCGCCGATGACATTGCCAGGCTGTATATCATGTGGATCACGCGGAGCGAACGTAAATCCTGTGCCAAGGCTATTGCTTGGGTTGGTTTGTCTTTTCGGACATACTATTGTAACTAGCCATCTTGTACCAATTTACCGTCGTACAGGGTGAATGACAGTGCTTTGAATTTCTTGGGTAGCACTGCCTTTGCAATCCATCATGGAAAAGGATCGGCTTGATCGTCATCCGAGTAGTTTCTTCTTCACTTACGCCTTGTACAGGGACTCTCTTCAGAAGAACTGGCAATGTCAGATCGTCCCTTCTTCTTGAGCTCCAAGGATAATGAGTCGGAGTTGCTATCAGTATCTTGTTGTCGGGCTCGTGGCCAGCGGCCCTCACGGGTCGTTCTGGGCCTTGATATGCAGCTTGTTTGAACTTCGCCACCTCCAAGGCCAAATCCTGATGGAGATGTTCGTTCTCTGCAATCATGTTCTCCAATCTTTGTTCGTTTTTCTTTGCTTGTTCCAGGATCACTTGCATTGCATCGTGCTCTGAAGTCGAGGGTGAGGCGAAGTTCAAGACACGTCTTGCGGCGAAAGCCTATGTTCCAAGCATGGTTGTTGGAGTGGTTGCATCTTGTGGTATAGGGTCGACAGTGACTGTTAGAGGATCCTCCGTCACGCTCGCCATGGATATGCTTGAGTATTCCCACAGACGGCGCCAATTGTGGAGAAGTGGTTTGGAAATACTCTTATGATCCTGGGGAATGCTTGTGATCCTCTTTTGCTCACCCGAAAAAGGAATAAACACTCCAGTCAGGGGTGCCGGAATTAGCACTTCGACGGACAAGTTAGTAGCCACACTCAGAAATGCTTGTATTCTAAGTTAAGCACTACAATTCTCACATACCTCTTTCTGACTGGTGTTCTTCTATTTATACCTTTTTTTTCCATGGGCCTCAGGATTAGGTCCAGTTCCAACTCATATTCGGCACATCTTATAATAGACCGACCCTCACTCGGCCCCATGCCTAATCGGCTATTTGGCTGAATAGGGTTAGATTTGAACTGGCGAGCCAATTGCCGAGTGCTTCGAATCTCGACTCTCCAAAATTCAACTATCCGGAATCTCTACGACTCCCTCTTCTCAGCCCCCACAAGATAGAAGAGTCGTCTACTGCCAGAATAGACAGAATGGAGAGATTGATTCAGGAAATGGCAGAAACATTGACACAACAACAGGAATGGCAACAACAGTGGCAGCAACCACATCCTCCACCTCCACCTCCGGCACCTCCTGTGCCAGATAATCAGAATGATGATCGGATAATAGCTCTCACCAATGAATTCAAGAAAATGAAGCCACCATAGTTCTATGGTGGATTAGATCCGTTGAAAGCCGAAGCATGGGTCCTCGGCATTGAGAAATTATTTGAAGTGTTCCCATGTTCGAAGACACAGAAAGTACTTCTAGCCACTTTTACGCTAGAAGACGAAGCAAGAAGATGGTGGATGTTGATGCGTGAGAATCATAGAGATTTTGACTGGGTGAAATTTTTGGAGATCTTCTATGACAAGTACTTACCACAGTGTGTTCGGGATAAGAAAGTGTCAGAGTTCATGGAGCTTAGAAAAGACAGTATGGCTGTAGCCGAGTATGAGGCCAAATTCACTGAATTGGCCAGGTTTGCACCACATGTGATTGATACAGATTACAAGAAAGCAAGGCATTTTGAAGGTGGGCTTCGCAGCGACATCTTAGAAAGGGTGAATGTCTTGAAGCTGGAAACCTACATTGGTGGTACTAGGCAGGGCCATAATATCAGTGGCTCACATAGCCAGACAGGCTAAGCCAACAACTGACTGGAAAAGTAACAAAAGACAAGGCTTCTTCTCAAAGAAGAAATTTTCGAAAAAGCAAAATACAGGCTCCTCAAATACTTCATATTCTTCCTGAGACACAACTCCCATGTGCAATATTTGTAGCAGAAAGCACCGTGGAGTTTGTTACCGTGTGTCAGGAGCCTATTTCAAATGTGGGAAACAAGGGCATATGGCCTGAGATTGTAATCAGAATGGTGGAAAGCTAGCTGCTAGCTTAACTGCATCAATCCCGAAACCGGGAAATACTATGAGACCTGCTACCACCAGGGATACCGTGAAACAGGGGAGAGTTTTTGCGCTTGTTCCGGGCGATACACAGAATGCCAACGCAATTGTCTCAGATACCATTTCTATATGTAATCAGGATGCCTTTACGTTAATTGACTCTGGATGAACACACTCATTTGTAACATGTGCATTTGCATCTAGACTGAATAGACCTTTAGAATTACTGCCATATCTGCTATGTGTGTCTGCTCCATCGGGGGAATCTGTATTGTGAGAATCTATATACCGGTTTTGTGATATGCATGTTGAGGATGCTATCCTATATGTAGATTTGTTACCCTTGAACTTTAGGCATTTCGATGTAATTTTGGGCATGGATTGGTTGACCAAATATTGTGCCACCATTGATTGTGTGACAAAGCAGGTTGTGTTTAAACCACCAAAACATAAAGAGATTGTGTTTGTGGGTAATGGGGTAGTGCCTCCACCTTATTTGATATCTGCAATGAAAGCATGCAAACTGATCAGGAAAGGGTGTCAGGGTTAATTGTGTTATGTGTTGTCTGAACAATCTGTGAATGTTGAATTGAACAGTATCCCTATACTTAGAGAATTTCCAGATGTGTTTCCAAATGAATTACCAGGGGAATTGTTAGATAGGCAGATAGAGTTTACTATTGAAACTATGCTAGGCACCCAGCCCAATTCTAAAACTCCCTACAGAATGGCTACTACTGAAATGAAAGAATTGAAAGAACAGTTGCAAGACCTGCTTGACAAGGGGTTTATTCGACCTAGCACTTCGCCTTGGGGTGCACCAGTATTATTTGTGAAAAAGAAGGATGGAACGCTATGCCTGTGTATCGATTATCGGGAATTGAACAAGGTAACAGTAAAGAACAAATATCCCCTACCCCGTATTGATGACTTATTTGACCAGTTACAGGGATCACAGGTGTTTTCTAAGATTGATTTGAGGTCCGGGCATCATCAACTGAAAGAAAAGGCAAAGGATGTTGTGAAAACCGCATTCAGAATGAGGTATAGACATTTTGAGTTTCTTGTTATGCCATTTGGAGTGACTAATGCTCCAGCTGCATTTATGGACTTAATGAACTGAATTTTTAAAACCTACCTTGATGAATTTGTTGTGGTTTTTATTGATGACATTTTGATATATTCTAAAGATAGACTTGAACATGAACATCATTTGAGAACTGTCCTACAAATACTTCGGGAAAGAAAACTATTTGCTAAACTAAAGAAATGTGAGTTTTGGTTGGATGAAGTTATTTTCTTAGGGCATGTGATGACCAAGGAAGGAATTTCAGTGGACCCACAGAAAATAGAGGCAACTGTGAATTGGCCTACACCGGCAAATGTGACAGAAGTCCGCAGCTTCATGGGCTTAGACGGGTATTACAGGAGGTTTGTGAAAAACTTTTCAAAGATAGTTGTACCTCTTACCCAGTTGACATGCAAAGGGCAATCATTTGAATGGAATGACGATAGAGAAGCTGCCTTTCATGAACTGAAAACGAGATTGACCACTTCACCAGTACTGACATTGCCCATAGGTACGGAAAATTTTGTAATTTTCAGTGATGCGTCTTTTAAAGGTTTGGGTTGTGTATTAATGCAGAACAAAAAAGTTATTGCTTACACCTCCCGACAGTTGAGACCGCACGAGAAAAACTACCCCACACATGACTTAGAATTGGCCGCAGTTGTTTTTGTTTTGAAAATCTGGCGGCATTATTTGTATGGGGCAAAGTGTGAAGTCTACATGGATCACAAAAGTTTGAAATACTTCTTTACGCAGAAGGAGTTAAACATGCGACAGAGGAGATTGCTTGAACTGATAAAAGACTACGATCTTGAAATCCAGTACCACCCCGGCAAGGCTAATACAGTTGCTGATGCCTTGAGTAGAAAATCAACGTGGAGTATGGCTTGTTTGCTTACTGAACAGAAAGAGATCTTGCAAGATTTTGAGAAGTCTGAAATTGAAGTGGTAATGTGTGAACAGGGCGGATTGATAGCCACTATTATAGCCGCTATCATTGATGAAATCAAACAGAAACAGAAAAAGGATGAATTCCTCAAGAAGGTGATAAATGAATTTGAGACAAGTCCAAAAGCAGAGTTTGGTGTTGTAAATGAAGTGTTGAGATTTCGGAACCGAATGTGTGTCCCAGACATTCCGGGACTAAAGAAGAGGATTTTAGATGAAGCCCACAAATCAGCGTTTGCTATGCATCCGGGTAACAATAAAATATATCGGGATTTGAAACAGACCTATTGGTGGCCTAAGATGAAGAAAGAGATTGCAGAATATGTATCCAAATGTCTTCAGTGTCAACAAGTTAAAGCTGAACATCAGAAACCAGGCGGTCTAGTGTAACCTCTCCCTATTCCTGAATAGAAGTGGGAGCATGTGACTACGGATTTTGTTGTTCGCCTACCTCAGACTTCTCGAGGTATGGATTCTATTTGGGTTGTAGTAGATAGACTGACTAAATCTGCACATTTTCTGCCTGTCAAAACTACATTTAATGCTTATAGATTGGCTACTATTTATGTTGATGAGATCGTCCGTTTACACAGAGTTTTGATATCTATTCTGTCGGACAGAGATCCAAAATTTGTATCTAGATTATGGAAGAGTTTGCAGGAAGCTATGGGGACGGAACTAAGGTTCAGTATTGCATTCCACCCACAGACAGATGGGCAATCAGAACGAACAATACAAACATTGGAAGATATGCTTCAGATGTGTGCTTTGGATTTTCAGGGGAGTTGGGAAGACTATTTGCCACTTGCAGAATTTGCTTATAATAACAGCTTCCACGCCAGCATCGGTATGGCACCATATGAGGCTTTGTATGGTAGAAGATGTAGATCACCAAATTGTTGGTCAGAGGTCGGGGATAGAGCTTTACTTGGGCCTGAAATTGTGCAAACTCCTTCTGAGAAAATCAAAACTATTCGGCAAAGGCTCAAAACAGCTCAAGACCGACAAAAGAACTATGTAGACGTTCGAAGAAGACCTCTTGAGTATGAGGTCGGTGACCACGTGTTTATCCGTGTGTCCCCAATGAAAGGCCAAGTCAGGTTTGGAAAGAAGGGCAAGTTGTCGCCCTGTTACATTGGGCCATTTTAGATTCTGGAAAGGCTTGGCCCAGTTGCCTATAGAGTTGCTTCGCCACCGGGATTTGAACAAATCCATAATGTGTTTCACGTGTCGATGTTGAGGGGTTACCTCCGAGACCCGTTTCATGTAATTGATTATCACCGGGTAGCTATTGATGAAAATATAGAGTATGCCGAATGGCCGGAGCGAATCTTCGATCGGCAAGTGAAACAGTTGAGGAGCAAGTCCATCCCAATGGTGAAAGTGGAATGGAAAGAACACTATGGGACGGATCCTACATGGGAAAAAGAGGAGGAAATGCGACTACGCTATCCACATTTGTTTCCCGACGAAGGTAAAATAAGTTTGGAGGACCAAACTTCCTAGAGGGGGAAGACTGTGATATCCCTGTTCCGTAATATGTTAATTGGTCCTTAATATGAGTATGATTATGTGTTTAATATGATTTTGTGTGCCATTATGTGAAAATATGTAATTTTTAATTTCTATCTGTTCATTATAGGAATATCTGTTTGATTATCTGCTTGGGAAATTAAATTGAAGGCCTTATCGGCCACAGAATCCAAAATTGATTGCGCCATTGTGATTAGCGTGATTTTTACAGCCTACGGTGAAATTTAATTGCAAATTGATTCGGATCAGATTAAATTGATTAAATTGATGAATTAGTGCCCAATTACTATATTATTATTATATTGGAATTAGTGGGATTTGTTGTAATAAGGCACTACACCCTCAATTCCCTCTTTAGCTTCATTTTTGCTGATTCTAACCTTAAGAGAGAAGAGAGGGCTGGCTAGAGAGGGAGAGGGTTGAAATTGATCATTGAAGCTTGAATATTTGAAGGCAAACTCTAGATTTGGCCGTAGATTGGAAGAATTGATCCTCTAGGTAAGTGATTTCATGAGTTTAATGTTGTAAATTGTGGATTCAAGTTTGATTGATGGTCAAGAACATGAATTGGTTTGATTATAAGGAAATTGAGTTGTATTTGTTGAATTTAAAGTCAATAGATGCATGCTTGTAGGAAATTACTATGAATTTCCATGTTTGAGCATAAAGTATGTAATCCATGTTGAGTTTTGATTAATGACCATGTATTTGACCATCTCTTCACCAATTAAGTTGAGGATATTGTGTATATTTCACATGCAAGTGCAAATCATGGGAGTTTGAGTCTTCCATGTTTGAATCTAGTGTGTTGGTGATGGGTTTGAGTTAATTTGAGACATGCATGTGATTAAATTGTGAAATTGAGCTTCATTGTGTTGTAATTTGGTGTTTATACCATGCTAGAATATGTATATGTGAAGTTTGACCCAAAATCATGCATTTGGAACCTTTGAACATCAAATTGAAGCTCAAGAACATGTTTTGGATTTTCCAGAATTTTGATGTTCGCTCGAGCGGGGATACCGCCGCTCGAGCGTGAAATTCGTATTCCTAGTATTTTCTGCAGACATGGTGTCCACTCGAGCGGGGAGCCATGTAGAGAGGCCTTCCACTCGAGCGATCGAGCGTAAATTTGACATATCCAGTACTTTTGCAGGGCTCCTGGGTCCGCTCGAGCGGGAAAGTACACGCTCAAGCGGGGACCCTATTTTCTGAAATTTTGAAAATGTATTCTATGTTCTGTTTTTCGTTCTCTTTCGCTTGCAAGCACTCTGAGGCATACATTGAGCATTATAAATGAGTTAAAGAGATAAGAATGAAGCCTAAAGAGGAAAATGTTAATTTAGAACGGATTGAATTGTTTGTGACCCTTTTGTGCTCATGGAATATGTAGGGTTGAGCTCCAGGGTAAACCAACCCACCGATCACTGTGAGTCATATCTTAACATAGATATCTGGAATATGTTGTTGTCCAAATTACTTACTTCTATGTAAGTTTTATAAGTTCGTTGATTCGATTGGTGGACAATGTTGCTACGCCAAATGAATGGGCCAGAGGCCAATTTGATCTGAATGATAGAGTGAATGGGCCAAAGGCCATTTTGACAAGAATGAATGGATGGGCCAGAGGCCGTTTTGATATGAACGAATGGACCAGAGGCCGTTTTGGCATGAATGAATGGGCCAGAGGCCGTTTTGACATGAATGAATGGGCCAAAGGCCGTTTTGACATAAATGAAAATATGAATTGGGCCTAAGGCCGTTTGAAGTATGTTGTTCTACATACCGTTTGTATAACTCCTTTATTTGATTTTATTCATTGGGCTTTCGCTCACGCTCATTCACGTGTTTATAGTTGAGCCAAGAGAAGTCCAAACCCAGTCTTAGTGAAGTCTGTGAGGAATAACAAAGGTTTTGAAGAGTCAGCCCTTGCGTCTCACGCACGAGACTTGTCTTCGTCTTTTTGTCATTATGTTTTATTTTGTCATGTGGGCGAAGTCTTGGGATATGTTGTATATAGTTTTCTTGGATTACTAAGACTTATAAGATCCTGTATGTACAGAACCTTGTGTAGTACATATTTTGTTGTGAGTTATTAATATGCATATGTATGATTTTTGATGATGTGCCATGTAAGCACAGCTCTTGGACAAAGTTTTAAATTACTTCTGTTTGGCCCCCATTAACTCTGTTAAAATACGTTTGGCTTGGTTTGAGGCCGTAGGTAATCTCATGATTACTGGCCGGTTATGTCCTTAACCCACGGGGGCGGATTTGGGTCGTGACACATACCCACCCATATACCAGGCGGGGATGGTGAGATATACTTGGTTCGCAAAGCGATTTAGAGGGACCAAGGCCGAGATGGTAGAGGAGACCAAGTAGTATGCCAGGGGCTTCCTGATGTTCGTCTTTGGTACCACCTTGTTTTCGAACAGGTAGAATACCGTTGGCCTGTATTTGCTGAGCGCCTTTGTGACCCTTTCTTGGGCCCGTTTCTACAGTTGGGGTGAAGCTGGCCTTGCCACGCTATATGGATATATGAGCTCTACCTCTCGTCTTCAGGGAGACTTAATTGGAGGCTACTGGCGAGCCTGGAAGGAACACATCTCAGTTCCCTCTTTGCACTTTATATTCACTTTACAATTTCTGCTTTACATCTATTTCAATACATGCTTTCTGCTTTGCATTTTTTGTCTCTGCTCAAACACTATTCATACACTATGCTTTCTGTTTTGCACTTTCTGTATCTGCTGGATACTGTACTGATCACATACCACTGCATTTTCCTTGCAGCTATGGGTACACGCATACTTCTCGACTCTTCCCTTGGAGCCTGTGGTGGAGCTTCCGTTGATGGTACCCTATTCACGGATATACGATGGTCAGCTTCGCCATAGGACCCGTGAGCCTTTCATATTCTTCAGGTGGTACTTTGACACAGTAGGCGCGTATGAGGCACTCCGGAACACAATCATCTCATTTTGAAACTATTCACTTAGCAACTGACAGCAACTAATAATCTGTATAACTTATGTTTGCAGATCACATGGCAACCATGGGCCTTAATGCCAGGGGGGTGCGGGACCAATTTGCCGACGCCTAGGCCGTCTCTCGTTACCACAATCTGCTTGAGGGTCCAGTTGTCGGGCCTGGTTCTTAGGTGAGCGCTTCACGTACCAGATTATGGGTGTACCAGACCTAGTCGTCCCGATGGCTTCACCAGAGTCCATACGATCCACAGAGAGCCTATCCGTTGAGGAGGTCATCCAATTCATGGTGGGCCTCGACGTTGACTTTGCAGATTTCATTTTGACACACCTGATGCCACCCCTAACGGGTGTTCATGGAGATGAGGAGGTGGGGCCTCCTGCCGCGAGAGTGTGGCACAGAGTGACCCGGGTGAACAGGGCCCAAGGCAGAGGGGCTTCCCGAGTGGGGCGGAGGGTTGATTGGCCAGAGCTCCCTACCACGCTGACTTGCTGGTGACACACGGGGGAGGCCTACCAGGTCCCGATTAAGCCCACAATGGCTAGTCATGAGCTTGTCGGGGTCCGAGGCCTAACTCTGGTATGAACTACACTTTAGCACTTGCACTCTATATTTCATTTCAGATATATCTACGGCAAATACTAGTCATTCAAATACATTTGCAGGCACCAATAAAGTATATATGAGGTGCCCTCGAGCTGATAGCCTTGCTGCTGGAGATGATACAGTGGAGAGAGACGTTGCTCAGCCTCTGTGGTGTTCAGGTAATTTCTTCGGTTTTACATTCCAGGCATCAACTTTCCACTGACACACTAACGTAGACATTTCAACTGAAAACTTCCCAAACTACACTAATACATTGCATTGATAGACCACATCTGACATACTGTGCTTGCATACGGTGTCCACACATTGTATCTGACTTCTGATATAATCATTATGCATACACTGTATCTGACTTCTACATATTTTCATTCGGCGTATTATGCTTGCCTCTGATACACATGCTGTAACTAATACGCGACAACTGTCTTTCCAGGACCTACCTATGTCGATGATGCCAGCGGCAGCTACAGCACCTGCACCAGTAGTACCTCCTCCGGCAGCAAGGAGAAGAGAGAGATAGATTCTCGCGCAAGACCGAGGCAGAGCCAAAGGCAACCGAGGTGGGAGCGGCCCTTCAGAGCCCATTCTGAGTGATGATGATACTGAGACGAGCGACTCTGAGGAGGCAGTGAGTCAGCATTTTGAGTCATTTGAGAGTAGAGATGATGACGCTGGCTCGGGTTCCGAGAGCGGAGATGGCTCCGGTTCAGACTCTGGTCCATATTCAGACAGTGTCTTTGACGGAGACAGCGCCCCAGAGTCCTTTTCTCTGAGGAAAAGAACAAAGAGGGCTTCTCAGGCCTAAGGCGACCAGCGCTGAATTTTTGTATTTTTTGCTTAGTTTCTTTTTGTTTATGGTTTTAGCGCAGTATATAGCTTCAGACATGTTTCATTTGTTTTGAAACTTGTACTGCACTTTTTTTAAAAACAACCATGATCAGAATGAAAACCAGTTTTTTATTTTGAAAAAGTGTTGTATTTTGCATCATGAGCACCGCATTGCATGAAAATGACATTTAATTTGATAATGAAAACTAAATACTTGTATTCACATAACGGTTTTAATCAGGTAATGAACCGACCAACAACTGAAATGAAAAGCAATATACAACTTGATAAACAACACAACAACAACTCGATAAACTAAAACAACACAAATACAACTCGATAAGCAAAACAAAACGAATAGAACTCAACAAACATGCTAAAGCCCGAAAAGACTCAAAACAAGACTCTAAACACAAAAAGAATAGGACAAAACACTTGCTTTCAGCACTTTCCAGCACAAAGAAGCATAGTATGTTAGTGTGAGAGACTACTAGCCATGAGTGGTGATTGCCGGCCATGTGTCGGCCATGTAAGGTGGTTTGCCGGCCAACAATGCCCTTTGCCGGCCATCAATGAGCCTTATCGACCATCGATTTTCAAGACCGCCAGATTGTTGGCACCTGGCTTCCACTCATTGCCTTATCTTCTACAAAAGGTTAGACCTCGTAGTTTCTTCATTTCAGCTACAAATTCTTCACAAATGCAGTCGTTTTTCACCAAAAACCTCTCGAATTGGATTGCGACTTTGGATGGCTAAAAAAATGTGAATTTCTGGGGTTTCTGCATAAATGCCCTTTTCCCGCTGAGCCGTTCTCCACCTTGTTTTCCGTTCCTTCATGCTGCAACTAGATGTTGGAACCTGATTACACAAGTGTTTAGCTTTGGGGGACAAGAGATATGCCGACAATCGAGAAATTCCAAATGTTAATAGAATCCCAGCACGACGAGGAAATCATACCTCAATCTTGTTTTGGCCACATCCAAGCCTTGGGAAGGATGTGCAGACTTACTTTACACGAGGCACAATCCTTGGTTCACAATGGATAGCTAGACATTCCTAGTCTGATTCATTGATTTTTTGAAGTGAGTGACCGAAGTAATCTTCTTTGGCGAGGTTTTAGGCAACACGCCCTTTGCTTGTGTATGCTGCCACATTTCCTTCTTGCCCCTAGTTTCGGAGGGTCTAGCATTCGGCTAGTTGAAATGGTGCAAGGCCTGAAAAAGGGCAAGAGTTCTATTGGCTTGACATTAGCCGAGACTTTGATGGGCTTAGACACTGTAGACACCCAATTTTTGACTAACCTTAAGACTCAGGCGTCATCGATTGAGCGCTTGATGTGCGCGCATGTTTGTGCTCGTTTCGGGTTTCTGAAGTTTTCGGCTGAGTGCCTTGCCTTCGGGCCTCTGAACTCTGTGTCTTGGCTTGGTTTGTGGACCATGCCTTGTTGACCTTGCCTGGAGGTAGAGAGAGGTCTTGTAGACCACTTTTTGTAGTCGTAGACTACTTTTTCCTCTTGTAGACCACTTTTTGCGCCCGTAGACTAGTTTTCGAGGCTTCCGGCTGCGTGCCTTGTCCCGCGGACTCTTGTCTTGCATCCTTTTTGGATTGTTTTTGGCACAAACCTTGTTTTCCTTGCTTGAAGGGTGGAATAAGGGGTGTTGACCAGTTTCTCTCCCTGAAGACCACTATTCTTCCTTGCCAGCCAATTTTCTAGTCGGCCAGTTGGTCTTGGTGTTCTTTAGACCACCAAAAGTGGTCGGCAGCCATGCCACCACCTTCCTTTCTTTGTGCAGACTAGCTTTCCCCCCTTGCCGACCATTTGGTCTCCTTGCAGACCACTTTCTCTGGTCGGCCAACCAGTGCAAGTAGCTGGCCGACCACTTCAACTGGTCAACAGCTTTCCTGCACTTTCTGCAGATATTTTCCATGCCAGCTGTGCCAGCTGTTGGGCACAGAAATCATCCTTCATACACGTCTATAGAGGGATTGATTCAAGCTTCAAGCTTGCTCAACAAGCTTGATACACACTTTTCTATAAAAGGGAACCTCCTCCCTCTTGTCTTAGGTTCAGAAATTTACATCGGAGCAATACATAAACTTATATCTCTATATTGCTCCTTTCTCTTCATATTTGTGCTTCAAAGTGCCATTTCTTCACACTTTTGCACAAAAACACATAGTGAAACACTTTTGCTTTTGAGCTGAGGCACCTTGAAGCTGGTTTTGGAGTTTTTTGGATTGCTTGTGGTCCAAAAAAGTTGCTGGAGTTCCTCCTTTGAAGTTGTTCTTCAAGGGTGAGTTTCTAACCCCTTAAAGCTTTGTTTTTGGTTAAGCCTTTGGGCCCCTTTGCATGCTGATTTAGGCCTAACTTTAAACTGCAAAAAGTTCTGATTTTAAGTGCTTAAAATGTTTGTTTAAGGCTTCTTTGGTGTTGGGGGTGGTCTACTCCCTTGCATGCCTTATTTGCTAGGCTTTTGAGCCATCACTTTAGGCCTTTGTGATCACCTTTATTTGGCCTCTTCACCACTGAATTCTAGAGGAATTTTAGTGGTGGAAAGTGTGTTTTGAGGTCTTAAATAGGAGGGGGTTGTCCCCCCTCCTCTTCTCTTGTTTGCTTGTGTTGATGGCTCATCAAAAGAGCATGTAGTTCTATCTTCTTGAGGCTTTGTTTGAGCACTTTTTTGTGACCTTTTAGACTTGTCATGACTCTGTTTTGTCTATCTTGGTCACCCCTTGCATGTTTCTTGTATGTGTAGTGTAATCCTGCTTGTGGCTCATCAAAGTAGCATGTTTGTTAAGCTTGTTTTGGCTCCATCTTAGCATGTCCTAGGCAATATTTCAGCATGTTATAGCTCTGTCTAGGGTTGGTTTGATAGCCTCTTGCATACTCCTTGCACTTGTAATGCAATTCCACTAAACTTGCTTAACATGCATCATGCTTTGGACCATCATTCTAGCATGTTTTTTGGCTCTATTCCAGCAAGCTTTTACTCATGTTTTACAATGCTTAAGCTTTGTTTTATGTTGTTTTGGTCATGCATGCCTTGCTTTGTATAGCCATAGTGCATTCTAGCTCACAAGCTTTGAGTTTCCAAGTCACTAGCATGCATTGTTTGGGCTATTTGCATGATTTAGCATCATTTGACATGTGATTTCAGTGCATGTATTATGGTCATACTCTCTCATGTTTCGTTCTTTCAATGCTTTGGAGGGTTGGTGCTTTATGCCTGAAACATGAGCCATTATGTATGCCATCTTGCCTAAGCTTGTGGGCTATCATTTTAGTGTATTTTTGGTCTTGTTTTTCCATGCCATAACTCTGATTTTTGTTAGTGAAGTAATCGCATGCTTGGTTTTGGTAGGTGTAGTGTAATCCTTCTTATTGGCCTTGCATACTCCATGCTTCATGCCTCTAATTCTAGCATGTGTTAGCTCTAATCCATGCATGTTTGAGCATTGTTTTGACATGCTTTGGGACTATTTCAGGTGTCCTTGGCCTTTTGGGGCTAGCTTTGTATAGCTATAGTGCAAGTGTCTATGCTAGTTTTAAGCTTTGAGCCTCCTAGCATGCTTCATTTGTGACATGTGAATAATTTGGCATCATTTAACATGATATTTCAAAGCATATAGCATTGCCACGTTCTCACTTCTTTCACTCTTTGAGTGCTTTTAAGGGTTATGCCTTTGTGCCTCACTTATGGCCTAACTTGTATGCATGCATGCCTAGTCTTTTGAGCTCCCATCCCAGCATGTTTTGGTCTTTGTTTTTACCAATTTGAGCTCTGTCTATAATTGTCTCAATCATTTGTGCCATGTATTGCATGCCTCTTGTGTAGTCCCCTTTAGTAGCCTTGTGCCTTAGGCCCTCTAGGATGCTATGCTTGTGTTGTTTGAATGATTTGGCATCATTTCATACATGATTTTAGTGCATATAGTGTTATCACACTTCCATGTTTGTCACTTCTTAATCATGTTTGAGGGTTGTGCACTTATGCTTAGTTCATGGGCCATTCCACGAGCATGCATTATCTTGCTTTTCATGCCATCATTTCAGAGTATTTTGATCATAATCTTGGCATGCATGAGGTCTATTTGAGGCTGGTTTGGTCCATTGAGCATTGTATCACATAGCCCTTGTGTTGCATCCTTCACTAGCTTTCATGCTTAAGGACTCCCACTTGACATGCTCATGTTGCATTACATTGTGTTTGGCATGCTTGAGCTAGATTGCATATGTTTAGATTGAGCGTTAATCCAAACATGAGAAACGAGGGACGTTTCATACTTGAAGTGATGGAACGTACCTCATTTCTCAGTCGCCGACCCTCTTGATCATGCATGATAGAGGTTAAGGCTTTTATGTGTTATTTCTGCATTCATTGTGCAAACTTGGCTTCTCGGCCATTGTGCATTGCGACGCTCGATTGGTGGCGCGAGAGTCGAGAACCACACTCCCTTGAGCTTAAGAAATGATAAGGAGGGTGGTTGTGCACACATACTTTGCAAATACATTGCCGTGCCCCTTTTTATTCTCTATTGCAGCAAAATGGAGCTTGGGCAGAATTTCCAGTCGAAAGACCAGAAAAAGTAGCTGGCCGACCACTTTTTCTGGTCTGCAGCATGTGTAAGTGGTCTACAGGTGGTCTACACCACCATTAAGTGGTTGGCAACCTTCCAGGAGGTCTCCAAGTTGAGGTAGAAGCTATCTGGAGGCTTGTGCAGTGTTCTGAGATCAAATGCAAACAGAGGCAAGTTGGGGCATAGCGATGGATTTGCGAGCGAAGTGACCAAGCATCCCGAGGCTCCTCTTTTACTACTTTACATAGTTATTTTGCTTAGCAAGCTTATGCTTTTGTTTTGTACTTAATTAGTTGATGTGCTTAGCTAATCAATTTGTGTTGTAATAACTAATTAGTTAACTAGGATTAGTTAATTAGTTGTGACTTGTAATAATTAGTTTAATTAACTTAAATTAGCTAGTTAGCTTATTATTCGGACCCTCCGTCAAGAGGGAAAATTTTGTAATAAGTGTGCATGTGTGTGTTGCATGTCTTCCAACCGCCATTTTCTTTGTCCCTTTTATTTAACCGCTTTCGATGGTTAGTTTAGGGTCATTTTCAATTAGCATCCTTATGCTTCGCATGCGTGCATCATTCATCTGTTTTGCATGCACTGGGCTTGGCGCATCATACAAACTGCATTGTATTTCAATACCAATTTGAATACATGTTATCAAGTTGCATTCACATGACATCTTAGAATAGCCGAGCCTATCTTAATTACATTTTGCATGTGTTGCATTAGGGATTCTTGACATAGCTAGGATCATGCATGGATTACTAACTAGCTTTTTTTTTTTACTCGGAGTACATTGTAAGTGTTTACGCTTTACCATCCTTGCATGTGTGTAAGTGACTGCCATGACAGCATGCTTGCCATAAGGCTACCTGCTTAAGTGATATAACTGCATGAATGCCTGTGGATGAAGGCTTCATTACTTAAATTGGAATGATTCATCAAAATGTTTGTTTTAAGCCCACTTGAGAGTGGCAAATCATGTTTTCTAAGCCCACTTGAGGGTGGCATATCCGCGACTTAGCCTACTTGCGAGTAGCACCTTCAAACAATTTTCAAACAAACAAACATGAGATATTTTGTTCCAACTTGAGCGATTTAGTCTATACTTGTATGCTGTGCACATCATATAGTAAAGCTAGCTAATAAACTGAAATATGAACACATGTGTTTTCAAAAACAACATATTATGTTAGTAGAAGCCGATCTTTTGATCGAGTGAGCGGGGGTGCTCATTTCAGGACCTTTCCCTCTTGTACCCAAGTTCCCAAGCCGAGCCAACTTTGGTGATGACGGACATGTGGCCTAAGGCACGAGTCAGGGTTTCCTAAACTTTCCAAAATAAAAATATTTAGGTGGCGACTCTGAAATCTGGCAAAGCAGTTCATGTTTGGCACTTCTTCTTTAAAATCAATTTTCTAAAACGATTTACCAGATTTGGACTCTTTGGTAATTTATTAGTCTCACATTGCACTTTATGAGATTAGATTTAGAACCGTGACGAGAGTCTGAACTGTAGTAGCTATGAACACAATTCGCACCCTCGTGCACGGAGCAGAGTTCGGGCGGTCTATAGTTTCTGGTGACTCCACTAGGATTTAGAGAACTTGACTCGTGCATTGGTGCGCCTAGGACACCGTGCTTGCCATCTGCTATTCCTGTGCCAGAGGCTTGCTCGGAAAAATGTGCCATAAGGTTGATCGGTTGCGGGCTCTGCCACGATGGGAACACAAACCTTGGTTTTCACCGAAGCACCCTTTTTGACCATTCGACCTAGTTGCATAACGGAATCCGTAGTGACCATTCCAAACTAGGACAGGTTGCTTACCCGTTTGTAGGATGTTTGAAACCGCTGTGTGCGTAGTGAAACCCTAGCTCCTGACAAGATAGGACAGGGAAAACCCTACCCCTCCATAGGGGTGTTTTGGCTCTTACTTGCTTGGTATGTGCTGTCAGAGTGCGTCTTTGCAGGTTATATGTATCAGTTGCAAGTCCGATTATCGGCCTGAGGGTATCAGTTTACAAGCAGAATTTTGGGGCAGAATTCAGTAGAGAGCACAGTCATTCAGCAACGCTCATATCTGTTTCGGGGAAATCAGGCTGAGGTGTTGTCTGTTTTCTCTTTTGCAGGGTAGTCCTGGAACCGTAGCTTCAGAAGGCTCTGATATCCCCCAGGTTCATTGGACTTGTGTTGATAGACTTTGTCAGGTCAGAGATTCAGTTCAAGGGCAATCAGTGTTCGTTCGCCAGAGGCAGGGTAAAAAGGCCAGTGAGGCACAGATCGCCTGTTCAGCAGTTACCAGATCAGCAGTCCTTATCCATCTCACCTATGCGCAGTTGGGCTGAGATATTTGCTTCCACCTCAGAAAGGGGATACACACTTGTTCAGTCAAATCTGCAGTATTCAATTAATATGGAGGACATAATGCGTCAGCTCCAAGAAACCGTGCAGGCTATGCAACCGGATGCTGCCCGCCAGGCAAAGGTTACTGCGCGTCAGGCAGAAGTGGTAGCTCAATAGGCAGAGTTGATTGCCAGGCTTTAGCAGCAGCATCCACCACAACAAGCCGAAGCATCTGCTTCCCATCCGCCCACACCCCCACCTAGGGTTTTGAGAACCGGGGAGACCGCAAAAGTCCAGGAAAATATGGACGTCCTAACGGGGCCAGTTCCACCACCAATCCTACCCCAACTGTCCAAAGCATCGACTAATCTAGTGGACTCACCATCTGACTTTGAGGTGGATCCAACAGCACTGAAAGTGAGTAAGCTAGAAAAGCTATTCAAAAGAGCTCAAGGCGTTAATTCCATTCCGAACATAGAGGATGGATACACCGACTCAGCGGTGACATTGTTGGACCGGTTCAAGATGCCACATATCAACCGCTTCAATGGCTCTGGAGACCCAATGGTGCACCTCCACCTGTTTTCTGATGTCCTGAGGCCAATGGGTTTGACCATAGCCCAGAAGCAGTCACTATTCGGCCGAACCATGTCTAGGATAGCCGCAATCTGGTATACGAAATTGGACAACTCTGTGAAACAAAATTGGAAAGAGATGGCTGAGGCCTTCGTTGCTCAATACTCCTACAACACACAGATCAAGGTCACAACTCGTGATCTTGAAGTCATCTGCTAAGAGCCAAAGGAGGGTTTTTTACAGCTTGTGACGAGATGGAGAGCAAAGGCCTCAATGGTGACTACAAGGCCTTCCGACAAAGACCAGATAAGGATAGTTGTGCGGAACCTGCAGCCTAAGTTGATGCAAAAAATGATCGTCTTACCCCTTCCCACCTTTGCGGACCTACACGAGATTAGGATACAGATTGAAGACGCAATGAAACAAGGTCTGATTGACCACGAAAGGGAGTCACTCAAGAAGGGTTATACACGCAGTTCGAATGCTACCACCGGTGGTGATGCAGCTGCAAGATCTTCTGAGGTGGGCATGGTTACCACCACCACACCAAAAACAGCCACCCCATTCACCGGTGAGTCCGGAACCAGCTCACAAACAACCAAATATCCACCCCGAGGCAAGAGGGTATTTACCCCACTTTATATGCCTTTGTCAAAAGCTCTAAAGATCCTACTCAGGAAAGGACATCTGAAACCGTTGGAACAACGGCCTCTACCCGATCCTCTCCCTCCAAAGCATGACTCGGCTAAATACTGTGCCTTCCATCAATAAACCGGTCATGACACTGACAGTTGCTTTGATCTTCGCCATGATATACAAGATCTGTTTGACAACAAGGTCATCGCTGCACCAGTCTTGCAAAGTCTACCGGCACTGGATCAGTGAACTTGGGGGATAATGTGATGTGATCGGAGATGAACCACCTGCGGATGGTGCTCAGTTTACTCCAGATGTGATGGATGGCACGCACTGTTTTGAGCATTTGTGAATGCTGTTTATTTTACTTTCTGACTTAGGTATTGGCTTAGTCTTCTTATGTTGTATTGAGTCAGTCTTTTTGTGCTGAGTCAGTCGAGTATGTCTTGTTGTATCGAGTCAGTCCTGTTTTGTTAAAGTCGGGTGATTTCGAGGGTGTTACCTCGGGCATCATTTGCTTGTTTTGTGTTTGTCTTCTATACTCTTTTGAGTCTGTTTCTGCCATGGGGCCAGTTGCGCCAGGAGATCTAAATGAAATGGCAGTGCTTTCACCTACTTTTTTGTGCCTTGAAATCGTTGCATTGACCTAAGTTTTTCAAAACTTTTTGAACATTGTGATGAAAACAAAGAGGGTGGAATTCCTCGGGTTTTTCAAAATTTGAGCAATTGAGAGAAAGAGAGGCGTGCTAAGCCCTTAATGAATGAGATCATGTTTGTTAACATGAGTACGGAGAAGGATCCTGGCTTGATCCAGATTGGTTCTACATTGTCTTCAACGCGAGCGATTAGTCGCTTTCTTGAAAGATTTAAAAATATATTTTGCGTGGTCCTGCGAAGACCTGTGTGGAATCGTTCTTGAGATTGTGCAGCATAGGATCATTCTCAGCTTCGAGACTCATCCCCTTTTTGCTTTCAAACCTTGAACTTGGATTCAGAATGTTCAATGGTCAACCACAAAGGAGGCCCGCCAAGCCAAAGTTGAAACAGCCCTCGAACTAGGGGCAAGAAAGTCAGATCAAGAAGATCAGATGTTATCAAAAGAAGATTGCAAAGCTAGATCAGAAGCAGCCCTTGAACTAGGGGCTAAAATGCCAAATGCGCTCGAAGAGTCAAAAATTGGGACATTTCTCAAGCTAACGAAGAACGGCAAGAATGCCAAATCCCAGAAGGGAGGAAAGAAGAAAGTATTGTTGAAGGACAACCGAGTTCCTATCTACAACACTGGGGGCAACTTCAACCCCTATTGGATGGACTTTTACATCATCAACAAACAGCAGTCATTCTCTTGGATTCAGATGGCTTCGAGATCTCAAACCAATCAACATGGACAAAGTTACACATTTATCCTTGAGAGGCTCGCTGGGCTGAAAACCTGGAAGGATGACCCAGGCAAAAGTTAAAGCAAAGAAAAGAACAAAAATGAAAAAATGAAGAAAATGAAAAAAGAAAAAAAAGAAAAAAAGAAAAGAAATGGAAAAAAGAAAAGAAAAGAATGAAATGAAAAGAAGAACATAGCTCGTAAGGTGGAAAACCCGAAAGGGCGGCCTTAGCGAAAGATAGAGCGCAAAAGAAGAGGTTAATACCCGAGTGTACCTTAACCCGGAACTACGTCAGGCTTGATTCCCATGTTTGGGATATGTATTCATTCTAAAGTCCTGCCATAAACACTTCCAAATCGACTATGTCCATGTAATGGTTCTGATCATCTTTGTCTTCTCTATATCCGAGAGTTCGGTTGTGATCATCACTTTGAGGATTGATTACAGTGCGTTGTGGTGCCATTCAGACAAAGGGCAACTTTCCGTGGCCGTGCAGTGCATTTTAGGCAAGGGGCAATTTTCCATTGTTTTGGATCTGAGGTTGTGCATCTCAAGAGTAAATTATGTGTTGGTCGCGCAATGGCCATTTGCAAAAATAGATTTTGAGAGTTTTTAATGAAGTTGACTAATTCTCTCGAAAATTATTCCATTTCTCCAAAACTGGACCATTTCTTGGACCCAAAAAAGGAAAATTTTCAGTGCTCATAGCCTAACTTGCATGATTTCAAATCAAAAAGTTGAACAAATATGTTAATCTAACTCTCATATTGGTCAAAATTGTTTTAGTAGAAAGCCAAAACAAAAAATGGTCAAAATGATAAACTAGGGGCATAGTTTGAGTCAGGTGTTCTGTCTTTTCCCCATTGTCAACATACTTGCCAGAAAAGGCACTCTACTTGCCAGAAAAGGGGACAACTGAAGCTAACAGCAAAAGGCCGAAAGCTCTCTCATCCTCCGAGCAGCGAGGTATCAAGTCAAGTGCGAAGCACAAACTGGAAAAGGAGCAGGATATTCCACTCCCTTATTCAAAATGGTCTGGTCACATCCGAACTGGCCAAGGGCATCATCAACCGATGCCAGCTGCAGATTTGCTACACACCCAGTTGTAGCGTAACCCCTCTGTGGGAAAGTTCACTGTTGTGAGCAGAAGAAGAAGAATCTAGCGGAATGCTAGGGGCAAGAGCCCGCAACTTCCTGTTTATCCATCAACCACCTAGGGGAGGGATAAAAAAGAAGAGAGATTGAAGAATAGAGAGATGTGCGTAGAGAGAAAAGTGAGAAAGGGGTTTTTCTGAAAAACAGAGATTGAGTGCCAGAGTGATGTGAGAATCACAAATGAGAAAGGGTGGGAAACAATACCTGAAGAAACTGGGCTCCCTGTCAACCAAGAGGTCTCTTGCCTTTGGAACACATCTGAGTGTCGTATATGTTGTTTTTGTTTGTCTCGATTTTTGTTTTGAGTCGTTTCAAGTGTCAATAGATGTGTTTAGGTTGTTTTACCTTTGTTTTTCCTTTGTTGAGTCGTGGTGCACTGTGGTCAGTCGTAGGCTCAATACCCGGTTAAAAAACTCATTTCTCAATTTCAATTTCAAGTTGTTTTGTGCTCGGAGTGCTGTGCTATTCTCCACATTTGTACAAAACAGGATTTGTTCTTTCATAAAACTGCAAGGTTCAACCCAGGACATGTGAGAACAGTAAAACCAGGACCTATCTGAAGCTATATAGGTTCCAGACTGCAAAGCAAAAGAAAAGAGGGAAAATCGGAGCATCTGAGTTTGTTTCAGATTCCGGGATCGTACTCCGAATGTAGCCCTTCACGCCTTGTTAATGGTCCGAAGTATGAGTGTGCCTCTACTTCAAGCTTAAGCCTGCTTCAAAGCCAGAATGGTGATTAAAAGTGCTCTCCCTGAGCACCGTCCCTGCCAGAGGTATCTTGGCTGTGTTTGCAATGAGTTCCTAGTAGACCAACTGCAACGGTGGAAACTAAAGTTTGAATGGCTGATGCCTAGAACGCAAAGGTTTGGAATTTTCGAGACTAAAGTCTGGTTTAAATACCCAGGGGTGTATCCTCGGCTTGAAATCTATATGGAAGCCCCATAGATTGAGATAGCATGTGTATGCACCTCAATTCTGGATACTGAACCAACCTAGCATGTCACCCCGTTGGAGAATAAGGAAAATTGTGAATATGGCCAGGAAGAAAAGTGGCATCCAAAGTGTTCTACGTGAAGAATCTTTGTCGGCATTTCAAAACCTTTATACTGTGAGTTAAAGGAAAGAGTTCGAAGAACGCAAGGTAAGAGTTCGAAGAACGCAAGGGGAGATCCCCGACAGAGTAGAGCAGTTCATCGCCACTCACCCCTTGAGGTGCTTTCTAAAGTGCCGCTATGTTTGTTTATTGCATTCCTTGAACATCATGCATTGTATTGCATTGTACCTATCAAGTTTCTGTCTCATTCATGCACGATATTGTATGTGCGGTTCATTTGAAGCTGGCGCAACCAAGCGATATTGGATGTGCAGTTCATTCAGAGAAGTTCCGTTTAAAATTGATTATGTTTTGTGTATCTATCGCACATATTCACTTTTGTGTGTCTATCACACATGTTCTCCTTTAGTGTATCTATCGCACATGTTCTCCTTTAGTGTATCTATCACACATGTTCACTTAGTGTATCTATCACACTTCGTTCACTTAGTGTATCTATCACACATGTTCACTTAGTGTATCTATCACACTTCATTCTCCTTTTGTGTATCTATCACACTTCGTTCACCTTAGTGTATCTATCACACTTTCTTCACTTAGTGTATCTATCACACTTCGTTCACCTTAGTGTATCTATCACACTTCGTTCACTTTTGTGTATATATCACACATGCTCACTTAGTGTATCTATCACACTTTGTTCACTTAGTGTATCTATCACACTTTGTTCACCTTTTGTGTATCCATCACACATTCTCACCTTTGTGTATCTATCACACTTTGCTCGCTTTGTGTATCTATCACACGTTCGCTTTGTGTATTATCACACACGTTCACTTTGTGTATCTATCGCACATGTTCACTTAGTGTATCTATCACACTTCGTTCACCTTAGTGTATCTATCACACTCTCTTCACTTAGTGTATCTATCACACTTCGTTCACTTTAGTGTACCTATCACACTTTCTTCACTTAGTGTATCTATGACACTTTCTTCACTTAGTGTATTTATCACACTTTCTTCATTTTGTGTATCTATCGCAGATGTTCACTTAGTGTATCTATCACACTTCGTTCACCTTGGTGTATCTATCACACTCTCTTCACTTAGTGTATCTATCACACTTTGTTCACTTTAGTGTATCTATCACACTTTCTTCACTTAGTGTATCTATCACACTTTGTTCACTTAGTGTATGTATCACACTTTGTTCATTTTGTGTATCTATCGCACAGGTTCACTTAGTGTATCTATCACACTTCGTTTACCTTTAGTGTATATGTCACACTCTCTTCACTTGGTGTATCTATCACACTTCATTCACTTTTGTGTATCTATCACACTTTCTTCACTTAGTGTATCTATCACACTTCGTTCACTTTTGTGTATCTATCACACTTGTTCATTTAGTGTATCTATCACACTCTCTTCACTTAGTGTATCTATCACACACTTGCTTTGTTCATTTAGTGTATCTATCACGCTTTCTTCACTTTGTTCACTGAGTGCATCTATCACACATGCTCACTTAGTGTATCTATCACACTTTGTTCACTTAGTGTATCTATTACACTTTGTTCACCTTTTGTGTATCCATCACACATGTTCACCTTTGTGTATCTATCACACGTTCGCTTTTTGTATCTATCACACACGTTCACTTTGTGTATCTATCACACTTTGCTCACTTTGTGTATTTATCACATGTTCGCTTTGTGTATCTATCACACTTTGCTCATTTTGTGTATCTATCACACACGTTCACTTTGTGTATCTATCACACTTTGCTCACTTTGTGTATCTATCACAGGTTCGCTTTGTGTATCTATCACAGGTTTGCTTTGTGTATCTACCACACTTTGCTCACTTTGTGTATCTATCACATGTTCGCTTCGGGTATCTATCACACTATGCTGACTTTGTGTATCTATCACATGTTTGCTTTGTGTATCTATCACACTTCGTTTGCCTTGTGTATCTAGCGCACATGTTCGCTAAGATTGTATAATTTTCTTACATCCTTTCTACGTGAAATGTTCTTTGACTTGTGAGTCTCATGCGCAGCGTGTTTGTGTGTTTGTGTTTCTCATGTGTGAGATTACCACACCATGTAGGTCTGCTTAAATTGTTGTATTTATTTTGCATAAATGCTCTTTACATTCCTCTTTGCATAATCATAAGTTATGTTCGGCATTGTGCATGTCATTTGCATTTTGCCCCTACCTACTGGAGCATCTCTTTGTTATCTTGCCTGTTTGTCTAAGTCTTTGGCCTTGTCAAAAATGGGTCGTCTCTAGGCTTTGACATTCACTACTGTCACTTCTTGACTTCTGAGTTCTGTCAAAGAGGGACAACTATAGACACCCCATTTTTTACAGATCTTAAGACTCAGACGTCATCGATTGAGCACTCGATGATCGCGCATGTTTGTGCTCATTTCGAGTTTCTGAAGTTTTCGGCTGAGTGCCTTGCCTCCGGACCTCTGAGCTCTTTCTGTCTTAGCTTGGTTTGTGGACCATGCCTTGTTGACCTTTCCTGGAGGGAGAGAGAAGTCTTGTAGACCAGTTTTTGTAGTCGTAGACTACTTTTCCCTCTCGTAGACCACTTTTTGTGCCCGTAGACTAGTTTTCGAGGCTTCTGGCTGCGTGCCTTGTCCCGCGGACTCTTGTCTTGCATCCTTTTTGGTTTGTTTTTGGCACAAACCTTATTTTCCTTGCTTGGAGGGTGGAATAAGGGGTGTTGACCAGTTTCTCTGCCAGAAAACCACTTTTCTTCCCTGGCAGCCAGTTTTCTGGTTGGCCAGCTGGTCTTGGTGGTCTTTGGACCACCAAAAGTGGTCGGCAGCCATGCCACCACCTGCCTTTTTTTGTGCAGACTAGCTTTCCCCCCTTGCCGACCACTTGGTCTCCTTGCAGACCACTTTCTCTGGTCGGCCGACCAGTGCAAGTAGCTGACCGACCACTTTAACTGGTCGGCAGATATTTTCCATGCCAATTGTGCCAGCTATTGGGCACAGAAAGCATCCTCCATACATTGTATGGAGGGATTAATTCAAGCTTCAAGCTTGATACATGCTTTTCTATAAAAGGGAACCTCCTCCCTCTTGTCTCAGGTTCAGAAATTTGCATTGGAGCTATACATACACTTCTATCTCTATATTGCTCCTTTCTCTTCATATTTGTGCTTCAAAGTGCCATTTCTTCACAGTTTTGCACAAAAAAAAATAGTGAAACACCTTTGCTTTGGAGCTGAGGCACCTTGAAGCTAGTTTTGGAGTTTTTGGATTGCTTTTGGTCCAAAAAAGTTGCTGGAGTTGCAGCTTTGAAGTTCTTCAAGGGTGAGTTTTAACCCCTTAAACCTTTGTTTTTGGTTAAGCCTTTGGCCCTCTTTGCATGCTAATTTAGGCCTAACTTTAAACTACAAAAAGTTCTAATTTTAAGTGCTTGAAATGTTTGTTTAAGGCTTCTTTGGTGTTGGGAGTGGTCTACTCCCTTGCATGCCTTATTTGCTAGGCTTTTGAGCCATCACTTTAGGCCTTTGTGATCACCTTTATTTGGCCTCTTCACCACTGAATTCCAAAGGAATTTCAATGGTGGAAAGTGTGTTTTGAGGTCTTAAATAGGAGGGGGTTGTCCCCCCTCCTCTTCTCTTGTTTGCTTGAGTAGATGGCTCATCAAATGAGCATGTAGTTCTATCTTCTTGAGGCTTTGTTTGAACACTTTTTTGTGACCTTGTAGACCTGTCATGACTCTGTTTTTGGCTATCTTGGTCACCCCTTGCATGCTTCTTGTATGTGTAGTGTAATCCTACTTGTGGGTCATCAAAGTAGCATGTTTGTTAAGCTTGTTTTGGCTCCATCTTCGCATGTCCTAGGCATTATTTCAGGATGTTATAGCTCTGTCTAGGGTTGGTTTGATAGCCTCTTGCATGCTCCTTGCACTTGTAGTGCAATTTCAATAAACTAGCTTAAAATGCATCATGCTTTGGACCATCATTCTAGCATGTTTTTTGGCTCTACTCCAGCAAGCTTTTACTCATGTTTTACCATGCTTAAGCTCTGTTTTATGATGTTTTGGTCATGCATGCCTTGCTTTGTATAGCCATAGTGCATTCTAGCGCACTAGCTTTGAGTTTCCAAGTCACTAGCATGCATTGCTTGGGCTATTTGCATGATTAAGCATCATTTGATATGTGATTTCAGTGCATGTATTATGGTCATACTCGCTCATGTTTCGTTCTTTCAATGCTTTGGAGGGTTGGTGCTTTATACCTGAAACGAGGGACGTTAATCCAAACCCTGCTTTGGAGGGTTGAGCTGCATTGCATATGTTTGAATTGAGCGTTAATCCAAACACGAGAAACGAGGGACGTTTCATACTTGAAGTGATGGAACGGGCCTCATTTCTCGGTCGCCGACCCTCTTGATCATGCATGATAGAGGTTAAGGCTTTTATGTGTTATTTGTGCATTCATTGACATTGAATTGTGCAAACTTGGCTTCTCAGCCATCGAGCATTGCGATGCTCGGTTGGTTGCCCCAGAGTCGAGGACCGCACTCCCTTGAGCTTAAGAAATGATACGGAGGGTGGTTGTGAACACATACTTTGCAAATACATTGCTATGCCCCTCCTTGTTCTCTAGTGCAGCAAAATGGAGCTTGGGTAGAATTTCTAGTTGCCAGACCTGAAAAAGTAGTTGTACGACCATTTTTTCTGGTCTGTAGCATGTGTAAGTGGTCTACAGGTGGTCTACACCACCATTAAGTGGTCTGCAACCTTCCTGGAGGTCTCCAAGTTGAGGTAGAAGCTATCTGGACGCTTGTGCAGTGTTCTGAGATCAAATGCAAACAGAGGCAAGTTGGGGCATAGCGATGGATTTCCGAGCGAAGCGACCGAGCATGCATACACTTCTCACCCCGAGGCTCCTCTTTTACTGCTTTACATAGCTATTTTGCTTAGCTCGCTTATGCTTTTGATGTGTAATTAATTAGTTGACGTGCTTAGCTAATCAATTTGTGTTATAATAACTAATTAGTTAACTAGGATTAGTTAATTAGTTGTGCCTTGTAATAATTAGCTTAATTAACTTAGATTAGCTAGTTAGCTTATTATTCGGACCCTCCGTTGAGAGGGCAAATTTTGTAATAAGTGTGCATGTGTGTGATGCATGCCTTCCAACCCCCATTTTCTTTCTCCCTTTTATTTAACCACTTTCGATGGTTAGTTTAGGGTCATTTTCAATTAGCATCCTTATGCTTCGCATGCGTGCATCATTCATCTGTTTTGCATGCACCGGGCTCGGCGCATCATACAAACTGCATTGTATTTCAATACCAATTTGAATACATGTTATCAAGTTGCATTCACATGACATCTTAGAATAGTCGAGCCTATCTTAATTGCATTTTGCATGTGTTGCATTAGGCATTCTTGACATAGCTAGGATCATGCATGGATTACTAACTAGCTTCTTTTTTGGCTCAAAGTACACTGTAAGTGTTTACGCTTTAGCATCCTTGCAGGTGTGTAAGTGACTGCCATGACAGCATGCTTGCCATAAGGCTACCTACTTAAGTGATATAACTGCATGAATGCCTGTGGATGAAGGCTTCATTACTTGAATTGGAACGATTCATCAAAATGTGTGTTTTAAGCCCACTTGAGAGTGGCAAATCCGCGACTTAGCCTACTTGCGAGTAACACCTTCAAACCATTTTCAAACAAACAAACATGAGATGTTTTGTTCCAACTTGAGCAATTTAGTCTATACTTGTATGTTGTGCGCATCACATAGTAAAGCTAGCTAATAAATCGGAATAAGAACATATGTGTTTTCAAAAATAACATATCATGTTATTAGAGGCCGATCTTTTGATCGGGCGAGCGGGGGTGCTCATTTCAAGACCTTCCCCTCTCATACCCAAGTTCCCGAGCCGAGGCAACTTTAGTGATGACGGACACGTGGCCTTAGGGACGAGTCAGGGTTTCCTAAATTTCCCAAAACAAAAATATTTAGGTGGCGACTCTGAAATCTGGCAAAACAGTCCATGTTTGGCACTTCTATTTAAAATCGATTTTCCAAAACGATTTGCCGGATTTGGAATCTTTGGTGATTTATCAGTCTCACATTGCACTTTGTGAGATTAGATTCAGAACCGTGACGGGAGTCTGAACTGTAGTAGCTATGAACACAATTCGCGCCCTCGCGCGCGGAGCGGAGTTCGGGCGGTCTACAGGCGCCTTCGATCGGCGAGAGACAAACAAATTCGCGAGGAGTCCACTACTTCTTTAGGCAACATTTCTCACCATTTCTAATATGTGTTTCTCACACCACTTGGCATTCATGCTCTCTTTTTTTTCCTCTCAAAACCCTTTTCTCATTTTTCTCTCAACATACATCTCTCTATTCTTTAATCTCTCTTTTCTTTTATCCCTCCCCAAATATGGCTAATAGACAAAGTAAAGGTAGTGGATTCTTGCCCTACATACTCAACTCAAGGGTACTTTTTCCGCCAATAGCTTGTGGATTTCCCGGATGAGGGATGGTGGTGCCACTAGATGTGCAACAGGTCTGCTGCTGACATTGCTTACCGTTGCCCCTGGCTTAATCTAACCGAAATGAGCTACAGCATGACTTGGCAACCTGGTATTGAACTGCTTGGCCTGACACATTGTGTATTGTACTTTCCATTCCGGTTCAGACGTTAGTTCAGACATGATCAGACTTGCCTAGAGGAGGGGATAGAGTATCCGGTTTCGTTCCCAATCCGAGGTTCATGTTTGGCTAGGTACCTCACTGCTTGGAGGGCGAGAGAACTTCTGGCCCCTGCCTCTAGTTTCAGCTGCACACTTTCTGGCAAGTGCCTGACTTGGCTCGAAGATGAGGTACAAACCGGGCCCACTTTAGCATCAGAGGCTTCCACAAGCACAAGTAGGGAACGCAGGAACACCTAACTCATCTATGCCCCTAGTTTCACTACAACAAAAGCAACCTATGGTGACGAAAACTAGTGAAGAAAATCAGATTCGTCACTAAATAAAAATAATTCGTGAGGAATTTATAAATTTTGTCACATATAATAAAAAAATGAAAAAGATAGGTGACAAAATTTATTTTCGTCAATAAATACTTCATTTTAAGTGAGGAAAAATTAAGTTTCGTCACCAAAAATTTTCCCGCTACTTTTTTTTGGTGGCGCCAAAATTTTGGGACTTTTGGTGAGAAAAAAATTTGTCACTAATTATAAAATTATTTGTGAGGAATATATTTTCATCACCAAAACATTTTAATATTTTTGATATCTTTTAGTGAGGAAATAATATTGTCACCAATTTTGGTGGGAAATTTTTGATATATTAAGGGGCAATTAAAAAAAACATAGGGTATTAATTTTTTTTTACCCCTTTTCTGTTTATCATCTCTATCTCTCTCTCTCTCTCTCTCTCTCTCTCTCTCTCTCTCAAAATAGGGTATTTATTTGTCTTACCTCTTGCTCCTCCACCACGCCGATCACCATTGTCGCCTCTATTAGCCTTGCCGATCGTCGTCGCCACTAGTAGCCTTGTCGGTAACCGCCACATCTTCTTCACTCGGTGATTTGGTACGTGATTTCTCTTTGCTCTTTTTCTAGTGTCTCTTTCTCTTATTCTCTGTATTGGTATGGTGACGAAAATTAGTAAAGAAAACAAATTTCGTCACTAAATAAGAATAATCCATGAGGAATTATAAATTTTGTCACGTATAATAAAAATATAAAAATAATAGGTGACGAAATTTATTTTCGTCAATAAATACTTACTTTTAGGTGAGAAAAAAAAAAGTTTCATCACCTAAATTTTTCCCACTAATTTTTTTTGATGGTGCCAAAATTTTGAAACCTTTGGTGAGATTTTTTTTTTTCAACAATTAAAAAATTATTACTGAGTAATATATTTGCGTCACCAATAATCTTTTTTTTTTTTTGAAAAAAATTATTTTAAATATTTTAAGACCATTTGGTGAGAAATGTATTTTTGTCCCTAATATTTTTTAATATTTTTAGGCCTTTTAGTGAGAAAATTGTTTTGTCACTAATTTTGAAAGAAGAATTTTGACATATTAAGTAATAATGAAAAAAAATAGTCTATTATTTTTCCATCCCTTTTTTTTTTTTTTTTTTTTTTTTGGAATCAGTTTTCCTAAATTATTTTTCCCTCCTTTCTTTCTTTTTTTTTTTTTTTTGATCAGTTTTCGTATATCTCTATCTGTCTCTCCCTCTCAAAACAAAACACAAGGGCTGAGTGTTTTGTTTATTGACGATTCAGTTTTCCTATCAATCTCTATCTCTCCCCCCTCTCCCTCTCCCTCTCCCTCTCCCTCTCAAAACACACGTGTTGTGTGTTCTTCTCCGGCGCCCCTTCAGTGTGTTCTTCTCCAACGCCGCTGCCAAAGTCCCTGTTCTCCTCCTTCAGTGTCGCCACAGACGTCTTATCTCCTTTACTACTTTGTGTTCTTTTCCATCAGGTATGGGTCCTCTTTTTCTCTCTCCCTCTCTCTCTCTCTCTCTCACTTAATTTCTCTATTTTTCTATCTTTGTTTTCCCTAATTTTCAAAATTAATGTTTTCCCTAATTTTTGAAATTAAATTTCAGAATTAATGCTGTATTTAATCCATGTAAATAATCCATGGAAGACCATGTAACTTTGTGTGACTAATTTATAGTCATGGAAGACCAATTCTTCCTTTCTTCAATTTTCTCATCAGTCAAACAGCATTCAATAAAAGAAATACAAGGTATAAGATTACACTTTCTGGTTTGAGCTTATTGAGTTAGACCATTGAAATCTGTACCCATTCAAAAAGAAATTTCATCGTTATTCAGTGGAATTGTCCCATGTCATCATTTAAAGAGCCGAAGAGGATTATTGATTATAGACCAATAAGTTTCTGCTTCTCATTCCTAGATAACATAATGGAGCAAGGTTAAAAGAATTTGTGTTGGGAACTTATATTTTCTAACTTGAGTTTAAGAAAAGCTTGTGTGATCTGTCTAATGTTTTTATTCTAATAATTACATGAAATTTCTTCAACAAAACTGTATAAAGCTTCTTCACCAAGACATTTTTTGGTTTCTGTTGGTAGAGTTAGACTGTATATTTGTGGTGTTGTAAACTAGGAAAATCTTCAAATGTGTTCTATTTGGCTGTTGAAACAAATATAGATTGAAATTAAATTTATCATCCTTGTACATGCCTGATCCTTGTACATGCTTGGAATGATTGAATAATTTAAAAATAAAAATAAATAACTGAATAATGTGTTGTTTTGTACCCATTCCATGATTTATATGTTTCTTTAGGATAAGTTTGAGAGATTCATTTCAGTTTGAATGCAAAGCTTTCTCCAGTCTTTATCTCTGCTCATTTTCTTCTTGGTCTTTCTCTGTCTCCTCTTTTTTCTTTTTTGCCGTTGAAGTGGAATAATGTTGTTTTGAACTACTCCACGGAAATTGCAGAGTGTGGACTCTAGAGGATCCGAACATGTTCTACACAACTGATAAGAACCAAATTCTACAACCACAATGTGATTAGCTCAAGTTAGGTACTTCTCATGATATTATTTGAGGTGCGCGTAAACTAGTCCGGACATTGGTCATAAATATATATATATATATATATATAATGGCTTTATTAGGTGATAATGCTAGGCTAGCACTCTAAATGATGTACTGTTTATTTGTCAATACTTTGGATTGTGTTAGAACATTTTCACAGGAAAATAAAGAAGAAAGAAAGAAAGAAAAAAAAAAGGGGGGGGGGGAGTGGAACATTTTCTTAGGAAAATAAAGAAGAAAGAAAAAAAAAGGGGGGGAGGGGGGGAGGGGGGAGAGGAGTATATCAACTATAATATATCAGTGATAATTAAACCTTTCTTGTTGTGTGCTTCAAGTTCCAACCATATAAGAACCCATGAATGCATGTGAGCTGCACATGGATTTAGTTTGTTAATTTCTGCTTCTGTTAGGCATGTTCATAGCCCATCTTCTATTAGGTAATCCATGTCCATGGCACTGCTAGTTCAAGCTGCTTGTTTGCTGCTGCCCATTTGCCTTGATTTCCTGGATGTGCTAACTGCTGGATGTAGGAAAATAGGTCTTTAGTTGGTCCTTATACTTATTTTTGGATGTCCTGTCTTTGGTGGGGTTGCTTGGCTGCTGCTATGGTTGGTTTGGCCTGCTGTTTGGCTACTGTGGTGTTGCTTTTGGCTGCTGCTTTGGCATCCCTGAAGAGGTGCCAGCAGGACCTGCAAAGAAGCTCATTACAGGAAATAAGTAGCAGCTCCAACCAACAAGCACCCACAGCCTAAGGAGACCTGCAAGAGTCGTAAGTCCAAGCGTACAAGATTCAGACAGCATTGCCTATTGTTGCCCACCCACCTCAACGAGCGGTGAGGCCCGTTGAGTTCACTAGAAGAATGGGTGATAATGAAGTAGGAGGAGTCAATTTCTATCAAAAATTTATACCATTTCTAGAAAAGCATTGGTGACATGTATGCTTTCATTCTCCGTCACTCATGTAATTGGTCTTTACTTCATTTCAGTGGATGTGGATCTCCCAATTAGCAGCTTAAAAAGATCTATGCTCTTTGTTTTTGTTGCTAAGAATCTAGGAGTGTCGTGTCCTATATATATTGACTCTTTTTTTTTTAATTTTATATTTTTTATATTTAAATTTCATTGCAGATCTATACATGGCTCTTGATGTAAAGTTTTTACCTTTGAGTGTATAGGATTCACACCTTTTAAGGTGGATTCTTTTTTGTCAATAAATTTTTTAGTTGTCAAGCAAAATTATGAAAAAGGTGTCTGATTGCCTAGTCACTAATGTATGCATTTTAATTTCCTTGAAAGTATGCATTTGGGTTCTGATTCTTCTGAACTTGAACTGTGGTCTCTATCTATACTTCATGATTGTGCGTTAAAGTGTGCTTAAGTAATTTAAAGATCATAACCTAAGGATACAGTTGAGGTCCCTTGTTAGGTTGTTTCATGTGAACACATTTTTATTACTTCTGTCCCACCAATTTAGAATCTCAAAGTTGACTCTCATTGTCCTGTATTAATATCTCTTTGTGTCCATGTTGCTTTATTTGGAATAGAAAGGTGTCTATATGCATTGTGGTAAACAGTCTAATTGAACTTTTCTTTTCCCAAAACCTCTCCATTTAGATTAAGATTTATTGTTGTTTGTGTAGTAGACTAATGCCGAACTAGGATGAGGATAGTTTGTGATAGCCCCATTATCCTCTAAAATCCTGGTAAAGAGGACATGTAGGGAAGAGGAATTTATAAGATCAGTGTTTATTATTTCTCATCTCCCTTTGGAATTATGAGTAATTCGTTGTTCAACCTAGAAGTAAATGAATATGGACTTGTATGAGATGTATTTAACAAGAGAAAGATGGGAGTCTCAATACTAAAATTCTTGCACTATTTTGCTAGCATGCTTTCATATTAGACAACATTGCCTGTTGTTGCCCACCCACCTCAACAGGCGGTGAGGCCAGTTGAGTTCACTAGAATAATGGGTGGTAATGAAGTAGGAGGAGTTGATTTCTATCAAAACCCTTCTTTCCGATATCCTTATCCTCTTCCATGGGATGATAATAACCCTTCTTCTAGAGACATCACTAGAGGCAAAGGAGGAGGAAATATCAGAATATTTAGAGCACTGTCAGTCAGTGTAACAAGTCACAGCCTATTTAGGCTTTGCATCTGTCATCTCTGGAATGTAACTCTCCTATCATCCTATGGTATGGTATTGTGTTTGGTTAAGGGTTTCTAGCTACTTAGCCTCACACGGACTCTTCTAGCTACACCATTGAGAGTCTTATTACCTACTTAGAAAACTATTTGGTGGGTTTAGTACTTATGTTGCTAAAATCACTACCATAAGTATTTATTAATTATCTACCGTGGGGGACCTAATTAGTAAGTCCTTATGGTATGTTAAGTTGCTTTGTTGTGTCATTAGCTAGTCCATTTACTCATTAAGCTCAACTCTAGAGAATGTGCATGTCGAAATTCTTATTCTGTGGGGTTGTTTATGTTTAAGAATAAAGGTAATAATGCTAAGTTAATTGTAAAAAGGATTCTCTAGCCTAAGTCTATGGTTTAGTCTTCCATTACACTAGTATTTATTCTCAATTTTCATTTCTACTTTGTTCTCAAGGACCACTGCATGCTTTACTTTCTCAGCATATAAATGTTGAGTTGATTAGTTTACAATCTTCGATTCCTAAAATCCCATATGAAACATATAAGAGAGTCAGCTCTAAGTTGCCCTAAAATGACCCCATGTTTGTATCTAATTCTATATACTAATTCTCATTTATAGCAACATTACAAAGCTTGAAAAATTTATTCAAAAATTAAATGAATTGTGAATGTTAATCATATTAAGGGTTGTTTTGAAAAGTTGATTTTTGATTTTTTTTTTATAAGAAAACATATAAAAACGGAAAGAAAAGAGTTGACTATTTTTGTAATATTTTTTAATTTATTCCCAAAACAGCTTTAAGTTTCATTTTGTATTTGCGGTGTACTTTTATAACCTTTTCTTTTACATCAATAAATCTTAATTTTTGCTGAAAAAATAGGTGAGATTAAGTTTAAAGTTACGCTATATACTTTATTTGCTAATTATGTTTTGAATTACTTTTACTAGCTCCCTTTGTGCCCTTAGCATTATGCACCATCATTTAAAAAGGCACGTTGGATGCCAAAGAAAATTAGTGACAAAAAAATTGAAATGTGGAGACCTGATTAGTATATATGATATCTTTGAGCTTTGTCTACTTGAAGTGAATATCTTTTTAATGTTCTAAGATTAATATCTTGCTTTTGGTGTTCTGATATCATATTCCAATTTGTCTTTCATTTGTGTTTCAGTTTGATGCATTTATCTATGGATTTTCTTATTGATGTATCTGTATATTGTACACTCTCTTTGTATATCTGCAATTTTCGTCAAGAAACTTTTCTTTTGTTGATTTTTTTTTTATTAAAAAAAAGTCAATATATTTATAAAATTTATAAATTTATATAATTTTTATACTATATTATATCATGTACTGATATAGGGTAGAGTGTGAATCTTTTTTCTTTATTTTTATTTTATTTTATTTATTTGGCTAAAATAATTTATTTGCACCGCTTATGACCCTTAGCTTTGCATCCAAAATCGGTATACTTTGAATTATCTAAAACAGTGAGTAACAGTTCACAGCCCCTTGGCTCCATAAAGGAATTATTCTCTCTTTCAAGGGTTTTCAACTTTTTCTTACAAACCATTCACTGTTATCATCTCCAATCCAACACTTCCCAAACAAAACAGTGGCCCCAGTCCTCTCTCTCATGTGCATTTCTAAGTTTTTAGGGGAGTTTGAGTCTATATGTTTGGGATGATAGATTTTGGCCAAAATAGTCAATAAAAATAAAAAATATTAAAATAATCAATAAGATAAAATATTATATATTACATATTAATTAATTATTTTTTCTCTCACAACTATCAATTTAATGAAAATTGGAATATTACACCCTTAAATTAGCATATCTTATTTTAACTTCTCTGGACTTCGTATATAGTTGAGTAAAGAGAAATCAAACAGAGTACTAACTGCAATAACAGGCTAAGTACTAAATTATAGTCTCGGGGCATTCATTGGAATTGTCGCATGTGGCTATCAATTATATTGGCATTGTTCATTTCTTATATGCGTAGCTCCTCAAGTACATTATTAAGTTCCTCTGCAAAATTTAATCACATTTTGTTTACCGAGTGAAATGTGAGCCAGAATAGTTATTGTTTCCCAATGTCTTATTTTTTCAATATCCCAATTTAGTTGATAGATTTGTCAATTCTAGTATTCGGGGCATATATATATTTTTCCAAATACGTGTAGTTCAATCATATCATTTTGCATTTGGATATTTGAGTACTTAAATTGACTGCTTTAGAAACTCAATGTGGCATATTGTGGGTTTTCTTTCTGTGCCATGTTATCTGCTTTTTACTCTTAGCTCACTGCTTTATTGGTTAAATTTTCTCTGACTTATGATATTTGTCTTCTTACTGATGGTTATTTTGCTGTGGTTTATGTTTTGGTTGTGAATACTTATTATGTTTACGCTAAATTGCTTTGGCTATTTTCTCACTTGATTTATGTGTGGTTGTAATTTATATAACTCAGTATAATCATTGGACTTGAAATTTTTTTTAATTGAAATATATATATATATATTTTTCTATATAAAATTTGTCCTATTCACCTAACTTTAATTAAGTCGGCATAGTCAAACATGGACAAGAGTTGGATTGCATTAGGTAGCACGGTTGATGGAAGGATAAGTCGGGCATATAATGATGGGGTAATATCATTTCTCCGTTTTGCAATGGCGGTTATTGATCGAGACAGTAAAATTTTGTGCCCTTGTCGAAAGTGTGTGAATGTTATTCGTCAAAAATTTCAAATTGTTCAAATTCATTTGCTGCAACATGGGATTATTCCAACTTACACTATCTGGCATGTGCATGGGGAACCCCGTGAATCAAACGAGGCTTATCATCATGATATACCCGTTGAGGGCAATGAGGTTTTGGGAGGTATTGATGCCTTAGTGGAAGATCGAATAAGAGGGGAATCAACTAATACAACTCAAGAGGAGGAGGTTTGCACTTTTGATAAATTATTGAATGATGCCAAACGTGAGGTGTACCCAGGTTGCACAAATTACACTTTGTTAAAATTTGTCATCAAGATACTTAATATGAAGGTAACAAACCATTGGAGTAATAAGTCAGTTGACATGATGCTAGAGTTTTTAACAAAACTTTTACCGAAGGATAATTTGGTTCCAAAGTCAACTTATGAAGCTAAAAAAATACTACGTGAATTGGGTTTGTCATACGAGCTCATTGATGCTTGTGTAAACGATTGTGTGCTCTTTTGGAAGGGGAATGCAACATTGGATAAATGTCCAAATTGTAAGGCTTCTAGATACAAGACAAATCATGGTAGAGGTAAGAAGATCTCTCGTAAGGTTCTTCGATACTTCCCGTTAACACCGAGATTGAAAAGGTTGTACATGTCGAGGAAGAGAGCCGAGGATATGTAATGGTTGAAGGAAAAACGTCTAGATGACGGTGTATTGAGGCATCCTGCAGATAGTGATGAGTGGAAGGAATTCGATACACAACATCTTGAATTTGCCTTGGAGCCTCGGAATGTGAGGCTAGGGTTGGCTACTGATGGTTTCAACCCTTTCGGAAATATGAATAACTCATATAGTTTGTGGTCTGTCGTACTCATTCCGTACAACTTGCCACCGTGGTTGGCTATGAAGGACCCATTTTTCATGTTGTCATTACTTATTCCTGGTGAATCACAACCAGGAATTGATATTGATGTCTACATGAGACCTTTAGTGGAAGAATTGAATGAATTATGGAAAAATGGTACATTAACCTATGATGCCTCAACTGGTGAGACTTTCTGCATGCGTGCAGCTTTGCTGTGGACGATACATGATTGGCCCGCATTTGGTGACATTTCTGGATGGAGAACAAAGGGTCATTACTCTTGTTACACTTGCAATGATGAATATATTTTGAATCTTCAAGAAGTAAGACTGCGTACAGTAACCATCGATGCTACTTGCCTGATGACCACCCAGAAAGGCGAAAGAGTAGAGCATATAATGGCAAGCATGAAAAACGAAAGAGATCTTTGGTGATACCGATAGAAAAGATTGAAGAACAATTGGGCAGCGTGACGGGTGTCACATATGGAAAACATCCAAGCAACAGGAAAAGACCTCGTTAGAACCCAAATTGGACAAAGGTAAGCATCTGGTATGAACTACCGTATTGGAAGAAAATGAGGCTTCGACACAACATTGATGTCATGCATGTGGAGAAGAACTTTAGTGAAAATGTTTTTGGAACGATGTTGGGAATTGATGGAAAGAACAAGGATACAGATAAGGCACGAATGGATTTAGAAGACATGAATATAAGGAAAGAATTGTGGCTGACAACAAATCCCGATGGATCATATGTGAAGCCGCGAGCCAGCTTCTCATTGACCCCTAAAGAGAGAGAGGGTTTCTTTGAATTCTTGAAATCAGTCAAGTATCCAGATGGGTACGCGGCAAACATTTCGAGATCAGTAAATGCAAAAAATGGTAGATTAACAGGATTGAAAAGCCACGACTGCCATGTACTTATACAATGGATTCTTCCTATTGGGATGCGTGGTTACGTAGATAAAGAGATCAGTACAGCACTTTTTGAGTTAGGTAGCTTCTTCCAAGATCTATGCTCAAGGACACTGAAACGAAGTGAAATGGAGAAATTAGAGGAACGTATAGTACTCATACTATGTAAGTTTGAAAAGATCTTTCCTCCAGCCTTCTTCGATGTGATGGTTCATTTGGCCATTCACTTGCCACGTGAGACTATTCTCGGAGGACCTGTGCAATATCGGTGGATGTACCCGATTGAAAGGTAATTTCTAAAATTGTACTTTCAAATGAAAGGTATAGATTATGTTGTGTGCCTAACCATACTCCTAATTGGTTATCTCTTCAAGGTTTCTCGGATCTTTGAAAAAGTTTGTCACCAATCGAGCTCGACCAGAAGGTTCTATTGCAGAGGCTTACATTGTCAAGGAGTGCATTACTTTTTGCTCAATGTATCTTGAAGGGATTGAAACCGTGCATAATCGAGATGCACGAAATGAAGATTATGGAGTCCGTCGTGAAGGTTTGATAATATTCACCGAAACTGCTCGTCCTATTGGCCAAATCAGAAAGCATGTTGAGATGTCACAGGAACTTTGTGATATTGCTCATTGGTTCTTATTATACAATAGCCCTGAGATAGAGAAGTATCTTCAGTACGTGTTTCTTATAATTATATATATTTTAACAATTATCATGTTATTAGTCATTAATAATAGTAGTATTTCACACATTAACCAAAACTATTTGAGTAGGGAACACAAGAATTTGTTACAAATTCCCAGTGGACAAGATATAACTCAGATACAACAGAAGGAATTTCCAAAGTGGTTCAAAGAATTTGTAAGTCATTTTTAATATTCACAATTGACCAAACACTATTAGGCTTGTATAAAATACAAACATTACTAACATAATTCAAGTGTTGCACATTGCATGTGGATGTAGATAAATAGATTGAGAGTTGATGAGGCACCAGAAGCAACCAAAGAATTGTGGTCCTTAGCGAATGGTCCTAATTTGCTAGTGAAAGAGTACTCGGGTTGTATAATCAATGGTGTCAGATTCCACACGAAGGAATTAGACAATCGTCGTAAGAGTCAAAACAGTGGTGTGCTTACCGAAGGGGACTACAAGGGAGAGATACACGAATTCTACGGTCACTTGTGCAATATTTGGGAATTTGAGTACATGTGTCAAAATAAAGTTGTTTTGTTTCAATGTGAATGGTACAACACCGGTAACACTGGTAGAAGTAGAACAGTACGAGCTGACACATATTGCACAAGCATCGATGTCACAAGCCGATGGTATCAATCTGACCCTTTTATCTTGCCTAGTCAAGCTAAGCTAGTGTTCTACCTGAATGACACCAAATGGGGGCAACCTTGGCAAGTCGTGCAACGGGTCCAACATAGAGGTGTGTTTGATGTGCCAGAGGTTGGTGATGGAGAACCACCAGATCAACCAGAATTTAATGATGCATTCCAACAAGAAAACATTAACTCAGTTGTCCTGATCAACATTGAAGATATTATTCGATTTCATAGGGATGATATTGAAGCTGAGGTTATTTCAAATAAAACAAAGAGAGATGGTAGAGATGATGAAGAAGATGAAGAACTTGGCATACTTGATGATGATATGGATCTTGATATGGAACCTGATATGGATTATGATATGTAGTTTTTGTTTTTTTTAGGTTTCTATATGGACATATGTTTTTAATGCATTACATGGTTATGCTATATTTTGTTACGTCTCTTCAAGTAAAATTATGCTTTATATTTCATGTTTGACATCAATTTATGCTTTTTAGTTACCAAAATGGCCAAAGGGGAGAAACAATGGATCAAACCAGGTTTTCTAGCGAAACAGAAGCGAACAGAGTACGAAATGGAAAGATATAAGACAATCAAGAAGAATAATAAGAAAATGGATGCTCTACAATTGAAGCGTATAGCAACTTCTATCAAAACTTTTCAAAACCATCTTCGATAAGGATCACCACTTGACACACACGGAATCTATCCTCGAGATGTACAACCCCGAATCCAAAGATCACAAATTGCCCCTTGACGGAATAGCACTGCTCAGCATGGTAACCAGTTCTCGGAGAGGATCGCAACCGAACATTCAGATAAAGAACGGGCAAAGATGACCTGATCAACACATGGATAGAAAAGTTGATTTGGAGGTGTTTACAGCCGAACTTCAGGAAGAAGTTGCCTACGTATCCCGAAGATGGGAATCAAGCCTTACATAGTTCAGTTCTGGTTCACTCGAGTATTAACACTCTCTTTTTGTGCTCTAACTTTTGCCAAGGCCGCCTTTTAAGGTTTTCAACCTTGCGAGCTCAGTTTTTCTTTATTTTCAATTTTTGTGCTCTAACTTTTGCCTAGGTCACCCTTTCGAGTTTTCGGCCTAGCGAGCCTCTTAGGGATAATATTTCTTCAACTTGTCCATGTTGATCGGCTGGGAAAATTCTAGGCCATCTAGGTCCATAAGAATAACAGTTCCACCCGACCAGATAGTTTTGGTGATGTAAGGATCCATCCAATTGGGTCTGAACTTGCCCCTAGGGTCATGGATAGGAGCTCGGTTGTCTTTTAGCACCAAATCCCCTTCTTTAAGATTCTTGGACTTAACCTTCTTATTAAAAGTCCAGATTGAGAAATCCTGCATGGATAACCCTGAACATGGTACAGTGCTTTCAACGTTCTCTCATCAAACAGCATCAGTTCTTCAAACCTGCTCTGTTGCCAGTCCGCCTCTACTATCTGACAGTCAGCCATAATGCGCGGCGACGAGACTTCTATTTTGATTAGCAGAACAACCTCCATTGCATAGACAAGAGAATAAGGAGTTTCCCCAGTAGACGTCCGAATTAAAGCTCTATAGCCCTAGAGTGAAAATGGCAATTTATCTCACCAGTCCCTATAGGTCTCAACCATTTTCTGCAGAATATGCTTGATGTTCTCGTTGGCAGTCTCAACAACTCCATTGGTTTGCGGCCGGTATGTAGATGACTTATGGAAAGCCACGTTGTATTTCTCTAACAAGTCAATCACTTCTTTCTTGAAATAGGAACCATTATCTGAAATGATTTCGTTTAGGACTCCATAACGGCAAATGATGTTGTTTCGGATGAACTTAGCCACATGCGTTGCTTTTAACACTGCATAAGACTAAGCTTCCACCCACTTTGTGAAGTCATCAATTGCCACCAGAATGTATTCATGCCCATTTGACCCTTTCGGAGTGACTGCGCCAATGACGTCGATTCCCCAGACTGAGAAATGCCAGGGTGAAGTCATGTTGTACAGCTTCGATAATGGGATGTTCATGCGATTGGCATGAATTTAGCATTTGTGGCATCATCGAAAAAAACTAATACAATCCTCCTCCATAGTAGACCAGTAGTAACCTTGCCTACGAATCTTCCAAGCTAACATTACTCCACTCATGTGCGCTCTGCTCTCTTCCCCACGGATGGCCTCCATTAGGTGCTTTGATTCCTCTGGGTTGACACATAACTTGTGCATTCCCAGATGACCTCTCTTGTGTAGTTTACCTCTGTAGATGATAAATTGAACGGCCATCCACTGTATCACCCTCTTCTCTTTGGCATTTGCCCCTGGTGGATAAACCTCTTTTTCCAAGAAATTTCAGATATCGTAGTACCATGGGTTTTGATTTTGAACTTCATCTATTACGGCGATAGTCTCGTAGGCCGGCATATACCTCTACTCAATGATGATCGGACGCATCCGGACTCCAAACGGATGTCTATCATAGCAGATAGAGTTGATAAGGCATCAGCGAACCTGTTGTTCTCTCTTAGTAAATGCGTGAAAGTGAGCTTCTCAAACCCAGGAATCAGAAAATCCAAGGTCTGATGATAGATCTTCATCGTTTCTTCTTTAACCTTCTAGTCTCCATTCGCTTGAGACACAACTAGGTTCGAGTCCCCAATGACGTCCAACCTTTTTGCCCCTAGTTCCAGGGCGACTTCCAAACTAGCGATACACGCCTTGTATTTTGCTTTGTTATTAGATACCTTGAACCGAAGTTTGAAGGCTAATGGTATATGGGAATTGTCGGGTGCTATCAACAACACCCCTATCCCATAACCATACTGATTAGACGCTCCATCAAAGTACATTGTCCAAATTTCTTCCTCGACTTGCATAATAGCTTCGTCTGGGTACAAGTATTATACCGCTTCATCCCCTTCTACTGGGTGATCTGCCAAGAACTCCGCTACTGCTCTTCCTTTGACAAAATTGCGAGTAACATACCTCAAATCGAATTCAGAAAGGAGAAGCAACCAACGGCCTAGCCTACCCGTAAATGCTAGTTTCTCAAAGGGATATTTTATGGGATCTAATCTCGAAACTAGAATTACGGAGTTAGCAAACAAGTAGTGCCTCAACTTCCTGGTAGCCCATACCAAGGCTAGGCAAGCTTTCTCCAGCGAGGTGTAACGGGTCTCATAATCCAGCAGTTTCTTAGTCAAATAATAGGTGGCTTTCTCCACCCTATCCTTAGATTCTTAAGCTAGCATGCATCCCATCGTTGTGTTCATTACTAACAGATACAGAATCAAAGGCTTCCCCAGCTCTGGCGGCGATAACACTGGTGGATTCTGAAGGTACTACTTGATCTTCTCAAAAGCGAATTGACATCGATCATCCCATCAGAACTTTTTCCTTTCTTCAGAAGACCAAATAGTGGTTCACAAGTCAAGTTTAATTTTGAAATAAACCATCTTATGAATTGCACTTTACCCAGAAAGCCTTGCACCTCTTTTTCAGTCCTTAGTGGTGGCATTTCTAAGATGGCCCTGATTTTAGAAGGATCCACTTCGATGCCCCTCTGTGTAATTAAGAATCCCAGCATTTTTCCTGCCGTTACGCTGAAAGTACACTTCTATAGATTCAACCTCAGTCTGTATTCTTTGATCCGTCGAAAGAATTTCTTCAAGATGGTATAGTGGCCCTCTCTTTCCTTGGACTTGACAATCATGGCGTCCACATACACCTCAACCTCTTTATGGATCATATCATGCAGAATTGTGGTTGCAACTCATTGATAGGTAGCCCTGGCATTCTTCAGCCCAAACGGCATCACTCTGTAGTAGTAGCTTCCCCATGGCATAGTGACGGCAGTTTTCTCTCTGTCCTCGGGTGCCATCAGAATCTGGTTATACCTGGAAAATCCAACCATGAAGGAGAGCAATGCATCACCTATTGTGAAGTCCACCAATTCATCAATGCGCGGAAGAGGAAAGTCGTCCTTCGGACTGGCCTTGTTCAGATCTCTGAAATCGGCACACACTCGAATTCTGCCATCTTTCTTTGGCACTAGAACAATGTTGGCCAACCAAGTTGGGTACTCAGATACTAGCAAAAACCCTGCGTCTATTTTCTTGGTGACCTCCTACTTAATCTTCAAAGCCCAATCCGGGCATATTCTCCGCAACTTCTGTTTGACGGGTTGAGCCTCGGGGTCAAGAGGGATCCAATGTTGTACAATCTCAGGATTGATTCCAGGCATGTCTTTGTAGGACCACGCAAAAACATCTTTGAAATCTTCTAATAAATAGACTAAGCGCTCACGCTCCTCCGAAGACAACGTGGACCTGATCTGGACCAGAAGCGGATCCTTCTTAGTACCCACATTAAAAGCAATGATTTCATCAAAGAGGGGTTTTGCAAACCTCTCCTCCTCCTGATTAATCAAATTTTTCAAAACTATAGGAATTCCTTCCTCATCGTTTTCATCAAAGTTTTGAAAATCGTGATAAATGAAATAAACAAGATGCATAGAGAAATATTCAGAATCTACAGTAACATTCTCATTCAAAAAGTCTAGCCCATCCAATTCCACGGTTACAACCAACTCAAAGGAAAAAGAAAAGGATGACCTGGACAAAACCACGGCATCCGGGTTATCAACCTCAGAAATACCAGACTGCGTCTCAGAAGAATCGAAATCTGATTCCGACTCCACAGACTTCGTGCAATCAGATTCTGGTTCACTACCCAACTCAGAACTACTAGACATGTAGCCATCCTCCAGCTGCCAAATGAGGGATGGTGCGTCAGATGCATCCAAGATACTGGAAACGGTAAGGTTATCCCCCAAGCTCTATGAGTTGATCAGAGGATCCAAAATGAGACATGCCAGTGTTGCTCCCACTTCAAGCGTGCTGCTATTGGAATCACTTTCTGTACTTTTCGCAGCTTCAGCAGTTGATTCAGCCATTTCTTTCATATCAGTGTCTTGTAGCTGCAAGTCAAAGAAAATCTTAAAACCGGGAACCCGCTTCCTCCCAAAGTTGAACCAGGGTTCGGGAAAACCACAGAATAAGAAGTCTTCACCTTCCTAAACAAAATGACCATTCAGGGTTCCCCGAATAGGTCTATGCACAAGTTCATAGCGCTTTTCGATCTGCTTAGCTCTAGCTCTTCCTGCCATCTCTTTCCCTTTCCTAACCTAATCCTCTTTGGTGGGTGTATAGCTAAGACCAAAGGCATGCAGGTTATGTGGCACATCGGCCAATGCAGTAACGCCCTTTCGACCACTTATTCCCAAACCCATTCCTAGCAAGTGTTGAAGCTTGTTCATGAAGTAGATTGATTGGGCACTGACATACATGCCCTCATCAACAGCTAGGATATTCTGCACCACCCGGGCCTCAGCCAAGGTAAACCCTAAAAGGAAAACATCCTTTTCACCATGCACAATTTCTAGTACAGTTGTAGTGACCTCTGGCAGAGGATGTATAGATGAATTCCTAAAGACTATGGCCACCCCTTTCCCATGGGGGTATTTCAGCATTTGGTGAAGGATAGATGAGATAGCTTTTACTTGGTGCAGCCAACGTTACCCAAGTAGTAAGTTGAAAGTGGCCGGAACATCCAGGATATGGAACTCAATATCCTGTTGAGCTGGGCCGACCTGTACTCTGATTTGTACCATTTCCATTACCTCTCTACTGGTATTGTCATATGCCCTGATCAACTGGACTATAGACACGAAATCTGTTGGTTTCAGACCAATGGCATATGTTGTACGAGTTGGGTAGATGTTGATTGCTGACCCAGTATCAACCAGTGCCACTGGCACCCACTTTTCTTAACACTCCACCAATATGTATAGAGGCTTGTTGTGGGCAGAGCCTTCCGGCGGCAGTTCCTTGTCCGAGAAGGTTAGAGTTGGCACAGTGCCTCCCGGGAAGACTAATCCTACCAGCTATTCAGGAGTAGTTTCAATAGACAATTTAACTTTATCTATTGCCGACAGTACAGACTGTCTGTGCACTTGTGAATCCATAAGCAGACCCCAGATAGATATATCAGCTTGAATCTTCTTCAATTGTTTCAACACAGCTTCTTCTTCCAACTGTCTTTCCCTCTACTTCTCAACCTCTTAGTTCTTCCTGGATGCCTCGGTTGGTCCAAATGTGAGGGCTTGAAGTACTACCCACTTCAAGCCATGTGGTCCACTTCTTTAGAATACCAGGTATTGTCTTGCAAGTCTTTACCCCAATCCTCGTCAGTGTAGGCAAGATGTAGATCATCATCTTCCCACCATATACCTCCGGCAACCAACAAGCAATTGTCTGGTTTCGATCTAATTATTCTCTCAGTAGAAACATTCCCCGTAGGGTGTTGAGCTATTCCAGCTTCCTGTTGGTTTTGATCTCTTTCTTTTTCAAACCACTTTAATGAGGCCTCTTGATCTGTATCAGCGGTGCTCACGGCGCCCAGTTCTTGTGCTAAATTCTTGATACCGGTCTCTCCAGCAATTTCCCCTTGTCCTCGACCATTCCGGCCACTATAGCGGTTCTCGCTTCCTTTTCTTCCAGCTTCAATTCAGTTCCCTCATCTATATCGGGTTCATCACTTAGCCACCCAGAATTGTTTGTCGACCCGTTCAGATCAAACCAATCAATATCCATGTCCCCTTGATCCTGCTCATCAAAGATATGTAAATTGTCTACCAGATCATCTAATCCCTGACTTGGGCCACCCTCTCGAACTACACTGACCTTCATCCTAGCTGGTAACACCACTTCTGGCTTAGTTTGAGTGATTGGCACTATATTGCAGTTCGGGTTGTACGCTTCTTCAAATAAGTCCTCAGAGCCCTCGGGCAACGGACCGATATTCTCCCCAAAGCTTATCTCCCTTCATCTACCACTATCACCACCACTGGTCTAGGTTGGAGTGTAAACGTGTTTATCATGCACAAGTTGTGCTCTCAGGGATGAACAACGCCAGTTTAGGTAAGTGGGAAAGGGTGATATATATACTGGGGTCATAAGGGACGACCAATGTGTGGATGAGGTTTATATGCCGCGGTGGATGGACTTGATTATGTGGTGGGAGAGGATTTGTAGTGACGTTGGGTTTTTCAAGAGGTGCTATCACCTTATTGTCGATGAGATCTTGAATCTCACAACGCAGACTATAATATTGATTAGTGTCATGACCGTGCTGCTGGTGAAAAGAACAGTATTTGGTCGGGTTGTGTTTCGGGGGGAGAGGATCAGGCAGTGGGCGTTGTTCCAATGGTTTAAGGTGCCCCTTTCTGATCAGCACCCCTAGGGCTTTGGATAAAGACATATAGAGCGGGGTAAAGACCCTTTGAGATTAGGCCTAACTGGTTGAGGTTTGTGGATTTGTGTTGGATGTATTGGCAAAAGGGTTGGCAGTCTTGGGTGTGGTGGTGACCATACTCACATCTGAGGGCAGTGCAGAAGTGCTACCACTCGTGGTTGCATTGGAATTGCGTGTAAAAGGCCTCTTGGGATGTTCCTTCTCATCGGAGATCAACCCCTGTTTCATTGCATCTTCAATTGAACTCATATCTCATGGAGCTCAGTGAATGTAAACAACGGCAAGACTATCATCTTCTACAATAGTTTCCCTTGCAGATTGCAGACCACTATTCAGATTTGATCATTTTCAGACGGCCTGATAGTCATCATTGAGGCCTTGGCCCTCCACTAGGTTACAAAGTCCGAGAAGCCCTCATTTGGCTCCTGACGTGTCATTTCAAGATCATGGGTTGTGACCTCGATCTGGGTATTGTAGGAGTATTGCGCGATGAAGGCCTCAGCTATTTCCTCCCAACTACTTTTCACAGAGTCCTCAAGTTTTGCATACCAAGTGGCCATTATACCCGACAGGGTCTGGCCAAAAAGTGACAACTTCTGAAGTCAAGTAAGACCCATTGGTCGTAGGATATTAGAGAATAAGCACAAATGGACCATGGGATCCCCGGAGCCGTCGAACCGGTCTATGTGCGGCATCTTGAATCTGTCTGGCAAAGTTACTATGGAGTCTGTGTATCGATCCTCAATGTCAGGGATTGAATTCACACCCTATGCTCACTTAAAGAGCTTTTCTAGCTTATTGACCTTCAAGGCAGTGGGGTTAACCTCGAATTCAAATTGCGCTTCAGTTTGGTATACCGATACCTTGGAGGTTTGTGGTGGGATCAAGTCTACAAGGTGCCCAAATTCTCTTAGACATTGATAGTGACTCCGAGCACTGGAATACCCACTGGAGGTGCATGGGATGCAGAGGCTACTGCCGGTTGTGGCTGCTATTGCTGAAGCCTATTTATCACTTCCGCTTGGTGGGCTGTGACCTCAGCTTGGCGGGCAGCATCTAGCTGCATAGTTTCTATGGTCTGCTAGAGCTGACGAAACATGTCTTCCATGCTAACTGGAGGATGTTGAGCCATCAGAACTGGCAAATACTCTCTCATTGGATTAGAAGTAGAAAACCGAGCCTGGCTGGTCGCAGGCGAAGTAAGTGACTGCTGGACTGGTGAGTTATGCCTAACCCTCCTCAATTTCGTAACTGATAGGAGTGAAGCAAACACTAGTGTTCCCTAAAAAGATCCCCTGATCGGTAAAGCCTTCTTACACGGGTCCAGAGTGCTTGGGGGGTAACAGAATCGTCCGAAGTAATTGTGAAAAACTACCTTGCAAAAAGAAATAAAGCAAAAGGAAACAAAAATTAGAAATCGCACAGTACCTCGGCTCAGATACTAATAACACGCAGTTGCAATCATAAGCTGTAGAACTATACTCAACACTGATTTCTACCCCAAAACTGATACCCAAACTTGCAACTGATACATACATTCCTGTAGAATTTCACCCTAAATGCACATAATAGTTAAGTGAGAGCCAAAACACCCCTATGATGGGGTAGGGTTACCTTGTCCTAGTTTCATCAGGAACTAGGGTTCGCTACTCAAGCAAAGTGTTTCACACAATTCTGAATTTTTAGGTAAGCAACCTATCCTAGTTTGGAACAATCTCTATAGCCTTCGATATGCAACTAGGCCGATTGGTCAAAAAGGGTACCTCAGCAAGACTACCTAATATACCTCTCACAGCTAACACCAAGAAATGAAATGTGGATCAAATGATACAGCGGTAGTCCAGACCCAAGGGTTGTGTTCCCATCGTAGCAAAGCCCCCAACCAGTCAGTCTTTTGGCAAGCTTTTCCAAGAAAGCCTCCGGTAAACTATTCAGGAATAGCAGATGGCAAACACAGTAACTTAGGCACACCAATGCTAATGCAAATGCAAAGAAACATATAAGTGTAAATAAAATAACATATCATGAGTTCGAGTCAAGTTCTCTAAAAAAATCCCCAACAGAGTCGCCAGAAACTGTAGCTCGCCTTTTTCGCACCCCCTTTCGGAAGTTTGAAAGAAAGCCCAACAGTTTGGACTCCCGCGGTTCTAAATCTAATCTCACAAGTCCAATGTCAAATTAAAAATCACCAAAGAGTCCAAATCCGGCAAATCTTTTGGAAAAATTGATTTTAGGATCAAAAATGCCAAAATTGGACTGCTTTGCCAGATACAGAGTCACCACCTAAATATTTTTTTTTTGTGAAATTTAAGAAACCCATGACTCGTGCCAAAGGCCATGTGTTCGTCATCACCAAAGTTGCCTTAGCTCGGGACCTTAGGTACGAGAGGGGAAGGTCATGAATTGAGCACCCCCGCTCACCCAATCAAAGATCGGCCTCTACTAATCATGATATGATTTTTATCAACATTATGTGATCTTGTTCTGATTATTAGGCTAGCTTTACTATGTGATGCGCACAAGCAAATATAGACTAAAATTGCAAGACTTGGAACAATTCAATTTATGTTTGTTTTGTGAAAATGGTTTGAATTTGCCACCTCAAGTGGGCTTAAAGTTTGCGAATTTGCCACCAAACATGGTGGGCTTAAAACCAATTTTCCACTCAACAAAGTGGGCTTAAAACGCACAATCGTTGAATCATTCCAATTCAAGCAACAAGCCTTCATCCACAAGCATTCAAACAGTTTATCAAGTAAGCACATAGCCTCATGGTAAGCATGCTAGTCATGGCAACACTCACACTCATGCAAGTATGCTAAAGCATTAAAACTAACCTAGTACTCTAAGCTAAGAAGGAAATAAGCTAGAAAATGCATGATTCCTAACTATGCAAGATGCTCTAATGCAACACATACAATAATTCAACTAATAGGCTCGGCTACTAAACATGGCATATGAAGCAATCTGATAGATGCAGCTAAAACATATTCAAAGAAGTATTGAAACAATGTGGGAGCCGGATAATAGTATACGTAGGAAAATCAAATGAATCTGAAGGAAATCAGGACATATACTATTCGGCTCTGTCCTGGGGGGGCTGAAGTCGAATAGTTAAATCGGCCATAGCATCAGACGTATAAGAAGCCGAATACGAATAGGCACACAACAAAATGGCCGAGTAGGTAGTTATGCATTGGATTAAAAGTGTGCCCGACCCCCGAGACAAGGACGAGTATAAAAGAGAGGAGCATCAACTAAAGAGAGGTATGTGAGAACAGACTAAAGAAACTTAAGACACAAGCAAACGAGAGACATATACTAACTTATCTGTCAGAGTGCTAATTCTGGTACCCCCGACCGATGTGTTAATCCCTTTTTCAGGTGGCAATCAGAGGATCAGGAACGTCCTTCAGGATCAAAGAGTATTTCCAAACCACTTCTCCACAATTGGTGCCGTCTATGGGAATACTCAAGCATATCCATGGCGGGCGTCACAGAGGATCCTCCGATAGTCGCTGATGAAACTACACCAAGAGACGACTTCACTCCAAGAAACATGCTTGGACCGGAGAGTATCGCCGCACGACGGGCCTTGAACTTCGATTTAGTAGCTCAGACCTCACCCTCAACCTCAATGCATGGGACAATGCAGACGATTATGGATCAAGCAAAGCAAAATGAACAGCGGCTAGAGAACATGATGGCTGAGAACGAGCACCTGTGCCAGGATTTGGCCTTGGAGGTGGATAAATCCTAACAAGCCGCATGCCAAGACCGGGGTCAACCTTCGGGAAAGAAGGATGGTCGACTTCGGAAACGCAATAATGACAATGATTCTAACTCACCATCCCCAGAGCCCAAAAAAAAAGACGAGTTGATGTATCCAGCTCATCTGAAGGAAGTCCGTATGAACGTCATAAACGAGGGAGGAGCGATGACTTGGATGCAGAAGACAAGCATGGCCCCTTTGTGCGACGAATTGCAAGGGCTATACTACCTAAAAAGTTCAAAGCACTGTCATTCACCCTCTTCGATGGAAAATCAGACTCTACCGATCACATTCGCCATTATAAGCAAGCAATGACATTCATGCTGACGACGAAGCCCTTATGTGTCGAATATTTCAAAGCAGTCTGGGACCGCTGGCCGTCAGATGGTATTATAAACTGGAGTCAACGTCGAGTAAGAGTTTTCATCAACTCTAGAAGTCCTTCAAGGCTAGATTCATCACTAATGAGATCCAGCTAAAGCAAGCCGATTCCGTTTGGGCGATGCAAATTAAAACAGGCGAAATCTTTTGTTAATATTTGGCGCGCTATTGGGAATGCTTCAACATGGTAGATGATGCTTGCAATGACTCCATGGCCATCACTGCCTTTAAGATAGGATTGCATCTTGATAGTCCTCTCTGCAGTTCGTTAACCAGACGGCCCCCTAAAACAGTCTGGGTGTTAATGAAGAAAGTCGAAGAATATTACAAAATGGAAGACGATGCCCTGCGGGTCAAAGCCGGACATAAAGCCGTTGAGACAGCCACGTCGAGAATCATTCAGTCGATTAGTGTCGTGCCATCCAGAAGCCCCGAGCCATAGAATCGAGCTGAACGAGATAAATGGCATAACTCACGCCGATCAAATGATCAATGTTCACATCGAGCTAATGAACAGTATCAAGTGGATAGCAGGCGCACAAGGTGCTCAAGCAAGAAATACACGGAGTTAACAGAGCCGATCAATAAGATTCTGTCGAAAGTTCAACACCTTCCGTTCTTCAAGTGGCCGCCCAAGATGACGGGACCTCCTGATACAAGAAGACGAGATAAACTGTGTGAGTATCATAAAGACCACGGTCACGACACTGATAGCTGTTATGCACTAAAGGATCACCTGGAGGAGTTGGTACAAGACGATCGTCTTATACAACACGTCCGAAAGAACAGTCCATCAAATATAGTAGCTCTATGGCCGGACTAACCTCCTCTTGGTGTTGTTCATATGATATACAACTTCCCGACGTCATCCGAGGTGCATACAATTCAATTGCAATCTAGCCCCTATAGCCCAATCACACCAGCGAAATGGCCCCATGAAACTGGAAGGATTAGTTTCGATGATAGTGACTTAATTGGAGTAACTCACCCCCACATTGATCCCCTCATCATCGAGCTATGCATAAACCGATTTACCATTGAGCATGTTCTCATTGACCAGGGTAGCACTTCAGAAATAATGTGCTACAAAACTTTTGTCAAACTTGGATTCACCGACTCGAATCTGTCTCCGGCTGAGTACCCGTCATTCGCCTGTAATGGTAACCCGGAGTATCCTTTGGGAAAAATCACACTACCAGTTCGGGCGGGCACCAGATCAGTAGATGTAGAATTTCTGGTTGTCAAGCTTCTTTAGCCGTATAATCTCATAATGGAAAGAACTTGGTTGCATAACATGCAAGCCGTGCCAAGCACCTACCATCAACTACTTTGTTTTTCGACTAAGTATGGTATTGAACAAATTCGAGGTTCTCAGAAATTGACACAAGCATGCTATCTTCTTGCTGCAAAGAGACCAAAGGAGTTGGAAGTGCATTCAATTGAGGTACCGAATAGGGAGAGCCTCGAAGACATTGGCAAGACTCCAAGTGAAAAGGCAACCGAAGCCCTGGATCGGGTCAAAATTGACGGGAATCCTAACAAGTTCTTCATAATTGGCGGTCCCCTGGATAAAGCTGAAAGGAAAGAGTTTATATCCTTCTTAATCGGCAATATCGATAAGTTTGCATGGTCACCATACGAGATGCCAGGAGTGGATCCATCTGTGGCCTAGCACCACTTAAACGTTGATCCGAAATGTAGGCCAATTATTCAGAGAAATCGGCGGTCAGTCGTGGAGCATACTTCGGCCATTGTTGAAGAGGTAGATCAGTTACTTGATGCCGGGGCAATTTGTGAAGTAACATATCCTACATGGTTATCCAATATTGTGGTGGTAAAGAAAAAGAATGGCTCTTGGCGTGTTTGTGTGGATTTCACAGACTTAAACAAAGCTTATCCCAAGGACTGTTTTTCCCTACCCAGAATAGACCAACTCGTAGATGCAATGGCACATCATCAACACATGAGTTTCTTGGAAGCCTACAGGGGCTATCATTAAATTGCCATTCATCTGGAGGATCAAGAAAAAATCGCATTCCTCACCCCAAGAGGAACCTATTGCTACAAGGTCATGCTTTTTGGGCTAAAGAATGCAAGGGCAACTTATCAAAGACTAGTGACTGTCATGTTCAAGGAACAACTTGGCCGTACCATGGATGTATACATCGATGATATGGTGGTCAAATCCAAGGAAAAGCACTCCCATCTAGCTAATTTGGCAGAGACATTTGGCATCCTTCGAAAGTATAAGATGAAATTGAACGCCTTGAAATGTGCATTCGGCATCGGATCCGGCAAATTCCTTGGCTACATCGTTAACCACCGTGGAATCGAAGCCAACCCGAGGAAAATAACGGCAATTCTAGAGCTTGGCTCCCCTCGGTCAGTCAAAGAGGTTCAGAAGCTGATGAGAATGGCCACCGCAGTCAATAGGTTTATTAGCTGTTCCACAGATCGCTACCGACAATTCTTTCACACGCTTCGGTAAGGCAGAGCATTTGAATGGACCCCTGAATGCCAGGCCACTTTAAACGGACTGAAGCCTTATCTTCGATCAGTACCACTCTTGGTAACACCTGCAGCAGGCTATCCGCTCATTTTGTATCTGGCGGTATCCGACCAGGTGGTCAGCGCCGTATTGTTAAGGGAAGAACTTAGGGAGCAGCGACTAGTTTACTATGTGAGCAAAACAATGGCTGACACCGAAACACGTTACCTTCCATTGGAAAAGCTTATCCTTACTATCATCATGGCTGGAAGAAAACTGATGCATTACTTTCAGGGCCATACCATTGGGGTACTAACGGACTATCCCCTTCGGTCAATGCTCCGCAGCGCAGAAGCATTACGGCGCATTTCAAAATGGGCTCTGGAACTCGGCCAATATGGTATCCAGTTTTTACCCAGAACTTCCATAAAGAGGCAAGTGCTCGCCAATTTTGTAGCCGAATTCACAGGATCCCTCGCTGACTTTAAGTCTGGTCAAGTGCAAAATAAACCCAACTGGAGAATGTATCTTGGAGACGTTTGGCAGATGTATTGTGACGGGTCATCCAACCAACGTGGCAGTGGGGCTGCCATAGTAATCATGACCCCCGAAGGGGCAATAATTGAACAGGCCATCAAACTAGGCTTCGATGCATCAAACAATGAGGCCGAATACGAAGCCCCATTAACCGACCTATGGAATGCACTTCACCTCGATGCGTGGCGTCTGCTTGTTTTCTATGACTCAAAGCTAGCAATCAATTAGTTGAAAGGAGAATATGCAGCCAAAAATGACCGCATGGCAGCCTATATGAAAACAGAAAATTCTTTCCTCGCGAAATTTGATTACCATGAACTGAATCAAACAACCCGGGATCAGAACACGCATGCGGATGCCCTAGCTTGCTTAGCCTCTGCCATCAACTCAAAAATTAAGCGGACAATCGAAGTAGGTTTATCCTTGAGCCGAGCATTGCCTCTTCAGAATCAGTTCAGATCAACGTTATCGAGCCGGGTCCAAGTTGGATAGACCCTATCGCCGCATTCCTATCCTCAGAGCAGCTCCCCGATGGAAAAGAAAGAAGCACACAAACTGCAAAACAAAGCCTTCCGATACTACTTGGATCCGCAGGGGAAGCTCTACAAAAAAAATCTCTCTCCAGGCCGTACTTAGAATGTGTTCACCCGAATAAAGTCAAGGAACTTTTGTTTGAAATACATGAAGGCAGTTGTGGTGCCCATTCAGGTGGACGTTCTCTGGCCCATCGAGCAGTAAAGCAAGGGTACTATTGGTTGACCGATGCTGAGTGTTATGTCAAGAAATGTGAGCAATGCCAGAAGTTTTCCCCCTTAACTCATCTGCTTGCCGAGGAGTTAAACTCTATCACTAGTCCTTGGCCGTTCGCTCAATGGGGGCTTGATATCGTCGAACCATTACCACAGCCCCAGGCAACAAGTGATTCTTAATTGTTGCAACGGATTATTTTACAAAATGGGTCGAAGCGGAGGCACTAACACATATTTGAGATTCCGACATTAAGAGTTTTGTATGGAAAAACATCATAACGAGATTCGGCATCCCAAGAGCCCTTGTCTTAGATAACAGTACCTAGTTTGACTGTGGCGTATATCGAGAGTTGTGCAACACGTATGGCATCCGACCCTACTTTTCTTCGTCGGCTTATCCACAAAGCAACGGTCAAGCGGAGGCCACAAACAAAGTCATTCTGCACGGCATTAAGAAAAGGCTAGAGAAAGCAAAAGGCAAGTGGGTCGAAGAGCTACCCAGCGTATTATGGGCCCACTGCACTACTCCAAGGTGATCCACTGGGAAAACGTCGTTTTCTCTTTGCTTTGGAACCCAAGCAATCATCCCTCTAGAGATTAGCCTTCCAACTTTGAAATCGAAGGTTTTTGACATGGGCTGAAATGACATGATGTTGGCCTTGGACTTGATTCTGATTGAAGAACGCCGAGACCATGCCCTTGCATCCATGGCACGGTACCAGCAACAGCTCGCTAAATTGTATAATCAATGTGTACAGCTACGTCGTTATACACCAGGAGAATTTGTTCTCCAAAAAGTGCTTCCCGCTGCTAGGAATCCCGCTGACAGAAAGTTAGGTCCCAACTGGGACGACCCCTATCAGATTGACTCAATCGCAGGAATAGGGGAATATCGGCTCGAAGACATGGATGGAAGAAGTTTGCCGTGTCCCTGGAATTCCACACACTTGCACAAATTTTATCATTAAGCAAACTTGTACGGCATGACAGCTTGTTTTGATTTTTCGCCGTGTACATCTTTCTCTTTTCCAATATAATGCTTTTTCTTTCTTGCCTAGCGAGTTATGGTTCTGTGACAATAAGCCTCCGAATTCGGAGCACCCTTCATGGATATCACGATTGGCCAACACAAAAAGCCTCCGAATTCAGAGCCCCATGCGTAAATAACACGTTTGGGCCGAATAAGGCTTCGAATTCGGAGCGCCCTTCATGGATATCACAATTGGCCAACACAAAAAAGCCTCCGAATTCGAAGCGCCCTTCGTTGATATGATGATTGGTCCACTCAAAAAGGCTCCGAATTTGGAGCCCCATGCGTAAATGATGTATTTGGGCCGAATAAGCCTCCGAATTCGAAGTGCCCTTCGTTGATATGATGATTGGCCAACTCAAAAAGCCTCCGAATTCGGAGCCCCATGCGTGAATGACACGGTTGGGACAAATAATCCTCCAAATTCAAAGCGCCCTTCGTGGATATAACGATTGGCCAACTCAAAAAGCCTCCAAATTCGGAGCCCCATGCGTGAATGACACGTTTGGGCCGAATAAGCCACCGAATTCGGAGCGCCCTTCGTGGATATCATGATTGGCCAACACAAAAAGCCTCTGAATTCGAAGCCCCATCTGTGAATGACACGTTTGGGCCGAATAAGCCTCCGAATTCGAAGCGTCCTTCGTGGATATCACAATTGGCCAACACAAAAAGCCTTCGAATTCGGAGCCCCATCTGTGAATGACACGTTTGGGCCGAATAAGCCTTCGAATTCGGAGCGCCCTTCGTGGATATCACGAGTGGCCAAGATAAAAGCCTCCGAATTCGGAGTGCCCTTTGTGGATATTACGATTGACAAGCGCAAATGCGATTGACGTAAAGTCGTAGATGGTCATGACTTAATTTACAAACATTAATTGAAACAACATACAGACATTCAAATAAAATGTTTCATTAAATTCATCGTGAATACATGATTTACATGAAAACGGAACAATGTAAAAATATATATATATATATATATATATTATGATTCGGCTCCATCTTCATCGTCAGTCTTCTCGGCGTCGAAAGCCTCAAATGGAAAACTATAGTTCTGATACAAAGGTGACGCCGGATCAACACATGCGGGGTGGAGAGCCCTTATCCATCCATACTTAAATCCACAATTTTCTCATCGACAGACTTCCTCGGCTAGTTTTTCCTTCGTCTTGTCTATTCCAATTTTTTGGCCATCATGGAAGCCTTGTTCATAGGACTTGGTCTTCGTAGCTTCTATTGCGAACATGCTCGTCATTTCTCAGTTGGCAATCGCATGATCCAAAATTCGCCAGTTTACTCATTCCGCGACAATCAGGTTCACTTGACTCATCGACTGAGTTTTAGAGGTGTTAGCCTTCTTCAGCACATTTTTGGCCTTCTCTGCATCAGATTGCAAGCTCCGAATGCAACCGTCCTTTTGCTCTATTTCTTCACAAGACACGAAGACGCATGCTGATTTCATAGGCGGTGTATAACCCCTTTACTACTCTATGGATGCCCTCCCGAAAAACTTCAAAATCAGCCCGGCCGACCATCGACTGCTAGACTTCTGGCGAAAAAATCTATCAAGTGAACTCGACTACCACATTTGGGTCGCGGATAATCAAATCCGCTTCTGTCATCAGTTTGTTCCCAACGAAGACCAAAAAACTCAATGGGCACGATGGCCTACTGGTTTCTCCTCTAGAACAAGGGGAGTTACCTAGCTGCTACTTCTCCTTCCTAGGTGACCTACTTCGACAACGTGGGGAGCGACGCCTCTCACGCTCCCCCGATAACCTACTCCCCGTGCACATAGGTTCACCATCTCGGTTCACTTCTGTGTACAATTCTACCAGTGTCCTACCCTCCCCTCTACTGTTAAAGAATAGTTTTCTTCCCATCCACAGTCGTCTAGCTTGGTTCGACACAGTGCTTTTTTCCCTCTCACAAACGTGGCACCTATGCGCACACAGCCCCCACCCCATTTATTAACTACGGGTGTAGCATTCCCGAGGCGACCTCTTTAATACTCCATGCCAAAACCTCAAAGCTTTGCGTCGCTAAGTTGATGTGCCCCAGCCAATCCATGAACTGTCGATATTCGGCAGTCCAGTTCATTCATTAGCTGGGCCAAGGGTAGATTCAAGAATCTACTCAGCTAAATTTCAAAGCTTTGCGCCGCTAAGTGGATATGCCCCAGCCAATCCATGAACTGCCGATATTCGACGGTCTCGTTCATTCACTAGCTGGGCCAAGGGCAGATTCTTCAATCTACTCGGCTAAATTTCAAAGCTTTGCGCCACTAAGTGGATGTACCCCAGCCAATCCATGAACTGCCGATATTCGGCGGTCCTGTTCATTCATTAGCTGGGGCAAGAGCAAATTCATCAATCTACTCAGCTAAATTACAAAGCTTTGCACCGCTAAGTGAATGTGCCCTAGCCAATCCATGAAGTGTCGATATTCGGCGGTCCCGTTCATTCATTAGTTGGGGCAATGGCAGATTCATCAATCTACTTGGCTAAATGTCAAAGCTTTGTGCTGCTAAGTTGATGTGCCCCAGCCAATCCATGAACTATCGATATTTAGCGGTCCAGTTCATTCATTAGCTGGGCCAAGGGCAGATTCTTCAATCCACTTGGCTAAATTTAAAAGCTTTGCACCGCTAAGTGGATGTGCCCCATCCAATCCATGAACTACCGATATTCGGCGGTCCAGTTCATTCATTAGCTGGAGCAAGGGTAGATTCATCAATCTACTCGGCTAAATATCAAAGCTTTGCGCCGCTAAGTTGATGTGCCCCAGCCAATCCATGAACTGCCGATATTCGGCGATCCAGTTCATTCATTGGCTAGGCCAACGGCAGATTCTTCAATCCACTTGGCTAAATTTCAAAGCTTTGCGCCACTAAGTGGATGTGCCCCAGCCAATCCATGAACTACCAATATTCAGCGATCCAGTTCATTCATTAGCTGAGGCAATGGCAGATTCATTAATATATTGGCCTAAATTGCAAAGATACGCAGTTATTTTATCGCCGAATTAATTTACTCATTTCATGATTTTACATCCTACTTAGTTATTAACTAGCACATGCAGCAAAGAGACAGAAAGGCAAATGAAATTTTCATTAATAAATTGAGAACAAATAGTAGCCATTTTACACATGAAAATTACCCCACATTTAACTTCTAACTTAAATAAATAAACAAAAATCTACAAAAACTACGCACACAAGATGCCTAACAAAAATCAAAATTACTCCCTAGTCAATCTTCAGGGTCAGACTCCAGCAGCTCAACATCCATCTGCTCGTATGGAATCGGCTGTGCCAATGTCATTAGCGGCAGTGAGGGCTTTGAGCCAGCCGGGTTTGAAGCCCCGATTCTTGAACTTGGGTACTTCCTCTACGTAATTTTCCAAAGTAGCGTCCATCTAACTTGGAATGCTTTGGAAATCTCAGAGTCAGCTATCTCTTTTGCCTTCTTCGATGCTTCCAAATCAGCCTCCAATTTGGCAATCACCTCCTGGGCTAACTTGAGCGCATCGTCGCTCACGTTTGCCCTCTCTTCGGCGGCCAACCTGAGTTGGTCGAAACTCTTGGCCTTTTCTGCCTCGGCATCGGCACTCACGCGTTCTTCCGCCACTTTCATTGCTTCGGACTTGGCTTTGAGAGAGGCCTCCATGGCCTTGCTCTTTTCATTTTCAATTTCGGCAGTGAGAAAGTCGATTTGTTCAATAGCATCATGTTGACGGCGGCCAATCTTAGTTGTCTTGCCCGTCGTCTGCAAAACAAGGAATTAGAGTTAAATAGAAAATAAAAATAAAAAATATAGGCCCAAGATTGTAGATGAGGCTCAAGTCATGTCCCAATATGGCCAGTTGAACGGCTAATGCTATTGACAGCAAATCCGTCTCCGCCCGAAAGGTTGCTCTGTCAACCGGCAGCGAAATTGAAAAGGCCATGCTTAAGGCCACAGCAGGGTCTTTCATAGCCGATGCATCAGAAGTAATCGGCACGTTCTTTATCCTCGGTTGTATGATAAACGACACAACCAAGTCTGACTCCTCTATGCACGGCCGTTTATCGGTTAGATTTTCTACAGAGTCTGCTTCATGCTAGGCAGGGCGTCTTTCCCCCAGATGCTCGGCCTCCTGATTGCCTTGTTGATCGACAATGTGCTCCGTTTTGGCTGTGTCAATATGAGTCGTTTCTTCCACAAGAGCAGGCAGAGAAGACTCTGCCCCAGCAACGATTGGAGGTTCAGATCGGTTGGCTTCGGCTTTCCTCCGGGCGGCCAGCCTCTCAGCATTTTTCTTCCTGGCCATCTGCGTGAGCGCCTCCCCAGCCATATTCTCAGGATATGCACCGGGAAGGTCCCCTAAGTTGGTAAAAATATCTTCAAAGGAGATGTCTACTCGGCCTGAAGTGGATGGAGGGTTGGATGGATTGAGGCCAGCTTCCTCAAAAGTCAAATTTAGAGCCACGTCAACCTCCTCCCCAAGACTATCGGATCTGTCCAAGGTGGACTGATTCAGCTACTCAGTGACTTCTTCGGTTATTTATTCGTTCGCCTGCGCTGAATCTGAAGCATCAAGACCAATCTCCCTAAGATTTTTGAAGTTCGGGAAAACAAGCACTGTAAGCTGTTGTTCGCCACTTGGAATTGGAATGTTATCTATGGCTGAAAACGTAGTGTAAGTTGGCTCATATCTCAGAAGTATGTGGGTCACCCTCCCTTGTTTTTGGAGGTTTGGACGGCCGAAGAACTAAAGCGCGGCTTTGATTTGTGCAAGTACAACTTCATCGGCCGAGACCAGAACTTTCTTCAAATCCTTACTTGTGTAAATAAAATGATAAGTACATAGAATCTAAGCCGGGTAAATATATAACAATTACATATGGAGGACTATGCGGCCACTTGGTTCACCTTTTCGTCTGGGCACAGGATCTAGACGATCTTCACCCTCGCCAAATTTTCAATTGCCTCGGATAACAACCATGACATCGTCAACACGCTTGCCAGAGCTGGCAAGCATAGTCTCCAAATGATGGTCGATGTCCTTGGTCTTGAGAAAGTAGTGCCCCTACTGGCCAGAGGATTTGGCCAAGGCATAGCAATGTCGAATAGTAGGGATTCCAAGATTGAGCCTAAGGTGCCGGTTTAATTCTACAATTCCCATTATGATTCGAAAAAAGTTTACGTTAGGCTGAGAAGGGATTAGACCCCAGTGACGAAGGACGGCCCTCAAAAATGGGTGAAGGGGGAAACAGACTTCGCCCTAAGCGATTGACAGGAGAGGAAAGATAATTGTACTCTCATCGGTCCTCGCCATGTCAATTACGCTCTCTGCCATGAGTGACAGATGGACGTCGTCAAGAATGGAAAAATGGAGTCGAAAACCAGAAATTCGGTCTGCAGAAAGAAGGGCTTTCAAATGTTTCCCCATCCTAACCAGTATAGAAAGTACGCTAAACTAAAAAACAAGGAAATGGGAGTCGAAAGGGAAAAGCGGAGAACTTACAAAAAGTAGGAAAGACAGTAAGGAACGAGAAAAAGTTGCAGAGGTCATGAAGTGAAGGAGGCAAACTGGCAGGCAACCAAGAAGCTTTGCATTTTCAAAAAAAACATACATTCGAAGGGACAACATAGTTTCAAATCGCATTAAATGAATGAAGCGTTCAAAAGGGCGGGAAATTGTAATGATTCTTAAAAAGCGTAAATGTTCTGACACTTGTGTTGGGATGAGGGAAGCCACCGTATTTTGCACTCTCCAAGTTCAAGACCAAACATGCAGACTAACTAGCATTAGTAGGATGTTCAAGGGGTAATTGTGGGAGTCGGATAATAGTATACGTAGAAAAATCAAATGAATCTAAAGGAAATCAGGATATATACTATTCGGCTCTGTCCTAAGGGACCCTGAAGCTGAATAGTTAACTTGGCCATAGAATCAGACGTACAAGAAGCTAAATACGAATAGGCACACGACAAAATGACCGAGTAGGCAGTTATGCGCTGGATTAAAAGTGGGCCTGACCCCCGAGACCAAGGACGAGTATAAAAGAGAAGAGCATCAACTAAAGAGAGGTATGTGAGAACAGACTAAAGAAACTTAAGACACAAGCAAACGAGAGACGAATACTAACTTGTCCGTCGGAGTGCTAATTCCAGCACCCCCGACCGGAGTGTTAATTCCATTTTCAAGTGGCAATCAGAGGATCAAGAATGTCCTTCAAGATCCAAGACTATTTCCAAACCACTCCACAAACAACAATGCAGTTTGAATGATGTGCCGAGCCTTAGTGCATGCAATACGAATGAATGGATGTAAGCATAAGGTATGCTAAATTGAGACATGTCCCCTAATCTAACCATTAAAAGCGATTAAATAAAAGGGAGAAAGACGTGGGGTTGAAAGACATACACATTATTACATTTTGCTCTCACGAAGGAGAGTCCGAATGAATAAGCTAACTAGCTAACTAAACAAAGCTAATTAAAGCTAATTAAGCTAATTATTACAAACCAGAAATAAATAACTAGCTAAACTAATTAACTAATTATTATTACAACACTTGAATTAATTAGCTAACTAACTAATTACATAATTACAAAACAATTGCAACTAATAATTTAACTAAGTAACTAGACTAAACTAATCACTACCCCGCCTCGGGAAATGAAAGATGCGCATGCTCAGTTTCCACCCGAAAAGACCTCTGTTTTCCTCTCGAAAGCCTCTATTTGCAGAGTTGAACATTTCCAGAACCTTTCTGCTCCAACTTACCAAAATTCTACTGAGGTTTACATCAGTGGCTAGCCGGCCACTGGTAAATGCTACCGGCCATCTGCAAGCCATGAAGGTGGCCTGCCAACCACTGATGCATTGGTTCACCCTTCTGCAACAGAGTACAAACAGAGCAAAAAGAGGGTATTCCCGCAAATTGTTTGCACAACTCACCCTTCCTTTTCTTGAACAAATCCAAGGATTGATGAACTTAAGCCACAAACCCCCAATTCAAGCAATTTCATTGCATGATGGCTTGTGATTCAAGAGGTGCGAATTCAATAAATGCAAAATGAGACACAAACCTCTTCCCTTTCATGAAAGATCAAGGGAAGAAGTCGACGTTGGAAACTTGGATCATTTCATTACTAACAAGTATGAAATGGTCCAAGTTCCATGTGTTCAATTAATGTCCTATTAAACACACAACACAACCAAATTATTATCTTGGCTCACTTTTACTTGTCTCAAGTTTTTATTTACACCATTTTACATACCAACCATCCTTTAATCAAATTAAGTCCAAATGGTAAATTAAGTCCTCTAAATGGAAAGAAAGCTCAAACCAAAGGTTGTTTTAGGCATGAAAGAGAGCTCATGCCATTGTAATGAACCCCCAAAGGGATTAAACCATTAAGCACAAAACCTCAATTTCATGCTTTAAACAAGCAAATGGTTTGAACCACTTTCAAAGCAAAAATAGAACCAAGAAATGAGAGAGGTTGCAGAGATGATTAAGTGCTTAAAATGAGTGATAAAAGCATAAACAAATACTATTAACTCAAACAAGAAGGTGTCTAGAGCCTAAAACACCAAGCATGTGAGGACTATTGCATTACAACCATGCAAAACAAGACTCAACTGACCCAAACAGCCCAAAACAGAGCTAAAGCAATTCAAAACAGAGGCAAAAACATGCTGGAATAAAGCTACAAAAAGATAGAAAATCATGCTAGCACATGGAGTTAACTAGGCTAGCAAACAAGACACAAGGATGGGAGGCTAACCCCTCCAATTTTGGACTTCAAAACATGTTTTTTTTCCACTGAAAATACTCTGAAATTCGGTGGTTAAAAGCCCCAAAAAGATTATTTAAAGATGGGAAACACAAGTGACAAACAATGTACAAAGAAGGGTGAACCACCCCTTACCTTAAAATGGCTTCAAACCACAAATTTCAGCCCATTTTGGCAGAGTTTTTATAGCCCAAAAAAAAAAAAAAAAAAAAAGAGATAGGAAAATAAGTATGCAAAGTAAGCTAACAAAGCAAATATTATACCTCTTGAAGAGAAGAGTGATTCTAGGCAACAATTCAAGCCAAATGCAACTTGTAGAGCTCCAAGAGGGCCTCAAAGATCCTTAACTCAAAGGTGAGCAAGTTTGGTTAAGGAAGTCAAGGCAAGAGTGTAGTGTAAGTAGGCTAATTTGCACAAATTTGCAAGAGAGAGAGAGAGAGAGAGAGAGAGAGAGAGAAATCTAGAGAGAGAGAGAAAATTTTGAGTTTTAAATCTTCTAACCTTAAAACATGAGAGAGGGCCTCCCTATATATACAAAACATGAATTCTCTACATGGAGATCCAGCCCTCCACGTGTGGACAGATGCAAGTATCTGTGCAAATAGCTGGCATAGTTGGCACAAAATATCTGCATAAAACATTGGTGGCCGGCCGACCATCAACGATGGCCGGCAAGCCACATCAATGGCCGACAGACCAGAAGCTCTGGCTGGCAGCCTCCATGGATGGCCGGCAGGCCACCAGAGAATGCAAGCTGGAAAGACCAAGGCACGGTCCAAAAATGGGACAAAAATGATGCAGGGTTTGAAAGGCTCAAAGTTGTGGCATTCCGCCGGGGACTTTCAGCGCTTGGCGAGCAATTACACTTGTCATCAGATGTACCTGCAAGAACATCCAAGTCTTGAAGGGCCGTCAAAAATGGGGTGTCTACAGTCATCTATATATAGAAAAACATATGCCTATCTCAAAAATATCTGTATACAGACAGCGGGAGTGGTGCATGCATTTGTGGAGACAGTTCGCCAAAACTATTTGGGTTTTGACACAAGTGGCTAGCAGGCCACTAATAGTGGGTGGTTCACAACTGGCTGGCAGGCCACTAAAAGTGGGTGGCTGGCTACAAAAATCTGCTTCTAAGCCTGACTTCAAACAGGCATATCTCCCTAATCTGGACTTGGTTTTAGGTCATTCTTGGGCCTAAATTGAAGCCCCGAAAGTCTAATTTCCAATGAATGTGGCCTCACATCTAAATTCTAAGTGTGCAAAGAGATAAGCCTATTTTAGGGAAGGCTTCTCATTTCTATCATAAAGGATTGATGCCTAACTTCTTTCTCAACAAGTTTTCTTCCCTCCCCTCCAATTTTTTTCAACTCCAAACCAATAAATAAGAAGTTTTTAAAGATTTTTCAAAGAGTTCACCTCTCTTACATTTATCTCGACTTTGTCCAATCTCAGTTTACCGAAAAGTGCAGTATTTTTAAACAAAATGCGAGCCTTGGAACATCGTAGAAACATTTGGAAAAATATTTTGAAAAAGAGGGTTTGAAGGTCTAAAATAGTTTTGGTCAAAATGGGGTGTAAGGTTGGGATTTAGAAGCACTTCTTACTGAAGAAATCGAACGTTTGTACAGCATAACTTTCATCATCAAGTGATCAACTTGAGACGCCCAAGTCTTAAGGGCGGTCAAAAATGGGGTGTCTACAGAGATACTTTGTTATTGACGGATAAGTGGCCTTTGGCACGAGTCTCGGGTTTTCTAAATTTCCCAAAACATTTAGATGGCAGTGCTGTAATCTGGCAAAGCAGTCCATTTTTGGTATTTTGATTCAAAATCGATTTTCCAAAAGAATTGCTGGATTTGGACTCATTTGTGTTTATCTATTTCACATTGCACTTGTGGAATCAGATTTAGAACCAGGGGAGTCCGAACTGTAGGGCTAGTCGTATCTGAAAGGAGCATGAAAAGAAAGTTACGTCATCGTTACCACGTAACCACCCAAATCGAACAACAAGTAAACACAACACCTCCATCTCTCAGTAACCAATAAGGTCAACCCTTTAATCCACATTCTACCCGTCACTTAATACATGTATACAACCAAAATACTAAGTCTCCTAGTCAATCCACCAGCTGTTGATACTCATTGAATAATTGCCCTAAACCAAGCCCTGAGCACACACACACGACACCTACAAGGCTCTCAAAGTCTTACCATCCTAACTCTATAGAAGAACAAAACAAGTTCTTAACCTCCTAACCGTCATTCCAAACCTCGACTCATAAACACAAAACCATTGTGACCCTACACATAGGTCACACACTAACTATGGGTTATATACCCGACCAACCCTTCCAACAACATCTCTTAACTTAACCAGAATTGAGATACACACCTCTCACATCCAAATACCATAAAGGAATCCTAGAACTTAGCAAACGCCCATTATACCACTATTCGAAATATAATACCAATTACTCAGAACACACCACCCATCAACGCCAACAACCACTACTACGATAAGGGACTAACATCCCTCCACAAGAAATAGCTAACTAGATAACACGAAGATCCGCTACCATAACCTACCATTAAGGTACAAGTCTATACCTAACGAAACTATACGCGATTCATCCTTGAAAACAACGCACTATATGTACAAAACCTAGTGTCAATCGCACACTTCACATCCTTTCGAGGAATTCTCACGATAGTAGACCAAAACCTTCACCACGCATATAAGACCAAATAAGAAACGCTCACGAAATTGCACACACCCGGCAAGTATAACTGTTCTTGTCCCATGGTAACCCCACCAAAAACACACATCCTTCAACAACTCTTTTTAATTTCAAAAATGGCTCACCATCCATCACCTTCCCAAACCAAATCACAAGCGTATATATGCATCAATATGAAAATTTTCCGATTCCACAACAACTTGTCATATTAATAAAATTTTAGAGTCATTACATGCTCCAATCCGCCCAATCCATGGAAATAAACAAGCAAAGGTACATATATATAAACAAGCAATTATGACGTCTCAACATCCCCAAAACACATTGGTCACACAACAGAACCTAATGATTACAAAATAATAACCCACGGGTTACAAAACAGAATAGCCAAAACAAAATTACCCCGTTGGTACTACCACCGTTACCGTCCCTCATTGGACCGCTAAAGTTGGTTATTCTCAAACTCAAGATACCTTGAGAACTCACATGCCATGGACAAGAACTGCTAACGTGTCCTAACTGGCCACACCTGGAACATTTTGCAGACAATAGACCAACGCTCGAGCATAATAAAGGCTGCTCGAGTTGAACCCGCTCGAGCGTAATAAAGGCTGCTCGAGTTGAGCCCGCTTGAGCGTAGAATACACTCTCCCAATAGTTTTGTAGACCTACCAAAGTACTGAGAGTTTGCAAAGCTCGGTCGAGCACAAGAAGTGTCGCTCGAGTAGAGGAGCAAAAATCTAGGCAACAAAAAATTTAGAAACTAAGCAACCAACCTGTCCCATACGCAACCACAACAATCCAATAGCCAAAGCCAAGAAATTATAAGGGAAATAAGACATGAACAATAATACAGAGCCATGAAACCCGAGTCCAGAATTTCAAATGGGTCGAGCCTAAAACCAGAATCGCTATAGTACTTTTCCCTAATGTGACAACGTAGCAGGTATGATGTGACACTTAAAAAAAATCATAACTCTTTAGTATTCTTTTCCCTAATGTGAAAACGTAGCAAATATGATATGACACTTAAGAAATAAACTCCTTACTGTACTTTTCTCAAACGTGACAATGTGGCGGGTATGATGTGATACTCTAAAAAAATTAGAAACTCTTTAGTGTACTTTTCTCAAACGTGACATGTGATACTCCAACGTGGCGGGTATGATGTGACACTTTAAAAAAATTAAAAACTCTTTAATGTACTTTTCCCAAATGTGACATTCTAACGTGACGTGTCGGGTAATAAGGGGGGAGAGTGGTATGTGTGTTACGTGCAATGTATCAACCCACAAAGAAAAAAGTACAAAAAGCCTTAGTGTACTTTTGTGTTGTGTGTCACCCAACCATGTGCATAGCGTGGCGAGTTTTAAGCATATACTGAATAAAAACCTTACATAAAGTAGCCTGTGATTAACCCAATGGCACTTATGTCTTTTCCAAAATAGAGAGTATCAAATGGATCACAAAAAATAAATAAATAAATAAATTTGGGACCAAATGGAACACAAGATCAACATTTGGGATTTATGGGTAACTTCCCTCTTTTTTTTTAACAGCCTTAAAGAACATAGGCCTAAAAACTAAAAAATTATAGAATTCCAAAATTACAAAAAGAGGATACCCTAAATTAATGATTAGCTAAAGGAAACCCAAAAAATAAATAAATATGTGAGGCTGATAAATATTTACGACAGTTACCCAAATTTCACTTTCTTTACTATTCCCCCACTATCTCACCAACCAAAAAAAAAATGATAAAAACTACTGATTTATAGACTGAAACAAACTATCGGTCATAAATATTATGCATTATTATCTCACCAACCAAACAAGTAAACACTGTTTAATTTCATTTTTAGATTTTATTTATTTTTAAATTGATAAAAATAAAGCTCAAACAAATTTTTTCAAATTTTTAGAAAATCTTAGAAATTTTTTTTTATTAAATTTTAAAATTAAAATTAAACAAAGCGAAGATGATAATGTGGGCTAATTTTTAAAGAAAAAAGAAAAAAAAAGAAAGAAAAACAAATATCTATATAATATGACCGACACTGTTTTAACACAAATCAAACTGTAGCATAGAAACAAAAACAAATTTGACTGTTGAGTACAAACAATACAAATATTTATATAACAACTCTTTGAACCTTCACTTGGTCATATGTGAGTGAAACAAAAAGAAAACAAAAAGAATGCTCTAAATGAGGACTCCAAGGCAGCTTCGCTCACAACGAAGAAGGACTCCAAAGCCAACACCATGCTTGGCAGTAGGAGGAGAAGTAGTTGTTTCACCAAATCGATGTTGGGCAGAGGAGATCGAGAAATCGGAGGCGGAGATGAGGCAGAGCATTAAAGAGCTTAGAAGAGAGGTTGGGGAGAGGGATGAGATGTTAAATTTCGTGGCTAGGAAGTCGGAATTTCAACGAAGGCGACAGTGGCAGCTATGGAGGGGAGTGCTGTCCAGATCCTCTAATTGCTTTCTCTCCTTGCCTCCCTACTTGCAATGGTGGAGATGCATCTTAGGATAATCCAACGTCTGGATCTAACTATTTTAAAATATATATATATATATATATAATTTTTTTTTGTTATAAAAATAATCAATTTTGAACCGTTGGATCATCATAGGATGCATCTCCACCATTGCAAGTACGAAAACAAGGAGAGAGTGCAAGTAGAGGATCCTAATTCGTTCGGAGAGGTTGGATCCAGTGATAGAAGAGTGTTTTATGAAGAGAGAGAGAGAGAGAGAGGGACACAATGGGGATGAAATAAGGGTTATGTATGGACAAAGCAATGTTTCATGTTTCATGTTTCATGTTTCTGAAGCAAAGTTTCATGAAACAAAAAGAAATGGGGGCTATATATTGAGTAGAAACAAAACAAATATTATGCATGAAACATTGAACATGGGGGCTATATATTATAGATTTGCATGTTTGAGTGAAACAAAAAGAGAAAAAAAAATGCTCTGAAGCTATTTTTACACAGAGAACAGAGACCAACCTTACAACCGAGCAGCCGAAGTGGTTGGAATGATGACTAAGTTACCAGAGTGAGGTCTGAAGGTAGAGAAAGAAATGGGTAGAAAGAGAAATGGGAGGCAAAAGCTGATAGAGGAGAAAAAATGTTTAAACAGAGAGAGAGAGGGAGGGAATGTGGGAAGGAGAAGTAGGTAGATGGGAAGGTAGGAGAAGCGTTTGGGTGGGAATCATCTATGGATCGGAACCATTGATATACATTCAGATTCATCTCAGTCATTGATACAAAATGTATCTCTTAAACATTTTGATATATTTTCAAAAACCTTCTTACCTTATTATATAGATTTTCTTTTCATAAATTATTTATATATTTCGTATATTCTACTATGCTTCCAATATGGAAGAATCTCTTGCAAAATGCACAGAAATGGAACTATATCCCCCCGCGATAACCAAGTCCATGGATTCACAAAGTCAAGTTTAATGGTTAATCTAACATATACTTCAAAACTAAATTAACTATGATTATCATCTCAATAAAGCAAGCCCAATAATTTGATTAAAGATTTAGGACTCTATATATATAAATAACATTGAAGTTAAATCAACATCCAATGATGCCCTTATTAATTTTGAAAATAAGGAACATAATAATGTGGAAGAGATGTTTTCCTCATAAGTTTATTTACAAATTTCAACATACCGAAGTGTGATCTTCTTAATTGCTACTAGAACATCCTTTATGATCATCCTCTCCTTAGGTGAGTCTGCAGAGCAATTCAAAGCCAATTGCATAAGAGATGACACACATTGCACCTTTGCATTGTTGTGTTCAATGTCTTGCATGAACAAGTTGACATCTAGAACTTGAACTATTGCATTAGGCAATGCATTAGCCACCCAACACTTCAAACTCAAAGCTCCATCAAATCTCGCATCAATGGGCTTTGATCTTGTAAATGTTTCCATCAACATGACGTCATAATTGTAAACATCACATTTTGTCTAAACTAATCCTTCCAGTCTATACTCTACATTACATTCATGAGAAGTAACATGGTGAGAAAAGTAAAATAATTTATCATAAACTTAAATTGAAACTTAATTCTCCACTTGTGTCGACTGAAAACAGTGTATGCATTTTTTGGCGCATGGTATGACGGAACACAAAAGGCAATACAATCGTTTCCTAGTCAACAAAGAAACAAGGTTATTTGGGCAAAAAACGTTTTGCAAACTAAAGTTTTATCAATGGCACCACACTTTCACTGCCACTGTTACCACCATATCACCCTACTACCTCCAGCAACACCACCACTATTGTTGGTATTTTTTATAATAATATTGTAAATATATATTATTAAATTAAATAGAAATGAAAAAATAATTTTTTTTATTATTAAATAAGAAATATAGAATAAACTACAGAACTAAAAATATAAGAATGAAATAGATCACATCATGGAACATATTTCAAGATAGATTCACATGGACATACAAAATAATATACCAAAGATAGTTTTAATAAGTTTAAAACTTTGAAGAACAAAAGATAAAGGATGTACCGAAGCCTGTAATACAGATAGTTTCCTTAAAATAGATTCGCCGCCTCCTTGATGGGTGCTAGAGTTATGCTCGCGTTTGTCTCCCAAGATACGACGGTCGAAACTAGTTAGAGCAAAAGCACCTTTTGAATAGTTTCGGAAAACTTGACAATGGCAATACTCTCTCTCTCTAACAAGAACCAAAGAAGGGGCTAACAAAGAAGATAAGAAAAATTTTCTTCGGTATAAAAACCATCTCCAACTTTATTATCTCAAAACAACATCTCATTTTCCATCTAAAATATCTCTCCAAAATCATCCTACTAAGTTCAAGGGGAAAATGCCTCTATTTATACAAATAGGGAAGTTCTTAGCCATGAAGGCTATTATTATGAGGGCTGTCAAATGCCATTAACCAAGGCCGTCAACTCTAGTCATTAGGGCTAGAGTTGTATGGCCACTAATATGGTCATCAACTCCATCATCAAAAGATGAGAGTTACAAAAGTCTAAACCTTTAATGTGCTTAATATATATAAATAAATACGTACATAATGATATCTGAATAAACCAACTAGATGGGTCGTAAAACGGATATGGATGTTGGGTCACAAGCCGATCCATGCCTAATCTCAAACACATGCACATGCTAACCCTAACACAGCACAGTTTAGACCAAGCTCATGACTAGGCCCAAGTCCAAGATCAAGACCAAGACCAAACCCAGCACATGCACAAGCACAAGTCTAGGCTCAGTCCAAAAAAGACTAAGTCTAAATCTAAACCCAACTTTTATTGATGCCCACTTTATGAGACAATTCTCATTTGTAAACTAATGGGTTCGGTTCATTATTTTTGTATTGCAACCTTCTCACTTAAAAGAATACAACCCCGCTCGAGTCCACTTCAACCGGAGGATGGATCCCACTTTAATTTCAAATTAAAGTTGTCAAAAAACTGTTATTTTCCAACAACTAATACATTGGTTTCAAGGACACAACCAAAAACAAGAAAGCATTTTCTATTGGAAAAAAAAAATGTATATTTTTTGTCGAAAAAATAAATGAATTAAAAATAATGAAAGCATAGACATGAAAAGGAATTGCAAGATAGAAGCATCACCTAGTGCAATATATCCAAATGTTGCTATTGTCCTTGTTTGTGCAATGCTCTCCCCACCACCTAACAACTTTGCAAAGCTGAAATCACTCACATGTGCAACCATATCATCATCCAGTAACACATTGCTTGGTTTCAAATCACAATGAGCCATAGGCATTGAATAACCATGGTGAAGATACTCCATGGCACAAGCCACATCTATCATTATGTCGATCCTCTGCAGCATATCTAAGAAATACTTGTGAGAATATAACTATTTTTCCAGAGTGCCATTAGGCATGTACTCAAGTACGAGGGCTTTAAAATCAAGGGTTGAGAAACTGCTAATGACTTTGGTGAGATTTCGGTGACGAATGTTGCACAATATTTCACATTCTATCTCTAAGCTTTTGAACGCGCCATCTAGTTCCAATTTGAACACCTTCGTAGCAAAAATCGTCTTACCAGGAAACATTCCTTTATAAGTAGAACTGAAACTCCCTGTTCCAAGCAAGTTGCTTTCACTAAACATATCGGTTGCTCGTGAAAGTTCATGGTATGTAATTCTTCCATGTCTTATTCTTGCAGGTAGCAAATCAGTTTGAATTGGATTTTGGTTTCTTTTTTGGCAGCATCTTATAAACGTAAATATAAAGGTCATGGCAAGCAATATGGACGCAATCGACAACAAAATTTATACAATTAGCAGCATTTGTTTTGTCCTCGATTACGATAAGAGTCGGCATGGCATGGTGGGATTTGCAACTAAGGAGCACCACACAATGCTTCATTCAACATGAAAGATTGATATGTGAAGTTTACAAAAGACCTTCTACTTGGAATTTCTTCTCTTAATCTATTGAAAGATACATTGAAGTACCTTAGCTGGAATTACACTAGATAGATTGTTACGAGATAGATCACAAAATTCCAAGTCTACCAAACTACCTATTGAATGAGGAATTGGTCCTTGTAATCTGTTATGTGCCAAAGAAAGATTAATCACACCTTGTAGACCTCCGATGGTGCTTGGGATTTGCCCTCAGAATTGGTTCATCGATAGATCAATGCTAATTGCAACCTTTAAATTGCCAAGTTCTAGTGGTAAATATCCACTTAAATAATTCAAGGTTAATTTAAGTTCCAAGAGGTCCTTAAGGCTACACAAACTTGTGGGTATGCTAGAAATTAATTTGTTTGAATCTAGATCTAGATATCTTAGGGAAGTAATATTCCCTAGGCTTGCCAGTATCAATCCAGAAAGGTTATTTTTTCCCAAGTGTAATGCCCCAGGTTATTTTAAATAGCATAGATTAACTAGTATGAATCCTTGTATTCAGTTGTCATAAAGAGTTAGTATTTGAAGCTTGCTTAAATTTTTTATTGTGATTGGAACCTCGTTTGGCATGCAACATTTTTAGCTTAAAATTCAAAAAGTTACTAAAAAAAACCAAAAAGCCTATAACCTATACCTAAAAGTCAAAGATTCTCTTTTCTCTCTATTTTTTACACATCTTTTCATAAAAAATCAAAAAGTCATTCCAAACATACTAGTTTTTTTACCTCATATTTTAGCCACAAAGTCAAAAAGTTACTAAAAAAGCTTGTTTCCAAACGAGGCCTAAATATTATTTTATTATAATACCATAACTATCCTTTTAGATACTGAAAAAATAAAAAGACTGACACTTATAACAAGTTAATTTGGTAATATAAAATGATATCATTACTTTTTTTCTTTTTCTTTTTTTCTTTTATATAGTTTAACCAAACTGTAACGCCCTCAAATAATACATAAACGCAACATCCAACAGTTCTATATACATGATAGATAGATTACTTTTCCATACATACATCAGAGTTAATGTTACAAAAGAGAATTTCATATAAGTAACAAATGTTTACAACAATAATAGAATGCCATGCGGGCTTACATCTTTCCAAGTTGTTACTTGGTTACACAAAAGAAGAGTTTGAACTCTTTCATAGGTAAAGCCCTTGGCTTGCATTTACATGAAATCAATAAAACAAATAACAAAATAAAGTTTTCAACTCCGACAACTTCCTAAGCAAAGGTCTTGAACTTGACACGTCTCATGTACCTTAAAATGGTGTCCCAAAAAGGGTGAGCCAAAGCCCAGTAGAGATAAACTAAGCGCAATATGAGAAATAACTAAAACATTATCATTCGACAAATGATTAATACGTGCAGACCAATTCATACCCTTCTCATCACCCGACAATAATTACATCCATGCTACCACCCACTTCCCTTATTTATCCAATTCAATTCCTCAATATGGTTCATTAGCTAACCAAACAATTTAGGTGAGACTACAGCTCGACTCATTAATACTTCCGCTATCCACGATTCAAAATGAGACTACAACTCATGTAATTAATACTCCAATTAATAACTCTATTCATGCGCTTCAATTCATAAGGTTTCGGGACTTTCACCCCGGACATTCTAGCCAGCTTAATTATCTATGGAGTCCATCCCTCATCTTCCCCCAAACAAGGATACATATACAATGTGGAGTACATCTCCCATCTCCTCCCAAACAAAGATACATAAACAATGTGTTAAAGTATATGACCACATATGGAGTACATCCCCCATCTCCTCCTAAACAAAGATACATAATCAATGTGTTAAAGTATATGAACACATATGGAGTACATCCCTCATCTCCTCCCAAACAAAGATACATAATCAATGTGTTAAAATATATGAACACATATGGAGTACATCCCCTATCTCCTCCCAAACAAAGATGCATATGCAAAGTATTTATGCATATGAGCACATATGGAGTACATCCCCCATGTCCTCCCAATCAACGATACATAAATAATGTACTTAGACAATTATCATAGACAATGATCAATCAATACGTATATTCGATGTATTATTCCAACCGTCATACTTAATGACATATTCAATGTAATTAGTTTCAGTTTTTCCCTAATCAACATACAATGTCTACAACAATCAAGACTATCCTCCACCGATAGCCCAAAGTAGTTATCTCTAAACAGATAGTAAATTTATCTAACAGATAAAATATCGACATTTTTATAGGTGAGTGATTAAATTATCCAACTACACCTTTCAATCTCATAATTTTCCAATTTCATGAATATCAACTCAATTTCATATTTCTGCATTTTCCCAAATTAATTATACAAATTAATTTATTACAAAAATTAGGGCATTCTCTCTTTTTCTCAAATATTGATCCTAAGACCAAATTCCACCAATTTAACTCTCAAACTCATATTTCCAAGGCCTTAAATACACATGGAGTTATTAAACACAAAACCCCTCTTTTATAAATTACAAACCAAACCCTAACTTTCTCCAAAATTACCCAACAACACCAACTAATCAAAATGACAAATATTTAAGTCAAAACCCATAAGAAGGAGTAGGATATCCCTACCTCGAAGTGAGAGACCAAACGGAGAAGATGGTGAAAACCCAAAGTGCTCCAAATCCACTATTCTTCAGATTAAAATGAAGCCCACGCCACCCTCTACCTTTCTTACAAAGAGACTAGGGTAGAAACACTCAAAAACTAGATGAACCCTAGAGACAAGGTGTGTATAGAGAGAGAGCGAGCTGGATCTAGGGTTTGGAATGAAATGTGTATCAAAAGTGAGGGAGATGGCTACTGTTGTCTACTGATATATTCGAGGCTCGCTCGAGCGAAGGAGTGGTCGCTCGAGCGACCAGACATAAGGAACCCTCGCTCGAGCGTAGAAAGCCTCGCTCGAGCCAATAATTCGAAGCATTAGGTTTGCAACCCAGAAGCACGCTCGAGCGAAGAAATCCAAAACAAACAGCTCGTTCGCTCGCTCGAGCGAAGGAAAGCTCGCTCGAGCCAAGAATCACAACCTTCAGGTCCAGAACCAGAACCAGACGCACGCTCGAGCGCAAGACTTCTCGCTCGAGCCACTAGACACATCACCCAACTCTCGCTCGAGCAAAGGAACCCTGGCTCGAGCGAAGGATCTAAAACACAGATCTCGCACGAGCGACAAAAGCCTCGCTCGAGCGAAGGAACAAAATTCTGGGCAGCAACTATATGTTCAAACTCACTACCTACCTGTGACAAACCTACCCAACACATCCTAAAACTCCAATACAAAGAATTAAAGGATGGAACGAAACAAATACAACAACTAACATCTACGGAACTGAGTCCGGATTACAATAACCAATGGTGGCAAAATCGGGATCGCTATACAAACAATATAGGAGATAATCAATATTTTCTCTTCTATTCATCCAAATAAGAGGGAGAAAAATCACAATCTTTTCTTTTCTTTTCTTTTCTTTTCTCTCTTAACTTATATAATTACTATTTTCTTTTCTCTTGTAAGTAACCAAATACAGTATTAAAAAGGAGAAAGAGATGGGTGTTAAAATTTAGGTTTGGAATTTGAGGTTTGTGTTCTGGGTCCTGAAATATGACAGAAATTGATTTTTGGAGTAAATTAAAAAAATTAAAATATTAATAGTCAAAGTAAAAAAAACAAAACCTTTAAGAGACAATTAATTTCTCCATAAAACACTAAAAAATAACTCTAAAAATTATTAGTGATGCAGCATTTCGTTGCCTATAACAATTAAAAATAATCATCATCCATCCACCTACAAACTCCTGCAATAATCAACCATGGTTTTTTTTTCTTTTTTTTTTTGGGGGGGGGGGGGGGGGGAATTAACCAACCCTAGTTGTTCAATGATTCTATAACCTGAATCTATAGCATATAAGTGATAAAGATTTATATCTAAGCTATTACAATTTCATCCCTTAGTGGTTACAAGTTTCCAAGATTTTACTGGGTTAAAATGAAAGGGATCTTATGCCCAATAAACCAAATGTCCTAGGTTTACACAAAATAAAATACAAAACGAGTGTTCAGCTCCAACTTCCTCCCAAGCTATCCTCTTGGTGGAGGCATACCATCAACACCTCAAATGTTTTACCATATAAGGTGAGCTAAAACCTAGTAGAGACAAGTTTAATGACATGTATGATATTTAACAAAGTCATATGGTGAATGCATATGAAATGCCATTACAAACATGAGTTTTTCTCATTTTCAAACAATGCTATGCCAAAGTTCAAATTACAATTTATATATTTGCTTCAAAACTGAAAACAAGGTAGTAAATACACACATTGGTAGCCTCTAGGTACGTGTCTACCAGTAGGACATAAAAAACACTACCAAAACCACTTTACCGGCAACTAACCGAAATGAGGCATCCTAACCACGTGGATTTCTAGACTTTCACCAAGAACACAAAGGCCAACTTAATTAAACACAACCACATCCCCTAATCAGATTCACCATGGTATTCACCCATTTTTTTAAAGCAATACTTTTCAAATGCATAGGCATGAAATAGTTAAATAAATGAAATGCATGAGTGAATTGGTTTCAATTAACCTAGCTCTTATTCAATTTCTATAACAAACAATGCTATCATCCACTGATAGTCAAAACAGTTATCTATATTTAATATATTTCAAAATGGATGATATATAAATTAAGAGCAAAACCAATAATTCCAACTACATTTTTATACTATCATTGTCCTGCCTCACATTTCTCAAACCTTATCAATCTTCATATAATTCAAAAATCATGAGTTTATAATAAATCCAACCACATAATCCACTTCTCAACCTTGAGCACAACAACTCAAGGTTTTTGGTAAAATATTGAGGCTTCTCTATTAAAGACATTTCCCCTCAAATTTCCAACATTATTTATAAATATCAACAACCTAATGAGATTTGAAGAAACTTTCAAGAAAACCGCCTCTTTATGCATTAAACATACATTAATCAAACCCAAAATCTTCCAAAGTGTTAGTTTATCCAGTTAACACATAACAAGACTAAATAACTTGCAAATCATTAAACAAATTCCAACCTCAAAGTACGAAAAGAAGATGAACAACTCCCAAAAATCAACGGTGAAGGAAATTCAAACTTTTCAGATTAAACCATAGCCCTTAACGCACTCTACTTTTTTAACACAAGCACTAGGGGTAGAAAATATGTAGAACTAGATGAAAACCAAGGATTTACAGCTTAAAAGAGCAAAAATGGTGACCTAAGGGGAAGAGAATGAGATAAGAACCAAAAGGTAGATATTTTCAACTTTTGGGTGATATGTATAGACAGTCACATCGTGGCACAAAAGACACAATCACGGATGCGAATTCCTATGCTACGAGCACAATCCCAAAACTGAGGCCTACCCTTATGAGCCACACAACTTCTCTCATGCCAAGGACCTGAAGGTGTGTTTTAGTCGCGGGCGATATCACAAGTGCGACTTGCCCATCGTGGGTGCAATCACACGGATCATGGCCACCTGAAGGCCTTATCTGGTTGTAGCCCATAGCAGGAGCGACCTAGCACCCTTGCGAGCATGATAGAAATGATCACGGGCGCGACCTTGCAAACAGAGGGAAAAATTGCCAAGGTGCTAAGTGTAAACCAAGACTCCCTGTAACAATTAAATAACTAAAAGATGCCAAACAACACTAACAAATGCAAACTCAATACCAAAGAGTATATAAGGATCAGGTCTTAACCCGGGCTGCTATAAAAATCTTCCATTACATACATGGAATAGAGACGATCAAAATCCATTGAACATCAAAATGCTCAATCCTTAATACAAACAACAATGTTACGTATATAGAAAAGAGTTCAAAATTTCAAACATGTAGATGAATTCATCCTGGGTATGGCCCAAGATCAACGTACCTTCAAAATTTGGCATTTTTCTTAATATTTTATTGGTTACATATTAGAACTATTACAAATTAGTTTGACACAAAAATTCAAACAAAATCCATAAAAAACCTCATATTCCTGAATTTACATCAAAATGCTCAATCCTTAATACAACCAACAATGTTACGTACTTAGAAAAGAGTTCAAAATTTCAAACATGCAGGTGAATTCATCCTGAGTGTGGCCCAAGATCACCATACCTTCAAAATTTGGCATTTTTCTTAATATTTTATTGGTTACATATTAGAACTATTACAAATTAGTTTGACACAGAAATTCAAACTGAATCAAAAAAAAAAAAAAAAACCTCATATTCTTGAATTTTTACTAACACCCGCTTGACCAAAATGCCAGAATTTCTAAAGCAATCAAATAATCCACCATTTCAACAACCACAAAAGGTAATAGAAAATTCTTATTCTAAAACTACCAAAAAAGTTTAGAGACAAAAAGCAGCAGAATCACACGTTTTAGCTAGAAGTGTGACCAATGGAGCTATTTAGACTAGCAACCAAACATGCTAAATCTAGATTGCTCAGAAATGTTCAATTTAGAAAGCCATAATAAAAAACAATACCAAAAAAGGATATGTACAAAACGGATTAGATACAAATTACGGGAAAAAGAAATATCAAACCTTTTATTGGATGACTGGGTGGGTCGATTGGAGTTCTCCAGCATTAAAAACTAAAAAGAAGAGGATTCTCTCCAGTCCAAATCTAGACAAAAGAGGCGATGTCCGGATCCCGTTTTGATTATTCGAATCGTTCACTTTTTTTGACCTCGTCGTGTATATTATTCACACAAAAAAATATATCGATATAAGAATTGTAACATTTATTTTATCGTGTTTGTCTTTAAAAAAAAAATAAAAAGAAAAACACACTTACTATTTATTTTTTAAGAGACAAACACAATAAAATGAATATGTTACAATAACCTAATTTTCATGTGGATGATATATACAAAGAGGCTTAAAAAATGAACAGTTCAGATTATCGAAACGGGGCCCATAACAGGCCCCAATAACACCTCTCCATTCCAGATCTAGACTGGAGACGATTCTCTCCCAAAATGAAAAAATAGCTATCTCTTCGAGTGTGGAAAGTTGTGGTGTCAATTGACCCCACTAGGTTTTGGAAAAAATATATATTATCTATATTTTATAGTAAAATTGAGCCCGTTTAGTTACAAAAATTGAACCCATTGCAAAGAGTCAAAGCAAAGTTGTTTATGAAATAACTGTTTCTTCTTCTTCTTCTTCTTCTTCTTTTAAGGTATAAATCATCTAAAGTAATATTGGTCTTCATGAAAAAAACATCATAAAAAGCTCCATGAATATTCTCAAACCTTAGATTACACTTACAATAAAACATCACAAACTAATCAAGCGATGAAAAATCTTCATGAAACTTTTCATTATATTTCTTTCATGAAACCTAACATTATTCAACCATCTATATCCTATTCTCTCCATTGTTTCTATTTTAAAACTCTTTCCCACCCCATAATCAATGTAGGAAAGATTGATCATGTGATAGAGAGAATGTTTAGAACAAGTTGATAGAGGACATTGGATATAAAGAATCTATCTATCTCATTACTTTTACCAGTAACAACTAAAATTATGGAAAGAGCATTTTTAACAATGAAATTCATAAAGATTTGATCACAAAGTCGAATACAAAAGTAATGGATGACTAATTTTTCAATCACATACATTGCAAAATGAGGCATTTGATAGCATCGTAATGTGACAATAATGAAATGATTTCAAAATACAAAAAACTCGTCAATAGCAATGATGAAGTTTATGTATTTGTATGTTTCTTTTTTTTTGTAAAAATAGTAGTATTTATTTATGATTTTAAGAAATATGTATTGTCTTTGTTAAATTATTAAAAATGGATATCGATAAGAGTAACACCGACGACACACTTGATTTTAAGTTTGGTGCAAATCTAGTTGCACATCCACATCCTAAATACAATACTTTTGCAGATTTTAAAGAAAAACACCGACAACACACTTGATTAGTTTTTTCAATGTATTCATAATGACATTTTCTACAAGTTTAATTATTGTTTAAAATTTTGTCAGGTTCAATACCAGAGGAGATTGGTAAACGTCTAGAAATTGAAGGACTATATCTCTCCAGTACAATAACTGGCCTCATTTGGCAACCTTTAGTTTTGGCTAAAAAGTCAAAAAGTCACTATAAGTTGTCACAACACTCTCTCTACTTTTCTACACATCTTTTCGTAAAAAGCCAAAAAGTTACTAAAATAGTCTGTTCCCAAATGAGGCCCATGGTTTCTTTTTTCTTCCAATCTCACTACTTTTTAGAGAGATTTAAAATAAAGGTTATGAGAGAAATGAATTTCTCTTCATTTCTTCCCATTTCACTCCATTTTTCTATTTTTTACTTATTCAAATAAGTGATATAGACTAAGAGAAATGCATTTCTTTTCTTTCCTTCCCAAATCACCTAATCCAAACAGGCTATAAATTCACCCCTAAACTTTCACTACTCTTTCAGTCTTCCCTCTACCCTAACCTCCACAATTTCTCTACCTCTATTGTTCCCCTCTGTCCTTTTCCTTTATCATCCTACCCCGTACCATGATTGCTTTTTATATATACTCACCACTCTATTTAGTTGAGCTTTTATAATTTGTTTTTTGCCAAATTTTTAAAAAATAGTTTGTTGAAAAAATTAAAAAAAAAATTATAAAAAGACTAATTATTTTCACATGGCTTTCTCTTTTTGGGGTGAATATTTTTTGAAAATTCAAAAATATATATATTTTTTTTTTGGTTAAACTTGTTTCTAATTATTCAAAAAAAAAAATCCAAAATTTAGTTCTAAAAACTCAACTAAATTTCAATATAATTTATTTTGATGTACATGGCTACTAAAGTGTCATTTTTCCATCGAAAATTGGGCAGTGCTTTGTTTCGGAAGTAAAATGAAAAAAATTATAAACATTAAGGCCAAAGTTGGTAGGAAAAATATTTTAAGGGCCAAAGTAAGATATTGTGAAACTTAAAGGAAAAGTGCAATCTATCTGTGATAACCCTGTCCTGTGTTATGTTAATTAATCTTACTTATGATCGTGATTATGTGCTTAATATGATTTTGAGTGCCATTTATATGAGTATATGTGTTTTTGAATTTTCATCTATTCACTGCAGGAAAATATGTTCAACTTACTACTATAATTTGAAAATTGAAGACCATAGAGGTTACAGAAAATTGAAATTGTCTGCACCATTGTGATTAGCGTGATTTTTAGAGCATATGGTGAAATTTAATTAAAAATTGATTCGGATCGAAATAATGAGATTAAATTGATTGAAATAGGCACAATTAATTAGCCTTAATCAAGGTTGATTAGGCAAGCATATATATGGGCCTATTTACACTTAAGCTCACCAGTTTTTAGCTCAAAATCTGAAATACACTCTAGAGAGAGAGAGAGAGAGAGAAAGGGACGGTTCTAGAAAGAGAGTAGAGGCAAAGTGTGAGAATCGAGTAGGAAGTTTGGATATTGAGAAGATTCACTCAAGAACTAGCTAGAATTTGGAAGATTGGAGCTTCTGAGTGAGTAATTGAACTCAAAACCATGAGTGTAAATCTATAGTTGAGTGAATTCAAGGAAAATATGAAGAATTTGAGGTCCATATGTTCATGCATGTATAGAATTGCCATAAATTTCCATGAAATTGAATGATCAAGCATAAGGCATGTTAAACATGAAGATTTGTGCACCAAAGTTTACATGCATGCATAATTTTGATGAGCTTCATGATTTTGAACATCATTTGTGCCATTTGAAGTAGAATTGCTGTCAATAATTAACATGCATGCATGATTCATGAAGGTATGAAGCTTGAATGCATAAGTTTTGAAATTGGCAAAGAAGAATTTGGAATGATTTTGGAGATGGACCACGATTTTGGATAATTGGTTTCAAATTACCTAAGTTTTTATGTTACTCAATGTTTTTCTATGTTTTGGCATCAATTTGCAAACTTTGGAGCCTTTGGGGTTGTGTTTTGAAGCTCAAATAGCTTGCTAGAAAACCCAAAATTCCACCAGTCCACTCAGGTGAGGAAAGTCTCGCTCGAGCGTTAAAATTTTGCTTTTAGAGGTTTTCCAGAGATTTGCACAGTGGCTCAAGCGAACCCTATTTTGCAAGACTCCTCGCTCGAGCATTAGAAATCTCGCTTGAGCGTAAAATTCATGCAACCAGTACTTTTACAAAGCTTTGCAGGCCACTCAAGCAACCAAAGCTGCGCTTGAGTGGAAAGCCATGTTTCAGAAATTTTGCAAAGTTGTTTTATGTTTCTTTTTCCGTTCTCTTTCATTTCTAAGCACTCTTAGGCATGCGTTGAGGATTGTAAATGAACTCAAGGATAAGAAAGAGACCTAAGAGAAATAAATAAATTAAAAACGGATTGAATCGCTTGTGACTGAATATGTTATGAAATGTGTAGTGTTAAGTGCAAGGGCAAATCCATTGGCAGGACACTGTGAGTAATATCTTAGTAAGGATATTTTAAAGTATGCTACTTTCCAAATGCTCACTTCTGTATAAGTTTCACGGATTTGTCAATTTGAATTGTGAACGAATATTCATTATGGCAATGATTGAATAAAGCCGTTGGCGATTATGATATAATTATGATCTCAAGCATGAAATGCGCATAAACATGAATGAATTGGGCCAGAGGCCGTTTGACATGAATGAATTGGGCCTGAGGCTGGTTGACATGAATGATTGGGCCAAAGGTCATTTGACATGATTGAATTGGGCCCGAGGCCATTTGACATGAATGATTGACCAAAGGCCGTTTGACATGAATGAATTGGGCCCGAGGCCGTTTGACATGAATGAATTGGGCCCGAAATCGTTTGATATGATGGGCCAAAGACCGTTTGATATGTTTGAGCTTGAGGCCATTTGATGTATTAGATAGAAATATGAATGGGCCTAAGGCCGTTTGATATGTCTGTTACGAATTTCATTCATGTGATTTCTTTATTTTGATATTATTCACTAGGCTTTCTCTCACTCTCACTCATATATATGTAGGTGAGCAAAGAGATGTTCAAACCCAACCTCAGTGAAGAATGTGAGAGGAAGTCAAGTTTTGTGGAGTCAGCCCAAGCGTCTCACACAAGAGACTTTTTTTTTTTTTTTTTGGTTCTTTTGTTTACTCTTTTTGCTACTTTGGTGAATATGTTGGATCACCCATGTATATAAGTTTTTGTTTGGCTGACTACATGCTTGAAGTTCCTGGATGTGCAAAATGTTAAGTCTGCCTATATATGTGAGTTATTATAAAATGTTTTTGGAATAATCTTGCTATACCATATAAGCACAGCTCATTGGACAAAATTTTTAAGTCTACTTCCATTTTGGCCCCTTTATTTCTTCTGAAACATGTTTAAAAAGGAATGAGGCCATAGGTAATCCAATGATTACTAGCCAGTTATGACCTTAATCCATAGGGGCGGGTTCAGGTCATGATAGAGTGGTGTCAGAGTATGAGTTAATAACTCACACACTTGTCCAAATGAGCAATAAGCACCTAGAAAAAGATCTGGGATGCATTCATGTGATAAGTATGAACATGAAGACGTCAAAAATATGCTTAAATGTTTCGAAATGAATGACTATGTGCTATATGTTTTGTGATTTGCTTGCATTGTGAATTATTTGAATATGTATGCTCTCTTATATATGCATACTTGTGAACATTTTTGTACAAAGAATAATGCAAGTTTAATCAGATAATGATGAGAACAAGAGGTGATGAATTAGAGAAGTCCTTTGCTGCCAGAATGGATAAGATGGAAAGATTAATACAGGATATGACAGAAACATTGAGGCAACAACAACAGTGGCAGCAACAGTGGCAATAGCCACATCCTCCGCCTCCACCTCCAGTACCGCCTGTACAAGATCTGCAGACTGATAACCAAACAATAGCTCTCACCAAAGAGTTTAAGAAAATGAAACTGCCACAGTTTCATGGGGGATTGGATCCATTGAAGGCTAAAGCGTGGGTCCTTGGTGTAGAGAAATTGTTTGGAGTGTTTCCTTGTCTGAAAACGCATAAAGTATTGCTAGCCACCTCTACACTAAAAGATGAAGCAAGAAGGTTGTGGATGTTGATGCGTGAAAGCAATAAAGATATTGGCTGGGCATGATTCTTGGAAATTTTCTACAACAAATACTTTCCACAATGTGTTCGTGACAGGAAAGTGTCAGAATTCATGGAACTTAAGCAAAACAGCATGATAGTAGCTGAGTATGAAGCCAAGTTTACTGAATTGGCCAGATTTGCACCACACAAGGTCAATACCGACCATAAGAAAACGAGACACTTTAAAGAAGGTATTCGAGGTGATATCTTAGAGAAGATGAATGTCCTTAAGCTGGAAACCTATATTGATGTGTTAGACTGGGCCATAATATCAGAAGCTAACATAGCCAGACAGAGCAAATCATCAACTGATTGGAAAAGTAAGAGGCAAGGCATCTTTTCAAAGAAAAGACTTTCAAAGAAACAGAATATGGGCTCCTCAAGCACTTCAAATTCTTCCAAAGATACGTGTCCAATGTGCAACCAATGTGGCAAAAGACATCACAGAATTTGCTATCGTGTTTCAAGGGCCTGCTTTGAGTGTGGTAAAAAGCAGGGCATATGGCCAGGGATTGTAAACAAAACAATGGGAAGTTAGCTACTAGCTCAACTACGTCGATCCCAAAACCCAGAAAACTACGAGGCTACTACCACCGGAGACACCATGAGGCAGGGGAGAGTCTTTGCACTGGCTCCAGGTGATACACGCAATGCAAAAGCCATCATCTCAGGTACTATCTCTATATGTAATCAGGATGCATTTGTGTTAATTGACTCCAGATCAACGCACTCCTTTGTAACTTATGCATTTGCATCTAGATTGAGTAGACCCCTACAATTATTGCCATATTTGTTATATGTATCTGCTCGATCCGGGGAATCTGTGTTGTGTACATCTATGTGTCAATTTTGTGATATACGTATTGGGAATGCTACTTTGTATGTAGATCTGTTACCCTTGCACTTTAGACATTTTGATGTAATTCTGGGCATGGACTGGTTATCTAAATACTGTGCCACCATCGATTGTGTAATGAAACAAGTTGTATTTAGACCACCAAGGCAGGAAGAAATTGTGTTTGAGGGTAACGGGGTAATGCCCCCACCTTATTTGATATCTGCAATAAAAGCATGTAAATTAATCAGGAAATGGTGCCAAGGTTACTTGTGTTGTGTATTGTCTAAACAATCTCTGAATGTTGAATTGAGCAGTATCCCTATTGTTAGTAAGTTTCCAAAGGTATTCCCAGATGAATTGCCAGGAGAATTGGTTGACAGGGAGATAGAGTTTACCATTGATATTGTACCAGGTACTCAGCCTATCTCAAAAACCCGCTACAGAATGGCTACTGCTGAAATGAAAGAACTGAAAGAACAATTGCAAGACTTACTTGACAAAGGATTTATTCGACCAAGTAATTCACCATGGGGTGCACTAGTATTATTTGTGAAAAAAAAAAATGAAACCTTATGCTTGTGTATTGATTACCGTGAATTGAACAAGGTAACGATAAAGAATAAATACCCTTTACCCCATATTGACGACCTATTTGATTAGTTACAGGGCTCACAAGTACTTTCTAAAATTGATTTGAGATCCGAGTACCACCAGTTGAAGGTAAAGGCAAAAGATGTTGAGAAAACCGCATTCAAAACGAGGTATGGTCACTATGAATTTCTTGTTATGCCGTTTGGAGTGACTAATGCCCCTGCAGCATTTATGGATCTTATGAATCAAATTTTTAAACCTTACCTCCATGAATTTGTTATGATTTTTATTAATGATATTCTGATATATTCAAATAGTAGACTTGAACACGAACAACATCTGAGAACCGTCTTGCAAACACTTAAGGAAAGAAATTATTTGCTAAATTAAAGAAATGTGAGTTCTAGTTGGATGAAGTTGTTTTCTTAGGGCATGTCATCAACAAAGATGGGATTTCGGTAGACCCACAGAAGATAAGGGTTGTTGTAAGTTGGCCTACACCAACAAATGTAACAGAAGTCCACAGTTTCATGGGCTTAGCTGGGCACTACAGAAGGTTTGTGAAGGACTTTTCAAAAATAGTTGTACCTCTTACCCAGCTGACACGCAAAGGACAACCATTTGAATGGAATAATGAAAAACAATCTGCCTTCTAAGAACTGAAGACGAGATTGACTTTTACACCAGTGCTAACATTGCCCACAGGTACGGAAAACTCTGTGATTTATAGCGATGCATCTTATAAAGGTCTATGATGTGTATTCATGCAAGAAGGACGGGTAATTGCTTATGCTTCCCGACAATTAAGACCACATGAGAAGAACTACCCAACACATGACCTGGAACTGGCCGCAGTTGTATTTGCCTTGAAAATCTGGCAGCATTACTTGTATGGGGAAAAATGCGAAGTCTACATGGATCACAAAAGTTTTAAGTACTTTTTTACTCAGAAAGAGTTGAATATGCGGCAAAGAAGATGGCTTGAACTAATAAAAGATTATGATCTTCAGATTCAGTATCACTCCAGGAAAGCCAATACTGTTGCTGATGCCTTGAGCAAAAAATCGACAGGGAGTTTAGCTTGCTTACTTACTGAACAGAATGAAATCTTGTAAGATTTTGAGAGAACCAACATTGAAGTTGTGTTACACGGACAAACTGGGTTGATAGCCGCCATTTCAGCTGAGCCAGCAATAGTTAATGAAGTTAAGCAAAGGCAAAAAGAGGATGAGTTCCTCAAGGAAATAATTGATGAGTTTGAGGCAAATCCGAAATCAGAATTCAACATTGATGGTGAAGTGTTGAGATTTCAAAACCGAATGTGTGTCCCAAACATTCCTGAATTAAAGACGATAATCCTAGATGAAGGTCACAAGTCGATGTTTGCTATGCATTCGGGTAACAACAAAATGTATTGGGACTTGAAGCAAAGCTATTGGTGGCCCAAAACGAAGAAGGAAATCATGGAGTATGTGTCTAAGTGCCTTCAATGTCAACAAGTTAAAGCTAAGCATCAGAAACCAGGCGATCTACTTTAACCTCTCCCTATTCCAAAATGGAAGTGGGAGCATGTGACCATAGACTTCATTATCAGTCTACCTCAAACTCCTAGATGTATGGATTCTATTTGGATTGTAATTGATAGATTGACTAAATCTACACATTTTTTGCTTGTTAGAACTACATTTGATGCTTATCGATTAGCCACTATATATGTTGACGAGATTGTTTGTTTACACGGAGTTCCGGTATCTATTGTATCAGATAAAGATCTGAAATTTGTATCTAGATTGTGGAAAATCCTACAAAGGGCAATGGGAACAGAACTGAGATTCAGTACCACATACCATCCACAAACAGACGGGCAATCAGAACGGACCATACAGACCTTGGAAGGCATGCTCAGAATGTGTGCTTTAGATTTTCAAGGGAGCTGGGAAGATTATTTGCCACTAGCTAAATTTGCCTACAATAACAGTTTCCAGCATCAGTATGGCACCATACGAAGCGTTGTATGAAAGGAAGTGTAGATTGCCAATTTGTTAGACAGAAGTCAGAGATAGAGCTTTACTTGGGCCCGAAATTGTGCAAAACACTTCGGAGAAAATTAAAATCATCCAACAAAGGCTCAAGACAGCACAGAGCCGGCAAAAGAATTATGCGGATGTTCGAAGATGACCTCTTGAATATGAGCTTCACGATCACATATTTATTCGTGTGATTCCAATAAAAGGCCAGTTGAGTTTGGTAAAAGGACAAATTGTCACCCTACTATATTGGGCCGTTTCAAATTCTGGAAAGGCTTGGTCTAATTGCTTATAGAGTTGCTTTGCCACCGAGATTCAAACAAATGCACAATGTGTTCCACATATCGATGTAGAGGGGTTTTCTTCGAGATCCGTTTCATGTGATTGACTACCACCAGATAGCACTTGATGAGAATATGGAATATGAAGAATGGCCAGAACGAATCATTAACTGGCAAGTGAAACAATTGAGAAAGAAGGCCATCCCAATAGTGAAGGTAGAATGGAAAGAACACTATGGGAAGGACACTACATGGGAAAAGGATGATGAGATACGGCTAAACTATCCACATTTATTTCTGGACGGAGGTAAAATAAGTTTGGAGGACCAAACTTCCTAAAGGGGAGAAGATTGTGATAACCATGTCCTGTGTTATGTTAATTAATCTTACTTATGATCATGATTAGGTGCTTAATATGATTTTGAGTGCCATTTATATGAGTATATGTGTTTTTGAATTTCTACTTGTTCACCGTAGGAAAATCTATTCAACTTACTGCTATAATTTGAAAATTGAAGACCGTAGAGGTTACAAAAAACTGAAATTGTCTGCACCATTGTGATTAGCGTGATTTTTAGAGCCTATGGTGAAATTTAATTAAAAATTGATTCGGACCGAAATAATGAGATTAAATTGATTGAAATAGGCACAATTAATTAGCCTTAATCAAGGTTGATTAGGCAAGCATATATATGGGCCTATTTACACTTAAGCTCACCATTTTTGAGCTCAAAATATGAAATACACTCTAGAGAGAGGAAGGGATGGTTCCAGAGAGAGAGTAGAGGTAAAGTATGAGAATTTAATAGGAAGCTTGGAGATTGAGAAGATTCACTCAAGAACTAGCTAGAATTTGGAAGATTGGAGCTTCTAACTGAGTAATTGAACTCAAAACCATGAGTGTAAATCTATAGTTGAGTGAATTCAAGGACGATATGAAGAATTTGAGGTCCATATGTTCGTGCATGTATAGAATTGCCATGAATTTCCATGAAATTGCATGATCTAGCATAAGGCATGTTAAACATGAAGATTTGTGCACCAAAGTTTACATGCATGCATAATTTTGATGAGCTTCATGATTTTGAACATCATTTGTGCCATTCGAAGTAGAATTGTTGTCAATAATTAACATGCATGCATGATTCATGAAGGTATGAAGCTTGAATGCATAAGTTTTGAAATTGGCAAAGAAGAATTTGGAATGATTTTGGAGATGGACCACGATTTTGGATAATTGGTTTCAAATTACCTAAGTTTTTATGGTACTCAATGTTTTTCTATGTTTTGGCATTAATTTGCAAACTTTGGAGCATTTGGGGTTGTGTTTTGAAGCTCAAATAGCTTGCTGGAAAACCCAGAATTCGACCAGTCAGCTCGAGCGAGGAAAGTCTCGCTCGAGCGTGAAAATTTAGCTCCAAAAAGTTTTGCAGAGATGTGCACAGTGGCTCGAACGGCAGACCTTACGCTCGAGCGAACCCTGTTTTGCAAGACTCCTCGCTCAAGCATCAAAAATCTCGCTCGAGCGTAAAATTCATGAAACCAGTACTTTTACAGAGCTTTGTAGGCCGCTCAAGCAACCAAAGCTACGCTCGAGTGGAGAGTCTTGTTTTATAAATCTTGCAAAGTTGTTTTATGTTTTGTTTTTCGTTCTCTTTCATTTCTAAGCACTCTTAAACATGCATTGAGTAATATAAATGAACTCAAGGATAAGAAAGAGGCCTAAGAGAAATAAATAAGTTAAGAACGGATTGAATCGCTTGTGACCCAATATGTTATGAAATGTGTAGGGTCAAGCGCAAGGGCAAATCCATCAGCAGGACACTATGAGTAATATCTTAGTAAGGATATTTTAAGTATGCTACTTTCCAAATGCTCACTTCTGTATAAGGTTCACAGATTTGTTAATTTGAATTTTGAACGAATATTCGTTATGCCAATGATTGAATAAAGTCATTGGCGATTGTGATATAATTATGATCTCAAGTATGAAATACGCATAAACATGAATGAATTGTGCCTGAGGCCATATGACATGAATGAATGGGGCCTAAGGCCGTTTGAGATGAATGATTGGGCCAAAGGCCATCTAAAATGAATGAATTGGGCCCAAGGCCGTTTGACATGAATGATTAGGCCAAAGGCCGTTTGAGATGAATGAATTAGGCCCCGAGGCCGTTTAACATGAATGATTGAGCCAAAGATCGTTTGACATGAATGAATTGGGCCCGAGGCCGTTTGACATGAATGATTGGGCCAAAGGCCGTTTGAGATGAATGAATTAGGCCCCAAGGCCGTTTAACATGAATGATTGGGCCAAAGATCGTTTGACATGAATGAATTGGGCCCGAGGCCATTTGACATGAATGAATTGGGCCCAAGGCCGTTTGATGAGAATGAATTGTGTAACGAGTTGAATCAATTGAATTTATTTGTTTATTATTCCTTTCAATATCTGTTTAGTAAATTTTTTTTTAATATGTTTATGGGTTCGGGTATTGATTGGAGTTGGATTGGTATGGATTTCCAAATCGTTTGATTGTTTAGTTATTATTATTATAGTTGTGTTGTCGTGAACCACTCTATTTAAATTGGTGAAAATAAATTATATTATTTCTTGATTTCGACTTTGTAAGGCTCGTTTGGCAAATATTTTTAGATTTAGTTACAGTAATTCTTGGGTCTTGAGTAATAAATGAGATATAAATTTAATTTTTGGGATTCATTCGATTAGCCCATACTTAATCATTTTTGTTCATACTTAATTATGTGAATGGTGGGGACCATTTTAAGTCTTTTAAAATTGATTTATACTTTAATCTTAGTTGGAGATTTATTTTAAATTATTAAACTCCATTCATTTTGGACCCAATTGATTGAATCATGACCCGTTTGTGACCATGTATTATTGTTGTTATTATTATTATTTATTTTATAATCTTAAGAGAGTTACAAATATTTATAGTGTGTATCATCAAACGAAATATATTTTGTGGTGATAAAATACTACATCAATGTTGTCATTTATATTACAAAATATTATAATGATGTTGAAATGTATTTTTAATTGATATATATATATATATATATCTAGATGTATATGCATAGATAGAAATGTATTGATTTTAAAAATTAAAAAAAAAAAGTTGGAGCAGCCACGTGGGGGTGGGGGGGTGGGGGGGGAGCTCCCCCTTCCCTTACTTTTATTTGTTTCTTTTTTTTGGCAGAGAACATGTCTCTCTCTCTCTCTCTCTCTCTCTCTCTCTCTCTCTCTCTCTCTCTCTCTCTCTTTCTTTCTGCTCCCTCATTTCTCTCATCTTTCTCTAAACACTACCACAAACCCTTAATTTTTTTCTTGATCTAGCAAGATCCATTGAGTATTTGACCGTAGTTCTTAAGGTCAAATTGAAGAACACTTCAAGGATTTTGTTTTGATCGGTGGAGATTGAATTTCAGCAACGTCGAATTTTGGAGTTTCAATTCATTTTCTCTCCTAAGTTTTGAGGTAGGGATTTTCTAAACATTGTGTCTGTATTTTAGCTTTATTATGTGTTATTTTGATAGTGTGATATTTGAAAAGATTAGGGTTTTATTAATGGTATATTAAATGTATAAAAATTGGGAAGTTCTCAACTTTTTTTGAAAATCAATTGCTAGTTGATGTTTTTTTTTTTTTTTATGACTCATGGATGTTAAGGAATGTATTTTATTTTATTTTTGAGAAATCCCCAAATTTTCATAAAACCTAGAAATTTAAATGTTGAGATTTAGATTTTTGGGATGAGTTTGTGAAAAGCTTACAAGAGTTAAAAATATATGTTCATTTAAACAAATGAGAATTTGAAAATGGATGTTTATAGGGATGGGATTTATGAGAATGTTGTTGGGAATATTGAAAACCATTGAGGTTTCTTATGAAAATTGTTAAATTTGAAAATATTGAACTTTTGAGAAAGATGAAAATATTATTATGTTGAGGTATTGAGAATTGTTGAAAGAAACGTATGTTATTTTTGGCATTACAAAAAATTTTGATGAATTCTTGAGTTTGAATAAAAATAGAAGATTAATGATTTTTTTTTTTTTTTTTTTTTTAAGAATATTATGATTCTTGACGGAGTTGGAAAAGAGGAGATTGAACATGTGATTGTTACTCCTATGTTGAAATGATTGAAAATATGAGATTATGAATTATATTTATCTCTTGAAATTTATATTTTGTATAGAGACAATTGTTTAGGCAACCGTGGAAGGTTGTATCGACTATTATAGAAGTTGCATGTGGAATAGGTAAATTGAAATATTTTCAAATTCATGCATGGCATTGAACATTACATAATCTGATGATTAAATTCTCGCATTGGATTTGAGAAATTGGTTTTGTTTCAAATTGATTCATTGGGAATATTTGAAATGTGTTGAATTATGGGGTAAATATGTTTGGAATTGATTAAGTTGGCCTAAGTGTCCGGGGGGTGAAAGACCGAAAACACGCGCGAATGAGGACCACGTCCCTTCCGGTTAGTCACTGGTAAAGTGGGGTTTTGGTAGTGCTAGTTATGCCTACTTGCAGACACCAGCCTAGGGATTACCAGTGCCGTATTTACCGCCTCTTGTTCTATGAAATGGATAATTGAATTGGTTATGTTTTTGACCAAGTGCATGGCATGAGCATTTCGAAATGAGAAAACCTATGATTTTTGGCATTAGCATCTCATATGCATTGCACCTCATGATATTATTAAATGGCGTGCACTTTATTTAGATTATCTCTGCTGGGCTTTATGCTCATTCCTTAGTGGAAACCATTTTTCAGGTGATTGTGGTGTGCCTCCACCAAAGTGAAGGCGTGGAGGATCTTTTGGAGCATATGGCTCAATTATTTATTTGTTTTCTTTCTTTGCAAGCCAAGGGCTATCTATGTATGGGTTTGAAAACCATTTTGTTGTAACCGGGCAAAGCCTTGGAACTTGTAGCCGTTAAGGTATAAATTTGTATTTTGTTGCTTTAATTTGTTATTATCACATGCTATAAACTCATATCTTAAGGATGATGAATGTATTAATGCTAGTGGTCTCTCTTTTGTGAAATTTCATGTTGGATATTGTCAATAGAAAAATGGTGATTTAGTATGAATGTTGACTATTGAAATGTCCATATTATTCAATGTTCTTGTATGTAATAATGGAAAGTACTGAGATTTAGATTATGCCTATGAGTTAATCTAGATATGTCAGATATCAATATTTTTTGGGGCGTTACAAATTGGGCCCAAGGCCGTTTGATATAATGGGCCAAAGGCCATTTGATATGTTTAGGATTGAGGCCGTTTGATGTATTAGATAGAAATATGAATGGGCCTAAGGCCGTTTGATATATCTGTTACGAATTTCATTCATGTGACTTCTTTATTTTGATATTATTCACTGGGCTTTCGCTCACTCTCACTTATATGTATGTAGGTGAGCAAAGAGATGTCCAAACCCAACCTCAGTGAAGAATGTGAGAGGAAGTCAAGTTTTGTGGAGTCAGCCCGAACATCTCACGCACGAGACTTTATTTTTGTTCTTTTGTTTACTGTTCTTGCTACTTTTTTGAATATGTTGGATCACCCATGTATATAAGCTTTTGTTTGGCTGACTACATGTTTGAAGTTTCTGCATGTGCAAAATGTTAAGTCTGCCTATATGTGTGAGTTATTATAAAATGTTTTTGGAATAATCTTGCTATGCCATATAAGCACAGCTCATTGGACAAAATTTTTAAGTCTGCTTCCGTTTTGGTCCCTTTATTTCTTCTGAAACATGTTTAAAAAGGAATGAGGTCGTAGGTAATCCAATGATTATTGGCCGGTTATGACCTTAATCCATAGGGACGGGTTCAGATCATGACACTATCCATTTAGTGCCACATGGCTGTTCACATGGCGACACATGGTTGCTAATGTGGAATTCCATCCAAAATTAGAATGAAGTTTGGTGTGGGAGTAAATTGAGAAAAAATTCAAATGTAAGAGCCAACGTTGAGAAAAAAATATTTTTAGGGCTAAAGTGAAAAATTTTAAAACTTAAGAGGGTAAAGTATAATTTATACAAAAATCATATTGATTTGATAAATGTAATCACGTGGTTTCATCATGTTTGTTTAAAAATAAAAACAATTTATTTCAAAATAACATAAATGTGGTAAAATCGTGTGGTTACGTTTTATGGATCAATTTGTTTTATTTTATTTTTTTTTAAATAATTTAACACAAACTTACAAAATGAATAGATCGGATAATCATTAAAAATTTTGATGGGTCCAACGGTTTGGATTGAGCCGTGGACTAGAGACTAACCCAATCCATTCTATATGTATATAATAGCAATATGGTTAGGCACATCACATTTGCAATTTTATATTAAAATTGTTGAATAGTTTGATGAATGAAGAAAATTAATTAACAATTTAAATATTTTGATGAATAAGAAAAATTATTTAATAGTTATTAAAGTTATTAGATGTGACCATTACTAAATGAAAATGGGAATTAATGGGGGGGGAAAATGGCATGATGCATACCAATTGAAGTGTGTATTTTATCTAATAAAATAGGTGTGAAAAACTGGTCAAAAGTTTTAGTAACCAACACTTTTAGGTCCGTTTGTTTTGGGTTATAAGAAGAGAATTGGGATTCATAGTGAGGTGGGACCCACTAATATTATGTTTGTTTTGAGAGATGGAAAGGGGATTCGTAATCCCCTCCGGACTACGAATCCCTTTGAGGAGGGGATTAGGATGGGCTCGTGGGATTTGGTATTAGCAATTAGTCTGCCAGTCTATTTTTTAATTTTTTATTTTTTACGTGTTGGGCATTTTTTTTTACATTAATGTTTAATTTTTTTTATTTTTTGTTAGGTAAAAATTATTATTTTATTTGTTTTATTTTTTTCTAGAAATTTTTTAATTTTTTTTTTACATATTTGGCATTTTTTTTAACATTAATGTTTTAATGTTTTTGTAATTTTTTATTTGTTTTATTATTTTATATAAAAATAATTTATCAATCTTTACATTAACAACTATTATCAAAACAAACACAATTTTACTTAATCTTCTTACTAACAATTCTCTTACTATTAATTCTCTCACAATGAATCATTTTCATTCTACTTTTGAAAATAAACGAGAGCATCTTCAGTGGTCAATGTGGAAGGCGAGGAAGGATTAGAGAAAGGTTGGGGGTGGCAGAAGTGATTGGGAGACCAGGGCATGAGAATGAAGGGGAGGGCTTGGTAGTGGCGGGGACGCTATTGAGGGGGTAGTTCGGTCAATTCAATGGGTAAATTTGACTGATTTGTAATCCGCTTCATTCCTCTCGCCCCTATTACATTTAAAGTGGATTGTCCAATGGTTTGTAGTATAAAAAAAAAAAAAATTTCTCCGCTTCTCAGTTAAATGTAATTATCCCCAAATGTTAATACCATAAGAAATATTGAAATTGAGAAAATTTTATAATATATTGTGATGTTGATTATGATAAAATTTTGAGTATGATTCAAGAATTGTTTAGTTATACCTCATATGATGTTTAGTTATAACTTTTTTTTTTTTAATCTATCGGATTGTTAGTACTAAGATATATTGTCCCCGGACTATTTTGTTGGATTAGATTTATATCCTATATTTGTTTAGTCATGGGATTAGATGTCGGGATTGAGCTATTCTATTGAATCATTTATTTGTTTAGTCATAGAATTAGATGTTTGAATTGGATTATTCTATTGAATCTGATGTGCATCCTATTTTATTTAATTTTTTTACTAGAACTTTTAAAAAATTAAATAAATGGAGCATCAATAAAAGTTATATAAATTTATTTTAATTTTTAGTTGAGATTTTTTAGTTTTATTTTAATTTGAACTTTTAAATAAATTGAACTTTTAATTTTATTTTTAATTAAATAAATTGAACTTTTAATTTTATTTTTAATTAGATAAATTGAACTTTTAATTTTATTTTTAATTAAATAAATTAAAATTTTATTTTTATTTTTAATTTACTAAAATTATAAAAATTTTAATTTTATTTTTTATTTTAATTGAGATTTTAATTTTATTTTAATAAACTCAGGATAATCTCAATCCTGAGCTTATCCTGAGCTTTCTGTCCCACCCCCTTGGGATAGAGTTGTCCCATATATGGGGGACTATTAGTCCGGATGGACTCACAGTCCGATGCAAAATTTCTGAACCAAACAATGAACTATTCCATCTACCAGACTTGGTATAAAATGCGTAGACTTGATTAACCGGCCAACTACCACCCAAATGGCATCACTACTCCATTGAGTCCTCGAAAGACCCACAGCAAAATCCATTGTGACATGTTCCCACTTCCACTCGGCTATAGGCAAGGGTTGCAACAAACCCACTGGCCTCTGGTATGCGGCCTTCACTTGTTGACAAGGAAGGCACTTTGACACAAACACAGCCACATCCTTTTTCATACCTCCCCACCAAAACTGGCGACTCAGGTCATGATATATCTTTGTGCCTCTCAGATGCACCGCAAGGCGCGAATGATGAAATTCTCGGAGTACTTCCTCTCGGTAAGACTTTAGCAAAAACAAACGGTCTCGGTATCTCATACCCTGGTCGGGATACACATCCAAGCCCCTCTCCACTTTCCCATTGGAGATCTTCTCCCAAAGGGATTCCACCTCAAGGTCACCCCTCTGTGCCTCCATCACTCGGTTCACAAGTGTAGGTTGGGCAACTACCGAAAACAAAGCCGCAGATTCAACGAACTTGCCAAGATGCATGTCAAACTCCCCAAGAGCACCTAACATCTCCCACTCCCAAATGGCAATACTAGCCAAACTGCTAATAGATTTCCTACTCAATGCGTCAGCTACAACATTGGCCTTTCCCAGGTGATAATGCAACTCAAAATCATAATTCTCAATGAACTCCATCCACCTCCTCTGCCTCAAATTCAAATCTTTTTGTGTAAACATATATTTTAGACTCTTGTGATCGAAGAACACCTCAAACCTCGCACCATACAGATAGTGTCTCCAAATTTTCAAGGCAAAGATCACCACCGCTAACTCTAGGTCGTGAGTAGAGTAATTTCTCTCATGTGTTTTCAACTGCCGTGAGCCATAGGCTACCTACTACCTTCCCCTCTTGCATCAAAACGCAACCTAAACATTCTCTTGAAGCATCACAATAAATTGAATAACCCAAACACCTCTCCGAAATAATCAAGACTAGAGCAGTGGTAAGTCCAACCTTAAGCTCTTGAAATGATTTCTCACATGTCTCATTCCACATAAACTTAACTCCCTTCCTCGTCAGTCTAGTTAACGGTGAAGCTAATCTAGAGAAATCCCTCACAAATCTCCAATAATACCCGGCCAACCCCAGGAAACTACAAATCTCAAAAGCATTCTTAGGTTGCACCCAATCTCGCACTGCCTCTATCTTGGATGAATCTACAGTCACCCCTTCCCCGGATACCACATGGCCTAAGAACTTAACCTCTTTAAGCTAAAACTCACATTTCCTAAACTTAGCATACAGCTTGTGAGCTCTAAGCAATTCAAGCACCACTCGCAAGTGTTCCTCGTGCTCCTCCTTAGAGGGTGAGTAAATCAAAATATCGTTCACAAAGACGACCACAAAATGATCAAAGAACTCACGGAAGATCCGATTCATCAAATCCATAAATATAGGCGGTGCATCGGTCAACCCAAAAGGCATTACTAGAAACTCATAATGGCCATACCGCGCACGGAATGCCGTCTTCAGGATATCCTCCTCCCTTACCCTCAAGTGGTGATAACCCGATCTCAAGTCTATCTTAGAGAATCAACAAGACCCCTTCAACTAATCGAACAGATCATCTATACAAGGCATTGGGTGCTTATTTTTAACAGTCACCCCGTTCAACTTCTAGTAATCGATACAAAGTCGCAATGCTCCATCTTTCTTTTTAGCAAAGAGAGCCGGTGCTCCCCAAGGTGAAGTACTAAGGCGAATAAAACCCTTATATAACAATTCTTGGGATTGAATCTTCAACTCACTCAATTCAGCAAGTGCAAACCTATACGAAGCCATAGAAATCGGTACCGTGCCAGGCACTAATCAATATATAATTCGATCTCTCGGTGAGATGGTAAACTAGTAAGATCCTCAGGAAAGACATTGGGGTATTCACAAACCACCCTTGGCAACTCAACCCAAACTTCATCACACTCACCACTCAAGAAGCTAGCAAGAAGGCAACTAAGTTCACTCCGCCCACGCGGATCATATACCGGTGATAAGACTCTATCCACCCGATCCCCCAAGAAATAAAAACAATCACCGCTCAAGGTATACACAGTAACTCTCTGACGATAGCAATCTATAACAGCCTAGTATGACAATAAACAGCCCATACCCAAGATGACATCAAAACTAGACATATCAAATAAAACAAATGCAAAAAGTAATCAGCGACCGGCAACCTCAATGTCACAACCCCGACACCCCTGTTTCAAGATAACCTCACCACCAATAGGTGACTCTACACAAATAGGAGATGCTAATTGTGCCAACTCCAACCCCAAAACCAATACAAATGCAGACGAGATAAAAGAATGGGATGCACCCGTATCAATCAATACATTAGCAACTGAATTGCAAAACAAGAAGATACCTCTCACTACAGAAGGAGCAGATACAAGATCTGGTGCTGTAACAGCATACACACGCCCTGTAGGTCTCTGCTTGACCTGCTTAGCCCTCGGAGCATAAGCCTGATGCACTGACTGGGCCGAAGAGGCTCCCTAATTGGCCCTCAAGGCCTGTGCTAACCGCTCAAGCTAGTGGCTCTGTGTCTGCATCGAACCAGACGCACCAGATATGCCACCCAACTGAGGGCAAAACCTCTTCATGTGCCCCGTATACCCACACTGTTAACAAGTGAGTAGCTGGCCTCTCCCTTGATTCTAGCCCTGAGAACGAGCCGAAGACGATGCTGCTCGCTGCCCTCCTCCTCTCTGCGAGCAAGCTCGAGACTTGTGGCCTAACTGACCACATTTGAAGCAAGTAAAATCTCCTTGACTACACCTCCTAGAACCCGAACTCGGCACTAGAAAAGTGGACCTTAACTGAGCTCCCTGGGACGACTAAGGGTTAGAACCCCTCTGCCTCTTACTGTCCCCTTGACTGTCCTGGCTCCTCCTAGAACCCCCCATCCTCTCTTCCTCTACCTACATGATAGTCTCAAAATGGGCCACCACCTGCATAAGGCGTCCATACTCTCTAATCATGGACCCGACCACTTCAGAACATAAGCCTGATCCTCAACCGCTTCTCAAACTCTAGACAACATCGCTCTTCAGTTGCCACAAGTTCCGGTGCAAACCTTGACAAACTAGTAAACGTGGCCTCAAACTCAGCCACTGGTGTGTTTAGCTGTGCCAACTTAGAGAACTGGTCTCTCAACTTCTCCCTAACAGTGGGAGGCAAAAACTTGTCCTGGAAGACGTCAACAAAAGCCTCCCAAGTCCCTCCAATGCACCCTAGCGCATACTTCCACCATTAACCCGCATCTCCCTTCAGTTGGAAGGACGCCAAGGTCACTCTCAAACCCCCATCTTCGATGTTGAGCATCTCAAATGTCTTCACTATCTGCTCTAGCCACTCATCCACTTTTAGTGGCTCCTTGGGATCTCCCAAAAACTCATCCGAATTCGACCGAAAAAACTCCCTCTTCAGAAAAGATGGCCTTGCCTCAGCAACTTAGGCCTGGACTTGATTCTCAACCCTGAGAATGTCCATAGATTCCTGCAAAGCTCCGGCCATTTCGCAAGCTAAGGCGTCCATGGCCTGTTAACCAACTGGTTCAGCCACATTGCCTGGCGAACCCCTTCTTCCTGTGCCGGAATATCATCCGGTAGAGGCATCTCATGCCTTCTAGGCCTACCACGCGTACCACCACCACATCCACGTCTTGACATCCTAATAAAGGTAACAAAAGGATATTAGCACATTTACAATTGTGCCGAAACTTACTCACTCATGTCCTAATGCGATGAACAACAGTAGATCACTCCATATAAGCACGTAATCACATAAACACATACGAATTTCCTTCCCAGATAATGACTGTCCCGCAGCGTTGCTAGAGTTCCAATTAGAAACAGCAATAATCAAGTGCTTTTCTAATAAGGATTTCCAGAAACCCATAGACCCAATCAGTATCTTAAGAACTAAATCTCATACCCATATAATCATATAAGCATGTTATCACATAAGTATATAATACATTCTAACGTCTCAAACAAGTGAGACAAACCCATTGTGATACTAACCACTTCCCACGTACCCAAACTATTCAAACCCCGTATGCTCTGATACCAAGTCGTAACGCCCCCAAATTATTACAGTAAATCCAATCCTTCAAGCAGAAGAATAATAGAAATGAGATACTTTCATTCATCAGAGTTCTCTTACAACAATTAACACATGTGATATACATTTACAAATGTTCATCTTGAATCTACAGCATGTGTTGCAATGTTAAGAGAATTAAAACTAAACATACAGTCATATGCCCTATAGGCTTACATCTTTCCAAGTCATTGCTTGGTTACACAAAAGTGAGCCTAGCTCAATACAATTTAAGCTCTTGGCTATACAAAAGAATATAACAAAATAAAGAAGCTCTTGCTCCCAAAAGTCCCTCTAAGCTATTGCCTTGGCAGAGGCATATCACTAGCACCTGAAAATGTTTCTCCCAAATAGGGTGAGCCAAAGCCCAGTAGGAACAATCTAACACAATATATGAAATTTAACAAAGATATAAGTACAATGTGCATACACAATGCTGGTGACAAAATATCTACATTTTATATAACCGTAAAGCACCAAAGTTCATATTTCAATTCTTATTCCTTCAAATCATTTCAAGTTCCTTTGTTCTTCTTTATTCATGAGTCAATTTCATTATCTTTCTACAACTCAACTGAGACTACAACTCAATTATTTTCCAATTCAATACACTACCACGCAAACACTTCAAATATGCCATTTTACAGAAATTTCGTCCACGGGATCGGCACCCATGTATACACACGATTTCGGGACTTTCATCCTGGACACTCCGGCCAACTTAATTACAATGGAGTACATCCCATTTCTCCTTCCAAACAATATACATATACAATGTATTTAAAAGCATAGTCATATTCAACAACAGCCAAAATTAGATTAATTTCAATTTACCTAGTCCTCATGCTTTTTTTTACAACAATCATAGTTATCATTCACCAATAGCCCAATACAGATATTTCTAAACAGATATACAATCTTCTCAATAGATAAATTATTCAAATTTCCATATGTGAGAGACAACACGTATCCAACTCCACCATTTACATCAACCATCATCCAATTGCACATTACCAATGTCAATTTCATTTATTTATACAAAACAACAATTTAATCCAATTAGGGAAAAACTTCCCTTTTTTCAAATATCAACCCAAGTACCAAAATCAACAATTTTGACACAATATAACCTCATATTCAAACTCCATACCCATTTATTTCACATTCACCAAAAACCCCTCTTTTTATTTCACACCCAAACCCTAGGTTTGTTCAAATTACTTCAAATCCCACTATTGTTACACAACGACAAATAACTAAGCTAAAAATCATATGAAGGTGTAGAAAATCTCTACCTCAAAAAGAAAGGATGAGTCAAGCAAGAGTGAAACTTTAAAGATGCCTGAATCCAACTCTAATTAGATCAAAATAAAGATCTTGAGATGGTCTACATTTTTATCAAAGAGATTAGGATGAAGAAATCACTAGAACTATGTGAAAATATGGAGACAGAGACAGAGACAGTGAGAGTATTTTAGAGAGAGAAGGTCCCAACTTTAAGTTTTAGGGAGAAAAGATCTGAAAAAGTGATGTAAAAAGTCATTTTCGCGATCTGATATATGCACAGTCCGCTTGAGCGCAAGAGTTGACGCTCGAGTGTCAGTCACAATAAATTGTTCTACTCAAGCACAAGAAAGGCCGCTCAAGTGCCAAGACACAATAGACAAGACGCTCACCGCTTGAGCGCAAGAAGTGATGCTCGAGCGTAGAAAACAAACATCCAGTAGTTTTATAGACAACATACCAACACTCGAGCGCAAGAAAGGCCGCTCGAGTGTCCACCTGCTCGATCGTAGGAAACGCCGCTCGAGCATAGAAATCACTCTCCCAGTAGTTTTGTAAACCTACAATAGTACTGAGAATTTGCAAAGCCCGCTCGAGTACAAGAAGTGCCGCTTGAATGGAGGACCAAAATTTTGGACAACACAAGGTTTGAAAAACAAGCGACCAACCTACCCAAACACAACCGCAACAACCCAAAAGCAAATTTCAAAGAGATACAAAAGGAAGCAAGGGGTAAACGACAATATGAAAGCATTAAACCCGAGTCTGGGATACCACAAGAGTCGGGTCAAAACCGGGATCGCTATATGTTGTGTACTCAAGTGGTGTGATGACTTAGGGTTAAAAATGGAAATTGATGGTGTGAACTAAGATATTTTCAAATTCAAATAATTATTCTGTGTGTGTACTAAGTAATAGTGTATACTGAGAGGATTAGTGGTGTGTAAATAGAATTTTCCTTGGATTGTATGGATGAAATCATGAAATAGAGTTATTTATTGAATGATGGATCAATGGTTGTAAAAAATTGCGTCAACATATTTTTTTTCAAAATAAAAATAAAAAATCAATTAAAATATTTGAAAATTTAAATTGACGAAACATTTATAGACCATTGATTTTTTATTTAGGCTAATTACACAAACTTCCTCAGTGATTTTGGACAAATACACGGATCCCTGCTACATTTCTAAAATTAACTGATATGCCTTACTTTGGTTGACAATTATGAAAATGAATAAAATGCCCAATTTGGGAACCAAATGCTACAAAATTCATAGCTTGACCATGGTACATTTGGTTATTTTAATTTTGTTGAGACTTCATGTTAAATTTGAAAAATAACTCTCCTTCCATTTTTGATTTTGTACAACGCAGCGTCAAGAACTAAAGTGTACCAAATCACTTATTTTAGGGTTCAAAGTGAAATAATTAAAAAATTAGAGACTAAAGAGTAACAATAAATATACTTTTGAGAACCATTCCCAAGTATTATTTGTTTTCTTATTGGCTTAATGTCCGTTTCTAATATAATTTGGATTTGGTATTCAATTTCCAACTTGGAATAGGATTTGTGGATAGTCTTAGTCAGTTAAACTTATTTATTTTTTTTATTTTTTTTGACTCCCATATTGGTTTGGATTAATGAGAGACCTACCTAAACCTTTGGATGTGCTGTTGGTTTTGGATTAAATTGTAAGGAACCTATTTGGTTTTGGATTAGTTTAAGAATGATTCTTTAGCTATAAATAGAGGGAAAGTCTTAGTAATTTAGTTAAAATTTTTAATTCCTTTGGTTAAGCTATTGGAAGTTCCTTGAGATCTCTCTTTGAAAAGATGCCATTGGCCTTTTCGGAGGTATTGGAGGATGTTTCTCCTTATTTTAGTTCTATGGTTATGTTTAATTAGATTTATTGGTGTTTCCTTATGAGAATTTGTCTTTTGGAGGTAAAGATATATTTTTGGGTTTGCCAAGTGAGTGATATGAGAGGTTGCTTTATCACAATTATAGCTCTTAGGGTCAATTACTCTCTTTGCTATTGATCTTTTCCCATAGATATAGGCTTAGGCCAAATCACATAAATCTTGGTATCTTGTGATCGTTTGTCTCTCATGAATTTGCATAATTTATATGGCTCTTCTGCTCCATATTCGAAGCTATCAACTATCTTAGTGTGATTGGGTTTTCTTGGGGCTTTCCACACAACATATTAACCCCCTTAAAATAAGAAATAAGATTATGTCCACAAGTGGACTAGACCTTGTTGTTTGGGCCTGTGGAGTCTACCACGAATCTCACCTTTATAATTCAAACAACTCATTTTATAGAGTACAAAGTGTTAATATCCATATAAAAAATCAAGTCGATCCGATAATAGAAAGCACATTAATTTATTACATTTGTTTTCTGAAAAATAAATGATCTAATTTTTAAATATTATTTATCGTTCATTTTATTTACAAATAAATGTCATAGCCTACAACTATTGGATTGACTTGATATTTTACATAGATAATCTACACGTTGTGGTCTACAAAAATGAACAATTCAAATATCTCGAAATGAGACTCGTGGTGGATCAGCACGGTCCAATCCACTTTGCTTTAAATTTAGTACAATTTTGCTTTAATTTTAAAATTAAGTAGGTGGATTTGCATACCTGTGATGTTATTCTTTCCAAGATACAACTCCACGAGCATGGTCAAATTTCCGATTCCTCTGGGTATGATCCCACAGAATTTATTAATAGACAATGATATGATTTGGAGCTCTTTGCATTCAACCAGAGCTGATGGAATTTGGACATCAAACTCATTCCAAGAAAGATAGATAAATTCAAGTTTGGGAATTAAAATACATATCATCCGGAAGACTACCAGACATCATAGTAGAAGTGAAATCAATCCATTGAAGTGATGACATGTTGAAGATGGTTGGCAGTATAGACCCCGAAAAATGGTTAAATCACATATGTAACTGTTGTAGTTTAGAAAGATAACCGATCTCTTCAAGAACTCTTCCCTCTAGAAAATTGTACCTTAAATTGATAGACTCTAATGCTGATATCTTCCCAAAAGAAGGTGGAACCCAACCCTTGAAACTGTTGTTTGCGAGAAGCAAGTACTGAAGCTTGGGTAAGTTTCCAAACCATGCCGGGACACTTCCATTGAAGTTGTTGATTTTGAAGTGACCACTTTTAGGCGATGCAATCATGCAATCAAGCCATCTCACTGGGATGATGCCTCCAATACCCATGTCAGGGAGATTCAAGGCCACCACTCTGTGGTGGTGTTTTGCCGCAAGAGACACCAATCCAGTCACAAATTGAGGTGGCTGAGGACCAATTATTTGTCAATATGTGACGAGAATGATCAAAAGTGATATGGGCTTTGAAGGCTAAAAAAGTAGATTGATCGGTGGTGAAGTTAGAAACATTCATTGCCAAGCAAGTTAAGAAACAGTACTGTGCCGTGAACATTGCAGTTAGATAGAGGAACCAAGTTTTCTTCGTGATGGCTGCTGCATAGGACTACTTGATATGAAAACAAGAGAGAAAGTGGCTATTAAAATAATGAACTCTTAGTCTATTGTCTAAATTTATATTCCCTCATATCTAAAAGGGTGATATTTTTTAGGCGCGGCTATTCTTACTCTACTTTATTTTAAATATATATATATAATTATTATTTTCACTGTACTTTGTTCCAAATAAACAAAGAATGAAGTGTATTTGGAACAAAGTGAAATGAGAATAGTGGCTCCCTATTCCTTTTTTTTTAACATTGCTATTTAAAGGGTGTTTTGGGAATAAATTTTTTTGACTTTTTTTTTGTGCTTATTTTTGTCTTTAGTAAACTGTTTTTAAAATTTTTCATAAAGTTTTAGATTTCTAGATTCAGCTCTACAAGACGAATCAGAAAATTGTATTTTTTTAAAAAAAAATCCAAAAAAGACAAAAATAAACGAAAAGAAGCAATCTTTTTTAATTTATTTTTGTCTTTAGTGATTTTTTTTTCCAAAATTAGGTCAATTTTTTTACTTCCGGAAGTAAAAAATTGACATAATTTTGAAAAAAAAAATCATTAAAGACAAAAAAATTCGAAAAAAGATGTGGCTTTTTTTTTTTTTTTTTTGCCAAAATGGGCCTAAGTTCAAATTTTATACTTTTCAAACCCAATGATGTGGTAATTAATTAAGATATTTAAGGAAACACTCTTTCTCATATTTTTCTTCCTAATTATGAACTAATCATGTCACTTGCATATTATTGAGTTTAGAAAGTGAGTTTGTATATCATTTTTTCTTTTTCTTTTTCTTTTTTTTTAATTTTTTTTTGGGGAACAGATTGGATTGTATAAGATTAATATTCATAGGACTATAGTTATGAGATTATCAATACTTTAAAATTGTGTATTTGATCCCATATTTGGAATGCGTCAAAATTATAAGCATAGATTGAGAAAATCTCATCAAATTTGTGATTTAACTAATTAGTTTGAACATACTCTTAGTCTTTTATTTTGTATCTCCCTCCTCTCTGGAGATTCAATATTCCTATATGGGAGATGTTGTATTCTAGAAAGACTACTAGTCCGGACTTTAATTTATTTATCTATATATTGAACTATGCATTTTGTTAAATTATTAGTCTAATCCTAAGACTATCTCCTCCCAAACAAATTTGAACAAAGTGTAATTATGTAAATTTTCACAAAATTACGTGAATTTGTATTCAACTTATATATTTTTATGAGATAATTTATTTAAATTCGTGAAAACTTATACAATTTTGTAATGAGATTTATACGGTATGCATTTCGCACTAGAATATTTCCCAAAACCTTAATTGGATCTTATATATATATATATATATAATAAAGCAAAACGGATTTTGAAAATATCTAAAATGTATCAGAGATACAATTTGAATCAACGGCCTATATCAATCCTAAGTATATATCATTGGTAGAAATACATTTACTTCCCGCCCAAACAATAAGCTTCCCACTTACCCACGTCTCCCCTCCATTCTATCTTTATCTCTCTCCTTCTCTGTTCTCACCCACGTCTCCTCCACATTCCCTCTTTATCTCTCTCTCTCTCTCTCCCTCCCTGTTCTTCTTCTTCCCTACCCTCCCTCTTCGCTCGCTCCCGAAACTGCTCTCCAACCTCGTCTCGCAAGGTAAAATGGTCATTCCCCTTCTCTTTATGTTCCCTTTCTCTCTCTGTATTTCTGCCTCCCCCTCCCCCTTTTCTCTCTGTCGGGCTGTTCTACGTCGCACTTAAAGTTAGATTTTTTGTTCATTACCAATCAAATATGTTCCACTCCTCTCGCTGCTCAAAAAATTGAGCTTTCTAGATTTCTATCTAACGGGCTGTGAACAGGTTATTTTAGGGTTGTTTGCCTATGCCATTTTTTTCATTTAAAAAAAAAATTGTATTCAAAGTTTGATTTTCTGTCAGGCTTTATTAATTTTTTATTGGTTTCAGATTCTAAGAATTTTCTGTCGAGCTATATTCTAAGAATTGTTTCAAAGTTTAATTTTTGTTCATTATGGTGATTCTGCTGGGAAAAGAAATTGATATGCAATTCATTTTTCCATCGCCATTGTCCAATCCTTGAGGCCAGAAAACCTGTGTCTCTAGATAATCGTTCAACACCAAACCTGAGGCAATTGAATTTGGGGTTTTATTCCCTCTTTGTTCCAGATTTCTTTGATTTCTTTTTCTCTCCCTTTCTCAACCCCCTGCAGTACCTCACTCTTTCTCTTCTTTCTCTCTATGGTTTAAATTGATGTTCTTTGTGGCTGTGTCTATTCAAACCCCAAACAAAAGATTAATCCCAACAAAGAGGGTTTTATTCCCTCTTTGTTCCAGATTTCTTTGATTTCTCTTTCTCTCCCTATCTCCCTTTGAGTAATTGAGTAATTCAAGTTCGCTGATTTTCTTTGTTCAATCTCATTATTTTGCTGTTTGGAGTGTTGGTATAAGATTCGCTGACTTCTTAGTTGAATGTTTCTATAAATTTCAATGCTCTGTTTCTATAAATCTATAAATTGGTGTATTCACTCCCTACTCTTTGAAAGGGAAAAAAAAAAAAAAAAAACAAAACAAAATATTCTTCAACCATAATGCATGTTTGTTCAAGGACTGTTCTGTATGAACTGCAAGGCCCCTTGGCACAGTAACGTGAGTTACAATGATTTCAAAATTTTAAATCCTCATCCATGTGCAAAAGATAAGAAGCTGAAAACTGTTGCAAAGAGGAATCTGTGGCGCCAGTGTGTGAATTGCAGCCATATGGTTGAACTTGCAGCAGGTTGCAACCACATTTATTGTAGGTACTGTATTACTTCATTTTGAATTGCCTTAATGCTTTTAATATTTTTATAGTGGTGTTTAAATCATGTTGTTCACTCCATAATGGTAAGTTGCCACTTGGCTAGGATACCAGTTGACTTGCCTTATGGAAGTCGAATTTTGAAATGGAAGAAAAAATATAACCGTTAAAACAAGTTTATTTCTTTTATATGCATTATAAATGAGTTTGTATCTCTCCATCTAGGTTCAGATTTTGAATCTGTTGGGTTAAGATTCTAAGATTTTTTTGAACTCCTAATTGTTGGGTGTTTGTTCTATTGGGTTGTTTTTTTTTAACCATTTCCATGCTCTGCTTTTTTTTAAAAAAAAAAAAAAAAAAATTTGTATTCAAAGTTAGATTTTTGTAATGGAAAAGTATTTGATTGCCAATGAAACTTAGATTCTGTTGGTTCAAATTTTGAATCTATTGGGTTCAGATTCTGATTCAAAACATCCCCTAAATCCAAAAATATATTTTCATCTCCCAAAACTCTTATCTATCTCCTTCTTATTGATGCCCTTTTCTTACTATCTATTTGTAATACATTATGTTTTGTGTTCCATTGAGAAACCTACATGTTTTTCTTCGATATTTTCTGAGTTTATATCTCTCCATCTGGTGTTTTTGTATTCTGTTTTTGTGTTCCATTGAGAAACCCGCATGTTTTTCATTGGTTTACCCCAAAAAAAACCCTTAATCGACTGTTAACTTCCGAAATAGTCCCTTATTCCATTTTAAAATTTTTTGAACTGCTAATCAAACAATTTCTGGGTTGCTAATTTTTTGGCTTGCAAATTGACTGTCAACAGCTAACTTTTTAGAACCTATTTTTGGTTTGAACTGCTAATTTTCTGGGGTAAACTGCTAATTTTTTAAAACCTGTTTTTGGTTTGAACTGCTAATTTTTTGGTTTGAGATCCTCACTGTGATCAGGCCCTCTATCAACTGGATATGCTCTATTTTAATAGTCATCTTGGGCATGTAATTGATCGTATATATGTATATATCTAAGCTTGGTGGTGGGTTGTTAATTTTGCTAAGATAAGAGGATTTCTTTCCATAATTTTATCTTCTTATCCTCACCAGATTCATTAGCCTAGAGAAAACCAAAAATTGTCATGGTGTGTTAGGGTTGAGGCCTCACCCGTTGGTCATGTAATGAAATCTTCATTGCATTTTCCATTTGTTTTGATTTCATTGAGAAGTTCTGACCAATTTCACTGTATTTCGCATACAAAAGTTCCGAAAGTCCTCATCTAAAAGTTGACTGGATTTGGTAAGTTCTCTTTTGTATTTGGTTGTATGCTGACATTTCCTAGTACTTTCTACTCTCACCACCCATCTCACAACTAAACAATTTCAATTGCACATGTTATGTTATGTGTAGATATTCTAGACAAAGGATCAAAACATAAGTGTTGAATTTAAAAACAGTATTAGAGTGGTTAATATTAATATGGGCATTTAAAAAAAAAAAAACTTGAATAAAAAAGGAGAAATATAATACAATGCAAGTTTGAGAGAAAAAAAATTACAGAAGCTACCACTGAATTGTAATTTCCCCAATAACAAAAATACATACAATCACATGCCCAGTCAACATGCATGCACGTGGCATTGTGCACACACTAACAAAGAAAACGGAAAAAAAAAAGGGGGTATATCAAGACATACCTGTTTCTTGCGCAATTCTTGGTTTTCCTCTTTCAGTTTTACAACTTCTGCTTTCAACTCCATCGTATAGGCCTGGAAAAAATCCAAAAGGGAACCATAATTTATTAAAAGCATTTATTCTGAACAACACAAAATTATTGATGGCATTCTTAAAATAAAGTATAATTGTTTTAGGTCCCCAGTGCTCTATATACTTAAAAAGAAAAACTGAAGTCACAGTCTAAGCTTATTCAATGCTACACCAAATTTAGGTGGTACAAGTAATGTTATGTTCATTTAGTCACATATCCATTACCTTTTAATGAATGAGATCCTTAAACTTTTCATGGAAGTAGCCTCTCCTAATCTTTCATCTCTGGTCATATTAGATCGCTATGACATTACCATTCTGCTGCATAAGATATTCGTCCATTCTTTGATGAATTGTGGTGCAGCATGTCCATGGATGATAAAACCAAAATGTTAACGATAGCCAAACTCATAATTTGTCAATCGGCCTTATCTCCTCACCATCTTCTACCAATGTCATGGTCTCTGCAGTGTTCCTCCGCCTCGCTTCCTCTCCTAACACCAGCACACCTCTACCACCGCAGCAGCTGCCGCAACAACAACAACAACAACCACCACAAAAATTATTAACCTCTCCAAAACAAAATGATTATGTAGTTTTGTTTTGGATGGTACACATAGGAACGGTTTCTTGCAGTTGTTGCGTGTGTGTGATCTTCCCTCTTCTATTTGGTAAATTCTGAACATCTTCACTGTGTTCACTGTGTTTTGCATGTATTTTGCATTTGTTCCTATGTGATTGGTTGTATGTTTCACTTTTGTGATTGGTTTTAATAATAGAATAGATGTTTGCGCGTTATATTTTTGTAGTCAATTTCTTAGTCTCTATAATTTCTATATCCAAAAACTACTCTCTTTTTTTGTTTCTCTAAAAAAATAAAAAATTAAATGATGAGCTTATTTGAGATTCTACTACTCTCTCTCTCTCTTACCCAATTCGAAAACAACCTCTCCAGAACAGAATGATTATGTAGTTTTCTCTGTTTGGTATATTTCTATTTGTTATTTTTCCACTTCTTTTTTTTCTTCTCCTATTCAATTTTTTTTGTTTGGCCCAGGTGTGGAGTTAATAATTATGTGTCGTGATCCGAGGGGATATGTTAATTAGGTATTGTTTGAGTAGTAAAAATTGTGATTGTTAATTCACAGATAGTGGGTAGGCTTAGAAACCATAATTGTGAATTTTTTTTTTTAGTACTATTAATTTTTTTGCAAGTTGCTTTATGACTTTGTGTAATAAGCATTCTATTTCGCATTTAATTCACTAGAGGAGCTAAATTTTCTTTTATTTTTCTTCATATATTTTCTTTTTATTTTCGACAAAAGTGCTTCCCAATACTTTAGTTGTTCTATGTTATGTGCTTTGGGATGATTCATGTAACATTTTTCATTTCAAATAGCTTTGGGGAGTTGGTCTAACCAATTTGTTATGTTTACACTTGAAATTGGAATTACTCTTCTATTGTTCTTATTGCAATAATGCTTTACAAATTTTTCTGCATTTTAGGAACAGCAAAGGACTCCAAAGAAGCATTTATAACCTGTTTTTGAGGTTTGAGATCCTTGGGTTTCATTACTTTGGTTCTTTTATGTTGTGTGCTTTTGGATGAATTATGTAACATTTTTTTAATCAAGTTAAGGCTCAATTTTACCATCAATTGCTCAACTGAGTTGACAAGATCGGATGAATAAAAACTCACCCTCTTCTAATCGGATTATGATTTGAAACCCGTTTGGGAATTATGGTTTGAATGAGAGTGAAAAAAAATTGAGTCGACTCGACCCTTTAGCTCTTTGTGGTCGGTGTGTGAATGAACTCTTTAGGGTGGGTGTGTAAAAAATAAAATTTTAAAGTCCATTTCTGAATTATAATTTTTAATTAAAAATTTAAAAATCACTATAAAATATTGTATCATTTTTTTATAGATTTTTTTTTATATAAAAAAAATTAGAAAATTAACTAAGTTAGCAATCTTCAAATAGAGCCTAAATACAATTGAGAAGAGTTTTACTGGGAAAATGCTTACAACTTGAAATGTGTACCTGTTCATTTTATTAATTATTGTTTAGGGTGAGCATATTTTTTAATTGTTGTTTTACAAACGTCATAATTTTAACGGGAATGTAGAAATCCGGATTACTTGAAGAACCGACCCGATCAGCAGAATACGATGGGGGCAGTTTCGACCACTCAGTTGTGGTTGAGATTGATGAATTTAATTTTTATTTCGAACAGATATTGAATTTAATATATAAAAATCCATATAATCGACCCAATCAACTTATTCATATGCATACAACTTGAAACATGTGTGTTGATTTTCTTAATTAATAACTTGAATTCATCTTTAAAAATTGTCACTAAATGACTCCAAAGAAGCAATTTGAACCTGTTTTTGAGGTTTAAGATCCTTGGGTTTCATTACTTTGGTTTCAAGAACTGAAGGAATTTAATTGAGTGCATGAATATTATATAGATATGGTATCCATGAACCCCTCATTATGGTCTTACTTTGTAAGTTATTCATGTATAGGTATGGTTTGGCTGATGGCTGTTTATTATATATATATATATATATAGGTATGGTTTGTCTGTGACATTTTTCTGCTTCTTTTTATTTTTTTCATTACCAAGTGTCTCATTTGTCTATAACATATATCAAGTTTTTTTGTATCATGATATAGTGACTTATTAATGCTTGATAATTAATTATTGAAGTGATCACCAGTTTCAATTGTGTTTTTAATTGAATTATAAGATAGACGATAAATTTATTTTATTCCCTTCCTCCAGTTCAAAACAGTAGGTATGGTTTAACCAATGTGTTTTTTTTAGTTTTTTTCCAGTACGTATAGTTTGTTCCATTGTTTGTTTGTTTCATTTTTTATTATGAACTTAGGGTTGTTTGTTCCATTTTTTTTGGGAATGTTCCATTGTATTTTCAATGTGTTGGGTTAGTTTTACTTGATAGTTAGTATAAATTGCTGATTAAACATTTTTTTTTTTTGGTCATAAATTTATGTTTGGGCTTTCTAAATGATAATCACAAATTTAATTTCAAGACTATAAAATTGAAGTCAGTTAGGGAAGAGAAGAGTTCAAATTTGGACAATTGTTGTGCTCCCATTTTAATACCCTTTATGTTGCTAGGGTTGATTTTAATTTTTTCATTTTAATGTGATTGTTAAAATACATCATTCAACAATCATAATTATATTACCAAATATTTTCAGGTTGAAGTACAACAGTTATGGACAAATCACTATTTTCAGTCAACTAAGTTTTTTTTTTTTTTTTCCTTCCCCTCCATATAAATTTAAGTACCTCTCTTATAATGTAAAGCCTATTTATTTAAAATAAAGCATATTTATTTATTTATTTTAAACTTATCATATCTAATTTTCTTCTAATAAATGCTTTAAACAACTCATATTTTATAAGTGGATGAAGACTAACATCGAACGATAATATCAAGAAAGAAATGATTTTTTTTCTTATTTATCTGTACAAATTTTTATTTATCACTCTAAAGTTTTTGTATGTATAGATTCAATTTCTTCAACAAAGAAATATTAATGTTGTTGTTCACGATGAGCGTGACCTTAATACTATTCGCATTCATGAAGTAAGCCTAAAAGTAACTAATATGCGAATGCATATTCTTATCATTTTATAAATTATTTATAAATAGATTCTACTTATTTTTTTATAAGCAAATGAAAAGGAAAAACACAAAACAATATCAAAGGAGACAGAAAAGGCTATCCCTTCTGGCAAAGGAAAGAAACATGCAAATCCCGTGGTATGGTTTCTTAACATTTTTAAAAAGTTTGTTTTCCAAATATTTATTAAATTTTTGTTTTTATATAGATTTTTTTAAGAATTGCATAGTGTCATATACTCTTTTTTATGTACATTTTTATGAGTTATTGTTTTTAAATATTTATTCAATTGTTTTGATTGATTGTAAAATATTTTTCTAAACCATGTTAAAGTAAGCATTTATACATGTTAATGCATTTGTCTGAACATTAATTTGAAATAGATTTTTAAAATTAATTAAATGAAGTTTTTAATTACATAAAATAGTTTTTAAAATTTTTATTTTACTTATAAGTTCTTAACGAAAGAAGAAAAAGGCAACAATCAATTTGCAGGTTACAATTTGTAGTTTGCAACTTTGTGTGCATAATGTATTTTCAAATTGTTTTTTCCCTCCCTTTTTCAATATCATCAATACACGCATTGGTTTTTATGTGACTAACAACTCAACCGAGCGAAGAAGAAAAGTTAGTTAAACTTTTGACAACAAATGCATGATAAAAGAAAAGCAAGAGAGGAGATATTCTTCACATTTTATGCACCTAGTTATATAAAATTCTCATTTTAGGCGCACAATGATAATGTGTTATCAAAAACCACATTGGCTCAACATGCACGGCGAGAACGTGAAAAAAAATCAAAACCCATGTTCTGCATACTAATTAGGACAATGCCTGCGACGAGAATGAGAGAGATCAAAGAAATGTATTAACCTAAGACAACCTTCTTTAACACCCAATTGGTAAACAACTCTGTTAAATTCTTGAAATATATTCTCTACTATTACCACTTTATTATATAGATTTTAATTTGTTCACAATCCATTTTTGTAGGCCTACTCCTACAACCCCATCTAGAAATGTTGGTGTGGTCATTCGTGATTAGCATGACCTTAATGTTATTCATGTTCGTATGGTAAATACAAAATCAAGTCAAACATTGTATGTATTTTATTTATATAATTTTTTTTTAATTTTTTGAATATTTTATTTATATTTGTTAAGCAAAAGAAAAAGAAAGGGTCAACCCAATGTCTAAGGGAAAAGAAAAGGTGGCTCATTCTAACAAGAGAATGACAAATGCATGTCAAGTAGTATATATTCCTTTTAAAAAATATGAAGCAAAACTATGTGAATTTGTTGCTTTATGTTGTTTTTGTAGAATGATTGTAATATATTCTCTTGTAACTTGCTATTATTTATATGTGTTTTCCAAATTTATTTATTTTTATTTTGCATGGATACATGTGCATTTATAATGTACCATATGAAGCGAATAGAGGGGAAAAAATGAAGGAATAAAGACAAACTATCTAATGAAAGGATAAACTAAATAAGATATATTTTTATTTCTTCTTTATTTTTTTTAATAAAAACCAAAATGCATGAAGAAAGAAAGAAATACAAATAACACTATTAAAGGTATAAAACAAATAAAATATAAAACAAAATTAAGAGAAACAAAAAAAAACAAGAAGATATTTCATTTTAAGCACAAAATATTCACATATTTTGCACCAATGACAAAATATTTTCATTTTAGGCACAAAATGATAATGTAATATCAAAAGCTGCATTGGCCCAATGTGCACGACGAGGGCGTGAAAAAAATGAAAAGTTGTACTTTGAATTTCAATGCTTACAACCTTCTTTAACACCAATTCGTTGCAATCACGCTTGCCTGGAATGGAAAACAATAACTAAAGATTCTCATTTGGCACAAAAACGAACAATGGTTGCCCATCATTCTACATGTTCATTTTCTATGCCAAGCACATCTTTAGCTCCACAAAGGAATCGGTAAACTACTATGTCTAATCTTGAAATACATACTCTTATTCATACCATTTTGTTTTATAGAATTTTATTTATACACAAATATTCATAGGTCTACTCTTATAAATCAATTTCTTCAAGAAGATCTATGTACTGATGATGAATTAGAAGATATGCCTATGAGTACATCAATTGACGCTCGAGCACACAAAGATTCTTGTCGCCATTATCTTGGCAAGATGGATGTATTATGTCCTTATTGTTCAACCTTACATTGGATAGATGAAAAAGTGACCAAATCATCTATAAAGCATCCCTTATTCGAAACTTGCTGTTTGGAAGGAAAGATTAGGCTACCTTTACTTATTACACCTCCTCCATCACTTCAGGCGTTGTATGATAGGAATAATGATCAATCAAAATCCTTTCGAAGTTATACTCGATTGTACAATGCAACCAATGCTTTTACGAGTCTTGGTGCTACATTGGATCATAGAGTACTTAGCGAAAGGGGCCCTAAATCATTCACAATTCATGGGGAATTACGACATCAAATAGGATTACTACGACCACAACAAGGGCATGATGCGAGTTATGCTCAACTGTATATCTATGACCCTAATTCAGTGTTAGAAATTCGTAATTGTAGAAATCCTAACTTGAGAAGGGATGTTCTCAAAACTATTTAGGATAGTTTGTTGCAAGTGAATGCATTTGTAGCTACATTTCGCCAAGCTCATGCCATTTTACATCAATTAGACTCGGCAGGACACAATCTATCTGCTCATCTTCATTACAATTCAATAACTGATCGACGTCGGTATAACCTACTAACTGCAGATGAGATTGCAATTGTAATACCAAGTGATGGAACAGAGGTAAGTGGAACGAGAGATATTATCTTACATTTCTAAGGAAATAATGAGTTGATGCAAATTAATAATTGTGGAACGTTCAATATGATCGACCTTCAACTGATCGACTTACTCAAATGGATTTTTATAGTTATCGTTTGTTTGAATGACCCACAGAGTATTCAACAATTTTGAGAGGTGGGAAACTATTTCAAGAGTTTTTGGTAGATGCTTGGGCCACAACTGAGCAAAATCGATTGACATATTACAAGCTTAATCAAGGGAAACTTCAGGTTGAGCTTTACCAAGAGTTGTCACATATTGATCCAGATTATGTGTGACCTAGTCAAATTGGTCTAAGGTTTGTTTTGCCATCTTCATTTATTGGTAGTCCTAGACATATGTTTGAAATCTTTCAAGAATCAATGGCTATCTGTAGACACCCCATTTTTTACCGTCCTTAAGACTTAGACGTCATTGTTTGAACACTCGATGATCATCCATGCTCGTGTTCGTTTTGAGTTCTTGGAGGTCTCAGCTATGCGCCTTGCCTCAAGATCTCTCAACTTGTCTGTTTTGTGCTTGGTTGTGGACCAAACACTTGTGTTTTTACTTCTAAGGGAAGAGGGTGGCTTATTTGCCATCCTCTCAACCCACCGGCCAAGGCATAATGCCATCGGTCCCTTGTTCTTGCCATCGGCCAAGAGTGTTGGCCGATCGGCACTATATTTGGTCAGTCGGCACTTATGTTGGTCGATCGGCCATTTTTGGTGGCCGAACCCTGTTCATCTGCTTTATGCAGATATTTTGTGCCAGCTGGTGCAGCTGGCATCCACAATTCACCCCCTCCATACACGTGTATGGAGGGATTTGCCCTTTGCTTAGCTTCTCTTGGAAGCCTTAGAATTTGAACTTCTATAAAGAGGGAGCCCCTCCTCCCTCCTCAGGGGTTTAGAAAAATTGTTCTTGAGAGGATAGATATAGTATTGTATCTATTTTTCTTTGTTTAGCCTTGTTTTGTGTCCAAAAGTGTAGTATTATCTTGCTATTGTACACAAACACACACTAGAACACCATCCTTGGTTGCTGAGGTGCTAGGAGGTTGATTTCAGTGTTCTTAGGTTGGTTTGAACTCAGAAAACCTGCTGGAGCTTTCTTTTTGAAGAGGTTCTACAAGGGTGAGTTCCTTGCTTTAGATACCCCTTTATTGCTTAAGCTTTTAGCCCTTCTTGCTTATTGTTTTAAGCTTAACTTATAACTGGTAAAAGTTCTGATTTTTCTTGCTTTAAAACTTTGTTTAAGGTCATTTTGAGGTTTGGGGTTGTTTCCTCCCTCTTAGGCCTTCGTAGGCCTTGTTTTAGGCCATTCCTTTTGGCCATTGTTCTTGTCTTTGTATGACCTCTGGAGAGGTGATTTTGAGGTCCTAAATAGCAGAGGGTCATCCCCTCTCCTTATTGTCATGAATGTTAGCATAAATGGCATATGTTTGCAGCATGTGTACTTAGCTTGTTTTAACTTCATTTTAGCAAGTATTTGGTGTTATTTTACCATGATTTACCTCTGTCCAAAGTTGGTTTAGTGGTCTCTTGCATGCACCATATACTTGTCTTGTAATCCCTTGATTTGCCTTAACATGCATCATGTTGTAACATGTCATTTTAGCATGATTTTGGCCCAATTCCATGAAGCTTTTAGCCTTGTTATAGCATACTTAAGCTCTGATTTGAGTTGTTTTAACCATATATGCATCGCTTTGTATAGCCACCATACGTTTTAGCTTGTTAGCTTTGGGTGTTCAAGTCATTAGCATGCTTTACTTGGGCCATTTCAGTGATTTGGAGTCACTTGCTATGTCATTTCAGTCCATATAGTATGCTCATAAACTTACACTTATCACTCCTTTAATGTTTTAAGGAGTTGATGTTTTATGCCTCATGAATGTATCATTGTGTATACCATCATGCTTAGGCATTTAGGATGTCATCTAAGTGGGTTTTGGGGCTCATTTTGACATGCCATAACTCTATTTTTGGTTGCTTAAGTCATGGCATGTTTGGCTTTGATAGGTATAGTGTAACACCTCTTTTGTGGCCTTGTTTGCTTCATGCTTTTGGTCTTTTGTTCTAACATGTTTTGGCTTCATTCCTTGCATGTTTTAGGATCATCTTGACATGATTTAGGACTGTTTTAGGTTATGTTTTCCATATGCTCCTTGTTTTGTGTAGCTTTGGTTCAAGTCCCTTCACAAGCCTTAGGCTTTGAGTCTTATGCATGCTATGCTTGATTTGTTTATGTGATTTGGCATCACCCCCTAGCATCATTTCAGAGCATGTAATGTTGTCACATTTGCATGCTTTTCACCTCTTTTAAGTGTGCTTAAAAGTTACCCTTTTATGCCTTAGTCTTTGGGCCAATTAGCATGCATGTTTGTATGAGCTTTTGTCCTCATTTCCATAGCATTTTGGCCACTGATTTGGGCCTATTTGAGAGTTGTTCATATTGATTTAAGTCCATCCTTTGCATGTTGTTGCATGCTTGCCTTGCATGTTGTTACATGCTTGGCCTATTGCATGTTGTTGCATGCTTAAGTTGTATTGCATTTCGCATGCCCCTTTTGCTAAGTTGCTTTGCATGTTTGCATGCATTGTCCTTTGCATGTTGTTGCATGCTTACCTTGCATGTTGTTAGATACTTGGCCTATTGCATGCTGTTGCATGCTTAAGTTGTATTACATTTGGCATGCCCCTTTTGTTAAGTTGTTTTGCATGTTTGCATGCATTGTCCCTTGCATGTTGTTGCATGCTTGCATCGTATGTTGTTACATGTTTGCCTATCTTTAAATGTTGTCACATGCCTTGCATGTTTGCAGGCTTGTCTAGGTTACATTGCATTTGGCATGCTTGTTACCTTTAGCCTTGTATGGCATGATCATTAACATGCTCACGTTGCACTAGTTTTGCTTGCATGTTTACATCCCTTGCCTCTTGATAAACCATGATAGAGGTTGGGGTCCTTTATGTGTTTTGTGTGCATTTCATTTGACATTAAAATGCACATTTGGCTCCTTTGGCCATAATGCATTGAAATGCGTGATTGGTGACCCGAGAGTCGAAAACCATACTCCTTTGAGTTTTAAACATGATAAGGAGGGTGGTTGTGCAAACATTTCCTTGAAAATCCATTGCCATGCTCTGTCTATCCTCTGTTGCAGCAAAAACAACATTCTGCAGGAAGATATGGCCGGCGGGCCATCTTCAATGCCGATCGGCTAAACATTTTTGGTCGAGATCCTTACAAATGGTCGATGACCATTTTCACATGGCCGGTGTTTCTATATTTTGGCCAGTGACATCCCACAGTGTTCAGGGAGTGGTTTGGAAGCATCATTGAGACTCGTGCAGTTTTCAGAGGTACAGAACAGTGTAAACAGAGACAACATGTGGCATGGTGATGGATTTCCGAGCGAAACCGTCCGAGCACGCATGCATCCCTCTTCCCGAGGCTGTTTTTACTGTTTTCATAGCTTAATTGATTTGCTTAATTAGTTAAGTGTTGTGTAATAATTAATTAGCTTGTTAGTTAGTTAATTATGTAATTTATATTATTCTTTCGATTCCTCCGTCGAGAGGGCGAATTTTGTAATAAGTGTGCGTGAGTGTGTGAATGTCTTCCAACCTCACGTCTTTCTCCCTTTTACTTAACTGCTTACAATGGTTAGTTCTAAGTCATATTTTGATTAGCATCCTTACGCTCGCATGTTTGCATCCATTCATTTGCATCATACTAACCGCATAGTATTTCAATTCCACCTTGAATACACGTGTATCGAGTTGTCGCATCTCATATGCCACTTTAGATTAGTCGAGCCTATTTCTAGTTACATTTTGCATGTGTTGCATTAAGCATCTTAACATAGCTAGGATCATGCATTGATTACTAACTAGCTATTGTTTTGGCTCAGAGTACTAGGTAAGCTTTTACACTTTAGCATTTTGCATGTATGTAAGTGTTGCCATGATAGCATGCTTGCCATGAGGCTATTTGCTTATGTGATATAACTGCCTGAATGCATGTGGGTGAAGGTTGGATTACTTGAATTGGAACAATTCATCGAAATGTGTGTTTTAAAGCCCACTTGAGAGTGGCAAAATCATGTTTTCTTAAAGCCCACTCGAGGGTGGCAAATCCACGTCTTAGCCTACTTGCGAGTAGCACCATCAAACCATTTTCAAATAAACAAACATGAAATGTTTTGCTGCAATTTAGGCGATCCGATCCATATTTGTGTGTTGTGCGCATCACATAGTAATTTTAGGCTAATAACCGGAATAAGAGCGCATATGTTTTCAAAACAAAATATCATGCTTAGTACAGGCCGATCTTCGATCGGGCGAGCGGGGGTGCTCATGAAATGACCTTCCCCAATCGTACCCAAGTTCCCGAGCCAAGGCAACTTTGGTGATGACGAACACATGGCGTTAGGCACGAGTCAAGGTTTCCTAAATCCTCCCAAAATAAAATATTTAGGTGGCGACTCTGTATCTGGCAAAGCAGTCCATGTTTGGCACTTCTTTCTTAAAAATCAGTTTTTCAAAACGATTTGCCGAATTTGGACTCTTTGGTGATTTATCGGTCTCGCATTGCACTTTGCGGGATTAGATTTAGAACCGTGACATTTTGAGTCCGAACTGTAGAAGCAAAGCTCAGGGCACGTCTACACTATCACCTGATACAACCAACATCCAAATATTTTTCTTACCATGACTGCAAATCCTAATTGGCCAGAAATTACTTCAACATTATTACCACATTAAAAACTTATTGATCATCCTGATTTAATTGCCCGTGTTTTTGAGTTGAAGAGAAAATGTTTGATGAAGGAGATAAAAACAAATAAAGTGTTTGGAAATAAAGTTGCACATGTTTTTACAATTGAATTTCAAAAAAGAGGCCTCCCCCATATGCATGCACTTTTATTTCTTAAGGGTCCAGACAAAATTCGGACATGTGCTCAAGTAGACAAATTGGTCTGTGCAGAATTTCCAAACCCAAAAGATAATCCTATGCTTTTTGAAACTGCCAAATGTTTTATGGTACATGGACCATGTGGTGCTCAAAATCCGCAAGCATCATGTATGGAAAATGGTAGATGCAGTAAGAGATACCCTCGAGCTTTCACAAAAACAACAACTATGGATCAAGATGGATACCCTATCTATCATCATCGCAATAATGGTCAAGTACATACTGTGAGGGGGCAAGAAGTTGATAACAGGGATGTCGTACCATACAATGCATATCTTTCTAAACTTTTCAATTGTCATATAAATGTGAAAGTTTGTGCCGAAATGAGATGTGTCAAGTATATACATAAGTACATTTACAAGGGTTATGATCGCACAACGATGGTATTGGGATTGATAAATGAGATTCAACAATATCTCGATGCAAGGTATATTGGACCTCCAGAAGCTGCTTGACGAATATTTAGTCATCCTTTGCATGCAGAGATGCCAATAGTTGTACGATTAGCACTTCATTTACCTACAATGCATTGCGTTGTTTTTAACCCAGAAGAGTCATTAGAAACGATTCAATCTAGAGCTGGTCAACAAATGTCAACTCTTACTGGCTTCTTTGCATATTGCGCTGCTAGTGAATATGAATGTCCATTCACTTATCAAGAATTTCCACAGCATTTTGTTTGGCTCAAGTCGAAAAAGAGATGGAAATCAAGAGAAAGAGGACCAAAGTCGATCTGGTCCATATTTGCGTTTGTTTATTTGGTCAAACCATTTTCAAATAAACAAACATGAAATGTTTTGCGCTCTTATCATGTTTGTTTATTTGGTCCTTTGCTAGCCCTAATTGTGGTGAAAGATTCTATTTGCGTTTATTACTAACTATTGTCAAAGGACCAAAGTCGTTTTGGTATTTACGCATGGTCGATAATGTTGTGCAAGATACATTTAAATTAGCACGTGTTGCAAAGGGGCTTTTAGAAGATGATGATGAATGGATACAATGCTTGAAAGAGGCTGCAGTTATGAAAATTGGATACCAATTGAGGAGATTGATTAGTATTATTCTCACCCAGTGCTCTCCACTAAATCCATGTGCATTATGGAATCAATTCTCAATGGATATATGTGATGATCTTGCACAAAAGATTCATACATTGTTTGCCATTTCTAACCCAATTGAGGCTCAAATTGAAGGTTATGGTCTCCATCTTTTGAATCAAATGCTTCATGAATCAGGCAAATGTTTAATTGACTTTCCACTCATGCCACAACCTACTGCAAATTAGAGTGCAGTAGTTGGTAATCAATTGATATTCGAACATCAACAGCTGCAGAATGAGGCACAACAGGTAGATCCACAAATTACTATTGATTGTCTCAACAATGGACAGCGGAATGCTTATAACACAATTACTTCTTCAATTTTTCAAAATAAAAGAACTGTTTTCTTTCTGAATAGGGGTGTTGGAACAAGGAAAATATTTATGTACAATACGATTGCATTAAAATGTCACTGCCTTGGGCATATCATTGTTATTGTGGCTTTATCTAGAATTGCATCATTGTTATTGGTAGGAGGTCGCACTACACATTCAACATTTTTCATTCCGTTAGATGCCTTGGAAAATTCACTTTGTAGGTTTACCAAACAATCATTACAAGCTCAGTTGTTTAGAGAAACAAAACTCATAATTTGGGATGAAGTTCTTATGCAACATATATATTGTGTTGAGGCGGTTGATCGTACATTAAGGGATATTCGTGATAGTGAAAAGCCATTTGGGGGTATTACTGTTGTTCTTGGTGGAGACTTTCGACAAATCTTACCAGTTATACCCAAAGGAGTTCATGAGCAAATTGTGAATGCATCATTAAAGCACTCTGTTATATGGAAGCATATATATATCTTAACTTTGGATTGAATATGCACTTGAATCATGGTGACCATGAAAATGTTATTTTTACAAATTTCTTGATGGAGATGACACTACTTTAATCTTTTTCTTTATTATATAGATTATTTTAAATTAATAAATTGTGTTTACACTCATATTTTTTTTTAATTCATTTCACTTTTTTTAGATTGGGACTAATCCTCAAGAAATTATCAACCTTCCATCAACAATACACAAATGTCAATATTTGAATGAATTACTCTCTACAGTTTACCCAGAGTTGAATATGATAGACACGTTGACCCCAACATTTTTAACTAAACGCACCATGCTATATGCGCATAACGATGATGTCAGTGACATTAATACTACTGCGTTGAATATCTTTCTAGGGCGATTATATACTTATTTTGCAGCAGATAAAATGTCTGAAGATAATGAAATTGATCCTAGCATTACAAATAGATATCCTAATGAATATTTAAATTCATTGGATCCTCCTGGGCTACCAACTTTTAAGTTAGAGTTGAAAGTGGATTGTCATATAATATTGTTTAGAAATATTGCACCGAAAGATGGACTATGCAATGGTACAAGATTAATGATTACTAGGTGCGACACTGGCATAATTGAAGCTCAAATTTTAACTAGAGAAAAGTTTGACAATTTGGCATTCATACCAAGGATATCTTTGGCACCATCTTCTTCAGAAATGCTTTTCCAAATGACAAGACGTCAATATCCAGTCTGATTAGCATATGCCTTGACCATTAATAAATCTCAAGGAAAATTTGTGAAATTTGTTGGGGTGATTTGTGCATACCAGTGTTTAGCCATGGCCAATTACATGTGGCATTGTCCAGATGTACATCCTTTGATCATATAAGTATTCTCTTTCCTAAAGATAGTTTGGATTCTACTATAAATATTATTTATCCTGAAGTGTTGTTGTAGTGTTCCATGTTCATTAAATCACGTTTTATCAAAAGGTAACCATGTAGATTTATTTCTGTTGATTATATATCTTTTTTTTATAAAATTTTAATTTAATAATAATTGAAAATATAAATTTTTTTAGGATTGGATCGAAAAATTTATGGAGCTTAAAAGGAGAAATATAACTAGTTTGCTTCGATGGGGATACAATAAGGTAATTTTAATCTCAAAATATTTTGTTATGTATATTTTCAACAAATATACCAATCTATATATATAGTTTTTTTTTTTTTTTTTTCACAAATTACTAGATTGTTGTGCATGTTCTTCACTGGGGACACATACAAGTTGATACAAAGACTTTTTCAAAAGTAATGAGAAGGAAGTTTGGGCAAACAAATGTTTGAAGACATGTTATTGACACTGTAAAGCATACATATTCTTGAAAGCTTTAATCCATTTTTTTTTTTTTTATAAAGTTTTAACCCACTCTTTTGGTGTATGACAATATAATGTTTGTTTTTCTTATGTAGTTATAATTTGATTGGCAGCAGTAGCACTAACTAGTATGCATTTTAATTTTAATTTCTTTTAAATTGCAGAGCACTGTCTGGTGTGCATTATTTGATATTTAATTTTTTTTATATTTGATTTGTTTGAAATTGTAGAGTACAATCTGTTAAATATATTTTTATAATTATATTTTAATCTTAATATTATTTACACCATACCTTTAGACACATGTATACACTAATATATATATATATATATATATTTCAAAATGATGAACGAAATTGCTGTATATTTTTTTAAAAACAAATATTATTTTTTAAAAAAAATCGTTGAACAATCTAATCCAAAAGTCCTGGTGGCCTCACGACACCCTCTCTGCTCCGAGAATCTTCCACGAAAACAAAAGTCGTTTCATCTTCCACAAGTACTCGTGGGAGATGGAGGACATCGTAAAAAAAAAAAAAATAAACAATAATAATAGTAACAAAAATGCTAGAGGCCCCAAAAATTCTACCAAATGTTTTACCAAATGTCTCACATGGGTGTGGGACCCACATGGGACCCACATTGTGTGGGTCCCACACCCATGTGAGACATTTGGTAAAACTTTTGGTAGAATATTTGGGGTCTCTAGCATTACTGTAATAGTAAATGGTAAGTAATTACGAAAAGACGTGTAAAAAAATAAAACGAGTGATATGATAATTTAGAATGACTTTTTGATTAAAAATCATACTCCCAATATACAAATTAACGATTATAAATCAAAAAAATAAAAAATAAATAAATAGAGAAAAATTTACCCGTAAATCTCTTTAGGAGGAATTGTGATCCAATTAACCCTTTTTTATTTTTTATGAACTGATTAGTCCCATTAATTTTGGTAAATATACATTCTTGAGTAGATTTTTTCGTTTATAGCCTTGTTTCACATAAATTTGAATTGATTGCTTTATTGTAGAAGAAATGTTGAGGACAAAGATATTATTTTGTGGGATGCCATGGAGATAATCACATGTTTGATTTAGGATGCGATTCCCATTGGATGATAAACAGATGTAAATATATACATTGAAGGATCTAATAAATATCACATCCTGGAAAATCACATCTCATAATTTTATAGAGTTTTACAAAATTTCACATCCAGCAAAACCACATACCATAAATTTCACATCCTGCAAAACCATATCTCATAATGTGGGATGATTCTGATACGTGGGATCTTCTTTATTGGAAAGACTAATAATGTAGGATTCTCTACTTACACTAAAAACAATTATAAAACCTCTTAGTACACTTTAGATAAAAATCAAATCTCATCAATTTCACAACTTGCAAAATCACTTCTCATGATGCGGAAGCATTATGATATGTGAGATCTTCTTATTTTGGAAATGCTGGTTATGTAGGATTCTTCAATCATACCAAAAATAATTATAAAACCTCTTAATATATATGGGTTAGTAAAGTCATTTGCCATTAGGTGGAAAGTTAGATTTGTTAGTAAAAGCTTCCCTAATTTACCCCTATCAATGACTGAGGAAGCATACAAAATATAGGTTAATAAAGTCATTTCCCATTCGAGAAGAAGTTAGATTTGTTAGTAAAACAAATGTACAAAAATGTATCACTTAAAGGGATCATTGCTGGTCCATTAGTTCAAACTCTCGATCTTTCCTCATTGTGGCGCAATTACTTGCCAAAATGCCACAAGGGCCTTCACGGGTTCATTATAATTTGGAAAGGACTAATTGGTGTATAAAATGGGAGGTTAAGTTTCTCACTTGTTCACATTTCAATATGAGAAAATTTGAGGAGCCTATAGAGCATATCACATATTTTGTTTTGATAATTCGAACAGTTCATATTTTAAGAATCGTTAAGTAGAATATTCATATAAAAAATTAATATAATTAGATATTGATAACTATATGTTTGAATCAAATTTGTATTTTAAAAAAATAGATGACTATTCTTGAAATTATATTTGTTGTACATATTTTTAAAATAAATATAATTCAAACATATAACTATCGATATCGAATCATCTTAATTTTTTATATGAATATTTTACTCAACGAATCTAAAAAAGTAAATGGTTCAAATCACCAAAATCAATTTCAAAATAAGTCTATTAAGTCTAAACGTTCTCTTAAATTGAGATGATAATTTGAAAAAAAGAAAAAAAAAAAGAAGACAAATTGGGAATATGGAATTTATTGGTGTTCTTCACACAAATAACTTGATGGGTCAAGCTTGTCTTATGTTTGAGATCAAGATTAGATTGCCCAATTCGGGCCATAGGCCCATTTTTTTTGTCTCATTTCGATAATTCGAACTGTTGCATGTATAGAACTCATCGAGTATTATATTCTTGTAAAAAATCACATTAATCGGATATCAATAGTTATTTGATCGAATCAGATTTCTGTCAACCATTTATTTTTTCATGTTCATTTTTTTATACAAATCTACTCCGATCAAACAGCTATCAATATCTGATCAACGTGATTGTTTACGGAGATATAACACTCAACAAGTTTTACATATTGATTGCTTATGGAGATATAACACTCAAATTAACGATTGACAAAAAACTGATTTGATCACATAGCTATCGATATCCGATCAACATGATTTTTTACAGACATGTAATACTCGAAGAGTTCTACACATTGAACGGTTTAGATTTTCAAAACAGGACCCGTGGTGGGCCCCCACGAGCCTAACAGTACGGTCCAGTCCGATGGTGGACTAGACCAAAGCCAGACCCTTTCCAAAATTACCGTTTTGATAGTACATTTTTTAAAAATATCAACGTCATAATTATACTTTTTATATTATTTATTAATTTTAAAAAAAAAATAAAAAATTTATATTATTTTTATACTTAATTTTTAAAAAGAGATTAATATTTTAAAATAATAAAAAATAAAATAAAAAATTAATATTTTGAGACAGTATAAATTATCCAACATCATAAATTATCTTGGATGCCAGAACTGGATCCCCGTGTTATACTGCGTAGATGGTGTGAGGTGGGCCCCACGAGGGATGGAACGTTGGCAGTTGCTCTCTCTCCTTCTCTCGTTCACTGAAGGGGAGAGAGAGAGAGAGAGACGAGAGAGCGAGTCAGACGACGCCAAGGTATCGGGTCTGTATATATACACATTCTCAACCGTAAATCTACGTCTCGCTATTCTCTTCTATATCTCTCTCTTCTTCATTCTCAGATCTCTCTTTCTCTGTCTCATTTTCTTCTTCTCAATCTCTACACAGGTACGCATCTAATTCAGATCATTTACTCTTCATTCTCTTGTTTTTACTTCTTCAAATTAGTTAAATTTTAATCGATTTATAGTTGATGTATGCTGGTTTTAGATCTAGTTCTTCAATCATAAGTCGGCCAAATTGCTTTGTGATTAAGTTAATAATTAGATCTATTAGTTCGCTAATGATTCACATTTATGTAACGTGGTTTTATCAATCTGTGTTCGTTATGCAAGATTTGTATTGCCTGAAAATATTTTAGCTCCGCATTTGAAGTCTGCTAAATGGAGTCTGTTGGTTTTAGTTTTATTTTCATTTCATTGATTATTATTGAAACAAAATAGATAATTGAAAAGGTTAATTTGCTCTTGGATGTGTGTTTATGTTTAGTCTCTGTTTTTTTTTTTTTTTGTTAAACAAACTTTATATTTTTGGTTTGGTTTGGAGAGAAGAGTAACACTTTGTTTTGTTTGGTTTGGAGTTTTAAAAATAGTTTTTTTTTTTTTAAATTCTGTTTTTTTTTTTTTAATATTTTCATAATTTGTTGTTTTGTTTTTAGATTCACTTGATTTAGATACACTAAAAATATGAAATTTGTACAAAAATCTTTCAACAATTGATTGAATACCAACAAAAAAAAAAAAAAAAAAAAAAAAAGTTCACTACATTTTTGTATTTTATTATATTCAATGAATTATGGGAAAATTACAAAAAAATAAATAAATAAATAAATAAAATCATGGTTTGACCCCTTAATTTTGTCAATTTAAATGTTAATGTTTTGATTTGTTTTCAATCTGAACCATCCACAAGAAAAGAATAATTTAGTCATTAAACTCAATGTAGTCACATGATTTTTTTAAAGATCTTTGAAAACTCTAAACCAAACAAAATGTGATTTCCGTAAATTTAATATTTACAATTACAAACTATGACCAAACTAAGACAGTTTATCAAATGTTCATAGTTTGATCACTTAAATTCCTTTCAAGTAAGTGCAGTTTTCTGAGCATTCAAAAATACAGTCCTATACAATCTGATGTTGAACTACATTTGATCATGAACTATGAAGCATGGGTACTTCGAAAAACAAGCCGTACCCGTACCGGGTACTTACCGGCATATGGTACCTCGTATGGTACTTCTTCATATGTACCGGGTACACGAAACACGTACCCAAATTTTTTCTTCTTAATTTTTGGCGTACCCAGACGTACCTACTATATACTCAAGCCGTACCGTACTTCAGTTGAAATAATATTTTCTTCTACTATAGAGATAAAACCCCTTTAACTAGACTTCTTTTTTATTTTTAGTTTTATACTTAGCATGTTTTTAAAATTAAACTATGGTTTGTAAAATATATTGACATTTAATTTTGATCTATACATTTACTTTTGGCATTAAATGTTAATTATAGGTTAAATCTTAACAAATTAAACCATTTAATTAATTTTACATTACTATAAATTAAAAATAAATATTTTTTTACAAACGTACCAAGCCGAAGCCGTACCCGTATCGTACCAATACCAGTACTCGTATCCGTACCCGTGCTTCATAGATCATGAAACACCCTTTTCTTTAATAATTTATGTTTGGATGAGAGTTTTGGAGATTTAAACTGATGGATTATCAAATCTAGGATTTGGCTTGTAATATTTTGAAGAATTTTTGTAGATTTTTTATTTTCTTTATATGTCAAGTGAGTAGTAGAAGGTAATGATAGAGAGTAGAGGTATTTTACTTGTGTTATTTTATCGAACTGCTATTGAATTCTTTTCATTTACTATGGTGAAGTGCCAGGTATAAAGTTGTTAGATAGAAAGGTGATGTGATTCTTGTTCCAACAATGCTATGTGCACAAAAGGAAATCATGGAAATGTGCACAGAAAAATCAATAATGAATTTGGGACACATGCTTTTTATATGGACATAGCATTATTGTACTTGTATTTGCTAAATAATAGTGAAGTTGCAAGTTCAACCCCTTGAACCAAATTGTTACAAACAAAATTGAATTTAAAACAATAATTGGAAGAGTTGGTGAGAAACACAATCTTAGCATGTGAGATAAGTACCTAAATAACAGTCAAGTTGCAAGTTCAATCTCTTGAAGCAACTTGTTAGTTACATAGGAATTGATTTTAGAGTAATGATTTTTTCCACATTTCTCAGTATTTTATGAATGATATATGGGCATTGTGAGATGCATAAATTATGAAATGGTGGAAATTTTTGCACTATAGGGAAATTACTTTTTGCATAATTTTGAACAAGATTTGGAGAATAACACAACCGTAACATTGTGAGATAAAACTCTCTAAGAAATAACATATCTAAATAATAGTCAAGTTGCAAGTTCAATCTTTTGAAGCGAACTGTTAGAAAAGATTTGAATTTAGGCAATTCATTTATGAGCATTTTATGAATGATAAAATAATAAAATTGTGAGATACATAAATATTGTAATTGTGGAAATTTTACACTCTACTTCTGGCAATTACACACACATACGCGCACACATATATATATATATATATATGTATATATGAATAGGTAAAAAAGATTTAAATAAATTTTGAAAAGGTGCCAAGGGGCAGCACCCAAATACAAAAGCAAGAGAAAAAAAATACACTGATTTTTTAAGATAAATCTCGGGATGTGGATTTTTTGTGGGATAAAGTTTGTCATTTAACTTCTTTTTGGGCTTCTTTGAATCCTCTTTTTAGGGAAATTCCATTGTTTATGTTAGCTAGAGATTCGGTGTCAGTGTGTGATTTGTAAATTTTATTGATGTAGTCTTTCTTTGGGTTATATTTTTTCTTTCTTGACTTCTTTTTGTAGAGGATGCATTATCCTCATTTCTTCTTTTTGATTAATCAATAAAATTTGTTGTTGATCAAAAAATAAATAAATAAATAAAATAACAGCTAAAGCTTCAAAGGGGTTGTATTCATCATGTTTAATAAATTAATTCTTATTATACTTCCTATGCTATCAATTTGGGTATGTATTACTGCAGAATTCTGTGATACATAATGGATTATTTTGTTTTTTTTTTTTTAATCTTTTTAAGTTATGCAAATACACAACGAAATGAATTCATTTCGTAGTGTATCTTTTTACATCTATTTTTAGTTACCTTTAAATTAGAAGCAACATATGAACTGAAATAATTGTTGGTTACTGATCAGTCAATGGATGAGATAGTGTTTTTCAACCAGTATAATTTTCATTGTGCTTTCCTTTTTGCATTATATTTATACGTTGTGTGGAATCCATTCTTTAAAATTTAATGATTCCACATCTAATAATGAGGAACTAACACATAGCTTCATCATTTGCGTAAGTCTAGATATGGAAACCTTCCTCTTCACCTCGGAATCTGTCAATGAAGGCCACCCTGACAAGCTCTGTGACCAAGTCTCAGATGCAATTCTGGATGCTTGCCTAGAACAAGATCCGGAAAGCAAAGTTGCCTGTGAGACGTGCACAAAAACCAACATGGTCATGGTCTTCGGTGAGATCACAACCAAGGCTAATGTAAATTATGAGAAGATAGTTCGAGATACTTGCAGAGGCATTGGGTTCATATCACCTGATGTTGGCCTTGATGCTGATCACTGCAAAGTCCTTGTCAACATTGAACAACAGAGCCCTGACATTGCCCAGGGAGTTCATGGTCACCTAAGCAAGAAGCCTGAGGAAATCGGAGCTGGTGACCAAGGCCACATGTTTGGCTATGCCACTGATGAAACCCCCGAGCTCATGCCTCTAACTCATGTCCTTGCTACCAAGCTTGGTGCCAAGCTCACCGAGGTGAGGAAGAACAAGACTTGCCCTTGGCTAAGGCCCGATGGAAAGACTCAAGTGACCGTTGAATACCGGAACGACGGTGGAGCCATGGTCCCTATTAGGGTTCACACTGTTCTCATCTCAACCCAACATGATGAAACTGTTACAAATGAACAGATTGCTGCTGACTTGAAAGAGCATGTCATTAAGCCCGTCATCCCTTCCCAATATATGGATGATAAAACCATCTTTCACCTCAACCCGTCAGGTCGATTTGTCATTGGTGGACCACATGGAGATGCAGGACTGACTGGCCGGAAGATAATTATCGACACCTATGGTGGTTGGGGTGCTCACGGTGGAGGTGCTTTCTCAGGAAAGGATCCTACTAAGGTGGACAGAAGTGGTGCATACATTGTCAGGCAAGCAGCCAAAAGTGTGGTGGCTTCGGGGCTTGCTCGCCGCTGTATTGTGCAGGTTTCTTATGCAATTGGAGTGCCAGAACCGCTGTCTGTGTTTGTTGATACCTACAAGACCGGGAAGATTCCTGATAAGGACATACTGGTTCTGATCAAAGAAAGTTTTGACTTCAGGCCAGGAATGATTGCAATCAACCTTGACCTCAAGAGAGGAGGCAATTTCAGGTATCAGAAGACTGCTGCCTATGGACATTTTGGCCGCGAAGACCCAGATTTCTCTTGGGAGACCGTCAAGATCCTCAAGCCCAAAGCTTGAGTTGGCACAATTTCTACTGCTGATGCACTTCCTGCTGCTGTCATTCTGGTTGCGGAGGAATAAAGAAGATTTGTTGCGTTAATCTAACACTTCAGTTTGCTCTTTCAAGGCTCGACTGCAGCACGAGAAGTGGGATTAGTATTGAAGATTTAGAAGTCAGAAAGTGTTTTGGTCCGCATCTTTTACCCTTTTTGTTTTCCCAGATATATTTGCAATTGTTTGTTTCCGGCAATTCACTTGTTTGATTGCTGGGATAAGTTCTCTCCTTCATTTGATTTTACCAATTTTTTATTTGAGCGGTTTTCACGAGTAAGATGTGAACTATGTTGATCTAGTTGTTCATGAGTATTTGAATTAATGAATTTCTTTTAAGTTTTCATTTATTTCATGCTACTTGCTAAATTTTTCGAAGATCTGTTCCAGTTTTGATGAGTGTCCAGACTTCTCTCTTTTCTTTCTTTATTTTAAAATTATTTATTTAGATTTGTTTTTGTAACGATCATTCTACAGCCTCAATCAACACTAACCAATCTAATTAGAACATACCTAGCTGCCTCAGGTTGCCTCAACACATAATCAGAACATATACATAGGCCTAGTTGCAACACCAACCAACCTCATTTGCCTCATCTGGGCTACCCAATGAGTACAGAGAAAAACAAGCTTAAAGATGGCAATCTTAGATGAAAAATGATATATGTAGTCCGACTACTCTGCCAAAGCCGATCACATGTTTGTGCTGCTTTGGTCGGTCTCTGGTGGGGTGGCCGGCTGTGGTTGGTGTGGACCGCCCCTGTGCAACAGTGGTACTCCAATAGGGTTGGATAATTTCTATTGCAATTTTTTTTTTATAAATCCATTCTTGAATTTAACATTGAAACATAATTCCTTTTCTACCTTCATCTCTTTAAATATTAGTCCTTAAAATAAGACTGTTGCACATGATCATGATTGTCCAAAAGATCTGTAGGAATTTTATTTTGCTTCTATTTTTTGTTTCCATTTTTGTTATGTTCATTACCAAATTGATTAATGGTTTCTTGAATAGGACATTCAATTTATGGGTTTCAAAATTGACATGACATTCTAACTAAAGTTCATTTCAGTATTTATTTATTTCTTTTGTTCTTTTTCTTTGAACAAATTATAATGCATACCCAATTGCAATGGAAGCCCCCATACACATAAGAGTGTTAAACTACTACTACAAAAGAGCAGATATGCTATATTTGAAGGATAGGAAACATTTGCAGGAAAGGGAAAAAAAAAACAACAACAGAGGGCAGTGAACCATCTGATAGTCACAACCAACTTAATTAGTACATACTTGGCTGCCTCAGTTTGCCTCAACACATATAACATACCTAGATGCCACAATCAACACTAACCAACCTCATTTTCCTCATCTGGCTACCAAATGAGGATAGTGCAAAAACAAACTTAGAAGTTGGCTACCACATGAGGCCCTACACGTTGGTGCTGCTTTTTTCGGTGTCTGCTGGGGTGGCGGGCTGTGTTTGGTCTGGAGCACCACTGGGAGATGGTGACATGGAGTTCGAAGAGGACTGAATAATTTCTTGAGAACTTTGTTGTTGATGTGTGTCCACAAGATCTCTCTTTCTTTTCTTGTTAGAGACTTTACCACGATGAGTGTGTCGCCGACTGCTAGTAGAACCAACACGTTCAGTTTGTTGGTTACATAGTTGAGTTAGCCTCCTCTGAAACTCCAGTGCTATAATAAACATCATGTCCTCATCATCATCAGATAAAGACGAATCGCATAACATAAATGTTTTCAGCAAGTTGCTCATTGTTGTAGTTTAGTATGCTCTGAAGATCTTGTAATTTATAGAGGGACAAAAAAAAAGGGATAGTGGTTAGTAGGTAGAAGAATGATGATTGGAAGCAGAAAATGGTAGTTGTGCTAAAAAAATAAAATTTGCTCTATCAAAGCAACATTAAAATAAAAAATAAATAAGTAAATAAAAGACATTTTAACATTGAAATTTGGCTATAAATCTTGAGAATAAGCAAGCTAACAACCATTATAGTTACCACTATGAAGGAAAATTATTTAGTGTTGCTCAGCCAAGTATATATACTGTTCTAATTTGATTTTTATTGGTTTAAATAATGAGGGCCTATCAAAAGAATAAAATAAATATCACAAATGCGGAACATTACTCCAAGAGCACCTAATAATCTCTAATCAAAACCAACTAATTTATTAGTTCTTCACTTCCATCATCTACATTGGCTTTTATGTTAACTTCTGTAGTCACCGAACTCTCTCTGGTACATTGCATTCCATTGGTTCGTGTTCTTATTTTTTGAAATCTTATATTTACACAATTTTTTTTGCTTTTTTATATCATTACGCCCATATTCTCATTCCACCCAATTAAGAATTTTAAAATTTTTATTCTCTTTAATTTTCCAATACACCAAATATATTCCCATCCCTAACCTCTCATATCCTCTCTCTGTGTCTCAACAAATGACTATGTAATTGCATGGACCAAAAAATTAATCATACATGGGAAAAACACAAAACATTTATTTGTTTGGCAAGTGGTAACTTTAGTCCAAAAAAATAAATAAATTAAAAAGTCATTAAAAAAATCAAAATGTTAACAACTTATATCAAAACGTCAAAGATTTCTTTTTCTCTCTATTTTTTGCACATATTTTCGTAAAACACTAAAAAGTCATCCCAACTATACTAATTTTTTTTTTTTTTTTTTTTTTTTTACATCAAACTCTAACCAAAAAGCCAAAAAATTACTTAAAAAAACCTATTCCCAAACAAGACCTGAGTTTCAAAATTTTGATTAGGGCTATATGGTTCTGATTGGTTCGATTATGAAGTAATCCAAGAATCAAATTGATAATCATAAATTTGGGTACAAATTTAAAAAGAAAAAAGTGCGTGAAATATTACATTTCACTCATATTTTTCATTTTTCTTTCCAAACCCCTGACCCAAATTCATTTCGAAAGATTTAATAACCAAATCAAACCCTTGGTACGTGAGGAACTGGACCAGAGCTAAAATGCAAATCAATTCCGTTCTAGTTCAAATATAGGCAAAAATTACTCACACATAAACAAACAAACCTACATACATACATACATACAAACAAACAAAGGCCCTAGCACAAAAGCAAACCCATATACAAATCCTCTTTCAGATCTCTAAAGGACAAACACATACACAAAAAACAAAAACAGAAAAGAGAGGGGGGGGGGGGGGGGAATATATAAATAGATAAAAGTAAAAATTGAAGAAATGCACAGAAAATACTGACAATGGGACGAAGTAGGGTTTGAAAGCAAACGGTGGTTGGATCGTGCGCAGTAGTTGAGAGGAGAAGAAGAAGCGCTGGCCCAAATAGTTGAGGGTGAGGGTGAGAGTGAGAGTGAGAGTGAGTGGTTTACGAGATATCCAAATGTGGTGCATTAGGGTTAGTGATTGAATGGTAAGTTTTATTGGTAAATTACCTTTCGGTCCATTTTATATTTGTCATTTTTTCACTTTACTTTTTAAATTTTATTTTTTCTCACATTCTTTATATTTTAATTTTTTTTTAATTAACTTCTAAAATTAACATATTCAAAATTAGATAGAAAATGTTACATTAACAGTCACATATTATAAAAATATTTTATTATATATAACTGACTCAAATCTAAATATAATAATATATTTTTTATAATATATAACAATTATTGTGATATTTTTTTTAATCTAATTTTAAATAAAAGTTAATTTTAAGAGTAAATTAGAAAAACTTAAAACATAAAGGGTCAAAGTGAGAAAATGGTTGAACTTAAAAGCGGTAAAGTGTGATTTATCCTAAATTTAAGGGACAATTGCTGTAGAGTGGTGACAGAAAAAAAATAAGGGGGCTTATGTATAGGTCCTATTAAGTGGACTTAGGCCAAGTTTGGCATCTTCCAAAAAATTCAAAAAGTCAAAAAGTCACTATCCTATTTAAATCACATCATCTCATTTAAGTCACATCACCTCTCTAACACATCACTTCAAACCCAACCCAAATCCAACCCATATTTCATAAAAAGTCAAAAAGTGCACTTATTTAGTCTTCCCAAACTTGGCCTTATTATCTAATAGGTTCTGTGAAAATTAATAACGTTTTTAATCAAACATTATTAAAAAATATCACTAATTATTAATTTTCAGTAATAATTTAAAAATTGTCATAAAAAATTTCACTAATTATACGTTTTAGCGACAGTTTAAAAAAATCATCACCAAACAATGTTATTAATTTTCAATTTTCAGTGACAATTTGAAAAATTTATCATAAAAAAAATCACTAATTATAAGTTTTAGTACCAATTTATAAAATCGTGACCAAAAAAAAGTCAGTAATTATTAATTTTTGACGACATATATAAAAAATTGACATAAAAAAATATTTTTAAAAACGATTTTATTATGACTTATTTTAAATAGTTTTTAATGAGATTTAAATTTAACTATTATAATATGTTAGGAGTTTATCTAAAAAATAATTACTTATAAATGAAAAAAAAAATATAATATCAATAGTTAATATTTATAATATTTATCATTATTTTATATATAAAAAAAAATCTGGCATCTACCGTGGTGGAGTTTCCCCTGAATACTATATTACACATTAAAAATAATTAAATAAATAAAAGATAGTGTACCAGATGCTAATTTATGAATTATTGAGTATTGGTTATAATTTGATTATGAAAAATACTTTGGAGTTTTAATTTTTGAATTTTAAAGTCAGTTCTAATGAGTTAGCAGTGGGTCCCATCCACTGTGATATGATGTTTGGGCTTTCGTTTGGCTTTTTTGGATCATGATTGAGACCCCTTCCAATCACCACCCACCCCACCCCACACACACGTTGCGGGTGGTGATTGGAGGAGAAGGAAAAAAAAGAAAAAAAAAAGAAAAACTGACCAATCATGTTAAGAGTGGATCAAAGGGGGTGGGAGGGAAAGGGGGTCCGGAACATTATTGGACTTTTTTTTTCCCTCCTTTCCATGTCATTAGTGCTCCATTAGAGCACCAAAATTAGTACTCTGAATCATTGTTGTTTGATTATTATATATATTGTGGTGTTAGTTATGACTTAATTTCCTTTTTGTTTGTGATTTTTTTTATTAAAAAAGTTAAAATGTTATACAAAAAAAATTAAAATATCACATCATATACATCAATTTCACTCTCATGTTTATTGTTGTCTCTATTTCTTTTCTACAACCCTCTTTCTTTTAATACCCTTTCTCTCTCTTTCTCTCTCTCTCTCTCTCTCTCTCTCTCTCACACACACACACACAAATATTTACCATCTCCACCTTTGGTCGATCATCACTTTTCGCCTCCACCATCTCCATCGTTGGTTAGTATCGCTCATCGTCACCACCATTCGTTGTTGTCTTAGATCTACTACCGCGACTACCATGTTCATCGTTAGCAATTGACAGTTATCACCTCCACCACCACTTTCGTCGGCGATGCTTATCATTTCCACTATCAATGACTACTGTCTTCACCATTAACCTTTAACATTTCTGATTCGGTACTAACAAACTCAGAACTATCGACGAACTTAGATTTGAGACTAATGGCTTCAAATATGTTAGAAAAATGCCACTAGAGTTGTCCATTCAACCTCTGTAGCGAATAATAAAATTTTATAGTCAACCTATAGAAAAATTTTACTCCAGTAATATTGTTTATTTAACGTTTTAATAATTTTTTTTTCTATATGTAGACACCTCATTTTTTACCATCCTTACGACTTGGACACCACCGCTTGCGCACCCAATGATGAATGTGTATGTGCTTGCCAGGTGCTTGAAGGCCTTAGCAGAATGCCACAACTTTGAGCCTTCAAACCCTACACACCTTTTGTCTTATTTTGGACCAAAACCATAGTTTTTCAAGCCTAAAAAACCTTGGGACTTGCCTGCCACCACTGTGAGCTGCCGGCCACTTGTGTGGTCTGCCGGCCAGTATTAGTGGCCTACCAGCCACAAGTGTATTTTTGCAGATATTTTGGTCAGTTATGCCAGCTATTTTCACAGATGCATACACTTGCCTACACGTGTATGTATTGATATTTCTGAGGGAGTTTGATGTTTTTTTATATATAGGAGACCTCCCCTTCCATTTTTGGGAGTTGAACATTTTGGAGCAAAATTATCTCTTTCTCTCTCTTGCAAATTCCTAAGCTTTTGCAAGCTTTTGCCTATACACTCTAAACCAAACCTTGTGGTCTAGGAGCTGGTACTTTTCAGCCCACTTTGAACTCTTGAGGGTGGGTAAGGATTGATTTGTGGCTGGGAAAGTGTTCTCATCTTCGAAAGGTATAAGTCTTGGCTTGTTTCCTTGCTTTGTTTGCCATTTTTCCTACTCTTTTTTCTATTGTTTTTAGACTGTCTAAACTATGAAATTTTGGGCTAAAACTTGTGGTTTAAAGCCAATACGGGTGAAGGGGTGACTCACAATTCCTTTCACCTAGCTTCCTATGCCTTTACCCTTGTGTTTCCCACCTATTTGTCCACTTTTTTTAAGCTTTTAAATACTAATTTTCAGAGGCTTTTCAGTTACTAAAAACATGTTTTGAAGTCCAAAAATAGAGGGGGTACCCTCCCCTCCTTATGCTTTGTTTACTAGCTTACATAGTTCAATGTTTTAGCTTATTGTTCTAGTTATTTCTGTCTTAATTCCAGCATGTTTTAAGACTGATTTAGCACTGTTTTAGAACTATTTTTAAGTGTTCATTGCATTTAAGCCTTGTATTGCATGCTTGTAGCATAATTGTCCTCAAAGGTTTGATGGTTTAGGCCTTAGCCACCAACCTATTTGAGTTGATAGTGTTTATTTCAACCTTTCCATACTTGTGATCACCTCTAATCACCTCTACAACCTTCGTCCTTTCATGGCTTTTTATTTGCTTTGAAAGTTGTTTCAAGCCACTTGTTTGTTTAAACTTGAGATTGAGGTCTTGTACTTAATGGTTTAATCCTTTTGGGGGTTCATTACTAATGGAATGACACTTCTCTCATGCCTAAAACAACACTTGGTTTGGTACTCCTTTCCATTAGAGGACTATAGACACCCCATTTTTGACCGTCCTCAAGACTTGGACGTCACCGTTTGAACACTCGGTGATCATCCATGTTTGTGCTCGCTTTGAGTTCTCAGAGGTCTCAGCTACGCGTCTTGCCTTAGGATCTCTCGACTTGCTTGTTTTGTGTTTGGTTTTGCACCAAACACTTGTTGTTTTGCTTCTAAGGGCATGGAATGGCTTGTTGGCCATCTCAACACCTCACCGGCCATGACTTGAGGCCACCGGCCCTGTTTTGTTGCTACCGGCCATTGGTGATGACCGGTCGGCACTCTTTGTGGTCGGCCGACCATTGTTTTGGTCAATTTGTCATTTTTGGCTGGCCGACCACTATTCATCTTCTTTTGGCAGATATTTTATGCCAGCTGTGATAGCTGGCATCCACAATGCCCCCCCTCCATACACGTGTATAGAGGGATTTTCCTCTTGCTTAGCTTGTTTTGTAAGCTTTGCAAGATTGGAATTCTTATAAAGGGAGGGCTTCTCCTCCCTCCTCAAGGGTTCCAAAAAGTTCCAGAGGTCTGAAAAATTAGGGTTGGAAGTTCTATATCTATCTAGCTCTATATCTCCCTTTCCTTTTGATTTGTGTGTGTATAAGGGGTTTTTATTCTTAGTTTTGCACTAAGACACATAGTATTACATCATACCTTGGTTGCTGAGGTGCCAAAGAGTTGTTCTTGGAGTTCTTGGGCTGGTTTTTACCTAAGGAAGTGTCTGGAGGGGTGTTCTTGAAGAAGGTCTTCAAGGGTAAGAACCTTACCCCTTTATTCCCCATTTTTGCACAAGCTTTTGACCTATCTTGCATCTGTTTTTAAGCTTAGTGTATAACTAATAAAAGTTCTATTTTTACTCGCTTTTGATCTTTGTTTAAGGTCTCTTTGAGATTTGGGGTTGTTTCCCCCCTCTAAGGCCTTGTTAGGCCTTGTTTTAGGCCATCTATTTTGACCCCTTGCTTTAGTCTTTGCAAGACCTCTCTACCACTGAAATCCAAAGGATTTTCAGTGGTGGAGAGGTAGTTTTGGTGTCCTAAATGGGAGAGGGTCATCCCCTCTCCATGTTGCCTTTGATGCTTGCACAAATGGCTTGTGTTGTAGCTTGTATGCCTAGCTTGCTTTAGCTTCATTTCAGCCGGTATTTGTGCTTATTTTGTCATGATATAGCACTGTTTTAAGTTGGTTTAGACATACCATGCATGCTTTCCATACTTGTCTTGTAATGCCATGAAATTGCCTTAATATGCATCATAATGTACCATGACTTTCTAGCATGATTTTGGCTTAGCTTTGTGAAGTTTTTATGCATATTTTGGTATGCTTAAGGTCTGATTTTGGTTGTTTGGGTCATCCATGACTTGCTTTGTATAGCTACCATGCAACCTAGCTTGTAGACTTTGAGTATTGGATCATCTAGCATGCTTTACTTGCATTATTTCAGTGACTTGGAGTCGCTTACCATGTCATTTCAGTCCATATGGCATGCTTGTTTACTCACAATTGATGCTTCTTTAATGTCTTAAAGAGTTTGTGTTTCATGCTCCATGTTTGTGCCATTGTGTATGCCATCATGTGTAGGCATTTGGGATGCCATCTAAGTGTGTCTTTAGCCATGTTTTGGTCTGCCTTGGGACTGTTTTGAGTCCCTTTGGCCCTTTGAGGCTTGGTTGGCATGGTCATGGCTTGAGCCCCTTGGCTAGCCTTGAGCCTTAGACCTTGTTGCATGCTTTGCTTGATTTGTTTAGTTGGTTTGGCACATTTTCTAACATGATTTCAGAGCTTACAATGTATGCCATTTGTCCATGTTTGTTCCTTTTAAGTGTGCTTAAAAGTTGCCTCTTTATGCTTAAGTATTGGATCATGTATGCATGCATGTTTGTATGTACATTTGCCTCCATTTCCTTGGTATATTAGCCACTATTTTGGACTTAGTAGAGAGCTGTCCATTGTAGACGCGCCCGCGGAGGGGGCCCTCGCTACTACAGTTCGGACTCGATTTGTGTCACGGTTCTTAATCTGAACCAAAGAGTCCAAATCTGGCAAATCGTTTTGAGAAACGATTTTTTTGAAAAGAAGTGCCAAACATAGTCTACTTTGCCAGATACAGAGTCGCCACCTAAATATTTTTTTTTAATGGGGAAATTTAGGAAACCCTGACTCAGTGCCGAAGGCCAAATGTCCGTCATCACCGGAGTTGTCTCGGCTCGGGAGCTTGGGTACGATCGGGGAAGGTCAGCTATGAGCACCCCCTTTCGCCCGGTCCGAAGACCGACCTCTACTAACCATGATATCCGATTTTGAAGACGATATGTGTTCTTATTCCATTTATTAGCCTAGAATTACTATTTTGTGTGCGCAGCAAACAAGTATAGACTAGATTGTCTGATTTGGAAATAAGCATTGCATATCCGTTTGTTTTGAAAAGCGCTTTGGAATTTGCTACTCGCAAGTAGGCTAAAATACGGATTTCAACGAGTTTTTCCAACTCAAACAATCCAACCTCCACCCACGGGCATTCAAACAATAATATCACGTAAGCATTTAGCCACATGGTAAGCATACTGTCATGGTAGCATTCACACGCATGCGATATGCTAAAGCATTAAAATACTTACATAGTACTCCGTGCCAAAACAAAGAACTCGTTTAGCAAACATGCATGATCCAAGTCCATGTCAATTGTCTAATGCAACACATACAAAATGTCACTAGAGTAGGCTCGGCTAGTTTATGAATGACATATGAAAATGCACAACTAACATCTATTCAGTTTGGAATTTGAAAAACAGATGCAGTTAACGTGATGTACCGAGCCTAGTGCATGCAATACAAATGCATGAATGCACACATGCATAGCATAAGGTATGCTAAATTAAACGTGCCCTGATCTACCATCATAAGCAGGTAAATAAAAGGGAAGAAAGAAGTGGGGGTTGGAAGACATTCACACACTCACCCACACTTATTACAAATTTGCCCTCGCACGGAGGGACCAAATAAATATTACAAATTAATTAACTACGCAAGCTAATTAAATATTACAAATTGCCTAATTAATTAATTAACAAATTAACTAATCTAGGAAAAGCAGTAAACTGCCTCGGGAGGAGAGCCAGATGCAATGCGCGCTCGGTCCTGCTCGGAAATGCACCGCCATGCATAGGCTGCCTCTGTTTTCCTTCCTCTGCTCCCCTAGAGGCTACCAAAACCTCAGGACTGCTTCCTTGGACAATGGGGATCACCACCGGCTGAATGGAATTGCCACCGGCAGTGTGGTGTTGTCACCGACACAAACAAAAACTATCAGTTGGTGATTTACTGCCGGTCGGCAATATATACTGCCGGTCGGCAAAGAAAGTCTGCAGAACCTGCAACTCACAGCAACAGAGGGCAAGACAAAGCATGGCAGCACAATTCAAGGCATAGATGCACCAACCATGTCCCTTATCATGGTAATGACTCAAAGGGGTATGTGCCTCGATTCTCGGACCACCAATCACGCATTTCCATGCATGATGGCCCAAGGAATCAAGTATGCAACTTTCATGTCAAATGAAATGCAAACCAATCAAACAAATCAAGGCCCAATTCCTATCACCAAGTCAAGGAACAAGGCATGCATGCAAGATGCAATGCAACCTAGGCATGCAAGCTAAGGATGCAACATGGCATGGCAAGGCACTTATGTAAGCATACAAGCAAACATGAGGCAATGCTAATGGATGAAAAAAAGGATGGACTTATACAAGATTTAGGCAACTCTAAATAGGCCCAAAACAGCGGCCAAAGTGCTATAAAATGAGAGCTAAATGGCATGCAAACACACATGCACACAAGGACCAACACTTAGGCACAAATTGGACAACTCTCAAGCACACTTGAAAGAGGCATATCATGGACAATTAACATGCAACATAAGCTCTGAAAATGCATGAGGATGGTGTCAAACCAAGCAACAAGATAGGCTAACATTAACATGCAAACTGGTCCAAGTACTTGAAGTCGGTCAAGGGGACTTGAACCATGGTTAAGCTAACCAAGCCTCACAAGGCTAAGAGGGCTTAAAATAGGTTCAAGACAGACCTAGACCATGCAAAAGGGACTCCCTAGATGGCATCTAAGGGGCTCAATTTCAAAGCATGCACTATGGCCAAAACATGGAACATGCCACACATGCTTTCAAAGCATTAAAGAAGCATTCAAGGCAAACACATAGGCACGAAAATGGGACTGAAATAACACGTAGGGTGGCCCCAAATCACCAAATCAATGCAAAGATGTCATGCTATACATACACATACTTAAGGCCAACAAGCCGGAATGCAAAGAGGCTATACTAAGCATGCCAAATCCGACCCAAACAACCATGGACAGACCTAAGACATGGCAAAATATGCACAAAAGCTTCACGAGACTAAGCCTAAAATATGCTCCAACAAGGTCTAACAACCTAAGGCATAAACAAGGCATTACATGGTAGGTATGCTAAGCATGCATGGTGTACCAAAACCATGTAAAAACAGAGGCATAATATGACATATTAAGCACAAAAAACAACTAAGGCATGGTCAACATGAAGCCTAGCTAGGTGCTCCCTCAAGAGGCCAAAAATGGTCCTTTTTAAGGACAACAAGGAGAGGGGGTGGCCCTCTCCTTTTAGAGACTTTAAGGCACCATCTCCACCATTGAAATCCCTCAAGATTTCAGTGGTGAAGAGGCCCAAACACCAAAGTCTCAAAACTAGCACAAAATAGCACAAAATGAGGCCTTTCAAAGCCTAAGAGGGGTCAAACACCCTCAAACCACAAAACACCCTTAATAAACAATCAAGAGGGCTAAAAAACAGAACTTTTTGTATTATGCAATAAGCACGAAAACAGCTCTAAGATAGGTAGAAAATCAATGCAAAAATGGGGAATATAAAGTCAAAATTGTTACCCTTGAAGACTTCTTCAACAATGGTGCTCCAATGGCCCTCTTTGGCTTGAATCCAACACCAAAACACTAAAACCAGTCCTTTAGAACCTCAGTAGCTATAGGAAGGTGAAATACTATGTGTTTGTGTGCAATAGTAAGACACAAACACACTTTAACACACACAAGGGGGAAAATGAGAGAGATAATGTGTATCAAACCCTAACCCTAGAACTCAAACCCTAACAATGGCTGTCTAAGCTCTCTGAAATATCTCAAGTGTCTAACCCTTGCAACAAGAGAGAGCCCCTCTCTTTATAGAACTTCTTGTCTTGTAAAGCTTACAAGACAAGCTTCATAAGAGGGAGATCCCTCCATACACGTGTATGGAGGGGAGCCAAAAGCAAGACAGCTGTCTTAAAATATCTGCAAAAGCAGATGCACAGTAGTCAGCCGGCCAAAAAGGCCATCTTGGCAAAAAAGAGTGCCGACCGGCACTAAATAGTGCTGACCGGCAACAAATAGTGCCGGTGGCAGCAAAAACCAGCCGGTGGCCTCTAGTCACTGCCGGTGATGTGTGGGGATGCCTCACAAAGCATTCCCTGCCCCTCCAAGGCAAAACACAAGTGTTTGGTGCAAAACTAGACACTAAACGGTCGAGTTCGGAGATCCTGAGGCAAGGCGCGCGAGCCGAGACCTCCGGGAACTCCAAACGAACACAAACATGGATAATCACCGAGTGTTCAAACGGTGATGTCCAAGTCTTGAGGACGGTCAAAAATGGGGTGTCTACAGTTGCCCCTCTTTGACAGAACTCGAAAGTCATAACAATGACAGGAGTGAATGTCAAAGCCCAGAGACGACCCATTTTTGACAAGGCCGAAGACTTAGACAAACATGCAAGACAATCAAGATATGAGCCCGAAGGCAGGGGCAAAATGCAAGACAATGCACAGAGCCGGACATAACTTATGATCATGCAAAGAAAGCTGTAACGAAGCACACATGCGACGGTTTTAAGCTAGCATACACCGAACTACACTACAATGCAGAAAGGATGTAAGAGAATTTATGCAATTCTCAATACGTCTCACTCGGAGGATACAATACCTGTGCGGCTCGTCTGGTTGCACCAGCCTCAAATGAACCGTACATACAATATCGTGCTTGAAAAGAAAACAAACTTAACAGGTACAATATTGTCAGCAACATGCATGACAATGCAAAAATGGATGCAAAATGATATGCAATATATACAAAACAATGTATAAACAAATGCAAATGAAGATGCAATGTAATTAAAACAATGCAAGCTATATGCAAAGTAATTGAATCACGATCCAATCACGAGTGGTTCGAAACCACACCTATGTCAAATAGATTGATGGAGGTAACAAGTCTGTCTACCATAGAACGGTCAACTGAACTATGAGCATTGTAGACAGACACAAGAACAAGTATTTGGGGGGGAATGACATAAGTGGGGACACGACCCGCTGGAGAAAGGACAATGATCCTAATGCCGGATGCAAAAATTACACTACAATGTAATATATATATATATATATGTATATGCTGGGGAGATGAAATGGATATGGCACGCGGGCCAAACCAAATCTTGCCTAGGTAGGGCATGTACGCATACAAGCCACGTCTAGCATAGAACGGTCTACTGAACTATGCTTCGACACGAGAAGTATGGGCACATACCAGACCAAGCTCAACATGGAAAGGCGCAAGCCACAGGTGGAGGTGATGCAATGAATGCATGCGATCTAAAATGCAGTGGATATGGCACATGGGCCAAACCAAATCTTGCCTAGGAAAGGCATGTACGCATACGAGCCATGTCTAACATAGAAAAGGTGCCGCAACCCTCAAACCAACATACCAGCGTGGAATAGGCGCGTACACATGCAGAACTGTGCTTTAACGTGAAAAGTAAGGGCACATACCAGACCAAGCTCAACATGGAAAGGCGCGAGCCATAGAAGGAAGGTGATGTAATGAATACATGCAAACTACAATGCAATATTTACAAATATGCAATGGAAAGGGTATTTACAAAATGCATGACAATGCAGTATGATGCGATCTACTAGGGAAAATGCAATGGATGCATGCAAGCTACAATGGAAATGCATGACAATGCACTATGATGCAATGGCTATGATTGTAACTTTCCCTATCTTACCAACAGGGCGATATACTAGGTTGGTTCAGTATCCAGAACTGAGGCGCCGACATGCTGCCTCAATCTATGGGGCTTCCATACAGGTTTCAAGCCGAGGGTACACCCCTGGGTATTTAAACCAGACTTTAGTCTCGGAACTCCCGAACCTTTGCGTTCTAGGCATAAGCCGTTCGAACTCTAGTTTCCACCATCCCAGTTGGTCTTCTAGGAACTCATCGCAAACATAGACAGGTGGCTTTACCAAACCACCGAAAGTCGTTCGGGCACGACAAACACCGAAGGAATTGCACCTTCAGAGGATTTAAGGTCTCCTAGACCGGGGATACCTGCGCGGTTCGTCTGGTTGCTCCAGTCTCAAATGAACCGTACATACAATATTGTGCCTGAAAAGGAAACAAACGTAACAGGTACAATGTTGTTAGCAATATGCATGACAATGCAAAAATGGACTGCACACATCAATGTGCCGAAGGTTTTGCACCTCCCAAGGATTTAAGGTCTCCTAGACCGTGCGTGTTTAAGGTCTCGCCAGACCGTCGCGCGTGTTTAAGGTCTCGCCAGACCACGAAACAACATGCATGACAATGCAAGAATGAGGCACGCATGCTATATGGAATGTAAAATGATGCAAGTGCGACACGCATGCCACACGAAATGCAAAATGAAACAGATGAGACACGCGTGCCTCATAAGATGCAAAAATGATGCAAGTGTGACACGTATGCCACACGGAATGCAAAATGAAACAAATGAGACACGCATGCCTCATAAGAAGCAAAAATGATACAAGTGTGACACGCATGCCACATGGAATGCAAAATTTTGAAAATTGGACTTATACGCTACGCGAAGCCGGTTCGTATTCAAAACAATGCAATGTACTAACAAGTACAAGTAAGGTGCGCAAAATAGCGCGAGAGGATACATGCAAGATGCAAGTGAGGTGCACAAAACAGTGCGATGCGGTGCGCAAAATAGCGCGAGTGATTTTGAAATGCACAAGACAGTGCGATGAAGGTGCGCAAAACAGCGCGAATGAAATGTAATGCACAAAACAGTGCGATTGAGATACAAAGTGTAAATGCACAAGATAGTGCGAGTGAATGCATGTTCTATGAAAACGAGGCGCACAGGCCGATGAAAAAGACACAAAATGAAACACGCATGCCCCATAGGATGCCAAATGGTGCAAGTGCGACACGTATGCCACACGGAATGTAAATGGATCTAAATGCGTAACAACGCACGTGTTTCGGAATGCATGACAATGCATGGAATAAGAATGCAATGACAATGCATGAGAGATGTGCATGACAATGCAAGGGGTGCGTGTTACGACGCATGTAGTATGTGCATAACAATGCAACTGTGAGGCGCATGACAGTGTGATGTAATGCACCGAAATAGTGCAATGAACGCGTGTAACGCACATGGGGCAACTTTTGAATTTAAAAGGATACAAAAAGGATACACCTTGCACGAATTCGAGTGCCACGCGTAGAAGACACGACCCAGGGTCACAACGGAGGCCGGTTGAGCGTCGGAGATGCACTTTCTTGCACTTTCTTGAGCTATGAAGACCAAAAACTACTTGTATGGCCTAAACAAGGTTGTGGGAACACCACCGGCCGGGAGAGGAGGCCACCGGCTGCAAAATAACTCCATCGGCACAAAATAATGCCGGCCGGCACAAAATATTGCCGACCGGCAGAAAGTTGCTGAGTCGGGGCAGATTCGACTTTTCACTCTGGGTGTTTTAAAATATGGTTTCAAACCCTAATTTCTCACTTCCCCTCCGCCGAAATCCCACACACTCTCTCTCTAGAGCGTTTTCCTCTCCCCGTTTCTCCATTTCTTCACGCTCTACGCCCGTTTCGTCGTCGGATTCGCGATTTTCTTCGCGTTTCGGACATTTTCAACCGAACAAAACTTTGTTTCGGTGCCTTGTTTGGCGTTCCCGCCTTTTCGGGGTTTGTTCCCCTCACTTTCCTCTTGATTTCCGTGCCTTTTCACATCCCGGCCTTCCCGACCATTTCCGACCCTCTCGGGAGTTGACTTTCCGGTTGACTCTTCGTATTCCGGCCCGGTTTTCCTTCCTCCGGCTATTTTCTCATCACTCTTGACATGGCAGACGACATTCCACGTGGCGGGACTCCCCGGACCACGAGATGGATCCCGGGGTCGAGCTCCTACCTTTGAGCGAGCGCCCGTTCGACCCGACGACCTACCGATCGGCGATCCATGTTCTGCCCCCCGACAGTCTGCGCCAGTTCCGGAGCTTCGAGAGGCACGTGGCGCCCGAGCTATTGTTGCGCGAGCCTACCTCCCACCTTTTATTCGGCGCTTCCGAGGTAATTCTCTGTCTTCTGCTTTACTTTCCGCAATGTAGGATACAAAACTGCCGTAGCAAGTTGTACTCTTTAACTGCTGAAATCTGATATACCGTAGACTGTAGTTGACTGTAAACATATATACAACTGACATCTGTTTGAGATTGGCACATGCACATACACTGCACTAACCCCCGAATCACTCAAACACACGGCGCACACTGTTTTTCACTGCAAACACACCGGTACCCGGTATTTGTCTGAATCTGTTAAATTTGCACGCATGCTATACCTGTTGTGAACCCCCCAAACATGTTGACGCATCACACACTGTAGTTCACTGTAAGCACACCGACACCCGGTACTTGTCAAAATCTGTCAAACTTGCACGCATGCTGTATCTGTATGCTTTTCAAAACTGCATTTTGAATGTTGCCTTGCAATTGTTATTTTATGTTTACAGGAGGATTCCCATACCATCCGCGGGTATGGGAACACTGGCGCTCGGGAGTGGTACGACGAGCTCCCTGACGCGGTCCGTCGCATAGTGGACCGGGCGGGCTTCGGCGCCTTCTGCCGAGGGCTCTCCAGGCTTACCACGTGCAGACCTTTACTTGCCGCTCTGTGTAGACACCCCATTTTTGACCGACCTTAAGACTCAGACGTCACCGATTGAGCGCTTGGTGATGTTGCATAATGTGCTTGTTCAGAAGTTTCAGAGTTGTGGCCGCGAGCCCTGCCTCCGGACTTCCGAACCCTCTTCTGTGCCTTGTCTCGGTTTGCGAACCAGACTCGGTTTTCTCTGTTTCTTTTCCTGAGGGGAGGGAGAGGTCCAGTAGACCATCTCTCAATGTCCGTAAGCTACATTTGGTGGCCGTAGGCCATTTTTCCCATTTCGGAGTCCGGTTTCCGGTTTTCGAAGCCGTCAGGCCGTGTGCCTCGGTTCGGGACCGCTTAACCATCTCCTATTGCTCTAATTTTTGGCATACTTCCTATTTGCTCCCTTTTGAGGGACACTGGGGGCTGAGAAGCCCACTTCGTGGCCGAATGCCACTTTCGGTGCTTAACAGCCCATTTTCGGGACCCCGAACTGCGCGTTTTGGTCCCCGAGCATTCGTTTTGCAACGGTTTTCGTTCATTTTTGGCAGGTACCTCTGTTTTATCACCGGGGAGGTCACTGAAGGGTGGGAGGCTAGCAATTGTTGCAGCAACCAGTTATACATCCTCCGACGCCCTCCGGCGCCCGTTTTTCGCACTTCCGGGCTAATGTTGAACACCTTGGGCCCATTTTCTTGAACTTTGAACCACATATTTGTGATGTACACACATGAGAGGACCCTAAAAGTTCATGGCCGGCCATTAATTCAACTTGACCCTTTTGACCCCCTCCTTCCGGGCTAATGTTGAACCCCTTGGACTCTTTTTCTTGAACTTTGAACCACATATTTGTGATGTACACACATGAGAGGACCCTAAAAGTTCATGGCCGGCCATTAATTCAACTTGACCCTTTTGACCCCCTCCTTCCGGGCTAATGTTGAACCCCTTGGACCCACTTTCTTAGACTTTTAACCACAGGGTTTTGTTGTACACAGATAGGAGGACCCCACCAGTTGGTGGCCGCCCAGAAAATCTGATTGACCTTTTTGACCCCTAGCCGGCCGGCTAGGGGGTATGGCCGGCCGGCCACCTGCAGCAAAAGTACCAGGCCGGCCGAGCTCCTTGCACTGTTCCCTTTACAGCTGTGGGGCTTTATCCCCCAGAAAAGATTTTTATCTGGGGGATATTTTGTGGGGGAAAGTTACTCTCCTTTTCCCCCACCTTTACACCCCCTTTTTGGCCTATATAGCAAGCAAGATATATCCTTTGTTAGGGTTAGAAAACTTCATCTTCAAGCTTCCATACACAACTCCATTTCTATACCTCTCATTTCCTTGAAAAACCTTAAGTCCTTAAGCACCATTTCTTCTACACCACCAAGCTCTACCACCACCACCTCATTTCCAGAAACAAGGAAGGTTTCTCAAAGGCCAAAGAAGCTGCAAAATTGATCCAAGAAGCAACAAAAGTCTTAGTCTTCAAGGGTGAGTAACCTTTCTCTTCTTTGACCCCTTTTCTTGATCCATTTGTAAGCCTCACTTGCTTTTTGTTTCAAGCTCCGGCCCTAATTGAAAAGGGCCCTCTTTTGAGCTCATCTTCACTTTTCATTCAGGGCTCAACCCTGTTTGAGCCCTCCATGATACACTTGCTTCATTGATCCTCTTATATGTCATAATCTTGCATGCTATTTTCGACCCATGATTAATCTGTTTTTGAGCATGTTGTAAACTGATATTAGGCTTATTTTGAGCCCCTCTTCAACATTGAAGAAGGGCTCAACACCATTTGGGACTTCCATGTTATACCTACCTTTATACTCCTCTTTTCTTCCCCATTCTTGCATGCAATGGCAGCCTATCATACTTTTGTTTTTGGCCATTTTACAGTCATGAAAAAGTGCTTATTTTGGTCCATTCTTCATGTTTCATTTAGGTCCTTTCATGGTTTGGGGCCTCCATAGGTCACTTCATGTTATATCCCTCTTTTATTCCCCATTCTTGCATGTTTAGTTAGCCTATCATGCTTTTGTGTTTGGCCATTTTACAGTTCTGAAAAAGTGTTTATTTTGGTCCATTCTACATGTTTTATTAAGGGTCTTTGGCTGTTTGGTGATTATTTTGTATACCTCATGTTATAGCCACTTTTGAGCCTCATTTTGCATCACATTTCTATCATGTTTGTATACTGATTTTGAGGCTGCCATATACTGTAAATATTCATATTTTTGGTCCCTCTTCAATGTTGTAGAAGGAATTTTTTCATTTTGGGTTTTTCTTATATCACTTGCTTCATTACCCCTCTTTTGGCCCCTATTCTTGCATGCTATTTTTGCCATACCTATGCTTGCTGTTTGGCCATGTTTATAACTGTGAAAGTGCATCTTTTGGGACTGTCTAGCTTCTGTCTTTGCATTGCATGTCCATATTGTGCATGTTTGGCATAGCTATAGGCCATTTCGGGTGCCTAAATTCGCATTTCGGGACAATTCCATGCATTTGGTATCATTTCGCCTCATTTCGGGACTGTTTTCCCCCATATTTTAGTGCTGAAATTCCATTAGCATGCTTACCATGAGGCTATATGCTTATCTGATATAACTGCCTGAATGCCTGTGGGTGAAGGTTGGGTTACTTAAATTGGAATAAATCATCAAATGTTTTAAAGCCTACCTGCGGGTAGCAAACCACTTTCAAAAACAGACATGAAATGTTTCGTTCCAATTCAGGCGACTCGGTCTATATTTGTATGCTGTGCGCATCACATAGCAACCTAGGCTAATAAACCGGAATAAGAACTCACAATGTTTTCAAAACTAGATATCATGGTTAGTAGAGGCCGGTCTATGACCGGGCGAGCGGGGGTGCTCACGAAGTGACCTTCCCCAATCGTACCCAAGTTCCCGAGCCGAGGCAACTTTGGTGATGACGGACACGTGTCCTCTTGACACCGAGTCAGGGTTTCCTAAATTTTCCAAAATAAAATATTTAGGTGGCGACTCTGTATCTGGCAAAGCAGTCCATATTTGGCACTACTTTTTCAAAAAATCAGTTTCTCAAAACGATTTGCCAGATTTGGACTCTTTGGTTCGGATTAGGAACCGTGACATTTAAGAGTCCGAGCTGTAGTGACCCCAAATGAACAGAACGGGACTAACCCTCCCGGGGCGTTCGGGGACGTCTACAGTTTCTGGCGACTCTGCTGGGGATTTAGAGAACTTGACTCGAACTCTTGATATCTGTTTTTGACTACGCTTGTGTGTTTCTTTGCATTGCATTTGCATTGGTGCGCCTAGGACACCGTGTTTGCCATCTGCTATTCCTGAACGGTTTGCCGGAGGCTTGTCTTGTCAAGGCACGACCATAAGGCTGACCGGTTGTGGGCTCTGCCAGTATGGGAACACAAACCCCGGTTTTACCGGGGCACCCTCTTTGACCATTCGACCTAGTGCATATTCGGATCCATAGTGACCATTCCAAATTAGGACAGGTTGCTTACCCGTTTATAGGTTGTTTGAAACCGCTGCGTGCGTAATGAAACCCTAGCTCCTGACACAATAGAACAGGGAAACCCTACCCCAACATAGGGGTGTTTTGGCTCTCACTTATCTGTTATGTGCTTTAGAGTGCGTCTCTACAGGAATGCATGTATCAGTATATGAGTTTGGGTATCAAGCCTGCGGGCATCAGTTTAGTGTTGTCAGTATCAGGCCTGCGGGCATCAGTATCAGTATATGAGTTTGAATATCAAGCCTGCGGGCATCAGTTCGGTATTGTCAGCATCAGGCCTGCGGGCATCAGTTCAGTACATGAGTCTGGGTATCAGGCCTGCGGGCATCAACCAAGTATTTGAGATTTAGTTATCTGCGGATATCAGATTCTGTTTAAGGGGACAGTGATACAGGGATAATAATCAGTGTTTGAGGACAGTGTGTATTCAGCTTATTGACTGTGTGTTGATTATGCCCGGCTGTGTGTCATGCATTTTATTTTAAGCTATTATGCTGTCCGTTTATCTGTTTATTTATTTCCTTTTCGCTTTATTTATCTTTTGCTAGGTCAGTTTTAGCACGATTGCTTCCAACCCAGCAGACATTCCCTGAGCACTTTGGACACGAGGTCGTCGACTCCATCGATCTGAGGATCTAATCGACGGACAGCCAGTGTTCCATTCTCTACCCCCTGTTACAAGAAGGAAGCAGAAAAAGCGCAGTGTATCTGAACAAAGAACACCAGAACAGTGGTATCCCCCATCAGTGGACAGTTGGATTGAGATTCCCATTGAGATAGATCTGCCAGTAGTTCAGACAAATCAAAACAGTATGACGGCACCAACAGGAGTTGAGGAAATGATGCGCCAAATGCAGGAAACCATGTGGGCCATGCAACAGGATGCCGTTCGCCGGGATGAACTCGCTAAGCAACAAGCTGAGATTATGACCCAGCAAGCTGAGCTGATTACCAGACTGTAACAACAGAGTACAGCATCTGCTTCACACCAAATTCCTCCTCCGGCAGGAGCCCCATTACCTGAGCAGGCACCTGCTGTTCAGAACGCTCCTCCAAACACCCAGAATACTGTGCCGACTATCCAAAATCTGCAAGAAGACACAAATCTTCCAACGGGGCCAGCTCCGCCCCCGCTTCCACCGCAACTGTCCAAGGTCCATACACCCAATCACCCGGACTCTCCATTCGAGGTCGAGGTTGATCATACAGCTCTGAAATTGAGCAAACTGGAGAAGCTCTTCAAGAAATCCCAAGGGGTCAAGGCTATGCCGGATATCGAAGATGGATATACCGAGGAGGCCGTAACACTCCCCGATAGGTTCAAAATGCCACAAATCGACCGCTTTGACGGGACCGGCGACCCCATGGTCCATATCCGACTGTTTGCAGATGTCTTGCGGCCAATGGGCCTAACATGACCACAGAAGCTCTCACTATTCGGCCGAACCCTGTCGGGTGTGGCCTCCCATTGGTACGCAAGATTACAAGATGAAGTGAAAAAGAATTGGGATGAAATGGCTGAGGCCTTTGTCGCACAATATTCGTACAACACTCAGATCGAGATCACAACCCGTGATCTTGAAACGACAAGGCAAGAGCCCAAGGAATCTTTCTCGGACTTTGTGATCCGATGGAGGGCAAAGGCGTCAACAATGACTTTAAGGCCTACTGACAAAGATCAAATCCGGATGATTGTGCGCAATCTCCACCCGAAGTTGATGCAGAGAATGATTGTAGTCCCCTTCCCTACTTTCGCAGATTTACATGATATGGAGGTGCAAATCGAAGACGCAATAAAACAAGGTCTGTTTGACCATGACAGAGAACAACCGAGGAGGGCGTTCAATCGTAACAACAATGCAGGCCCGAGTGGCGCTGCAAATACGAGAACCTCGGAAGTTAGTATGGTCACCACCACTCCCTCTCCCCTTCCAAGGCCCATGACTGCCACACCATTCTCCGGCGCGTCCGGAAGCAACCCACAAAACAACCGATTCCAACCGCGAGGCCAAAGAACCTTTACCCCACTATATATGCCTCTGACCAAGGTTCTGGGAATATTGATCAGGAAAAATCATTTGAAACCCCTGGAGCCAAAGCCATTACCGAATCCACTCCCCCCCTCTTACGACCCGTCAAAGTACTGCGTATATCACCAACAACACGGTCACGACACCGACAGTTGTTACAGATTGCGTCATGAGATCCAAGATCTTATTGACAAACAGGTGATCGCGCCTCCTGATAAACCCAATGTCACAACCAACCCTCTCCCACCATATAACCAAACTCCCCCTCCCAAAAGAATTAATTTTATCCAGACTGGGGTCGCATCTTACGATCCTAGCATCTATATTACTCCCACCCACCTACCCAAGCCGGAGGTGCTCCTTCCCGATTGCACTGACTTCTTGTGCATGGTGGACATCTCTAAAACCCAGCCAGAACCGATGGTGGTGACCTTCGAAGACAGGGCAGGGCAGATTTTGGGAGAGAATGAGATTGTTGAATCTGGGACTGGACAAAATTTTGCTGGGGGAGCTTATGATCCAAGCAAGTATATCCTATCAACGAGCCGAATTGGGCTAAGTATAGAATTGCCAGAGACAGGAGAGCTATGCATGATCCGAGGAGATGGATCTGGGCTATGGGCAGATGATCTGACGGTCGTAGAGGAGGACTTTGCCAACCTGCAATTTCTTGATGACCAGGAGCTGGGGGAGGCGTCAATCAATTGGTACGATTATGAGGGATCAGCGGAGGCCACTGGATGGCTCGAGGATCAACCAGATGCAGTGGGGGAAGCCCAATCAGAACAGAGCCCGGCAGGGGCGGAAGTATCAGTTGTGGCCGGAATGGCCGAAAGTCAAGTTGTATCGCCGGAGAGCGCCGGTGCTAAGAATTCCGCTCGAGACATGGGCATTATGGATACGAGAAATGTTGAACAAACAGCTGTACTGACGCAGCTGGAACAAGAAAAGTTCGAGGAGGCTGAGAGAATTAGGAAAGCTAAAGGCCCTGAGGGGACCGAAAGTGCTGTGTGCACGAAAATGGAGGATGCTGCGAGCATATGGACAGAGAATACTGCGAGCGCAACTAAACTGGAGCCAGACAGGTGTCTGTTGGCTGCCAGCGGAATGTGGTGGGAAGATGACGACTTGTGTCTTGCCCACACCGATGAAGACTGGGGAAGTGGCCAGCCGGATGATACTTGGTACCTCGATGAGGTTGACCATATGACAAGAAGTGGGCGGTACTTCAAGCCCCCACACCTGGACCAACCCGAGGCATCCGGGAAGGATAGAGAAGCGGAGAAACAGAAGGAGAAACAGATTGAAGATGAGGCTGTGCTGAAACAGTTAAAGAAAATACAAGCGGACATCTCCATCTGGGGACTGCTAATGGCATCACGAGTACACAGAGAAGCTGTCCTATCTGCTATGGACAAGTCCAAACTCTCCATAGACACCACGCCTGAACAGTTGGTTGGGCTGGTTTTTCCGGGAGGAGGTTCCCCGGCATTAACCTTTTCGGACAAGGAGCTACCGCCTGAGGGCACAAGTCATAACAAACCTCTCTATATTTCTGTGGAATGTAGAGATAAGTGGATACCGGTGGTACTTGTTGATACCGGGTCTGCGATTAATGTATGCCCAACCAGGACGGCATATGCAATTGGGTTAAAACCCGCGGACTTCGTCCCAACTACCCAAGTGATCAGAGCATACGACAATACCAGCAGAGAAGTGATGGGGACTGTTAAAATTCAAACCAAGGTTGGTCCAGGACAACACAGCATCGAATTTCATATCTTGGACGTTCCCGCAACCTTTAACCTACTTTTGGGGCGACCGTGGTTGCACCAAGTCAAAGCAGTCTCTTCCACTCTACATCAGATGCTAAAGTACCCCCACGGGAAAGGGGTAGCGATCGTTTTTGGGAATTCATCAATCCATCCGCCGCCGGAAGTGTCCACACCCGTCTTGGAGATCGAGCATGGCACGGAGGATGTGTTTTTGTCGGGGTTCACTTTGGCCGAGGCTCAAGTGGTGCAGAATGTCATGGCTGCGAATGAGGGCATGTACGTTAGTGCACAATCTATCTACCTCATGAATAAGCTAAAACATACCCCCGGGATGGGATTAGGGAGAAGCGGCCGGAAGGGCGTCTCAGTGTTGGCCGAAGTGCCACACGACCCCCACGCCTTTGGACTGGGTTATCTGCCCACCAAGGAGGATTGGGTGAGGAAAGGAAAAGAAATGGCCGGAAGGGCCAGGGAAAAGAAGGCCGGGAAGCCATTTGATTTAATGCACAGGCCCATCTGGGGTACCCTAAACGGACGTTTCGTCCGGGAGGGGGAAGATTTTCCATTCTGCGGCTTCCCGGAGCCATGGCTAAACGCGGAGGGGACGCGCATGCCTGGTTTTGAAATCTTCTTCGACATACAATTATCTGGGGATGACGTTGCCGAAGCGCAGACAGACCCACCAACTGAGGTTGAGCAATGTGAAGCAGTGGATCCTGAGGGCACAGAGCTTGAAATGGGGGTAACACTGGCGAGTCTACTATCAGATCCTCCGATCGGCCAAGAGTGCTTGGGGGATAACTCTTCGGTTTCTGTGATTGGAGATGAAATAGCCGCAGGCTTTCCAGCGCCGATCTTGGATGCATCTATCGCACCTTCTCTCATCTGGCAATATGAAGAAGGCTTTTTATGTAGCAGCTCCGGGTCAGGTAGTGAGCCGGAATCTGATTCTACCGAATCTTGTGCATCGGAATCAGATTCCAGCTCGACTGAGTCTGAATCCGGTATTCCTGGGGGTGATAACCCGGATGCCACAGTCCTGTCTAGGTCGTCTTTTTCATTTTCTTTTGAGTCTGTTGTAACAGAGGAATCTGACGGCTTGGAAATATTTAATGAGAATGATGTGGATGTGGTTTCCGAGTATTTTTCTGTGCCTTTGATTTATTTCTTAAATTAGGATTTTCAAAATTTTGATGAAAACAGTGAGGGAGAAATTCCCCCAGTTTTGCAACGATTAATTGATCAAGAGCAGGAAAGATTTGTTAAACCTTTAATGGATGAAATCACTACTGTGAATGTTGGTACTGAGAAGGACCCGCGGCTGGTCCAGATCAGGTCCACGTTGTCTTCAGAGGAGCGCGAGCGCTTAGTCGCTTTATTAAAAGATTTCAAAGATGTTTTTGCGTGGTCCTACGAAGACATGCCTAGAATCGATCCTGAGATTGTACAGCACCGGATCCCTCTTGATCCCGAGGCCCGCCCTGTCAAACAGAAACTCAGAAGGATTCGCCCGGACTGGGCTCTCAAAATTAAGGAAGTGGTCACCAAGCAAATTGACGCAGGGTTCCTGCTGGTAACTGAATATCCAACTTGGTTGGCCAACATAGTTCCGGTGCCAAAGAAGGATGGCAGAATTCGGGTCTGTGTAGACTTCAGAGATTTGAACAGGGCCAGTCCGAAGGATGACTTTCCCTTGCCACACATTGACGAATTGGTGGATTTCACGGCAGGACACGCCTTGCTTTCGTTTATGGATGGTTTCTCAGGCTATAACCAGATAGTAATGGCACCCGAAGACCGGGAGAAGACTGCGTTCACTACCCCGTGGGGGACATATTGTTATAGAGTGATGCCATTCGGGTTGAAAAATGCTGGAGCTACGTATCAACGGGCAGCGACTACAATATTGCATGATATGATCCATAAAGAGGTCGAGGTGTATGTGGACGACATGATTGTCAAGTCCAAAGATAGAGAGGGCCACTACACCGCCTTACAAAAATTCTTTCAAAGGATCAAAGAGTTTCGGCTGCGACTGAATCCCCAGAAATGCACGTTTGGTGTTACAGCAGGGAAGATGCTAGGGTTTCTGATCACACAAAGGGGCATCGAGGTCGACCCTTCCAAAATCAAGGCCATCTTAGAAATGCCACCACCAAGGACTGAAAAAGAGGTGCGAGGCTTTCTGGGTAAAGTGCAATTCATAAGACGGTTTATTTCTAAATTAACCTTGACTTGTGAACCACTTTTTGGTCTCCTGAATAAAGGAAAGAAATTCCAATGGGACGGCCGATGTCAAACAGCTTTTGAGCAGATCAAAGAGTATCTACAGAACCCACCTGTGTTGTCACCGCCAGAGCCGGGGAGACCGTTGATACTGTACCTTTCAGTAACTGAGACTACCATGGGCTGCATGCTCGCGCAGGAGTCAGAAGACAAAGTGGAAAGAGCCATTTACTATCTGAGCAAAAAGATGCTGGATTACGAGACCCGCTATACACCGCTGGAGAAGGCTTGTTTGGCCTTGGTATGGGCAACTAGGAAGCTGCGGCACTACCTGTTAGCTCACTCAGTAATGTTGGTTTCGCGTTTGGATCCCATCAAATATCTTTTCGAGAAACCAGCACTTACGGGTAGGCTAGCTCGATGGCTGCTGTTGCTCTCCGAATTTGATTTGAAGTATGTAACGCGCAAGTCAGTAAAAAGGAGAGCGGTAGCGGAGTTCCTTGCCGACCACCCGGTTGAGGGGGATGAAGCGTTTGAGTATCTATTCCCAGATGAAGCCATTCTGCACGTCGAAGATGAAACTTGGACGATGTACTTTGACGGAGCGTCAAACCAGTATGGGTATGGGATAGGGGTGTTGCTGATAGCGCCTGACGATTCCCGTATCCCTTTAGCATTCAAGCTCCGGTTCAAAGTTTCCAACAATGAAGCAGAGTATGAGGCATGTATTGCTGGCCTGGAAGCAGCCCTGGAACTAGGGGCAAGACGGTTGGACGTCATTGGGGACTCGAACCTTGTTGTGTCTCAAGCAAAAGGAGATTGGAAGGTCAAGGAGGAAAGGATGATAATTTACCACCAAACCTTGGATCTGCTAATTCCTCGGTTTGAGAAGCTAAATTTCACCCACCTCGTAAGAGAGAACAACAGGTTTGCAGATTCATTAGCAACTCTATCTTCTATGATAGACATCCCGTCCGGAGTCCGGATGCGTCCAGTCATTATTGATCAGAAGTTTGCGCCAGCATACGAGTCGATTTCCACCATAGATGAGGTTCAAGACGGCAACCCCTGGTATTACGACATCTGGAACTTCTTGGAAAAGGAGACATATCCACTAGGGGCAAATGCCAAAGATAAGAGGGCTGTCAGAAGAATGGCTGCTCAGTTCGTTATCTGCGGGGGAAAGCTGTACAAAAGGGGTCATCTGGGAATGCATAAGCTCTGTGTAGAAGCTGAAGAGTCAAGACGCCTGATGGAAGCCATCCATGGGGGGGAGTGCGGTGCACACATGAATGGAGTAATGCTGGCCAGAAAGATCCTCAGACAGGGCTACTACTGGTCAACTATGGAGGAGGATTGTATTAGTTTTGTTCGGCGATGCCACAAGTGTCAAATTCATGCAAACCGCATGAACATCCCGCCGTCAAAACTGTACAACATGACTTCGCCGTGGCCTTTTTCAGTCTGGGGAATTGATGTGATCGGAGCTGTTACCCCGAAGGGGTCAAACGGGCATGAGTTTATCCTAGTAGCGATAGATTATTTCACAAAGTGGGTCGAGGCCCAATCATACGCAGTGTTGAAGGCGTCGCATGTCGTAAAGTTCATCAGGAACAACATCATCTGTCGCTACGGGGTGCCAAACGAAATAATTTCAGATAATGGTTCCCACTTCAAGAAAGAAGTGGTAGACTTGTTGGAGAAATACAATGTGGCTTTCCATAAGTCATCTACACACCGGCCGCAGACCAACGGAGCGGTTGAGGCCGCCAACAAGAATATCAAGCATATACTGCAGAAGATGGTGGGAACCTATCAGGACTGGCCAGACAAGCTGCCATTTGCTCTGTGGGGCTACAGGACTTCAATCAGAACTTCTACTGGAGCAACTCCATATTCATTGGTCTATGGAATGGAGGCTGTTCTACCCATTGAGATTGAGGTTCCGTCGTTACGAGTATTGGCTGAATGCCAGATAGCCGAAGCAGATTGGCAGCAAAGCAGATTCGAAGAACTCATGCTCTTTGATGAAAGAAGACTGAAAGCACTGTACCACATCCAAGGCTATCAACGCAGAATTGCCAGGGCTTTCAACAAGAAGGTTAAGTCCAGGAATCTGAAAGAAGGAGATTTGGTGCTCAAAGACAACCGAGCTCCCATCCACGACCCAAGGGGCAAGTTCAAACCCAATTGGACTGGTCCTTACATCATCAAAGCTATCTGGTCAGGTGGAGCTGTGGTTCTGATGGATCTAGATGGCTTGGAGTTCTCACAACCGATCAATATGGACAAGTTGAAGAAATACTATCCTTGAGAGGCTCGCTAGGCCGAAAACCCGAAAGGGCGACCTAGGCAAAAGTCAGAGCACAAAAAAATTAGAAAATATAAAAACTGAGCTCGCGAGGTTGAAAACCCGCAAAGGGCGGCCTTGGCAAAAGTTAGAGCGCAAAAGGAGAGTGAAAATACTCGAGTGAACCTCAGCCTGAACTACGTAAGGCTTGATTCCCATCTTTGGGATACGTAGGCAACTTCACATCGAAATTCAGCCATAAACTTTTCCCTGATCAACTCTGTCCATTTTGATCATCTCAGTCATCTTTATCCATCAGCATTTATCGTGATCTCCGGTACAATGCTGTTCAAACTAGGGGCAACTTTCCGTTGCCGCGACGGTACAAAGTTACTCAGACTAGGGGCAACTTTCCGTTGCTATGGAGTGCCGCATTGTTCTTCAGACTAGGGGCAACTTTCCAGTTGCAGGGATCTGGGGTTGTGCATCTCAGTGACAGATTTTCGGCGTGTCCAGTTCTGATCCACATCGAAAATAGTTTTGAAAAGTTTTAATAAAAGTTGACTTTGTTCAAATTAATCTTTTTACGACTAAGACCATTTTTGGACCAAAAGCGGAAAATTTTCAGTACCACAACTTTCAATTTCATTGATTTCAAAACTGAGTTCTCCTGCTCTTGCATACAATCGAGGTTACTTTTTTAGTACATTCATAAAGAAAACTTGAAAATGCTAAATAAGCAATAAATTTGGAGCATAGTTGAATCAAGTATCTCTGCGTCCCCTCCCAGAGCTGGACGGAGCATCTGATGCCAAGCTAGGCCCAACTTGTGCCTCCTCATTGAGCCAATCCATGCACTCATCGGACAAAGTGCAACTGAAAATGGAAGCAGGGGCCAGGAGCTCTCTAGTCCTCCATGCTGTGGCATATCGGGCGAGGTGTGCACCCCGGATTGGGAAAGCGGCTGGGTACTCAATCCCCTCCGGTGGACAAGTCTGATCATGGCCAAACTGACGCAGGAACCGGAACGGAAAATAAAATACGCAGTGGGTTAGACCAATCAATTGGATCCCAATCAGCCGGGACATACTATAGCTCATTGCCGGGAGGTTGAGCCAAGGACAACGCCAAGCAATGCCGTCTGCGGACAAATTGCACATCCAATCGAACCACCACCTTTCGTCAAGAGCATTGACTAGACGCTGCCGAAAGAAGTAGCCTCGAGCTGAATAGGCCGGGCAAGAGTCCACAACCTGCAACTTGTCCATTAACCATACCTAGGGGAGGGATGGAAAATGAGAGAATAAAGAACAGAGAGATGTACGATGAGAGAAAAGTAAGACAAGGGTTTTGTGAGAAAAAACGAGCCTGAGGGTCGAGTGACGTGAGCAAATATATATGTAAGGTTGGATGGGAAACATTACCTGTAGCAGCAGTGGACTCCCAGCAAACCTGGTCACCTCCCGGCGATAAACAGAATCTAAGCCCACCAGTGTCTCGGCCAAGGTCATGGCAATACAGCTCTTCCCTTCTCTCAAGCCTTGGGCGACTTCAATCAGGCGAATGCTAGCCCCGCCAAAGCCCGAGGAAAGCAGAAAGTGAGACAACAAACACAAGCAGAGGGCGTGTTGCCGGAAACCCTGCCAATAATGGTTGCTGCGGTCACCGGCGTCGGAAAAACGATGGATCAAGCCGAGGATGTCCAGCTCCCCACTGCAGATTAAAGATCGAGCATCATGCGCCGCGAGCCCACACATCCGCCCTAAAGCCTGAGCATGGCCAAAACGGAGCTGGGGCAAGATCACCTCAGAGCATTCAGACTCCATCAAAACCTGAAAATCTTCGAAAGTGGGACACATCTCTTGGCCGCCAAAGCTAAAAACGTGCGTCACTGGATTCCAGAACCTTGCCGCGGCATGGAGAAAAGGAAGCTGTAGCGGAGTACGGCTCAGCGTGAATAGTGCATTCAAGCCGAAACCCCGGAAATTCAGCTTTTCCGAGCCATCCAAAGAAGAGATCCAAGATATGAGATTTTCTGCGAGAAACGCCTCCATCTTTGTCTAAAACTAAGATGAAATGAATGTTCCCGAAGTTGAGGCTTTTATAGAAGGAAAAACACTATTCACGGGGACACGTGTCAAAAATCTGGTAGCTGCAGGACTGAGTGGCCGGCCGGCCACCTTTTCTGGCTGGCCAGCCATTTACTTTTTGCAAAAATGGCCGGCCAGCTGTCTCTCTCCACAAAAATGGCCGGCCGGCTCCCAGGGATGGCCGGCAATGCTGCAGTGTATCCCCCTGGCCCTGTTTTACTCTTTGAGGAAAGTTTCAAGCATTCCCATGCAACGGGAGAGTCAAAGGCCTTCATTTCGGATGCGTTCCAGTGCCCAGATCGTCAGAAGTACACTCTATTGTTGCTGAGTTCTGTTTATTGAGTTTTTGTTTTGTTTATCGAGTTGTTGTTTTGCTTATCGAGTTGTTTGTCGAGCGGACGTATTTCGTGTTTTTGAGCCATTGTTCTCTGTTTAAACAATTTTTGTTAAAGTCTTGTTTATTTGCGTTGTCAACATTGTTGCATTTTGCTTATCGAGTTGTAAACTTCCTAAGGTCCTGTTATATCTTAGTAAGTTGAGTTGTTTAGTTTGTTGCGTCGGTTCACTACCTGACTTGGTGATTACACAATGCACATTCCCATTCAATTTCATTCTTGTGCAAAATAAGTTGATGCGATACGATGCTAAAAGTTTAAAATACAAACACCTTTTCAAAAGCTATTTCATTTCATCATGCTTTACAACGAACAAAGGTACAAGTTTTACAAAAAAATAAAACTGCCTAACAATGTGCAAAGTGCTACAAACTACTAGCAAAAAAGAAAAATAAAGCAGGAAATAGCAACATCAAAGTCCTCGGGAACGGGAACGAGAAGCACTCCTCATCCTCTTCTGCGGGACAACCTCCGCACCATCATCATCATCTGAGTCGGAGCTGTCATCCTCAGGATCCCCCTCAGCCTCGCCTCTATTCCCCCAGCCAAAACCGGAGCCCCCCTCCTCAGCAGATGTCTCTGACTGACGATCGGTAGCCTCCTCCTCCTCCTCAACATCCTCCTCCTCCTCATCAGGCTCCACCTCCACAACGTGAGCCCTGCGTCTGCGGACAGGCCCTCCTCGAGCTCCCCGAAAAGGCCTAGATGGCCCGGATCCTCGGGAAGGCCGAGATGGCCCCGCCCCCTGAAAAGGCCCAGATGGCCCAGCTCCCCAAGGAGGCCCAGGTGGCCTGGCCTGCGGCTGACCGGACCATGAAGGCATCTAAAAACAAAGAGTTCAATTCAAATACATCAGTCCAAATATATACATCAGATACAGATACAAGCAAAGGCTACGTAAAGTGGGTGCATGTAAATACAGTGTACAAGTGGGGTGTGTGTCAGATGTGCTCTACACAAATAGTCTATCGATGCAATAGAAATCAGCATATCATCAGAAGTATGATAAATGCCAGAAAACTGAAGCGTACCTGAATGCCCGCGACAGACAACTGTGCCTCCCTACGCAGGACCATGCCTTCGAGTGTGGCCACCAGTCCAACCACCTCCTCCATGTACCCTCGCGATGGCTGCAAAAATGAGCTCATAATCATCAGTGAACAGAAGAGTGTCCAAACATCTGAATGATGAATGAAAAAAGTGGAGCATACCGGCGGTGAGTCCGGATCAATGGCGTATCGATCACTGGGCATCGGAGGCTCTAGCGGGATCGGAGTCGGAGAGATAGCCCCATACTGCCACGCCATCAACTCAGTCGGCATATCTGGCCATCCGGGATGAGGATAAGTCGACGGAACCGGAGGAACCGGTCTACTCCCACCTCTAGATGTACCAGCCCTGCTAGTAGAAGGGGCGTCTGCAGCCCGAGCCTGGCCCGAGGATGACATACCGGCAGACCTCATCATCGGGATATGAGCTCCCGTCAATGGAGGCATCAAATATATGTGACGGTAAGTGGCGTAGTCCCCCTCCTCAACATATAGTAAAGCATCACTGCCCAGCATGGCGCCGACTACCTCCGAGTAAGAGAGCCTGTCAGCAGTCCGCATACTGGCTGGAGGTACTGCGGGAGGATCCTGAGAAAGATACCCCCATACCTGGCGCAGAAAGCGTTCCCCCAGGAACCATGCCCTGCCAACCGGCCCTTCAAGCAGAACCCTATACTGGGAGATGTCCGACGCTCCGGTATACTGAAGTCGGAGACCATCACCCAGGGACACCCAGGGCTGCCATGTGATCTGCGGATGATAAATGCATAAACCAATCAGAAATCGAGAATATACAGGGCAAATCAAAGATGAAAATGAAAGGAACTGAAAGTTCTGAGGTACCTCTGAATGTCGCACAGTGTCAAAGTACTGTCGCAGGTTAAGGAGGGTCTCTCGAGGTCTCGGCCGGTGCGGGCCCTTGAACACCAATGAATATGGGGTCATGAGAATCCCCGCCACCTCCAACTCTGGGGCTAATGATGGGAAGTATACATAGACCCATAGCTGAGAAAAGCAATGCAGAATGTAAGTACGAAATGCTGAGAGCAAAATACAGACTGTAAAAGTGCGCTGTGTGTGCAATGTACAAGTAATGAAGAGCAGAAATGTAAATCAAGAAGACAGAAAAGTACCTCCCAGGCTCTCCAGTAGCCGCCAAGTAAATCACCCCGCCCGCGAGAGGTCGCGCTCATATAAAAGTAAAGGGTAGCCAGGCCGGCGCCACCCCAGTCATATCTACTGACCTGTGATAGGTCGACCAGAGCGCTCAGCAGGTATAGCCCAACTGTGTTCCCTCTGTCGGCAAACAGGGTAGTCTCGAAGAGGAACATAAGGAAACCACGGGCATACTGCTCTGTCTCCTCGGGAGTCTCAGGCACCATCTCCGCCCGCCGAAAATGGGAAGAGAACCAAGTATATCGGACTCTCCCAGAGACCCTGTCAACAGGTGGGCGAGCCCCCAATAGATACATCCAGGCGGCCTCCCACTCACCCATATCCTCATCGTAGGGGATGGACCAACCTCCGATGTCAAGGCCGGTCAATACAGCGAAGTCAAAAGGGGTCATGGTCATGTCCCCGGTAGCAGAGAAATGAAAGGAGTTGGTGGTGTCCCACCATCTCTCTACCAAGGCTGCCATCAGTGTCCTCCTGGCAGGACAACGTGACAACCCGACGCAGAAGGGCCCGAACCCTGCCAAGTCTACCAAGTCTCGGACACCCTCCGGGAGCTCGGCATACCAGTCCCGCGCGATGGTAGAACCATACCCCCGCACACTGCGGGAACCAACCTGCATTCAGAATGAATACATGTGTCAATAACGAAATGAATGGGCTGTGCGCCAATGAAATGAATGGGCTGTGTGCCAATGGAATGAATGGGCTATGTGCCAATGAGATGAAATGGGCTGTATGCCGATGAAGTGGAATGAGCTACATGTACTTTCAGTTAAATTGTGGGCTGCGTGTTCACTATCTATCTGGGCTGCGTGTTCAGAAAAATTTGAAGTTTGGGCTGCGTGTTCAACTTTCAGTTAAATTGTGGGCGGCGTGTTCACTATCTATCTGGGCTGCGTGTTCAGAAAAATTTGAAGTTTGGGCTGCGTGTTCAACTTTCAGTTAAATTGTGGGCTGCGTGTTCACTATCTATCTGGGCTGCGTGTTTAGAAAATTTGAAGTTTGGGCTGCGTGTTCAACTTTCAGTTAAATTGTGGGCTGCGTGTTCACTATCTATCTGGGCTGCGTGTTCAGAAAAATTTGAAGTTTGGGCTGCGTGTTCAACTTTCAGTTAAATTGTGGGCTGCGTGTTCACTATCTATCTGGGCTGCGTGTTCAGAAAATTTGAAGTTTGGGCTGCGTGTTCAACTTTCAGTTAAATTGTGGGCTGCGTGTTCACTATCTATCTGGGCTGCGTGTTCAGAAAAATTTGAAGTTTGGACTGCGTGTTCAACTTTCAGTTAAATTGTGGGCTGCGTGTTCACTATCTATCTGGGCTGCGTGTTCAGAAAATTTGAAGTTTGGGCTGCGTGTTCAACTTTCAGTTAAATCGTGGGCTGCGTGTTCACTATCTAGCTGGGCTGCGTGTTCAGAAAATTTGAAGTTTGGGCTGCGTGTTCAACTTTCAGTTAAATTGTGGGCTGCGTGTTCACTATCTATCTGGGCTGCGTGTTCAGAAAATTTGAAGTTTGGGCTGCGTGTTCAACTTTCAGTTAAATTGTGGGCTGCGTGTTCACTATCTATCTGGGCTGCGTGTTCAGAAAATTTAAAGTTTGGGCTGCGTGTTCAAATTTCAACTAGTGTGGGCTGCGTGTTCACTATCTAATCTGGGCTGCGTGTTCAGAAAATTTAAAGTGTGGGCTGTGTGTTCACTTTCGAATTCGGGCTGTGTGTTCGACAAATCAGTGTTTGAGCCGTGTGTTCTAATGTGGGCTATGTGTTCGCAATTAATTAATGAGCCGAGTGTTCAGAAATTCGAATGTTGAAACTACATGTTCAGGATGCGAGCAAAGTACTATGTCATAAGCTAAACTGCATGTTCAAGCATGGCAAAGGTGCGAAATGTACGAAAAATACAGAAAATGAAGTAAATACCTCTCGGGCCTCATGAGAGAGGTGATGCTCCGGCTCTCGGAGAAGCAGATCCACGGGTGCTCGCTCGTCAAAGCTAGTGAAGTGACGGAAGACAGCACGAGGGAGGACATGTGCTGGCGGACGGTACCTCCCGGGAATAAAAGGTCGGGTCCTCGGGGGTAGAGTCATGGGATCAAAATCATCGCCGGCACCTGGAAAACCTCCGCCGTGGGGAGAATTACCCGCCATTTTCAAAGAATCTGCAAAAGGAGCAAAAATGAGCGAAAATGAGCCAAAATTAGAAAAAGTCAACAAAAGTCAACTCTCGGGAAATTGGAAAAAGTCAACAAAAGTCAACTCCCGAGAAAATATTCCAAATATTGAGATAAACTTACCTCAAGTGGCGAAAATACAAAAAGAAGCTCCGAAGCCGGAATTTAATCGCTTCAAAGTGCTTGAAACTGAATGTTTTTGCGGAAACAATTTGCACGGGGCGTTGGAAAACGCGTATGAAACTCAGATCTGAAAAAGAAAGTGGTGTAGAAGGCAAGAAAGGAAGGGCCCTCGGCTGCCTTTTATAGGCCTCAAGTCTTGGTTGAAGAAACATGAAAAAAGGGGGTGAAAAAGACCAAACTGCCCTCAGATCTAGCATATGGCCGGCCGGCCCCTTTTTCTAGCCGGCCAGCTATCTGCTTTTTGTATAACTGGCCGGCCAGCCATTAGCTTTATGGGAAACCGGTTGGCCACCTCCCCTTGGGAAGATGAACGGCCGGCCATGTCCCCCACATGCCCACCTAGCTCTCTGCAAATTTTGAGGAAGATCAGAGTTCCCGGGACCTGAAAAAGTTCAAGAAAAGTACACTTCCGGTCGCGAAATAGCTCCGCCGGAACTTCGGCTTCAAGTTCTGACATGTGTCTCATCATCACTCATCCAAATCAAAGTGTATCCTTTTTGAATGAGTTGTAACCTTTCAGGGAAGTGGATCGGAGGCCGCGATTGAGTTACCTTCGCCGAAACACGCGTTTCCGTACTCGTTGTTTCATGACAAATGAACACCCTGATTCATGCTCATGTCACATTATCTTGCATTCTCATGAGCATACTTGCCTTGTCATGTACATTTCTTGATATTATCATACCTCCATGTTTGAGCATGCGTTGTCACGCATGTTCCATTCTTGCATTGCGATGCATTCACTCACCGGCACTGCGTGTGTCGAACTTTCGGAATCACATTAAATACATGTTGTTAGCATATTGTGCTCGTTGAGTTTCTCTCTTTTGCAGGCACGATATTGTATGTACGGTTCAATTGAGGCTGGTGCGACCAGACGAATCGCGCAGGTATCGTATCTTCTCCGTGTGAGACGTGGCGGGGATTGAATAATCCTCCGCATTCTTAACTGCATGAAATGTAGTTGTTGCTTTGCATTCTTGCTTAAAACTGTTGCATCTATTTGCGAATACTTGCTTCATTACAGCTTGCTGCATTTGCATGATCATTGGGTTACCTTCGGCTTCTTGCATATCATTCGCATTTTGCCCCATGCCTGCGGGCGCATCTCTGTTTATCCTGTCTGTTTGTCTAAGTCTTCGGCCTTGTCAAAAATGGGTCGTCTCTGGGCTTTGACATTCACTCCCGTCACTTATGACTTCCGAGTTTTGTCAAAGAGGGCCAACTGTAGACACCCCATTTTTGACCGACCTTAAGACTCAGACGTCACCGATTGAGCGCTTGGTGATGTTGCATAATGTGCTTGTTCAGAAGTTTCAGAGTTGTGGCCGCGAGCCCTGCCTCCGGACTTCCGAACCCTCTTCTGTGCCTTGTCTCGGTTTGCGAACCAGACTCGGTTTTCTCTGTTTCTTTTCCTGAGGGGAGGGAGAGGTCCAGTAGACCATCTCTCAATGTCCGTAAGCTACATTTGGTGGCCGTAGGCCATTTTTCCCATTTCGGAGTCCGGTTTCCGGTTTTCGGAGCCGTCAGACCGTGTGCCTCGGTTCAGGACCGCTTAACCATCTCCTATTGCTCTAATTTTTGGCATACTTCCTATTTGCTCCCTTTTGAGGGACACTGGGGGCTGAGAAGCCCACTTCGTGGCCGAATGCCACTTTCGGTGCTTAACAGCCCATTTTCGGGACCCCGAACTGCGCGTTTTGGTCCCCGAGCATTCGTTTTGCAACGGTTTTTGTTCATTTTTGGCAGGTACCTCTGTTTTATCACCGGGGAGGTCACTGAAGGGTGGGAGGCTAGCAATTGTTGCAGCAACCAGTTATACATCCTCCGACGCCCTCCGGCGCCCGTTTTTCGCACTTCCGGGCTAATGTTGAACACCTTGGGCCCATTTTCTTGAACTTTGAACCACATATTTGTGATGTACACACATGAGAGGACCCTAAAAGTTCATGGCCGGCCATTAATTCAACTTGACCCTTTTGACCCCCTCCTTCCGGGCTAATGTTGAACCCCTTGGACTCTTTTTCTTGAACTTTGAACCACATATTTGTGATGTACACACATGAGAGGACCCTAAAAGTTCATGGCCGGCCATTAATTCAACTTGACCCTTTTGACCCCCTCCTTCCGGGCTAATGTTGAACCCCTTGGACCCACTTTCTTGGACTTTTAACCACAGGGTTTTGTTGTACACAGATAGGAGGACCCCACCAGTTGGTGGCCGCCCAGAAAATCTGATTGACCTTTTTGACCCCTAGCCGGCCAGCTAGGGGGTCTGGCCGGCCGGCCACCTGCAGCAAAAGTACCAGGCCGGCCGAGCTCCTTGCACTGTTCCCTTTACAGCTGTGGGGCTTTATCCCCCAGAAAAGATTTTTATCTGGGGGATATTTTGTGGGGGAAAGTTACTCTCCTTTTCCCCCACCTTTACACCCCCTTTTTGGCCTATATAGCAAGCAAGATATATCCTTTGTTAGGGTTAGAAAACTTCATCTTCAAGCTTCCATACACAACTCCATTTCTATACCTCTCATTTCCTTGAAAAACCTTAAGTCCTTAAGCACCATTTCTTCTACACCACCAAGCTCTACCACCACCACCTCATTTCCAGCAACAAGGAAGGTTTCTCAAAGGCCAAAGAAGCTGCAAATTGATCCAAGAAGCAACAAAAGTCTTAGTCTTCAAGGGTGAGTAACCTTTCTCTTCTTTGACCCCTTTTCTTGATCCATTTGTAAGCCTCACTTTCTTTTTGTTTCAAGCTCCGGCCCTAACTGAAAAGGGCCCTCTTTTGAGCTCATCTTCACTTTTCATTCAGGGCTCAACCCTGTTTGAGCCCTCCATGATACACTTGCTTCATTGATCCTCTTATATGTCATAATCTTGCATGCTATTTTCGACCCATGATTAATCTGTTTTTGAGCATGTTGTAAACTGATATTAGGCTTATTTTGAGCCCCTCTTCAATATTGAAGAAGGGCTCAACACCATTTGGGACTTCCATGTTATACCTACCTTTATACTCCTCTTTTCTTCCCCATTCTTGCATGCAATGGCAGCCTATCATACTTTTGTTTTTGGCCATTTTACAGTCCTGAAAAAGTGCTTATTTTGGTCTATTCTTCATGTTTCATTTAGGTCCTTTCGTGGTTTGGGGCCTCCATAGGTCACTTCATGTTATATCCCTCTTTTATTCCCCATTCTTGCATGTTTAGTTAGCCTATCATGCTTTTGTGTTTGGCCATTTTACAGTTCTGAAAAAGTTCTTATTTTGATCCATTCTACATGTTTTATTAAGGGTCTTTGGCTGTTTGGTGATTATTTTGTATACCTCATGTTATAGCCACTTTTGAGCCTCATTTTGCATCACATTTCTATCATGTTTGTATACTGATTTTGAGGCTGCCATATACTGTAAATATTCATATTTTTGGTCCCTCTTCAATGTTGTAGAAGGAATGTTTTCATTTTGGGTTTTTCTTATATCACTTGCTTCATTACCCCTCTTTTGGCCCCTATTCTTGCATGCTATTTTTGCCATACCTATGCTTGCTGTTTGGCCATGTTTATAACTATGAAAGTGCATCTTTTGGGACTGTCTAGCTTCTGTCTTTGCATTGCATGTCCATATTGTGCATGTTTGGCATAGCTATAGGCCATTTCGGGTGCCTAAATTCGCATTTCGGGACAATTCCATGCATTTGGTATCATTTCGCCTCATTTCGGGACTGTTTTCCCCCATATTTTAGTGCTGAAATTCCATTAGCATGCTTACCATGAGGCTATATGCTTATCTGATATAACTGCCTGAATGCCTATGGGTGAAGGTTGGGTTACTTAAATTGGAATAAATCATCAAATGTTTTAAAGCCTACCTGCGGGTAGCAAACCACTTTCAAAAACAGACATGAAATGTTTCGTTCCAATTCAGGCGACTCGGTCTATATTTGTATGCTGTGCGCATCACATAGCAACCTAGGCTAATAAACCGGAATAAGAACTCACAATGTTTTCAAAACTAGATATCATGGTTAGTAGAGGCCGGTCTATGACCGGGCGAGCGGGGGTGCTCACGAAGTGACCTTCCCCAATCGTACCCAAGTTCCCGAGCCGAGGCAACTTTGGTGATGACGGACACGTGTCCTCTTGACACCGAGTCAGGGTTTCCTAAATTTCCCAAAATAAAATATTTAGGTGGCGACTCTGTATCTGGCAAAGCAGTCCATATTTGGCACTACTTTTTCAAAAAATCAGTTTCTCAAAACGATTTGCCAGATTTGGACTCTTTGGTTCGGATTAGGAACCGTGACATTTAAGAGTCCGAGCTGTAGTGACCCCAAATGAACAGAACGGGACTAACCCTCCCGGGGCGTTCGGGGACGTCTACAGTTTCTGGCGACTCTGCTGGGGATTTAGAGAACTTGACTCGAACTCTTGATATCTGTTTTTGACTACGCTTGTGTGTTTCTTTGCATTGCATTTGCATTGGTGCGCCTAGGACACCGTGTTTGCCATCTGCTATTCCTGAACGGTTTGCCGGAGGCTTGTCTTGTCAAGGCACGACCATAAGGCTGACCGGTTGTGGGCTCTGCCAGTATGGGAACACAAACCCCGGTTTTACCGGGGCACCCTCTTTGACCATTCGACCTAGTGCATATTCGGATCCATAGTGACCATTCCAAATTAGAACAGGTTGCTTACCCGTTTATAGGTTGTTTGAAACCGCTGCGTGCGTAATGAAACCCTAGCTCCTGACACAATAGAACAGGGAAACCCTACCCCAACATAGGGGTGTTTTGGCTCTCACTTATCTGTTATGTGCTTTAGAGTGCGTCTCTACAGGAATGCATGTATCAGTATATGAGTTTGGGTATCAAGCCTGCGGGCATCAGTTTAGTGTTGTCAGTATCAGGCCTGCGGGCATCAGTATCAGTATATGAGTTTGAATATCAAGCCTGCGGGCATCAGTTCGGTATTGTCAGCATCAGGCCTGCGGGCATCAGTTCAGTACATGAGTCTGGGTATCAGGCCTGCGGGCATCAACCAAGTATTTGAGATTTAGTTATCTGCGGATATCAGATTCTGTTTAAGGGGACAGTGATACAGGGATAATAATCAGTGTTTGAGGACAGTGTGTATTCAGCTTATTGACTGTGTGTTGATTATGCCCGGCTGTGTGTCATGCATTTTATTTTAAGCTATTATGCTGTCCGTTTATCTGTTTATTTATTTCCTTTTCGCTTTATTTATCTTTTGCTAGGTCAGTTTTAGCACGATTGCTTCTAACCCAGCAGACATTCCCCAAGCACTTTGGACACGAGGTCGTCGACTCCATCGATCTGAGGATCTAATCGACGGACAGCCAGTGTTCCATTCTCTACCTCCTGTTACAAGAAGGAAGCAGAAAAAGCGCAGTGTATCTGAACAAAGAACACCAGAACAGTGGTATCCCCCATCAGTGGACAGTTGGATTGAGATTCCCATTGAGACAGATCTGCCAGTAGTTCAGACAAATCAAAACAGTATGACGGCACCAACAGGAGTTGAGGAAATGATGCGCCAAATGCAGGAAACCATGTGGGCCATGCAACAGGATGCCGTTCGCCGGGATGAACTCGCTAAGCAACAAGCTGAGATTATGACCCAGCAAGCTGAGCTGATTACCAGACTGTAACAACAGAGTACAGCATCTGCTTCACACCAAATTCCTCCTCCGGCAGGAGCCCCATTACCTGAGCAGGCACCTGCTGTTCAGAACGCTCCTCCAAACACCCAGAATACTGTGCCGACTATCCAAAATCTGCAAGAAGACACAAATCTTCCAACGGGGCCAGCTCCGCCCCCGCTTCCACCACAACTGTCCAAGGTCCATACACCCAATCACCCGGACTCTCCATTCGAGGTCGAGGTTGATCATACAGCTCTGAAATTGAGCAAACTGGAGAAGCTCTTCAAGAAATCCCAAGGGGTCAAGGCTATGCCGGATATCGAAGATGGATATACCGAGGAGGCCGTAACACTCCCCGATAGGTTCAAAATGCCACAAATCGACCGCTTTGACGGGACCGGCGACCCCATGGTCCATATCCGACTGTTTGCAGATGTCTTGCGGCCAATGGGCCTAACACGACCACAGAAGCTCTCACTATTCGGCCGAACCCTGTCGGGTGTGGCCTCCCATTGGTACGCAAGATTACAAGATGAAGTGAAAAAGAATTGGGATGAAATGGCTGAGGCCTTTGTCGCACAATATTCGTACAACACTCAGATCGAGATCACAACCCGTGATCTTGAAACGACAAGGCAAGAGCCCAAGGAATCTTTCTCGGACTTTGTGATCCGATGGAGGGCAAAGGCGTCAACAATGACTTTAAGGCCTACTGACAAAGATCAAATCCGGATGATTGTGCGCAATCTCCACCCGAAGTTGATGCAGAGAATGATTGTAGTCCCCTTCCCTACTTTCGCAGATTTACATGATATGGAGGTGCAAATCGAAGACGCAATAAAACAAGGTCTGTTTGACCATGACAGAGAACAACCGAGGAGGGCGTTCAATCGTAACAACAATGCAGGCCCGAGTGGCGCTGCAAATACGAGAGCCTCGGAAGTTAGTATGGTCACCACCACTCCCTCTCCCCTTCCAAGGCCCATGACTGCCACACCATTCTCCGGCGCGTCCGGAAGCAACCCACAAAACAACCGATTCCAACCGCGAGGCCAAAGAACCTTTACCCCACTATATATGCCTCTGACCAAGGTTCTGGGAATATTGATCAGGAAAAATCATTTGAAACCCCTGGAGCCAAAGCCATTACCGAATCCACTCCCCCCCTCTTACGACCCGTCAAAGTACTGCGTATATCACCAACAACACGGTCACGACACCGACAGTTGTTACAGATTGCGTCATGAGATCCAAGATCTTATTGACAAACAGGTGATCGCGCCTCCTGATAAACCCAATGTCACAACCAACCCTCTCCCACCATATAACCAAACTCCCCCTCCCAAAAGAATTAATTTTATCCAGACTGGGGTCGCATCTTACGATCCTAGCATCTATATTACTCCCACCCACCTACCCAAGCCGGAGGTGCTCCTTCCCGATTGCACTGACTTCTTGTGCATGGTGGACATCTCTAAAACCCAGCCAGAACCGATGGTGGTGACCTTCGAAGACAGGGCAGGGCAGATTTTGGGAGAGAATGAGATTGTTGAATCTGGGACTGGACAAAATTTTGCTGGGGGAGCTTATGATCCAAGCAAGTATATCCTATCAACGAGCCGAATTGGGCTAAGTATAGAATTGCCAGAGACAGGAGAGCTATGCATGATCCGAGGAGATGGATCTGGGCTATGGACAGATGATCTGACGGTCGTAGAGGAGGACTTTGCCAACCTGCAATTTCTTGATGACCAGGAGCTGGGGGAGGCGTCAATCAATTGGTACGATTATGAGGGATCAGCGGAGGCCACTGGATGGCTCGAGGATCAACCAGATGCAGTGGGGGAAGCCCAATCAGAACAGAGCCCGGCAGGGGCGGAAGTATCAGTTGTGGCCGGAATGGCCGAAAGTCAAGTTGTATCGCCGGAGAGCGCCGGTGCTAAGAATTCCGCTCGAGACATGGGCATTATGGATACGAGAAATGTTGAACAAACAGCTGTACTGACGCAGCTGGAACAAGAAAAGTTCGAGGAGGCTGAGAGAATTAGGAAAGCTAAAGGCCCTGAGGGGACCGAAAGTGCTGTGTGCACGAAAATGGAGGATGCTGCGAGCATATGGACAGAGAATACTGCGAGCGCAACTAAACTGGAGCCAGACAGGTGTCTGTTGGCTGCCAGCGGAATGTGGTGGGAAGATGACGACTTGTGTCTTGCCCACACCGATGAAGACTGGGGAAGTGGCCAGCCGGATGATACTTGGTACCTCGATGAGGTTGACCATATGACAAGAAGTGGGCGGTACTTCAAGCCCCCACACCTGGACCAACCCGAGGCATCCGGGAAGGATAGAGAAGCGGAGAAACAGAAGGAGAAACAGATTGAAGATGAGGCTGTGCTGAAACAGTTAAAGAAAATACAAGCGGACATCTCCATCTGGGGACTGCTAATGGCATCACGAGTACACAGAGAAGCTGTCCTATCTGCTATGGACAAGTCCAAACTCTCCATAGACACCACGCCTGAACAGTTGGTTGGGCTGGTTTTTCCGGGAGGAGGTTCCCCGGCATTAACCTTTTCGGACAAGGAGCTACCGCCTGAGGGCACAAGTCATAACAAACCTCTCTATATTTCTGTGGAATGTAGAGATAAGTGGATACCGGTGGTACTTGTTGATACCGGGTCTGCGATTAATGTATGCCCAACCAGGACGGCATATGCAATTGGGTTAAAACCCGCGGACTTCGTCCCAACTACCCAAGTGATCAGAGCATACGACAATACCAGCAGAGAAGTGATGGGGACTGTTAAAATTCAAACCAAGGTTGGTCCAGGACAACACAGCATCGAATTTCATATCTTGGACGTTCCCGCAACCTTTAACCTACTTTTGGGGCGACCGTGGTTGCACCAAGTCAAAGCAGTCTCTTCCACTCTACATCAGATGCTAAAGTACCCCCACGGGAAAGGGGTAGCGATCGTTTTTGGGAATTCATCAATCCATCCGCCGCCGGAAGTGTCCACACCCGTCTTGGAGATCGAGCACGGCACGGAGGATGTGTTTTTGTCGGGGTTCACTTTGGCCGAGGCTCAAGTGGTGCAGAATGTCATGGCTGCGAATGAGGGCATGTACGTTAGTGCACAATCTATCTACCTCATGAATAAGCTAAAACATACCCCCGGGATGGGATTAGGGAGAAGCGGCCGGAAGGGCGTCTCAGTGTTGGCCGAAGTGCCACACGACCCCCACGCCTTTGGACTGGGTTATCTGCCCACCAAGGAGGATTGGGTGAGGAAAGGAAAAGAAATGGCCGGAAGGGCCAGGGAAAAGAAGGCCGGGAAGCCATTTGATTTAATGCACAGGCCCATCTGGGGTACCCTAAACGGACGTTTCGTCCGGGAGGGGGAAGATTTTCCATTCTGCGGCTTCCCGGAGCCATGGCTAAACGCGGAGGGGACGCGCATGCCTGGTTTTGAAATCTTCTTCGACATACAATTATCTGGGGATGACGTTGCCGAAGCGCAGACAGACCCACCAACTGAGGTTGAGCAATGTGAAGCAGTGGATCCTGAGGGCACAGAGCTTGAAATGGGGGTAACACTGGCGAGTCTACTATCAGATCCTCCGATCGGCCAAGAGTGCTTGGGGGATAACTCTTCGGTTTCTGTGATTGGAGATGAAATAGCCGCAGGCTTTCCAGCGCCGATCTTGGATGCATCTATCGCACCTTCTCTCATCTGGCAATATGAAGAAGGCTTTTTATGTAGCAGCTCCGGGTCAGGTAGTGAGCCGGAATCTGATTCTACCGAATCTTGTGCGTCGGAATCAGATTCCAGCTCGACTGAGTCTGAATCCGGTATTCCTGGGGGTGATAACCCGGATGCCACAGTCCTGTCTAGGTCGTCTTTTTCATTTTCTTTTGAGTCTGTTGTAACAGAGGAATCTGACGGCTTGGAAATATTTAATGAGAATGATGTGGATGTGGTTTCCGAGTATTTTTCTGTGCCTTTGATTTATTTCTTAAATCAGGATTTTCAAAATTTTGATGAAAACAGTGAGGGAGAAATTCCCCCAGTTTTGCAACGATTAATTGATCAAGAGCAGGAAAGATTTGTTAAACCTTTAATGGATGAAATCACTACTGTGAATGTTGGTACTGAGAAGGACCCGCGGCTGGTCCAGATCAGGTCCACGTTGTCTTCAGAGGAGCGCGAGCGCTTAGTCGCTTTATTAAAAGATTTCAAAGATGTTTTTGCGTGGTCCTACGAAGACATGCCTAGAATCGATCCTGAGATTGTACAGCACCGGATCCCTCTTGATCCCGAGGCCCGCCCTGTCAAACAGAAACTCAGAAGGATTCGCCCGGACTGGGCTCTCAAAATTAAGGAAGTGGTCACCAAGCAAATTGACGCAGGGTTCCTGCTGGTAACTGAATATCCAACTTGGTTGGCCAACATAGTTCCGGTGCCAAAGAAGGATGGCAGAATTCGGGTCTGTGTAGACTTCAGAGATTTGAACAGGGCCAGTCCGAAGGATGACTTTCCCTTGCCACACATTGACGAATTGGTGGATTTCACGGCAGGACACGCCTTGCTTTCGTTTATGGATGGTTTCTCAGGCTATAACCAGATAGTAATGGCACCCGAAGACCGGGAGAAGACTGCGTTCACTACCCCGTGGGGGACATATTGTTATAGAGTGATGCCATTCGGGTTGAAAAATGCTGGAGCTACGTATCAACGGGCAGCGACTACAATATTGCATGATATGATCCATAAAGAGGTCGAGGTGTATGTGGACGACATGATTGTCAAGTCCAAAGATAGAGAGGGCCACTACACCGCCTTACAAAAATTCTTTCAAAGGATCAAAGAGTTTCGGCTGCGACTGAATCCCCAGAAATGCACGTTTGGTGTTACAGCAGGGAAGATGCTAGGGTTTCTGATCACACAAAGGGGCATCGAGGTCGACCCTTCCAAAATCAAGGCCATCTTAGAAATGCCACCACCAAGGACTGAAAAGGAGGTGCGAGGCTTTCTGGGTAAAGTGCAATTCATAAGACGGTTTATTTCTAAATTAACCTTGACTTGTGAACCACTTTTTGGTCTCCTGAAGAAAGGAAAGAAATTCCAATGGGACGGCCGATGTCAAACAGCTTTTGAGCAGATCAAAGAGTATCTACAGAACCCACCTGTGTTGTCACCGCCAGAGCCGGGGAGACCGTTGATACTGTACCTTTCAGTAACTGAGACTACCATGGGCTGCATGCTCGCGCAGGAGTCAGAAGACAAAGTGGAAAGAGCCATTTACTATCTGAGCAAAAAGATGCTGGATTACGAGACCCGCTATACACCGCTGGAGAAGGCTTGTTTGGCCTTGGTATGGGCAACCAGGAAGCTGCGGCACTACTTGTTAGCTCACTCAGTAATGTTGGTTTCGCGTTTGGATCCCATCAAATATCTTTTCGAGAAACCAGCACTTACGGGTAGGCTAGCTCGATGGCTGCTGTTGCTCTCCGAATTTGATTTGAAGTATGTAACGCGCAAGTCAGTAAAAAGGAGAGCGGTAACGGAGTTCCTTGCCGACCACCCGGTTGAGGGGGATGAAGCGTTTGAGTATCTATTCCCAGATGAAGCCATTCTGCACGTCGAAGATGAAACTTGGACGATGTACTTTGACGGAGCGTCAAACCAGTATGGGTATGGGATAGGGGTGTTGCTGATAGCGCCTGACGATTCCCGTATCCCTTTAGCATTCAAGCTCCGGTTCAAAGTTTCCAACAATGAAGCAGAGTATGAGGCATGTATTGCTGGCCTGGAAGCAGCCCTGGAACTAGGGGCAAGACGGTTGGACGTCATTGGGGACTCGAACCTTGTTGTGTCTCAAGCAAAAGGAGATTGGAAGGTCAAGGAGGAAAGGATGATAATTTACCACCAAACCTTGGATCTGCTAATTCCTCGGTTTGAGAAGCTAAATTTCACCCACCTCGTAAGAGAGAACAACAGGTTTGCAGATTCATTAGCAACTCTATCTTCTATGATAGACATCCCGTCCGGAGTCCGGATGCGTCCAGTCATTATTGATCAGAAGTTTGCGCCAGCATACGAGTCGATTTCCACCATAGATGAGGTTCAAGACGGCAACCCCTGGTATTACGACATCTGGAACTTCTTGGAAAAGGAGACATATCCACTAGGGGCAAATGCCAAAGATAAGAGGGCTGTCAGAAGAATGGCTGCTCAGTTCGTTATCTGCGGGGGAAAGCTGTACAAAAGGGGTCATCTGGGAATGCATAAGCTCTGTGTAGAAGCTGAAGAGTCAAGACGCCTGATGGAAGCCATCCATGGGGGGGAGTGCGGTGCACACATGAATGGAGTAATGCTGGCCAGAAAGATCCTCAGACAGGGCTACTACTGGTCAACTATGGAGGAGGATTGTATTAGTTTTGTTCGGCGATGCCACAAGTGTCAAATTCATGCAAACCGCATGAACATCCCGCCGTCAAAACTGTACAACATGACTTCGCCGTGGCCTTTTTCAGTCTGGGGAATTGATGTGATCGGAGCTGTTACCCCGAAGGGGTCAAACGGGCATGAGTTTATCCTAGTAGCGATAGATTATTTCACAAAGTGGGTCGAGGCCCAATCATACGCAGTGTTGAAGGCGTCGCATGTCGTAAAGTTCATCAGGAACAACATCATCTGTCGCTACGGGGTGCCAAACGAAATAATTTCAGATAATGGTTCCCACTTCAAGAAAGAAGTGGTAGACTTGTTGGAGAAATACAATGTGGCTTTCCATAAGTCATCTACACACCGGCCGCAGACCAACGGAGCGGTTGAGGCCGCCAACAAGAATATCAAGCATATACTGCAGAAGATGGTGGGAACCTATCAGGACTGGCCAGACAAGCTGCCATTTGCTCTGTGGGGCTACAGGACTTCAATCAGAACTTCTACTGGAGCAACTCCATATTCATTGGTCTATGGAATGGAGGCTGTTCTACCCATTGAGATTGAGGTTCCGTCGTTACGAGTATTGGCTGAATGCCAGATAGCCGAAGCAGATTGGCAGCAAAGCAGATTCGAAGAACTCATGCTCTTTGATGAAAGAAGACTGAAAGCACTGTACCACATCCAAGGCTATCAACGCAGAATTGCCAGGGCTTTCAACAAGAAGGTTAAGTCCAGGAATCTGAAAGAAGGAGATTTGGTGCTCAAAGACAACCGAGCTCCCATCCACGACCCAAGGGGCAAGTTCAAACCCAATTGGACTGGTCCTTACATCATCAAAGCTATCTGGTCAGGTGGAGCTGTGGTTCTGATGGATCTAGATGGCTTGGAGTTCTCACAACCGATCAATATGGACAAGTTGAAGAAATACTATCCTTGAGAGGCTCGCTAGGCCGAAAACCCGAAAGGGCGACCTAGGCAAAAGTCAGAGCACAAAAAAATTAGAAAATATAAAAACTGAGCTCGCGAGGTTGAAAACCCGCAAAGGGCGGCCTTGGCAAAAGTTAGAGCGCAAAAGGAGAGTGAAAATACTCGAGTGAACCTCAGCCTGAACTACGTAAGGCTTGATTCCCATCTTTGGGATACGTAGGCAACTTCACATCGAAGTTCAGCCATAAACTTTTCCCTGATCAACTCTGTCCATTTTGATCATCTCAGTCATCTTTATCCATCAGCATTTATCGTGATCTCCGGTACAATGCTGTTCAAACTAGGGGCAACTTTCCGTTGCCGCGACGGTACAAAGTTACTCAGACTAGGGGCAACTTTCCGTTGCTATGGAGTGCCACATTGTTCTTCAGACTAGGGGCAACTTTCCAGTTGCAGGGATCTGGGGTTGTGCATCTCAGTGACAGATTTTCGGCGTGTCCAGTTCTGATCCACATCGAAAATAGTTTTGAAAAGTTTTAATAAAAGTTGACTTTGTTCAAATTAATCTTTTTACGACTAAGACCATTTTTGGACCAAAAGCGGAAAATTTTCAGTACCACAACTTTCAATTTCATTGATTTCAAAACTGAGTTCTCCTGCTCTTGCATACAATCGAGGTTACTTTTTTAGTACATTCATAAAGAAAACTTGAAAATGCTAAATAAGCAATAAATTTGGAGCATAGTTGAATCAAGTATCTCTGCGTCCCCTCCCAGAGCTGGACGGAGCATCTGATGCCAAGCTAGGCCCAACTTGTGCCTCCTCATTGAGCCAATCCATGCACTCATCGGACAAAGTGCAACTGAAAATGGAAGCAGGGGCCAGGAGCTCTCTAGTCCTCCATGCTGTGGCATATCGGGCGAGGTGTGCACCCCGGATTGGGAAAGCGGCTGGGTACTCAATCCCCTCCGGTGGACAAGTCTGATCATGGCCAAACTGACGCAGGAACCGGAACGGAAAATAAAATACGCAGTGGGTTAGACCAATCAATTGGATCCCAATCAGCCGGGACATACTATAGCTCATTGCCGGGAGGTTGAGCCAAGGACAACGCCAAGCAATGCCGTCTGCGGACAAATTGCACATCCAATCGAACCACCACCTTTCGTCAAGAGCATTGACTAGACGCTGCCGAAAGAAGTAGCCTCGAGCTGAATAGGCCGGGCAAGAGTCCACAACCTGCAACTTGTCCATTAACCATACCTAGGGGAGGGATGGAAAATGAGAGAATAAAGAACAGAGAGATGTACGATGAGAGAAAAGTAAGACAAGGGTTTTGTGAGAAAAAACGAGCCTGAGGGTCGAGTGACGTGAGCAAATATATATGTAAGGTTGGATGGGAAACATTACCTGTAGCAGCAGTGGACTCCCAGCAAACCTGGTCACCTCCCGGCGATAAACAGAATCTAAGCCCACCAGTGTCTCGGCCAAGGTCATGGCAATACAGCTCTTCCCTTCTCTCAAGCCTTGGGCGACTTCAATCAGGCGAATGCTAGCCCCGCCAAAGCCCGAGGAAAGCAGAAAGTGAGACAACAAACACAAGCAGAGGGCGTGTTGCCGGAAACCCTGCCAATAATGGTTGCTGCGGTCACCGGCGTCGGAAAAACGATGGATCAAGCCGAGGATGTCCAGCTCCCCACTGCAGATTAAAGATCGAGCATCATGCACCGCGAGCCCACACATCCGCCCTAAAGCCTGAGCATGGCCAAAACGGAGCTGGGGCAAGATCACCTCAGAGCATTCAGACTCCATCAAAACCTGAAAATCTTCGAAAGTGGGACACATCTCTTGGCCGCCAAAGCTAAAAACGTGCGTCACTGGATTCCAGAACCTTGCCGCGGCATGGAGAAAAGGAAGCTGTAGCGGAGTACGGCTCAGCGTGAATAGTGCATTCAAGCCGAAACCCCGGAAATTCAGCTTTTCCGAGCCATCCAAAGAAGAGATCCAAGATATGAGATTTTCTGCGAGAAACGCCTCCATCTTTGTCTAAAACTAAGATGAAATGAATGTTCCCGAAGTTGAGGCTTTTATAGAAGGAAAAACACTATTCACGGGGACACGTGTCAAAAATCTGGTAGCTGCAGGACTGAGTGGCCGGCCGGCCACCTTTTCTGGCTGGCCAGCCATTTACTTTTTGCAAAAATGGCCGGCCAGCTGTCTCTCTCCACAAAAATGGCCGGCCGGCTCCCAGGGATGGCCGGCAATGCTGCAGTGTATCCCCCTGGCCCTGTTTTACTCTTTGAGGAAAGTTTCAAGCATTCCCATGCAACGGGAGAGTCAAAGGCCTTCATTTCGGATGCGTTCCAGTGCCCAGATCGTCAGAAGTACACTCTATTGTTGCTGAGTTCTGTTTATTGAGTTTTTGTTTTGTTTATCGAGTTGTTGTTTTGCTTATCGAGTTGTTTGTCGAGCGGACGTATTTCGTGTTTTTGAGCCATTGTTCTCTGTTTAAACAATTTTTGTTAAAGTCTTGTTTATTTGCGTTGTCAACATTGTTGCATTTTGCTTATCGAGTTGTAAACTTCCTAAGGTCCTGTTATATCTTAGTAAGTTGAGTTGTTTAGTTTGTTGCGTCGGTTCACTACCTGACTTGGTGATTACACAATGCACATTCCCATTCAATTTCATTCTTGTGCAAAATAAGTTGATGCGATACGATGCTAAAAGTTTAAAATACAAACACCTTTTCAAAAGCTATTTCATTTCATCATGCTTTACAACGAACAAAGGTACAAGTTTTACAAAAAAATAAAACTGCCTAACAATGTGCAAAGTGCTACAAACTACTAGCAAAAAAGAAAAATAAAGCAGGAAATAGCAACATCAAAGTCCTCGGGAACGGGAACGAGAAGCACTCCTCATCCTCTTCTGCGGGACAACCTCCGCACCATCATCATCATCTGAGTCGGAGCTGTCATCCTCAGGATCCCCCTCAGCCTCGCCTCTATTCCCCCAGCCAAAACCGGAGCCCCCCTCCTCAGCAGATGTCTCTGACTGACGATCGGTAGCCTCCTCCTCCTCCTCAACATCCTCCTCCTCCTCATCAGGCTCCACCTCCACAACGTGAGCCCTGCGTCTGCGGACAGGCCCTCCTCGAGCTCCCCGAAAAGGCCTAGATGGCCCGGATCCTCGGGAAGGCCGAGATGGCCCCGCCCCCTGAAAAGGCCCAGATGGCCCAGCTCCCCAAGGAGGCCCAGGTGGCCTGGCCTGCGGCTGACCGGACCATGAAGGCATCTAAAAACAAAGAGTTCAATTCAAATACATCAGTCCAAATATATACATCAGATACAGATACAAGCAAAGGCTACGTAAAGTGGGTGCATGTAAATACAGTGTACAAGTGGGGTGTGTGTCAGATGTGCTCTACACAAATAGTCTATCGATGCAATAGAAATCAGCATATCATCAGAAGTATGATAAATGCCAGAAAACTGAAGCGTACCTGAATGCCCGCGACAGACAACTGTGCCTCCCTACGCAGGACCATGCCTTCGAGTGTGGCCACCAGTCCAACCACCTCCTCCATGTACCCTCGCGATGGCTGCAAAAATGAGCTCATAATCATCAGTGAACAGAAGAGTGTCCAAACATCTGAATGATGAATGAAAAAAGTGGAGCATACCGGCGGTGAGTCCGGATCAATGGCGTATCGATCACTGGGCATCGGAGGCTCTAGCGGGATCGGAGTCGGAGAGATAGCCCCATACTGCCACGCCATCAACTCAGTCGGCATATCTGGCCATCCGGGATGAGGATAAGTCGACGGAACCGGAGGAACCGGTCTACTCCCACCTCTAGATGTACCAGCCCTGCTAGTAGAAGGGGCGTCTGCAGCCCGAGCCTGGCCCGAGGATGACATACCGGCAGACCTCATCATCGGGATATGAGCTCCCGTCAATGGAGGCATCAAATATATGTGACGGTAAGTGGCGTAGTCCCCCTCCTCAACATATAGTAAAGCATCACTGCCCAGCATGGCGCCGACTACCTCCGAGTAAGAGAGCCTGTCAGCAGTCCGCATACTGGCTGGAGGTACTGCGGGAGGATCCTGAGAAAGATACCCCCATACCTGGCGCAGAAAGCGTTCCCCCAGGAACCATGCCCTGCCAACTGGCCCTTCAAGCAGAACCCTATACTGGGAGATGTCCGACGCTCCGGTATACTGAAGTCGGAGACCATCACCCAGGGACACCCAGGGCTGCCATGTGATCTGCGGATGATAAATGCATAAACCAATCAGAAATCGAGAATATACAGGGCAAATCAAAGATGAAAATGAAAGGAACTGAAAGTTCTGAGGTACCTCTGAATGTCGCACAGTGTCAAAGTACTGTCGCAGGTTAAGGAGGGTCTCTCGAGGTCTCGGCCGGTGCGGGCCCTTGAACACCAATGAATATGGGGTCATGAGAATCCCCGCCACCTCCAACTCTGGGGCTAATGATGGGAAGTATACATAGACCCATAGCTGAGAAAAGCAATGCAGAATGTAAGTACGAAATGCTGAGAGCAAAATACAGACTGTAAAAGTGCGCTGTGTGTGCAATGTACAAGTAATGAAGAGCAGAAATGTAAATCAAGAAGACAGAAAAGTACCTCCCAGGCTCTCCAGTAGCCACCAAGTAAATCACCCCGCCCGCGAGAGGTCGCGCTCATATAAAAGTAAAGGGTAGCCAGGCCGGCGCCACCCCAGTCATATCTACTGACCTGTGATAGGTCGACCAGAGCGCTCAGCAGGTATAGCCCAACTGTGTTCCCTCTGTCGGCAAACAGGGTAGTCTCGAAGAGGAACATAAGGAAACCACGGGCATACTGCTCTGTCTCCTCGGGAGTCTCAGGCACCATCTCCGCCCGCCGAAAATGGGAAGAGAACCAAGTATATCGGACTCTCCCAGAGACCCTGTCAACAGGTGGGCGAGCCCCCAATAGATACATCCAGGCGGCCTCCCACTCACCCATATCCTCATCGTAGGGGATGGACCAACCTCCGATGTCAAGGCCGGTCAATACAGCGAAGTCAAAAGGGGTCATGGTCATGTCCCCGGTAGCAGAGAAATGAAAGGAGTTGGTGGTGTCCCACCATCTCTCTACCAAGGCTGCCATCAGTGTCCTCCTGGCAGGACAACGTGACAACCCGACGCAGAAGGGCCCGAACCCTGCCAAGTCTACCAAGTCTCGGACACCCTCCGGGAGCTCGGCATACCAGTCCCGCGCGATGGTAGAACCATACCCCCGCACACTGCGGGAACCAACCTGCATTCAGAATGAATACATGTGTCAATAACGAAATGAATGGGCTGTGCGCCAATGAAATGAATGGGCTGTGTGCCAATGGAATGAATGGGCTGTGTGCCAATGAGATGAAATGGGCTGTATGCCGATGAAGTGGAATGAGCTACATGCACTTTCAGTTAAATTGTGGGCTGCGTGTTCACTATCTATCTGGGCTGCGTGTTCAGAAAAATTTGAAGTTTGGGCTGCGTGTTCAACTTTCAGTTAAATTGTGGGCTGCGTGTTCACTATCTATCTGGGCTGCGTGTTCAGAAAAATTTGAAGTTTGGGCTGCGTGTTCAACTTTCAGTTAAATTGTGGGCTGCGTGTTCACTATCTATCTGGGCTGCGTGTTCAGAAAATTTGAAGTTTGGGCTGCGTGTTCAACTTTCAGTTAAATTGTGGGCTGCGTGTTCACTATCTATCTGGGCTGCGTGTTCAGAAAAATTTGAAGTTTGGGCTGCGTGTTCAACTTTCAGTTAAATTGTGGGCTGCGTGTTCACTATCTATCTGGGCTGCGTGTTCAGAAAATTTGAAGTTTGGGCTGCGTGTTCAACTTTCAGTTAAATTGTGGGCTGCGTGTTCACTATCTATCTGGGCTGCGTGTTCAGAAAAATTTGAAGTTTGGGCTGCGTGTTCAACTTTCAGTTAAATTGTGGGCTGCGTGTTCACTATCTATCTGGGCTGCGTGTTCAGAAAATTTGAAGTTTGGGCTGCGTGTTCAACTTTCAGTTAAATCATGGGCTGCGTGTTCACTATCTAGCTGGGCTGCGTGTTCAGAAAATTTGAAGTTTGGGCTGCGTGTTCAACTTTCAGTTAAATTGTGGGCTGCGTGTTCACTATCTATCTGGGCTGCGTGTTCAGAAAATTTGAAGTTTGGGCTGCGTGTTCAACTTTCAATTAAATTGTGGGCTGCGTGTTCACTATCTATCTGGGCTGCGTGTTCAGAAAATTTAAAGTTTGGGCTGCGTGTTCAAATTTCAACTAGTGTGGGCTGCGTGTTCACTATCTAATCTGGGCTGCGTGTTCAGAAAATTTAAAGTGTGGGCTGTGTGTTCACTTTCGAATTCGGGCTGTGTGTTCGACAAATCAGTGTTTGAGCCGTGTGTTCTAATGTGGGCTATGTGTTCGCAATTAATTAATGAGCCGAGTGTTCAGAAATTCGAATGTTGAAACTACATGTTCAGGATGCGAGCAAAGTACTATGTCATAAGCTAAACTGCATGTTCAAGCATGGCAAAGGTGCGAAATGTACGAAAAATACAGAAAATGAAGTAAATACCTCTCGGGCCTCATGAGAGAGGTGATGCTCCGGCTCTCGGAGAAGCAGATCCACGGGTGCTCGCTCGTCAAAGCTAGTGAAGTGACGGAAGACAGCACGAGGGAGGACATGTGCTGGCGGACGGTACCTCCCGGGAATAAAAGGTCGGGTCCTCGGGGGTAGAGTCATGGGATCAAAATCATCGCCGGCACCTGGAAAACCTCCGCCGTGGGGAGAATTACCCGCCATTTTCAAAGAATCTGCAAAAGGAGCAAAAATGAGCGAAAATGAGCCAAAATTAGAAAAAGTCAACAAAAGTCAACTCTCGGGAAATTGGAAAAAGTCAACAAAAGTCAACTCCCGAGAAAATATTCCAAATATTGAGATAAACTTACCTCAAGTGGCGAAAATACAAAAAGAAGCTCCGAAGCCGGAATTTAATCGCTTCAAAGTGCTTGAAACTGAATGTTTTTGCGGAAACAATTTGCACGGGGCGTTGGAAAACGCGTATGAAACTCAGATCTGAAAAAGAAAGTGGTGTAGAAGGCAAGAAAGGAAGGGCCCTCGGCTGCCTTTTATAGGCCTCAAGTCTTGGTTGAAGAAACATGAAAAAAGGGGGTGAAAAAGACCAAACTGCCCTCAGATCTAGCATATGGCCGGCCGGCCCCTTTTTCTAGCCGGCCAGCTATCTGCTTTTTGTATAACTGGCCGGCCAGCCATTAGCTTTATGGGAAACCGGTTGGCCACCTCCCCTTGGGAAGATGAACGGCCGGCCATGTCCCCCACATGCCCACCTAGCTCTCTGCAAATTTTGAGGAAGATCAGAGTTCCCGGGACCTGAAAAAGTTCAAGAAAAGTACACTTCCGGTCGCGAAATAGCTCCGCCGGAACTTCGGCTTCAAGTTCTGACATGTGTCTCATCATCACTCATCCAAATCAAAGTGTATCCTTTTTGAATGAGTTGTAACCTTTCAGGGAAGTGGATCGGAGGCCGCGATTGAGTTACCTTCGCCGAAACACGCGTTTCCGTACTCGTTGTTTCATGACAAATGAACACCCTGATTCATGCTCGTGTCACATTATCTTGCATTCTCATGAGCATACTTGCCTTGTCATGTACATTTCTTGATATTATCATACCTCCATGTTTGAGCATGCGTTGTCACGCATGTTCCATTCTTGCATTGCGATGCATTCACTCACCGGCACTGCGTGTGTCGAACTTTCGGAATCACATTAAATACATGTTGTTAGCATATTGTGCTCGTTGAGTTTCTCTCTTTTGCAGGCACGATATTGTATGTACGGTTCAATTGAGGCTGGTGCGACCAGACGAATCGCGCAGGTATCGTATCTTCTCCGTGTGAGACGTGGCGGGGATTGAATAATCCTCCGCATTCTTAACTGCATGAAATGTAGTTGTTGCTTTGCATTCTTGCTTAAAACTGTTGCATCTATTTGCGAATACTTGCTTCATTACAGCTTGCTGCATTTGCATGATCATTGGGTTACCTTCGGCTTCTTGCATATCATTCGCATTTTGCCCCATGCCTGCGGGCGCATCTCTGTTTATCCTGTCTGTTTGTCTAAGTCTTCGGCCTTGTCAAAAATGGGTCGTCTCTGGGCTTTGACATTCACTCCCGTCACTTATGACTTCCGAGTTCTGTCAAAGAGGGGCAACTGTAGACACCCCATATTTGACCGACCTTAAGACTCAGACGTCACCGATTGAGCGCTTGGTGATGTTGCATAATGTGCTTGTTCAGAAGTTTCAGAGTTGTGGCCGCGAGCCCTGCCTCCGGACTTCCGAACCCTCTTCTGTGCCTTGTCTCGGTTTGCGAACCAGATTCAGTTTTCTCTGTTTCTTTTCCTAAGGGGAGGGAGAGGTCCAGTAGACCATCTCTCAATGTCCGTAAGCTACATTTGGTGGCCGTAGGCCATTTTTCCCATTTCGGAGTCCGGTTTCCGATTTTCGGAGCCGTCAGGCCGTGTGCCTCGGTTCGGGACCGCTTAACCATCTCCTATTGCTCTAATTTTTGGCATACTTCCTATTTGCTCCATTTTAAGGGACACTGGGGGCTGAGAAGCCCACTTCGTGGCCGAATGCCACTTTCGGTGCTTAACAGCCCATTTTCGGGACCCCGAACTGCGCGTTTTGGTCCCCGAGCATTCGTTTTGCAACGGTTTTCGTTCATTTTTGGCAGGTACCTCTGTTTTATCACCGGGGAGGTCACTGAAGGGTGGGAGGCCAGCAATTGTTGCAGCAACCAGTTATACATCCTCCGACGCCCTCCGGCGCCCGTTTTTCGCACTTCCGGGCTAATGTTGAACACCTTGGGCCCATTTTCTTGAACTTTGAACCACATATTTGTGATGTACACACATGAGAGGACCCTAAAAGTTCATGGCCGGCCATTAATTCAACTTGACCCTTTTGACCCCCTCCTTCCGGGCTAATGTTGAACCCCTTGGACCCTTTTTCTTGAACTTTGAACCACATATTTGTGATGTACACACATGAGAGGACCCTAAAAGTTCATGGCCGGCTATTAATTCAACTTGACCCTTTTGACCCCCTCCTTCCGGGCTAATGTTGAACCCCTTGGACCCACTTTCTTGGACTTTTAACCACAGGGTTTTGTTGTACACAGATAGGAGGACCCCACCAGTTGGTGGCCGGCCAGAAAATCTGATTGACCTTTTTGACCCCTAGCCGGCCGGCTAGGGGGTGTGGCCGGCCGAGCTCCTTGCACTGTTCCCTTTACAGCTGTGGGGCTTTATCCCCCAGAAAAGATCTTTATCCGGGGGATATTTTGTGGGGGAAAGTTACTCTCCTTTTCCCCCACCTTTACACCCCCTTTTTGGCCTATATAGCAAGCAAGATATATCCTTTGTTGGGGTTAGAAAATTTCATCTTCAAGCTTCCATACACAACTCCATTTCTATACCTCTCATTTCCTTGAAAAACCTTAAGTCCTTAAGCACCATTTCTTCTATACCACCAAGCTCTACCACCACCACCTCATTTCCAGCAACAAGGAAGGTTTCTCAAAGGCCAAAGAAGCTGCAAATTGATCCAAGAAGCAACAAAAGTCTTAGTCTTCAAGGGTGAGTAACCTTTCTCTTCTTTGAACCCTTTTCTTGATCCATTTGTAAGCCTCACTTGCTTTTTGTTTCAAGCTCCGGCCCTAACTGAAAAGGGCCCTCTTTTGAGCTCATCTTCACTTTTCATTCAGGCCTCAACCCTGTTTGAGCCCTCCATGATACACTTGCTTCATTGATCCTCTTATATGTCATAATCTTGCATGCTATTTTCGACCCATGATTAATCTGTTTTTGAGCATGTTGTAAACTGATATTAGGCTTATTTTGAGCCCCTCTTCAACATTGAAGAAGGGCTCAACACCATTTGGGACTTCCATGTTATACCTACCTTTATACTCCTCTTTTCTTCCCCATTCTTGCATGCAATGGCAGCCTATCATACTTTTGTTTTTGGCCATTTTACAGTCCTGAAAAAGTGCTTATTTTGGTCCATTCTTCATGTTTCATTTAGGTCCTTTCATGGTTTGGGGCCTCCATAGGTCACTTCATGTTATGTCCCTCTTTTATTCCCCATTCTTGCATGTTTAGTTAGCCTATCATGCTTTTGTTTTTGGCCATTTTACAGTTCTGGAAAAGTGCTTATTTTGGTCCATTCTACATGTTTTATTAAGGGTCTTTGGCTGTTTGGTGATTATTTTGTATACCTCATGTTATAGCCACTTTTGAGCCTCATTTTGCATCACATTTCTATCATGTTTGTATACTGATTTTGAGGCTGCCATATACTGTAAATATTCATATTTTTGGTCCCTCTTCAATGTTGTAGAAGGAATTTTTTCATTTTGGGTTTTGCTTATATCACTTGCTTCATTACCCCTCTTTTGGCCCCTATTCTTGCATGCTATTTTTGCCATACCTATGCTTGCTGTTTGGCCATGTTTATAACTGTGAAAGTGCATCTTTTGGGACTGTCTAGCTTCTGTCTTTGCATTGCATGTCCATATTGTGCATGTTTGGCATAGCTATAGGCCATTTCGGGTGCCTAAATTCGCATTTCGGGACAATTCCATGCATTTGGTATCATTTCGCCTCATTTCGGGACTGTTTTCCCCCATATTTTAGTGCTGAAATTCCATTAGCATGCTTACCATGAGGCTATATGCTTATCTGATATAACTGCCTGAATGCCTGTGGGTGAAGGTTGGGTTACTTAAATTGGAATAAATCATCAAATGTTTTAAAGCCTACCTGCGGGTAGCAAACCACTTTCAAAAACAGACATGAAATGTTTCGTTCCAATTCAGGCGACTCGGTCTATATTTGTATGCTGTGCGCATCACATAGCAACCTAGGCTAATAAACCGGAATAAGAACTCACAATGTTTTCAAAACTAGATATCATGGTTAGTAGAGGCCGGTCTATGACCGGGCGAGCGGGGGTGCTCACAAAGTGACCTTCCCCAATCGTACCCAAGTTCTCGAGCCGAGGCAACTTTGGTGATGACGGACACGTGGCCTCTTGGTACCGAGTCAGGGTTTCCTAAATTTCCCAAAATAAAATATTTAGGTGGCGACTCTGTATCTGGCAAAGCAGTCCATATTTGGCACTACTTTTTCAAAAAATCAGTTTCTCAAAACGATTTTCCAGATTTGGACTCTTTGGTTCGGATTAGGAACCGTGACATTTAAGAGTCCGAGCTGTAGTGACCCCAAATGAACAGAACGGGACTAGCCCTCCCGGGGCGTTCGGGGACGTCTACACTCTGGCGGAGAGGTGGTGGGACACCACCGATTCATTTCACTTCTCCACAGCAGGGGACATGACGATGACCCCTTACGACTTCTCGATGCTCACAGGCATCGGGGTAGGGGGTGATCCGATCCCCTTTGATATTGATATGGACGAGTGGACCACCGCTCAGGTCCATCTGCTGGGGGAGGCCCCACCTCTCGCTCACCCAGGTTTTGTGCGGTACTCCTGGTTCGAGGTACAGTTTAGGGTCCGGCCCACTCTCGGTGATGCAGATCCGATGACTCCAGAGGCCAAGGAGAGGTACGCCCGCGGCTTCCTCATGTTCTTATTCGGGACGACCATCTTCGCCGACCGGGCGAACACCGTGCCTCTTTGTCTTCTCAGCGCACTGGTGGACGTCTGGGACATTTTGCACTACGACTGGGGTGGCGCTGCTCTGGCCACCCTCTACGGGTACATGAGCTCAGCTTCCCGCGGCAGCGGCCAGTTGCTCGGAGGCTATTGGCGGGCTTGGGAGGTACATTTCTTCTCCGCTTTTCATTTCTGTCCGATATTTTCTGTACTTTGTACACTGCACCCACTGTAGTCTGCTCTATACTTGCTGTATACTGTACACACGGCACACACATACATTCTGCTTCACATTGACTGTACACTGCTCACACTGTACACTGCACACAATACACTGCACAACACACGGCTCTGCCATTTCGGCTTTATTCTGTATATTCTGCTTTTTCTGATAAATGCACTAGTATTTACCTTGCAGCTGTGGGTTTACGCCTACTTTCCTAGGCTTGCCCCCGTACCAGTCACAGAGACCCCTCTGGTTGTCCCCTTTTCACGCCGCTTTGACGGGAAATGCACTCGGCGGCCGCGAGAGACTTTCGGCTTTTTTCGCCGATACTTCGACACCATTACCCCGGCCGAGGTATGTTTTACTTGCAGTTCATTTAAGCTTCACTTTCCCACTGCATATTTCAATAATAGTAGATAATAAACTGTCTGTCACTTTCAGATCACTTGGCGGCCGTGGGCTCCGTTGCCGGCGGCGACGCGGGATCGGTTTGCTGGTGCTGAGGAGACCTCGCGTTTCCAGATCCTACTGGAGGGCCCGGTCTGTCAGGCTTGGTACCTGGGTGAGCGTTTCCTATGCCAGACCCTGGGGTTACCTGAGCAGATAGTCCCGGTTCACCCTCCTGCGGACATGAGGGAGACCGAGAGGCTCACGACCGAGCAGATGGACGATTTCACTATTGGCTGGGAGGAGGCCCGCTTCAGAGGCACCGGCGACTACCGAGAGTACGTGCAGACGTACCTGATGCGACCTCTGAGCAGCGGCCGTCGAGCGAAGGGGGCCAGGCCTGCGGCGCCAGCGGCTGGGGCAGGAGTAGGAGCTGGAGCGGGAGCTTCGAGGAGGGCCCGAGTCCGTGGCAGGGGCGGAGCTCAGGGAGGACGGGGGGCTGGTTGGCCCGCCCTGCCTGCTGTACTGACTTTCCGGGGGCAGGGTGGGGCGACCTATCAGATCCCCTTCGCCCCTCCGCCAGCTGATCACGAGTTCGTCGGTGTCCCCGACTTGCCTCCGGTATGTATTACTGCACTTTTGTATAGTCATTTCATTTCAGTTTATTTGATATTCCACAAAATATTGATGCATCTAATACTTTTGCAGGCTTCTTCTGCGTACACCCGACAGTCATTGGAGATGAATGCCTCCATGATGGGGATGCTCCAGCGGACCTTTGAACTCCTGGCCCTCTACAGCATTCTGGTATGTTCTCCTGACACTGGCCTCAAACCATTCATATACTGCTTCACATAATCTGATGCATGGCACAACACCTGATACACTAATCTCACAGCATCTGACACACTGCATACACTGCATTCTACACTGTTAAACTACCCACGGCATCCACACACTGTACTCATACGCTGCATTCTGCACTGTTAAACTGTTCATGGCATTCACACATTGTACACATACACTGTATTCTGCACTGTTAAACTGCCCACGGCATCCACACACTGTACTCATACACTGCATTCTGCACCGTTAAACTGTCCACAGTATACTGATGCATTTCCCTTTTGTGTATCTTTTCAGCCTCCTTTCCAGATTCCTATGGCAGGAGGTGCTCCAGCTGGACCTTCCGTCCCTGCCCGAGGGAGAGATGAGGAGGGCCGAGTATTCCCCCGCTCTAAAGCAGGGCGCATTCATGTCGGGAGTAGCTCGCGAGCTCCAGTCCCGGATGATGATGATGACGAGGAGTCAGAGGCGGAGGCAGAGGCGGAGTCCGAGTCATCGGAGGAGGAGACCGGAGGCGGTTCTAGCTCGGGCTCTGACGACGATGCTGATGATGCTCCTGGACCCTCGTCCAGGAAGAGGACCAGGATAGACTGATGGCCCCTGGAGTCGCTGGACATAGATTTTTGTTGTTCTTCTTCTTTCTTGTACTTTTTCTTTTTGATAGTCAGGATGCTTTGTACTGTCGCAGGCAGATTTTGTTTTCCTCAAAACCTTGTACTTGAAAAAGAATATGAAATGAACAGATTTTTGCTTAAAAAGTGTTACATTTACATATCTCATGCATTGCATCGCATTCCATCATGTTACACCTCAATGTAAATGAAGTTGATTGGTTGTCTGAAAATTGAACACTTGCACTGTAATAATCAGATAACTAAACAGCCAACAGCAAAATAACCCAAGCAACCCACTGCCTGATTCTGGATACACAGCCCTTGCTCTACTGGGGATTAATCTGCATACAGCCCTCGGCACAGTATTCGGTTCATCCTGCACACAGCAAACTTGAGTGAACGGCCCAATCTGACAAGACGGAGCTCAAAGATGGAACCGGTTGGAGTTGAAACACGCTCAAATATAGAGAATGGCACCGCATTCTGGGTATAAACAATTCTGAAATTAAATGAGGGTTTTTCAAACCGGGGTATCGAGCCTACAACTGAACACAGCGGGGAGGACCCGAACAAAGAGGTACACGACCTAAACACAACGAGACACGCTCGGAAAAGACCTAAAACAAAGGTTGAGATAAACAACACAAAAGACGCGACATACAGACGCGTTGACGAGGACGTGGGACCTCAGATCACGAGGAGCCAGTTCAATCTGGGTATTGTTTCCCACCCTGTCTGATTTGTGATTCTCACATCACTCTGGCACTCAAACTCGGTTTTTCTCTCAAAACCCTTTTCCTCACTTTTCTCTCAACTTACACCTCTCTATTCTTCATTCTCTCATTTTTCATCCCTCCCCGGGGTGATTGATGGATAAATAGGAAGTTGCGGGTTCACGCCCAACACTGTTAGCTCACGACTATTTCTTCTGGTGGGTAGAGTGCCCTCTTGGCAAGTACGTCGATGACGGGGGAAAGACAGAACGCCTGGCTCAACTGTGCCCCTGGTTCATCATTTTAACCATTCTTTGTTTTTGCTTTCTACTAAAACAGTTTTGATCAAGATGAGAGTCGGACCAACGTACTTGTTCGATTTTTGATTTGAAAACCATGCAAGTCAGGCAGTAAGCACTGAAAATTTTCCTTTTTTTTTAGGTCCAAGACAATGGTCCAGTTTTGGAAAATGGAATAGTTTTCGAGAAAATAGTCAGCCTCAGTAAAAATCTTCAAAAACTATTTTTGCAAACGACTGATGCTCAACGAGCATGGAACTTACTCTTTGAGATGCGCAACCTCGGGTCGGAGGCGATGGAAAATTGCCCCTGGTTTGAAGGGGGGTGGGAGGCAACGGAAAGTTGCCCCTGGTTTGAACGGCGTCTCGCGACGGCTGGTGGCAACAGAAAGTTGCCCCTTGTTTGGATGGTGCCGCAGCAGTCCGCAAACAGTCTTCATTGGTGGTGGTCGAACTCTCGAACACTGGGATGATGAAGACGGTCACAACAAATATATGGACACAGTCGCCTTGGAAGCGTTGGCGACTTAGACTTTGGGATGAAGTCGAAACCATTGCATGGACTGAGACGCTATGACAGCGTTGGGGGCTGGACTTCATGATGAAGTTGCCTACGTATCCCAAACATGGGAATCAAGCCTCACGTAGTTCCGGTTAAGGTACACTCGGGTATTTTAACCTTCACTTTTTTAGGCTCTCACTTTTGCCAAGGCGCCCAATGCGGGTTTTCGACCTTGCGAGCTTCTTTTCATTTTCTTTTGTTCATTTCTTTTCCTTTTCTTTTTCGCATTTTTTTGTATTCTTTTCTTCTTCTTTTTTTTCTTTTTGTATTTTTTGTTTTTTTGTATTTTTCTCTTGCTCTGACTTTTACCTGGGTCGCCCTTCCGGGTTTTCGGCCCAGCGAGCCTCTCAAAGGGTAAAAGTGTAACAAGTCCATGCCAAATGGTTTTTGAAGTTGAAGCCTCTCTGTATCTAAGAGAACGACTGTTGCAATGATTTGTAGAAGAATCCATTCTGGTTGCTCCACGAGCTTCTTCTGGTGAGATCTACTCTTTTGGTTCGACTTTGGTGCCTCTTGTTCGAGGGTTGCTTTTGATCCGGCCATACAGACCTTCTCCGACAGTTGACCGCTGAACTTTCTGAACGGGTTCAAGGTTTGAAACGGACGGGTTGAATCTTGAGGCTGAGAGCGATCCTAGGCTGCGCAATCTCAAGAGCGATTCCACACAGGTCTTCACAGGGCCGCGTAAAACATTTGTTTTTGAAAGTTTTTAAGAAAGCGACAAATCGCTTGCGCCGAAGATAGTGGGGAACCGATCTGGATCAAGCCAGGGTCCTTCTTAGTACTCACGCCGACAAGCATGATTCCATTCATTAAAAGGCTTAGCACGCCTCTCTTTCTCTCAAAATGATCAAAATTTTGCAAAACCCGAGGAATTCCTTCCTCTTCGTTTTCATCACCGCAGTGTTCAAAAGGGTTCTTTTTTTTAAAAAAACTTAGGTTAATGCATTGAGTTTGGCGCACAGGAGAGCAGGCGAGATGTACTATCAGCCTAATCAAATTCTCTGGTACTTATGCTGAAAGCAAGCATGAAAGTGAGATAGGAACAGCTGTTTCATTCAGATTTGTTGGTGTAACTGGCCCCTCGGCAGAAACAGACTCAAAAACAAAACAGGTAATTACAAGACAAAACGGTGTTCGAGGCAACAACCCCAGAATCACCTGGTATTCTATACAAAGGGGACTGACTCGCTACAACAAGACAGACCCTTAAGCAAAAAGACTGACTCAAGACAAAGAGACAGACTCAAAACAAAAGACTGACTCGATACCCAAGCCAGGATTTACAAAGTTAGCGTTCACAGCCACCCAAAAAATGCGTGCCAGACGCCACATTCAAAATACACCGGACGCCTCCCGTAGGTGGTTCAACTTCTGACTACATACTTGCAGTATCCTCAAAGTCCAACAGCTCGGTGGTAACAGACTTCGCTGAGGTGGGTGGGAGGATAACCTCATTGTCAATCAAATCTTGCACCTCATGACGGAGGCGGAGGCAATTGTCGGTAGCATGGCCTGTCTGCTGGTGGTACGCGCAATACTGAGCAGCATCATGCGTAGCGGGGAGATTCTTCGGGAGAGGTCGAGGCTCCAAGGGTTTAAGGTGCCCTCTCTCGGCAAGGATCTGAAGTGCCTTGGACAAAGGCATGTAGAGAGCATGAAAGGTCCTGCGCCCCCGAGGCAGGTATTTTGGAGTCTGAGCGCTCTTACTAGCTGCACAGGCGAAAGGGTTAGCAGGCGCCACCTTGGCTTTCTGATCTTTCCCGGGTGTAGGAGCGGGAATAGGAGGAACTGTCTTGGCATGATGGGGCCTATCCCGATTTTCTGACTGACTTGAACTACCCTCAGGTGGAGTGGGGAAAGCATCCTCCACAGTTTTTGCCGTAACTGCGGATATCTGTTGCTTGTTCATCCCCCCGATTTTCAAAGCCTCGATTGCCCACAGCAGTTGTTCAATAGGATCGGCATCTGCCTTCATTTTGTCTTTTCCTCCGGCCTCAGCCTGATCGAGGGTTTGAGTTGATGTTGATACATCATTGCCATAGCTGGAGGCCATCTCCGGTTGGCTAAGTTCGATCACAATTCGCCCCAACAGCGGGGGCTCCTGGGGTACAAAACTCCCGGCATATGGCGCGGTTGGAGGTGAAGCTGACATTCCGTAGGCGAGATCCGCCACAGACCTCTGGAGGTCACCTATCATCCCTATTAGTTCAAAGGTGGTGGGCTCACGAGCCTGATACAACTGGGGGGCCCAGACTGGGTGCACAATAGGCGACCTGGGTGGATATGGCATATCCAAGTTGGTCTCACTTTGTAAAGCGATCCCTTGATCTAATGCAGTTGTCATAACCACGATCTCTTCTGTATTCTGTGCCGCCATAAGTCCTGCCTCAGCAAGGGGAGACACTGGCTATTCTGTATCCGCTCTTCGACTCTCTGAACTGAAAGGAAAAACAGACAGTATTTCAGCCCAAACAGATCAAACACGGGTGTAGCTGAACAACTGTACTCTACTGCTGATCACTGTTCCCAGAAATCACTGTTCCCGAAAACTGAACCCTGATACCCGCAGATAACTGATTCTCATAACTGACACTGATACTGGTGTCCTCAGATCTGATACTCAAACTTGCAAACTGATATATACTTTCCCTGTAGAAATACATTCTAAAAGCATATAGCAAGTAAAGAGAGTCAAAACACCCCTATGTTGGGGTAGGGTTTCCCTGTCCTATTTTGTCAGGAACTAGGGTTCCACTATGCACGCAGCAGTTTTCAAACAACCTAACATCGGGTAAGCAACCTGTCCTAACTTGGAATGGTCACTATGGATCCGAAAATGTACTAGGTCGAATGGTCAAAAGGGTGCCCTGGTAAAACCGGGGTTTGTGTTCCCATACTGTCAGAGCCCATAGCCGGTCAGCCTTATGGTCATGCCTTGACAAGACAAGCCTCCGGCAAACCGTTCAGGAATGGCAGATGGCAAACACTGTGTTCCTAGGCGCACCAATGCACATGCAATGCAAAGAAACACATAAGCGAAATCAAAATAGGATATCACGAGTTCGAGTCAAGCTCTCTAAAGTCCCCAGCAGAGTCGCCAGAAACTGTAGACGTGCCCGCGGAGGGGGCCCTCGCTACTACAGTTCGGACTAGATTTGTGTCACGGTTCTTAATCTGAACCAAAGAGTCCAAATCTGGCAAATCGTTTTGAGAAACGATTTTTTTGAAAAGAAGTGCCAAACATGGTCTACTTTGCCAGATACAGAGTCGCCACCTAAATATTTTTTTTTAATGGGGAAATTTAGGAAGCCCTGACTCAGTGCCGAAGGCCACATGTCCGTCATCACTGGAGTTGTCTCGGCTCGGGAGCTTGGGTACGATCAGGGAAGGTCAGCTATGAGCACCCCCTTTCGCCTGGTCCGAAGACCGGCCTCTACTAACCATGATATCCGATTTTGAAGACGATATGTGTTCTTATTCCATTTATTAGCCTAGAATTACTATTTTGTGCGCGCAGCAAACAAGTATAGACTAGATTGTCTGATTTGGAAATAAGCATTGCATATCCGTTTGTTTTGAAAAGCGCTTTAGAATTTGCTACTCGCAAGTAGGCTAAAATACGGATTTCAACGAGTTTTTCCAACTCAAACAATCCAACCTCCACCCACGGGCATTCAAACAATAATATCACGTAAGCATTTAGCCACATGGTAAGCATACTGTCATGGTAGCATTCACACGCATGCGATATGCTAAAGCATTAAAATACTTACATAGTACTCCGTGCCAAAACAAAGAACTCGTTTAGCAAACATGCATGATCCAAGTCCATGTCAATTGTCTAATGCAACACATACAAAATGTCACTAGAGTAGGCTCGGCTAGTCTATGAATGACATATGAAAATGCACAACTAACATGTATTCAGTTTGGAATTTGAAAAACAGATGCAGTTAGGGTGATGTACCGAGCCTAGTGCATGCAATACAAATGCATGAATGCACGCATGCATAGCATAAGGTATGCTAAGTTAAACGTGCCCTAATCTACCATCATAAGCAGGTAAATAAAAGGGAAGAAAAAAGTGGGGGTTGGAATACATTCACACACTCACCCACACTTATTACAAATTTGCCCTCGCACGGAGGGACCAAATAAATATTACAAATTAATTAACTACGCAAGCTAATTAAATATTACAAATTGCCTAATTAATTAATTAACAAATTAACTAATCTAGGAAAAGCAGTAAACTGCCTCGGGAGGAGAGCCAGATGCAATGCGCGCTCGGTCCTGCTCGGAAATGCACCACCATGCATAGGCTGCCTCTGTTTTCCTTCCTCTGCTCCCCTGGAGGCTACCAAAACCTCAGGACTGCTTCCTTGGACAATGGGGATCACCACCGGCTGAATGGAATTGCCACCGGCAGTGTGGTGTTGTCACCGGCACAAACAAAAGCTATCGGCTGGTGATTTACTGCCGGTCGGCAAAGAAAGTCTGCAGAACCTGCAACTCACAGCAACAGAGGGCAAGACAAAGCATGGCAACACAATTCAAGGCATATATGCACCAACCATGTCCCTTATCATGGTAATGACTCAAAGGGGCATGTGCCTCGATTCTCGGACCACCAATCACGCATTTCCATGCATGATGGCCCAAGGAATCAAGTATGCAACTTTCATGTCAAATGAAATGCAAACCAATCAAACAAATCAAGGCCCAATTCCTATCACCAAGTCAAGGAACAAGGCATGCATGCAAGATGCAATGCAACCTAGGCATGCAAGCTAAGGATGCAACATGACATGGCAAGGCACTTATGCAAGCATACAAGCAAACATGAGGCAATGCTAATGGATGAAAAAAAGGATGGACTTATACAAGATTTAGGCAACTCTAAATAGGCCCAAAACAGCGGCCAAAGTGCTATAAAATGAGGGCTAAATGGCATGCAAACACACATGCACACAAGGACCAACACTTAGGCACAAATTGGACAACTCTCAAGCACACTTGAAAGAGGCATATCATGGACAATTAACATGCAACATAAGCTCTGAAAATGCATGAGGATGGTGTCAAACCAAGCAACAAGATAGGCTAACATTAACATGCAAAATGGTCCAAGTACTTGAAGCTGGTCAAGGGGACTTGAACCATGGTTAAGCCAACCAAGCCTCACAAGGCTAAGAGGGCTTAAAATAGGTTCAAGACAGACCTAGACCATGCAAAAGGGACTCCCTAGATGGCATCTAACGGGCTCAATTTCAAAGCATGCACTATGGCCAAAACATGGAACATGCCACACATGCTTTCAAAGCATTAAAGAAGCATTCAAGGCAAACACATAGGCACGAAAATGGGACTGAAATAACACATAGGGTGGCCCCAAATCACCAAATCAATGCAAAGATGTCATGCTATACATGCACATACTTAAGGCCAACAAGCCGGAATACAAAGAGGCTATACTAAGCATGCCAAATCCGACCCAAACAACCATGGACAGACCTAAGACATGGCAAAATATGCACAAAATCTTCACGAGACTAAGCCTAAAACATGCTCCAACAAGGTCTAACAACCTAAGGCACATTAAGGCATAAACAAGGCATTACATGGTAGGTATGCTAAGCATGCATGGTGTACCAAAACCATGTAAAAACAGAGGCATAATATGACATATTAAGCACAAAAAACAACTAAGGCATGGTCAACATGAAGCCTATCTAGGTGCTCCCTCAAGAGGCCAAAAATGGTCCTTTTCAAGGACAACATGGAGAGGGGGTGGCCCTCTCCTTTTAGAGACTTTAAGGCACTATCTCCACCACTGAAATCCCTCAAGATTTCAGTGGTGAAGAGGCCCAAACACCAAAGTCTCGAAACTAGCACAAAATAGCACAAAATGAGGCCTTTCAAGTCCTAAGAGGGGTCAAACACCCTCAAACCACAAAACACCCTTAATAAACAATCAAGAGGGCTAAAAAACAGAACTTTTTTGTATTATGCAATAAGCACGAAAATAGCTCTAAGATAGGTAGAAAATCAATGCAAAAATGGGGAATATAAAGTCAAAATTGTTACCCTTGAAGACTTCTTCAACAATGGTGCTCCAATGGCCCTATTTGGCTTGAATCCAACACCAAAACACTAAAACCAGTCTTTTAGAACCTCAGTAGCTATATGAAGGTGAAACACTATGTGTTTGTGTGCAATAGTAAGACACAAACACACTTTAACACACACAAGGGGGAAAAAGAGAGAGATAATGTGTATCAAACCCTAACCCTAGAACTCAAACCCTAACAATGGCTGTCTAAGCTCTCTAAAATATCTCAAGTGTCTAACCCTTGCAACAAGAGAGAGCCCCTCTCTTTATAGAACTTCTTGTCTTGTAAAGCTTACAAGACAAGCTTCATAAGAGGGAGATCCCTCCATACACGTGTATGGAGGGGAGCCAAAAGCAAGACAGCTGTCTTAAAATATCTGTAAAAGTAGATGCACAGTAGTCGGCCGGCCAAAAAGGCCATCTTGGCAAAAAAGAGTGCCGACCAGCACTAAATAGTGCTGACCGGCAATAAATAGTGCCGGCCGGCAATATACATTGCCGGTGGCAGCAAAAACCAGCTGGTGGCCTCTAGCCACTGCCGGTGATGTGTGGGGATGCCTCACAAAGCATTCCCTGCCCCTCCAAGGCAAAACACAAGTGTTTGGTGCAAAACCAGACACTAAACGGTCGAGTTCGGAGATCCTGAGGCAAGGCGCGCGAGCCGAGACCTCCGGGAACTCCAAACGAACACAAACATGGATCATCACCGAGTGTTCAAACGGTGACGTCCAAGTCTTGAGGACGTTCAAAAATGGGGTGTCTACATCCATCTTGGTGTAAGTCCATCCTTTACATGTTGTTGCATGCTCACCTTGCGTGTTGTTGCATGCTCGGCCTATCGCATGTTGTTGCATGCTTGAATCACTTTGCATTTGGCATGCATTTTCTTTGTTAAGTTGCTTTACATGTTCCATGCTAAGTCCCCTTCACATGTTGTTCCATGTTTGTCATTAGCATTGTTGTTACATGCCTCGCATGCTTGTTTGCTTAGGTTGTGTGCCTAGTACACATTGCTTGTTTGCATGTTCATGTTGCATACTTAGCTTGCATGCTTAGGATGCATAACATTGTGCATATCATGTATGCCTTGCCTCTTGATGAAGCATGGTAGAGGTTGGGTCCTTTATGTGTTTTGTGTGCATTCCATTTGATATTGAAATTGCACACTTTGGCCTCTTGGACCATCATACATTGAAATACGTGATTGGTGGCCCGAGGGTCGAGGACCAAACTCCCTTGAGTCCATGGCATGATAGGGAGGTTGGTTGTGCAAACATTTGATGTGAAATGCATTGCCATGTCTTGTCTGTCCTCTGCTGCTGTCAAAACAGGGTTCTGTAGGAAGATATGGTCGACCGACCATTTTCAGTGCCGATCGACCAATAATGGATGGCCGAGAGCATCATAGATGGTCGATGACCACTTTACCATGGCCGGTGACCATTCCTCTTCGTCGGTGACCTTCCACAGTGATCAGGGAGTGATGCTGAAGCATCCTTGGGACTTGTGTAGTCTTCAGAGATACAGAGCAGTGTAAACAGAGGCAGCTTGTGCATGGTGGTGGATTTCCGAGCGGAGCCGAGCACGCATGCATTGGACCATCTTCCCGAGACTGTTTTACCGCTTTATTAGCTTAGTTAATTTGCTTAACTAGTTAAGTGGTCTGTAACTATTTAATTAGCTTGTTAGTTAGTTAAATTTGTATTATTCTTTTGGTCCCTTCGAGAGAGGGCGAATTGTGTAATAAGCGTGCGTGTGTGTGATGCATGTCTTCCAACCCCCACTTCTTTCTCCCCTTTACTTACCTGCTTTTGATAGTTAGTATTAGGACATGTTTTGATTAGCATACTTATGATAGCATGTTTGCATCCATTCATTTGTATTGCATGCACCGGGCTCGGCGCATCATACTAATTGCATAGTATTTCAAATCTAACTTGAATACATGTTATCTGTTGCATTTTACATGCCATCCATAGATTAGCCGAGCCTATTCTAGTTGCATTTTGCATGCGTTGCATTAGCCATCTTAACATGAACTAGGATCATGCATGATTACTAACTAGTTTCTTGTTTTGACTCGGAGTACACTGCAAGTGTTTATGCTTTAGCATCTCGCATGAGTGTGAATGTTAACATGACAGCATGCTTTTCATGAGGCTAATTGCTTAGGTGATATAACTGCCTGAATGCCTGTGGGTGAAGGTTGGATTGCTTGAATTGGGATTATTCATTGAAATCTGTGTTTTAGCCTACTTACGAGTAGCAAATTCCAAATCATTTTCCAAACAAACAGATGTGCAATACTTTGTTCCAAATTAGGCGATCTAGTCTATACTTGTTTTGTTGCGCGCATCACATAGTAATTCTAGCTAATTAATCAGAATAAGAACACATGTGTTTTTCAAAAACGAGATATCATGTTTAGTAGTGGCCGATCTTTGATCGGGCGAGCGGGGGTGCTCATAGCTGACTTTCCCCAATCGTACCCAAGTTCTTGAGTCGAGGCAACTTTGGTGATGACGGACATGTGGCCTTAGGCAACGAGTCAGGGTTTCCTAAATTTTCCAAAAATAAAACATTTAGGTGGCGACTCTGTATCTGGCAAAGCAGTCCATGTTTAGCACTTCTTTCTAAAAATCTGTTTTTCAAAACGATTTGCCAAATTTAGACTCTTTGGTGATTTATAATTTCTCACATCGCACATTGTGAGATCAGATTAAGAACCGTGACTTTGAGTCCGAATTGTATTGAGCCAAATGAACAGAACGGGATTCCCTCCCGGGACGTTCGGGGACATCTACAAGGACTTAAAGTTCACTTTTGGACTTAATTGAATAATGAATGGTTGGTAATTAAAATAGAGTATTAAAATTAGGACTAAAAATAATGCAAGATAATAACTTGGTTAGGGTTCAATCGGACGTTAATTGAACCCTTGAGTCTTGAATCGTTTCATACTTGTTAGTGATGTAAACAGTTCATGAGTCAATGTCAACCACTTCCCTTGATCAATCCATGATAGGGAGGAGGTTTGAGAGTCTTTTTATGTTGCATTTATTGAACTTGTACACTTTGGTTCATAGGCCATTATGCAATGAAATTGCATCGATTGATGGCTTGTGAATCAAGTTTACTACTTATTTGAGCTGTTTGATGATAAGGAGGGGTAAGTTGTACAAACAACTCTTGAGAATACCTTGGTTGTGCTCTGTTTGCTCTCTGTTATAGTAGGAAGAACCAGGATTTTGTGGCCGACGGACCACTATTTCTGGACGGCAGGCTACCATTTTTGGCCTGTTGGCCACTTTTGTAAAATTGAGCAGTGGCCTTCTGAAACAGAACAGAGCTGGTTTTAAGGTGAAAAACAGTGCAAGTGTTCTAACTGTGCAACAGAGGCTTTCTGGCAGCAGAGCAGTAGCTTTTTCGAGTAGAAATCCGCACGCATACATGAGCACTCCTCGCTTCTCGACGCTAGTTAGTTTAATTACTTAGCTTAGTCATTTCTTTAAATTTTGTAAAGTGTTGTAATTAATTAGTTGTAGCTAGTTAATTTTTGTCTTGTAAATAATTAGTTAGTTTTGTTTTCTAATTATTTCTAGAATAGTTTGTTAATTCGGTTTGTAATAATTAGCTAATTCGTTTTGTAATAGCTAGTTAGTTTATTCGGACCCTCCTGTGTGAGGAGACAATTGTAATAATGTGTATGTCTTCCTACCCCACGTCTTTCTTTCTTTTATTTACTTGTTTATGATGGTTAGTTTAGAGTATCATGTTTAGTTTTGCATCTCTTATGCCTTGCATCCATTGTTTTGCATACATTGAGTTCGGCGCATCATTCTAACTTGCATTGTTAGTTGAATATTTCTTTGAATACGTACTTAGACCGCATACTATCAAATTGTTTCATATGCCATATTAGTAGCCGAGCCTATTAGTTGCATATTGCATGTGTTGCATTAGTCATGTTGCGTAAGTTAGGATCATGCATTTTTCTAACTCTTTTATCTTTTTTGGCTTGCCTTGGAGTACTAGGTGAACATTTTTGTGTTTTAGCATATTGCATTGCATGTTGATGTTGCCATGTTTAGCATGTTCACTATGAGGTTAGTATTTAAATGATAAACTGTTTGAATGCCTGTGAATGAAGGCTAATTGCTTGAATTGGAATAATTTGAGCAGTGTTCATATGCGATCACTTTTTCAAATTGTACATATTCGAAACAATTTTCAAAATAAACATGAAATCAAAATGTTCCAATTCTTGCAAATTAGTCTATACTAGTACGTGTGCGCATCACATAGTAATGTTAGCCTAATAAATCGAAACAAGAGCATATAATGTAAATAAAATTCACATCATGATTAGTAGAGGCTGATCTTTGATCGGGCGAGTGGGGTGTTCAATTCATGATATTCCCCTCTCGTACCCAAGTTCCCGAGCCGAGACAATCTTGGTGATGACTGTCACGACCCAAACCCGCCCCTATGGGTTTAGCACCGTAACCGGCCAGTAATCCAAGATTACCGAAGGCCTTCTTAACAGTAATACAGTAAAACAGAGTACAGGAGCTTGGCGGAAGCCAAAACAGTAAATAAACAATGTCCAATGAGCTGTGAGTCTGTATGCAAAAAGCTTTTTTGCACATATACATGAACAGTATAGAACAGTATGTACATATATACAATCGTTCAGTTCAGGGACCTAATCCCTATTAAACAGTACAGTACAGTAAACAAAACAGTTACAGAGACAGAAAGGGGAACTAAAACACCCCTAAGCCATAGCTTGACAGGCTCGGAACCTCGCAATGAGGCACAGTAGTTGACTTGACAAAACTGGAGCTTACCCCGACGCTTCTAACCACGGTCTGGTGCCTGTACACCTACATATATATATAAGCAGTGAGTTAAAGCCCAGTGAATAATGTAATGCGTAAAGAGGTTAAGAATGAATGTCCTTACAGTAATGGAAACAGTTCATTAATTCTGTATATCAGTCATTCAGTCATATGTGGTACATCTATTAGCATAACAGTACAGTAAACAGTAGGTCTTAAAAGACCGAACAGTAAATGATGGCCATCAATCAGTGAACAGTAGTGGTTCCAACAAGGGAACCGACAGAGATCTCTGTAACAGTAACAGTAAACAGTAGTTGCTAAGGATGCCACAATACAATTCAGAATATAGGACATACATTCATTCAGTAACAGTATCAGTTCAGAAAGCAGTACAGTTCATTTGTTCAGAAGATAATCATTTTGAACATATCTTTACACAATTGTTACTCACAGAGTTCTGGGCTACAGAAAAGATAGAGCGCGTCCCCAGTCGCCAACCCTACACAGTTACAGATTGAACACACACTAAGCTACACAGTTGGGAAAGATAACAACTTAATCCCTAATTTGCCTCAGTGTGTTCTACATCTATATCCTCGTTAAGATGCCTTAAACTAGGCCTAATAATACCTAGGATGAAATGAGGATGCAAAGATGCACTCTAAAAGCATTTCCAGAATTTTCAGAAAATAGGGGTCACGCTCGAGCGTATGTTACTCCGCTCAAGCGGACATGCAGACAAAGGTTTCCGCTCAAGCGTAGAATTACCCGCTCGAGCGTTCTGCAAAACAGTCAAAAGTGCTGGATAGGTGAAAATCACGCTCGATTAGGTGCTCGACACCCGCTCAAGCATGAGACACAATGTCCCGCTCGAGCGTCAATTATTCCACTCGAGCGGACATCAAAACAGTGCAAAGTGCTGGGAGCACGAATTCTACGCTCGAGCGCTAGTCACCCCGCTTGAGCGTGAGTCCAAATTCTGGAAATTTCATATTTGAACCTCAAGCTCAAAACCAAGTTTTAAAACATAAATTTCGATCCTCTTGGGCCAATTTTCCAGAAAACATCCCAAAACTCATAGTTTAACATGATTCCAAAGCTCAATTGTAAAATCAAAGCCCAAGGGTGTTTCAAACAACTCAATTTCAAACCAATTTTCAAGAATATGAAGAACATGCAACATGCATGAACTTAAATCATTTCAAAGCTTTAAATACAAGCTCAAATGAGCTAACTCTTACAAAAACATGATGAAACCATGGACTATCACACTATTATGAATATGCATGCACCAATTGCCATGAAATCAACATCAAAATGCAAGGATAAACACATGCATGCATGATACAAGCTTTAATCCAACACTACAAGACCAATTCTTGACTTAGCTCATTAAACTATCATGATCCATGCTAGATAGAGCTCAAATATACAATTTAGAGGATGAAATTCATACCTAGGTTCCTCAATGATAAGTCTAGAGGTTCAATTTGCCAATTTACTCTTCAATTCTTCAAGTTCTCTAGCCAAACTCTCAAGAACAACTCAACTCTCTCTCACTCTCCATCTTGGTCAGTTGTAGGTAACAAAAAAAGCTGATGGGAGTGTTTTGATCAAGTGTACAAAGGCTCTAATATGTTTAGCCCGCATGACCCACTAATAATGGCATTATGGTGATTAAGTCAAACTATGCAATTATCAATATTTAGTCTAGTTTAATCATACCAAATCAATTTTCAATTAAATATACCATAAAATCATATAAATTCCAATGATCTCAAAACATCAATCAATTTCTGGTTTGGCCGCCGATAAGGCCTTCAATTTGCAGTTTAAACACAAAAACATGAACAGATCAATTAACAATCAACAGATAGAAAATGCATTTAAACAGATACAGTCAATCAATCAGTTTCGGATTTCAGTCAGTCAGTTCAGTATTTCAATCAATTCAATTATCAGTCATAATCAGTCTTAGTTTAGCAGTAATCAGTGGTTAATCGATAAACAGTGACGAGGGTTGTTACAATAACGGACATGTAGCCTTTGGCACAAGTCATGGGTTTCCTAAATTTTTCAAAAATATTTAGGTGGCGACTCTATATCTGGCAAAGCAGTCCATTCTTTGGCATTTTGATTCAAAATCAGTTTTCTAAAGATTTGCTAGATTTGGACTCTTGTGTTTTTTATTTCACATTGCACTTGTGGAATCAGATTCAGAACCACGGAAGTCCGAACGGTAGGACTTATCATCTGCCGAAAGGAGCACGAAAAGTCGAGCTACACTATAGTATTTCTATTAGTAAGTTAAAATCATAGGAAGTGTGGTGGTTGATGATAGGAATGGTGAAAATTTATTATTTAAAATTTTACTGTTATTGAAACAATGAATTTCGAATAGATCCTTTCGTTATTTGCTAAGTGATATGGTGATGGTGACTGTGACAATGGTTGTCGTTCAAAAATGGCCGTTAGAGATTCAAAATAGAAAGTGTTCATTAAAAAAACAAGCATCGTTGATCAATGCTCAAAAAGTAATTATCGAAGGCAACCGTCAACCACTGGAGTAGCACCATCCGAGCCCAAAAGTATTTTTTCCAAAATTATCTTTGAGTTCCTGTGAATGTAGAAATTTTGGAAAGTTTATTTAAAGTGTATACTTGTGTTTTAAGATGGTTTGTGACCCATTTCAGCTTCTTTATCCATTTAGGTTTTCAATTTCTAATTCCATAATAAATCCTCAATAGAATCATATGCAAATCAGTCTCCAAAATTTTCGTAAATCCCAAATTAAATCAGAATAATGGGCAATTAAAATCCAAATCTCCTTAATTAATCAAATGCCAATCATTATACATGATGGGGTCGTCACAGGTTTTCTTGTGGATGAATCTGATATTCAGATTTACACAAGAATACAATCATGGAATTAAAGTGATTTTCATGAGGAAAGAGGTAAGCCTAGAAGATGCTAATAGACTAGGACTTTAAATTTCTTCTATCAAATCTTCTTAAACCTATATGGTGGCCAGTGAGGCTAAAAGCTTCTGTGAAGTTGTGATTTCTCTAGAAAGTAGTTATTAATTAACTTGATCTTGCAGAGGTAGTAATCCTTGGAATGCAAGTGAATGAAAGCCGATGAGACAGGCTTGTTATCAAAGGATACCGGCGAAGAAAAGGCCTGAATTACTTTGATACGTGATCACCAGTTATAGCGAGTGTGATCGCAACTGTATGAAGTCTAAAGATAAATCAAGATGGATGCTCAGATAACTTTCATATATGAAGATTTAGTTCAATTAATCTTTATGGAACAACCCGAAGGGTTTTTCGGTTCCAGGATGAAGAAAGAATGTAAGTTTAAGAATCATTTTATGATTTGAAATAAGCACCGAAACAATGGCATGAGAAATTTGACTACACTATGTTGTCAAGTAGGTATTGACAAATGTGTTTATGTCAAAGACATTGACAATAATATATGTCGTGTTGTGTCTGTATAGGTGACATGTTCATTGTTGGTAGTTATGAGAAGATATTCAATATTACCAAGTGGATGTTGTACTCTAAGTTTGATATGAAAGATATGGGCCTTGTAGGTGTGATTCTGAGTATTAAGATTATCAGAACACCTAATAGTATTGTACTTTCTCAGTCTCATTATGTTAATAAGATACTTGAGAAATTTAGTAAAGCAGATACAAGAGTGTCGAGGACACTGGTAGACTTGAGTCTACATTTGGCCGAGAATAATGGTGAAAGTGTATTTCAACTAGAATATTCTTGGGTCATTGGAAGTTTAAAGTATCTGATGAGTTATACAAGGATAGGTATAGCATACTCAGTTAGCAGGCTTAGTAGATACACGAGTAATCCTAATGCTACTCATTAGAAGGGCATTATGCAGGTGTTGGATTGTTTACACTACACTCGGGATTATGGGTTGCATAACACTTGATATCCAGTTGTAATAGAAGGGTACAATGGCGCCTACTTGATATATGATATAAAGATTACAAATTCATTAGCAGATATGTTTTCTCTAACTGGAGTTGTACTCGTGTCTTGGAGATCTTCCAAGCAGATGTGTATCATAAGATCAATGATGGAATCGGAATTTAGTATTAAAATAGCTGAATGGCTTTGCTGTTTTCTTGAGAATATTCCATGTTGATCAAATCTTGTGCTAGCAATTTTCTATACTTTATGACAACTAATCAAGTATTGGTAGGGCATAGATGGAAAGTCTAGACATTTTTCGTCGAAGACATAGTTCCATACGACAACTCCTCTCATGTGTTGTCATTATAGAGTCGAAGGACAATATTATGGATTCGTTAACTTAAGGGTAAAATCGAGATTTAGTAAGAAGTCGTCATGATGAATGGGGTTAAGGCCCTTAGCAAATGTTACTGGAATGGAAAACCCAACCTAGTTGACTAGAGATTCGAAGTTCTAGGCTCAAAGGGACAACCCAATTGCGTGTAATAGGCGAGTCACTACAAAGGTAAATCCTCTTGCCCATTCCTTTATACAGTGATAACCTGTGGGGTAGAAGGTTAAGCTAATGCTTTTAATGACCTAAGTGTTGTGAATAATCAATCGTGGTATAGTGAGATACCTTATGTAGGTCACTTATGTGAGTGCGAAGTGGGGCCATTTCTTTAAGAATTGACAAGGCTATATTCGTTAAAAACACTCACTGAATTAGGCTAGTGTTCCAAGGCCAAATCGGACACATCAGTGAGAACAGAACGATGGTTTGAGTAATTTTTGTGTGAGGTCTATTGTCTCGGGTTACACAAACAAAAGAATAGTTCAAGACATCATGTTTACTGGTTAGTCAGTAAATCCAATAGGCTTTCACTATAAAAGGTTCAAGGCCAACAGCTACCTTTTTTTGATGTAGGGTTATTCTGTGTGCTCTCTTTTCGAGTCTTTGTTGTTAAGTGTTATCCGGTTTCTTTATTCGGTAAATTTTATTCATGTGGGAGATTGTTGAAAAATAATGGTTTTCAACAACTTTAATTCGAAATTAAAGTGGGACCTAACCGCCAATTGAGGTAGGTTTGAGTGGTTTTGTATTCTCTTAAGTGAGATTGTTGCAATACACAAATAATGAGCCTAAACCATTAAGTTATGAATGAGAATTGTCTCATAAAGTGAGCATCAATAGAAGTTGGGCTTGGGCCTAGGCTTGGACTTGGAGTTCATCTTAGTCTTAGTTTGGACTAGCCTAGGCTTATGTTTGTGCATGTCTTGGACTTAGTCTTGGGCATGGGCCAGATTGTGCTATGCTGGGCTGGGCTTGTCTTGTGCATATGTTTTAGACTAGGTTTGGATTGGGTTGTAAACCAACACCCGTATCCATTTTGCGACCTATCTAGTTAGATTATTTAAATAAAATTATATATTTATATTTATATATATAATGCAAGGGATGTTTTCAACCTTTGTAACTCTCATCTTTTAATGATGGAGTTGATGATCATATTATGCACATGTGAGTTTTGTACCTTTGTAACTTTAGCCCTTATGGCTAGAGTTGATGGCCATTCATGCTAAGTTTTATGGTAGCCTTCATGGCTAAAACCCCTTCTTTACAAGTATAAAAAGAGCCTTTCACCTCTAACTTAGATGGATGAGATAAAAATATTTTTGGAGATGGAAAATTTGTGATTTTCTTTAAATAAAGTTAGAGAAGACTTTTTATACCAAAGAAATTTTTCTATCTTTTTTGTGCTAGCCCCTTCTTTGGTTCTTGTTAGAGAGAAAGTGTTGTCATTGTCAAGTTCGCTAAAGCTATTCAGAAGGTGCTTCTACATTAGCTGGTTTCAACCGTTGTATTCTGGGAGACAGACACCAGTGTACGTCTAACACACATCGGGAGGCGGTGAATCTATTTTAAGGAAACTATGGTATCACACAAGTTTTGGTCTACATCTCTTATTTTTTGTTCTTCAAACTTTTAGATTTGAACTATTTCTTGCATATTATGTTATATGTTTATGGGAATCCATCTTGTAATATGTTTCATGATGTAATCTAGTTTATTTAAGTATTTTTAGTTGTGTAGTTTATCCTGTATTTCATTCATTAATAAAAAAATATATATTTTTTGTCATTTCTATTTATTTTATTTTATATATTTTTCTTATATTATTATGGAAAAATACCAACAATAATAGCAGTACCAAATATAATTAATTTATTCCAAGTAGCATATGAATATTTTTAATTCCATGAGAAACATATATAATTTGTATTAAGATTCTTGTACAAAATGTATTATTAAATTAAATTCATATTTGTGACGCCCTCAAAATATTATATAAATCAACCATTCACAAAATCAAAAGACATAAAGAAATCTTATATTTTCGTTCATCAGAGTCTTCTTTACAAAATGTATTCCATGCATTACATCTTCATAAATGTTTATATTGAAACGATGGCATGTGGCTCTAACTAATAATCAACAAAGTAAAATGCCCTACGGGCTTACATCATTCCAAGTTATCACTTGGTTACAACAAAAGAAGAGTCCTAACTCTTTTACATATAAAGCCCTCAGCTCGAATTTACACTTAACACAAAACAAAATAGCAAAATGGAGCCTTCAGCCCCTAGACCTCCCAAGCTATACCCTTGTAGGCGGCATGTTACCGGTACCTAAAAAAGGTGTCCCAAGTAGGGTGAGCCAAAACCCAGTAGAGATACGCTAAACAATATATGAGAATTAACTAAAATATGAGCATTAGATAAATGTGCAACATTCTTAACCAACACATATTCTTTTCAGGGTCCTTCAATATAAATAGCCAACATCTAAACTCAGTTCCATTCTTCCATTTCGGATAAATCAAACAACCAAATTCATTATTATCAAAGCAACCAATACGAGACTACAATTCAATGGTTCACAATTTAATACATTCGTCAATCCAACACTTCTATTTCTTGCCATTTTACGGAACTACATCTGAGGAAACCAGCACCCATAAATAAATAAGATTTCGGGACTTTCACCCTGAACACTCCGGCCAACTTAATTCTCAATAGAGTCCATCCCCTATCTCCTCCCAAACAATGATACATATACAATGTATTTAAACACGTTATCATATACAATGACTCATCAATTCACATATTCAATGGTTTACTCAAACCGTCATATTCAACGACATAATTCAATCGATTAGTTTCAATTTTTCCTAATCCTCATGTATTTTCTACAACAATCACAGCTATCCTCCACCGATAGCCCAAAACAGATATTTCTAAACAGATAAATAAATCTATCAACAGATAATTTATCAAATTTTCCATAGGTGAGTGATTTATCAATCCAACTACACCATTTAATCACATATTCCCCCAATTTCATAATTCCCAAACCAATTTCATATTTCCACATTGATTTCATTATTTATATAAAATAGTTTATTTAATTCAAATTAGGGCATTTTTCCCTTTTTTCCCAAATATTGCACCCAAGGCTAACTTTCACCCTTTATACACAAACAACCCCATTTTCAAGACCTCACATACACATATGGAGTCCAAAGTAGAAAACCCCTCTTTCACAAATTCAATCCCAAACCCTAACTTCACCGAAACTTCCCAACTCCACCATTTATGCAAAGATGACACACATCTAAGTTAAAACTCATAATAAAGAGTAGAACATCCCTACCTCAAATGGAGAAGCTCAAAGAGGAAGAAGGAGAAACTTGAAGATGCTCCAAACTTGAACTTTTTCGAATCAAAAGGAAGCCCATGCCAAACTCTAGCTTTTTAACAAAGGGAGTAGGGTAGAAAGACCCTAATCATGGAGTATTTGAAGAGAGAAAGGGTGTTTTAGAGAGAGAGACAGTCAGATTAGGGTTTTAAGTAAAGAAAAGGTCAAAAAGTAATATAAAATCACACTGCTACGAATTGATATATGCGAGGCTCGCTCGAGTGAAGGAGTTGTTGCTCGAGCGACCAGACACAACAAGTGGCCTCGCTTGAGCGCAAGAAGCGTTGCTCGAGCGCACAATGCAAAGCTTCAAGTCTGCCACCAACGCAGACGCACGCTTGAGCACAAGAGTTTTCGCTCGAGCGAAGAAACAAAGAACACATGCCTTACTCGAGAGCAAATGTTCTCGCTCGAGCGAAAACTGCGTCTAAGAAAGAAACCTGAGGGCTCTCAATCCTCGCTCGAGTGCAAGAACCCTCGCTCGAGCGAAGAAGCCAAAACCTAGGTAGCAACCATTTGCACCAAAAGGCAACTAACTTGTTCCAAACACGCCCAACAAGACCCAAAACTCAAATTCAAAGAATTAAAGGGAGGAAACAAGACATAGACAACAACATACAACCACGGAACCCGAGTCCGGAACACAATAAAGGTCGGGGTAAAACCTAGATCTCCATAATATTATAGAACAATAAATAATAGAACTACTTTATGTTGGAGATTACAATTTGATAAACAAAAATATATAACAAATATATACTAAAATAAAATATTCAACTGAAATAAGAAATAGGGAGCAAACCGAAACTTACGTGATATCACAATCTCCTTAAAACAGATTCGCCGCCTCACCGTGGGTGCTAAAGATATGCTGGTGTCTGTCTCTCAAAATACGACGGTCAGAACCAGCTAAGTTAAAAACACCTTTTGTATAGTTTCGACGAATTGACAATGGCAGTACTCTCTCACACAAGAAGAATATAATATAAGAAGACTGAGTATATAACTTGAGAGCAAAAATTTATGTACTTAAACCAAAGAGGATGGTCTCTATTTATACACAAAGGGGAAAAAAAAAAGAGGAGCCACCCAGCTATGAAGGTAAGCAACAAATACAGAATTCATTTCTACAAAACTGATGGAGTAAAACCCATCATTCAGTGTAGAGGTCACACATTATATATACACATGTGTGTATCTGTATCAGCAACCATCAATCTGACCTAGCCCAAAAAGATTAGGTTGGTGGGCCACCAACCCAGCCTAGCCCAGCCTAAACCTAATCCATTCCAGCAAGCCTCAAGCCCCAAGCCTCAAGCCTCAAGCCTCAAGCTCAAGTCCAAGATCCAAGCCCCACAATCCACGGATTAGGACCCGGTCTAGATGGGTGGGTGACGCGCCTGTATGTAACATTTTTTGCTTAACCAACTTGGACTATATTCTTGGCGCAAACCCATCCTTGCAGCATCCATAACTTCATTCCTTTGGAAAATTTGGATGTCTCAAAAAGCTCATGCCCTTATAAAAAACTTGAGATTTAAATACCTATAAATACTTTCCTTTACAATTAATTTGGGATAGGTGGTTACATACCATTCTCAATACCTCATTCATGAGACCAACTTTATTAGATAATTTCTCATTCAGTTCTTAATGGTTTTTGGTCATTCTTCTTGTGATGTAAAGATCTTGCTATAAAGAATCTAGACCCACTTAATCTCACCTCAACCGGTAGTTGGGACCCACTTTAACTTCACACTAAAATCACCATAAAATCATATTTTCCAACAGGTCCACAATACTTTGGCACATTCAAGGTGTATATCCCTGTATTTGACTGTCTCTTTTGAGAACCACTAATAGCACTACCCGATATATAACTTGTGTGGGCATCGGTGACAAGGTCTGCAAATCAGCAAAATGGAAAGTTTTGAATAATACATTTTCAGTCCTTGTGGTTGGGAGAAATCGTCTCTTTGGAGCTAGATATTCAGGTTAATTAATAACTTAGTAAAACATTATTGTTGTGTTACTACATTCTATGTTTTTAATTGTATCATACTTATCATATCTTTCGGTTTATTTGGATCATAGAAAGTAGACACTACAACAAAAACACACTTTAGTGGCACTACACTAGTGGCATATTTTTAGAAAATGCCACAAAAATAATATTTTATGACACATTTTAGAAAAATGCCACAGAACCATAAACATATAAGGCTCTAGTGACATTTCAATAAAGAAATGTCTCCTCAATTTTATGGCATTTTATAAAAGAATGAAACAATAAATTGTTTTAGTGACATTTATCAACAGATACCACTAAACTAGGTAGGTGGAAGTTGTTTTTTATGGGATTAGGTATAAAGTGTTATAAACAAATATTTTATAGCATTTTGAGAAATGCCACTAAGCCAAACCTTCCAAGCTATCTAATGGCATTTTTGAAAAAATAAAAAATGCCAATATATTTTCAAAATTTTTAAAATGCACAAAATAAATAAAAATAAATTAATTAAACACAATATAACATTTTTTTTAACTGTATTTGCCACATGTACAAAACTGATCAATGGCTTTATATGACTTAACAGAAAAAATAAAATTTCAAATTGATCTCTTGTACAATGATAAAGTTTCTTGAATTTTAGTCCCTGTAGTTTCAATTAACTCGATTTTGTTTCTGAATTTACGGATTTATCTCAATTGCTTATAATTGTTGGGTAAATCACATCAATAATCTTTTCATTTTGTTCTTCCATATAGTTTTAATTGACTCACTTTTGATACTTAATTTTAGATTTTACGTTAATTTAGTCGAATTGATAACAACTTTAGGGTCTTTAATAGAAATTTTTCATTAGATTGGTTAAGGTTAGTTGATCAAAAAAAAAGATTGGTTAAGGTTAAGTCACTGAATTGATCAAGTATTTTGTTTTACTCATAAATCGATCACAGGTTGCATTTGGTATTAAAAAAAAAATGCTATCAATTGGATCAATTTGAGACAAAATAAAAAATTCAAGGTTAAAATCGATTTAATTGAAATTACAAAGACTAAACTGACATAATAGGCAAAATAGAGGGACTAATACTGTAATTAGCCTTAATTGTTAGCAATTTTTAATGACAAATATGCATATAAGTGACATATGTCATTTGTTTAGAGGTAAAATAATAAATTTACTCAACTTGTTGAGTTAACCTCAACAAATTCGGTGATAATTTTTCATCAAAAATACCAACGGTATTATTAATTAGACTAAATTGATACAAAATTAAAAATTATAGGTTACAATTGATTTAATAAAAAATATAAGGACCAAAATTAATATTTATTTTTTTATTTAAAATATTAACAAACTCATTCTCCACCAGGTTGCATTTATATTATACAACAAAGGAAAGAACGAAACTGAAGGAAACAAAGCAAATTTGATGAAGCAAAATCGGTAGAGCAGATCGAGATAGAGACAGAGGCAGAAGTCTAACAATTCTGAAATTAGCATAGCAAATTTGATTTTCGCAGGTCAAAGAGGTGGGAACCAAATCATGAAGCAAGGGTTTATCATTCTTTATCTTTCATGGCATCCTTATTTACCATCTACACCACAAATTTGCTGTGTTTTCATCTTCTGTGATTAGAGTTCATTAGGTATTCTTTCTCTCTTTCTCACTCTCATCAATGACACACAATACCTCTATCTTTGTCACTTATTTATGATATTCTTGTTTTAGGCATAAAACTTGATACAATCTGAAAATCTAAACTTTTAACTCATGAATTTATTAATTTTCATCTTTTAATATAAAAGGTTAGTTGTAATTTACTATTATTGCATTTATGTTGTGATTTTATATAATGTTTTACCGGTGTTTGTTTAAATGCTTTAGTGGGTTTTTGCATTTTTTTGCTATGATTTTTTTTTAGTACAAATTACTCAGTTAGATCACATAGACAAGCCAGTTACATCAACACTGCTCCATGGATAATACTAGACATTTTTCTGTCATTGTTTAATTATGGTTTTGATGTACTCGCTACATAGTCCATGTTTTTAATTTTTTTTTTTTTTTTTGGGTAACTATTGTACTTTGTATCTATCAATTTAATACTAATGTCTCAAAACTAGGGAACCAATGTGCATTGGCCCGTTCGCCACTATGACACTTTTAACAGTGTAATGGAGTTGAGAGGGGGCTTTCTAACTTGCATGGGTAGTGCAATTGTCAAGGGTAATTGCAAATTTGAACATTCTGGGCAATCCTTTAATGGCCCTACCTTTGAAGAGGTTCCTCAATAGGGGAAGGGAAAAAAAAAAAGAAGAGAAAGTTGTAAAAAAAGCAGGGAGCTGTGAGGACTTGCAAGGTTTGGGCACGTAATTGTTTGGTACTAATCTTTTATATCGTGCATTAAAATTTTGCTTATATAGATAGTTGGTAGGAGCGTTTATTACTCAACCACACCTACTTTTCACAACAAAAGTTGGCTAACCTTTTGGTGTGTATCAAATTAGGTAGTTACTAATAGAATAGCTTAGAGCATATTCAAGGGGTTAGGTTGTACATAATGGCTCAGTAACAAATTTGTTATACATCTATTTATGACGTTTGACTGATTTCTTCATCTCTAACTATTCCTTTTAATTAATGAAATAAAGAACATGCAGTTTAAAAATCTGGGTTTATTCAGCTGATGATTGAGAAGGGTGATAATTAGTTAAAGGGCATGGGGCATGATCAAGTCAATAAGTCAACATAGCTTTGTCTAGTTGCGAAAATATTAGGAATAATTTGAAGAATATTAGTGAATCAATTAGCAATGATACAAGAATGCATGCAATGCGAAGGAAAGACATAACTTTTACTATTAGATTTACTATAAAAATATCCAATAATTAACTCATTACATGTATACTTCAGTAATTTGTGAACATTAATTCCACTCTAATTTAAGCACTGAACTAAGATTGATCTTCCAGGGATTAATAATTTTACAGTATATTTAGAGTTATGATCTCTATGAGTTAATTAAAATTAGAGTGGCCCTTCGGATGAAAGCACACTTTATTGGGCAAGGGTATGAGGTGGAGAAGTTTGTCTTCAACATTCAACAAGTTAGAAGCTGCTTATAGTACCTCTGATGGGTCTGGGTGCACTGCTTATAGTGCTCTACTTGGACTGTGTGGGTGAAACAAAGGAGATGTCATGGTTTGAGATGGAGTTGTGTGCAAAGGAGATTTGTTTTGCTGATGTTTTGTTTAGCTAATTGCAGTTGTGAGTTGTTTTGCTACTGTGATGCAGTAAATTTGCTATTGATTTGTTGTGTTTGCTAGTTTGGTGTTTTGCTAATTTGCTGCTGTGAAGCAGAGGAGGAGTCATGGTCTTTGTTGCTTTTGGTTTTGCTGCTATGTACTAGTCCAAATGTCCAAAGGACATTGGGATCCTCTTGTGTTGGTAACATTGAGACACAGCACAAGAAGTGAGTAAAAGGTTGCTTCAGGTGTGTGTCAGGAAGAGCAATATTATGGGTCTTAAGTGATAGGTGTCTAGTGTGTTTGTTGTATAAGTGGTATATCTAGTTAAGTGTGTCGGGTCAAATGTGTATTTGTGTTTGTCAAATTTCCTAGTGTCTGATGCAATTGTAGACTATCTTCTCTTATAGAAGTGTTTTCCTTGTGTGTTTTCAAGAAATCTCATAACCTAAAGAACAAAAATAGGAGTTTTTAAGCAATAGGAAAATGGTAATCTCTAAATGGAATAAAATAGACTCCATTGTACTTCCAAAATAAGTCATTCATTTCAATTCTATATAAGAATGCTACCTAAAAAAAATGCCCATTTTTACTTGCATGATCAAACAGAGTTTTCACTAAAAAAAAACTTAAACCTTAGGGACAAGAGCAGTCTAGGAGGTGTGCATATTGTTATAACAAGGATAGCGTTTTGGGCTAAGAGCAATCTCGCAGGTGTGCATTACATCCATGGTAAGGGCATGATAGACACAATGGATGATGGCACAAAAGAAAAGGCACATCAATATGTGCTATTTAATTGTGAGACAGTCAACAAATTTATTGAGTAAGACACTCCACATCTGTAATCAATTATTATTATTGTTATTATTATTATTATTATTATTATTATTATTATTATTATTTTACATACTTTTCCACACACTCACAAATCTTTTTTATGGCACACAGAAAACACTGTAGACTTATTGCTATACAAAATCCACGTCTTCGTGAAATGGCCATTGATAAACGTGTAATTAGTGTTTTGAAGTTCCGTAAAATTTGACTTGATATTAACTTCAATTTCATTCCACACTTACAGAAGTTAGGTTGTCAATTGTCTGAAAATAAGTTAACGAATTGCATAATGCAGGGGATAGTCAAATAATTGAAGAGCTTAGATGATTGGCTCGTGGTCCAAATAGAATTTTCACAAAATATAAGCGATACTTGATAAATGGTTTTAGGTTCCATACTAAGGAGATCGAGCGAAAAAGAAAACCTCAAAATAATGGGGTTATTGTCACGGCAAAAATACAAAGCTTTGCAAGTGGTAGAGATGGAAATCCTGTCTCTGGAGATGTTACATTTTATGGTGTGTTAACAAAAATAATTGAGTTAGATTATTTGTTTGGGAAGAGGGTTGTGTTATTTAAAGGTGAATGGGTGTCACAATTAGGAAAAAGACAAGATAAAGATTGCACACTAGTCAACTTTGCATAATTAATGAAAGATGCTGAGCCTTTTGTGTTGGCTTCTCAAGCAGAACATGTAATGTATGTAGAAGACCTCAAACACAAAGATTGGCAAGTTGCTATCAAGATAAATCTGAGAGATTTTTATGATATGATGGACGATGTGGAGGCATACTTGCAGAGTGTTATATACAATACACAAAGTGGTGATAAGGACAATAATTTTCATTTGTTTAGGACAGACATGTCTGCTGCTATTGTAGATGCACCACTTTCTCATATGTTAAGAGACAACGATGTTCATGGCGATGGAGATGAGAAAGAATTAGATCTTATGTGACTGTTAAACTTGTTGAATATTGCTAGTTATTTATATTTGAAAGCAATTCTATAGTTTCCTTTCCCTCTCTTTCTTTATCATTGTTTTTGTTAATTTAATTGATTGTTTGAAGAATGAATAATGCATTTTTAATTTGACTAAGTCATTTTCATATGTGGCTACAAAATATTTATTCACTATATGTTACATTTAGTCACTATCAAGATAGCAACACAATAAAGGTAAATACACAATTTTTCTTTGTTAATTTTATTCAAGTATTTTGTTCATTTGCAAATAATTTATTTGGATCATTCTAAGTTTACAATTGGACTTGTCTATTTTGCTTGAATCATACTAGGATTCATCTGTAAAGCAAAAAGCCTATAGACCCATATCTTCAGTTTCACTCAGGCAATGTTGATGAGTTTAGTGAGTCAACTCCATCTGAGATTCAGCCAAACTCTAGTCAGCCCAATAATGATGCAGGTATGCAAGTTCAAACCTTATAAAAATGTCACATTATTTCTTCATATATACTTTATTAGTATTATTTATTTATTTGTTTATTTATTTATTTATTTAACTAGATGATGCTAGTAGACAAAAGAAAACTAGAGGTCCCACTCAAATGCGTAATATTTGGGGTACTCGAGATAATGAGCACCTAATAGTCAATTGGAACAAACTTGGCCAACCTGATGACAAATTGGCAACAAAGTTATCATCATTCATTAGAACTATTGTGCGTGGTGGGAAAAATGCACCACTCACTTACAAGAATTGGCATAAAATCCCAAAACATTACAAAGATCACATATGGGCACTTATACAGGTAAATGACATAATATTATGCAAAGATCACACGTTAAAAATAGTAAACATGAGTAATATGATTAAAACAACACTCTTTATAATTTTTTTGTATTTTTAATCTTGTATGTAGAAAGATTAATTTTCTATTATTTTATTCTTCTCTCTTTCTCTCTCTCTCTCGCTCTTTCTCTCTCTCTTTTCAGTCAAAGTTTGATCTTCCAAGTCATGCTAGGACTTGGGTTATGAAGTGCTCCAATAAAAAGTTAAAAGACTGGAAGACAAACATAAAGAAAAATTATTATAAAAACCACTTGAGTTTTGACCAACAAAAGCATTATAAAGATAGTAGAGTATATGCTGATCAGTGGGAACACCTTATTAAGTATTGGGTCATCGAAGAAGTAAAGGTATATTTGATCTGATCATTATATGTTCTTTTACTTGCTATAGTTTGGGCACCATTAATTTATGCATTTGTAATTTTAGGCACAAAGTGATAAAAACAAAGCAAGTCGTGCAGAGCGAAAATATAATCATACTACTGGAACAAAAAAAATTTCACGTGTTCGAAAGGAGCAGGTTAATTAATCTTTTCATGTTGTATATTTAATATAATAATATATACATGATGTGACAGAATGATATAATTTATATTTTGGAATATATTATTTTGTTGGAGAATAAGTTGGGACACTCTCCAACACGTGCTCACATGTTTAAAGTATGTTATACAAAGGAGACTGGAACCGCTGAGGCAATGAAAGCAATGATAGTATGTACCAAATAATTATCTGCCCATTTGAACTTGTAGATTAGTTAAAATTCCCACATTATAGTGTTGAGTGATTGAAATGTATATATTAAGTTATGTTTATTGCAACCTTATAGGATGAAATGAATGAGAGGACAACTTTAAATGCAAATTTATCAAATGATTTGGACAAGTGATGCGTAAAGAAAAACATGGATGAGTTCACATGTATGGATTAAGTGTCTCCCCATCTAATTTATGGAGAGATACATCTGGTCATAAAGCAAACCAAGACACAACAATGAATGCTATGGAAGCTGAAAATTCGGAGCTAAGGTCTAAAGTTTCCCATGTTCAGCATGCTACGAATAACCTGACAAACACATATAACCAGGTAATTTTTTTAATAGAATTTATAACTTATTAATGTTTTCCTACACATATGTATACATACATATATCTATGTGTATGTGTTTGTAAAATTAATTAGTTCAAATTTGGTTAGGTCACAACAGCTTCTAGTCCTCTTGACATGGCAGCTCGACATCAAGCATGGCCCTTGTCATCAATACAAAATGCCTCTCTTACTTAGGTACCCACTAAGAGCTAATCATAAATATCACATTACTTCCAGCTTTATTTTATAATAGTATACAAAACTTGTCTTACAATTAACCAAGGAATGAATATTGCAGACCTAAATTCCATTGTTTAAATCTGAACAAAATGTGCTACAGAGTCAAAATCATGACATAATGAAGCTTGTGCTTTTTTAAAATTTTTTATTTTTATGTTCTTGTGAAGCTTTAACAAGACATCTCTCCATTATTTATTACCGCATGGGCTCTTTCTGATTCTCTCAAAATATTGCTTGAAAGTAATTAGTTGATTGTCATTTTTCACAATTACATTTGATCTACATTGTTAAGGTTAGGGGATCCTGATATTGATAATGGGCATGGTTTTGATTGTTGTTGATTGGTGCCTTTGGTTGTTATTGATTTTTTAAGCTATTGTTTGATATGGTCGAAAAACTTACGGTTGTTACTTTTATATAATTTGTTGTAGTGTGGTGAACCAATTAAGTGATTAAATCATTTGGCTTACTTATCTACAAGAGAAATGCATATCACTTTCAGTTATAATCATCTTCACTCTGGCACTCTATACTAGTTTATTTTTTAAATATTATTTATTAATTGTAACTATATAATTACTTAAGTAGTTAAATCTTGATTTACAGGTAGGAGATATAGTTGATCTAAAAAGTATCATTAGGCTAACAGAAATAGTTGCAATCGGAGTACTTAAAGGCAAAGTGTAGCAACCCTCACCTTACTCTTGTCATACTTGCATACATTCATGCATGGTTCTTGTCTTGTTATGTTGTTTTGTAAGTTTTGCCTTGCCTTGCCTTGTTTTGATTAAGTGTTGCTTGCATGATTTTGTTCCTTCCTCGGCATGTAGCCGAGGTCATCTTGAGTTTAGTTCACCTCTGAACCTTTGTACTTAGAACAGTTTTGGAACCACTTGATCGACCCCCATCTTCACCTCGGGCATGTTTGTCGAGATGTTTTGCAGTTAGTAATCCTTGTCCTTGGGCAGGTATGGCCTAGACCGAGGTGTGGCACACCCCGGCCAAGGTGTGGCACAGCTTAGTCAAATGTCGTCCTCCCTAGCCGATGTCCTTGTTACCCTGTTGCCGAAGCTTTGACTTTAGCCGATGTCATTACTTGCTGATGTGTCTTGCCTTAGCTTGCTGCATATGCTTTATCATAGACTTGTCTTATCAATCAATCATCTTTTGAGTTGAACCAACCCGGTAGCGCCACGTGTCTGAGCTGATTGTTAAGACAGCCGGCAGACCCAGAAACAAATCATTTTGTCTCAAATCTTTGCATTTAGAGAGAGAAGCTCTAGAGAAAGGAGGAGAAGTTCTTGAGTGAGAATAGATCTTCCAAGCTTGATCTTCGAGGTTTGAACCATTGGATTCGAGTTTTGAGGTTAGAATCTTGATCTACTTTGGTTGTTGTTATTGATCATCTAGCTGCATTGCATGATCGGATTTGTTTTGCATGTCATGCATCGATTTGAAGTTGGTTTTGGAAGAGAAAAAGAGTATTCATGTGTTCTTGAAGAAAAGTCTCATTTTGATCCGAAAGTTTGGAACCAGAACCATGTTTTTGTGTTTGCTCTTGCATGACCTTCTTGTACGGGTACCGAGGTCCATGTTTTGAACTCATGGCATGAAATCTCAGATTTTTGTAACAAGTTATGATCTTGCATTCATCTCCCTCATGATCATGTTCATCATATTCTTCATGTTCTTCAAAGGGAAACCCAGGTTTTCCCGACTTTGCTTTTGAATGAGGCCATCAGGACCACACCTCGGCAAGGAGGTGTAGGACCTCGGTAAAGACCTGGTTGGTACCCAGTGTGTTTTCATGAGACGGGAGCAGTGTTAAACTCCCAGCATGTTTTGCTTTGTCATTGACTTGGATCTAGTGAGAATGCCGGAATCATTTGCATGCACATAAAGCTTGTTTTGAGAATGTGATTGCCATGTGATTGTAGGTCCTTGATCTTTTCTTTGAGCCTACACCGAGGAGATCTATGTGAGTGGTATTTTTAATAAAGCTATATTATGTTGTTTTAATAAATCTTGCTTTGCTTTGTTTTGACGAAAGTATTTGTTAAGCATGAATGAATAGCTCTGTTTTGATGTATCAAGTATAAGCTTGTTTTGATGTCATCCTTGAAAAGTCCCTTGTGCTGGAGGACTCTAAACTTTCGCAGCACTAAGTATAAAAGGATACGGTCCTTTCTTGGAAAGACTATCATGTTAAAGCGGGCTACGGGCCTAAGTAACACAAGACCATCGTGTTAAAAGGAGCTACGGGCTTAAGTAACACAAGTCCCTTGTGCTGGAGGACTATAATCTTTCGCAGTACCTTTGACTAATCGATTACGGATCGTGCAGTCTTTGTTTTGCCACTGACGGTTTACCACGTGGACTTGTTTGTTCGGAAAGCTTGATTTGTGTTTTGCCGATGCCAGTAAGCATCCCTTGAGACTTGTAAGACTTTGATAGATGAATACGGTTCATCCCTTGTTTTGATAAAGTTTTGATGTGTTTTGCTCTGTAAGGATCTCGGCTAATATTCGTATGATCTTGGCATGTTTTGTTTGGAAAAGACTTTGGCTATATTCATGCAAAACCTTTATTACTAGTACCATTCATTGAGTATCCAAGCTCACCCTCTCTATATATATGTAGGTGATGAGCAGGACGTCGGCGACGCCTAGAATGTGTTTTCGAAAGCTTGTTTTGGATCCATGGTTTTTGTCGGCTTTGTTTTGTATTCACGTCGGCGATGTCATTTCTTTTATGTCGGCGAATCTTGAAAATCATGCTTCTTGGCTTGTATTCACTGTATTTTGTATATGTCGGCTCGAGAAGCCTTTTGATCAAGATGTAATACGTATTTTACCTTGTTGTATTCAAGTTGTAAAGATGTATGCCACTACATTTGATCTATGCACTGCTCTTACGGACCACTTGTATTTTGATTTATTTCTTCCGCATTCGTGAGCCCCGTTTATTATACTCTGATTGTGTTAAACTTTTGAAAATTGGCCTTCGGTAATCTCGGATTACTGGCCATCACGGCACCAAACTACTAGGGGCGGTTTGGGGTCGTGATAGAATGGTATCAGAGCACAAGTTCCTCAGTATACGTTATTCACACACTTTGAGTCCTAAAAGAGCATAGGATTTCCCTTAGAAAGATGTTAGGATTACATCATGGTGCTTGCTATTTAAACGAGGTGTGCATTGTCTTGACATACCTATTTGTTACTTGCCTACGTGGTTATTTGCTTATTTGTTTTAAAGTCACACTTTGCATGCTCATAGCATCATGAGGAGAGGTAGACCTCCAATTGGCCGGGATCAGCCCGAAGACAGATTGGACAGACTGGAAAGATTAGTTGAAGGTTTGGTCCACAGCTAGCCTTATATGGGGATGGCACGATAGCTTTGATCAGGGAGTTCAAGAAAATGAAGCCACCAAGATTCTCTGGGGGTATAAAGCCAATGAAGGCTGAGGCATGGGTTTTGGAGATGGAAAAGTTGTTCGAGATCTTTCCTTGCACTGACGCTCAGAAAGTGACATTGGCAGCATTCACATTAGATGATGACGCCCGCAGATGGTGGATGATGGTTCGAGAAAGCAATCCAGATCTGACCTGGACCCGATTCTTAGAGTTGTTCTACAACAAACACTTTCCCCTAAGTGTTCGAAACCGCAAAGCTACCGAATTTCAGACTTTGACGCAAGGCAACCGAACAGTGGCAGAATACGACCGTGCTTTTACTGAATTGGCGAGGTTTGCACCTCACATGGCCAACGATGAATACATGAAGGCCAGGAAGTTCGAGAGTGGGCTTCGCGGACCGATTCAAGACCGGGTTAACTTGCACAATATGCCGACTTACGCCGAAGTGTTGGACAAAGCCATTCAGGCCGAAGCTAATCTGAATCGATACCAGAGCTCGGGGGAGAACCAGCGAAAGAGACTGAACTATGACAATCGCCGAGCACAGCCGGGCACCAAGAAGAAGACGAACATGGGCAGTGCTGGTAACCTAAGGCAGGAAGGTAATGCTAAACCGACGTGTTCGGATTGTGGGAAGCAACATTTCTGGGTCTGTCGTCGGACGTCTGGAGCTTGTTATGAATGTGGCGAAGTTGGTCATTATGTGAAAGATTGCCCTAAGACAAAGGCTGATAACAACAAGAAAGGTAAGAATACCTCGGGTTCCGTCCAGAAGGGTAATGTTGGAAAAGGACAGATGAGATAGGGCAGAGTATTTGCGCTAGTACCAGGGGACACTCAGAATGCTGAGGCAGTGGTGTCAGGTATACTTCTAATTTGCTCCCAAGATGCCTATGTGTTGATGGATTCGGATTCTACGCATTCGTTTATATCTACTAAGTTTGCCGAGAAAATTAATAGAGAACTAGAGCCCCTTGATTATGTATTATCTGTGTCCACTCCATCGGGGAGATCTATGATTGTTGTATCCATTTATAGAGCATGTGTTGTTGTGATTGAGAATGTTGAACTGTTAGTAGATTTAATGCCTCTGGACATGACTCATTTTGATGTTATACTGGGAATGGATTGGTTAGTCGCAAATCATGCATCTATTAATTGTGTTTCGAAAAGTGTCACATTGAAACCCCCAAACCTAGCCGAGGTTATCTTCCACGGTAAAGGGATAGTGCCCCCGCCTTACTTGATTTCGTCCATTAAGGCCTATAAGTTAATTCAAAAAGGGTGTTGAGGCTACTTGTGTAGTATACTGGGTGATCAGAATGGAAATGTTAATTTAGCCGACATCCCAGTTGTTAATGAATTCCCCGACGTCTTCCCGAACAAATTGCCTGGCCATTTAGCCGATAGAGAGATAGAGTTTACTATTGATATCATGCCGGGAACCCAGCAGATCTCCAAAACACCCTACAGGATGGCCCCAGCTGAACTTAGGGAATTGAAACTGCAATTACAAGAACTGTTAGATAAGGGATTTATTAGTCCGAGCACTTCACCATGGGGAGCACCTGTTTTATTTGTTAAGAAAAATGATGGCACACTCCGTCTTTGTATCGATTACAGAGAACTTAATAAGGTCACCATTAAGAACAAGTACCCATTACCTAGGATTGATGATTTGCTTGACCAATTACAAGGAGCCCAAGTCTTTTCTAAGATTGACCTTAGGTCTGGTTACCACCAGCTTAAAGTTAAAGCCGAAGATGTTGAGAGGACTGCTTTTCGGACAAGATATGGCCACTACGAGTTTTTAGTAATGCCTTTTGGAGTGACCAATACCCCTACTGCATTTATGGATTTAATGAACAGAGTCTTCAAGCCATACTTAGATGAGTTTGTAGTTGTCTTCATTGATGATATATTGATCTATTCCAAGAGTAAAGCTGAACATGAAAATCATTTGAGACTTGCCTTACAGATTTTGAGAGACCGGAAATTGTATGCTAAGTTTAACAAGTGCGAGTTTTGGCTTCCTACTATCTCATTCTTGGGTCATGTGATTAGTGAAGAGGGTATCTCAGTTGATCCTAACAAAATTGAAGCCGTAGTAAATTGGCCGAGGCCGGCTAATGTGTCTGAGATTCGTAGTTTTCTAGGTTTGGCAGGTTATTACAAGAAGTTTGTGAAGGATTTCTCAAGGATTGCAATTCCATTGACGCAATTGACTAAGAAGGGAACACTGTACGAATGGACTAAAGATCAGGAGTCAGCTTTCCAGGAACTGAAGACGAGGTTAGTTACAGCACCAGTACTCGTACTTCCATCAGGTAATGAAGAATTTCATATCTATAGTGATGCATCGCGTAAGGGTTTGGGTTGTGTATTGATGCAAAAGGGTAAAGTCATAGCATATGCATCTCGTCAGTTAAAGCCACATGAGAAGAACTATCCTACCCATGATTTGGAGCTAGCAGCCGTCGTATTTGCTTTAAAGATTTGGCGTCAATATTTGTATGGAGCTTCTTGTCAGGTTTTTACAGATCATAAGAGTTTAAAGTACCTATTCACTCAGAAGAAATTGAATTTGAGACAGAGAAGGTGGCTTGAGTTGTTGAAAAACTATGATATGCAAATTCAATATCACCCAGGTAAAGCTAACAGTGTGGCCGATGCTTTGAGCAGGAAGTCAGAAGGAAATTTGGCGTGTTTGACCATGATAGCAGTGGAGCCAACTATTGTTGATGAGGTAAAGACAAGACAGATGGAGGATAAATTCTTCAAGAAAGTAGCCGAGGAGATGGTCACAAAGCCGAGATCAGGATACACCATCGAAAATCAAGTGCTTAAGTTCGAAGGAAGGTTATGTGTGGCCGACATCCCAGAGTTAAAAAGGAAGATTTTGCAAGAAGCCCACAACTCCAAATTTGCCGTTCATCCAGGAAGCACCAAGATGTATCAAGATGTGTAGCGGACCTTCTGGTGGCCAAATATGAAAAGAGAGATAGCTGAGTTCGTATTCCAATGTCTGTGTTGTCAGCAAGTGAAGGCAGAACACCAGAGACCAGCAGGACTCCTACAACCATTGCCAATTCCTGAGTGGAAATGGGAACACATCTCCATGGATTTTGTGGTGGGTTTGCCGAGGACGCAGAGAGGTATGGATTCAATTTGGGTTATCGTTGACAGGTTAACTAAGTCAGCACACTTCTTGCCAGTTAAAACTACGTTCAATGCCGACCGACTTGCCGAACTGTACATGAATGAGATTATTAGACTTCATGGTGTGCCGGTGTCCATTGTATCAGACCGAGATTCGAAATTCGTTTCTAGATTTTGGCAAAGCCTGCAAAGAGCCTTGGGGACTGAGTTGAGGTTTAGCACAGCTTTTCACCCCCAGACTGATGGGCAAACGGAAAAAACTATTCAGACACTTGAGGATATGCTCAGAATGTGTGTATTGGATTTCAAGGGAAGTTAGGAATCGCATCTGCCATTAGTAGAATTCGCATACAACAACAGTTATCAAGCCAACATCAGAATGGCGCCGTATGAAGCTTTGTATGGAAGGGAGTGCAGGTTGCCGATATGTTGGACCGAGGTGGGAGATACAGCTATAATTGGCCCCGAGTTAGTTCAAGGAACGACCGAAAAGATTAAGCTCATTCAGTAGAGGATTAGAACTGCGCAGAGTCGACAGAAGAGTTATGCCGACCAGAGGAGAAGAGAGCTAGAATTCGAGGTTAGGGATCATGTATTTTTGAGGATCTCGCCGATGACAGGAGTTTCCCGATTCGGAAAGAAAGGTAAATTAGCACCTCAGTATATTGGACCATTTGAAATTCTTGAGAGAATTAACCCCGTTGCCTACAGACTTGCTTTGCCGCCAGATTTAAGCCAAGTCCACAATGTGTTTCATGTTTCGATGTTGAGGAAGTATATCCGAGATCCACTACATATAATTGATCATTCTGGGATTACGGTTAATGAGGATTTGGGCTACGAGGAGAAGCCAATGAGGATTATTGACAGACAAGTGAGGCAGTTCAGAAACAAATCGATACCAATGGTAAAGGTCGAATGGAAGGAGCATTATGGCACAGAAGCCACGTGGGAAAAGGAAGAGGATGTGAGAATCCGTTATCCAGAGTTGTTTATACAGTAAGGTAATTTAAGTTTGGGGACCAAACTTCTTTAAGGGGGGTAGACTGTAGCAACCCTCACCTTACTCTTGTCATACTTGCATACATTTATGCATGGTTCTTGTCTTGTTATGTTGTTTTGTAAGTTTTGCCTTGCCTTGTTTTGATTAAGTGTTGCTTGCATGATTTTGTTCCTTCCTCGGCGTGTAGCCGAGGTCATCTTGAGTTTAGTTCACCTTTGAACCTTTGTATTTAGAACAGTTTTGGAACCACTTGATCGACCCCCATCTTCACCTCGGGCATGTTTGCCGAGATGTTTTGCAGTTAGTAATCCTTGTCCTTGGGCAGGTATGGCCTAGACCGAGGTATGGCACACCCCGGCCAAGGTGTGGCACAGCTTAGTCAAATGTCGTCCTCCCTAGCCGATGTCCTTGTTACCCTGTTGCCGAAGCTTTGACTTTAGCCGATGCCATTACTTGCCGATGTGTCTTGCCTTAGCTTGCTGCATACGCTTTGTCATAGACTTGTCTTATCAATCAATCACCTTTTGAGTTGAACCAACCCGGTAGCGCCACGTGTCCGAGCTGATTGTTAAGACAGCCGGCAGACCCAGAAACAAATCATTTTGTCTCAAATCTTTACCTTTAGAGAGAGAAGCTCTAGAGAAAGGAGGAGAAGTTCTTGAGTGAGAATAGATCTTCCAAGCTTGATCTTCGAGGTTTAAACCGTTGGATTAAAGTTTTGAGGTTAGAATCTTGATCTACTTTGGTTGTTGTTATTGATCATCTAGCTGCATTGCATGATCGGATTTGTTTTGCATGTCATGCATCGATTTGAAGTTGGTTTTGGAAGAGAAAAAGAGTATTCATGTGTTCTTGAAGAAAAGTCTCATTTTGATCCGAAAGTTTGGAACCAGAATCATGTTTTTGTGTTTGCTCTTGCATGACCTTCTTGTACGGGTACCCAGGTCCATGTTTTGAACTCATGGCATGAAATCTCAGATTTTTGTAACAAGTTATGATCTTGCATTCATCTCCCTCATGATCATGTTCATCATATTCTTCATGTTCTTCAAAGGGAAACCCAGGTTTTCCCGACTTTGCTTTTGAATGAGGCCATCGGGACCACACCTCGGCAAGGAGGTGTAGGACCTCGGCAAAGACCTGGTTGGTACCCAGTGTGTTTTCATGAGACGGGAGCAGTGTTAAACTCCCAGCATGTTTTGCTTTGTCATTGACTTGGATCTGGTGAGAATGCCGGAATCATTTGCATGCACATAAAGCTTGTTTTGAGAATGTGATTGCCATGTGATTGTAGGTCCTTGATCTTTGCTTTGAGCCTACACTGAGGAGATCTATGTGAGTGGTATTTTTAATAAAGCTATATTATGCTGTTTTGATAAATCTTGCTTTGCTTTGTTTTGACGAAAGTATTTGTTAAGCATGAATGAATAGCTCTGTTTTGATGTATCAAGTATAAGCTTGTTTTGATGTCATCCTTGAAAAGTCCCTTGTTCTGGAGGACTCTAAACTTTCACAGCACTAAGTATAAAAGGATACGGTCATTTCTTGGAAAGACTATCATGTTAAAGCGGGCTACGGGCCTAAGTAACACAAGACCATCGTGTTAAAAGGAGCTACGAGCTTAAGTAACACAAGTCCCTTGTGCTGGAGGACTATAATCTTTCGCAGTACCTTTGACTAATCAATTACGGTTCGTGCAGTCTTTGTTTTGCCACTGACGGTTTACCGCGTGGACTTGTTTGTTCGGAAAGCTTGATTTGTGTTTTGCCGATGCCAGTAAGCATCCCTTGAGACTTGTAAGACTTTGATAGATGAATACGGTTCATCCCTTGTTTTGATAAAGTTTTGATGTGTTTTGCTCCGTAAGGATCTCGGCTAATATTCGTATGATCTTGGCATGTTTTGTTTGGAAAAGACTTCGGCTATATTCATGCAAAACCTTTATTACTAGTACCATTCACTGAGTATCCAAGCTCACCCTCTCTATATATATGTAGGTGATGAGCAGGACATCGGCGACGCCTAGAATGTGTTTTCGAAAGCTTGTTTTGGATCCATGGTTTTTGTCGGCTTTGTTTTGTATTCACGTCGGCGATGTCATTTCTTTTATGTCGGCGAATCTTGAAAATCATGCTTCTTGGCTTGTATTCACTGTATTTTGTATATGTCGGCTCGAGAAGCCTTTTGATCAAGATGTAATACGTATTTTACCTTGTTGTATTCAAGTTGTAAAGATGTATGCCACTACATTTGATCTATGCACTGCTCTTACAGACCACTTGTATTTTGATTTATTTCTTCCGCATTCGTGAGCCCCGTTTATTATACTCTGATTGTGTTAAACTTTTGAAAGTTGGCCTTCAGTAATCTCGGATTACTGGCCATCACGGCACCAAACTACTAGGGGCGATTTGGGGTCGTGATACATAGGCGCATCTAAAGAAGTAAAATGGGAAGAACTAGGACCTGACTATTGGGAGGTACATGTTCAAGTTCCAGTTAAACCTAATGAGAGCTTAATCCAATAATATGGACTTGTCAAAACAGTTGGACAAGCTATTGGAGCTCATGTTGCTTGGCCTGCTCCATTTGTGGTATATTTCTTTCATAAATACTAATTTCATTAACAAATTTATATTAACTTAATATAGTTTCAATTACCTTTATAAATTTATCTTTTGGATGCAGATTTCACAAGTTATGGATGCTAGCTCAGAATATTTATATAAGTGAGGTTGAGAATTTGGGAACTAATTTTGTTTTGATAATTTGTCTATCCGGAAGATGGATATCACTATGGCTTTTTAGAATTTATGGTTGGAATAATTTTCTTTTAAATGTTTTTTGCTTTAACTTTGTTAGTGTGCTAGAATATTTTATAATTTTGACAAGGGATTTTTATTGCAATATAAATAAATTTATATTTCAATAATAAATAATTGATTGTGGTTTGATTGATTGATTTTTTTTTTTTTTGATGTGATGATCCTATGGTGGTAATATTTATTTATTATTATGAAAATATTACGGGATGAATGGATGTCAAAATAATATAGGATGTGGCAATTAATATTCAATTGTTTATAAAATCGATTCAATTTTTACACGTATTTACACATGCTTAGTTGTAGCTTTTAAAAGTGTCAATGAAAAGAACATATAAGTGACATTTTGTAGTAGTGATAGTAGCTTTGCAAAGTGTCACTGAAATAAGTTCTAATGGCACTTATATCCATTTAATGGCACAAATGAATTGAATTTAGTGGCATTTATGAAGTTGTTATAAATATCAATTGTGGCATAACAAGCGTCATTAAAAATCCATATAGTGACATTTTTTAGATTGCAAGTCTTCTTTAATGGCATTTGATAGCGTCATGAGTAGTGTTTATCATAACATTAAAGTGTCACTGAAAATCTTTAGCCTTGATGGTGTAATGACACTTACAAGTGTCACTGAAATGCTACTAAATCTTTTTTGAATGGCACTTGATAGTATCACAAATAGTGTTTATCATGACATTAAAGTGTCATTAAAATTCTTTAGCCATGATGGTGTAGTGACACTTGCAAGTGTGACTGAGGTGCCACTAGTATCTATCGTGGCACGGGTATAAATGGCACTTGTTTAAAAAGCCACAAGATTAAAAAATGTCATTAGAAGAATAGTTTTGTGGCACTTTCAAGTATCACTAAATTAAGAAAATGTTGCAGTGAGAGGTGTGTGTATGTTCTATTGGGTATTTCAAACTCATGGCGTTTTATATTAGGTGACGAGGAATTTTCTAGAACGAAGGCAACCCTGATAAATATGTGGAACTGTGGTTAACTTAAATGTATAAATTGTAGTTTAGTTTTTGAGCTCTTTTGACAATATTGTTTGTAATATTTGTTAACTTAGTAATTAAAAAAACAATTTGTCTCTAATATCAATCTTAGTTGTATTACTTAATTATATAGTAAAGTGTATCACCAGTATGACCCGATTATATTGAGTTACTTTATTACCTTGATGTCTTTGATATTTGGGGCGATAATGGCTATGGCTATGGCGATGGCGATGGCGATGGCGATCGCGATGGTAGCGTGGCCATGTAGTGGTGAGAGTGGTGGTGGTAGTGTGGTGACATTGGTTAGATTTTAGTTAGGAAACATTTTTTTGTCCAAATACGCTTGTTTTTGTTGACTATAAAAAAAAAATTTTGTGATTTTCGTTTTTCATTATACTAAACATCAAAAAATATAAAAATATTTTTCAGAAAATGGTTTTCGCCCAAACAAAAAGATTATTAATTTTCCCTCACGCTGTGAAGTTGATGTTGAAATAAATAAATAAATTAGACTTATCTCTCCTGAAATTTAGAAAAAATATGATTAGTTTCACACTATTAACATAATTACATTATATATTTTTTAAGGTTCTAATACATAACAAACTAGTACAGAGGCATATCTCTGGAAAACCAAAAATAAGCAATACTGACTACGAAACCATCAACAAAACAAAACAAAACAAAACAAAAAAGAGGAGAAAAAATTAAGAAAGCTTTACATGGCATAAATAAAAAATTGTATTGCCATCTATTTTTAATTAAAATATATATTTATTTTTATTTATTTTAGTGTATATCTACCATTTAAATTTGATTTAGCCTTAACAATTATATCAAGTGTGAGATTAACTGTATTATTTTTTAACTTTAAAAAAAATACAATTTATCCAAATAAAGATAAACAAATCTATAGACAGACATGATACATGCTTTCCACAGTCGTTCAGTGTCGGTAGAGATAGGGCATCTTTGTTTTGAGCATCTCTCTCTTAATTTGGGCTTTATTTTTTTTATTTTTGTCACAACTCAAATTCAATTATTTTCATGTATTGACTATATTTTAACCATAAAGCTATCCACAGATAGGATGGCTTCTCCCCAATCCTTGTCACGGAACTTATTTCGGCAATTTGAATTGTTCAATATGTTCATTAGATATTTTGATCTGTTTAAATTGATTGAACTGAACCGATCTGATCTGCTGCATTTTGGATGGATGCGTGATGACGAGCAAACAACTGGGGATTGATTTTTTTTAATCTGCATAGTTTTAGACGGATGACGGATTTGAGATTTCTTTAGCCGTAACCGAACCACCAAACCGCTAGCACCCCTAGTAATTTATAAGATTTTGTGTTCTTAATTTGTTTAGATATTTTATTTGTTTTTTCAATTGAAAAAGAATTTACATATTCTGTAATGTTTTCAATCTGTTTTCTATTTAAAAATCCTTTTATCAAATGACAAGTGTTGATATTTGATATTTTTGTGTGGAAAATATAAGACTTAATTTTGTCATTTTTTTAAAAAATCAAATGAAATAGTTTTTGAGTAAAAAAAAGTAATGAAATAACTTTGATAATGTAAGGTTTTTTTTATATGTATTTATTATTGATATTTGATAATTTACTTGATGATCTTTTGATTATATTGAGTTGGATTGTTATCTAACAAAAAATATATATTGACAAATTGTTGTATTATATTCAAAATTTGTAAAAGTTTAAATCGCCAAACCGATTCGTATCAATCCGCAATCACTAATCCAACGAACGAATCCGGATTGATTTTTTCTAATCTACCAACCCGGCGGACAGATGACAAATTAGAGATTCTTTGACCGCAATCGAACCACGAACACCCCTACTATTGACTATATTTTAACCATAAAGCTATCCATAGAGAGGATGACTTCTCCCCAATCCACATAAAATTAGAGGGTACTGTTGGATTTTTGTAGATCCATCACGGAACTCACATTAATAATTTAAACTGTTCCATATGTAGGACTTGTCAAATATTTTATCTTTATAAAAAATTATATTGATCAAATCACATTTGTGTCACTGGTAAATATGATTTTAAAAATAAATTATTGATACAAATATAATCTGATCAAGTAATTATCAATATCTGATCAACATAATTATAAAAATAAAGTAATTGATGAATTTTAAATATTGAACGATCCAAATTATCAAAATCCGTAATAAACTCACGTTGCTATAATATGCTTTCCACCCTCAGGCTCACGGTGCTATTTTTTTATTTTTTATTTTTTCAATTTGAAATGTCTGAAGATATTATTAATGCTCTTTACAAAAGTCAAAGAATATGCCATTCCCATTGGAGTTTGAATTTATTGAATTTGAATGTATTCATTTTTTTGTAAAATTATATTTATGGTACCTGTGATTTGCTTTTTATATTAATTTAATTTTTATAGTTCTAATTATATTAATTTTATATTTAATTTTTTATATTATGTCAATTTTATCTAATTGATAATATCTATTAAAAAATTAAACAAAAATAAAAGACAAAATAATTTATTCAGAAAAGAATTACTTTGAAGAGAGTTACATAAATATTTACATACTATTTTCACCCCAATTTCTAAAATGGATGCTATCAATTGAAGTAAAATGATACAATATGAAAAAAATTCAATCGTAGAATAGATTCAATCAAAATTACAAGAATTAAATTAATAGAGGAGACAAATTACAGTGCTTACAAATGTAATTAGTCTTTTTTTTTTTTTTCTTTTTAAATCTTTCTCTCATGAAACTAGAAAACTATAATAACTTTCTTACAAAATTTTCTTTTTCACCAAATGCATACTAATTATTATTTTTTCACTTCTATTTCATTTCACTCCACTTTTATCACATCAAATTTGTCACTCTAGGTAATGGGACGCAACTCGAATAATTTTTCTATAGTTAGTAAGCACGCGATTTCCTTGATTCTATTGTTAAAGCAATTATAAACATCTCTCCTTCCTCTAGAGATCTCATTTTCTTTCCAGGGTGATTGACAACATTAAATCCAAGTACATAGTTTTAAGAAAAATTACACTTTTTACTTTTATAGTGATTCAAATTTTAATTTAGTTTTTATTATTTAATTTGACCAATTTAATCCTAACACTTTAAATTCAAAATCAATTTAGTGTTTTTGTCCAAATTGAACGGTAAAATTAATGATTTTATAATATGTGTTAGCCTTTTAAGTTGTACACAAAGAAAAAATTCACAGTTAATTGGACCAAAGGACCGAATTAAAATCTAACTTAAAGTGTAGAGACCAAGTCGTTCAAATTGAAACAATAAGAACTAAGTGTTAAATTTAAGTCAAATAATATTTTGGGGGGGGGGAAGTTTTTTTTTTTCATTTTTTGTGAGAGAAAATTACAAATATTATTATATCAGTTCAAACTAAACATTTTATTATGAAGAAAATTACAATATAGTCAGAATCATATAACAAATCAACCAAACAAATCCAACACATAGAAAGATCTCAAAAACATACCAGCAGAAAAATCCAATATAAATGGGGAGAGTCAAATCTCTGATTTCTTAATGAGGTGTAAATTTTTTTACCTAATTAAAAAAAGCATTTAGATTTTTATTAATAATTAACTTTATATTTCTGATCTAATATTCTTACTGGTCCCAAGAGTACACTCCAATTCCTATGCTATATAGTATTCAAGCCTATGAATTATCATGTTTTCCATATAAAAAGATTTTTTTGTTAAATAAAAGAAAGGATTATCATGTTTTTATTGTTCATAAGTGCAAAACATGTTTTGTTGTGGACGACTACAAAAATTTCGTAATATCAATCATAAAATATGCAATCTTATTATAAATTAGTGTAATAAAAAATGTCGTAACCAAGCAACAAACTTCCACAAGAAATATTTTTTGGGCCAAAACAAGTTTCATTTGATTTGCATGCACGTATCTACATGCATTAGTGTAAAAAAATTCAGTCTTAAATTTATATGTATCTATATATATATAATATATCTAACATATCTGAACACCAGTTTTGGTGTCTCAGTCGCACATATCCTTCAATTACATAAGCTATAATTAAATTTAATGAACCTTGAACTTATGTAATGTTTATTATCGTAAGAATTTACAAACAAAAGATCTCCTAATAGACTTTCAATATAATGTAATCACGTGAAGGATTTTATGACCCTTACTAAATTGTTTCTTATTATTTTTCAAGAAAAACATTTTTTACTTTAATAAAATAAATTACATATTTCATTTAAGCTTGCCAATGGATCGGGTTTACCAAATCAAATTCAAACCCATTCAGAAATATCTTAATTTGGTTAATAAAACCCTATTCAATTACCCAATTATATCATAATCCATTTGATCCAATTTTTAACAGAGTGGATTTGGATAAATTCGATCCCATTCAATTATATATTCAATCTAAAAATTAATAATATGCGTAACAAAAGTCTAATATGTTTTGTATGATGAGTGATTGGTCAAAATATTAGTTGTGTTTAGCATGTAAAAATGAGTGTGTTATAATGAAAAATAAAAATAAAATAAGACTTTGCGATAAAAGTAATTTTTATTGTAGTGAAACAAACAAACTTATGGATCAAACATCCAAATAGGGCAGATGGATTTGGATTGGCTGTTATTGAATTTGTCAAATTTGGATTTGAATTTGAATTTGGATATGGCTTATTTTTTGACTTTTTTGGCTTATTACACCAAGATGTATACAAAACTAGGGAGGTGATCTAATCTATATAAGTCAATAAATTACATATTTTTTGTGTTGCCATAAGAGCAAGGAATAGCTAATTTGAATTCAGATGTTTTCAAATGCAAATATATATATATATATATATATATTTTTAACATAGATAGCGTTAATATGTTAGTATAATCATATTACAACTAAAAGTGTCCGAGGTTGCTCCATCAACTCAAACTCCCTCACCTTCTCCTCACCACAATCTAAAGTGCAATTATTAGACTATTGAGCGAGACCCCAACATCTTAAATTTAGATAGATGACTCATTCAAATTCTTATGAATGGCTAATCGGATCATATCGGCTTTTTTTTAATCTAGTTTGAATCCAACTTGTTGCCTAATGGCTCATTTAAATTTAACATTTTTTAATTTTTATCATTTAGTAGAGGAATATTTAATTTTTAGATTTTATTTATCTCTTGGTGTAGTAAATTAATTTACATAATAAATTTTTTGGTGTTATTTTAAAACTTTTTAACTACAAAAATTTTAGTTACATCCTAAAGTTTTTCTATACAAACTATTTAAATCTTAAGATATTTTTACTGAAAAAATAGCAATGACACTTATACTTTCCTTTTTTGAGATTTAAAAAAAAAAATAGAGTGCAAATATTATTTCTTAAAAAAAATATAATATGAATGAATTTTATATAAAAATTATATCTATTAAAAACACAAAAGAATTTCTATAGTTGGGTTTGAAAATTTGACTATTTTAATGATTTTTTAATTTTTTTACTATGTTATGAGATGAAAAAAAACTGTTATGTTTTGAATAATTTGACTATTAGTTGTAGTTGAATAAATGGTTATAAAAGAAAAAATGATTGGTTGATAAGTAAGACACGATATTTTATTTTATTAATTATTTTAATTTATTTTATATTTATTGACTATTTTGATAAATAAACAAAAACAAAAACCAAAAAACACACACATACACACAATATCTCAAACAAGGCCACAGTAACACAGCACGATTAAGGATCCCTTTCTTGACTTTTCTTCTTAATTTTCTACTTGTTAGGTCATTGGACTTACTTTTAGACCCAATTTTAATAATTCGAACCGTTCACATTTTAAGATTTATTAAGCATATTATAGTTGTAAAAAATCAAATTGATCGGATATCAGAAACTACGTGTTTGAATCATCGAACTAAAAACTATGGTTGCGTTTAGTAGAGTTTTGTAAATATGATTTGAGAGTATGAATTGTATTTTGAGTTTGTGAATTGTGAAATTATGATTTGAGTGTAGAAAATTTGTTTGGTTATGATTTTTGCTTAAAGTGTTAAATTGATCTTTGAATTGTATGTGGAATTGAGTTTCGAAAGTTTGATGTGACATGTGAAATAAAAAAATTTGTTTGGTGATGAATTTTCAAAATAGTTTTCAAAACTTAATTCAACCTATAATTGATAATTAAACACATAACTCATAACTCGATATTTATATTTTTGATCAACAGTCATAACCAAACTATTTTTAAAATACTCAAATAAAAAAATGATTTTTTTTTCAATTAATTGTTTTTAAGTAATTTTTTTGAATAATTTTTTTTCAAATAACTTCTATGTCAATTAATTTTATTTCAATTCATTTTTTTGTCAATTCATTTTTTAGGCTTGTATAAACATTAAAAATATTAAAAATATTTTTAAATTATTTAGAAAATTAAAATATAAAAAATATTTAGAAAATTAAAATATTAAAAATATTATGAAAAATAAAATATTAAAAATATTCTGAAAATTAAAATATTAAGAATATTAAAAATATTCCAAAAATCAAAATATTAAAAATATTCCGAAAATAAAAATATTTACAATTAAAATAGCAAAATATTAAAATTAAAATATTAAAATATTTTTATGAAAATTAAAATATTAAAAATATTCCTATAAAATAAAATAAAATATTTAAAATAAAAAATAAAAAATAAAAAATATTTAAAATAAAAATTAAGTTATTTTTGAGTTTTAAAAAGAGTCTTGAGTTGTGTGTTTGGTTATGAGTTTTGAAAGGTAATGATTATAGTTTGAAACGAGTTTTGAGAAATGGGTATAGAATTATAATTTGAAAGCTGCAACCAAATATCACACTCAAATCAGTGGTGAAACTATATTTTGAAATCTAAACCAAACAGGGCTTATTTTCTTTAAAAATTTAATAAACTATTTTCCGAACACATACTTTTTGATATTCGATTAACTTGATTTTTTACAAGTATAATATATTAAACAAATCTTAAAATATAAATAATTTAAATTATTAAAATTAAGCCTAAAAATAAACCTAATAATTTTACAAGTAGATGGGCAAAGAGAAAAGTCAATGAGAAAATCCAGATTTATACCACGATTCTGCTGGTATTGAAAATGAGACTTTATACCGTAAAATCATTAAATTTTAATTTTAATTTTAAAATTTAAAATCATCAAAGGTACTACCAATGAGGCCCCACATAGCAGTGCATACTCGGGACTCACAGATTTGTCGGTTGATTGGGTTGGGCCCATCTCGCTCTCTCTCCTTGATGAGAGCTGTGGCCGACACAACAATACAATTCTTGAGATTGTTCATATTTTTGATAAAATCTAAGTTCTATACCAATTCTTGTATGGCAAATTACACTGGCATTTGGGATGTAAAAATTACTCGAGATTCATGGGCAACTTGAAGCCTGTCCAAGGCTTGAGGTGGGGCCGGCCAATTTTTGTTCGGTTAGATCCAGGCTCGAGCTCAGTCCAGTACCTTAGGCCTGAGTCTTTCATTTGAAGCCTGGCTCAGCTTGGTCCATTAGCCTAGCCTGTTGGCCCGACCCAAAAAAATTTGGACCTTGTGGGACAGCCCACTGGGCCCGACCCAGCCCAACCCACAGGGCCCTCTCTCTCTCTGCCAAAACGTCAAATTTCAAAAAATAAAAAATAAAAAGCAACTTACAAAGTTAAATAATTAAAAAAATAATTAAAAAAAAAACCGAAACAAAACAATGAAAAAAAAAAAAAGTTGCAAGTTGCAACTACTTGCAATGAAAAAGAAAAATATATATATAAATAAATAAATTATCAAAAGGTGATCTACTGCCCAGTGCCCCCACCCTATCCCTGCCAGTGCCTGCCCTTTCTTTGCATCATGTGTTACATCACTCTGTATGTCACATGAAGTTAAGTTACCAATTACAATTAAAAAAAAAAATGTCTACACATCAGCAGATTTTAAAAAAAAACATTAAAAAAAATTTTAATGGTCATATTACCATTTCATACAACGGTAATATTTTTTTTTAATTTATTTATACATTTACTTCAACCTTTTAAACTACTATAAATATCCTCCATTGTTCAAAATAAAATCTCACAAATAATTATCTCTTAAACTCTCTCAATCTCTCTTAAACTTTCAATCTCTCTCAACTCTCAATTAAATTTGAAATGTCATTCTTAAGTGGCAATTGCAATTGTGCAACAAGAAAGTTTTATCAAAAGAAACTAATTTTTGTATCGTATTCGTTAGACAGTAACATTAATTAGTTTAATTAAATTTATTAGTTACTCATTTTTTTCATTAATTATTTGTGAATATATATTAATTATTATTTTTCACTCATTATATTGACACATTATGTAAATTAATTGTTAGTTTTTATATATTGTTTTACTTACATTATTATGGATCCTAATATTCCTAATATTTATGTTGATGTTGATACATATACTACACAACATAAATCTGTTGATTCTCTTTCTAATATCCCTCTTTCAATAGTTTGATCATTATCTAGGAGCAAAAGTAGCAGTGTTTGAGAATATTTTGAAAAAATATTTATAAATAATTCTGATAGTACAATTACATTTAAAGAAAAATATAAATATTGTGCACATTTACTTAGTGCTGCATCTGTAAGGGATATTAGTCATCTAAAAAGACATGCTAACAGACATTTATAAAGTAAACAACTTGATATTTGAAGTCAAATGCAATTAGGGGCTTCATCAGCTAGTAATTTGCAAACATTTTCATATGATCCTATATGTGCCCAAAATTCTATAGTTGATTATATTATTAAAAAAGAATAACCTTTTACTAATAGTGAATGTCTCGATTTTACCGATATCAAAGTTTTTCAAGAAATATTACTAGAAATAAGATTTTAGAAAATTTTGAGGATGTTAAAAGTGAATTATTTGACAAAAATTTGAATGGAAGAGTTTGTTTAACATCTGATCTGTGATCAAATAATGGTTTTGAATATCAATGTATCACTGCACATTTTATTGATAATGATTGGAAATTAAATAAAAGAATTATTTCATTTAAATTTGTTGAACTTCTATGCACTGGTCATTCGCTTGGTGTAGAAATAAGAAATGTATTATATGATTGGGTTTTACAAAATAAAATATTTACGATTAGTTTAGATAATGCAGCATATTATAATCAAACTGTAACCCATTTAAAATCAACTTTACAATTACTTGTTGATGGTGATTTATTTCATGTTCGTTGTTGTACCCATATTTTAAATTTGATTATTAAAGAAACCATGCATGTCTACGAGACTTCTGTACTTGTAATAAAAAATGTAGTTGTTACTATTATGTCTTCTGTTAATCGAATTTCGAAATATAAAAAAATTTGTCAATGAAAAAATATGTCATTTAAAAAAATTAATTTTAAATGTAGGTAGTAAGTGAAATTCAACACATAAATGTTAAAAATAGCTTATAAATAAAGAAGAACAATAGATTTATTTTTTGTAACAATATCAATAGGAGGAATACTGGCTCTCACATAACTTAATTGACGCCATGTAGCCTTGTATAAAGATTTTAAAAAAGTTTTTGATACTTCAACAAAATTATTTTCTTATATATATATATATATATATATATGCCTACTTCACCATTTGTTTTACATATGCTAGCAGAAATAATTAAAGTTTTCGTAAAATATATGGGTAATGAATATTACGTAACCATTATTACTTCAATGAAAATAATTTTTGATAAATATTTTGATCATTTGCCTCATCTATTAGGTTTAGTCATAATAATTGATCCTATGTGTCAAAAAATTGGTTTACAAGAATTTTTAAAACGTCTTTTCGTTGATTAAACACAATTCGCCCCTATTATGCAAACATGCAACAGATTATTTAAAGAATACAGGGCAACTGCATCTATAAATACACCTACACACACTACACTAGCAGTCTCATCTTGAGAAGGGAGATTAAGTTTTTTTTTTCAGCAATAAAAAGTAGAAGAATATGTCAACATACAAGTGTAAGTAGTTCTGAACTACAACGTTATTTGAAAAGCTGGTTAGTGGATGATTCCAATGATTTTGACATTTTGGAATGGTGGAAACAAAATGAAACTATATGACTTGTGGTTTCATAGATGACCCGTGATATACTAATCGTTTTTATTTCTACAGTTGCTTTGGAAACAGCTTTTAGTGCAAGTGGACGGGTGCTGAGTGATTACCAAAGCAGTCTTTCACCCCAAATGGTTGAGACACTGATGATATCCAGAGATCATATACATGCACTTACAAGAAGACAAAATTATAGTGAAAATGAGTGAATTCAAAATGATTGGATGACATATCATCGGGCAATGCAACTGAAATGTCTGTCTCTTCCAATAATTGATCAACAATTTGTTTTTTATTATTTCATTTTTTTTTTTTGGGTATTAGATTATTGAGGTGGAATATAATGCAAATGATTGGTAGGCTAGTAGGTACCAACCTAGTTGGGATGTACTTGACCTATAGTGATGCAATTACTCTACTATCTTCAATAATCTACACCTATTTTATTTAATAATATCAATTTTTATAATATTTTATTTCATTTGAAAATATAAATTATTCATTCAATAATTGTTATATAAATAATTTAATATTGTAATATTGAAATTTTCATTTTCATATATATAAAATTATTTATTTCGAAAGAAAAAAATTACATAATTGTATACTTTTTTAGTTATAAGTCCATAATTAAAAAAATATAAGTCATACATAATTAAATTTAAATATCACCATGAAACATAATCAAAGAAAATATCTCATTAATTTTAACTAAAATACTGTAGTATAATTTGTCTTTTATTTTTTATTCCTAATTAAAAAAAAGGCCCGACTAGGCTCAACCCGCGGCCCTATTATGAGTGGGCTTGGGCCCCACCTTTTGGCCCATGGGCCGACCCCACCCGGCCCATTAAAAAGTAGGGAACCCGAGAGGCCGTCTTGGGCCGGGTCGGGCCGGACCATTATTACATCCCTACTAACACCCTTGAAATTTTTATTTAATATAGATCTTTTTTATGTTTAAAAAATTATATATATATATATATATTTGAGGTTTGTAATCTTATTACAAATTATTTTCTCTAAATTGTTGATGTTACACCTAAAAAAATTTTAAATGACCATTTTATCCTTTTTCCTACCATTTCTTCTTCCTATCATCATGATTATATTCTACAACTTTTCATCGTTATTCTATCTGAACATATTTTTATTGAGTAATAATATACAAATATAAATTTTATGTAAAATTTTTAAACACAATGATATAACTCAATAGTGACCTTTTAGTTTAAAACAAAACACCTATAAACATGATTTATATTTACAACAACATCACTACCACAACATTTTTATGATATTTTTTGTATAAATTTTTATATATGAATAACTTTTTTTACTTTTATTTCTACCATCATTTTTCTGTCTCATCTATTCACCAACATTTATTATAATATTAATAAACGCTGTCATTCACATTTGTTACAGTATTATTGAATTTTTATATTATGTATATATATTGTATTTGGTGAATTTAAAAAAAAAAATCACAAAATATTATACTTCTTAAGTTTATCTAGATTAGGTGTATCTAAAAAATAAAAAATAAAAATTGCTTAAAATATTAAAACAAATTCAGTAAAAATAAAAAAGAAAAAAAACATTTAATTTTTTATGTGAGTTAAACCAAAAAATATGATTGTTATTTCTCTTAAAATAACATGAATAAATATCAATATTATTTTATTATTTTATATATATAAAGACTATAGGGTAAATATGTCATTTTAATCTGATTGGGGTTAAGTGTAATTTTTTAAATGTGAGAGAGATATCTGCATTAAACGAAAATCTCAAGAGGTGTCAGTGTAATTTACCCATTATTATATGTTGGAGTGTCGATTATTTTTAAAAATTTTGTTTGTCATATCATTTGAGAGAGTCTAGAGGGGAGAAATAATGTATATGAATCATTTTTCTTTTTCAAATCTAAAAAAATGATTTGAAATCACTGTTGTGCTTGATGCATGGCGATGATTGTTGTGTGGTCTGTGAGACTTGTTTTGGATTTTATTTTGATAATCTGAATCATTTAAGTTTTAGATAATATCAAAAAGGATATATATCTTTAGAAAATCAAGTTAATCAGATATTGACAACCTCTTCATCAAATCACATTTATATTTAGTTTGATACATACATTTTTATTTTATTTTATTTTTTATATACAGATGTGTTTTGATAAAGGAGTTATCAATATTTGATTAATTTGATTTTTTATAAGTTTATTATTCTCGATATTCCCTAAAATTTGAACGGCTTAAATCATCAAAATAAGACTTGAAACGAATCTCATGGGTTGCATGATAGTCACTGCCATGCTTGATTGTTACAACCCAAACCTGCCCCTATAAGTTTAGTATCGTAACCGGCCAGTAATCCTTGGATTACCAAAGACCTCTTGGCATAATGACATGTAGCAGGGGCTACGGAAGCAATTAATCAAGACATACATAGCCCATAGAGCTGTGCAGACATACATGGAGCAGATAACTTAAATCTTTTTATAACAGTAATACAAACTTTACACGTCACTTCCAGATACACATTACTAGACGTCTTGTCCAAACACAACATAGTATAAACATAGCCTAACATGATTACAAAAACAGCCATGAAACTAGACTTCAATCGGAACCTCCTCGGGAGGCACAATGGTTGGCTGACAAAACTGAAGTGTAGGCCATCAACTCTGGGCCTGATCTCAAGCTTGCTCACCTACATACATAATATAAATAGTGAGCTAAAACCCAATGAATAATAATAGAGTAAAGACTTTAATGAATAATGCCCATATAACATATCTCAAATCTCATAACAGAACAGAATCATAATCATGTCCATATTCAAATCATGTGTGGTACATCCCTTAGCACAAACATGTCTCTTGGGTCAAGCTTATCAAGTTCCATGAAGGAACCTCTGGTACCGGGTAACATGTCTCATACATCGGCCACGGTATTATTTCCCTCGGGCGAGGGCCTGTGCCACAGTATTGTTTCCCCCGGGCGAGGGCCTCGGCTAAGGATACTACAATTATGTTTCAAGGAAAATTGTACAATCATTCATTCATACACAACGTAGCATTTTAGAAACTTATCATCTCATATCATCATAAAATAATTAAAGTTTAACATAACTTTACGGAGTTATTACTCACAGATAATAGGCGCCGTAAGTAGGCAATTCAGCTTCCTTGTGGCGCTAGACCTACACGAACATATATACAAATACACACTTGAAATACTTGTTCGAATTATTCATAACTTGCTTTATTTGTTCTAGGCGTGTTTCTAGTCTTTATCCTCGCTATAGTGCCTCAAGCATGGCCTAGGATGGAAAGAGGATGCAAAAATGCACTTGGAAATATTTAACAAATCTTGCTGAAATAGGGTCCACGCTCGAGCGTGGCTTTCCCTGCTCGAGCAGACGTGCAAGATATGAAGGCTCGCTCGAGCGTGGCTTTCCCCGCTCGAGCGGACTGGAAAACTCGACAAAAGGACTGGATGCATGATTTTCACACTCGACGGGCGCTTGACCCACGCTCGAGCGTGAGACTCAAACCTTCGCTCAAGCATGAATTCTCTCACTCGAGCAGACTGCAAAACTTATAAGCTTCTGGGTATATGCATTTCACGCTCAAGCGTGATTCACGCCACTCGAGCAGAAGTGCATCTACTCAGAGTGCACGCTCGAGCGTGAAGATCCCCGCTCAAGCGTGGATCAAATTTCTGGAATTTCCAGATTTGATTCACAAGTTCAAATCCAACCTTCAAGCCTTCAAACTCCATTTTTCTGGGCCAAAATTTTGAAAAACTCATAAAGACTCATAAAATAACGTGTTTCAATGATCAGTTCAAGAAATCATGACCCAAAAGTTTGCCAATTGAACAAAATTTAACATGAACTCAAGGATGTTTTATAAACATGACATGCATGGACTTCCTTGGAGCCCCACACATCAAATCATGATCAAACATGATGAATTGATAGAAACATGGTAAACTCTCTAAATGTAAATGAGATGAGCACATGCATGGAAGTTTTCTTGTCAATTAAACTCAAAACAAGGGAATTTATGCATGCATGCATGGAACCATTTGACTTCCTTTAATCCTAGCCCAAACCTTACATGAATTCATTTAAGTTGTTGAAATCTTGCAAAATCTAGTTCAATTACACAACCAAGAGCTTGATGTCTTACCTAGTGACTTGAACTCACAAGGGTTGAAGTTAGAGTTCTCTAATTCTTCTTAATTCACCAACAATCCTAGAAATTCCAAGGTTTGAATCCAATTTCCTTCTCACTCTCCTCTCTCCCACGTTTGTGTATGTGTGAGGAGTTCAAATGTGATTAACCATCAAGAAAAGAGTTGAGTGGGGTCTAAATGGAGCCTTATATAGGCTTCATTAGAGTTGATTTAATAAGACTAATCAAATGGGTATTAAATTGATCCAATTTAATCGTTCCAAATCAAATTTCAATTGAACCTGTTACAAAATTCTAAAAATAGTAAATAGCACGTAAATCAAGTCAATTTCTGTACCGGATGCCGATAAGGTCCTCAATTCGCAAACCGAAACAAAAATAAGGACAGATCTTCCTACGCTGAACAGATAAAACACAAAAATAATGCAATGCATATGTAATTAACTCATGATCTCTTTTTAATTACTTGTTAAGCACACTTAAACATGAATTAACGTTAATTAAGGGTCGAGGTTATTACAGTCTTCCCCTCTTAAAAAAGTTTGGTCCTCCAAACTCGAATTACCTTCGTTCTGGAATAACATTTGGTCCAATGGGAACAAATCCGGATATCTTTTCATCATGTCATCTTCTGTTTCCCAGGTTGCATAAGTTCCTCCATGATTCTGCCAATCCACGTTCACTAACAGAATTTCTTTGTTTCTCAATCTTTTGATTTGGCAGTTCACAATCTAAATAGGTCTTTCTTCGTAAGTATAGTCATCTTTCAAAAGCACATGTGTTGGTTCAATGACATAGAGTAGGTCTCTCAAATATTCTCGAAGCATCGACACATGAAATACATTGTGCATATGCTCCATTACCGGAGGTAGGGCTACCCGATACGTTACCGGGTTGATCTTTTCAAGAATTTCATATGGTTCAACATACCTTGACGCCAACTTGCCTTTTACACCAAAACGAGTTTGACCCTTCATTGGAGTTACTTTGATAAATACGTGATCTCCAACTTCATATTCTCTATCACGCCTTTGAACATCAGCATAACTCTTTTGCCGGCTTTGTGCAATCTTCAGTCTCTGCTAAATCAGTTTTACATTTTCAGTTGTTTCTTGTACGAGTTTCGGTCCCAACAATGGTCTGTCATCGACTTCGGCCCAGCAAATCGAAGACCAACATTTTCTTCCATACAGGGCTTCGTAAGGGGCCATTCCAATGCTTGAATGGTAGCTGTTGTTATACACAAATTCAGTCAACGGTAAATAGGTCTCCCAATTCCCCTGGAAGTCTAATACACACATTCTGAACATATCTTCCAAAGTTTGGTTAGTCCATTCAGTTTGTCCATCAATTTGAGAATGATAGGCACCACTCAACCTTAGTTCAGTTCCCAAGGCCTGTTGCAAACTCTGCCAAAATCTTGACACAAACTTTGAATCTCTGTCAGATACAATAGATACTGGCACCCCATGTAATCTCACAATCTCGTTCATATAAATATGGGCCAATTTGTCAGCATTGTAAATAGATTTAACAGGTAGAAAATGGGCAGATTTCATTAAATGATCAATTATAACCCAGATAGAATCCATACCTCGAGAAGAGTGAGGCAGTCCCACGATGAAGTCCATGGTTATGTGATCCTATTTCCATTCCGGTATTGGAAGCGGCTGTAACAAACCAGCAGGTCGTTGATGTTCAGCTTTAACTTGTTGGCAGTGTAAACATCTAACCACAAATTCTACAATATACTTTTTTATTCCCGGCCACCAGAAGTTCTGTTTCAAATCATGGTACATTTTCGTGTTCCCGGGATGCATGGCGAATTTTGAATTGTGAGCTTCAGACATAACATGTTTCCTCAGGTCACAACAGTCAGGTACACAAAGACGATTTTGAAATTTCAACACGCTATTCTCAAACACAAACCCCGGCCTAGGTTTTGAATCAAATTCATCTACAATCTTTTTCAAGTACTCATCTTCAAGTTGCTTCTGTTTGATTTCTTCAATGATTACGGGTTGGGCAGAGACGACAGCTAAGATCCCACCTTGTTCTCGCAATACAACTTCAATTTCATTCTTTTCCAAGTCATCTAACAACTCCCTCTGACCGGTAAGCAAACATGACAAATTCCCTACTGATTTTCGGCTCAAGGCATCTGCTACAGTGTTAGCCTTGCCTGGCTGGTACAAAATCTGTAAATCATAGTCTTTGATTAGCTCCAACCATCTCCTCTGTCTCATGTTTAATTCCTTTTGGGTGAAGAAGTATTTCAAACTTTTATGGTCAGTATACACCTCACAAGTTACCCCATACAAGTAGTGACGCCAGATTTTCAAAGCAAACACCACAGCTGCTAGTTCAAGATCTTGATTCGGGTAATTCATTTCATGTGGTCGGAGTTGCCGAGAAGCATAGGCAATTACCCTCCCATTCTGCATTAACACACAACCCAAACCTTTGTAGGAAGCTGTAACAACCCCCATACTGGTTACTGATTAATGACTGATTGATTACCGATAATCACCGATTACTGTTAAACGAAACGGATAATGACTGATAACTGACTGATAATTGAACTGATTAAAAGTACTGAACTGACTGACTGAAATTGGAAACCGAATTGATCCAGTATATGTTAGTTAAATTGCATTCTATCTGTTTGACTGTATGATTATCTGTTCATGCTTATATGTTTAAACTGCTAATTGAAGGCCATATTGGCGGCCGAATTAGAAACCGATTGATGTTCCATGATCCTCAGAATTAATGTGATTTTATGGTATATTTATCTGAAAATTGATTAGGTATGATTAAATTAGATTAAAATGAGTTAATTGCAATAGTTGCCTTATTTACCTTATTGCCATTGTTAGTGGGCCCTTATTATAACATGTTAGAGCCTTGGTATGCTTGAATCAAACATTTTGCTCAGCTCATTTCTTGCTTTTGCCGACCTAGAGAGGAGGGTTAGAGAGAGAGAGAATTGTTCTTGTTGATTTTGCTTGTAAATTGCTTGGTAATTGAAGAAATTGTTGAAGTGATTGCATATTTGAGCTCCCTTCTTGAAATACAAGACTAAAGGTAGCTCCATTGTCTTCTTATTCATGTTTTGAGTGGATTCTTGCATGATTCATGCTTCATTGTAGAACTACGTCATGTTTTGGTTCATTGTTGTTGAATTGAAGCTCAATCTTTGCATGCATGTACATATATTGAAGTTTTGAGGTTGTAGTTCATAATGCCTCACATGCATGTCCATGTTTTGGTCATACTCCATGAGTTCATCCTATCTTTGAAGGTTTGAGCTCTTTTGAAACAGCATTAAAGCTTTGAAAATGATTTAAGATCATGCATGTCATGTTTGAGGATTGTTCTTGGAAGATGGTTTGAAATTGGGTTTGAATTAAACACCCTTGGGCTTTGATTTCTCAAATTGAGCTTTGAATCATGTTATTCCATGTGTTTATAAGTGTTTTCCAGAAAATGAGCCCAAGAGGATCGGCTTTGATGCATTTAAACTTGAGTTTGAGCTTGGAGGTGCAATCTGGGTTTTCCAGATTTCGCACTCCCGCTCGAGCGGGGAAAGTTACGCTCGAGCGTGGAATCCGAGCAACCAGCATCTTTCTGCACTGTTTTACAGTCCGCTCGAGCGGAGGATTGGGCGCTCGAGCGGAGTCATGTCTCAAGCTCGAGCGGGCGTCGAGCGGAGATTTCACCCATCCAGTACTTTTACAGTACGCTCGAGCGGAAAAGTTTACGCTCGAGCGTGTACCTTTGTTGGATGACCGCTCGAGCGGGGAAACCTGCGCTCGAGCGGAACTCTGTTTTTCTGAAAATGCTTTTAAATGTACATCTTTGCATCCTCATCCCATTCTAGGCATTCTTAGGCCTAGTTTAAGACATCTTGTTGAGGATATAGATGTAGAACACACCGAGGCATTAGGAATTAAGTTATTACCGTTCCCAATTGGGTAGCTTAGTGTGTGTTCAATCTGTTAACTGTGTAGGGTTGGCGACTGGGGAGACACGCTCTAGCATACTGTGGCCCAAACTCTGTGAGTAACAATTGTGTAAAGATATGTTCAACTGATATCTTTTGAATACTGAACTGAACAGTTTACTGAACTGGTATTACTGAATGAATGTATGTCCTTTATTTCTGAACTGTACTGTGGCATCCTTAGTACCTACTGTTTACTGTTACTGTTACTGTTACAGAGATCTCTGTCGGTTCCCTCGTGGAGCCACTACTGTTTACTGACTGATGGCCATCATTACTGTTCGGTCTTTTAAGACCTACTGTTACTGTTGTGCTAATGGATGTACCACATATGACTGTTTACTGTACTGAACAACTGAAATACTGATTGAATTGAACTGTTTTCATTACTGTAAGGACATTCATTCTAAACTCCTTTACGCTTTATGTTATTCACTGGGCTTTAGCTCACTGCTCATATATATATGTAGGTGTGCAGGCACCAGACCGCAGCTAGAGGCGTCAGGGTTACTCCAGTTTTGTCAAGCCAGCCTTTGTGCCTCACTGCGAGGTTCCGAGTTGCCATGCTATGGCTTGGGGGTGTTTTGTCTGTTTTTCCCCCTTCTGTACTGTTTTACTGTTTTGTATAGACCGTACTGTTTTGTACAGACGGAATGTTTTCTGTACTGTTCTGTAGGGTTGAGTCCCTAGTTGAATGGATGTGAATATTGTACATACTGTTCTGTATTGTTTATGTGTGAATATATGAAAAGCCTTTTGCATACAGACTGTCACAGCTCAATGGACACTATTTATTTACTGTATTGGCTTCCGCCAGGCCCTGTACTCTGTTTTACTGTATTACTGTTCTGCAGGCCTTCGGTAATCTCGGATTACTGGCCGGTTACGGTGCTAAACCCATAGGGCCGGGTTTGGGTCGTGACAGAGTGGAATCAGAGCGATACTTAACCACGAGTTATACCGCACACACGTGTCCAAATGAGCTATAGGGTGTCCTAGAAAAGTTATTAGGGCATCTCATGAGCATGATAAGTGTGTGGTTATGTTATGACCGAATACATGCTAATGTGTTAAACTGTTAAACAAATGACTGCTTATGTTTAAAACTGTTATAACTGCTTATAGTGAAATGGACAATGCAAATGAACCTGAGTCCTCATCTACTGAGGCAAGAATGGAAAGAATGATAGAACTGATAACTGCTAGACTGGAACAACAACAGAACCAACAGCCCCCACCTCCTCCTCCTCCTCCGGTTCAGCCGGAACCTAATGTGAATGATGGAGATATTATTGCTCTTACCCAGAAGTTCAGTAAAATGAAACCGCCATCCTTTCAGGGAGGCCTTGAACCGTTAAAAGCTGAAGCTTGGGTTCTGGAAACAGAGAAACTATTTGAAGTGTTTCCGTGTTCAGAAGCGAATAAAGTACTGTTAGCTACCTTCACCTTACAAGAAGAAGCTAGAAGGTGGTGGATGTTGATCCGCGATGCAAGCACTGTTATGACTTGGGCTCAGTTCAAGGAGTCCTTCTTTGAAAAGTACTTCCCTCAGTGTGTCAGGGATAGAAAAGTGACTGAATTTGAACAGCTGAAGCAGGGCACAATGTCCGTTGCAGAGTATGAAACCAAATTTACTGAGCTTGCCCGTTATGCACCGCATATGGTGGATACTGAGTATAAGAAGGCCAGAAAATTTGAAGGCGGCCTTAATGTTGCAATCCTTGACCGAATAAATGTTTTGAAACTACCGACTTTTGTGGGTGTTCTCGACCGGGCATTGATGGCCGAGTCGAACATTGCAGCAGTGAAACAATCTGAAACACCAACAACTGAATGGCATGGTAAAAGGCAGGGTTTCAAATTTAAGAAAGGCAAGCACAACCCAGCCAACAAGAAACAGAATACGGGGTCAACGACTAGCCCCAGCCAAGAGAGTGGGTTCATTCCACCCTGCTCTGTATGTGGTAACAAGCATAAAGGGATTTGTCACAAATTATCAGGGGCCTGTTACAGGTGTGGCAAGGTGGGCCACATGGTTAAAGATTGTCCTTCTGCTCCTCAGGGCAATAGCAAAGCTGCAGCCAGCGGCGCAGCATCAAACGCTCCACCAAAACCGAACCCTAAAGCTATCGGGAAAGAGCCTGTGAGGCAAGGCCGAGTGTTCGCACTAGTACCGGGAGATGTGCAGAATACTGAGACCGTTGTGTCAGGTATTCTCTCTATTTGTGCACAAAATGCATATGTACTGATTGATTCGGGGTCTACGCATTCATATGTGTCGCATGCCTTTTCACGAAAATTGAATAGACCCTTAGAACCTATGAACTATCTGCTAGCCGTATCATCACCCGTAGGGGGATCCATGACATGTGCTTATATGTACCCCGCATGTTAAATCATTGTTGGGGATATGCATCTGTTTATTGATTTACTGCCATTGAACATTGACCATTTTGACGTAATATTGGGGATGGATTGGTTACAAAAATATCATGCCACTATTGACTGTGTGACCAAGCAAGTTGTTTTCCGTCCACCTGGTTTGCCTGAATTTGTGTTTAATGGGAGTGGAGTAGTACCTCCTCCGTATCTAATTTCGTCTGTGAAAACTGTTAAACTGATTAGAAAGGGATGTAAAGGATATCTGTGTTCTGTACTGACTGTGTCTACTGATGATAGTGTTAAAACTGATGTGAATTGCATTCCTATAGTCAGAGAATTTCCAGATGTTTTCCCAGGTAATCTTCCAGGAGATTTGATTGACAGGGAGATTGAATTTACCGTTGATGTGATTCCCGGAACACAACCAGTTTCTAAAGCTCCATACCGAATGGCTCCAACTGAATTGAAAGAACTAAAAGTGCAACTGTAAGAACTGCTAGACAAAAAGTTCATCAGACCGAGTACCTCACCATGGGGTGCACCAGTTTTGTTTGTAAAGAAGAAAGATGGCTCACTGAGACTATGCATTGACTACCGTGAACTGAATAAGGTAACTGTAAAGAACAAATACCCATTACCGCGTATTGATGACCTGTTTGATCAGTTACAGGGTGCTAAAGTATTTTCCAAGATTGATCTCAGATCCGGATACCATCAGTTGAAGGTTAAGCCGGAAGACATTGATAAAACTGCTTTTAGAACAAGGTATGGACATTATGAATTTCTAGTTATGCCTTTTGGAGTCACGAACGCACCAGCTGCTTTTATGGACCTCATGAACAGAATTTTTAAACCATACCTTGATGACTTTATTGTTGTATTTATCGATGACATATTGATTTACTCCAAGAGTATAGAACAGCATGAACATCATCTAAGACTTGCCCTGCAAACCTTAAGAGAACAGAAACTGTATGCTAAACTGTCTAAATGCGAATTTTGGCTTGACCATGTTATGTTTTTGGGGCATGTTGTTAGCAAAGATGGAATTTCTGTTGATCCGCAGAAAATTGAAGCTGTAGTGAACTGGCCTAGACCAACAAATGTGACTGAAGTCCGAAGCTTTTTGGGATTGGCTGGATATTACAGAAGATTTGTCAAAGATTTCTCCAAAATTGCTCTACCATTGATTCAGTTAACACAAAAGGGGACATCATTTGACTGGACTGACCAAAGAGAATCTGCGTTCCAGGAATTGAAAACTCGACTTCTGAATGCGGTTTTCTCTACATCTCCTGCCTTGACCTTTAACTAATGATATCCGGATCTACGATTAATTTTAGAGAACACTTGGGCTCCTTGGAGTTGGTCAAACAAATCATCTATTCGGGGCAATGGATATTTGTTCTTAATGGTCACTTTGTTCAATTCTCGATAGTCAATACATAGTCTCAAAGACCCGTCTTTCTTTTTGACAAATAACACCGGAGCACCCCAAGATGAAGTGCTCGGGCGAATGAATTTCATGTCTAAGAGTTCTTGAAGTTGGACTTTTAGTTCCTTCAATTCAGAAGTCGACATCCTATACGGAGTCTTGGAGATGGGTTGTGTTCTAGGTATTACATTAATGGTAAATTCAATTTCCCTATCAATTAAATCCCCGGGTAGATCATTGGGAAACACATCAAGAAAATCACAAACTATAGGAATAGTATCGACATTGGCACTATCTGAAGGCACAGTCAACACACTACACACATAGCCCCGACACCCCTTTCTTAACAGTCTTTTGGCTTTCATAAATGAAATCAAGTATGGCGGATGGACTACCCCATTTCCAGTGAAAGTAAACTTGGGCATACGAGATGGATGAAATATGACAGATTTATTCATACAATCAATGGTGGCACAGTATTTAGTCAACCAATCCATTCCCAGAATACAATCAAAATAATTAATGTTCAAGGGTACTAAGTCAACATACAATGTCATTTCGCCAATCATAAGATCACCTGCCAGATATACATAAGCACATGCCATGGAACCCCCAGACGGTGTAGTTACAGATAATGCACAGTTCATGGGTTCTAATGGCCTAGTTAATTTTCGAGAAAAAGCATGCGATACGAATGAATGTGTAGAACCAGAATCAATTAGCACATACGCATTCTGAGCACAGATAGAAATGATACCTGACACTATAGATTCAGTATTCTGCACATCATCGGGCACAAGTGCGAACACTCTCCCTTACCTTAGTGTCTCATTCCCATTGTTGCCCCTGGCATTAGTTTTGACGTTTGGTTTGGCCACTGAAACAGACCCAGCTGAACTTGCTGCAGGGCGAATGGCATCCCCGGATCCTACTGGATAGTCTTTCATCATATAGCCATTTTTGCCGCACCGGTAATAGGCACCTGATGCACGATGGCATACTCCCCTATGTCTTCTACCACAATCTGCACAAATTGGTATAAACCCACTGCTCTGGCTAGAACTACTGGAGGATCCTGTGTCTTGCTTCTTTGAAAATGATCGGGCCTTTCTAAAATTAAACCCAACCTTCTTGCCTTTCCATTCGGTTATTGGAATTGTAGTTTGTTTCTTAGCTGCTATTGTGGCTTCTGCCATGAATGCTCTGTCAAGCACCTCTACATAAGTAGGCAGTTTGAGGACACCCACTCGATCAAATATCTCCAGGTCTAGTCCTCCCTCAAACTTTCGTGCTTTCTTGTAATCAGTGTCTACCATGTGTGGAGCAAAACGAGCTAGTTCAGTAAACTTAGCTTCATATTCGGTCACAAACATTCTGCCTTGTTTAAGTTCTTGGAATTTCGAAAATTTTTGGTCCCTGAAGCATTGGGGAAAGTACTTGTTATAGAATATCTCGTTGAATTGTGCCCACGTCATGTTCCCATTGTTATTTCGAACCAACAGCCACCATCTCCGGGCTTCATCTTTTAAGGTATAAGTAGCTAAAAGGACTTTCTGAGTTGCAGAGCAAGGAAACATTTCGAATAGCTTTTCCATTTCTAATAACCAGGTTTCTGCCTTCAATGGTTCAATACCACCCAAGAAGGTCGGCGGCTTCATTTTCATAAATTTCTAATTCAAGTTAATGATGTCATTGTTGTCCAGTTTGGATAGCACTGGTGGAGGCGTAGTAGGTAAAAGTTGTTGTCTTTGTTGTTGTATCATAGCTTTCGTTAATGTCGCAAGCATTTGTTCCATTCGGCTCATGCGAGCCTCTGAAGATTCACTTACATCATTTCCCCTCGCATTCTCCATGTTGTTATAAAGACACCAGATGATAATAAACATAGGAATATTCTCATTTATTTCTTTAAATTCATTTACTTAGATTCACATTCAGTTTTCACATCCGTTTAGATTACCACACACTCACACATGCAGATGGAATGCCCCTAATTCTTACTAGGACATCCTAAGCTCATATGGACTCATGTATGCGGTAGAACACGTGCTCTGATACCACTCTATCACGACCCAAACCTGCCCCTATAGGTTTAGCATCGTAACCGGCTAGTAATCCTTGCATTACAAAAGGCCTCTTGGCATAATGACATGTAGCAGGGGCTGCAGAAGCAATTAATCAAGACATACATAGTCCATAGAGCTGTGTAGACATACATGGAGCAGATAACTTAAATCTTTTTATAATAGTAATACAAACTTTACACGTCACTTGCAGATACACATTACTAGACGTCTTGTCCAAACACAACATAGTATAAACATAGCCTAGCATGATTACAAAAACAGCCATGAAACCAGACTTCAATCGGAACCTTCTCGGGAGGCACAATGGTTGACTGCCAAAACTGAAGTGTAGGCCATCAACTCTGGGCCTGATCTCGTGCTTGCTCACCTACATACATAATATAAATAGTGAGTTAAAACCCAGTGAATAATAACAGAGTAAAGACTTTAATAAATGATGCCCATAACATATCTCAAATCTCAAAACATAGTAGAATCATAATCATGTCTAGGGGTGTGCATAATACCGCCGAAACCACTGAAACCGCCAAAACCGCACTGAACCGCACCGCCAAGGCAAATTCGTTATTATTTGCCAATCGGACCGCCGGTTTTTGGTAAGAAAAATGGCAAATTCTAGTAACACTTTTATCAATCCGCCGGTTTCTATTTTTCTTCCAAACCGCACCGACCCGCACCGCTATTAAATCATGTTTTATAAGATTTTAAAAATTCTTTTTTACTTAAGTTTGCTTGTTGTTCTATACCTTAGAATATAGTATTACATTACTGCTCGAGGGGAATTCAAGATGTCAGTAATCCAAAATAAAGTTGGATTCCAATTCATTTTTCAATCTTTTTTTTTTTTTTTTTTTTTTCTGGCCATATTGCAAACTTGCATCAGCTCACTTTTCAATCTAAATATTTTTCAACAGTAAACATTTTCAATATATTGTAAACCCTGAATGATATTAATTTTATGTATTGTATTTGATCATTGTACCTTCCACAGATGCTTGTAATGAACTGATGGCATAGTCGTTGATATTATCATATTGTTGCTACACTTGCTGCATCAGAAGAAAGCTTCGCAAGATGCTTAACATCACGGTATCTCTCGTCTATTTTTTACTTTTTGATTTAAGTTTTGTAATTTGAATTATATTTTTTATAAACCGCCAATCCGCCCAAACCACCAAGGCAAATCCACCATTATTTGCCAACCGAACCACCGGTTTTTGATAAGGAAAATGGAAAATTCTAGTGACACTTTTATCAATCCGCCACCCGCCATACGGTTTATATTTTTCTCTTAAACCGCACCGACCCGCACCGCGCACACCCCTAATCATGTCCATATTCAAATCATGGGTGGTACATCCCTTAGAACAAACATTAGCACAAACATGTCTCTTGGGTCAAGCTTATCAAGTTCCATGAAGGAACCTTCGGTACCGGGTAACATGTCTTATACATCGGCTACGGTATTATTTCCCTCGGGCGAGGGCCTGTGCCACGGTATTGTTTCCCCTGGGCGAGGGCCTGGGCCACGATATTCTTTCCCCCGGGCGAGGGCCTCATGACCATAAGCCATAGTATTATGTCCCTTGGGCGAGGGCCTCGGCTAAGGATACCACAATTATGTTTCAAGGAAAATTGGACAATCATTCATTCATACAAAACGTAGCATTTCAGAAACTTATCATCTCATATCATCATAAAATAATTAAAGTTTACGGAGTTGTTACTCACAGATAATAGGCACCGTAAGTAGGCAATTCAGCTTCCTTGTGGTGCTAGACCTACACGAACATATATACAAATACACACTTGAAACACTTGTTCGAATTATTCATAACTTGCTTTATTTGTTCTAGGCGTGTTTTTATTCTTTATCCTCACTATAGTGCCTCAAGCATGGCCTAGGATGGAAAGAGGATGCAAAAATGCACTTGGAAATATTTTCCAAATTTTGCTGAAAATAGGGTCCACGCTCGAGCGTAGCTTTCCCTGTTCGAGCGGATGTGCAAGATGTGAAGGCTCGCTCGAGCGTGGCTTTCCCCTCTTGAGCGGGCTGCAAAACTTGACAAAGTACTAGATGCATGATTTTCACGCTCGACAGGTGCTCGACCCACGCTCAAGCGTGAGACTCAGACCTTCGCTCAAGCGTGAATTCCTTCGCTTGAGCAGACTGCAAAACTTATGAACTTCTGGGTATATGCATTTCACGCTCGAGCGTGATTCACGCCGCTCGAGCGGAAGTGCATCTACTTAGAGTGCACGCTCGAACGTGAAGATCCCCGCTCGAGCGTGGATCAAATTTCTAAAATTTCCAGATTTGATCCACAAGTTCAAATCCAACCTTCAAGCCTTCAAACTCCATTTTTCTGGGCCAAAATTTTGGAAAACTCATAAAGACTCATAAAATAACATGTTTCAAGGATCAGTTCAAGAAATCATGACCCAAAAGTTTGCTAATTGAACAAAATTTAACATGAACTCTAGGATGTTTTATAAGCATGACATGCATGGACTTCCTTGGAGCCCAACACTTCAAATCATGATCAAACATGATGAATTGATAGAAAACATGGTAAACTCTCTAAATGTAAATGAGGTGAGCACATGCATGGAAGTTTTCTTGACAATTAAACTCAAAACATGAGAATTTATGCATGCATGCATGGAACCATTTGACTTCCTTTAATCCTAGCCCAAACCTTACATGAATTCATTTAATTTGTTGAAATCTTGCAAAATCTAGTTCAATTACACAACCAAGAGCTTGATGTCTTACCTAGTGACTTGAACTCACAAGGGTTGAAGTTAGAGTTCTCCAATTCTTCTTAATTCACCAACAATCCTAGAAATTCCAAGGTTTGAATCCAATTTCCTTCTCACTCTCCTCTCTCCCACGGTTGTGTATGTGTGAGGAGTTCAAATGTGATTAATCATCAAGAAAAGAGTTGAGTGGGGTCTAAATGGAGCCTTATATAGGCTTCATTAGAGTTGATTTAATAAGACTAATCAAATGGGTATTAAATTGATCCAATTTAATCGTTCCAAATCGAATTTCAATTGAACTTGCTACAAAATTCTAAAAATTGTAAATAACACATAAATCAAGTCAATTTCTGTACCGGATGCCGATAAGGTCCTCAATTCGCAAACCGAAATGAAAATAAGGACAGATCTTCCTACGCTGAACAGATAAAACACAAAAATAATGCAATGCACATGTAATTAACTCATGATCTCTTTTTAATTACTTGTTAACACACCTAAACATGAATTAACGTTAATTAAGGGTCGAGGTTGTTGCATTGATACACAACAATGACACCGTGTCCCTTAAAAAGAGGTTGTTACAATTCATACATAATGATGTAGTTCATTATAGAGCACTCATTTCAAAATAAAACATCATTGAAGATACATTTATGTATAATAATATTGTCACATCATTAAAATTTTTCTTTTTAAATTAAAAACTTTTCTAGTTCTATATGACTTTCTGTATCACTAGCATAGCAACAAACAAACTTTGATAATTTTTATTCTATGTAATGAACGATTTCATTACATATTTAATAGTTATAGAGTATGAATGTAAATTTATAATTAGTTTAATTTAAAAATAAACATTACGCTCACCAAAATAAAATGGTGTTCTAGTCTAGCAGCAATAAAGCTATTGCCCCAAGAAAATTATTTGAAAAGTTGTTCAGAATTGAAAAGTGTGGAAAAGATTAATAAGTGCTTTGTGAGATTATGCAAATGAAATAGGAGCAAACATATTTATAAAATTTTAATTTTTTTTCATTTGTGTGTGTGTGTGTGTGTGTGTGTGTGTGTGTGTGTGTGTGTGTGTGTGTGTGAGAGAGAGAGAGAGAGAGAGAGAGAGAGAGAGAGAGAGAGAGAGAGAGAGAGAGAGAGAGAGAACGAGAGGGCCTTGTTTGTTAATTATACATTTTAGTTAAAAAGTCAAAAAATTATTATAAGTAGTCACATCATTTTTTTACTTTTTCACATATTTTTTCGTAAAGAGCAAAAAAATTACTAAAGTAGTCTATTCCTAAGCGACCTTCATGTCATTTTCTAAATGTCTAAAATCAGGAGGCCAATAACTTACTGATCATATCAAATCTTTGAATATTGTAATATGAGTGATTTGGAAAATTAGTTAAAAGTTGACATTTTAATTTTTTTTGGCTTTTTTATATGAGACGTGATATGATCCAAAATGAGTTAAAAGTTGATTTTTGACTTTTTTAACTTGTTCCCAAATGACCCGATAATGAATTCAAGGACAACTAGGATAGATTTTTAAAGATAATTTTAGATCAATAACAAATTTTATGAATATTAAATAATTAAAATCTTAAATTTTTCATGAATTTACAATTATTTTTATAAAAACACCATTGAATTATAGTTTTCCCATTAATTTCCAAGTACAATCATATCATGTACCTATATTCATTTGGCAATTACATGTTTTAATAAAAAAAAGTCAAAAGTCACTATAAGATGTCAAATTAATCTCTCTACTTTTCTACATATTTTTTTTTATAAAAAGTCAAAAAAAAAAAAAACTAAAATAGGTTATTCTCAAACGAGACCTTAATATATGAATAATTGGTTTATTTCAATGATACTAAGGCCATCTTTGGTCTCATTTTCATTTTCTTTATTTTTGCTTTTCGTGTTTTTTGAAAATAAAAAAATAAATAAAATAAAAGTCCCAAAACTCTTATTCTTTACATTTTTGTACAAAAATAATTAAAAAAATTCATTACATTTTTTTTGGCATTTTCTAAAAAGTGAGTTTGTTTCATAAAAATAAAAAAAATAAAAAAAAATCTTCAAAATGATTTTTTGAAATAGGTCACCAAAATTTTTAATGTGTTTTCAGGAAATGAAAATATGAAACATTGAAAAAGACATGCCAAACAGGGTTTTTAAGAAGCAACCCTAAACATTAGGGTATGTGGCTAAATTTTACCTATCGGGTCATATTTTGATGTTCGGGTCATATTTTGATCCATTTAATTTTTCAGAAATATTGAATAGAATATATTTGTAAAAAAATAAGTTGATGAGATATCAATAGCCCTTTTATCAAATCATATTATATTTAAAAAAATGATATGGTATTTATTAAATTGAATACAAATATGATTTGATAAAAAAAAACTATCGACATCTAATCAACTTTATTTTTTACAAGTATATTTTATTCAACATTTCTTAAAAATTAAACAGTTTAGATTGTGAAATTAGGACCCAAAATGAGTTCTATAACCCACACAACTGTGACTGTTATGCATGCACATAACAATGAACCCAGATCTCTTTTTGTGTGTCTTATATAATTTTGGATATAAAGCCACTCAAACCAACTTATCTAAATGCGAGTTTAAAAATAAATAAATAAATAAACCTTATCTAAATGCCACCAATTTTTTAGTTCAATTAATCAATTATTATTCACTCTTATATTTTTAATACATTATAGTTTTCTTGATTTTCTATGTTTTTATCAAAAACTCAAAAACAGAAAAAGGCCAGATTTCTACTTCTTTTGGATTATTTCCATTGTCACCAAATGGTTCATTTGTAATAATTAGACTCGAACTTGATAACACAGCCGGTAAGAGAATACCTATTTTACCATGCCAACTCTTTTGGTGTCAAACACTAAAGAAAGCATAGTTTGGGGTGATTCTATAGTGTGTAAATATTTTCCCTTGCATAGACTGGATAAAATGAGATAACACATAAAAGACATAAAAGGCTTTTAGGCTTTCCTTGTCAAAAATATTTTACACATTTTTTATTGTTTGATTGAACAAAAAGTATGTAAAATATTTTTGCATTATTTTTTTTTAAATGACTTACTTTTAAAAAATTTACAAGTTAATTTTTACAAAGTTAACTTTCAGTCATTACCGTTTTAATACATTTACCCTTTTCAAATAGGCATCTTACCTCCCTAAAAGTCATAAATAACACTATATTGAATAGAAATTTCTCTTTTAGACAATAAAATGTTTTGGTTTTAAGGCTCAGTTTGTTTTGACGTAAAATGTTTTTTTCAAAAATAGTTTACTCATTTATGTTATTTGGTTGAACAAAAAGTAAGTAAATATTTTTTAAGAAAAATATTTTTGCATCATTTTCTGAAAATGACTTACCTTTAAAATTTCATATGTCAATTTTTATAAAATTAACTTTCACTCACTATTTTTCCAATACATTTAGCATTTTTAAATAAATATCTTAATTCACTAAAAAGTCATAAATAACATTTTATTGAATCAAAATTTCTCTTTTAAACAATAAAATATTTTTGTTTCAAGTATCAACCAGATGTCGAAAAACAAAAATAAAACATTTTATTTTGTATAAAATCAATTTACAAGAAAAAAAAATTTTGTATAAAATATTTTACGTTGAAACAAACGGAGCCTAAGTGTCAGCCAAAGGTCAAAAAACAAAAACAAATTTTTTTTTGTGTAAAATCAATTTACAAGAAAAATATTTTATCGTATCAAATATTTTACATCGAAACAATTGGAGCCTTGTGAGAGTTAAAAAAACTAACAATACTACATATTTAAAAAAAAAAAATCCTTATAAATATATATATATATATATATATTTTTGGTACATCGAAAAAGAAGTCCCTCAAGGGATCCATTTGTTTTGACGCAAATATTTTACACATAAAAAATGTTTTTTATTTTTTAAATTGTATTTATTTTTTGAGTTTAGTTGACATTTGAAATAAAAATATTTTATTACTTAAAAGAGAAATTTTAATTTAATAAAATGTGATTTATGACTTTCTAGTGAGCTAAAATATTTATTTAAAAAGGCTAATGTTGAAAAGGTAGTGAGTAAGAGTTAACTTATAAAAATTGACTAATGAAATTTTTAAAGGTGAGTTATTTTTGAGAAAATGATGCAAATATAGTTTCCTTAAGAAATATTTTACTCATTTTTTGTTCAATCAAACAACAGACAATGAGTAAAATATTTTTGACATAAACATTTTACGTCAAAACAAATAGAGCCTAGATATCACTTGTAAACTAAAGTTCACAATTTGGGATAATGCTTTAGGGTGTGTATGCACCCTTTGTTATGATGCATATGTGTTTGGTTATAACTTATGGTGATATTAGTTATAACATATTGTAATGTTAATTACGACATTATTTTAGTTATGAACAATAGTTCTTATTTGATTATACCTCATGTGATATTAGAGGTGAGCATGGTCCGGATTGAACCGAATTGAGATAAAACCAGGACCAATCCGTTATCTACGGTTCCTAAAAAATTGGAACCAATCCAATCTGTTTAAATCATGGAACCAATTTGAACTAATCCATTTAAATACGGATTGGATCGGTTTAGGACCACAGATTCACATATATATATATATATATATAACACTTTAATTTTATAAAAATATAAATATAGCGCTATATTAGTTCCTTAATGACATACTGTTCTAGAATTTAAATAACCATAAGAAAACTGGTTTAACCATAAGTATTTAGACCATTACAAATTAAAACTAAAAACTAACAAACAAAAGTAATAAAAGAATATATTATACGGTTTTAGGTTTGAGTTTAGATTTTATATAGAATAAGAGAAGATACTATGGGGGAGGATGTATAATAAAAATATAGACTATTTGTATACGGTCCGGATCGGTTCCAATCCGGAACCATGGGGTTCAATCCGGAACCAATCTGTGGACTATAGATTTTTAATTCTTCAATGTAAATCAAAGTATAAAGAATGCAGCGGAAAAAATATTTAGATCATACCTTTAGATGATAGAACCTTGTGGGTAAATCATGTGCTTCCAGAATCTAATAAACCAACCCAGCAGTGAAGTGATATTACAGAATGAATATCACCCACACAAATCACAGTGCAAATGACTTGATCGTTGCTTTTGGGAGAGAGTCAATATATGGGTAAAACTCAAACATACGTTATTTTTCCACTTAATCACCCATATCATGATATGATAGATATGTATCCTGAGTGGCTATCCAAATAGGTTTGAATTCAAATTCAAAACCCATTTGGATAAGGTTCAAAAGGTTCTAAGGGTCATGCCACATGGGCGCCCAATTTCTAACATCTCCCACTCGGACATGAGTTGGCATGACACTGCCACGTCTCTATCTCAATCTCCCCAAAAAATAAACAATCTCATACTAGCCACTGCACCGTGCGACTGCTGAGAACACCTGCATGTGGGAGCTCTATACTAGAAACTCAAAATGAGCCAGCATAGAGACATCAACCCAAAAAGAACAGAAATAGTGTCTCATATACCCCAGATTCATCTAATTACACCGATCCAAAAAAAAAAAAAACATCTCTAATCCCTCAAAAGGAGCATGTTTGACCCTCTCAATTCTTGCAATATATTTACACTCAATTCGCCTCTCATACAGAGCGATGTGAGTTGTCGGCAGTGAATATACAACAGTGGTGTAATACTAGATGATCTTCCCTTTGCACTCATGCCATTTAGTTTAGGATTGACCGCATGACCGCAGGCAACATACCAAAGTAGCAGAACATCAACCCCTTACCTTATGACATAGTCAAAAGTCACAAAAGGGTACATAAATGAAAGTCATATCAATAATGACACGTAAGACTCACACGGTGAGGAAGCAGGGATCCATTCTCTCACCTCATTACTCGGTCGCCAAGCACATATAGTATGAATACATGCTACAGTGGAGTAACTTTTCCATAAAGCGTGACGTCATACTCGATACACCGTACAGATATTAGTCTAGTCGCTTTCTAGCGCCTAACCTGAATTCTCTATTTGCTCGCCTTCTAGGCGCCAAATGAGATCTCGCATCTGGCTAATCATAACTGGCACAACATGGAAAGTGGGTACTAACATCCATGTTTGGTCCTTAACACGACCTCATCTTGGTTATAACCAAGGCGACATACATAGTGGATGATTTAAGCCTCTCTTGGCTCCAAATGAAAATAAACTACCAGTCTCATCCTTGCTCGCTCCCAAGCGCCAAGGGCAATTGCTCGTGTGAGTGAGCCAATCTTGCATGCTGACATCATCATCTGCTAATCATTATGACACAAACCATAATAGTGTCAACATCCCATCATCTCAAAATAAGTGATCGATTTTAAAAAAAATTTGACCACAGCTTGCGCAATTATAGATTCCAAACATAAGCCTTATCAGCACCTCTTGCGATAAGTATATACAACGGAATCCACCATGTGTGTCTCACATGAAGTAATTTAAGATTACTACCTCTTGCGCAATAACTTCTCTAAAGATATTTTGGTGACCAATTTGCGTTCATTCTTAGTGCGCCCAACTAGCATAGATGCGCCCAACTAGCTCATTGAATCTTACAATGAGCAAATTAATGTACTACTAGTAAAGCATTTTATCCACAGTCTAATGAGCAATGTCAATGTCTAAACAACTCAGTTGACCATTTACCAAAGATAACACTTATCATGCCGAATACGCCCACATAGCGTACTTTAGGCTCCCACAACAAAGAAAAGATCGAGGAATATAGGTCATCTGTTTCTCCCAAAGACAATCCAAGGATTCACTTAATAGCTAAGGCTCTAGCTTTTACCGATAGGTAAGTCAATGGGTTTGTAATTTTGCATCTAGAATCGTTCTAGGATATTCCTTATGCAAGTCATCGAAGACGCACCGAGAATTTTCCTAAAACAATCCCTAAGGATCGTACATCCGAGCATATAAATTACATCACCCATGTCCAACATATCTAAAATAGAGGACTGCCCACCCTAGGTGGCGACAACCTTATAAATTCCTGGCTCATAATGACTAAGTAAGGAAAACTTCTTTTGGACCATTGATCATGCCTCAGTGGTCTTCATCGATCATCGTTGGCCTATCATGGCTTGACGAAATCTAAGAACCACTGTTTGAATAACTGCTTTAGGCTGTAAAAGATTTATTGGAACTAGCAACCTTTTTGCGCTCCTAACTTTTCATCATAAAAGCAGAAGGTAAATCCCTATGGATATACTTATCCAATTCTCTAACGAGAAATCGGGTCACAATGTCCACAAATCAATGTTTCGAACTTATGTCAATCATAGCCTAAGTCAAAATAACCTCACTCCCCAGGAGGAAGTCTTCTCATGGTCTACACTTTCCTTAATGGTGCGACTTTTCGGTATCTAGCGAGCCTTATGCCTCAACAATGACTATCCAAATTACGCATAAATTTAGAACAGTTTTGCGTCATAATGGAAAGTCAACCAAATTATGAAAATGGTTAATCCTCAAAGACTTTGTCTTAAACTGCGCAACATTGATCCACTTTTTTTAAAAACAGGGGACTAGAGCCTTTGGCATTATCCTAGGCTCTTTATCATCTTGCGGAGCAATCATGAATGTTTCCCTCTCAATCACCCAGTGATGACGTGGAAAATTTTCACATTTGCTACCACGCAACTAAGAATGTAGAGTATTCTTCTCTAATGGAGTAATCCATTAGTAGGCACATCGCTCCCACTGTCCCTAGGATATTGGAAATTTCTTTCCATTCTCAACTAGGCTACATAGAGCGCTATGCTTAGAATTCTCTATCTTATAGAGTTTCAAAAACTCTATTCACGTCACCTTTACTAATAAAACTTTATGTGACTTAGTTACACTACCACAAAGCTGCTTACCTATATGCACATGACCTGGAGGGTTTGCATGACTGCATACAATAATGTGCCACACGACCCTTTGTGTTTACAAGACAGCATACAATAATGCGCTATAGAACCCTAGGTCTTAACTTCACAATCTTATGAGAAGTAAAATAAAGATAAGCTGCTTAACGGTTACAAATCGCCTATAGATGGCTCTCCACTAATCTATTACTCAAATGGAGTGTAAAATATGATATGGAGGGCACTTGGTTAGGGATATATGCAACAAACCAGTGCAATTCCCAATTGGGAAACATTTTGCGCTATTATCCACCTAACATTAACAATATTTAATTACTTATCTCTACTACACCATTGTGTTGTTGAGTACTAGGAATAATCAATTTTCTAAGCATCCATCTCTCTTCACAGAGTTTTTTAAAAATAACTCAAATAGATACTCGCCACCTTGGTCAAAACTAAAAGCATGAAAGCTGTTATCTAATTGATCTCAACCTCATATGTGCAATGTCAAAAATCATCTCAAAACTTTTGACTTATGGGAGATCAAATAGTCTTGACTTAGATGCGTATCGTAATCTATAAATGTGTCGAGATTGAGGCTTAGCTATCATACCCTTACACATATCTAGTCACAAATATCATAGTGGACTAAATACGCCGAAACAAATGACTTTCTATGGCTTTCCTACTTACTTGTGCACATTCATTGCGAACAAAGTTACACATTCACATGAGAGCAGGATGTCATAAGCGAGTGGGCCCGAGAAGGCCTACTCAAACCATCGTGTCATCATCTCATTAATGTGATTAAGTATAATAAGCCACTGGTTCATGACCAATGTCATAAACTAATTCCAATCATCTTAATGTGTGAGTTCTCGAAAACAAGTTTTAAAGGTTTAGGCCCAACTAGGTAATGACTCACGACTAAGTCATATTCACTAGATCATAAAAAGGATGTCATGGAGATATCAAGTGCGCCTAAGTCGCAAATTTAACTAGTAAGTGCTAATCCCCTGCACCTTCAAGTCAATTTTATTCTCCATACACTTTACTGCATCTAGTTGAAAGATGACGACACTCCTCTTGCCATCTCTGTTTCTCGCTTCATAGTTACTTGCAATTAATTCTACTATCCACAAGAATGAGAGAATAAGCTATCAACTATGACAGCCCCTAAAGTAACTTAAGCGCGAATTAGGCCAAAGAGTCTAATTCAACACACTGCTCTTACAAGCGATGCGTCAAATTCTTAGAGTTACAACAACCTTGTCAGCCTTGACCTTTTCATTACTATGCTGCAACGTTTGCGCTTAGTGGTAAACGTTATTCAAAACGTTAGCCTAGCTAAGGAATCATACAAAGAAGCCCCTCCTCATGTCTCACACTCAAGTGTAGAAACAGTAAGTGTCCAGACTAGGACAAGTCGGCAATGCTAATAGATTTTGCAGCCACTAAGCGCTAATCTTTCACTTAGTGTTAATAGATTTTGCAGCTTCTAAGTGCTAATCTTTTAACTTCACGTGATATTTCAACGCACACTATTATAGTGCATGAAATTTTTGCTCCATCCACTCCCAATAATTGGGTAGAGAGCAAAACACTGCTCAAACTGGCTACTCGTCTTACACTTAATGACTAATTTATTTAAGCTCGCATTTCTTGGATGACGTGACTCATGAATGTTACTTCATCCAATGATGTAACATTATTTACAAGTCAAATTACAAAGTCAATCCGCACAGCTCAATAGTCAAGATCATATACAAATCTATTGAGGGTTTACTAATTTCATAATTCCAAAACTCGCCAACCAAAACTACGTAGCGTGCCGCTAACCATAGCGCACACATTAGTTTTTATTATGCCAAACAAGCAACAGAACCACAGCGACTTTGAGTCATGTTTCCTTACTTTGGCTCAATTAAGACTTGACCTAAAGTCTTCAAGACTTTTGCTCATCTAAAGAATGGGATTAGACTGTTCACATTTGAACATTTTTACTAAGTCTAGGTCAACCAATTGACTTCCATAAGCTAAGTCAATTTAGAGAGAAATTCGCATTGGGATTAATTTGATTAGCATAATATCATTTTGCCACAAAAATCTAAATTAAATAGTGACAATATTACACAAATCGCAAGATCGAAAATCCGCTATGCTCGTAATCATCTCTTGCGCCACAGGTGACAATTATCCAAAATTTAATTTAATTTATGTGCAAAATATTGATTTTCGGGAGTAAATCTACAAAGATTTGTCTCAACCGAACAACCTCCCACTGACTATGGCATGTCAAAGCATGATAAATTCCATACAATAGCATCTTAATGTAAATATACGAATAACTCATGCTATATTCAATTAATAATGGAATTCAAATAAATAAATAAATAACTAATCATGCTTTTCTAATTACAACATATTAGAAATTCAAAAAAAATAATATGCTGTATTAAATATTTAAATTATGCCATAACAGAAAGTACATCATCCTGAAATTTTCTGGAATTTTTCTGAAATTTTAAATAACTAATAAACACATATAAAATTAGAAATAAATATTCCAGAATCTGGTAAAATGCTACAATTATACCAGTAAATATTAAACCATAACAGTAGTCTACAATAAAAAATTCAGCCCCAGAAACTTAATCATGCAACACCAGATGCATTTTAAACTAGAAATAATGAATTATTATTTCAGGAAAAATATTTTTTATTTTTATAAAATTTTAAAAATTTTACAGAAGATAAAAAATTTAATTCTGAGTCTAACGGTACCAACCATGCTTAAAACAAAGCTATAACGAAAAAATTATGGCCAATTAACGCAATTCAGAATTAAAAACAAACAAACAGAGCCTTAGAGCCAAGCCAGCGCGGAAAAAACGGCTCAACTCGGCTCACCGCCGCTCAGCGCAACTCAGCGCAAGTCGGCTCAACGCGGCACGGCGCATGGCGCGCGCGTGGCTGCGCACGTGGCGCGGCTCGAAACGGCACGGCTAACGCGCGCGCGTGGAAGGGAGGAGACAGCTCGCGCGTTGGGGTGCGTGGGAAACGCGCCTAGCGCGTCTCAGTGCGTGAAAGCGCGTGGTGGCGCGTGGCGCTGCTGAGAGGCGTCATACAGCGCGTGAATCACACGCGCCGCCTTCCTGGGTGTTTTCTGATCCGATTTTTGTACTGTCGGACTCCATTTTTCACAATAAAAACATTTATGGCATTAAAAATGACATTTAAATAACATAAAAAAGAGGTATATCACTCTCTCAATCTAATGGAGTTAAAATGCAAAAAACCGTGCACTTTATCTTCCTCCTCCATTAATATTCATGCATATACATGTATGTATATTTATATAAAAAATATACACATATTTTAATGCATAAAATAAGCACGAAAATACTCATATTTATGGCTCTGATACCAATGTAAATCAAAATATAAAGAATGCAGCGGAAAAAATATTTAGATCATACCTTTAGATGATAGAACCTCGTGGGTAAATCACGTGCTTCCAGAATCTGATAAACCAACCCAGCAGTGAAGTGATATTATAGAATGAATATCACCCACACAAATCACAGTGCAAATGACTTGATCGTTGTTTTTGGGAGAGAGTCAGTATATGGGTAAAACTCAAACATACATTATTTTTCCACTTAATCACCCATATCCCATATATCAGATATATAATCTATTTATCTCATTTATCCATATTTGTTGAATGAGATAATATCTGATATCTATATCATCTATCCATATCATGATATGATAGATATATATCCTAAGTGGCTATCCAAATAGGTTTGAATTCAAATTCAAAACCCATTTGGATAAGGTTCAAAAGGTTCTAAGGGTCATGCCACATGAGCGCCCAATTTCTAACAATCCGGAATCAAACCGCGGATTCAAAAAACCAATCCAAACCTATCGGAATGGACTGGACTAGATCGGATTACGGATTTCACGGATTCCTTACTCAGCCCTATGTGATATTTGATTATAATTCATTTTTTTTTTTAGTTATTACCCTCATAGTATTGAGTTATATCATTTGTAGTGTCATTTGTAATAATTAAATTACAAATAAAAAATACTTGCATATGATACACTATATAGAATTCCCCCAAAATTTGAACCATGCTATTGAAAATTTAATGAATGTAAGGCCTAGTGGACAAATAATTGTCAGTGTTAGATGTGAGCTTCTTTTTTTTACATATACTTCTTGTTTGGTGCATACATTTTTTTAGGGAAAGGGTTAGACAATCAACTTTTGAAAAAAATTATGAAAAAATTATTGAAAAGTTCAATCTAATTAAAGTATAAGATATTAAATTTAGTAAATATTTTTTATTAGTAAGAGGTTTATCCTTTGTGAAATAATTTGGCGAGAAATTCTTTTATTGTTTTGAAAGATATTTTATTTCTAGTTTACCCTTTTCTGTCTGTTGAATTGTTTTTGACTATCTTTTTAATTTTTTTACTCTCTTTTCAAGTATTTTTTTATTTATTTAATTTTTTTGACTATCAATTCAACTTTTTTCCTTATTTGTTCAAATATCTGTTAAAATTTTATTATCTATTCAATTTTTTTCCTAAATTCTATCTGTTTAAATTTTTTTTCTATAGGTTGAAATACAAAGCAAAACCAAACCATATCTGTTCAAAAAAATTTCTATCTGTTTAAATCTCTCTCTATATATATATATGTGTGTGTGTGTGTGTGTGTGTGTGTGTTGCAATCTCTTTCATCATTATCATCATCATCATCATCAACAACAACAACAACAACAACAAATGTGAAAAGTGAGATAATTATCATCATTTAACTCACACACAAATACTTGCAATCCATCTTATAATGAGACTTGAGAATTATTTATAAAGTAGTAACATTAATTAAAAGGAAAGCTCAAGGTCTAAGTCATCTTTGATCTCTTGTTTGAGACCAATACTTGATTCTTTGATAAGATCAGAAGAAGAAGAAGAAGCCATTGGAGAAGTGCTTCTCAATTGAATATTTTCCATGAAATCTTCACGTTGGAAAGATGGATTCCACACTTCTTTTGGCTTCTCGTCCCCATCAACCACTCTCCTCTTCTTTTCATTGTTGTCATTGTTCTTCACAATCTTTTGTTGCTTCTACATAAGTATATGTGTGAGAACCTAAATTTTTAGACAACTAATTAGTTTGATTAATAATAATATTAAGTCAGTTAATAGTGATTATTAAATTATCGAATTATAATGTTAATAGCATCATGGTTAATACCAATATTGGATTCCTTTAAATAAAATTATTTATTTTTCTGGAAAAAAAAATAAAATTTGTATCTAAATATAGTTGTGGAAACTAAATGAGTTAAACAAATAATAACTACGTTAGTAAGAGAATAGTAGGGGGCAAAATATCTAGTGACTAGGTTATATACATATATATATATATATATATTCAATTGATTTTTATTTTATACAAAAAAAAAAAGAAAAAAAAATCAAAATTTATGTTGGGCAGAGGAATTCGGCCCAAGCATGCCAATGCATGCCTTTACTTACTGCCACACTCCATGCCTACATGCATAGATGGCAATTTCAAGCCTTTGTCAAGGCTGCCACAGCATGCAAACCAACTGTAATCTATCCTCTTAGATGATGGTTCCTAAGCTAAAAGAGAAGTAAAGTAAAAATAAAATAATAATAATAATAATAATAAAAATTAGGCCCTCAAACTCTTATAATTAGGAGCACTATTCAACCTTCCATTACACACACATACGTAATTGAGCAAAACAAAGAGAAAGAGAGGGAGAGAAAGCAAGAGGGAAAGGAGAAAAGAAAGGGGAAGAAAGGCTCAACACTTGGGATTTTTCTTACTTCATTAAGGTAAAAATACTCAACCCCTATCCTCCCTTAGATGTTTTTCCTAACTAAATCCGTACATTAAAAATATGCAAGAGTGTGTATTGATAATACACAAATGCTCAATGCATGTTACATTTGGATAGAATGATGATCTTATGATTATGTGATTTCTGTCCTTCTTACAAGTATGGATTAGATGGTTTAGCTACTGATTTTGCTCCTCATGTGTTCAAATATTCTCCATTGTTGAATTAATCTTGCATGCTTATGAATTTGTGTTTACTCATCATAAATATTATTTTCTGTTATCACTAATGAAAGTAAATATGAAGGATTACAGTTTCACATGGGAATAATAGCAAGAAACAATTTTTATAGTCTTGCATGTGATTCATGGCGAATACAAAGTGTGATTTTCACAAAATACTGAACTTCCAGCAAACAGATTTTTAATCCGTTTTGAATAAACTCAAACAAACTCATGAGAACACTTTCAAAAAAAAAAAAATCTGAAAATACTGGAGTTCGTTTACCATGTTCTCATGGTGCAAGAATATCAAAAGAAAAATTATTCGACAACGTTTCGTGGTCAAACATGTTTTTAACTTCATTGCTGTCTGGAGGCAGCAGCAATGCTGACTTTACCAGGTCACCATTTATTCTACAGAATGAATTTTCAAGTGATTCCAATTGAAAAGGTTATATTTTTAAGTTACCTTTCAAATGCCGCTAGTTTTATAATGTTTTATTAAGTATCGAGAGAGAAACGTCAATTTTTCGAAAATGTGACAGAATCTATTCAGTTTTCTTATAAAAATTATTTGACCATCTTACACTGGTTTTCAATCTTCAAATCCTTCTAGAAATATGTTCTAAACTCAAATATTTAGCAAACTGTTTTGACTATGCCTCTTTTCGACACCGTTTGAGGCCCCTTTTTATTTTTCGAACACAGAACACCTGTGCTAGAGGTTAAAGTAATGCACTATCCCAGAAAACCAGTTTTCTTTCAAAAATTATTTCTCGATTTTAAAATCGTTTTTAGCCCTGGTATTCTTCTCAAAATATTTTCCTAAATTGATGAACTAGAACCAGTTAAAATATTATAATGGTTGAACTTTGTTTGGTATGGGTTTCATATTTTTGTTTTCTGACCATACAGTGCTGAAAGAAGAAATGTGTGAATTCTTAAGAAATCTTGTGATGATTCCTAAGGCATTCTATCACATTTATTTTGGTTGCCATATATGATTGTGTTGTGCTATATAAACATTATGTCACTGTAGTTCTCGAACTAAAACTCGCACATGCATCAAAATGTGAATTTGACGAAGTAAAGAAACGCGAAATTGAATAGATGCAGTAAAGTTTACAAGTGATGAGGTGAGCCCGGTTTAGAATCTTGTGAAAGTGAGTTGCGAACCTTAACATGGCATGGGAAGGTATTTCGGCTCTTATCGGTGTAGGCGATATAAGTTTGGTGGTGCGGGTGTCACAACATAGACCGTTCCCTTGGAGCAGACCGTGATGTCACTATTCGGGTACGTAACCCTGGTGCGTGGGCATCATTGGTAGTTACAGCAAGTAACATTTGAATATTTGACCAAGGGGGAGTCAGAATTTCCCGTGGCCATTACTTAGCGGTTGAGTGGAAATAGTGCTCCGCGGAGAGTTACTTAAATTTATCTGATAAACTAAATCTATGAGAATTGTTTTTAAAAAAAAGAAAGAAAGAAAAGTGAGCATTTTCCTTATGATGAAATACTGCTTCCGTTTGCCATTTTTTTATTTATTGTGTATTGTTATTATTTCAACTGATGGCATTCATGTTATGCTTATTAAATGCTACATGTTGTTCTGTTACTACGCATTATTCATTAATTGTGAGTATTATTATCTGGGTGGGTAGTTTCGGGTTGTAGTATCTTATTGAGGTCATCGCTCATTGGCATTCCCGTTGCCCTGGCGTTTCATGCCAGGTACCGAAGAAATCGAAGGAAACACTGAGGTGTTGGAAGGCAACATTCAGCCCTGATTAGCTTGAAGCGTGCCAAAGTTTCATGAACCATTTTTTTGAGTTTTCTAGTTTTTCCCTAGTTTCTTTTTATATTTGTGTATTAAGACAAAGTTTTAAGTTTGACTGGAGTTGTAATTTAAGAACTTTTAGTTTTTGTGCTGTTAATTAATGAATGATGGTAAATTTGGTGACAACATTGATGAGGATTTTTAATTAAGAAAATTGATTTTAAGTTTTAAACCTTATTATGATGTCCTCAAATTTTGGAGCGTCACAATATGGCCACGAGCTTTGCGAATGCTCCTAATTAGGGCAAAGAACTCATCCAAAATTAGATCAGCCTATACAAATCAAATGAACACAAAGACTACTACCACTTACGCCATTAATAAATCTAACAACTATAAATGTCGGATCTGAAACATGTTATTTTTTAAACATTTACCAAACAAGGGAGGTCATATAATTATCAAGAACATCAAACCAATATAATAAAACAATAAAACAAAAAAATTATGTACATACTCTAAACACAATTATAAGATGATACATTCATTTTCATTGTTTCTTCTTCAGGGTGAAAGTATGAGACTATGGCTTTATTGGCGTGATCAAATCAATCGCCATTTCAAACACAGCCAAAAATCATCACTAGACGACTAGAACTCCCATTCCTTTCATGTATCCGATTATAATATAATACGTTGGTCTCTATTTTGGGATCATATGAAAATATTATCGGGTGGTCTTGGAGTATTAATCCATTTTATTCATAATTTGTCACAATCTTAGAGATGTTGTTGTGACCCCTTATAAGGGTTGATACTAGCTTATTTCGATAATTCGAACAATTTATTTTGTAGGATTCGTCAAAAAGAGTATTCATGAAAAAAAAAATTCAAGTTAATTGGATATTTGTAACCACATGATCAGGGACTAAAACATAGATAATATATTATCAAAATTATGCTTGCAATTTATTTATTTCTTTTATTTAAAAAATGTTATATTGTTATATGGTTATAAATGTCCAATTAACTTAATTTTTTTTCAACAATGATTCATCCCACTAAAAACATCACCACTAATAGCACTAATGCATTAAAAAAGTAAAAAAAAAAAAAAAAACACAACTCCAAGACCAAAACATCACATCATTAATGGCGGGACCCACTGCCACCTAATTAGTGGGAGCACTAATTAGTGCTCCCAAGCATTTTTCATTTTTTTTTAATGAATTACATAATTACTTAACAAATTTTATAATATAAAACTGTTCGAATTATTAAAATAGATCAAGTACTGATCCTCATAAAGGGTCACACTATCCCCAAATCCATTTGTCAACTAATCACATATAATTTTAGCAGTTTGCGGATCTCAGTATCCCCAAATCCATTTGTCAACTGATCACATATAATTTGAGGGGTTTGGAGATACTGCTGTGAGAAGGATCCTGTGGTGCTTCACTGGGATATTTTTTTGAGTATTTTTTGATAACTCGAATCGTTATATTGTATGGTTTGTTGAGTATAGAATCCATGCAAAAAAATTGTCGAAGATAATTTCGGCAATAATTAATTAAAGCAAATAAAATAAATAAAGGAAATAACAAAATTAAACCTTACAGTACTTCTGCAGATGCTTTATGAATAAGTTTGTGATTGAGGCCAATGTTTGAACACTACATTTTTAAGACAGAATTTCGTCCTCTTCGAGGGTGCTTGAGAACAATGGATGTCCTGTCTTCAGGATACAACAATCACCACAAAATGAGAGACCACACTCTTTGATTGTATAGCGAACCAAAATTATGTTTTGCACTCACAAATTCAGACTCACAGTGACGATTATGCTTGAACTTAAGGAATTTGGAATTAAAAAAAATTATAATAGGGGCTGCCTTTATATAGGCTTGTTGGTATCTATTCAGTTTAAACATAAAAGGCACGAAGAACGGACATGACTCTTCTTTTAAAATAAAGAGACACCATGAAAGGATTGCATCATTTCATTCAAATGGAGTCTATTTCAATTCACTATTGCCTTTATAAATTTTTCAACAATCCCCCATATGAATGAAATTGACCAAATGAGAAATGCAACAATATGTAGACTATGTGAGTACAAATCTAGAAATATCCTGCATAGGATACGTAGCTTTTGGCCTTGAAAATTCCTTTGTCAAAGACTATCAGATTTACTGGCTGATCAGTGAACATGATGTCTTGAACTGTTCTGCTGTTGGTGTGGACCGAGACAATAGCTTGTCACACAGTTTTATTTCCATACACAACTTGATTCTATTAGTTGTGTCCATTTTGGCCCTGGACAATTCATAGATTCATGAGTGCTCTAGAGAATTTAGCCTTTTCAATTCTCATAGAGTGGCCCAGTTCACACTCATATAGGTGATTCCCATTAAACGTATCCTGCTATATCCCACTTGAATTTCCAAGCTATGAGTCTCATAAAGAGCAAAGCTTAACCTATTTATAGCTGCAGGTAATCACTATCTCATCATAGAAATGTCTAGGAGTTTTACTCCTTAGTGATTCTAATGAGTCATTCTTAATTCAGTTGTCCCTTTAAACCTAAATCATGGGATCTTCCATCAATTAGGTTTTGTTGCCATTAAAATAACGCTTAAGTGATAGGCTTTAATCCTATTTTCCTCAATGATCGCAATAGTTGCTCTCTGGTTAAAACCTTTGTCAACAGATCCGCTATGTTGTCTTTTGACTTTATAAACTCAACGAAAATTATTCCATTAGAGAACAGTTGCCTAACGGTGATATGTTTATGACGAATGTGATGAGACTTACTGTTATATAGATGATTCTATGCCCTAGTGTAGTTCGCCTTTTTCGCGCCCCCTTTCGGAAGGCTTGAAAGAAAGCCCTATAGTTCGAACTCCCGCTGTTCTAAATCTAATCTCACAAGTGCAATGTGAAATTGATAAACACTAAAGAGTCCAAATCTGGCAAATTTTTTGGAAAAATCGATTTTAGAATAAAAAATGCCAAAATTGGACTGTTTTGCCCAGATGCAGAGTCGCCACCTAAATATTTTATTTTGGGAAAATTTAGGAAACCCATGACTCATGCCAAAGGCCATGTGTCCGTCATCACCAAAGTTGTCTTGGCTCGGGAACTTGGGTACGAGAGGGGAAGGTCATGAATTGAGCACCCCCGTTTGCCCGATCAAAGATCGGCCTCTACTAATCATGATATGATTTTTATCAACATTATATGCCCTTGTTCTGGTTATTAGGCTAGCATTACTATGTGATGCGCACAAGCAAATATAGACTAGTTTGCAAGAATTGGAACAATTTAATTTCATGTTTGTTTTGTGAAAATGATTTGATTTTGCCACTTTAAGTGGGCTTAAAAGTTTGCAAATTTGCCACTAAACATAGTGGGCTTAAAAAAATGTACATTTATTGAATCATTCCAATTCAAGCAACAAATCTTCATCCACAAGCATTCAAACAGTTTATCAAGTAAGCACTTAGCCTCATGGCAAGCATGCTAAACATGGCAGTCACTCACACTCATGCAAGTGTGCTAAAGCATATAAAACTCACCTAGTACTCCAAGCTAAGAAGATATGAGTCAGAGAAAAAATGCATGATTCCTAACTATGCCAAATGTCTAATGCAACACATACGATATGCAATTACTAGGCTCGGTTACTAATGTGGCACATGAATTAATTTAAGACATGCGGTCTAAGCACGTATTCAAAGAAGTATTTAAATGACAATGCAGTTAGAATGATGCGCCGGGCCTCGGTGTATGCAATACGAGATGAATGGATGCAAACATAAAGTATGCGAATTGAAACATGTCCCTAATCTAACCATCAAAAATAATTAAATAAAAAGGAGAAAGACATGGGGTTGGAAGACATACACATTATTACATTTTGCTCTCACGAAGGAGAGTCCAAATGAATAAACTGGCTAACTAGCAACTAAGCTAAATAAGCTAACTATTACAAACTAAAATGAATAACTAGCTAAACTACTTAACTAATTATTACAACAACAAATGAACTAATTAGTTAACTAACTAATTAACTAATTACAAGACAAGTGCAAGTAAACTAAGTAATTAAATTAAGTAATTAACTACTCTGCCTCGGGAAATGAGAGATGTGCATGCGCATGCTTGGTTATCACCCGAAAAGACCACCGTTTTGCTCCCGAAAGCCTCTGTTTCCAGAGTTGAACATTTCCAGAACCATTTTGCTCCACCCTACCAACACTCTACTAAGGTTTGCATCAGTGGCCAGCCGGTCACTGGTAAAGACTGCCGGCCATCTGGTGTTCTGCTGGCCACATGCCGGCCATGGATAGTGGCCTATTGGCCACTGATGCACTGGTTCATCTTGCTGCAACAGAGGATAAATAGAGCAAAAAGAGGGTATTCTCACAGATTGTTTGCACAACTCACCCCTCCTTTTCATGAACAAATCCAAGGAGTGATGAACTTAAGCCACAAACCACTAACTCAAGCAATTTCATTGCATGATGGTTTGTGACTCAAGAGGTGCAAGTTCAATAAATGCAAAATGAGACACACAAAACCATCACCCTATCATGCATGATCAATGGTAATGGAGACCTAGGAAACTTGACACATTTCATCACTTTGAGTATGAAATGTCCCAATTTTCCTTGTGTTCAATTAACGCCCGATTGAACACAACAAGTTATCATCTTGCTCATCTTTTAGTCCCAAGTTTTAGTTACTCATTTTACTTTACCAACCATCCTTTAATCCAATTAAGTCCAAAGGGTGAATTAAAGTCCTCTAATGGAAAGAAGGCTCAAAACACAAGTTGCTTTGGGTATGAAAGAAGCACCATACCGTTAGTAATGAACCCCCTAAGGGATTAAAACATTAAGTATGAAACCTCAATTTCACACTTAGGCAAACAAGTGACTTGAAACCACTTTCAAAGCAAAATTAAAAGCCAAGAAAGGAAGAAGGTTGCAGAGATGATTAGTGCTGAAATTAAGTGTGAAAAGCACTAAAAACACACAATCAACTCAAACAAGTGATGTCTAATAACCTAAAACACCAAGCTTGTGAGGGCTATTACACTACAAGCATGCAAAACAAAGCTCAAATGACTTAATCAATCCAAAATAGAGTTAAAACATCCCTAAAACATGCTGGAATTGAGTTAACAATAGTTAGAAAACTAGGCTAAAACATATAGCATGCTAGGCTAGTAAACAAAACATAAAAAGGGAGGCTACCCCCTTCATTTTTGGACTTCAAAACATGATTTTAGCTACTGAAATAACTCTGAAAATTAGTATTTAAAGGCTCAAAAACAAATTGTAAAAGGGTGGGGAACACAAGGGTAAAGGTCTCCAAAACAAGGTACAAAGAAGGATGAACAACCCCTTAACCTTTAATGGCCTTAAAACCCAAGTTTTAGCCCAAAAATGCAGAGTTTTTACAGTTCAAAAACAGCCCAAAAACATTTCAAAAAATGTGCTAGAATGAAGACAAAAACATGGAGCAATTCAAACAAATAAACAAGCCAAAGGATGGGTGGCTAACCCCTCCATTTTTGGGACTTCAAAACTACTTTTTTAGCCTCTGAAAACCTCTGAAAATTAGTGGTAAAAAGCCCAAAAAAAGTTGATGAAAGAATGAAAAACACAAGTGGAAAGGCTTATAGAACAAGGTTCAAAGAAGGGTGATTATTAACCCCTTTATTTTCAATAGCCTTAAACCACAAGCTTCAACCCAAAAAAATAGTTGAAAAACAATTCAAAATCAACAAGAAAATATAGAAAAGAAATAGTCCAAAGATGGTACAAAAGCAAGAGAAGGTATACCTCTTGAAGATGAATGCTTCTTTGAGTTATATACTACTAATTTCAAACTCTCAAGTGCTTTAAGAGCTCAAATTCAAGCTCAAATCATCTCACTAAGAAGTCCTCCAAGTTTGGTTTGGTGTGTTTGGGCATAGGCTATGCAAGTTTCAAAAGAGAGAGAGAATTGTGCCGAGAGAGAGGATTTTTCCAAAGATATTCTCACTCCTAAATGTTTTTCTAACCTTGAAAGCAAGAAGAGAGGTCTTTTATATATAGAAATATATGAGCTTTGGTCGAAAATATCTAAAAAAGAACAGTTGGAGCAGTGTGGAAACAATTAGAGAAAAATATCTAGTTTTTATATTGATGGCTGGCAGGCTAGCAGTGGTGGCCGGCCGGCCATCACTCGTGGCCGGCAGGCAAAAAATGGTGGTTGTCGGCCACCTGCCAGTCATGCCTCCAGGTCTGACTTCAAATGGGCATATCTCCCTCATCCAGACTTGGTTTTAGGTCATTCTTGAGTCTAAATTGAAGCCCCAGAAGTCTAGTTTCCATTGGTGGTATCCTCACATCTAAATTCTAAGTGTACAATGAGATATACCTATATTAGTAAAGGTTGCTCAGTTTTTGGCTTAATCAGATTGATGTCTAACTTCAAACAGCCATATCTCCCTCATCTGAACTCGGCTTTAGGAGATTCTTAAGTGTAAATAGAAGCCCCAGAAGTCCACTTTCCAATGGTGGTGACTTCACAACTAAAGTCAAAGTGTACAAAAAGATAGGCCTAATTTAGTGAGGCTGCTTAGTTCTTTCTTAACGGTTTCAAGTTCAACCACTTCCCCAACTAGTTTTCTTCCCCCCACTCTTATTTTCTTCAACTCCAAACCTATAAATAAGATGTTTAAAAGATTTTTCAAAGAGTTCACCTCTCTTCCATTTATTTCCACTTTGTCCTTGCTCGTTTTACCAAAAAGTGCAACTTTTAAACGAAATACGAGCATCGAAACATCGTAGAAGCTTTTTGAAAAATATTTTGAAAGAGGGTTTTAAGGTCTAAAATAGTTTTGATCCAAAATGGGGTGTAAGGTTGGGATTTAGAAGCTCTTCTTTCTGAAGAAATCGAATTTGCACAGCATAACTTTCATCATTGAGTGATCAATCAGAGACGCCCAAGTCCTAAGGGTGGCCAGAAATGGAGTGGCTACACCTAGCCATTGCGGTTTGACTATCGCAATGAATGCAAAATCGCTGGCATAGGTTTTGACTATATTAGAATATCTTCTAAGAAATTACGAAGCCATTCTGCTTCTTCTCCTGTTTTGTCTAAAGAAATAAATTCAGATTCCATTGTGGATCTAGCTATGCAAGTCTGTTTAGAAGATTTTCAAGAGACCGCTACACTTCCCAAGGTAAAGACATATCTACTAGTGAATTTTGAATCCTTAGTGTCGGATATCCAATTAGCGTCGCAATGCCCTTCTAGGACCGCTGGATATCTAGTATAGCACAGTCCATAGTGACGGGTGTATTTTAGGTATCTAAGAGCCCTAACAATTATTGTCCAATGGTCTTTTCCTAGGTTACTTGTGTATCTACTCAATTTACTTATTGCAAGTGCTATATCAGGACGCATGCAACTCATTAGATACATTAGACTTCCAATTATACGGGAGTATTCCAATTATGATATTCTTTCACCTTTATTTTTCATTAAATGAAGGTTAGCATCCACATGTGTCTTTACATGACGGTCGTCATGCTTATTGAATTTCTCAAGAATTTTGTCAGCATAATGAGTTTGAGACAACATATCCTTTAGATGTTTTAGTAATTTTTATTCCTAAAATCACATCTGTTACTCCCATATCTTTCATGTCAAACTTAGTTTTCAACATTTTCTTAGTTGAATTGATCATTCCACTATTGCTACCAATAATTAGTATATCATCTACATATAAGCAAACAATGACATAACCTTTCTCAATGTTTCTAACATAAACACATTTGTCACTCATTGATTTCAAATCCATTTATCATCATGACATTTTGAAATTTTTCATGCCATTGTTTTGGTGTTTGTTCCAAGCCATACAATGATTTTATTGATTTGCACACTTTCTTCTCTTTGCCTGGAACGATAAAACCTTCTGGTTATTCCATGTAGATTTCTTTATTCAAATCACCATTCAAGAATGCAGTCTTTATGTCCATTTGATGTATCTCTAGATTGTTTAAAGTAGCAATTGCAATCAACATTCTAATGGATGTGATCCTTATTACGGGTGAATAGGTATCGAAGTAATCCACTCCTTTAGTTTGCCTATAACCCTTGACCACAATTCTTGCTTTGTACTTGTCAATTGATCCATCTAATTTCATTTTCCTTTTGAATATCCATTTATATCCAAGAGGTTTACAACTTGGTGGAAGATCCACAAATTCCTAAGTATGATTTTGTGGAATAGATTCAATTTCACTATTAATAGCTTCTTTCTATAAAGGAGCTTTTAGAGTTTAAATTGTTTCTTTGAAAGTTCGAGGCTTTTTCTCAAGTAGAAATGTTAAGAAGTCAGGACCAAAAATTTTCTCAACTCTAGCTCTTTTACTTCATCTAGGTTGTTCTTCTAATTCTCCTCCTTAGTTTTCTTCAACCAATTCTTGACAATTGTCAAATACAATATCATGAGTCTGCTTAGGAATACTAATCTCTTGAATGGATTTGCAAAGAAAAATATTTTCGAAAATTGAAGCATTCCTTGACTCAATGATTGTATTAACATGGACCTCTGAGTTATCACTTTTATGTACTAAAAATCGATAAGCACTACTGTTGTTTGCATATCCAATAAATACACAATCAATTGTTTTATAACCAATCGTGACCTTTTTAGGCACTAGTAATGCTACCATAGCCAAACACCCCCACACTTTTAATTATTTAAAGGAAGTCTTTCAGCCTTTCCAAAATTCATAAGGTATTTGAAGAGTTTCTGTCACGACCCAAACCCGTCCCTATGGGTTTAGCATCGTAACCGGCCAGTAATCCTTGCACTACCGAAGACCTCTGAACAGATTAACAAGATTAAGGGGCTAGCGGAAGCAAATACATAAATATAGTTGTCCAATGAGCTGTGCTGACTTATATGAAACGGAATATTTAGAACTTTATATACATAATCAAAAGTCAATCATACATTATACCCACACACATTACAGTATCTTAAGTTCAACCAACAGAATTAAAACAAGTCATACATATACATAAAACCAACAAAGCTTGAACAGAAGACACTTCGGGAACCTCCACGTACGGCACAATGGTTGGCTGACAACAGGACACAGATCTAGACAAAAGCCTTCAGGCTCGGGCTCCAGAATGCTCACCTATACATATATATACACACAATGAGATAAAGCCCAATGAATAATAACAGAATAAAGGATTTAATGAATGATGTCCGTCACAGAGTTAGAAATCAAATTCTTATCAGAAACAGATTCTTACACATATTCGTAATCATTTCCCTATTCAGATTTTGCATATAATCATACGTGGTACATCCCTTAGCATTAACAAATCCAATGGCCCATAAAGGGACAGCCTTGAAGGCATTCTGATGACTCATGTGCACAGAGACATTTCTGATGACCCATAAAGGGACGCATATCATATGATGCTAAGGATGCCACGAATAACTTTCAGAATTTTGGACAACCATTCATTCATTTCAAACATAGCATGGCATTTCAGATAACTAATTACTTCGTATCATAATATTCAGAAAATACTTAACATTAGTGTGTTTCTAACCCTGAAAATAAGGTCCACGCTCGAGCGTGGCTTTCCTCGCTCGAGCGGACATGCAGACAATGAAGCCTCGCTCGAGCGTGGACTTCCCTGTTCGAGCGGATTGTAAACCTTGACAAAAGTACTGGATGCATTTTTTTCACGCTCGACGGGCGCTCGACCTACGCTTGAGCGTGAGACTCAAAATCTCGCTTGAGCGTGGATTCCCTCGCTCGAGCGGACTGCAAAACACCAGAACTTCTGGGTATATGCATTTCACGCTCGAGCGGAGTGCACGTACTCAGAGTTCACGCTCGAGCGTAAAGTCCCACGCTCGAGCGTGGATCAAATTTTTGGAAATTCCAGATCTAATCACCAAGCTCAATTTCGACCTTCGAAGCATCAAACTCAATTTTCTAGGCCCAAAACTTTGGAAAACACTTAATAACTCATAGAACAACATATTTAAAAGATCATTTCAAGAAATCATGGCCCAAGAGCAACACAATTTGTGCAAAATCAACGTGAACTTTATGAATATGCTATTAATTCAACATGCAAGAACCTCTATGAATTCAAACCCTCCAAAACAAAATCAAACTTGATAATTTGATGGAAAACAAGTTGAATGACCATAATGTGAGTGAAATTAACACATGCATGGAAGAAATCTTAGAACTCAAATTCAAGACATGAAAATTTATGCATGCATGAATACCTGAATTAATCCTCAATTCAACATTTTAACCCAAATCCTAGCTTTAGACACTAATTAACCATGAACCATGCAAGAACTAATCTTAAATTCACAATGGAGAAGGTGAAATCTCTACCTTAGGTCTTGAACTCTAAGTGTAGAAGCTCAAATCTTCCAAGTTTCCTTCAAATCTCCAAAGATCAAGCAAAATTCTTGTTGAATCAATTTTCTCCTACTCTTCTCTCACTCTCACGGTTTGGTCTGAGATATGGATGAAGAAATGATGCCTCAAGGGTGTGAATTGAGTCCCACACGAGTTTGTAAAGGTGGCCCACTAGGTGGCAATCATGTAAATACTCAACTAATGCGATTTAGCATTATATAATCTAATTTAATCATACCAAATCAAATTTCAACTAAATTTACCATAAAATCACATTAATTCCAATTAACACAAAACACTAATCAGTTCCAGATTCGGCCGCCGATAAGGCCTTCAATTCGCAGTTCAAAGTCAAAACATGAACAGATCATTTTATGGTAAATAGATAAAGACACAAAGATAATGCAATACATATGCAAATTTTAATTTCGGATTCCTTCTAAATTATTGTTAGGCATAAATAATCATGGTTTAGCATTAATCGGAGGTCGGGGTTATTACAGTCTCCCCTCCTTAAAAAGTTTGGCCCTCCAAACTCAAGTTATCTTATCTCAAAAGGAATGATGTCTATAAAAAATAACTGCAATTCTTTACAAAACAAAAGTATAACCATATTCATAAATATGCTCATAACCCAATCTCGACCTTCGCTTCGTACCGAAACAGAATCACAAATCATATACAGAAATTAGGATTCGTATCAAAACAGAGTCTTATACACATTCAGATTTTAGTCAAGAACAGATTCAGATACGTGTTCATATTCATATTCTTGCCCAGATCATGCATAGATGTCACAAGTCTTGCTTAAACATACATGGTGCATTTATTAGCACTAACAGAGCAGATACAAACATAGCAGATACAGAACATATACAGACGCGTGATGGTTATGAATAACAGTTCCATAAAGGAACCTCCGAATCCGGGTACAGAGAACAGATAAGCTAAGCCCCCGTGACGGGGCCTCTGGTACGGGTAACAAAGTGCAGAAAGATATAGATTCCTTAAAGGAACCTTCGATACCGGGTAACAGCCAACAGATATCACATAATACCAAAAGTCACACGAATACATATCAGAGATTAGACAATTTTTTTCAGCATACAACATATAGCATTTCAGAAAACAAAACTTATTTTGTCACGCAGAAAATAAATATAGTTGGACATAACTTTATTAAGTTATTACTCTCATTACTTATATCAAGTACTTATCGAGGTCATAGATTCACACTGTCTCCCGTTATTAAGTCACAGAGACTTGATCTACTCACTCCCGAGTCATCCATCCGGTCCTTATTCAACTTGGTTTTCAATTCGGTAATCCATTACAGTTAGCCCAGGTCATCCAAAGTATATCAGAAATACAAGGCAATTTCGTACGTTAACCTCATAGCAGTAAATGAAATTCCGAGGTAATCATTCATATACTATTCATCGGCCTCAATTTCCACAGATTCAATCGCACTATGTGTCCATACAGAAGCAGTCCTATTGATTACATATACCCCCCGGTAGTCAGAGTTTATAATCAAACCAGTCTGTTGTCACAAATCCCATCAGTTTTGAAGTACAGAAATACCAAAGCAATCATTCTCTAGTCAACAAGTTCATGGTCAAAACGGTAATATTGGGTAATTAATCACATGTCATATATACAATATTCCCATATTTCCCAAGCACAAGTTACCAAATTTCATAATCTCATTCACGTGTTTTCCCAATAAGTTACAAGCATATAGTAAGAAGCTATTCGTAATCACATGGTCTGCCGTTGATGGTTCACATTCTTCCTAAGGGTTCAAGATTGATTCTAATTTTCATTCGGTTGGTTCCCTTAGCAACACAGCCATGTCATTCAGTCATAAGTAATTCGCAATCCCCAATAATGTAATCAAATCAGATAATGGTTCTCAATAAGGGTCTCCTTAGATCAAATCAATGAAAGTTCAACCAGGCCATATCAAGTCAAGGTTCAAGCGTGAGTCATCAAACAGAAGTTCTCTCAGATAAACAAAGGTCTCCTCAAACCATAGTTCTATCAGATTAGATCAGGTAAAGGTTCTAGTACCTCACTCACTTAGGTGCATAGTCAGTAGTTCTATAGTTGTTCTAAGTTCCTCGGTTCTCAAATCACATCAGAGTTATGTACCACAATAGTTCATATTGAAGAGTTCAGGTCATATACAATGTTACATTCTCCAAGTAAGTTCACATGTGGGTGCACAAGTATGTAATTGTTCATATTAAGAAGTAAGCATCACAATCAATATAACAATTTCCCAGAGTCATGGTTCCAACGGTCCAGTTATCAACAAATAATCATATCAATCATTCTGGGCAATGGTTTAGTCATATATATACATGTCCAGAGTCTTATAACGTGCCCAATACAGATTCACGAGTTCAATGTACAGATGAACACAAAATAGCTTCTCCAGATATGATAGTGAAGGCAACAAGTCATAAGTCTACTCAGTCTAGATACAAATACAACGGATAAAAGAGTGTGTCGGGTTCGATTAACTAACATCCCACGCAAAGGTATAGATATATGTAGGTCCAAACATGTTCCATAATAATATAATTTCAGTAAATGAAGTCTTACTTCTTCAGATATCAAGTAGGTAAATTTTCATTGGCTCAAATCGTTTAGTCCTTAAGTTAGTTCAAATCTTAGTGATACTCTAATAATAGTTTCCTTTTTAGCAACCTCGGTTGAGTTCTAAATGATTCCAACAAATGGGTTCCGTCTTAATCAAATAACACATAACATAACTGGTAACAAAACATGGGATGAATTGAGTTCACCAATCAAAATCTTTCAAAGCCTCGAGGGCTGTTTACTAACATATACATAACACTAGGGATGACATTCTTGACAGAACAGAGGAATAACCGCCCCGGAATCGAAACACACCCGTTCATGACCGTCGGTGGCCGACTCGGAATCGGTTAGACAACCCACCCGTACAAGACCGTCGGTGGCACCATCCGTACATGACCATTGATGGCAAAGAGATATCTCAACAAAGGTGCTCCATAAGCTTAACGTCCCCTGGCACGAAAGGACCTTTCAAGAATGTCATCAAAACAAAGCTAACACTTGATATAGAAACTAATTGATAATCATTCATGCTAGGTCAAATACTCTTTCAAAACAAAGCAAAGCAAAACTTTATCAAAACATTATAACGCAACCTTATTAAAAAAAAGAAACACCCACACATAAACTGTTAACTTCAAGCAGTCCTATTTGTACATAAGTACTATCCTTAACCAATTAAATTATTTAAGCTTTCTCTTAGGTTTTGGGATAGTCTTATATATAATGCCCAAACTTCTCACATTTCCAGTAATTCGGTGACACAATCCCCGATAGATCTTGTGACATATAACATACTAGGATAACTTAATTCTTGTACAACTTTACCTGGAATTGCTCGTCTTTCCTACCACAAAATTCTTAGTTTTCTCCCTTGGTTCACTTTTCACTTCCACACTTAATTCTCCCTTTTGATCTTGTTACGTGCGATAGGATTCACAGCCCTCACTACGTTCTCTAATACTTCTTCTACTTAACCTTATCACTCTGGTAAAGACTCAATTTCCACTTCATTCATCCTTTTTTCATCACCTCCTCCTATTGATGGAAGGGAAGGGTTAAACACAAGAAAATGGTTGACAATACTTGGGTTGATTCATTGACTTAAATTATATTACAAGCACATATCATATACAAGTAGACATACACACATAGACATATAAGGACGCTCGTAGGGTGACCTATTCATTCCCAAGGAATTTACCAAGAATTTCTGATTTGAAGCACGCTGGCCAAACGTGATTCCAATCAGACTTTCAAGGTCATTCTACAAAGGCATGAGACTCTACGGTTTACTATTCCACATAATAGGTTCCCACTAAAATGTACTATCTTACATATCAAATGACTTCTCTCGTCCTCAATTACCATAGTTCCACGCATCTCGTTGATCATCAAATTCCTCAATTTTCCAAGTATTCTCATAGTCCAGTTTAACATATAATACATATACCTTCCATGACCTTCATTGAAGATTCTAATTTTGCATAATATTGTGCCTCCAGAAATCAACATGCCTATTCTCACCAATGCTTTAGTCAAACTCTTGATTCCCTTATAACATTAGACATTTCACAACATTTCTTAGCTTTTAGCCTCATCACTAAGCTTGTTAAACACATTTGAGTTTCCCCTATAACCATCACAATTCCTTGACAGCTCATAAAACTTAGCTTCAACACCTAAATATATCACACAAATATAAATACATAATCCTGAATGCACAATTAACTACTTATTTTCCAAATGCATGAAACTTAAATTCGTTCTAGACATTCCAATGCTCAATGGACACGTGTGTGAGGTATTATCTCGTGCTTTGATACCACTCTGTCGCGACCCAAACCCGCCCCTATAGATTTAGCATCGTAACCGGCCAGTAATCTTTGGACTATTGAAGGCCTCTGAACAAATTAACAAGATTAAGGGACTAGCGGAAGCAAATACATAAATATAGTTGTCCAATGAGCTGTGCTGACTTATATGAAATGGAATATTTAGAACTTTATATACATAATCAAAAGTCAATCATATATTATACCCACACACATTACAGTATCTTAAGTTCAGCCAACAAAATTAAAACAAGTCATACATATACATAGAACCAACAAAGCTTGAACACAGGACACTTCGGGAACCTCCACGTGAGGCACAATGGTTGGCTGACAACAGGACACAGATCCAGACAAAAGCCTTCAGGCTCAGGCTCCAGAATGCTCACCTATACATATATATACACACAATGAGCTAAAGCCCAATGAATAATAACAGAGTAAAGGATTTAATGAATGATGTCCGTCACAGAGTTAGAAATCAAATTCTTATCAGAAACAGATTCTTACACATATTCGTAATCATTTCCATATTCAAATTTTGCATATAATCATACGTGGTACATCCCTTAGCGTTAACAAATCCGATGGCCCATAAAGGGACGGCCTTGAAGGCATTCTGATGACTCATGTGCACAGAGACGTTTCTGATGACCCATAAAGGGACCTGATGACCCATAAAGGGACGCATATCATATGATGCTAAGGATGCCACGAATAACTTTCAGAATTTTGGATAACCATTCATTCATTCAAAACATAGCATGGCATTTCAGATAACTAATTACTTCGTATCTTAATATTCAGAAAATACTTAACATTAAACATAACTTTACAAAGTTATTACTCACAGATGATTGGTAGCCCTAACTAGATGGTAAGGCGGCCCTTCACTTGTTCTAAGGTGCGTGACCTACATGAACACACATACGAACACACACTTGAAATACATGTTCGAATTGTACATAACTTATACCGTTTGTTCTTAGTGTGTTTCTAACCCTTAATCCTCATTATGGAGTCTTAAAAATGGTTTAGAAATGCCTAGGATGGAATGAGGATGCAAGAATGCGCTGGAAAATATTTCTCAAGATTTGTTGAAAATAAGGTCTACGCTCGAGCGTGGCTTCTCTCGCTCGAGCGGACATGCAGACAATGAAGCCCCGCTTGAGCGTGGAATTCCCCGCTCGAGCAGACTGTAAACCTTGACAAAAGTACTGGATGCATGTTTTTTATGCTCGACGGGTGCTCGACCTACGCTCGAGCATGAGACTCAGAACCTCGCTCAAGTGTGGATTCCCTCGCTCGAGCGGACTGCAAAACACCAGAACTTCTGGGTATATGCATTTCACGCTCGAGCGTAGACTTCCACGCTCGAGTGGAGTGCACGTACTCAGAGTTCACGCTCGAGCGTAAAGTCCCACACTCGAGCGTGGATCAAATTTCTGGAAATTCCAGATCTAATCACCAAGCTCAATTTCGACCTTCGAAGCATCAAACTCAATTTTCTAGGCCCAAAACTTTGGAAAACACTTAATAACTCATAGAACATGTTTAAAAGATCAATTCAAGAAATCATGGCCCAAGAGCAACCCAATTTGTGCAAAATCAACGTGAACTTTATGAATATGCTATTAATTCAATATGCAAGAACCTCTATGAATTCAAACCCTCCAAAACAAAATCAAACTTGATAATTTGATGGAAAACAAGTTGAATGACCATAATGTGAGTGAAATTAACACATGCATGGAAGAAATCTTAGAACTCAAATTCAAAACATGGAAATTTATGCATGCATGCATGCATGAATTAATCCTCAATTCAACATTCTAACCCAAATCCTAGCTTTAGACACTAATTAACCATGAACCATGCAAGAACTAATCTTAAATTCACAATGGAGAAGGTGAAATCTCTACCTTAGGTCTTGAATTCTAAGTGTAGAAGCTCAAATCTTCCAAGTTTCCTTCAAATCTCTAAAGATCAAGCAAAATTCTTGTTGAATCAATTTTCTCCTACTTTTCTCTCACTCTCACGGTTTGGTCTGAGATATGGATGAAGAAATGATGGCTCAAGGGTGTGAATTAAGTACCACACGAGTTTGTAAAGGTGGCCCACTAGGTGGCAAACATGTAAATACTTAACTAATGCGATTTAGCATTATATAATCTAATTTAATCATACCAAATCAAATTTCAACTAAATTTACCATAAAATCACATTAATTCCAATTAACACAAAACACTAACCAGTTCCGGATTCGGCCGCCAATAAGGCCTTCAATTCGCAGTTCAAAGTCAAAACATAAACAGATCATTTTATGGCAAACAGATAAAGACACAAAGTTAATGCGATACATATGCAAATTTTAATTCCAAATTCCTTCTAAATTATTGTTAGGCATAAATAATCATGGTTTAGCATTAATCGGAGGTCGAGGTTATTACAGTTTTCTTGTGAGGTATTTTATTCAAAATATAATTGGCAGAAAGAATAGCTTCCCCCTACAAGTTCTAAGATAGTCCCAAACTTATTAACATAGCATTCATCATTTCTTTTAAAGTTCAGTTTTTCCTCTCAACAACTCCATTTTGTTGAGGTGTATAAGGCGCAATAGTTTGATCCACAATTCCGAGTTGTGAACATAAGTCACCAAAAGATGCATCATATTCACCACCTCTATTACTTCGTAACGCCTTAATTTTTTTTCCTAGTTGTAATTCAACCTCATTCTTATATTGATTGAATTTTTCCAAGGCTTCATCTTTGCTTCGTAACAAGTACACATGGCAATATCTAGTGCTATGTCAATAAAAGTAATGAAATACTTTTTGCCACCCTGAGTTTGAACAAATTTCAAATCACAAATATCACTATGGACTAAGTCCAATAGCTCAGTTTCCATTTCAATTGTTTGAAATGGTGCTTTAGTTAATTTTGCTTCAACACACACTTCACATTTGTGACTTGAATCAATTTAAAATTTAGGCAACTAATCTAGGTAAATTAATCTTCATAAAGTATCATAATTTATATGACCTAATGTTCAATGCCACACACAAGAAGACTCAAGAAAGTAAGCAGAAGATGTGTTAATTTCATTAAACTTTGGAACAACAATCATTACATTAAGTTTAAAGAGTCCATCGCTCATGTACCCCTTTCCTACATACATTCCATTTTTGGTAAGTAGAAACTTAGCAGACTCAAACACTAATTTAAACCTATTCTTGCTCAGCAACGACTCAGAAACCAGGTTCTTTTGAATATCTGGTACATGCAACACATCTTTGAGAGTGAGTTCTTTGTCTGACGTCATCTTTAGCACCATGTTACCTTGTCCCTCAACTTTGGAAGTCAAAGACTTCCCCATGTAAAGTTGTTCTCCATCTTCTGCTGCATGATATGATGAGAACATCTTTTTCTTGAAACAAATGTGGCAAGTAGAGCCTGTGTCCACCCACCATGCTTTGGGGTTATCCACCAAATTGACTTCAGACACGACGCCTATAGCGATCCCGGTTGTCCCTTTACTGTTCTGTTGTATTCCGGACTCAGTTCCGTGGAGTTGGTAGTTGTATCTATCTTGTTGTCATCTTTTAATTCCATTTGTTCGGGTTCTAGGATGTATTGGGCAGAGTTGTTACAGGTTGGTTGGGCTTTGGTTTCAATTCCTTGTTGCCCAGTTTTTAAGAGGTCCGCTCGAGCGGGTCCGCTCGAGCGGGTCTTCTTGCGCTCGAGCCGAGATTGTACGCTCCCTGTATTTTGGTGCTCTGCAGAACTTCTGCAAGCATGTTTTTCATGCTCGAGCAGGTTTCTTTGCGCTCGAGCGGTGGCGCTCGAGCGGGTATTCTGGCGCTCGAGCGGGTAGTACTTTTTGGTGTAAGTTCTGGGAGGGGGAAATCTACGCTCGAGCGGACTGGTTTTCGCGCTCGAGCGGATGTGCTTTATTCTTGTGTTTTGGCGCTCAAGGGGGCCTTCTTGCACTCGAGCGAACCTAATTTTTTGTTCTTGACGCTCGAGCGTTGTGTTCTCCGCTCGAGCGGGAATGTCGTTTATCAGTTGGTAGCTGGGCATTTTAAAATCACTTTTTACATTCTCTCTCTCTCTCTTACTTTCTAAAAAGACATTTTGAGAGTTCCTCTCTCTAGAAACTCCCTTCTCTCTAGGGTTTGATCTAGTTAGAGTGCTTCCTTTCCCTTTGGTTTTTTTAAGAGTTGGGTTGATCGTCGAGGGCTACGTTTTGATCCGAGTATATTGAGTTTTGGAGTATGTTGAGTTTCTTCACCTTCTTTCCTTGAGCTTCGAATTTGAGGAAGGGATTCCTACTCACTCTTATGGTCTTTGACATAGATTTTTGATTGTTTTGATAAAGTGTTGAGGTTGGGTTAATTTTGGGACTTAGGGTTTCAAAATGTTAAAAGAGGATTTGTTATTTTGAGTCAAAAATGTGTGTTGTGGGTTCAAAATAATGATATCGTTATTGGTTGTTGATATTTAGACCATTGGGTCAATATTTGGAAATCGGGTGGAAAACCCTAATTTTGGGAAAATTGTGACTGTATGGAATTGAGTTGAAAATAATGAAATTAGTTCATTATATGGTTGACTAGTGGAGTTAGATTTATTAATCGCTCACTTTTGAAAACATTGATATTTTATCTGTTGGAGCTTTTATTATCTGTTTAGAAATAATTGCTTGGGCTACTGGTGGAGGGTAGTTTTGATTGTTGTAGACAATGCATGATGATTAGGCAAACTAAAACTAATCAATTGGATATGTCATAGAGTATGACGGTTGATAGAATACATTAACGTTATGTATTGATTGATTGTGTATATGACCTTTGTGTATATACGTTGTGTGTGTGGGAGGAGATAGGGGATGTACTCCACGGTTTAGGGGAAGATAGAGGATGAACCTCTAAACCGGATGTTGTTTGGGAGGAGATAGGGGATGGACTCCACTGATACAGCTCATATGCTTGTCAGAAAATGTGTTGATATAGCTCATATGCTTATCTTTGGAAGTGTTGATACAGCTCATATGCTTATCATTGGAAGTGTTGATATAACTAATATGCATATCTGTTGAAATGTGGATACAGCTTGTATGCTTATCTGTTGAGATGTTGATACAACTAGTATGTTTATCTATTGTAAAAAATGGGAAATGTTTAATATGAGTCACTGTCTCATATAAGTGATTGGCCAGGTTCTGAGCCGTTGATGTAAATTGTGAAATTGATAAGAAATGGAAATTGAAATGAAACATGAACATAATGGTCATGAAATGGAAATGGGTTATGAATTGGTTTATGAAAATTGAACATTTATCAATTGCTAATGTCTTAGTTATTGCTCATACTGTGTTTAGCATATCTCTACTGGGCGTTGGCTCACCCTTTATGAGACATTATTTTCAGGTACAGGTAGTATGCCACCTCCAAGGACATAGCTAGGATGATGATGAGAGTTGAAGACTCTTTTTGTTTATTTTGTTTGTATTACATGTATATCAAGCCAAGGGCTTATTTTGTATAGAGTTAGTACTCTTCTTTTGTGTAACTAGGTGTTGACTTGGAAAGCTGTAAGCCCATAGGGCATTTGCTTTTGTTGTTAACATGTAATACAGTTGTAAGAATTACTCTGATGAATAGAAATGGTTGGTTTCTTTTATATCAATGCATGTCTAAAGTGATGGGTTTTATGTATTATTTTGAGGGCGTTACAGCGCCAAATATATTCAAGTGTGAAACCACTGCACAAAGACTCACTTTTTTAGTTAAGTTGGCTTGAGCGGGTTTTTTCTTGTAGTTCTCTTGAGTCCTCCTCTTGTGACAATCCTCGGCACGATGTCCTATTTTGTCACACACAAAGCACTTGCCATTAAAATTTTGACTGTCCCCACTTTTAACACCTTGGTTGGAGCTCTCTCTGGGATGTTTCCTTTTCTTATTATTGAACTTTGGCTTATGTTCCACAATGTTTGCCTTGGATTCCATGAGACAATGCCTATTTTTCTTTTTAGAACCATGATTATCCTCTTCAATCCACAAGTGAACAATCAAATCCTCTAGTGACATCTCTTTGTGTATATGTTTTAAACAGTTTTTGAAATCTCGCCAAGTCGGCGGTAATGTTTCAATAATAGCTGCCACTTGAAAAGATTCGCTCAGAGACATTCCTTTTGTATGAATTTCATGCAGGATAACTCAAAGTTCTTGGACTTGATTGATCACTACTTTGGAATCCACTATCTTAAAATCAACGAAGCGACTGACAACAAATTTCTTTGTTCTGGCATCTTCCATTTTACACTTGTGATCAAGCGCATCCCACATAGGTTTTGCGGTCTTGATTGGACTATACACATTGTATAATGTGTTATCCAAACCATTGAGGATATAGTTCCTGTAGAGAAAATTTGCATGTTTCCATTAATCCACCGCTGCAACAATTTGTGCATCACTTTCATTCCCACTAAGAGATGGAGCATCTTCTTGCAAAAACCTTGCCAAATTCAAGGTGGTCAGAAAAAAATAACATTTTCTATTGCCAACGCTTAAAATCTGTACCACTGAATTTTTCAGGTTTCTCTCCATGATTGACGGGAACATTACCATGTCCAACAACCATCGGAATGGAAGCAAGCGGTGTAGACACAACGGGTGTAGGGGCAGTATTTCCCGGTGTAACATTACTTTCTATAGCCATTTCTGATTAACAAAATTAATTTATGTTAAACAGAAGATTCCACTATATATATAACAATAAAAATAAATTTATATATATATGTAGAGTAAACTTCACAATACCAGAATAAAAAAAAAATGTAAAAATAAGTGTCCAAATAATCTAGTATACTACAAATTATTAGGACAACAAAACAAAGTTCTATTGCAAAGAGAATTCGGGTAAACAATTTTTTTTTTCAAAAAAAAAATAAAAATCCACCAAACAGTAACCAAACAAATTCAGTAATTTTTTTATTTAGGTTGAAAATCTTATCAACAACAACCGTGTTCCCAAAAAACAGTATTTTGGAAAATTAATACTAGAACTAGAATACAGAAGAACAGAGTTTCGCTGAAACATTGTAATGGTTAAAACAAAATTGTCTTAACAGTATAGAAAGCCACATGTATAACAATTATACTAAAAGAAAATAGAGACCCACAACAATAAAGCAAATATTTTTTTTAAAAAAAATATATAAAGATGCAATATAGAAAATGATACCAGAGTTTTAATGTAAACGAAACCAAAGAAAAAAAAAAAAAAAAACCCCAAAATAAATATTGCAGTATTCTCTAAACTTAAAACCAAAATTTAACTGAAAAAGAGTTATACTCAAATACAGATTTGCGTAAATATTTGTAAACAAATGTGTAATAAACAAACTAAATAGTATAAACCCAGAGTTCTAATACGTTGTATATAAGAAAAAATTTTTGCTAAAAATTAATTTTAACCGAAAAAATCAATACTTTAATACATAAAATAGTATAGAAATTCTGTCTTAAAATTGTTGGAGATAATTTCGGCAATAATTAATTAAAGAAAATAAAATAAATAAAGGAAACGATAAAATTAAATCTTATAGTACTTCTACAGATGATTTATGAATAAGTTTGTGACTGAGACCAGTGTTTGAATACTGTGTCTTTAAGATAGAATTTCCTCATCTCCAAAAGTGTTTGAGAACAATGGACGTCTTGTCTCTAAGATACAACAATCACCATGAATGAAAAGAGCACACTGTTTGATTGTGCAGTGAACCAAAATTATGATTTGCACTCACAAAATTCAGACTCACACAAATGAAGAATACACGAAAAATACTTGAACTTAAGGAATTTGGAATTAAAAAAATTGGAATGGGGACAGACTTTATATAGGCTTGTTGGTACCTATTTAGTTTGAACAAAAAAGACACAAAAAAGGGACATAACCCTTCCTTTGAAATAAATAGACACCATGAAAGGATTGTACCCTTTTATTCAAATGAAGGGTTGCACGCTTTCATTTAAATGGAGTCTATTTCAATTTACCACTGCATTTAGAAATTTTCCAACAATAATCAGGTTAATCAAAAATCTGTAATCCCATGATCATATATTAATTGTTCTAAAAAAAAACTATAAAGATCATGCTAAACGTTTATTTAAAAAAAAAATTAATAAATGTGCTTTTGTTAAGGAGTGATAGATGTCCAATCAATTCCATTTTTTACATTGATGATGTATTCAACGAATCTTATAATATGAACAATTCGAATTATCAAAAAAGACTTAGAAAAAACCTTATTGGGACATCACAAAAGTCTGTTGAGATAGCTAGATCCCTTGGTCCTAATTTGAGACTCCATATGACAATACTCTAGAACCACTCAATAACTTATGGGTAATTTTATTTACACACTATCGATTCTCTCAGTACACACTATTACTTAGTACACATATATAACAATTTATAGATTGTGAAAATATCTCAGTTCACATCATAACTTCCCCTATTTAATCTCAAGCTAATAAACTAGTACACACCACAATTGAAATGTTCAATTTTCTTTTTTATGTATGAACATTTAATATTTGATTAACCTTAATAATTTGAACAAAATAATTTGTTCAAATATAAATAATTGAACATTTTATAAATGTTCAACTCTGATTGTCGTAATACGTAACAAATGAATAAGTCATCTTCTATACGAACGAGACAAATAAAAAAGTAAACTAATATTTTTATTGTTGTGTTGTTTCAAATCAACAATCCAAGTGTTATCCATTGTGTGCAAATCTTCAAAACTAATTGATTTTAATGTTATTAAAATCCTATATCTTCAAAAGCAATAATGTTTTGAATTTGAAAAATTATGGTGAAGATTATAATGGCGAAGAGAATAAGTGTAGTGCATTATATTATAATGATTAAGATGAACAGTGTTGGAAAAAGAGATTTGTTCTAAAAGATATAGTGTGTAAGTAATGGTGTGTAAAGAAAGATTTGTGTCTTCATATGTGAATTACTTGAATGAGTACATATAGTAGTCATTTTAATTGAAGGTATTATTGTCATATCTATATATTATATAAGAAAAATGAGATTTCTAACTCACAAGCATTGTGGGAGATCCAATATTCTAATATTAATTTTCTAATTTTTTGATTTTAAAAAAAAAACTTCAGTATTTATTGACTTTTTTTAATCCACAAGTCTTTTTGAATTCTCTCATACCTACTACCGCACCAATTTCAACTTCTCCTATACACTATGGTTACTGATGAAATTATTAAATTATTTTCATAAAAAATCAAAAAAAAATAATTTGCATATTAAAAAAATATCTAAAACAAATATAAATTCTTATAAAAAAAAAATAACATATTGCAATTGCGAAAAAAAGAGAAAAAAATTACACAGTAAAAAATAATTTGTATATTAATAAAATATCTAAAATAAATATAAATTCTTATTAAAAATAACAGGTTGGATTTGCGAAAAAAAAAGAAAAAAATTACACTGTAAAAAATAATTTGTATATTAAAAAAATATCTAAAATAAATATAAATTCTTATTAAAAAAAAATAACAGATTGTAATTGTAAAAAAAAAAGAGAAAAAAAAATACACTGTAAAAAATAATTTGTATATTAAAAAAATCTAAAACAAATATAAATTCTTATTAAAAAATAACAAGTTACAATTACAAAAAAAAAAAAAAAAATTACACTGCATTTCATTAATAATGCTAAAAAAATGTGTCAAGTATTTGTGTAAAAGCTTGAAATGTGTCCACTCTCAAATTATCAAGTGAATATAGATGAATTCAAAGAACTCAGCTTTAATGACTAACAAATATTAGAAACCTGACCATTGAAGCCTAATAATTATTAATTAATAGAATTCAACAATTGAAAAGTTTCAAACTACATCTCTTTATCTTATCAAATATTACTTTTTTTGATTCATGCATTCATTCTAATATTAATAGAAAATTAGACATATGAAAGAGTGAGAGACATTAAAATTATATATTGAGTTATGTAATTGTTGTGATGAAAAATAAAGGTTGTCTTCCTCTTCTACAACGATTTATCTTGTTATATCTCCAATTAAAACGTCAAGTTTACTTCTACATTATCATTGAACGTTACTTTCATTTTTTTAGATACTTTGTTTTACAATTATTTGTATTTTGTGTTATGAAATTTATTATATCTGTGATTGTAAAAGCTATTAGATGGACTTAATGCAAGAAGTGCAAACTATTTCAATGTTATTCTCAAGATTAAAAGTATAAAAAATATACACAAAAAGTATATGAATAGACAGGATTTTATAAAATTTGTTTGTGAGTCTTACTTCTTAAAAATCTTATAATTCATTTATTTTTTATATTATATTTTATGTTTGGTTTCTGTACTTTTATTTTTATATAATTTTTTTTTGTTTTCTTTCAAAGTTTATTTTAAAAAATTAATAAATAAATCATTTTCTATTTTAAAAATTTTTCATTTTTGTTTTTATTTTTTCTTAAACTAGTTTTAGTTTTGTGTAATTGCTTACTTTTCTTCTTCTTCTTTTTTTTTTTTCCCTATATATTGTAATTTTATGAATTTCAAGTATATGATGTTTTCACTAATACACTCGAAGATGCACTATAAAAGAAGTATCATGCGAAAATCAAGTAAGAAGAAAAAATAATACGATGAATGTAGAACAAAGATTAAAGATCAAAACTCCCAAAGCAAACAAGCAAACAAACAAGTAAGTAGAATAGAATGTTTAACAATAAACATTTGAAAATTTGTAACAAAATTTTATAACTTTCCTTTTTGTTAAGAAAATTATATTTGGTACTAACTAAATAAAATACTTTTAAAATATATATATATATATATATTTAAATTTGAAATTGAAATTATAGTAAATTTATGTAAGCATAATTACTAGCCATATTTCTTCACTTAATGTATAATATTTATATTGACTACCTTTTTCAGGTTTATTTTTCTAAGTATTTATATAGAAATAAAAAAATATAGTTATGAATAAATTTTTTCTTAATTTAGTTATAAATTTTGTCCGTACATTATTTTAAAATTTTGAATAAAAACTAATATAAAATAATTAATTAAAGATATGTTACATTTGTTATATTCCTTTTTCCGTATGTAAAAAAAAATTAAAAATCACAATCATATATATATAAATAATTATAAACACAATTTGTATATAACATAGATGGAATAATAATAAATTTAATAATTAAATAGTATGTATTGAGATGATTCATGGTGTATGAATAAAATTTCCCATGACTTCTCCGCCATACGATCCTACCCCCATTATTGGACCAAAAATGCTATAAATTTTATTAGAAAATATCAAAATTTTTATCACATATTTCAGAGCGGCATCGCATTACTCATATTGGACCTATACTGGTTCAGGTTTAAGTACATCATTACTCAGATCTTGACTGATTTTAACCAGAATCTGACCTACATTGTCTGAATCTGACACAATAAAAAGCTATAGTTACCAGCTAAGAAAAAAAAAATCCAAAAGTTGGGGGTTAATTCAAAGTTTGTTACTTTAAAGAATGAGACATAAAAATAAAACATAAATGATACATTCTTTTAATTTGAAAATTGTAACGTTATATTTGGTTGTAAGATTTGAAGAAGAATTTGGAAATAGAAAGAAAAAAAGTATATGAAACTAGGTGAAATATATGTATGTTTTATTCATATTTCACATATCTTTTTGATTTCTCTTCCAAATCTCTCCTCAAATCCCTCAACCAAACACAGAATAAAAAAGCATTAATGATGTGGAAAAAAAAACGAAGGCCAAAACATCACATTACATGAGATCCACACACCAATTAGAGCTATTAATTTAGAGCTCTTAATCTTTTTTCAAAATAAAAATAATCAGTGTGTTTGATTTTAATTTTCTGAATTCAGTTTTCTGAAAATTGAATTTTTTATTTTGTTTTTAGTGAATATTTTTAAAATTTTAAACATTTTTTTTTACTTTTTTACACGCACCTTACTTAGATGTATCTAAATAGTAAATTTTAAAAATATTTTAAAAAATTAATAAATATACAAAAATACGAAAAATGTACTGAATTTTCTTATTTTTTAATATTTTTTGGTATAGTATATTTTTTAAATATTTTTTTTCACGAATATTATACTTTTTAAGTATATTTATGTTGGGTGTGTCTAAAAATTAAAAAAAAATTACTTAAAATATTAAAAAAATTCACTGAAAGTGTTAAAATACAGAAAATAAAAAAATAATTTTTTTAAAAAATTGTTTTTGAAAATCAAAACCAAACAAAGTGAATAATAGTATAAATTTAGATTTAATTATTTAAAATTATTATTTATTTTACATATAAATTTTATACTACATAAATTTAATTTCTATCGCACAATTTCACAACTAAAAAAATCTAAATGGTTAGGTCGGATCCTAGACTTTTTCAATAGAAATGCATGTTACTTTCCATGACAGAAGGCTTTTTTTAGGCAAATCCATTCACGTTTCTGTGGATGAGTCACAAAATCTATACATATAACACAAGGGCATGGGTTCTTTTAAAGGGGACAGGATCGGTCTCCTGTTAGGAGATCCAACTGGACCATACCCGTGGGTCTTGGTTGATCAATCACACCTTACTTGAACAGTTTATTTTATAAAATATTTTAAGTATTTAAGTTTTGTTTGGGAATATATTATTTTAATATTTTTTTGTATATATAAAAAAAATAGAGAGAGTGATAAGTTTTTAAAAGTAATCAAATCAAACAAATTTTTCTAAAAAAATTTCTCAAAACTTGTAAACCAAACAAGTTTTCCAAACAAATCTCTCTCTCACACACATCAAATCAATCACTTTTTCCAAAACTCTCTCTCAAAATAATTTTCCAAAACATCTTTTGAAAAAAATCAAACCAAACAACTTTTCGTACTTTTTATCTCTAAAACACATCTCTCAAACACAAACCAAACATACCCATTATCCCCAAGCAAGACCTTAGATAAAGAGTGAAATTAATTGAATATCTATAATCATATGATTATATCATATATTTTTTTAAATAAAAAATAATTTATTATCAAAATTATAGTTGTTGTCCACTATTTTAAATATAAATATGATCTAATCATATAATTATGATTATATAATTAATTTTACTTTTTGCATGACCGATATGCACAAAATGAATGATGAAATTATTAAGGTATCAAAGGTGTTTTGGAAAAAAAAAAAAATTATTTTTTATTTTTTGTTTTAAGTTGTTTTTTTTTGCAAAATTATGTCAAAATTTTTTATTTTTCTGATCTATCTTGTGTATACGAATTTAAAAAGTAAAAAAAAAAAATTGAAAATTTTCAAAAATAAAAAAACCTAAAAAAGACTAATTATTTTTGGCCCCTTTTTTTGGGTCTTGTTTTGAATTTTTTTAGTTTTCCGGACTATCCAGTTGAGTAGAATTCATAAGCTTAAAACTTAAAAAAAAACAAAAACAAACAAACAAACAAATTAAAAAAAACAAAAAATCATGAATAAAAGCGAACCAAACCACCCTCCCCCCCTTCAAACTCGCACTCATATAGTCTGCCCCATTTAATGGACACCTAATCTTCTTTTCTAAGCTTTTGCACCCATGAAACCATCCATGGCTAACAGTTTTTTCCATACAGGATGGGAAAAAAGCAGTTGTCATGAGAAAATATTTATATTCTACTACTTTCTACTTTTTCTTACAATCATGTTATCAAAACCCTACATCTTATTTATATGTACATGTAAAATTGTACACATCATCAATTTGTTAACTTTATCAATTAGGTAGTATTTGGTTCACTATAATCAAACAAAATAGAATGATTATTTTATCAAAATATTCATTCTTATGTTTAATTGACCAAAAAAATAATAATAGCAAAATGCGTTATAAATAAAATCATCATTTACCATTTCAAGAGAATGATCATTCCATATGAGAGCATAATGACTGATCATTTTATTTCAATCCATTCTAACTCATTTTAGTAAATCAAATAGAAGGTTGATTTTATTCACTAATTTTATAATGGTGAACATTATCATTTTTTTTTTATTACTATGATTCACTTCTTTCACCATAAAGTTTAATGAATAAAATTGTTTTTTATTGTGATTATTCGTATTTTACTTGGTTCGTGCATATGATTGTTGGCGGCTCACATTAGATCCAACTTAGTTATTATTGTATTTAGATCTTAATCTTTAGGTGCAGTTGGGGTGTTCTAGGATGTATTCCGTTCAAATTTTAGGTTTAATTGAGGTTGTAAACGAGTTGAGTAAAGTCGGTCCGTAGTATGTTTGGATTTGTTTGTTAAGATTTTAACAAATTTGAACTCGACCTCAATAAAAATTTAACGATCCGAACTCGAACTAAGTTGGCTGACTTGATTCGAGTTCGCACCTATTCACGAGTCTTAATAAGTCAAAAAATTTATAAATTCATACTTGTATATCAGATTAAAATTACAATTAAAATTTTGATTATACATTATATATATATATATATATATAAACATACTAAAAAAAATTAATAATTTACTAAAATAATAATATCTACTATTACTATTATATAAATGTACTATCTATAGTTAATTATTATTTACTTTCATATTTTTTAAATATGTAAATAACATATTTATCTTATTTTTATACATATTTTTACATTATTAAATATATAAATAAAAAATGTTAAACGAGCTAGCTAACGAGTTGAATGTTAGTATGTTTGGATTTGTTTATTAAAAATTTAATGAGTTCGAGCTTGAACGCAAAAAAAATTTAATGAACCGAGTTCAAACAAGCTCATATACCAAGCGGAACTCGAATCTATTCATGAATGACTCTGTTTATTTGCAGTTCTAGGTTCAACTCTCACTAAGTACTATCAACTCCTTGGAATTATGCGTATGGGCTCTATCCATATGAAGGAAACACTTTACATAAATTCCAAAATTAATTGAGATGCACATAATTTGACCCGAACATCATGCTATAAAAAAGAGTTGTTTTTTATAAAAAAAATCCTTCCACTTTTTCACAGGTTCAGGGCAGTACTCCTTACAAAAATCATCAAGGTATCTTATTGTCTGTTCTGAGTAAGGAGACTATAATCTGAAAACTTGCTCCGACCTTGACCTCACAAGAAAAGTTCCGCTTAAATCAGGACTTGCGCAGTAAGAGAACATTGGACCCACACAAAGTGCTGTGGTAGCAACAACTTAAAGCTAACCTCTTAATCAATTACGCTACGCCCAAAATATTAACCCAAAAATTTCGAATTTAAGACTTAAAATCTTAATCCCTAAATCTTTACTAAGTTACCAAACACCCTTAAGTTATCAAAAGTAATTATATTACGAAGAACTCTTGATATGAACCGCTTTTAACAGAAACAACTACAATATTTACTTTTGTCTATTTTGATGATAAAGCGTAATGTCATTCTTGCCCCTACACATAAACTAAGCCAAATAACATTTTCTCATGCATCATGTATTTCCTCTTCACCTTATTGTGGGATCCACTAATCTTTTTTCCTTTTTACCTTTTTTCGTGTTTTTTTTTTTTATTTATTTTTAGTGAATCTTTTCAAAATTTTAGGTAATATTTTGTCTTTTTTAGATTTACTTTACTTAGATGTATCTAAAATATAAAAAATTAAATTTTTTTTTTAAATTAATAAATATACTAGAATATGAAAAATGTACTGAATTTTTATTTTTATTATTTTTTATATTTTTGGTATTAGTGAATTTTTTAAATATTCTTTTAAAAAATATTATATTTTTTAAGTATATTTATGTTAGATGTATCTCAAATTAAAAATTACTTAAAATATTATAAAAAAAATCAATGATAATAAAAAAATACAGAAAACAAAAAGTTTCAATTTTCTGAAAAGTAAATTTAGAAAACTCAAACCAAATAAGTTGAATTGCACTATAAATCAAATGTAATATTTATTTTATGTATTTTAAGATAGACAAAATGTCAATAAGTTCCACTTTTTTTTTTTTCTTGGAAAAGTCAAAAAAGCCAAAACAATTAAACCAAACAAAGTTTTAATCCCAAGTTAAAATAACTATGGATTGCTTTGTGAAGTTTGTTAAAAGCTAATTTTTTATTTATTTTTTGTTTGACAAAATGTATAAAAAAGTAGAAATGTGATGTGATCTAAAATAGGTTAAAAAACAAAATTTAACTTTTAGCCATCTTCTCAAAAGAGCCTTAGCCTCCGTTTGGGAAGTGGGTTGGCTTTTTGGCTTTTTGGCTTTTTTGGCTATTTTAGCCTGGGCTAAAAAGCTTGGTTTGGGAAGGGCTTTTTGGCTTTTTGGCTTTTTGGCTTTTTTTTGTGAGAGAAGAGTGTAATGATTATGGGTTGGATGTGATGTTTTGTTTGTTGTGGCTAAAATAGCCTGTTTTGTCTTTTGTGGCTATTTTAGCCCCAAATACTAACTAAAAAAGGTAAATTACCAAATGGCAACTTAATTTGTAGTGTAATTATTTTGGGGTAAGTCTTTTATTTTGTGGTTTAGGTTTTTGTGTATTTTAAGCCAAACATAATTTAATTTGTTGTATTTTAACTAGCGCACCACCCTCGCTTGTTTTGGGAGGTAGAAAAAAAAGTTTATTTATTAATTTTTTTTTGATTTTTAAAAAAAATTGTAATTTAAATAAATTAATAAACTAATAAATTGATTTTTTTTTTTCTCAAAAGAAGCTAAAAATGAAATTATTTGCATTGAAATGAAATTTTCCCTTTTATTTATATCATCTGTACTGCCATACTCTGCTCTCCATGATGTACTCTGTCTCTCTCTCTTTTTCTCTCTCAACCCTGCATTTACCCATTACAATAATTCTTCTTTCTCTATCCACTCTTTTTCTTATCTTGGTTCCATCTTCATGGCTTTCTTTCTTTCACTTCTTCTCATCCTTATGGTTCCATCAACAAGCCAAGCTTCCTATTGGCCACCCTCACCTGGCTACTACCCAAGCACCAAGTTCAGGTCTATGAGCTTTTACCAAGGCTATAGAAACCTCTGGGGTCCTCAGCATCAAAGAATGGACAGTAATGCCTTGGCAATCTGGCTTGATAGCACCTCAGGTCTATAGATACCTCACATTTTGTATATCCATGTTTGTGTTGTGACTTTGTTTCTTGGTAAAGCATTTGAAATTCTTTGTGGGTATTTTATATTTTTCTTTGTTTTTCTTGATTGATTTATGGTAACAGGAAGTGGGTTCAAGTCGGTTCGCCCGTTTCGATCCGGGTATTTTGGTGCCAACATCAAGCTTCAACCTGGTTACACTGCTGGAGTTATTACAGCTTTCTACGTGAGAAATTAAAAATGAATTAATTCTGAATTGTACTAAGTTCTTCTAGCATTATAGTCATATGTGTTGTTTAATGAATTAGACTAGTAAATATGTTTTTCATTAATCATATTAGTTCATGAACTAGGAAGGACAGGATGAACTAGCGGTAAGATTTGTCATCAGTGTTTGTAATGGTGTTAGTTCGAATCACGAATATATTCTTTTAAAAATAAAAATAAAGTTGAATTTATCTTGTTCTAATCAGATCCTATTTTATGTTCTAATCAGATCCTTGTAAATTGCCACTATACAACTTTCACTCTCTTTTGAATTTATTTTTTATTTTAATCCCATGATACATCAACGAAGTATTAAATGTTTGCAGTATATACAAAGTTCATTAAATAAAAAGTTTAATGATTAATTAAATCTTATGAACATGTTATATAATTTCAATTGATCTTTCTAGTTCATGACGAATTGTATTGCAATGACAGCTTTCAAACAATGAAGTTCATCCAGGGTACCATGATGAGGTGGACATAGAATTCCTTGGGACAACATTTGGGAAGCCATATACACTACAGACAAATGTTTACATCAGAGGAAGTGGGGATGGGAGGATAATTGGGAGAGAAATGAAGTTTCATCTATGGTTTGATCCTACTAAAAATTTCCATCACTATGCCATACTATGGAGTCCTAAGGAGCTCATGTAAGTAAAGTATTCATATAACTTGTGATAAATAATGTTATACTGATCGTATTTTTTAATATATTTCGTTAATTAATTACATGACTTGTCAACGCGAGTGGTAAAACACATTAAACTAATATGGTGTAATATATGAGATGATAATTAACTTTAATACATAAACGTGAATCATTATAACATTCCTAATTCACGAACCAAGCTAATTAGTGATTTTAATGGTAATAGTCTCAATTTTACTGAGGTTAATTGAGGAGGTGTATGCGTAGGGAGTGGATCCTACGTTATCATTTTCTTTGTCCCCTGTCCTGTATCAAACTCACTTCCCTACCATATTCATGAATCATTAAGGCCAATTATTGTACTTGTTTTATTAATTTGAATTTGCATTGTCACATAAAAAATATTAAAAGAAGGAATATCTTTTTGTACTAATTTCTTCAATTTATTTCTTCAGATTCCTTGTGGACGATGTGCCCATAAGGAGGTACCTAAGGAAGAGTGCAGCAACATTTCCACTAAGGCCAATGTGGGTTTATGGGTCCATATGGGATGCCTCATCTTGGGCTACAGAGGAAGGAAAATACAAGGCTGATTATAGGTACCAACCATTTGTTGGCATGTACACGAATTTTAAAGCAACTGGTTGTTCAGCCTATGCTCCACGGTGGTGCCGACCTGTCTCTGCCTCCCCTTACCGGACTGGTGGTCTCACCAGAAGGCAATTCATGGCCATGAGATGGGTCCAAAGTCACTCCTTGGTTTACGACTATTGCAAGGACCCTAAGAGGGATCATTCCCTAACACCGGAATGTTGGGGTTAAAAATGAAGTCGTTTACTTAAATACCAAATATTTATTCAAAGTAATATATTTTTAAAAAAATCAAAAAAATTGTTCAGAATTTAAATTTATAGATCAAATTCAATTTGAATGCGATCATACTATATTAAATGAAATTCTGAACATTTTTTTTTAAAAATTTTTATTTTGGGTTTTTAGTAACCTTTGATTACTTCTTTTGTAAACACTTTTCTTGGGGTGCCTTGAGATGGGTCCACTTCCCTACACCAATTGGAAGGGTAGTTGAGCATCCAAGCATACAACCAAAAAGAAACAATTTTTCTTCAAAATTTGTGTGGCCTTTGGTATGGTAGTTTTAGATACAAGAGAGAGAGAGAGATGAATAAGAGAGAGAGAGAGAGAGAGAAGATGGGGAACAGATGAAGCCAAAGAGATGGGGTCATGATATTTGATCATTGAGGAGTGAGGGGCTTTCACATGTCATTTCTAAATAAAGCTTTCTAAATAAAGCATGAAAGCTTTATCTTATTTTTATATTGTATTGTTATTATTATGTGTAAGGAATTTGATTTCATGAAAGTTGGTGCAATTTATGATTGAACCTGGCTGGATTTTTTTCTTGTTCTTCTTCATTTATTTCTCCAGTATAGTTTTTATGACGCTCCTCTGGAATATTTCCTGTTACAGTATAAAAAAAAATGACTTTATAAAAACTTTTTAAATTTTAAATTTCAGAAATTAAAATCATAAATTTATAAATTCAAAAATAAAAAGAAGGGATAAAAAAAAGTTCGAAAATGTGACCTAGTAAATAATGGCACTCTCATAATTTTGGCTCAAGAAATCCAATATTTTGCCTACGAGCTCAAAATGTGATAGAGCAACCAAATATTATTTATTAGGGTAAATTACACTAAACTTTATTGAGATTAGAAAATAATAATAATAAGTTTTACAATTTTTACATAATTATACACAATTTTCTTTTAGTAAGACAAAATAGATCAAAACTAATACAAATAATGCAAAAATACAAAAATAAACAACATAAAGTATAAATTTTTTGTATAAAAGAGATGACGATATCATTTTTTCATTAATATAACAAATTGTTGATGAAAATAGGATAAAATGTTATATGAATTAATATCTAAATAGAGTTCAATATAATTATATCAAAATTGTAAGATTTACTATATTTTCTTCAAAATTTAAGGGGTAAGCATAATACCCCCCTCCCTTTTTTTTTTTTTTGGGAAATTAGTCTTTACACATAAATGTGAGAAAATTTGTATACCTTCTCTCTTTCAGATCTTGTGCAATCAACTCGATTTTTTTAATATTATTATTTATCAATCTGCAATTTATATTGGGTAAATCAATTTTTTTTAATAGATAAACTATCAAAAAGTCTTAATAATGAGACTTAATTCCCATTAAATCCTATTAAAAAAGAGTTTTAGTAAAATCGTTGTTAAAAATAATTTTTTGTGACGATTTTTTTACATATGTCGCTAAAAATTGACAATTAATGACCTTTTTTTTTGTCATGATTTTAATAAATTATCGCTAAAACTTATAATTAGTGACTTTTTTTATAACGAATTTTTCAAACTGTCACTGAAGTTGAAAATTAGTGACTTTTTTGTGACGATTTTTTTAAATTATCTCTAAAATTTATTATTAGTGGCATTTTTAATAACAAAATTTTTAAACTGTCACTAAAAATTAATATTTAGTGATATTTTGTTAATAGTGTTTGATGAAAAATGTCATTAATTATCATAGAATCTATTGTACAATAAGTCAATTTATTAAGACCTACACGTAAATCTTTTTTATTTTATTTTATTTTATTATTTTTAAATGAGATAGAGAGTAAGGAAAGAGAAACTACGGCTCTGTTTGGTTGCATTCTCAAAATATATTTCCACCCGTACATTTACGTTTCATGTTTGGATACAATTTTCAAATCGTAATTCCACTATAAATTCAAAATATATCTCTACTATCCGTTTGACAGATTTCTCCCTTCGTTTCTCCATTGTAAAAAAAACTTCCAACAGAACATACTCTGTGTCTTCAATATTCTTCATTTCAGAAAAGCTTCACATGAAAGAAATTTAAAACTAAATTTCTGAAAAGTTTCACCTAGAAAGAAATTTAAAGTTGAACTTTACGAGTCGTCTTCCTCTCTTTCAATGATCACAGCTCAAGATTCTTCACGAGTCGTGTTGCTCTCTGTGAACTGAGACTTTCCAATTTAAATTATGTCTGTGAATCCCCTCTCCACCCATAAAATCGTATCTACCAACTCCCACAAATCAAATAAGTTGCAGTTTGTGCGTTGTGGAAGATTCACTCTCCGAGCAATGAAACAACGACAAGATTGAGGTCAATTATATCACAAATTTCTCTCAAATTTTAAATTACAACTCATTGATTTCCTCAAACATCCCCAAATTCATTCCCAATTTATGTGTGTTAGGCCAAATTTGTGAAGCGTATTCTCTAATCAGACGCCTACCGAAGAAGTGCACATCCACCCACTCTACCCACTCCATCACCGGTGACAACTATTCCACTCCTACTGCTCTGGTACATATATCTTTGAATCAATCTGCTAGTCGTATGTCCTTCAATCCTTCAATCGATCTGCTATGTTATAACTGAGAAGCAGAAATGGTTCTGATTTGTCAAACCGGTCAACCGCCAAGACAACTAGCTGGTTGTCTCACCGGTCTTCCAGCCGGTCGACCACCAGCCCACCTTCCTTTCCTCTAGGTCAACCGCCACTTATTCCCTTTGATATTTCTCTTCTTCTTCTGCTCTCCTTCTGCTTATTGTCTACTGTATACACTTCTTTTACAAACTTTTTACGTGTAATATTCTGCTTTTTCTTGTTATATTTGTTTTTTCCAGCACTGTTAATAACTTCAATTGATGAATTTTTTTTCTTAACAATATTCTGCTTTTTCTTGTTGTATCTGTTTTTCCCAATACTGTTAACACTTCAATTGATGAACTTTTTTTTCCTACCGAAACATTTATATCGTTAAGATTCTAGTCTAATTGGATTGCAAACGAGCCGAGCCGAACTGAACTTTAGTATGTTTAAGCTTGTTTATTAAGATTTTAACGAACTTGAACTCAATAAAAATTTAATGAACCGAGCTCGAGTCTTAACAAGTCAAAAAATGTATAAATTCATACTTATGAGATTAAAGTTACAATTAAAACTTTGATTATATAATTATATAATATATATATATATATATATAAAAACATACTTAAAAAAAAAATCAATATTTTACCAAAATAATAATATATATTACTACAATTATATAAATGTACTATCTATAGTTAATTATTATTTAAATTTATATTTTAAATATATAAATAACATATTTATCTTATTTTTTACACACATTTTTACATTATTTAATATATATAAATAATAAATATTAAATGAGTTAGCTAACGAGCCAAGGTTTATAATATTTAGGCTTATTTATTAAAAATTTAACGAGCTCGAATGAGCCGAGTTCAAGCCTGTACACGAACAAATCTGTTCATTTGCAGTCCTATAGCCTAAGCATTTATGCCTAGTAAAGAAGCACCTCAATCATATTAGTTCTATGTGTATTGCTCAATCACATTTTAAATTTGAATAGTAATGTTTAGTTAAAAATTTTGAGAAAAAATATTTCTAAAAACACACTAAAAATTAAAAATCATTAAAATTTTCTTATGATGTAGATTTATGTATAGGAGCCCAAAAAATGCTTTTGTAGATCCACATCTTGATTGAGAGGGGACCAAACAATTCGGGGACATCTTAACAAACACATCTATCTGTATGCTCTGGTCCTCAATAAATAAATAAATAAATAAATATATTACATAAAACACAACCCTAAAAAAAGCTAAAAAAAATTTGTCACATTTTTTTTTTATTGAAAAATATTTGAAAATTCTAATTGAGTACCACTCCAATTTACTCTCAATGAATAGACTATGTGAAAGGGGATCCACACTTCTCTCTCTGTCTCTTTACTCTCTCTTTTTCACCTCATTAGAGGTTAAAATAGAGTAATGTATTAGGATATGTAGCACTACTCTTTTTTATTTATCCAAAATACCTTTAGAATAGGTAACTACTAACACTTCAACCAGTAATTGTTGATTGATTCTCTATTCAATTCTCTCATTCATTAAATTGCTTGCCGAAAAGATTAAATGTACAACTGAAAACGCATCACCTTTGCACGTATCACTAATAGATATATAGGGGGGAGAGAGAGAGAAAGACTATTTCAAATAATTATAAAAAAAGATTAGGCTATATGAGGCATGAAATGAAACAAATGGGGTAGTTGGTGGGGGAGCTTTTAAGTTTTAAATATGATGAAAGAGATGGAATGGAATATTTCCAAACAATTAGATATGGCTTAATGCAATACTCCAAATCCTCTTTCCCTCTCACCCTTTTCTTCTTTTGGACTATTTTTGAGGATTTGATAGTGAAATTAATGGTAGATTCTCCCCCCCCCCCTCCCCCCAATAAAATAAAATAAATAAATGAAATCATGTACCATTGCAATTCTTTTCATAATAATACATTAATTGGTGCCTTTCACGTCACATTGAGCACCGAGTGTTAGGGTTGATAACTTGATGGTGAAAACATTTCTGAAAATCATAATCCCACTTCCAATTCAAATGTTAACATGAGATAAGAGGTTATCTCCTTGATAGTTTGTTTGGATTAAAGGGTTTGATGAGGGGGGACAAAAATATAAAGAGAAATTTGTCTCTTATCACTTGCGCCATGATTAAGGAAATAAAAAATTATGAGAATAAAAAATTTCTTTAATTCTCATCTCACAATCTAAATAGCCTTTGAAGATTATTATTATTATTATTATTATTATTATAATATGTGTGATGTATTTAACCTTGTGAAACCGTTATTTTTGTTCAAAAAATGAGAAAATGCTCACATAGCCTAACAAGCAGACCAGCCTGCCTTAGGTGCGGGGATTCTATTTGTACCAAAAAAATTATTCAATACATTTAATTTTTCAATACACTCTATTAAATTATTTAGGATTATAATTTACTCTTAATACACTTTATATATATATATATATATATATTTCAAATTATACATGTAAATAATAAACAAATCAAAAATCTCAAATTACACTATTTAAAAAAATCTTTTAAAAAATTGTTAAATAGATTTCTCATTGCCAAAGTGCAACTCGACTACACCTCCCATCACCATTTCTTTCAGAAGCTCGAGCATGTTTGGAAGCCTTACAATGGGCCCGTGAGCAAGGGGATGCGATGAATAACTATCTTCACCGACTCAAAAGTTTTGGTGGATGTTCTTAATGGCAAATCTGATCCGAAGTGAGCTGCTGCGACTGTTACAATGGATATAAAGAATTGTAGTAGTTCATTCCTTTTTGTAGCTATTACTTATTGGAACAATCATCTGTGTAGAGAAATGAAATTGAAATAACAAAAATAAATTACTTACATAAATATTCTTGTATTAGAAATTAGAATAGCAACCTTTGATCAAGTTGAGTGTGTGATACTCTATCCTTAAGACAGATTCGCCACAGCACAAGTACTTATGAGTTATCGGCGTTTATCTCTCAGGATACAATGATTTTACATAGATTGTAGTAGTACTATAAACAATCTGTTCGACGAACCAAACCTATGTTATACAACTCAGAAAATTCTATTAACTAATATGAGGAATATATGCAAGAGAGAAGAAAACAGGAAGCAAAAAATGAAATAAAAAATTTGCTGGAAAAAGGTCTTCTATTTATAGGCAAAAAGGTGTTTGTTCATAAGGGTAGAAAATCCCTCCGAACAGGTGTGAAACGAGAATTGCTGGATAGGGAAGGAAGGTGACCGGAGAGAGGCACTGGTTCGGACAGAAAATTCGAATTCGAATTCGAATTTTGGCGCAAAATTTGAATTAATTCCGTTAGAAATTCAAATTTTCCTTGGAAAAATTTTGAAAAAATTCAAATGAATTTTATCTAAAAAATTAAAGGTAGGACCCAACCCGACCCACACCATGGACACAGCCCAGCTCGGTTGGCGACGCGTGCGTGGTGGTTTGGGCCAAAGCCCACTTTGTCCATAACTCCTCTCCTTATAAAACTTGGAGTGCTCCATGGAGCACAATCCAAGTAAATCAACCTAAAACTTATATACTAAAATAAGTTCTTTTAAAGTTTCTATGTGTGAGACAATCAATTTAAGGAAACTCACATTTGACTCTTTAACTTCTCATTTCATAAACCCGAAAACGATGTCAACTTCTCATTCACTTATAAAATGATTTTGACGAACCGTTTTCACCATGTGACTTACCATACAGCAAGTAACATGTCACCTCTTTCAACTCACTTTAAAAGACGCATGGGTCCCACTTAAATTTAGCCCCAAAGTTGGCCCAAAAACAAGCCTATAAAACCATATCCAACATTACTAAGGTGCATGGGGCTGTTGTCCAGCCTGCACACAGACTTGCTATAACACATGTAGACAATTTCCCTAATTATTAATATATCTGTGGTATTTTCCGAACCCACACCCGCTCCCCCCCTCCAAAAAAAAAAAAAAAAAGATAAAAAGTATATGGAAATTGGCCATGTTTCTTGATATTAATGTGTGAATATATTTGATATGAAAATAAAAGGATGGAAAAGAATAGACTTATAATGATTTCTTGATGATTATGTCCACAATTTTGTGTCTTTTCTTGAACACTAGGATAGTTTATAATTGAAAAATACATAAATCAATAATTGTAATTTGATATTTATACGAGTATTTACATCCTCTTTGATGAATTGTTTCAAAAAAACTTTTTTCGATTATTATTCTCACTCATCGTTTGATTGTGTTCAAACTTTCTTCTATTTGCAAGTAATAATACAATAAGAAACAATGATGTTTGTGTGAGTGAATTTCTGACCACACTGTCAACTCAGTATTCAGCTGGAGAGTACTAGCAAAATAGATGGCGCCTGATTGACCTGCAACAGAAAGAAGAGATTTTGGCGGTGGTTCGTCCACCCGGGGCACTCCGACGATCAAGTCAGTTATCTCTCAAAGATAAATCAAGTGCTTAACTCACTGTTCAGAATATAAAATGCGTACCTTAGACCCATGGGGGTGCCTCTCTTTTATAGCCAATATAAACCTAGTCCCAATAGAAGCCTCGCTTCAATGGACTTCAGCTCAGTGCTTATCTTGGACTCTCCAATAGATAAAGAAAAACTCTCGAAGAGCTTTATTCTTATCCAGGCTGAGGTCCTTCTTCATTCTAGGACTCTTGTCCCTTATCCGCTTATCCCGGACTCTGATATCTTCAGAGATAACCTCCGCTTAGCCGAGATCACCTCAGCGTCACGACCATGACACGTGGCATCCCAGCTGACACGTCGGCGTCACCTTGGCCACGTGTTGATATTCAGAAAATATTTCCCTACAACTGTCCCTAGGTTTTATTACCTCGGCATTCTAAGGTGATGAAACCTATATTGTCATATCGTTTAGCACATCGGCTGTCTTTCTGTATCATCCATTTACCGAGGTCATAATACGTCGGCTTCACACGACTAAGTGCAGCCGAGGCCGCTTGCTTAATTAAACCAAGAACTCCAAGAGCTTTATTACGCGTATGAGCTGTCACGCAAAATAAATCAACTGTTTCTGCCATGCGTCTTCCCCTCACTGGATCATACTCGATACATGCTAGTAAGTCGTCTCGCACCTGCGTGCGCCGTTTGATCAATACGTCGTTCTAGGCTCATTGATGGTGTTTTGCCGCCATTCTCCGCGTTTTGATCAAAATCAATTTCTCTCTTCGTCTCTTCACTTTTGCATCCTCTTTCTCAAGCTCTCAACTCTCTCCAAAATATGCCATTGTTTCCAGATTTTCAAGCTCTGTAGCAGCTTTCATTCCTCTCCTCTGGTGATGCTTTTGCTGTCCTTTTCTGATTGTAACCATCTCCTGACTCCGGCGTCTTCAACATCGGCTTCACTCCTCTGGTAAGCTTCTGTTTCCTCCTGGTTTCCAGTTTTTGAGAAAGCTTTACCTTATTTTTTGTTACCATTGTTGTTCTGCTCAAGCTCTTGATTTATAAATCACGTATCTGAGTACATTTATTTTACGATTTTGCTTTTGCCCAATTCGTGTCTTGAATACACACTTTACTCACAAATTTGTTCACTTTTGCCACTGTTCTTGTCCTCACACCCTTGTACACACTTCATCACAGTGTTCGTGATAGTTCATCACTGTTCTTGATTCTGAAACACGTTCTTCGTTTCTGTTTTCTGTTTTCTGTGTCTTTTCCAGATTCGTTCCTTCAATCTTTGTTTCCATAGATCTAGGTTTGGGATTTGTTTATAGAACCCATAAATTCTAAGAAGAACTGAAACGATCCTCACAAATTCATACCCCAGTTCAGATTTAGGTTTTTGTCGAGGTCCCTATAACCTTTACAAAACACCTTCTTTCTGAAATCCAACTCCTCCAATTTAAGCTGACGTTATGGGAATGTGGAAGCATATGATAGACACCCCGACCAAATTAGAACACTTTAGGCGGAGTTTGACATTCCGGCCGACGTTCATCTGAGGTTGGTGTAACATGTCCGCGGGGGGGGGGGGGGGAGGGGACCTCGCTGCTACAGTTCGGACTCGACTTTTGTCACGGTTCTTAATCTGAACCAAAGAGTCCAAATCTGGCAAATCGTTTTGAGAAACAGATTTTTGAAAAAGTAGTGCCAAACATGGACTGCTTTCCCAGATACAGAGTCGCCACCTAAATATTTTTAAAATGGGAAAATTTAGGAAACCCTGACTCGGTGCCGAAGGCCACGTGTCCGTCATCACCGGAGTTGTCTCGGCTCGGGAGCTTGGGTACGATCGGGGAAGGTCAGCTATGAGCACCCCCTTTCGCCCGGTCCGAAGACCGGCCTCTACTAACCGTGATATCCAATTTTGAAAACGTTATGTGTTCTTATTCCAATTATTAGCCTAGAATTACTATGTTATGCGCACAGCAAACAAGTATAGACTAGATTGCCTAATTTGGAAATAAACATTGCATATCCGTTTGGTTTGAAAATGCTTTGGAATTTGCTACTCGCAAGTAGGCTAAAATACGGATTTCAACGAGTTTTTCCAACTCAAACAATCCAGCCTTCACCCACAGGCATTCAAGCAATTATAACACATAAGCATCTAGCCACATGTTAAGCATGCTGTCATGGTAACATTCACACTCATGCGATATGCTAAAGCGGAAATACTTACATAGTACTCCGTGCCAAAACAAAGAACTTGTTAGCAAACATGCATGATCCAAGTCCATGTGAAGTGCCTAATGCGTCGCATACAAAATATTGCTAGAATAGGCTCGGCTATCCTAAACATGTCATGTGAAAATGCACAATTATCACGTATTCAGTTTTTGATTTGAAAAACATATGCGGTTAGCATGATGTACCGAGCCTAATGCATGTAATACAAATGCATGGATGCACACATGCATAGCATAAGGTATGCTAAATTAAACGTGCCCTAATCTACCATCGTAAGCAGGTAAATAAAAGGGAAGAAAGACGTGAGGTTGGAAGACATACACACCACCCACACACACTTATTACAGATTTGCCCTCGCTCGGAGGGACCGAATAAATATTACAAATTAATTAACTACGCAAGCTAATTAAATATTACAAATTAATTAATTAACAAATTAACTAATTTAGGAAAACAGTAAAACGTCTCGAGAAGCGCGCCGCCATGCGCAAGCTGCCTCTGTTTTCCTCCATTTTCTCCTCTGGAGGTTGTCAAAACCTTAGGACTACATCCTTGGACAGAGGGGATCATCACCGGCTAGATGAAATTTCCACCGGCAGTGTGGCATGGCCATCGGCACAAAATAGGGTCTGTCGGCAGGGAAAATGGTGCCGGTCGGCACATTACACTGCCGGTCGGCAGAGTATTCCTGCAGAACCTGCAACTCACAGCAACAGAGGGCAAAACAAGGCATGGCAGCACAATTCAAGGCATGTATGCACCAACCATGTCTCTTATCATTGTCATGACTCAAAGGGACATGTGCCTCGGTTCTCGGACCACCAATCACGCATTTCCATGCATGATGGCCCAAGGAACCAAGCATGCAACTTCGGTTTCAAATGCATGCAAACCAATCAAACAAATTAGGCCCAATTCCTATCACCAATTCAAGGAACAAGGCATGCATGCAAAATGCAATGCAACCTAGGCATACAAGCTAGGAATGCAACATGACATGGCAAGGCACTTATGCAATCATGCAAGTATACATATGGCATTGCAAATGGATGGCAAGATGGACTTATACATGAATTAGGCAACTCTAAAAAGGCCTAAAACAGTAGTCAATGTGCTAAAAGGTGAGGGCTAAATGGCATGCACACACACATGCACATAAGGGCCAACACTTAAGCATAAATCAAACAACATTCAAGCACACTTGAAAGAAGGAAACATGGACAAATTAGCATGCATTATAAGCTCTAAAATCATGTTATAAAATGATGCCAAATCAAGTTATAAATCAAGCCAAAACATGCAACGAATAGTCCAAGTGTTCAAGGCAAATCAATAAGGCATTGATCTACACTTATCATAACCAAACATGGCATGCATTAAACAACTAAAAACAGATTTTTAGCATGTTAAAACAAGGCCAAAGGACTCCTTAGATGGCATCTAAGTGGCCCAAATTCAAAGGCATACACCATGGCCAAAATATGGAGCATTGCAACACATGCTTTCAAAGCATTAAAGAGGCATGCAAGGCAATCCAACAAGCATGGAAATGGGACTGAAATAGCATGTAGGATGATTCCAAATCACCAAAACAATGCAAAGATGGCATGCTACACATGCACATACTCAAGGCCAACAAGCCCAAATACAAAGGAGCTATATAATGCATGCAAAGATCAACCCAAACGATTATGGACAGAGCTAAAACATGGCAAAATAAGCACATAATCTTCACAAATGCAAGCCTAAAACATGCTCCAACAAAGGCTAACAACCTAGAACATGTTAAGGCACAAATAAGGCATTACATGGAAACTATGCTAAACATGCATGAAGTTCCAAAACCAACTTGAAATAATGTTATATTATAGATATATAAGCATGAAAAACAAACCAAACATGCTCAACACACACTCAAGCATAGGCCTCCTTAAGAGGTCAAAATATGCCCTTTTCAAGGACAACAAGGAGAGGGGGTGGCCCTCTCCTTCTTGGGACTTCAAAGCATCATCTTCACCACTGAAATCCCTCAAGATTTCAGTGGTGAAGAGACCTCAACACCAAAATCCCGGAGCTAATATAAAATGGTCCAAAAAGAGGCCTTTCAAGGCCTAAGGGTGGTCAACAACCCTCAAACAACAAAACACTCTTAATAAACAACAAAGAGGGCTTAAAAACAGAAATTTTTTATGTTATACAATAATCACAAAAACAGCTCTAAGACTAGTAGAAAATCAATGCAAAAATGGGAGAAAAAGGGACTAGTTTCTCACCCTTGTAGTCCTCTTCAACAATGGTGCTCCAATGGCCTCCTTGAGCTTGAATCCAACACCAAAGCTTCAAAACACACTCTTTAGAACCTTAGCTCCAAGAGGAAGGTGAAACACTAGGTGTTTGTGTGCAATAGTGAGACACAAAACACCTAGTGAACAAAATGAGAGGGAAAGAGAGATAGGTTGTGTATGTCTAACCCTAACCCTAGAAAACCAGAGCTCTCCTCTGTATTTTTCCTCTCTCAAAAATGTCTAAAGCCCCCCTCTTTGCCTTAGAGAGAGCTTCTCTCTATATGCCTCTTGTAAAGCTTACAAGACAAGCTTTGCAAGAGGGAAATCCCTCCATACACGTGTATAGAGGGGAGCAAAAGCAATACAGCTGTCTAAAAATATCTGCAAAAGCAGATGAACAGCAATCGGCCGGCAAAAAATGCCATCTTGGCCAAAAATAGTGCCGACCGGCACAAAAGAGTGCTGACCGGCAACAAAGAGTGCCGGCCGGCAAACTATATTGCCGGTGGCAGCAAAAACCAACCGGTGGCATCTAGCCAATGCCGGTGGTGGGTGGGGATGGTCTACAAGCCCCATTTTGCCCTTCCAAGGCAAGACACAAGTGTTTGGTGCAAAATCAGACACTAAACGGTCGAGTTCAGAGATCCTGAGGCAAGGCACGCGAGCCGAGGCTTCCGGGAACTCCAAACGAACACAAACATGGATAATCACCGAGTGTTCAAACGGTGACGTCCAAGTCTTGAGGACGGTCAAAAATGGGGTGTCTACAGTTGGTTGGGGAGGAGGACTCCATCATGCCCACAACTGATTCTATGCCCTTCCCTGTTGTAGCTTTTATCAAGTGCGGACTTCGGCTCCCACTCAATATCCTTTTCCGTGAGATAATCCATTACTATAAGTTGAACCCAATGCAGCTTGCCATCAATTCCTACCGAGCCATAAATGGTATAAGAGCCTTAGCCAAACAAGAAAATGCTAGGGTTACTTTAGCCGACATCCAATACTGTTACACCATGTGTGGCCTTAAAAACGAAAAAGGCTATATTTGCTACCTCAAGCCGAGGTCTACAGAGTACAAAATTGTTACCAACCTCCCAGATTCTAACAAGGGAGCTGGGGATGATTACTTCATTATTTTAGGGAACTGGGAGTTCGCTCTAGATGAGGACCTCCACCTCTACCCTCTTCCTCGAACAGTTTTTGTAGAGGGTAATGGTAAGAGCCCAGTGTTTATACTTACTTGCTTTTAAGGTCTTCAATACTTTGTTTGTTTCTAATGTCTATTTTTCTTGCAGCTCTTCCCCTGCCAGAAAAAGGCTTCCGCAAGTCCTTTTTCCCCAGCAAGGGTTTGAAGAAGTTATTGGATTTGTCAGTCTATAAGCGCAGAGCCCCTTTGGTACTCAATTTCATCCTAACCTACAGATCAGTTCTCCTTGACATCCTAAAGAGGAAGAAAAGCCAATCTCCCTCTTCTGCCACAACTCCTCAAGCTGCCTCTTTATCTCAGCCAGATCAAGGATCGATCCCTGATCCAACAGAGTAGTCGTCAACCTCGGCTCCATATCTAATCCCACCATCTCAACGCCAACGCCGGCGATGAACTATTTTTACTGCCGAGATGGGCCACCAGAAAGGAGTTGCTAAAGATCTCTTGGCCAACATTCCTGACTCAGTTGAGGCTCAACCAGCACAAACCCAACCTCAGCCAAAGCCAAAGCCAAAACGTCTAAAGAAGGCTCAGCCCAAGGCAACAGTGACTCAGATTGATATTGAGGACACCTTGCCAATTTTCAAATTAGCTGAGAGTGATAAGGCCCCATCTGCTGCCGAGGCCCAACCATCCGAATCCACAAGATCAAAGAAGCCGAGGTCGTCTTCTGCAACAGCTTCGGGTTCCATGAAGTTTGACTCCCCCTGGGCCCCCCCAAATCACACTGGAGACAAGTCGGTCAGAGCTGGTGATAGTGTCGATGACGTTAATGTCGATGTTGTCCTTAGCACAGCTTTGCTCCTTCCTAGAGATCTTGACCGAAACGCCGAGATGAGTGAGTATGAAAACTTTGCACTGATGCTCCAGCATTCTGTTCAAGTAAGTCTTCACACTCGGTATCTTTCTTTCTTTCTCCTTTTTATACTAAGAAATTTTTTTTTTATAACTTCTGCTCTGTCCATTTTTCTTCAGGCAATCCAGCACGCCCACTCCTTCTCAATGCAATCTTTTGAGACAAGGAAGGTGTTGGCTGACAAGACTAGGGTGGCTGCTAGTCTACAGAAGACCAATGAAAGCTTGCAATAAAAAAATGAAGACTTTGGCAGACCAGGTCGAGGCTGCTGTCAACGCTAAAGACGTGGCTGAGGAAAAGGCAGATGCTGCTGATGCCATAAATAAGGTTCTTGAGGCTCAGAAAAAAGAGGCCGAAGAAAAGACGGCCGAGGCCTAGAAAGACCTGCAGAATGCCTTGGCCACAAAAGGCCCTGAGCTCAAGGCCGTTGATGAGAAGGGATACAATGAGGGGGTAGCTGATGTCACGGCGGACTACGAGAAACGGGGTGAAGCAAGCATGCAACAAGGGTTTCACCCTTGGTTGGATGACTTTACTGAAAAAGCTCGAAATCCCCAAGGACTCCCCCCCTCAGGAACACCGACGTCCTCGCCCTGCCATTCCCCTCAACTCCAAGCCAATCCGACGACGATTCTGAGTCTGAGGAGGAAGCTTTGGTAATGAAGTCAAAGGAAGCTGCTGGGGCTAAGTCCCCCACTCAAAATAAGCAAGTCCTGGACTTGACTCAGGATGAGGAGGGTGAGGAGGTTCCCAAAGATGCTACTCCTGAGAAGGCAACGTCGGACGCGCCTATTGCCGATAAGAGCCTTGACCAAACCCTTGAAGAAATAGACGCCGAGCGTCGTGGCTGAGAAGGCCGCCGAGATTTCTTCTCAGTAGTCCTCCGAGCTCCAGCCCAACCTGCCAGTGGCGCCGAAGAATCTTAGTTTTGTGCTTTTCTCTTCTTTCTGTACCTTGTACTTTTTCTTTCTTTGAAACAATGCAAACTCTCGATGTGGCCGATGTGGCCGATGTGCCTTCTTTTGAATGTTAGTATAACTTTTTCTCCTAAATGTTTGTACCTTTGTCCTTCTTTTACTGTCTTGTATGATTCTATACTTAGAATAATTTTGCATGCTTTCAAGCATACACCTTATCTATGTAATTTCCTCAGGGTAATATACCTCGGTAAGTATATAAGTGCTTCCCTTAATGTAACCTTGGCTTTAACTTGTAAATTTTTTCACAAATTTCAGCAAGTGTTTAAGCATGATCTTAGTTTAACTTCAATTTGTAAATTTTTCACAAATTTCAACAAGTGTTAAAGATGATCTCGGTTTAACTTCAACTTGTAAATTTTTCACAAATTTCAACAAGTGTTAAACATGATCTCGGTTTAACTTCAACTTGTAAATTTTTCACAAATTTCAATAAGTGTTAAAACATGATCTCGGTTTAACTTCAACTTGTAAATTTTTCACAAATTTCAACAAGTGTTTAAACATGATCTCGGTCTAACTTCAAGTTGTAAATTTTTTACAAATTTCAACAAGTGTTAGACTAGTTTTAGCTTGTATATTCTACTTTGCCAGGAACCATTTTCCAACTTTCTGCCCCCATAATGTAAACTTAAGTTCCATTTGGGTTCTCATTATGCATGTATTCTAGAAACATCATCAACTATTTTATTAGTCACAAGTGTGAAAAATCAAGCTTTATTTATTACTTCAGCTAATAACAAAGAACAAGAAAATTTAATGGTAAAAAAACTTAACATTGTAAGTATTCCAAGGCCTTGGCAACTCTTTGCCCTCATTATCTTCAAGCCGATATGCCCCATTGCCCAGTACCGAGATGATTCTATAGGGTCCCTCCCAATTTGGGCCAAGTTTGCCCTCTCTGGGATTCTTCTTGTTGCCAACGACTTTTCTCAAGATGAGGTCACCGATTTGAAACTCCCTTGGGTTGACCTTCTTATTATAAGCCCTGGCAAGCTGCTGTTGGTATGCCGACAGCTGAATTGCAGCTCTCTCCCTTCTTTCTTCTAGCAGATCCAGATCTTGAGCTAATAATACATCATTAGTCTCGTTCCCTACTCCCTGGGTTCTGATCCCTGGGATGTCGACTTCCAAAGGAATGACTGCTTCTGTGCCATAAGCCATGGCAAATGGGGATTCCCCAGTTGATCTTCTCGGTGTAGTCCGATATGCCCAGAGTACACTTGACAGTTCATCCACCCATTTTCCTTTTGCTGCTTGCAGCCTCTTCTTAATCTCATCCAAGATGACTTTGTTGGATACTTCTGCTTGTCCATTGCTTTGAGGAAAACTTGGGGTGGAGAAATGGTTCTTGATTTTGAACTTTGCACAGAAGCTCTTGATTAGCTTACTATCAAACTGTGTTCCATTGTCTGTAACTAGTGCTCTTAGGATCCCAAACGTGTTGATGATATTTTTCCATATAAAGTTCTTCACATCCACATCTCGGATCTTGGCAAGGGGTTCAACTTCTATCCACTTGGTGAAGTAATCTGTTGCTACCAGCAGGTACTTCCTTTGTCCAGTTGCTTGGGACAATTTTCCAACAAGATCCATACCCCATTGGGTAAACGGCCAAGGATTGGATACTAGGTTCAGGTCTGCTGCTGGTTGGTGTATCAGTGGTGCAAATCTTTGGCACTTTTCACACCACTTGACATAGGCTTCTGCATCTTTCTGCATGTAGGGCCACCAATACCCTTGGGTAATGGCCCTGTGGGCAAGTGATCCGCCCCCTGCGTGGCTTCTACATATTCCTTCATGTATTTTGTATAGAAAATCTTCAACTTGTAAAGGATGTACACACCTCAAAAGGGGTCCAGTGAAGGATCTTCTATAGAGATGTCCTTCTGCTGTCAGACTGAATCTCCTCGACTTCAATCTAATCTTGTGTGCCTCTTTGTGATCATCTGGCAGTTTTCCTTCTTTCAAGAATGTTATTATTGCGTCCATCCAGCTTGATCCCATGTCCACACACATTGCTTCGTGCTCTGGGGTCAGTGGTTCAATGCTCGGGCCTGACAAGTAGTTGACCATTATTGTCCTTGCCTTTCTAGGTTGTATTGCACTAGCTAGGTTGGCCAAGGCATCGGCGTGACTGTTATTATCTCGGTTAACCTGATGTAGTCGGCAATTCTAAAACAAGCCCACCAACCTGCCTACTTCGTTTGCGTATTCCAATATACGTTCATCTCGGGTTGCGAACTCGCCTATTGTCTGGCTGACTAAAAGCTGAGAGTCACACAAAACTATCACCTCATCTGCTTCTACTGCTGCTGCTAGTTTCAGTCCTACAATCAGTGCTTCATACTCTGCTTCATTGTTTGAGGCCTTGAACCCCAAACGAATGGATTGTTCTAGTATCTATCTATCTGGAGATACCAGTACTACTCCTGCCCCTACTCCTTGTCGGTTTGAACTCCTATCAACAAACAGTCGAAAGGAGTCGCCGATGTAAATGCTGCAGGGCCTGAGTTTTTCTTCTTTCCTTTGTTCTGTTGCCTTCGGCTGGGTTCATTTTTGCTCTCTTGGACATCGTTCACCTCGGCTTGCCAAGACTTGGCCTTTGATTGCTATTCTGGGTCTGTATTCCAGGTCATACTGTCCCAAGGCTATTGTCCATCTGGCTATTCTGCATGTCAGATCTCCCTGCTGTAAAAGGGACTTCAGAGGATGCTCTGTTAGCACCACAATTTTGTGGGCTTGGAAGTGATGGTTCAGTTTCTTTGAAGCCATTACTAAAGCCAGTGCTAACTTTTCCAAGGATAAACACCTGGTTTCTGCATCAGCCAGGGTTTTGCTTACATAATAAACAGCCTTTTGTTTCCCTTTTTTTTTCTCGGATTACCACTGCACTTACTGCATGTTCTGAGACTGCCAAGTACAAGAACAGCTCCTCTCTAGGTTCTGGATTTGAGAGAACCAGAGCCCTGGTCAAATACTTCTTCAAGTCGACCAAGGCGATTTCACACTCTTCTGTCCACAAGAAGTTAGTGGCCTTCTTTACTAAGCTGAAGAAGGGTTTGCATTTGTTAGAACTTCGGCTAATGAACCTATTCAGGGCTGCAGCCCTTCTAGTCGATATCTGTACTTGCTTTGCCAAGGTTAGGCTTTTCAGTTCTAGGATGGCCTTGATCTGATTTGGGCTGGCCTCAATGCCTTTTCTGGTCACCAAGTATCCCAAGAACTTACTAGATCCAACTCCAAATGCACACTTCGATGCATTGAGTCGGAGCCGGTATGATTTTAGGATGTCAAAGGCTGCCTTTAAGTCTTCCAGATGGTCCTTGGGTTACCTGGTCTTCATGACCATGTCGTCGATGTATACCTCCATTGTTTGGCCAATCAGGTGTCTGAACATCATGGTTACCAATCTCTGGTAAGTTGCTCCTGTATTTTTCAACCCAAAGGGCATCACTCTATAGCAATACAGACCCTTTAGGGTGATAAAGGCAATCTTTTCCTTGTCTGGGGGGTACATGGCTATCTGATGGTACCCCCTGTAGGCATCCAGGAAACTCATCCTTCCACGCCCTGAAGTGGCGTCCACCAGTTGGTCAATCTTGGGTAAAGGAAAGTTGTCTTTGGGACAGGCCTTGTTTAGGCTGGTAAAGTCCATGCAGACTCTCAATTTATCATTCTTTTTCTTTACCACCACTGTATTTGATAGCCATGTCGGATAATTTATCCTCGAATGGCTCTGGCCTCCAGAAGTCTGTCTATTTCCTCTTCCACTGCCTCAACATGCATCAACGTCGGTCTTCTTGCCCGTTAGATTACAGGTTTGGCCGACCTGTCTACGTTCAGTTTATGGCAAGTGACCTCGGGGTCAATGCCTGGCATTTCGTAGGGTGTCCAAGCAAACACTTCTATGTTTGCTCTCAAGAAAGCCTCCAGTTTTTTTTCCTCTTCTTCGGCTAAGCCCGAGCTGAGAAGGAAGAAGCGTTTCTTCGTCTCCCTACTGGACGAGGATTTTCTTTAGTGCTTCTTCACTCTTCTCGGCTGGCTTCTTGCCGACGTCCTCTAGGACCTCCACGTCCTCGTCTTCGATCTCTGCCCTCTTTGTTTCTCGTATGCTGCAGGTGGATTTCATTGCTGCCATGGAGCAGTTCTTTGTCTGCACTTGATCTCCTCTGACATCCCCTATCCCATGCTCTGTTGGGAACCGCAATAGTTGATGCAATGTCAAGGAAACAGCTCCCATTGCATGCAACCATGGTCTTCCCAGGATAATATTGTAAGGGAAGGGTGTGTCGATTATGGTGAACTCTGTCTTTATCTTCTTGGTGCCAGCCTGCACCTCTAAGCTTGTTACTCCCAGTGGCCACGTTGGCGTCCCATTGAACCCGACCATTGGGCCATTGGATTGCTCCATATCGATTGGGTGAAGGCCAAGCTCCTTATAACACCTGACATACATGATGTCACAAGAGCTGCCTTGGTCAATCAGGATGCGTTTCACTTGGCACTCCCCAACTTGGAGGGATACTACCAAGGCATCGTTGTGTGGGTGTTGGACCATTTCCAAGTCGGCTTCAGTAAAGGACACTACTGGTCCCAAGCATTCCTCGATCCGAGGTCTCTTCTGCTGGACCTGGTACACATGCTACAAGTGCTTTACCTTCTGGGTTTCTTCCCGTATTTCGTTTTCATTGACCTTCGAGTGAATTACATTAATTACCCGAGGTCTGCCTTCTTGCGGTTGCTGTGTTGGGGGAGGTGGAGCTGCTGGTGCCTAAGGCAGTCTTGTCTGTTCTTCCCTTGTCCTGGTCTCATCCACAAGGTCCCTCAAATAGCCTTGCCTTACCGGGTCTTCCAAGTGTGCCTTTTGGGCTCTGCAACCCTGAGTCAGATGCCCATCTTCATTGTGGTAAGCACAATGCTTACCAAGGCTTTTTCCCATAAACTCTCCTGGTACCCTTGCTGGTGTTTTGAAATAGGGTTGGGTTCGAATTCTATCCAGGACTTTGTGAATTGGGACTCGAAACACAATTGTGACTGCCTGTGCAGCCCTCAGTCCTATCTCTTGTTTGTTGGATCCGTTGTTACCTCGGCCTCGCTTCGGCGAGTCGTTTCCTTTCTCTTGCTTTGTCGCCTTGGTCCTTGGCGTGTCCTCCTCGGCCCTGGCATATTTCTCAATTCTGGCCATGAGCTCCTCCATGCTTTTTGGCAATGTCTTTGCCAGTGATTTTCGGAGTAAGCAACCATCTTTTAGGCCATTTTTGAATGACACGACGGCCACTTCTTGGATGCATTCTGGTATTCGGTTGAATACCTCGTAATACCTCTTGGCATAGGCCCTCAGGCTCTCATCCTCGCCAATCTTTAGAGCCATCAGGGCATCCACCCTTAGGGGCTGCAGTTTGTTTGTCAAGAACTTGGCCACGAACATCTCAGCCAGGCCTTCCCAGGTCTTCACACTTCCTTTCGGCAATTTGTGAAACCAATCCGATGCAATCTCCCCGAACGATGAGGGGAACACTTTGCAGAGCAACGGCTCGTTTCGAGTGTACAATGCCATCGAGTTCAGGTATAATCCGACGTGAAAGTTAGGGTCTGACTTACCATTGTATAGCTGGAACCTCGGCATACTGAATCTTTTCGGAGCCTCAAATTTGTCCGACTCCATCGAGAATGGTGTTCTCGGCTTAACAGGGGAAGTTACCTCGACATTTTGTTGCTTCCTCTTGAGGTAATCTCTCAAGTCCTCTTTGGTCCGCCCAAGAGCTCGGCTATCTCCTGACTTCAGTCTTTTTGGTGCACTATTCTCAGTTTCGTTGTGAGCCCTTTTCGACCTTTCTCCATTAGTTGTGTCGAAGCACAGCTCCTGCCTTTGAACATGCCGATGTTCTCTAGGGTCTACTTCCTTGGTGCGATGTGTCCTTCGAGATTCTTCCCTCATCGACTCTCCTCACCCGACCTCCCTTAAATGCTGGTGAGAGTTATGGACGCACCATCGAGGGCCTATGCTTCCACAGTTCGGACTCAAATGTCACGGTTCTTAATTTGATCTCGCAATATGCATTGCAAGACTGATGAATCACCAAAGAGTCCAAATCCGGAAAATCGTTTTGGAAAACAGATTTTTAAGAAAGAAGTGCCAAACATGGACTGTTTTGTCAGATACAGAGTCGCCACCTAAATATTTTATTTTGGGGGAATTGAGGAAACCCTGACTCGTTGCCTAAGGCCACGTGTCCGTCATCACCAAAGTTGCCTCGGTTCGGGAACTTGGGTATGATTGGGGAAGGTCAGCTATGAGCACCCCCGCTCGCCCGATTCAAAGATCGGCCTGTACTAAGCATGATATCGAGTTTTTGAAAACATTTATTCCGGTTAATTAGCTAGAATTTACTATGTGATGCGCACAACACACAAGTATAGACTAGATCACCTAATTTGGAACAAAGTATCGTATATCCGTTTTGTTTGGAGAATGGTTTGAAGTTTGCTACTCGCAAGTAGGCTAAAATGCGGATTTCAATGAATTGTCCCAATTCAAGTAATCCAACATTCACCCACAAGCATTTAGGCAGTTTATATCAACTAAGCAGTTAGTCTCATGGCAAGCATGCTGTCATGTTAACACTTACACACATGCAAGATGCTAAATCGTAAACACTCACAGTGCACTCCGAGCCAAAACAAGAACATGTTAGTAATCCAATGTATGATCCAAGTCCATGTTAAGATGGCTAATGCAATACATACGAAATGCAATTAGAATAGGCTCGGCTAATCTAAGATGGCATATGATATGCGGCAATTTGATACACGTATTCAAGTTGGAATTGAAATACTATACAGTTAGTATGATGCGTCGAGCCCGGTGCATGCAATACAGATGAATGATGCAAACATGCATAGCATAAGGATGCTAATTAAAATGTGCCCTAGAACTAACCATCGTAAGCGGTTAAGTAAAAGGGAGAAAGAAGTGGAGGTTGGAAGACATGCATCACACATACGCACGCTTATTACATAATTATGCCCTCTCGAGGGAGGGACCGAAAGAATAATACGAATCAAATAATTAACTAACTAGCGAGCTAACTAATTATTATACAACACTTAACTAATTAAACAAATTAATTAAGCTAAGAAAGTAGTAAAGAGGCCTCGGGAAGAGGGACGAATGCGTGCACGCTCGGCTCCGCTCAGAAATCCATCGCCATACTCATGCTGCCTCTGTTTACACTACTCTACACCTTTGAACACCACACAAGTCTCAAAGTTGCTTCTGAACTACCCCCTGAGGGTTGTGAGAGGTCATCGATCAAGAGGTGAGGCCACCGGCCATGGGGAACTAATCATCGACCATTTGTAAGGCTCTCGGCCAAAAATACTTAGCTGATCGGCATTTAATATGGTCGGTCAACCATCTATCCTGCAGAAAGCTGTTTTGCTACAACAGAGGACAAACAGAGCAGGGTAATGCATTTTCAAAGCAATTTATGCACCACCACCCTCCTCAGCATGTTTGAGACTTAGAAGAGCATGGTTCTCGACCCTCGGGCCATCAATCGCCCATTTCAATGCATGATGGCCAAAGGTGTCGAGTCTGCAATTTGATATCAAATGAAATGCACACAAACACAAAAGGGGGCCCTAACCTCCATCATGGTTGATCAAGAGGCAAGGGATGCAAATATGCAAGCAAAACTAATGCAACATGATCATGGCGAGGGTAGCAAGCATGCCAAATGCAATGCAACCTAGACAAGTATGCAAGATGCAACATGGACGTTCAAGCATGCAAGGCGAACATGTGACAACATGTGAGGATAGGCAAGCATGTAACAACATGTTAGGCAACTTAACGAGAGATGCATACCAAATGCAATACCACTTAAACATGCAACAACATGTTAATAGGCCAAGTATGCAACAACATGTCATGGATTAAGTACACAACGAGGCACAATTAAACTAGCATGCTACAACATGCAATTTACCAAATATGCAACAAGTATGTGACAACATACAAGGCAAGCATGCAACAACATGTGGGGATGGTCTTAAACCAAAATGGACAGCTTTCGAATAGATCGAAATCAATGGCCAAAATGATAAGGACATGAGGGCAAATGCACATACAAACATGCATGCTAAATGGTCCAATACATAAGCATAAAAGGGCAACTTTTAAGAACACTTAAAAGGAAAGGAAAGCATGCAAATGTGACAACATTACATGCCCTGAAATGAGGCTAGGAGTGATGCCAAATCACATAAACAAGTCAAGCATGGCATGCTCATGTTAAAGTGAGCCTAAAACATGCAATGACCAAGGCCAAAACAAGCTAAAACAAAAGGGGAAAATCATGAGGCATGCAAGGCCATCAAAGAGGTGTTACACTACATCTAATACAACCAAACATGGCATGATTTAGGCAACCAAAATCAGAGGTACGACACGTCAAAATGAGCCCAAAAATCCACTTAGATGTCATCCCGAATACCCAAACATGTTGGCATACACAATGACACATTCATGAGGCATAAAACACAAACTCTTTAAGACATTAAAGGAGTGATAAGTGTAAGTTTATAAGCATGAAATATGGACTGAAATAACATTCTAAGTGATGCCAAACCACTGAAATGATCCACATAGAGCATGCTAGCAACTTGGACACTCAAAGCTAACAAGCTAGATTGCATGGTGGCTATACAAAACAATGCAAGCATAACCAAAATAATGAAAAACAGAGCTTAAGCATGATACAACAAGCCTAAAAGCTTCATGGAGTTGAGCCAAAATCATGCTAAAAACACATGTTACAACATGATGCATGTTAAGGCCAAATCATGGGATTACAAGACAAGTGTATGAAGCATACATGGCATGTTTAAACCAACTCAAAACCGAGGTGTATCATGGCAAAACAAAGCCTAATACATACTGAAATGGAGTTAAAACAAACTTGTAGACAACCCATTTTTGACCGACCTTAAGACTCAGATGTCACCAGTTAAGCGCTCGGTGATGTTGCATATTGTGTACGTTCTGAGGTTTCAGAGTCTCGGCTGCGAGCCTTGCCTCCAGACTTCGGGGCTCTTTTGTGCTTTGCCTCGGTTTGCGAACCAGGTTCTGTTTCCTCTTCCTGAAGGGAGGGAGAGGTCTCGTACACCATCTCTCAGTGGCCGTAGGCTACGTTTCATGGTCATAGGCCATTTTTCTCGTTTGGAGCCCAGTTTCCGATTTTCGGAGCCGTCGGCCGTACGCCTCGGTTCGGGACTGCTTAACTACTTCCGTTTGCTCCAGTTTTTGGCGCACCCCTTATTTTCTCCCATTAGAGGGACACTGTGGCCCAGGAGACCACCTTCGTGGTCATTCGCCACTTTCGGTGCCTAACAGCCTGTTTTCGGGACCTCGGACTGCGCGTTTTGGCCCCCGAACCCTCGTTTGGCATCCGTCTTGGTCCATTTTTGGTAGGGACCCTATTTTCATTGCTAGGGAGGTGGTAGGATGGTGGGAGGCCACCTTTTCCTCTGAAAAACCAGTTTTCTCTTTTTCTCTCTCCAAAAGTCGGTTTTTCTAACAGAAAGCTGGTTTTTCTCACTTTTGAGCCACAATTTCTGGCTTTTCATACCACCATTGTGTTGTGCTCATCTGGAAGGCCACCAATATGGGTAGGCCGACCAGTAATTCATCTTCACCCTTTTGAACCTTGCTAAAAAGCTGGTTTTTCTCTCTCTTAGGTCACATTTTCTGGTTTTCTACCATACAGCTGTGTTGCACTCATCTGGGAGGCCACCTTTCTGGGGTGGCCGGCCAGCATTTCTCCTTGAACCTTTTGACCCCTGGTCGGCCGACCAGGGGGAGTGGCCGGCCAACCACCTTAACTGGTCGGCCTGCTTCTTGCTTTTTGGTCTCTTTGAGTGTAAGCCAGCTGTTCCAGCTGGAAGCCTCAAAAGTGATCCTCCATACACGTGTGTGGAGGATCTTTGAGCTTGGTTTTTAGCTTCCTTAAGAAACTTTAGAACCTCTCCTCTATAAAGGAGGGGCTGAGCTTCCATTGCAAGGGTTGAACCCCTTTGAAGGCTTACAACTCTCTCTCTCTCTACATCTCTACACTTGAGCTTCCAAAACCTAGTTTTCTGGGACCATTTGCACTACAACCCTTAGCACCACACCCCTTCCATCCATTCCAGGACTTTGGGATTGACTTGCAAGGGTTGAAGGTTCACCAACTTGGTCCAAAAGCTCCAGCTTTGCTGCTCTTCAAGGGTAAGCACCTATTTCCCTTAAACTTGTATTTTTTTGCTCCATTGATTAGCCTTACTTTCAAGTATTTTTGGACTTTTTCATAAACTAAAAAGCGTCATATTTTGAGCTTCTCTTAAATATTGATTAAGGACACTTTTCTGTTTAGGTCTCCTACATCCTTGTATGCTTTATCCCTCTTTGTAGGCCTATTTTGCATCATATCTTAGTCCTACTTGTGAGCATTTTTGAGGTTTGTCATAAACTTTAAAAAGTTTCCTTTTGAGCTTATAAACATGTTTGTTTAAGATACTTTCTCTGTTTGGGGTCATCTATCCCCTTTCATGTCTTATTTCCTCATGTTTTGAGCTATGCATGTGAGCACTTGCATTGGCCTTGATTTGGCCTTTTAGCCACTGAAATCCAGTGGATTTTCAGTGGCTTAGATGTGCCTTTGATCTTCAAAATCATAGAGGGGTGACCCTCTCGCCCCTCATTCTCTTTACTAGCTTTGTTGGCCTCCCAAAGGGACCCTCACTTGCATGTTGTGAAGTCACTTTTTGGGCTCAATTTGGTGAGTTTCAAGGCCTGCCTTAGCTCTGCCCAAAGCCTCTTTGGTCTTATTTTATGTCTATAATGCATGTGTAGAACAATTCTATTCAAGGCTTTTTGAGGGGGCCTTTCATTGTATGCATCATTGACCCATTTTAGGGCCAATTTGGTGAGTTTTAGGCTTGTCATATTTGATTTCCAGAGTTGGTTTTCCCATGCTAAGTGTCCTTGTTGTATGTGTTGAGTAACCCCTTGCATGGCCCTCCAAAGAAGCTTATCATTTTTGCATGCATCAGATGCATTTCAATGGTTATTTGGGCATATTTTGTCATGTTTTATTCACTGTTTTTATCTGGTTTGATGAGTTCTCATACGCTTCATATACATGCCATGTAAACCATGCTTGCTAGCCAAATTTGCATGCTATTTTAGTCCATACTTTTTGGCCATGCTTTAAACTAGAAATGTGCATGTTTTAGGACTGCCTTGGCTCTGTCTTTGTACTTCATGGCCAAATAATGCTTGCTTTGCATAGTTATAATTCAATACATGTGCCTAGCTTTGAGTTTCGGGGCTTATTTCATGCATCGGGTGCCATATTTCCATGTTTCGGGACCATTTAGCATCATGTTTCAGTGCTGGAAATTATGTGCTTGTATGCCATCTTTCATCCCTTGCCATACTTTGATAGAGTGGCATTTTATGCCTAAGGTTCGGTCCTCGGTATGCGTGCACGTGTGCACGCATTTTGGTTGTCTCTTTTCCATCTCATGGCCACTGATGTGAGTGTGGCTGAGGTCCACTCATGTTGGTATAAGTCCATCGTGCATTGTGTATGCCATTTCGGTCCATAGCATTGCGTATGCTAGGTCGCATGTTAGAGCATTGTGTATGCCATTTCATAGCATTGTGTATGCTAGGTTGTATGTTAGTCGCATTGTGTATGCCATCTCATTTACATCGTGTTTGGGATAGGAGTTACCCCAAGCACGGGAAACGAGGTACGTTTCGTACTCCGAGTGACGAAACGTGTCTCAATTCCCTGTCCCCGACACTCCAGATTACCCATGACAGAGTTTAGGTCTTGTTGTGTTTTCATGTGCATTCATTTCATATTGAACCGTGCAATTCGACTCCTCGGCCATCATGCATCGATATGCGTGATTGGTGGCACGAGGATCGAGGACTACACTCCCTGAAGAGTAGTCATGCATACATTGTGAAAATACTTTGCCATGCCCCTTTCTTGCTCTCTGTCGCAGTAAATCAGAAATCAGCAGCCTTCTGGAGCGTTGCGCAATATTCCAAGAACAGTTGCAAACAGAGGCAAACTGGGGCATCGTAATGGATTTCTGCGCAAGGCAACTCAAGCATGCATCATTCATCATTTGGAATAGAGCTGAGGCGGTCCATGGATTTGCGTGCTAATTTACCTGCTTTCCTAGATTAATTTGCTAATTAATTAGGATTTTGTATTTATTCGGACCCTCCGAGCGAGGGCACAATTGTAATAAGTGTGCGTGCGTGTGATGTATGTCTTCCAACCCCACATCTTTCTCCCTTTTATTTACCAACTTATGATGGTTAGATTAGGGCATGTTTCAATTAGCAAACTTATGATAACATGTTTGCATCATTCATCTGTATTGCATACACCGGGCTCGGCGCATCATACTAACTGCATTGTATTTCAATTTCGAATTGAATACGTGTTAGCTGTAGCATTTCACATGCCATCTTTAGAATAGCTGAGCCTACTATAGTTGCATTCCTGTGTGTGTTGCATTAGGCATTTCTGTATAGTTAGGACCATGCATTGATTTCTAACATAGCTTTTGTTTTGGCTTGGAGTACTCGGTAAGTTTTATACTTTAGCATCCTTGCATGTGTGTGAGTGACTGCCATGATAGCATGCTTACCATGAGGCTAATTGCTTATGTGATATACCTGCCTGAATGCCTGTGGGTGAAGGTTGGGTTATTTGGATTAGAACAATTCATCAATTGTGAGTTTTAAGCCCACTAGATAGTGGCAAATCATCATGTTTTCTAAAGCCCACCTGAGGGTGGCAAATCCACATTTTAGCGTACTTGCGAGTAGCAAACCATTTCAAAACAAACATGAGATGTTTCGTTCCAATTCAGGCAACCCAGTCTATACTTGTATGCTGTGCGCATCACGTAGTAATTCTAGGCTAATAACCAGAATAAGAACGCATAATGTTTTCAAAACTAGATATCATGGTTAGTAGAGACCGATCTTTGATCGGGCGAGCGGGGGTGCTCACGAAGTGACCTTCCCCAATTGTACCCAAGTTCCCGAGCCGAGGCAACTTTGGTGATGACGGACACGTGGCCTTAGGCAACGAGTCAGGGTTTCCTAAATTTCCCAAAATAAAAATATTTAGGTGGCGACTCTGTATCTGGAAAAGCAGTCCATGTTTGGCACTTCTTTCAAAAAATCTATTTTCAAAAATGATTTGTCGGATTTGGACTCTTTGATGATTTCATCGGTCTTGCATTGCACTCTGCGAGATTAGATACAAGACCGTGACAATTGAGTCCGAACTGTAGTAAGGCCCCACGGCACATCTACAGTTTCTGGCAACTCTGCTGGGGACTGCTTTGGAGAACTTGACTCGAACTCGGGATATCTGGTTTTGACTACACTTATATGTTTCTTTGCATTGCATGTGCATTGGTGCGCCTAGGACACCGTGTTTGCCGTATGCTATTCCTGAATGGTTTGCCGGAGGCTCTGCCACGACGGGAACACAAACCCCGATTTTACCAGGGCACCTTTTTTGACCATTCGGCTCAGTGCATATTTGAAATCCATAGTGACTATTCCACACTAGGAGAGGTTGCTTACCCATTTATAGGCTGTTTGAAACCGCTACGTGTGTAGGGAAACCCTAGCTCCTGACAAAATAGGACAGGGAAACCTTACCCCAACATAGGGGTGTTTTGGCTTTCACTTGTTTGTTATGTGCTTTTAGAGTGCGTCTCTATACGAATGCATGTATCAGTTTACAAGTTTGGGCATCAGGCCTGCGGGCGCCAGTTCAGTATTTTGGGAGTCAAGCCTGCGGGCACCATTTCAGTATTTTCGGAATCAGTTATCTGCGGGTATCAGATTCAGCTTCGGGGACAGTGATTTGGGAATAATGATCAGTCCTTGAGAACGGTGTATCAATTGCGTGTTAATTATACCCGACTGTGCGTTGTGTTTATGTACGCTGTTATGCCGGAGCGACTGGGCCATCAACACCACTATCTGAATCGGAGCGGCTGTCCTCGGAACCCTCATCGGCATCACCTCCGCCCTCGGAACCGAACTCAGAGTCATCCTCTTTGCCGACGGATGTCTCTGACTGAGGATGCGCAGACTCCTCCTCCTCGCTGGACCCCTCCTCGATGATATGTGCTCTGCGCCCACCTCGTCTGCGAGACGACTCCCCTCTCCCAGCTCCTCGAGAAGGCCTAGATGGCCCAGCTCCTTGGGAAGGCCCAGATGGCCCGGCCTGTGGCTCAGTATATAGCGGAGGCATCTGAAAAGAAAGAGTGCAATTCGAATACATCAGCCAGAATATGTACATCAGATGCACAGATAAAAAAGCTACATGGAGTGGATGCATGCAGATATAGTACATGAATGTGGTGAGTATCAGATATGCTCTACATATACAATCATTCAATGCAGTGAAATGATCAAGTTCAGTATGTCATTAGAAGTATGATAAAATACAAGAAAACTAAAGAGTACCGAGACACCCATAATGGACAGCTGCGCCTCTCTCCGCAAGACCATACCCTTGAGTGAGGCCACCAATCCTAGCATCCCCTCTATGTACTCTCTGGGCAGCTGCAGATACAAGCTCAAATCATCAATGAATAAATGAGTGTCTAAGTATCTGAGTGATAAATGAAAAATAGTGGATCATACCGGTGGTGAGTCAGGATCACTGACATATCGATGATCAGGCATAGGAGGCTCTATCGGAATCGGGTAGGAAGTCCCGTATCGCCAACCCGTCAACTCAGTCGGAATGTCTGGCCATCCGGCATGATGATAAGTAGGGGGAATCGGGGGGACCACTCTAGCCCCACTCCTAGATGTACCAGCCCTACTAGTCGAAGGAATGTCTTTAGCTCGGGTGCGACTCGAGGATGGCATGCCAGTAGACCTCCTCGTGGGAGTACGGACACCTGCCAATGGAGGCATCAAATATGTGTGACGGTAGGTCGCGTACTCCCCCTCCTCCAAATGTAGCAATACATCAGTACCCAGCATGGCACTAGTAACCTTCTGGGGAGTGAGCCTCCCGGAAGTCCGCATGTCGACCAGAGGTACTGAGGGGATGTCCTGATGAGGGTAGCCCATCGTCTGGCGCATGAAGCGTTCCCTCCGGAACCAGGCCCTACCAACCGGCCCGTCAAATAGGATCTTGTACCGAGAGGCGGCCCATCCTCTGGCAAGCTGAAATCGGAGGTCCCCACCCAAAGGCACCCAAGGCTGCCATGTAATCTACAAATAACCAATACATAAGCCGATTAGAAATCGTAGATGTGCAATATAAATCAAAGGTAAAAACATGGAGAACTGAGAGTTCTGAATTACCTCTAGCGGCCGCACTGTGTTGAAATACTGTCGCAGGTAGGGGAGAGTCTCCCAAGGTCTCGGCCGGTACTGGCCCTCGAAAACGAACGAGTAGGGGGTCATGAGGGGCGCCTCCACCTCGAGCTCTGGGGCTAGCGTCGAGAAGTACGCAAAAACCTATAACTGTGGAAAACAAGGCAAAAGCCATCAGAATACAGAATGCTGAGTGCAGAATCAGAATACAGAATACTGAGTGCAGAGTCCGAATACAGAATGCTGAATGCAGAATGTAAGTACAGAATGTAAAGTGTGTCGAGCGTGCAATGTACAGATAATGAAAAGCAAAAATGTAAGTCAAGAGGGCAGAAGGTACCTCCCAGGCTCTCTAGTAGCCGCCGACTATGTTCCCCCGTCCGCAGGAGGTCGCACTCATGTAGCAATAAAGGGTAGCCAAGCTGGCGCCACCCCAGTCATACTGACTAACCTGCGAGAGGTCTACCAGGGCACTCAGCAGAAATAGCCCAACGGTGTTCCCCCTATCGGCAAACAGAGTGGTCCCGAAGAGGAACATCAAAAACCCTCGAGCGTACTGTGCAATCTCCTCAAGAGTCTCGGGCTCAGTATGCCTGAACTGTGTAGAAAACCAGGTGTATCGGACCCGGGCCGAAGATCGGTCGACCGGTGGGCGAGCTCCCAACAGATAAACCCAGGCAGCCTCTCACTCACCCATGTCCTCATCGTAGGGGATCGCCCAGCCTCCCACGTCGAGGCCTGTCAACTCGGTGAAGTCAAATAGGGTCATAGTCATATCCCCGGCAGATGAGAAATGAAAGGAGTTGGTGGTGTCCCACCACCTCTCCACCAGGGCGCCCATCAACGTCCTGCTAGCTGGATAGCGAGATATCCCAGTACAAAAAGGCCCAAACCCTGCTAGATCAACCCAATCGCGGACAGCCTCCGGGAGCTCCGTATACCACTCCCTCGCAGCAATGGAGCCGTATCCCCGTGTAACGCAGGAGGACATCTGCATTCATAATGAACACATGTATTCAGCTTCAGAATGAAATGAATAAGCTGCGTGCAAATGAAAGATATGAGCTGTGTGCAAATCAAATCAAATTCAACAAATGTGGGCTGCGTGTTCACAATTAAATTTGGGCTGTGTGTTCAGATTTCAGAAATTCAAAGTTTGGGCTGCGTGTTCACCTTTCAACAAATGTGGGTTACGTGTTCACAATTAAATTTGGGCTGTGTTCAGATTTCAGAAATTCATAGTTTGGGCTGCGTGTTCAACTTTCAACAAATGTGGGCCGTGTGTTCACAATTAAATTTGGGCTGTGTGTTCAGATTTCAGAAATTTAAAGTTTGGGTTGCGTGTTCAACTTTCAACAAATGTGGGCTGCGTGTTCACAATTAAATTTGGGCTGTGTGTTCAGATTTCAGAAATTCAAAGTTTGAGCTGCGTGTTCAACTTTCAACAAATATGGGCTGCGTGTTCACAATTAAATTTGGGCTTTGTGTTCAGATTTCAAAAATTTAAAGTTTGGACTGCGTGTTCAACTTTCAACAAATGTGGGCTATGTGTTCACAATTAAATTTGGGCTGTGTGTTCAGATTTCAGAAATTCAATGCGTGTTCAACTTTCAACAAATGTGGGCTGCGTGCTCACAATTAAATTTGGGCTGTGTGTTCAGATTTCAGAAATTTAAAGTTTGGGCTGCGTGTTCAACTTTAAACAAATGTGGGCTGCATGTTCACAATTAAATTTGGGCTGTGTGTTCAGATTTCAGAAATTCCAAGTTTGGGCTACGTGTCCAACTTTCAACAAATATGAGCTGCGTATTTAGAAATTTAAAGTTTGGGCTGCGTGTTCAACTTTCAACAAATGTGGGTTGCATGTTCACAAACAAGTTTGGGCTGTGTGTTCAGATTTCGGAAATAATGTGGGCTACGTGTTGAAAATGGGCAGAAGTATGGCATGCGAATGTGTTCAGAATGAGCAATAAGCATACATAGAATGAAATGCACGAAAAATGCAGAATTAAGGCAAGAAATGTAAAAAAGGTGAAGTGCGCACCTCTCGTGCCTGATGAGAGAGATGGGACTCCGGCTCCCGCAGTAGCAGGTCCACAGGAGCTCGAGGATCGAAGTCGGTAAAGTGATAAAAAATCGCCTGAGGAAGGACGTGTGCCGGAGGGTCATACCTCTCGAGAATGAATGGCCGAATCCTCGGCGGCAGAGACATGATATCTGGATCGCCTCCAGCTTCTGGAGAACCTCTGCCATGGGGAAATTGACCCACCATCTCAGGGAATCTGCAAAAAGGAGCCAAAATGAGCAAAATGAGCCAAAATTGGAAAAAGTCAACAAAAGTCAACTCTCGGGAAATGAAAAAGTCAACAAAAGTCAATTCTCGAGAAAATCTTCCAAATGTTGAGACAAACTTACCTCAAGTGGTGAAAATGAGAAAAGAAGCTCCGAAATTAAAATTTAATCGGTTCAAAGAGAAGAGAACTGAAAGTTTTCGTGAAACAACTTGGCGTGGGGCGTTGGAAAATGCGTATAGAGCGTAGATCTGAGGGAGAAAATAGTTTAGGAAGGAGGAGAAGGTGATTTCGAATCTCAAGATGTGAGAAAAAAGAGCTTTGGCTGAGTATACTTAAAGATCCAAGTGTGAAAGTACCAAATTGCCCCGGATTTGGGCTAGGTGGTCGGCCGGCCACCTTTTCTGGTAGGCCGACCACCCCCTGCACTCAAACTGGGTCGGTGGCCTCCAGTGGACTCCAGACCTGGTCGGTGGTGTTCCCAAGAGGATCTCCAAGGTCTCTGCAAATTTTGGTAGTCATCGGAGTCCCCGACACCCGAGAAAGTACAAGAAAAGTGCACTTTTCGCCGCGAAATCCCTCCACGGGAACTTCAACTCCAACTTTTGATGCGTGTTTCATCGTCACTCATCAAGAGCAAAATGTATCCTTTTTGAGCATGTTGTGACCCTTCCGGGAGGTAAACCGGAGGTCGCGATTGAGTCGCACTCGTCAAAAATTGCATTTCGTTGCTCGTTGTTTCGCGTCAAACACGCTTTCGAATTTGCACTTATACTGCATTATTATGCACGTCACTTGCATTCTCATGCATACCACTTGCATTGTTGTGCACGTTTCATGGGTATTGTCATATCCTCACGCTTAACTTGCGTTGACACGCGCGTGTCTCTCGCATTGCAATGCACTTTCTCATCGGCACTCTGTTTGTCTGCATTCGATGTAGCGTTGAACATGTGTTGCTAACTATGTTGTGCTTGTTAAGTTTCTCTCTTTTGCAGGCACGATATTGTATGTACGGTTCACTTGAAGCTGGTGCAACCAAACGAATCACGCAGGTATTGTATCTTCTCCGTGTAAGACGTGGCGAGAATTGAATAATTCTCCGCATTCTTAAACTGCATGAAATGTAGTTGTTGCTTTGCATTCTTGCTTAAAACTGTTACGTGTGCGCTTCATTACAGCTTGCTGCTTTGCATGATCATGAGTTACGTCCGGCTTTGTGCATATCATTTTGCATCCTGCTCCCTGCTTGCGGGCATGCCTACGAGCACATCTGTGTTATCTTGCCTGTTTGTCTAAGTCTTCGGCCTTGTCAAAAATGAGTCGTCTCTGGGCTTTGACATTCACTCCCGTCACGTACGACTTCTGAGTTCTATCAAAGAGGGGCAACTGTAGACACCCCATTTTTGACCGACCTTAAGACTCAGACGTCACCAGTTGAGCGCTCGGTGATGTTGCATATTGTGCTCGTTCTGAGGTTTCAGTGTCTCGGCTGCGAGCCTTGCCTCGGGACTTCGGGGCTCTTTTGTGCTTCGCCTCGGTTTGCGAACTAGGTCCTATTTTCTCTGTTTTCTCTTCCCGTAGGGAGGGAGAGGTCTCGTAGACCATCTTTCAGTGGCCGTAGGCTACGTTTCGTGGTCGTAGGCCATTTTTTCCGTTTGGAGCCCAGTTTTCGATTTTCGGAGCCGTCGGCCGTGCGCCTCGGTTCGGGACCGCTTAACTACTTCCGTTTGCTGTGTTTTTTGGCACACCCCTTATTTTCTCCCCTTAGAGGGACACTGTGGCCCATGAGACCACCTTCGTGGTCATTCGCCACTTCCGGTACCTAACAGCCTGTTTTCTAGGCCTCGGACTGCGCGTTTTGGCCCCCGAACCCTCGTTTGGCATCCGTCTTGGTCCATTTTTGGTAGGGACCCTATTTTCATTGCTAGGGAGGTGGTGGGATGGTGGGAGGCCACCTTTTCCCCTCAAAAGCCAGTTTTCTCTTTTTCTCTCTCCAAAAGCCGGTTTTTCTGACAGAAAGCTGGCTTTTCTCACTTTTGAGCCACAATTTCTGGCTTTTCATACGACCATTGTGTTGTGCTCATCTGGGAGGCCACCAATATAGGTAGGCCGACCAGTAATTCATCTTGACCCTTTTGAACCTTGCTAAAAAGCTGGTTTTCTCTCTCCTGGGTCACATTTTCTGGTTTTCCACCATACAACTGTGTTGCACTCATCTGGGAGGCCACCTTTCTGGGGTGGCCGGCCAGCATTTCTCCTTGAACCTTTTGACCCCTGGTCGGCCGACCAGGGGGAGTGGCCGGCCAACCACCTTAACTGGTCGGCCTGCTTCTTGCTTTTTGGTCTCTTTGAGTGTAAGCCAGTTGTTCCAGCTGGAAGCCTCAAAAGTGGTCCTCCATACACGTGTATGGAGGATCTTTGAGCTTGGTTTTTAGCTTCCTTAAGAAACTTTAGAACCTCTCCTCTATAAAGGAGGGGTTGAGCTTCCATTGCAAGGGTTGAACCCCTTTGAAGGCTTACAACTCTCTCTCTCTCTACATCTCTACACTTGAGCTTCCAAAACCTAGTTTTCTGGGACCATTTGCACTACAACCCTTAGCACCACACCCCTTCCATCCATTCCAGCACTTTGGGACTGACTTGCAAGGGTTGAAGGTTCACCAACTTGGTCCAAAAGCTCCAGCTTTGCTGCTCTTCAAGGGTAAGCACCTATTTCCCTTAAACTTGTATTTTTTTGCTCCATTGATTAGCCTTACTTTCAAGTATTTTTGGACTTTTTCATAAACTAAAAAGCGTCATATTTTGAGCTTCTCTTAAATATTGATTAAGGACACTTTTCTGTTTAGGTCTCCTACATCCTTGTATGCTTTATCCCTCTTTGTAGGCCTATTTTGCATCATATCTTAGCCCTACTTGTGAGAATTTTCGAGGTTTGTCATAAACTTTAAAAAGTTTCCTTTTGAGCTTATAAACATGTTTGTTTAAGATACTTTCTCTATTTGGGGTCATCTATCCCCTTTCATGTCTTATTTCCTCATGTTTTGAGCTATGCATGTGAGCACTTGCATTGGCCTTGATTTGGCCTTTTAGCCACTGAAATCCAGTGGATTTTCAGTGGCTTAGATGTGCCTTTGATCTTCAAAATCATAGAGGGGTGACCCTCTCGCCCCTCATTCTCTTTACTAGCTTTGTTGGCCTCCCAAAGGGACCCTCACTTGCATGTTGTGAAGTCACTTTTTGGGCTCAATTTGGTGAGTTTCAAGGCCTGCCTTAGCTCTGCCCAAAGCCTCTTTGGTCTTATTTTATGTCTATAATGCATGTGTAGAACAATTCCATTCAAGGCCTTTTGAGGGGGCCTTTCATTGTATGCTTCAGTGACCCATTTTAGGGCCAATTTGGTGAGTTTTAGGCTTGTCATATTTGATTTCCAGAGTTGGTTTTTCCATGCTAAGTGTCCTTGTTGTATGTGTTGAGTAACCCCTTGCATGGCCCTTCAAAGAAGCTTATCATTTTTGCATGCATCAGATGCATTTCAATGGTTATTTGGGCATATTTTGTCATGTTTTATTCACTATTTTTATCTAGTTTGATGAGTTCTCATACGCTTCATATACATGCCATGTAAACCATGCTTGCTAGCCAAATTTGCATGATATTTTAGTCCATACTTTTTGGCCATGCTTTAAACTAGAAATGTGCATGTTTTGGGACTGCCTTGGCTCTGTCTTTGTACTTCATGGCCAAATAATGCTTGCTTTGCATAGTTATAATTCAATACATGTGCCTAGCTTTGAGTTTCGGGGCTTATTTCATGCATTGGGTGCCATATTTCCATGTTTCAAGACCATTTAGCATCATGTTTCAGTGCTAGAAATTACGTGCTTGTATGCCATCTTTCATCCCTTGCCATGCTTTGATAGAGTGGCATTTTATGCCTTAGGTTCGGTCCTCGGTATGCGTGCACGTGTGCATGCATTTCGGTTGTCTCTTTTCCATCTCATGGCCACTGATGTGAGTGTGGCTGAGGTCCACTCATGTTGGTATAAGTCCATCGTGCATTGTGTATGCCATTTCGGTCCATAGCATTGCGTATGCTAGGTCGCATGTTAGAGCATTGTGTATGCCATTTCATAGCATTGCGTATGCTAGGTTGTATGTTAGTCGCATTGTGTATGCCATCTCATTTGCATCGTGTTTGGGATAGGAGTTACCCTAAGCATGGGAAACGAGGTACGTTTCGTACTCTGAGTGACAAAACGTGTCTCAATTCCCTGTCCCCGACACTCCGGATTACCCATGACAGAGTTTAGGTCTTGTTGTGTTTTCATGTGCATTCATTTCATATTGAGCCGTGCAATTCGACTCCTCGGCCATCATGCATCGATATGCGTGATTGGTGGCACGAGGATCGAGGACTACACTCCCTGAAGAGTAGTCATGCATACATTGTGAAAATACTTGGCCATGCCCCTTTGTTGTTCTCTGGCGCAGTAAATCAGAAATCAGCGGCCTTCTGGAGCGTTGCGCAATATTCCAAGAACAATTGCAAACAGAGGCAAACTGGGGCATCGTAATGGATTTCTGCGCAAGGCAACTCAAGCATGCATCATTCATCATTTGGAATAGAGCTGAGGCGGTCCATGGATTTGTGTGCTAATTTACCTGCTTTCCTAGATTAATTTTTTAATTAATTAGGATTTTGTATTTATTCGGACTGTACTATTTATTCAAATTGTATATTATTTATTCGGACCCTCCGTTCGAGGGCACAATTGTAATAAGTGTGCATGCGTGTGATGTATGTCTTCCAACCCCATGTCTTTCTCCCTTTTATTTTCCAGCTTATGATGATTAGATTAGGGCATGTTTCAATTAGCATACTTATGATAGCATGTTTGCATCATTCATCTGTATTGCATACACCGGGCTCGACGCATCATACTAACTGCATTGTATTTCAATTCCGAATTGAATACGTGTTAGCTGTAGCATTTCACATGCCATCTTTAGAATAGCCGAGCCTACTATAGTTGCATTCCTACGTGTGTTGCATTAGGCATTTCTGTATAGTTAGGACCATGCATTGATTTCTAACATAGCTTTTGTTTTGGCTTGGAGTACTCGGTAAGTTTTATACTTTAGCATCCTTGCATGTGTGTGAGTGACTGCCATGATAGCATGCTTACCATGAGGCTAATTGCTTATGTGATATACCTACCTGAATGCCTGTGGGTGAAGGTTGGGTTATTTGGATTAAAACAATTTATCAATTGTGAGTTTTAAGCCCACCAGATAGTGGCAAATCATCATGTTTTCTAAAGCCCACCTGAGGGTGGCAAATCCATATTTTAGCCTACTTGCGAGTAGCAAACCGTTTTCAAAACAAACATGAGATGTTTCCTTTCAATTTAGGCGACCTAGTCTATACTTGTATGCTGTGCGCATCACGTAGTAAATCTAGGCTAATAACCGGAATAAGAATGCATAATGTTTTCAAAACTAGATATCATGGTTAGTAGAGGCCGATCTTTGATCGGGCGAGCGGGGGTGCTCACGAAGTGACCTTTCCCAATCGTACCCAAGTTCCCGAGCTGAGGCAACTTTGGTGATGACGGACACGTGGCCTTAGGCAACGAGTCAGGGTTTCCTAAATTTCTCGAAATAAAAATATTTAGGTAGCGACTATGTATCTGGCAAAGCAGTCCATGTTTGGCACTTCTTTCAAAAAATCTATTTTCAAAAACGATTTGCCGGATTTGGAATCTTTGATGATTTCATCGGTGTTGCATTGCACTCTGCGAGATTACATACAGGACCGTGACAATTGAGTCCGAACTGTAGTGAGGCCCCAGCGCGCGTCTACAGTTTCTGGCGACTCTGCTGGAGACTGCTTTGGAGAACTTGACTCGAACTCGTGATATCTGGTTTTGACTACACTTATATGTTTCTTTGCATTGCATGTGCATTGGTGCGCCTAGGACATCGTGTTTGTCGTATGCTATTCCTGAACGGTTTGCCGGAGGCTCGCTTCGAGAAGCGTGCCATAAGGCTGACCGGTTGCGGGCTCTGCCATGACGGGAACACAAACCCCGGTTTTACCGGGGCACCCTTTTTGACCATTCGGCTTAGTGCATATTTGGAATCCATAGAGACTATTCCAAACTAGAACGGGTTGCTTACCCGTTTATAGGTTGTTTGAAACTGCTGTGTGCGTAGTGAAACTCTAGCTCCTGACAAAATAGGACAGGGAAACCTTACCCCAACATAGGGGTGTTTTGGCTCTCACTTGTTTGTTATGTGCTTTTAGAGTGCGTCTCTATACGAATGCATGTATCAGTTTACAAGTTTGGGCATCAGGCCTGCGGGCGCCAGTTCAGTATTTTGGGAGTCAGGCCTGCGGGCACCATTTCGGTATTTTCAGAATCAGTTATCTGCGGGTATCAGATTCAACTTCGGGGACAATGATTTGGGAATAATGATCAGTCTTTGAGAACGGTGTATCAATTGCGTGTTAATTATACCTGACTGTGCGTTGTGTTTATTTACGCTGTTATGCTGTCCGTTTGTCTGCTCGTTTATTTCCTTATTATTGCTTTATTTATCTTTTTGTTAGGTAGTTTAGCACAATTGCTTCAAACCAAGCAGATATTCCCCAAGCACTCTGGACAAGAGGTCGCCGACTCCATCGATCTGAGGATCTGGTCGACGGACAACCAGTGTATCATTTCCTACCCCCGGTTATCAGACGGAGGTCGAAAAGACGCAGTGTATCCGAGCAGAGGTTGCAGAGTAGTGGATTACCCCGTCAGTGGACAGTTGGATTGAGATCCCAATTGTTGCTATAGAGATCCCACCAGGAGTCCCGGCACCCGGGGAGGCACCAAATGTCCAGGCAGATACGAACATACCAACAGGGCCTGCTCCGCCCCCAATTTTACCTCAACTATCCAAGGCACCTACGCCTGTCAATCAACTGGATTCTCCCTTTGAGTTTGATGTAGACCATACAGCACTGAAATTGAGCAATCTTGAGAAATTGTTCAAGAAATCACAGGGGGTGAAGTCCATTCCAGACATCGAGGACGGATATACCGACGTGGCTGTGACGCTGCCAGATAGGTTCAAAATGCCACAAATCGACCGTTTTGATGGATCCGGGGATCCCATGGTCCATCTTCGGTTGTTCTCAGATATACTACGACCGATGGGCCTCACCAGACCACAGAAGCTTTCATTATTCGGCCGGACCTTGTCAGGTGTGGCTGTTGTCTGGTATGCAAAATTAGAAGATGATGTTAAGTGAAACTGGGATGAGATGGCCAAGGCTTTCATTACACAGTATTCCTATAACACTCAAATCGAGATTACAACCCGCGATCTTGAGATAACAAGGCAGGAGCCTAAGGAGAGCTTTTTGAATTTTATGGCTTGTTGGAGGGCGAAGGCCTCAATGATGACCTTAAGGCCTACAGATAAAGATCAAATCCGGATGATTGTGCGCAATCTCCAGCCAAAACTAATGCAGAAAATGATTGTGCTCCCCTTCCCTACCTTTTCAGATTTGCACGAGATGGGGGTACAAATAGAGGATGCCATGAAACAAGGTCTGATTGACCAAGATAGAGAGCAACCTCGAAGAACTTTCAACTGCAACAACAACACAAGCACTAGCAATGCCGCAAATGCTAGAGCTTCAGAAGTAAGCGTGGTCACCACCATCCCCCCTCCTAGACCCATGCCAGCTACACCTTTCTCCGGCGCGTCTGGAAACAACACACAAACCACCCGATTCCAACCCAGAGTCCAAAGAACCTTCACCCCACTGTATATGCCCCTGTCCAAGGCTCTAGGGGTATTAATCAAGAAAGGGCACTTAAAGCCCCTGGTGCCGAGGCCATTGCCAAATCCACTCCCTCCTTCTCATAACCCAGCAAAATACTGCGCATATCACCAACAACATGGTCACGACATTGACCAATGTTTCAGATTGCGTCATGAGATTCAAGACCTCATTGACAAGCAAGTGATTCTACCTCTAGAAAAACCCAATGTCACAACAAACCCTCTCCCACCACACAACCAAGCTCCACCTCCCAAAAGAATCAACTTCATCCAGACTGGGGTCATGTCTTACGATCCCAGCATATATATCACTCATTCCCACCTACCTAAGCCGAAGGTGCTCCTTCCTAACTGCACTGACTCTTTGTGCATGTTGGACATCTCCAGAACCCAACCCGAGCCAATGGTGGTGATTGGCAAAGACAGAACAGAGGAGATTTTAGAGGAGGATGGAATTGTTCAATCAGGGTTTGAGCAGTCTGGGAGTGTCGTTGGGGAAGCCTGCGATCCGAGTGATTACGTTCTGCCAGCAGGTCAGTTTGAGCCTAATATTGAATTGCCAGAGAGGGCAGCGTTGTGTGTGATCCGAGGGGATGGATTTGAGCAGGGGACAGATGGTTTGATGGCTATGGAAGAAGACTTTGCCAACCTCTAACTTTTCAATGAACAAGAGCTAGAGGGCATGGTGGTCAACTGGTCAGATTTTGAGGAGTCAATAGAGGTCTGTAGACACCCCATTTTTGACCGTCCTCAAGACTTGGACGTCACTGTTTGAACATACGGTGATCTTCCATGTTTGTGTTCGTTTGGAGTTCCCGGAGGTCTCGGCTCGCGCGCCTTGCCTCAGGATCCCCGAACTCGACTGTTTAGTGTCTGGTTTTGCACCAAACACTTTTGTTTTGCCTTAGAGGGGCAGGGAATGCCTTGTGAGACATCCCCATGCACCACCGGCAGTGGCTGGAGGCCACCGGCTGGTCTTTTTCTTCCATCGGCAATTTTGTTTGCCGGTCGGCACACTTTATTGCCGGTCGGCATAATATGTTGCCGGTCGGCACTGTTTTTTGCCGGAATAGCATTTTTGGGCAGCCGACCACTGTTCCTCTACTTTATGGAGATATTTTGTGCCAGCTGTGATAGCTGGCACCAACTCCTTTCCCCTCCATACACGTGTATGGAGGGATTTCCCTCTAGCCAAGCTTGTTGAATAAGCTTTGCAAGAGGGAGTCCTATAAGAGAGAGGCTTTCCTCTTGGTTCTAGGTTAGAAAAACAGAAGCAAAAATCAGCCTTTAGAGATATAGATACATATTATCTATATACCTCTCTCCCTCTCCCTTCTTGTGTGTGTTTCTTGGCCCAAAAGGTGTGTTTTACCTTACTTTTGCACCATTACACACACCATTACACCTTATTCCGAGATTGAGGGACTTAGAGGAGTTGTTTCTTGAGTTTTGGACTGGTTTTGATCCAAAGAAGGAGGCTAGACCATTTGTTCTTCAAGGGTTCTTCAAGGGTGAGCATCTTCCCTTTTATTCCCCAAACTTGCATTGGTTTTCTACCTATTTTGTTTATTGTTTTGGCTCTTGTGTATAACATAAAAAAGGCTCATATTTTCCTGCTCTAGCACTTTCATTAAGGTCACTTTGTGTTTAGAGTGCAAACTCATCCTCATAAGGCCTTGTTTGGTCTATTTTGGTGCCTCTTTGATAAGGTTTTGTTCATTTCAGCACTTTGATCTTTTCATCACTAAAAATCAGTGTATTTTAGTGTCAAAAAAGTTGGTTTGAAGTCTTGCATAGGGGAGGGACACCCCTCTCCCTTTATGGTTTTGTTTCCTTGCTTTTTGGGCTCAAGAGGGTAGCATGTGTGCTTGATGTTTCTTGGCTTCATTCCAGCATTTTTTTAGGCATCTTAGGTCATGTATAACCTCTGTTTTTGGTCGGATTTGGGCCTCTTTGTATGCTTGTAATATTTTCTTTGTATTGCTCCATCTTGCTTAGAAATGCATATCATGATTAGGCCATGATTCTTGTGAGAATTGGTTTAGTTCCATGAAGTTCTTAGTGTTGTTTTTCCATGTTTAAGGTTTGTTGGTTATCCATTTAGTTATGCTTGACATGTGTGTTAAGGTTGCTTTGTATTTTAGCTTAAAATCTTTGAGCATGTTGACCTCTAATATGTATGTTTGTGATTAACCCTCATGATTCAACATCATCTAAGGACCACATTTTAGCCCAAGAATCATGCTTGTATGTGTGCATGCATGGCCTCTTTAATGCCTTGGGGGTGTGTCCTCTTATGCCTAAGAATGAGCCTTAGTGCATATGCTTTATGGGAGATGTTTTAGCTGCCATATTAGGAGTCTTGGGGTCCTTTTTTTGCATGCACAAATTCTGTTTTTGCTTGGCTTTGATCATGCCATGAGAGGTCGTGTTGGTGGGGGTAAGTTGTCTCTTTGTGCGCCTTAGCTTTGGGACCATGAGTTTGCTTGTTAACATGAGTTGATTGTCTATCATTTTGAGCACTCTTGGCCACTGTTTTGAGAAGGGTGAGGGCCTGCCCCCTTTGCCATTTTAAGCCCTCTTGCATGTTTGCTCCATGTTTGTTGCATAGTTGTTCCATTAAGCTTTGTAGCACATTAATCCCATAGTCAATTTGGTCCATGTTTGTATCATGTTTGTACCTTGTATGCTTGATATTATACATTTACCATGTTGGTTGCATAATGCTTGTTGTGCTTTACATCTTGATGGCATGATACATTTGAGCCTTGTTGAGCATTACATGCATTGCATTTACTTGGTTTGGGGTGTCAAACTAAGTGTGGGAATCAAGGACCATTCATACTTCAAGTGATGCAATGTGCCTCGATTCCCGGTCATCGGGACCTTTGACTCCATCTTGATAAGGCCCCGGTTTTCATGTTGTTTGTTGCATACATTTTCATATCAAATGGCAAATTCGATCTTTTGACCCACCATGTACCATTGGTGGTTCAAGGATCGAAAGTCATGCTTCTTTGAGTTCAAAACATGATAAGAAGTAGGACCATGCTTACATGTGTCCAAAAACTCCATGCTATGCACTGTCTGTTCTCTGTTTGCTGTCAAATTGTCTTCTGCAGGAAGTTTCTGCCGACCGGCAGAATTTAGTGCCGACCGGCACTATCTGGAATGCCGATGAATCCGATAAAGTGCCGATGGGAATTTTGAAGTGCCGGTGGCAATTCTGTCTGGCCGGTGGTGCTCTGCAGGATGCAAGGAGCTTGTTCCAGTACTTTGGCAATTTTCAGAAAGACAAGGCAGTACAAACAGAGGCAACAAGAGTATAGTACGGGTTTTCCGGGCAGGATGGACTCGAGCATGCATCATCCGCGCACCCCGAGGCAGAGGCTGTGGCCACCCTCTTCTTTCCTTTTGCTTCCTTTCTTTTAATTAATTAGAGAAATTTTGTAATAATTTTGTTTGTTCATTATTTTGGGACTGTAATATTAATTCGAACCCTCTGAGTGAGGGTAAACATGTAATAAGTGTGGGTGAGTGTGTGTATGTCTTCCAATCCCCATTTCTTTCTTCCCTTTTATTTATCTGCTTATAATGGTAGATTAGGGCATTTTTGAGATTAGCACACCTTATGATATGCATGCATGCATTCATGCATCTGTTGGCATGCACCGGGCTCGGTACATCATACTAACCGCATTCGTATTTTCAAATTCCAAAATTGAATACATGAAACAGTTGGTTGCATATCATATGCCATATTTAGGTTAACCGAGCCTAACTAAAATTGCATTTTGTATGTGTTGCATTAGGCAAAATAACATGAACTAGGACACGCACATTTGCTAACTAGTTTATTGTTTTGGCACGGAGTACGATGTAAGTGGTTATGCTTTAGCATCCAACATGCGTGTGAATGTTGCCATAAAAGTATGCTTGCCATGCGGCTAAGTGTTTACATAAGATAAATTGCTTGAATGCCTGTGGGTGGAGGTCAAACTGCTTAAATTGGGATAATGCGTTAAAACTATATTTGTTTTAAGCCCACTAAATAGTGGCAAAACCGTCTTTTCTAAAAAGCCCACTTGAGGGTGGCAAAACCTGCATTTTAGCCTACTTGCGAGTAGCAAACCATTTTCAAAATGAACATAGAATGTTTTGTTCCAATTTGGGCAATTTGGTCTATACTTGTTTGCTGCGCACACAACATAGTAATTCTAGGCTAATAACCGGATTAAGAACACATAAAGTTTTCAAAATCAGATATCACGGTTAGTAGAGGCCGGTCTTCGGACCGGGCGAAAGGGGGTGCTCATAGCTGACCTTCCCCGATCGTACCCAAGCTCCCGAGCCGAGACAACTCCGGTGATGACGGACATGTGGCCTTCGGCACCGAGTCAGGGTTTCCTAAATTCCCCCATTTTAAAATATTTAGGTGGCGACTCTGTATCTGGCAAAGCAGTCCATGTTTGGCACTTCTTTCAAAAAAAAATCTATTTCTCAAAACGATTTGCCAGATTTGGACTCTTTGGTTCAGATTTAGAACCGTGACACAAATCGAGTCCGACCCGTAGCGTGAGGCCCACGCGGGCGCGTCTACAGTTTTTGGCGACTCTGCTGGGGATTTTTAGAGAGCTTGACTCAAACTCGTGATATCCTGTTTTGATCTCGTTTATGTGTTTCTTTTCATTGCATGTGCATTGGTGCGCCTAGGAACACAGTGTTTGCCATCTGCCATTCCTGAACGGTTTGCCGGAGGCTTGTCTTGTCAAGACATGTCCATAAGGCTGACCGGCTATGGGCTCTGACAGCATGGGAACACAAACCCCGGTTTACCGGGGCACCCTTTTTGACCATTCGACCTAGTGCATATTCGGATCCATAGTGACCATTCCAAACTAGGACAGGTTGCTTACCCGTTTGTAGGTTGTTTGAGACCGCTGTGTGCGTAGTGAAACCCTAGCTCCTGACAAAATAGGACAGGGAAACCCTACCCCAACATAGGGGTGTTTTGGCTCTCTTTACTTGCTATGTGCCTTTAGAATGTATTTCTGCAGGGAAATGAACACATCAGTTTGTAAGTTTGGGCATCAGGCCTGAAAGCATCAGTATCAGCTTTAAGAGAATCAGTTATCTGCGGGTATCAGGGTTCAGTATTGGGAATAGAGATTTTGAGAACAGTGATCAGTATCGAGGAACAGTGTGTTCGACTCATCGACTATGTGTTTTGAATATCCAACCGTATATTATTTGTTTATTTTATGCCGTCACGCTGTCCAGTTATTAGTTTATTTATTGCTTTATTTATCTTTTTGCTAGGTAGTTTAGCATCATTGCGTCCAACCCAGTAGACATTCCCCAAGCACTCTGGATCAGAGGTCGCCGGCTCCATCGATCTGAGGATCTGATAGAAGGACAACCAGTGTACCATTCTCTACCCCCGGTTACTAAACGGAAAGCAACTAGGCAGAGGATATCGGTTCAATAGTCAATACAGAGGGCTTCGTCTACCCCACCTGTGTACAGTAGGGATCAGGATCCCGTTTCACCCACAGAGAGGGAACGCATACCAGCAATTCAACTAGAGCAGAACAGTATGGCTAGCTTAGAGGAGATGGTGCGCCAACTTCAGGAAAGCATGAAAATGATGCAGCAAGATGCTGCCCGACAGGCAGAATTTGCCAGGCAACAGGCTACAGTTATGAGTGAGCAAGCGGATTTAATTGGGAGATTGCAACAGCAAACTGGGGCATCACCTTCGCAGCAAATCCCTCCTCCATTAAGGGTTCCAATACCCGAAGAGACAACAAACGCCCGGAATGTCCAAGAAGATATAAACATCCCAACGGGCCCGGCTCCACCCCCAATTCCGCCTCAACAATCCAAGGCAACCACTCCCATTAATGTATCGGATTCTCCCTTTGAATCTGAGGTAGACCCCATGACATTAAAAATGCACAAGCTTGAAAAGCTGTTCAAGAAATCTCAAGGTGCGAAGTCCATTCCGGACATTGGAGATGGGTACATCGACATAGCTATGACGCTGCCAGATCGGTTTAAGATGCCCCAAATTGATCGTTTTGACGAGTCTGAGGATCCCATGGTACACCTGCGACTGTTTTCAGACGTCCTAAGGCCAATGGGCCTCACCAGATTACAGAAGCTGTCTTTATTCGGCCGTACCCTGTCAGGTGTGGCGTCCGCATGGTATGCCAAGTTGGAGGATGACGTCAAGAGAAATTGGGACGAGATGGCTGAGGCCTTCATCCTGCAGTACTCGTATAACACACAAATCGAGATCACGACCCAGGATCTCGAGACAACGAGGCAAGAACCCAAGGAAAGCTTCTCAGAGTTTGTAACTAGATGGTGGGCTAAGGCTTCAATGATGACCTTGAGACCCACAGACAAAGACCAGATTCGGATGATTGTGCGCAATCTTCAGCCGAAGCTAATGCAAAAGATGATTATAGTCCCCTTTCCCACCTTTGCTGATCTACATGAAATGGGGGTGCAGATCGAGGACGCCTTGAGACAAGGTTGGATTGATAATGATCGGGAGCAACCCCGCAGAAATTTCAATCGTAGTACTAATGCAGGCCCGAGTGGCGCTACGACTGCCAGGACCTCCGAAGTGAGTATGGTCACCACTAACCCTTCCCCAAGAAATACAGCAGCCATGCCATTCTCCGGCGCGTCCGGAAGCAACTCGCAAACAGCCAAATACCCTCCCAGAAACACCAGAACCTTCGCTCCACTTTATATGCCCCTGTCCAAAGCTTTGGGGGTTTTGATCAGAAAAGGGCATCTGAAGCCCCTAGAGCCGCGGCCCTTACCTGAAAAACTACCCGCCACCCACAACCCAGCCAAATATTGTGCGTTCCACTAGCAGCATGGTCATGACACTGACCTATGCTTTCGTTTACGTCATGAGATTCAAGATCTCATTGATAATGGGGTGATTCTCCCCCCTGAGAAACCTAATGTTACCACAAATCCTCTCCCCGCACATAACCAAGTTCCACCACCCAAAAGAGTCAACTTCATCTACACTGGGGTCGCACCCTACGATCCCAGTATCTACATCACACCCTCCTACCTGCCTAAACCTAAAGTTTTCCTCCCCGATTGGACCGATTTGTGCATGACGGACGTCTCCATAACCCAACCCAAGCCAGTGGTGGTGACCATCGAGAACAGGAAAGAGGTTATCAAACCAAGGTCCGTGGAGCCTGAGAATGATGTTGGGAATGCTTACAGTCCGAATGACTACATTTCACCAGTGGGCCGGAATAGACCAAATGTCGAATTTCCAGTCGGGGGAGAGCTGTGTGTAATCCGAGGGGACAATTCAGGGCAGGGAATGGATGATTTGACAGCCGTGGAAAAGGATGTTGTCAAGCTCCAATTCCATGATGACCAAGACTCAGCCATCAACTGTTATGATGATGAAGAATCAGCAGAGGCCACGGGGTGGTTAGACGATCAGCCGGATGTAATAGGGGAGTTCCAATCAGAACAAGGCCCGACAGGGGCAGGAATGTTAACAACGGCCGGGAGTGTCGAAGAGCAGAATGCATCGCCGAAGAGCGCCGGTGTCGAGAGTTTCGCTCGGGAATGGAGCATTTTGAGTACAGGGATCAGTGAGCAATCTACTGCATTGACACAGCCAGAACAAGAGAGATTCGAGGATTCTGAGAGGATCAGGAAAGAAAAAGGCCACGTGGGGGTCGAAACCGCCCCAAGTACGGAAATGGAGAATGCTGCGAGCATAGGGATGAAAGGTACTGTGAGTATCGGGACAGTTGTGTCAGAACCAGGCGGGTGCTTGTCAGTCGCAGATGGTATGTGGTGGGAAGACGACGATCTATGTCTTGCCCACACAGACGAGGATTGGAAAGGTAACCAACCAGATGACACCTGGTATATCGGCGAAGTCGATCACATGACTAGGAGTGGACGGTATTTCAAGCCTCCACACCTAGATCAGCCGGAGGCGTCTGGGAAAGATAATGAAGCAGAGAAACAAAAGGAGAAGCAACTCGAAGACGAGGCCGTGTTGAGACAATTGAAAAAGATACAGGCAGACATCTCCATCTGGGGACTGCTTATGGCTTCTCGAGTACATAGACAAGCCGTCCTTACAGCCATGGACAAGGCCAAGCTGTCCATAGACACCACGCCCGAACAACTGGTGGGCTTAGTCTTTTTAGGAGGAAATTCCCCAGCATTGAGTTTTTCTGACAAAGAGCTGCCACCCGAGGGTGCGAACCATAACAAGTCGCTCTACATCTCTGTCGAGTGCAGGGATAAATGGATACCTGTGGTGCTTGTCGACACGGGGTCCGCCATCAACGTCTGCCCGGCAAGGACAGCTTATGCGATTGGTTTGAAAGTCGCGGATTTTGTGCCAACGGCCCAAGTGATTCGGGCGTATGACAACACAAGCCGGGAAGTAATGGGAACAATTAAGATTCAAACAAAGGTCGGGCCAGGACAGCACGAGATAGATTTCCATGTCTTGGAGGTTCCCGCAACGTTCAACTTGCTTCTGGGACGGCCGTGGCTGCATCAGGTAAAGGCGGTCTCCTCTACCTTACATCAAGTGGTGAAATACCCCTATGGGAAGGGAGTAGCCATTGTCTTTGGAAACTCATCAATTCATCCACCACCAGAGGTGTCTACGCCTGTTCTAGAAATTGAGCACGGTATAGAAGATGTGTTCATATCAGGTTTTACCTTGGCCGAGGCTCGGGTTGTACAGAACATCATGGCAGCTAACGAAGGGGTGTATGTTAGTGCCCAAGCAGTTTATCTCATGAACAAACTCCAGCACATCCCCGGGATGGGATTAGGCAAGAGCGGTAGGAAAGGTGCCGCAGCATCGACCGAAGTGCCACATAACCCCCATACCTTTGGTTTGGGCTACCTACCCACCAAAGAGGATTGGATAAGGAAAAGAAAGGAAATGGCCGGAAGGGCCAGGGCGAAACAGATGGGGAAGCCCTTTGACTTGATGCACCAGCCCATTCGGGGGACCCTGAACGGACGTTTCGTCCGGGAGGGGGAGGACTTTCCGTTCTGTGGCTTCCCAGAGCCGTGGCTCAATGCAGAGAAGAAGCGCGTACCGGGATTTGAGATTTTCTTTGATTTACAGTTACCTGAGGATGACATTGCTGAAGGGCAGGCAGAACTATCGGCTGAGGCTGAGCAAAGTAAGGAGGTACAGTCCGAGGACGCTGAAAATGAAATGGGGGCAGCGCTGGCGTGTCTACTGTCAGATCCTCCGATCGAACAGAGGTGCTTGGGGGATAGCTCCTCGGTATGTGTGATTGGGAATGAAGCGGCTGCGGGCCTACCATCAGCTATTTTGGATGCATCCATCGCACCTTCTCTCATCTGGCAATATGAAGAAGGCTTTTTATCAAGCAGCACCGGGTCAGGTAGTGAGCCGGAATCTGATTCTACCGAATCTTGTACGTCGGAATCAGATTCCAGCTCAACTGAGTCTGGGTCCGGTATTCCCGGGGGTGATAACCCGGATACCACAGTCCTGTCTAGGTCGTCTTTTTCATTTTCTTTTGAGTCTGTTGTAACGGAAGAATCCGACGGCTCGGAAGTATTTAATGAGAACGACGTGGATGTGGTTTCGGAGTATTTTTCTGTGCCTTTGATTTATTGCTTAAATTAGGATTTTCAAAATTTTGATGAAAACGACGAGGAAGAAATTCCTCCGGTTTTGCAACGGTTAATTGATCAAGAGCAGGAAAGATTTGTTAAACCTTTAATGGATGAAATCACTACTGTGAATGTTGGTACTGAGAAGGACCCGCGGCTGGTCCAGATCGGGTCCACGTTGTCTTCTGAGGAACGCGAGTGCTTAGTCGCTTTGTTAAAAGATTTCAAAGATGTTTTCGCGTGGTCCTACGAAGACATGCCTGGAATCGATCCTGAGATTGTACAGCACCGGATCCCTCTTGATCCCGAGGCCCGACCTGTCAAACAGAAGCTCAGAAGGATCCGCCCTGATTGGGCCATTAAGATCAAGGAAGAGGTCACCAAGCAGATTGACGCAGGCTTCCTGTTGGTGTCTGAGTACCCGACTTGGCTGGCCAACATTGTTCCGGTGCCGAAGAAAGACGGCAGAATTCGGGTCTGTGTAGACTTCAGAGATTTGAATAGGGCCAGTCCGAAGGACGACTTTCCTTTGCCGCACATTGATGAACTGATAGATTTCACGGCAGGACATGCCTTGCTTTCGTTTATGGATGGTTTCTCAGGCTATAATCAGATAGTAATGGCGCCCGAGGACCGGGAGAAGACTGCATTCACTACCCCGTGGGGTACATATTGTTATCGAGTGATGCCATTTGGGCTGAAAAACGCAGGAGCTACCTATCAGCGGGCAGCGACTACAATATTGCATGATATGATCCATAAAGAGGTCGAGGTGTATGTGGACGACATGATTGTCAAGTCCAAAGAAAGAGAGGACCACTACACTGCCTTACAAAAGTTTTTTCAAAGGATCAGAGAATTTCGGCTGCGGCTGAATCCCCAGAAGTGTACTTTTGGTGTTACGGCGGGGAAGATGCTAGGGTTTCTGATAACGCAAAGGGGCATCGAGGTCGACCCTTCCAAAATCAAGGCCATCTTAGAAATGCCACCACTAAGGACTGAAAAGGAGGTGCGAGGCTTTCTAGGTAAAGTGCAATTCATAAGGCGGTTTATCTCTAAATTAACTTTGACTTGTGAACCACTTTTTGGCCTCCTGAAGAAAGGAAAGAAATTCCAATGGGACGGCCGATGTCAAGCAGCTTTTGAGCAGATCAAAGAGTATCTACAGAACCCGCCTGTATTGTCACCGCCAGAACCGGGGAGACCGCTGATATTGTATCTTTCGGTAACTGAGACCACCATGGGCTGCATGCTCGCACAAGAGTCGGAAGACAAAGTGGAAAGGGCTATCTACTATCTGAGCAAGAAGATGCTGGATTACGAGACCCGCTATACACCATTGGAGAAGGCTTGTTTGGCCTTGGTATGGGCTACCCGGAAGCTGCGGCACTACCTGTTAGCTCACTCTGTAATGTTGGTTTCACGTTTGGATCCCATCAAATATCTTTTCGAGAAACCAGCACTTACAGGTAGGCTAGCTCGTTGGTTGCTATTGCTTTCCGAATTTGACTTGAAGTATGTAACACGCAAGTCGGTGAAAGGGAGAGCGGTAGTGGAGTTCCTTGTCGACCACCCGGTTGAGGGGGATGAAGCGGTTGAGTACCTATTCCCAGATGAAGCGATTCTGCATATCGAGGATGAAACTTGGACGATGTACTTTGACGGAGCGTCAAACCAGTATGGGTATGGGATAGGGGTGTTGCTGATAGCGCCTGACGATTCCCGTATCCCTTTGGCATTCAAACTCCAGTTCAGAGTCTCGAACAATGAGGCAGAGTATGAGGCATGTATTGCTGGTCTGGAAGCAGCCCTAGAGCTAGGGGTAAGACGTTTGGACGTCATTGGGGACTCAAATCTTGTTGTGTCTCAAGCAAAAGGAGACTGCAAGGTCAAGGAGGAAAGGATGATAATTTACCACCAAACCTTGGATTTGTTAATTCCTCGGTTCGAGAAACTAAATTTCACCCACCTCGTAAGAGAGAACAACAGGTTTGCAGATTCGTTAGCAACTCTATCTTCCATGATAGACATCCCGTCGGGAGTCCGGATGCGTCCAGTCATCATTGATCAGAAGTTTGCGCCAGCATACGAGTCAATTTCCGCCATAAATGAGGCCCAAGACGACAACCCCTGGTATTACGATATTTGGAACTTCTTGGAAAAGGAGACGTATCCGCTAGGGGCAAGCGCCAAGGATAAGAGGGCCATTAGAAGAATGGCTATTCAGTTCATCATCTGCGGAGGTAAACTGTACAAAAGAGGTCATCTGGGAATGCATAAGCTCTGTGTAGAAGCTGAAGAGTCGAAGCGCCTAATGGAGGCCATCCACGGAGGAGAGTGTGGCGCACACATGAATGGAGTAATGTTGGCCAGAAAGATCCTTAGGCAGGGTTACTACTGGTCGACCATGGAAGAGGATTGTATCGGCTTTGTTCGGTGATGCCACAAATGCCAGATCCATGCAAACCGTATGAATGTCCCACCATCCAAGTTGTATAACATGACTTCCCCGTGGACGTTTTCCGTATGGGGGATCGATGTGATCGGAGCTGTTACCCCGAAGGGGTCGAACGGACATGAGTATATCCTGGTAGCAATAGATTATTTCACAAAGTGGGTCGAGGCCCAATCGTACGCGGTGTTGAAAGCGTCGCACGTCGCAAAGTTCATCAGGAACAACATCATTTGTCGCTACGGGGTGCCAAATGAGATCATCTCGGATAATGGATCCCACTTTAAGAAAGAAGTGGTCGACTTGTTGGAAAAGTATAACGTGGCTTTTCATAAGTCATCTATGTACCGGCCGCAAACCAACGGAGCAGTTGAGGCCGCCAACAAGAACATCAAGCATATACTGCGGAAAATGGTGGAGACCTATCGAGATTGGCCAGATAAGTTGCCGTTTGCTCTGTGGGGCTACAGAACTTCGATTAGAACTTCTACCGAAGCAACTCCGTATTCGTTAGTTTATGGAATGGAGGCTGTTCTACCTATTGAAATTGAAGTTCCGTCTTTACGGGTATTGGCCGAGTGTCAGATAGCTGAGGCAGATTGGCAGCAGAGCAGGTTCGAGGAACTAATGCTCTTTGATGAAAGAAGACTGAAAGCACTGTACCACGTTCAGAGTTATCAGCGCAGGATTGCTCGGGCTTTTAATAAGAGGGTTAAGTCCAGAAATCTAAAGGAAGGGGATTTGGTACTCAAAGACAACCGAGCTCCCATCCACGACCCGAGGGGCAAGTTCAGACCCAATTGGACTGGTCCCTACATCATCAAAGCTATCTGGTCAGGCGGAGTTGTGGTTCTGATGGACTTAGATGGCTCAGAATTCTCTCAACCGATCAATATGGACAAGTTGAAGAAATACTATCCTTGAGAGGCTCGCTAGGCCGAAAACCCGAAAGGGCGACCTAGGCAAAAGTTAGAGCATAAAAAAATTAGAAAATATAAAAACTGAGCTCGCAGGGCTGAAAACCCGCAAAGGGCGGCCTTGGCAAAAGTTAGAGCGCAAAAGGAGAGTGAAAATACTCGAGCGAACCCAAGCCGGAACTACGTAAGGCTTGATTCCCATGTTTGGGATACGTAGGCAGCTTCATCCTGAAGTTCAGCCATAACACTTCCCCGATCAACTTTGTCCATTTGATCATCTCAGCCATCTTTATTCATCAGCACTCGTTGGAATCTCTGGTGCAGTGCCACTCAGACTAGGGGCAACTTTCCAGTTGCAGGAATCTGGGGTTGTGCATCTCAAGTGACAGATCTCAAGCGTGTCCAGTTCTGATCCACATCAAAAATGTTTTTGAAAAGTTTTAATATAAGCTGGCTTTGTTCAAATAATCTTTTTACAACTTCGACCATTTTCGGACCAAAGTGGAAAATTCTTAGTACCAGAACTTTCAATTTCATTGATTTCAAAACAGAGTTCTCCTGCTCTTACAAACAATTGAAGTTGCTTTTTATTACATTCAGGAAAGAAAACTTGAAAGTACTAATAAAGCAATAAATCTAGGGCATGGTCAAATCAGGTGTTCCTGCGCCCCCTCCCAGAGCTGGTCGAAGCCTCTGATGCCAAGCTGGGCCCGATCTGTGCTTCTTCATTGAGCCAATCTATGCACTCGTCAGATAAAGTGCAACTGAAAGTAGGAGCGGGGGCCAGGAGTTCTCTCATCCTCCACGCAGTGGCCTGCCAAGCAAGTTGCGCACCCCGGGCTGGGAATGCAGCAGGATACTCTATCCCCTCTGGCGGGCAGGTCTGATCATGGCCAAATTGGCGTCGAATCCGAAATAGGAAATAGAATACACAATGAGTGAGACCGACCAGTTGAATCCCAGTCTGCCGAGGCATATTGTAACTCATTGCCGGAAGGTTCAACCAAGGGCACCGCCAAGCAATACGGTCTGCAGACAAGTGGCACATCCAAGCGAACCACCATTCCTCATCCAAGGCATTGACTAGACGATGCCGGAAGAAGTAGCCGCGAGCTGAATATGCTGGGCAGGAGTCCACAACCTGCAATTTATCCATCAACCACACCTGGGGAGGGATTGAAAAATGAGAGATTAAAGAATAGAGAGATGTACGAGGAGAGAAAAGTGAGAATGGGGTTTTGTGAGAAAAGACTGAGCTCGAGGGCCGAGTGATGTGAGCAATACAGAAATGCGAGATTGGGTGGGAAATATTACCTGTAGCAGTAGTGGACTCCCTGCCAACCTAGTCGTCTCATGACGATAAAAGGCGTCTAAGCCCATTAACGTCTCGGCCAGAGCCATGGCAATACAGCTCTTGCCCTCTCTCAAGCCTTGGGCAACCTCAATCAGCCGGGCACTAGCCCCTCCAGAGCCCGAGACAAATAGAAAATGGGATAGCATGCACAAACAGAGGGCATGTTCCCGGAAGCCTTGCCAGTGATGGTTGTTGCGATCACCAGCATTAGAAAATCGATTGGCCAAACTCGGAATGTCCAACATCCCGTCACAAATTAGGGACCGGGCATCGCGCATGCTGAGTCCACACATGCGCCCTAAGGATTGGGCATGGCCAAAATTAAGTTGGGGTAGGAGCTCCTCGTCGCGCTCGGACTCCATTAAGGCTCGAAAGTCTTCAAAGGTAGGACATATCTCTTGCCCGGCGAAGCTAAAGACATGTGTCACCGGATTCCAAAACCTTGCCGCGGCATGAAGAAACGGGAGATGCAACGGGGTACGACCCAGAGTGAATAGTGCATTTATGCCGAAACCCCGGAAATTCACTTTTTCCGAGCCATCCAAGCTAGCAATCCAGGTTGTGAGATTTTGAGCAAGAAACTCTTCCATTGGAGCAAATCAGTGTGAAAATGAGGAAAACCACGAAGCTGGGATCTTTTGTAGGAGATAAGGTTGAGTGGGGGGACAGGTGTCAACATTCTGGTGGTTCCCCTCGTTTAGTGCCGACCGGCCAAAAATATATGCCGACCGGCCAGAAAAATATGCCGACCGGCCATTTCAGTTTGCCGACAAAACAGACATACGGCCGGTAGCCACTCCTTGCAGCCGGTGGTCCCTACACCGTGCCGGTGGGCTTCCTCCTAGTTTCCTGAGCTGTTTATGCTAAGAATTGGGGAACTTCAACACCTCCAACCCCCTTCCCGGCGGTAGACTCTTGCGGAACCACGCCTGTCTGCTTGTCGAGTTTTTGAACATTTGCTTATCGAGTTGTATTTCGCTCTCTTTGAGCTCTTGATTTGTTTATCGAGTTGTATTCACACTTGTTTGATTGTGTCATGGCTTTGTTTTGCTTATCGAGTTGTAAGTCGGTTCACTACCTGATTATTACGATGACGAATTTCCAAAATGAGTTCAATTTCGTTCACATTGTGGTGTGAAACCCTGCGATGCGATGCACAGAAGATCCACAAATGCAACATCTTTTGAATAAAACAATTCGTTTCGTTCCCCATCACATGTTTTGCAAAGTGTGTGAATTTTGAGAAAGAAAATAAACCTGCCTGAGGCAGTGCAATGTGCTTAAACTACTAGTAAAAAAGGGAAATAAAACGTAGAATGGCAGGGTAGCCAAGTATCAGAATTGATACCGGTGAAACTCCCCTTGCGGTTAACGCACCTTCCACATCTTTGTTCGTGTCAGCCGCGTTGTTGGATGCCCTCACAATACGGGAAATCACACCTTTGAAACGTGAACCTTTGAGTTGACCTCAGGCCACAACTTCTGCAAGCAACGCTCGATGCGTGCGAAGAATGTCCCGCCCCGTATCCTTTTCATGCTTTGTGAGCCCCGCAAATTGTTTCGATTATGCTGTGTAATAGTACGTTCCTTTACTTGCGTAGATCGCATGTTAAATTTCATTACTTGCGTAGACCGCATGTCTTGATTGCGTAGACCGCATGTTAAATTTCATTACTTGCGTAGACCGCATGTTAAATTTCATTACTTGCGTAGACCGCATGTCTTGATTGCGTAGACCGCATGTTAAATTTCATTACTTGCGTAGACCGCATGTCTTACTTGCGTAGACCGCATGTTAAATTTCATTACTTGCGTAGACCGCATGTCTTGATTGCGTAGACCGCATGTTAAATTTCATTACTTGCGTAGACCGCATGTCTTGATTGCGTAGACCGCATGTTAAATTTCATTACTTGCGTAGACCGCATGTCTTGATTGCGTAGACCGCATGTTAAATTTCATTACTTGCGTAGACCGCATGTCTTGATTGCGTAGATCGCATGTTAAATTTCATTACTTGCGTAGACCGCATGTTTTGCTTGCGTAGACCGCATGATTTATCGATTTCATTACTTGCGTAGACCGCATGTTTTGCTTGCGTAGACCGCATGATTTATCGATTTCATTACCTGCGTAGACCGCATGTTTTGCTTGCGTAGACCGCATGATTTATCGATTTCATTACCTGCGTAGACCGCATGTTTTGATTGCGTAGACCGCATGTTTAATTCCATTACCTGCGTAGACCGCATGTTTTGATTGCGTAGACCGCATATTTAATTCCATTACCTGCGTAGACCGCATGTTTAATTCCATTACTTGCGTAGACCGCATGTTTAATTCCGTCACCTGCGTAGACCGCATGTGTTAATTACGTAGACCGTTTGTTTGTTTCGTCACCTGCGTAGACCGCGTGCTTATGATCAATTTCGTCGCCTACGTAGACCGCTTGCTCCGCTTGCCTAGTTGTATTTCAATATGCATTGTCATGCTCTCTACTTACTTTGCGCTGTCACGCATTTCGAGTACACCACTATTCTTGCATTGTCATGCATGTCGCTAACAATATTGTACCTGTTAAGTTTGTTTTCTTTGCAGGCACGATATTGTATGTACGGTTCGTTTGAAGCTGGTGCAACCAGACGAGCCGCACAGGTATTGTATCTCCCGAGTGAGACGTATTGAGAATTCCATAATTCTCTTACATCCTTTCTGCATTGTAGTGTAGTTTGGTATGCTAGCTTAAAATTGTCGCATGTTTGCTTCATTACAGCTTTCTTTGCATGATCATAAGTATGCTCGGCTTCGTGCATTGTCTTGCATTTTGCCCCTGCCTCCGGGCGCATACCTTGTTTGTCTTACATGTTTGTCTAAGTCTTCGGCCTTGTCAAAAATGGGTCGTCTCTGGGCTTTGACATTCACTCCCGTCATTGTTATGACTTTCGAGTTCTGTCAAAGAGGGGCAACTGTAGACACCCCATTTTTGACCGTCCTCAAGACTTGGACGTCACTGTTTGAACACACGGTGATCTTCCATGTTTGTGTTCGTTTGGAGTTCCCGGAGGTCTCGGCTCGCGCGCCTTGCCTCAGGATCCCCGAACTCGACTGTTTAGTGTCTGGTTTTGCACCAAACACTTTTGTTTTGCCTTAGAGGGGCAGGGAATGCCTTGTGAGACATCCCCATGCACCACCGGCAGTGGCTGGAGGCCACCGGCTGGTCTTTTTCTTCCATCGGCAATTTTGTTTGCCGGTCGGCACACTTTATTGCCGGTCGGCATAATATGTTGCCGGTCGGCACTGTTTTTTGCCGGAATAGCATTTTTGGGCAGCCGACCACTGTTCCTCCACTTTATGGAGATATTTTGTGCCAGCTGTGATAGCTGGCACCAACTCCTTTCCCCTCCATACACGTGTATGGAGGGATTTCCCTCTAGCCAAGCTTGTTGAATAAGCTTTGCAAGAGGGAGTCCTATAAGAGAGAGGCTTTCCTCTTGGTTCTAGGTTAGAAAAACAGAAGCAAAAATCAGCCTTTAGAGATATAGGTACATATTATCTATATACCTCTCTCCCTCTCCCTTCTTGTGTGTGTTTCTTGGCCCAAAAGGTGTGTTTTACCTTACTTTTGCACCATTACACACACCATTACACCTTATTCCGAGATTGAGGGACTTAGAGGAGTTGTTTCTTGAGTTTTGGACTGGTTTTGATCCAAAGAAGGAGGCTAGACCATTTGTTCTTCAAGGGTTCTTCAAGGGTGAGCATCTTCCCTTTTATTCCCCAAACTTGCATTGGTTTTCTACCTATTTTGTTTATTGTTTTGGCTCTTGTGTATAACATAAAAAAGGCTCATATTTTCCTGCTCTAGCACTTTCATTAAGGTCACTTTGTGTTTAGAGTGCAAACTCATCCTCATAAGGCCTTGTTTGGTCTATTTTGGTGCCTCTTTGATAAGGTTTTGTTCATTTCAGCACTTTGATCTTTTCATCACTAAAAATCAGTGTATTTTAGTGTCAAAAAAGTTGGTTTGAAGTCTTTGCATAGGGGAGGGACACCCCTCTCCCTTTATGGTTTTGTTTCCTTGCTTTTTGGGCTCAAGAGGGTAGCATGTGTGCTTGATGTTTCTTGGCTTCATTCCAGCATTTTTTTAGGCATCTTAGGTCATGTATAACCTCTGTTTTTGGTCGGATTTGGGCCTCTTTGTATGCTTGTAATATTTGCTTTGTATTGCTCCATCTTGCTTAGAAATGCATATCATGATTAGGCCATGATTCTTGTGAGAATTGGTTTAGTTCCATGAAGTTCTTAGTGTTGTTTTTCCATGTTTAAGGTTTGTTGGTTATCCATTTAGTTATGCTTGACATGTGTGTTAAGGTTGCTTTGTATTTTAGCTTAAAAGCTTTGAGCATGTTGACCTCTAATATGTATGTTTGTGATTAACCCTCATGATTCAACATCATCTAAGGACCACATTTTAGCCCAAGAATCATGCTTGTATGTGTGCATGCATGGCCTCTTTAATGCCTTGGGGGTGTGTCCTCTTATGCCTAAGAATGAGCCTTAGTGCATATGCTTTATGGGAGATGTTTTAGCTGCCATATTAGGAGTCTTGGGGTCCTTTTTTTGCATGCACAAATTCTGTTTTTGCTTGGCTTTGATCATGCCATGAGAGGTCGTGTTGGTGGGGGTAAGTTGTCTCTTTGTGCGCCTTAGCTTTGGGACCATGAGTTTGCTTGTTAACATGAGTTGATTGTCTATCATTTTGAGCACTCTTGGCCACTGTTTTGAGAAGGGTGAGGGCCTGCCCCCTTTGCCATTTTAAGCCCTCTTGCATGTTTGCTCCATGTTTGTTGCATAGTTGTTCCATTAAGCTTTGTAGCACATCAATCCCATAGTCAATTTGGTCCATGTTTGTATCATGTTTGTACCTTGTATGCTTGATATTATACATTTACCATGTTGGTTGCATAATGCTTGTTGTGCTTTACATCTTGATGGCATGATACATTTGAGCCTTGTTGAGCATTACATGCATTGCATTTACTTGGTTTGGGGTGTCAAACTAAGTGTGGGAATCAAGGACCATTCATACTTCAAGTGATGCAATGTGCCTCGATTCCCGGTCATCGGGACCTTTGACTCCATCTTGATAAGGCCCCGGTTTTCATGTTGTTTGTTGCATACATTTTCATATCAAATGGCAAATTCGATCTTTTGACCCACCATGTACCATTGGTGGTTCAAGGATCGAAAGTCATGCTTCTTTGAGTTCAAAACATGATAAGAAGTAGGACCATGCTTACATGTGTCCAAAAACTCCATGCTATGCACTGTCTGTTCTCTGTTTGCTGTCAAATTGTCTTCTGCAGGAAGTTTCTGCCGACCGGCAGAATTTAGTGCCGACCGGCACTATCTGGAATGCCGATGAATCCGATAAAGTGCCGATGGGAATTTTGAAGTGCCGGTGGCAATTCTGTCTGGCCGGTGGTGCTCTGCAGGATGCAAGGAGCTTGTTCCAGTACTTTGGCAATTTTCAGAAAGACAAGGCAGTACAAACAGAGGCGACAAGAGTATAGTACGGGTTTTCCGGGCAGGACGGACTCGAGCATGCATCATCCGCGCACCCCGAGGCAGAGGCTGTGGCCACCCTCTTCTTTCCTTTTGCTTCCTTTCTTTTAATTAATTAGAGAAATTTTGTAATAATTTTGTTTGTTCATTATTTTGGGACTGTAATATTAATTCGAACCCTCTGAGTGAGGGTAAACATGTAATAAGTGTGGGTGAGTGTGTGTATGTCTTCCAATCCCCATTTCTTTCTTCCCTTTTATTTATCTGCTTATAATGGTAGATTAGGGCATTTTTGAGATTAGCACACCTTATGATATGCATGCATGCATTCATGCATCTGTTGGCATGCACCGGGCTCGGTACATCATACTAACCGCATTCGTATTTTCAAATTCCAAAATTGAATACATGAAACAGTTGGTTGCATATCATATGCCATATTTAGGTTAACCGAGCCTAACTAAAATTGCATTTTGTATGTGTTGCATTAGGCAAAATAACATGAACTAGGACACGCACATTTGCTAACTAGTTTATTGTTTTGGCACGGAGTACGATGTAAGTGGTTATGCTTTAGCATCCAACATGCGTGTGAATGTTGCCATAAAAGTATGCTTGCCATGCGGCTAAGTGTTTACATAAGATAAATTGCTTGAATGCCTGTGGGTGGAGGTCAAACTGCTTAAATTGGGATAATGCGTTAAAACTATATTTGTTTTAAGCCCACTAAATAGTGGCAAAACCGTCTTTTCTAAAAAGCCCACTTGAGGGTGGCAAAACCTGCATTTTAGCCTACTTGCGAGTAGCAAACCATTTTCAAAATGAACATAGAATGTTTTGTTCCAATTTGGGCAATTTGGTCTATACTTGTTTGCTGCGCACACAACATAGTAATTCTAGGCTAATAACTGGATTAAGAACACATAAAGTTTTCAAAATCAGATATCACGGTTAGTAGAGGCCGGTCTTCGGACCGGGCGAAAGGGGGTGCTCATAGCTGACCTTCCCCGATCGTACCCAAGCTCCCAAGCCGAGACAACTCCGGTGATGACGGACATGTGGCCTTCGGCACCGAGTCAGGGTTTCCTAAATTCTCCCATTTTAAAATATTTAGGTGGCGACTCTGTATCTGGCAAAGCAGTCCATGTTTGGCACTTCTTTAAAAAAAAAATCTATTTCTCAAAACGATTTGCCAGATTTGGACTCTTTGGTTCAGATTTAGAACCGTGACACAAATCGAGTCCGAACCGTAGCGTGAGGCCCACGCGGGCGCGTCTACAAGGTCACCGATTGGCTTAATGACCAGCCAGACGTTGTTGACAAAGCTCAGTAGGAACAGGGCCCGGCAGGGGCAAGAATATCCGTGGTGGCCGGAAGGGCTGGAAATCAGAATGAATCGCCGGAGAGCGCTGGTGCTAAGAATTCCGCTCGAGACTTAGGCATTATGAATGCGGGAATTGTTGAACAGCCAGCTGTACTGACGCAGTTGGAACAAGAAATGTTTGAGGATGCCGAGAGAATTAGGAAAGCTAAGGGCCCTGAGGGGACTGAGAGTGCTGTGTGCACGAAGATAGAGAATGCTGGGAGCATGTAGACGGAGAGTACTGCGGGTGCAATTGAACCGGAGCCAGACAGGTGTCTATTGGCTGCCAACGGAATGTAGTGGGAGGACGATGATTTATGTCTTGCCCACACGGATGAGGATTGAGGGAGTAATCAGCTAGATGATACCTGGTATATCGGTGAGGTCGATCATATGACGAGAAGCGGGCAGTATTTCAAGCCCCCGCACCTAGACCAGCCAGAGGCATTTGGGAAGGATAAGGAAGCTGAGAGACAGAAAGAGAAGCAAGTCGAAGAAGAGGCTATACTGAAGCAGCTAAAGAAGATACAAGCAGACATCTCCATCTGGGGACTGCTTATGGCATCGCGAGTGCATCGACAAGCTGTCTTATCGGCCATGGACAAGGCCAAGCTCTCAATAGACACCACGCCCGAACAGCTGGTGGGCTTAGTTTTTCCGGGAGGAGCTACCCCGATGTTGACCTTTTCTGACAAAGAACTGCCACCTGAGGGTGCGAATCATAACAAGCCACTCTATATCTCCGTGGAGTGCAGGAACAAGTGGATACCCGTGGTGCTTGTCGACACAGGGTCCGCCATCAATGTGTGTCCAGCGAGGACTGTTTATGCAATCTGTTTGAAGACCGCGGACTTTGTGCTAACAGCCCAGGTGATTCGGGCATACGACAACACAAGCAGAGAAGTCATGGGGACAGCGAAAATCCAGACCAAGGTTGGGCCGGGGCAGCATGAAATTGACTTTCACATCCTAGAGGTTCCCGCAACTTTCAATCTACTCTTGGGGCGGCCGTGGCTGCATCAAGTGAAGGAAGTTTCTTTTACCTTGCATCAAATGGTGAAATACCCCCATGGAAAGGGAGTAGCCATTGTTTTTGGGAATTCGTCGATCCATCCACCGCCGGAAGTGTCTACGCCAGTTTTGGAAATTGAGCACGGTATGGAGGATGTGTTCTTATCCTGTTTTACCCTAGCTAAGGCGCGGGTCGTGCAGGATATCTTAGCTTTTAATGAGAGGGTGTATGTCAGTGCTCAATCGGTATACCTCATGAACAAGCTTCAACACATCCCTGGGATGGGATTGGGAAAGAGCGGCCGGAAGGGCGTCGCAGCATTGGTCGAGATGCCACACAACCCACATATCTTTGGCTTGGGTTATCTGCCAACCAAAGAGGATTGGATAAGGAAGGATAAGGAGATGGCTGGGAGAGCCAGAGCGAAGAAGGCGGGGAAGCCTTTTGACTTAATGCACCAGCCCATTCAGGGTACCCTAAACGAACGCTTCGTCCGGGAGGGGGAGGACTTTCCATTTTGTGGCTTCCCAGAGCCATGGCTGAACGCGGAGAGGAAGCGCATGCCGGGGTTTGAGATCTTCTTTGACCTGTAGTTACCCAGGGATAACGTTGCCGAAGAGCAGACAGACCCATTAGCTGAGATTGAGCAGAGTAAGAAAATGGAGTCTGAGGACACTGAAAGTGAAATGGGGGTAGCGCTGGCGTGTCTACTTTCAGATCCTCCGATCAAACAGAAGTGCTTGGGAGATAACTTCTCGGTATACATGATCGGGAATGGAACAGCTGCGGGCCTACTAACAACTATTTTGGATGCATCTATCGCACCCTCTCTCATTTGGCAGTATGAAGAGGGATTTTTGTCCAGCAGCACCGGGTCAGGTAATGAGCCGGAATCTGATTCCACTAAATCTTGTGAGTCGGAATCAGGTTCCAGCTCGACTGAGTCTAAGTCAGGTAATCCTAGGGATGATAACCCGGACGCCACAGTCTTCTCCAGGTCGTCTTTTTCTTTCTCTTTTGAGTCTGTTATAACCGAAGAATTGGACTATTTGGATGTGCTTAATGAGAATCAAGTAGCTGTGGTTTCTGAGTACTTTTCTGTGCCCTTGCTTTATTGCATTAATTCAGACTTTCAAAATTTTGATGAAAACGACGAGGAAGAAATTCCTCCGGTTTTGCAACACTTAATTGAACAAGAGCAGGAAAGAATTGTTAAACCCTTTATGGATGAAATCACTACTGTGAATGTCGGTACTGAGGAGGACCCGTGGCTGGTCCAGATCGGGTCCACGTTGTCTTTGGAGGAACGCGAGCGCTTAGTCGCTTTATTAAAAGATTTCAAAGACATTTTCGCGTGGTCCTACGAAGACATGCCTGGAATCGATCCTGAGATCGTACAGCACCGGATCCCTCTCGACCCCGAGGCCCGACCCGTTAAACAAAAACTCAGAAGGATCTGCCCAGACTGGGCTCTCAAGATTAAGGAAGAGATCACCAAGCAAATTGACGCAGGTTTCCTACTGGTATTCGAATACCCGACTTGGTTGGCCAACATTGTTCCAGTGCCGAAGAAGGATGACAGGATCCGGGTATGCGTGGATTTTAGGGACTTGAATAAAGCTAGTCTGAAGGACGACATCCCCTTGCCACATATCGATGAGTTGGTGGACTTCATAGTGGGGCATGCTTTGCTTTCGTTCATGGATGGCTTTTCGGGCTACAACCAGATAGTGATGGCACCTGAAGACCGGGAAAAGACTACATTCACCACCCCGTGGGGGACCTACTGCTACAAAGTAATGCCATTTGAGCTAAAGAATGCTGGAGCTACATATCAATGAGCCGCGACCACAATATTGCACGACATGATCCACAAAGAGGTTGAGGTGTAGGTGGACGACATGATTGTCAAGTCCAAGGAAAGAGAGGGCCACTACACCGCCTTGCAAAAGTTCTTTCGAAAGATCAGAGAATTCTAGTTGCGTTTGAATCCTCAGAAGTGTACATTCGGTGTCACAGCAGGGAAAATGTTAGGGTTCCCCATTACACAGAGAGGTATCGAAGTCGACCCTTCCAAAATCAAGGCCATCCTATAAATGCCACCACCAAGGACTAAAAAGGAGATGCGAGGCTTTCTGGGTAAAGTGCAATTCATAAGACGGTTTATCTCAAAATTAACCTTAACTTGTGGACCACTTTTTGGTCTCCTGAAGAAAGGAAAGAAATTCCAGTGGGACGGCCGATGCCAAGCTGCTTTTGAAAAGATCAAGGAATATTTACAGAACCCACCCGTGTTGTCACCACCAGAACTGGGGAGACCGTTGATATTGTACCTTTCGGTAACTGAGACCACAATGGGCTGCATGCTCGCGCAGGAATCAGAGGACAAAGTGGAAAGGGTCATCTACTATTTGAGCAAGAAGATGCTAGAGTATGAGACTCGCTACACACCATTGGAGAAGGCTTGCTTGGCCTTGGTATGGGCTACTAGGAAGCTGCGGCACTACCTGTTAGCTCAGTCTATAATGTTGGTTTCGAGATTAGATCCCATCAAATATCTCTTCGAGAAACCAACACTTACGGGTAAGCTAGCTCGTTGGTTGCTGTTGCTTTCCGAATTCGACCTAAAATATGTGACGCGCAAGTCGGTCAAGGGAAGAGCAATAATAGAGTTCTTAGCCGATCATCCAGTGAAAGGGGGTAAAGCAGTTGAGTACTTATTCCCAGATAAGGCCATTTTGCATATCGATGACGAGTTTTGGACAATGTACTTTGACGAAGCGTCAAATCAATACGGGTATGGGATAGGAGTGTTACTGATAGCACCCGATAATTCCCGTATCTCTTTAGCATTCAAGCTCCGATTCAAAGTCTCAAACAACGAAGCAGAATATGAGGCATGCATTGCCGGTTTAGAAGCAACCCTGGAACTAGGGGCAAAACGGTTGGACGTCATCGGGGACTCGAACCTTGTTGTATCTCAAGCGAAAGGAGATTGGAAAGTCAAAGAAGAAAAAATGATGATGTATCACCAAACCTTGGATTTGTTAATTCCTCGGTTTGAGAAGTTAAACTTCACTCATCTGTTAAGAGAGAACAACAGGTTCGCAGATTCACTAGCAACTCTATCTTCCATGATAGACATCCCATTTGGAGTCCGGATGCATCCAGTCATCATTGATCAGAAGTTTGCGCCAGCATATGAATCAATCGCTGCTATAGATGAGGTTCAAGATGAGAACCCCTGGTATTATGATATTTGGAATTTCTTGGAGAAAGAGAGGTATCCGCCAAGGGAAAATGCCGAGAACAAAAGGGCAATAAGAAGAATGGATGTTCAGTTCATCATCTGCGGAGGTAAATTGTATAAGAGAGGTCATCTGGGAATGCATAAGCTGTGCGTTGAAGCTGAAGAATCAAAACGCCTGATGGAGGCCATCCATGGAGGGGAATGCGGTGCGCATATGAACGGAGTAATGCTAGCACGAAAGATCCTCAGAAAGGGTTACTACTGGTCCACCATGGAGGAGGATTGTATCGGCTTTGTTCGGCGATACCACAAATGTCAGATCCATGCAAATCGCATGAACATCCCACCGTCGAAGCTATACAATATGACTTCGCCATGGCCGGGGCTGTCACTCCGATGTGATCGGGGCTGTCACTCCGAAGGGGTCTAACGGGCATGAGTTCATCCTGGTCGTGATAGATTATTTCACGAAGTGGGTTGAGGCCCAATCCTATGCGGTGTTGAAGGCGTCACATGTTGCAAAATCCATCAGAAACAACATCATCTGTCGTTATGGGGTCCCAAACGAGGTCATTTCAGATAATGGTTCCCACTTCAAGAAGGAAGTGATTGACTTGTTGGAGAAATACAACGTGGCCTTTCATAAGTCATCTACATATCGGCCGCAAACCAATGGAGCGATCGAGGCCGCCAACAAGAATATCAAACACATATTGCAGAAGATGGTGGAAACCTACCGGGATTGGCCAGACAAGCTGCCGTTTGCTCTGTTGGGGTACTGGACTTCAATTAGAGCTTCTACTGGGGCGACTCTGTATTCATTAGTTTATGGGATGGAAGCCGTTCTACCTATTGAAATTGAGGTTCCGTCATTGCGAGTATTGGCTGAGTGTCAAATAGCCGAAGCAGATTGGCAACATAACAGATTTGAAGAACTCATGCTTTTTCACGAGCGCAGACTGAAAGCACTGTACCATGTTCAAGGCTATCAGCACAGAATTGCCAGGGCTTTTAACAAGAAAGTGAAGTCCAGGAATCTAAAAGAAGGAGATTTGGTGCTCAAGGACAACCGAGCTCCCATCCATGACCCTAGGGGCAAGTTCAGACCTAATTGGACTGGTCCCTACATCATCAAAGCTATCTGGTTAGGTGGAGCTGTGGTTCTAATGGATCTAGATGGCCTAGAGTTCTCCCAACCGATCAACATGGACAAGGTGAAGAAATATTACCCCTGAGAGGCTTGCTAGGCCAAAAACCCGAAAGGGCGACCTAGGCAAAAGTTAGAGCATTGAAAAATTGGAAAATATAAAAACTGAGCTCGCAAGGTTGAAAACCCGCAAAGGGCGGCCTTAGCAAAAGTTAGAGCGTAAAAGGAGAGTGAAAATACTCGAGTGAACCTAAGCCTGAACTACGTAAGGCTTGATTCCCATCTTTGGGATACGTAGGCAACTTCATCCTGAAGTTCAGACATAAACTTTTCCCCGATCAACTTTGTCCATTTGATCACCTAGGTCATCTCTGTCTATTCAGCATTCAAGAGCTTCAATCATAATCTCCGGTGCAGTGCTATTCAAACTAGGGGCAACTTTCTAGTTGTTGGGATCCGGGGTTGTGCATCTCAGTGACAGATTTCAGGCATGCCCAATTTTGATCCATATCGAAAATGGTTTTGAAAAGTTTTAATAAAAGTTGACTTTGTTCAAAATTAATCTTTTTACAACTTAGACCATTTTTGGACCAAAGCGGAAAATTTTTAGTACCCACAACCTTCAATTTCATTGATTTCAATACAGAGTTCTCCTGCTCTTGCATACAAATTGAAGTTACTTTTTATTACAATCATAAAGAAAACTTGAAAGTACAAATAAAGCAATAAATCCGGGGCATAGCTAAGTCAGGTGTTCCTGCGCCCCCTCCGAGAGCTGGTCGAAGCCTCTGATGCCAAAGTAGGCCCTTCCTATGCCTCTTCATTGAGCCAATCCAAGCACTCATCAGACAAAATGCAACTGAAAGTGGGAGCAGGGGCCAAGAGCTCTCTAGTCCTCCATGTTGTGGCATACCGGGCAAGCTGTGCGCCTTGAACTGGGAATGCAGCAGGATACTCTATCCCCTCTGGCGGGCAAATTTGATCATGTCCGAATTGGCGCTAGAACCAGAATGGAAAATAGAAGACACAGTGTGTCATGCCAATCAATTGAATCCCAAGTTGACGGGTCATGTTGTAACTCATCGCCAACAGATTGAGCCAAGGGCAGCGCCAAGCAATACGGTTTGCAGACAAATTGCACATCCAGCTATACCACCACCCCTCATCAAGGGCATCGACCAGGTCTTGTCGAAAAAAGTAGCCGCGAGCTGAGTATGCAGGGCAAGACTCCACAATCTGTAATTTGTCCATCAACCACACCTGGGGAGGGATTGAAAAATGAGAGAATAAAGAATAGAGAGATGTATGATGAGAGAAAAGAAAGAAAAGGGCTTTGTGAGAAAAACCGAGTCTGAGAGCCGAGTGACGTGAGAAATACGTGTGTGAGATTGGATGGGAAACATTACATGCAATAGTAGTGGGCTCCCCACAAGCCTAGCCGTCTCCCGGCGGTGAAAAGCGTCTAAGCCCATCAATGTCTCAGCCAATGTCATAGCAATGCAGCTCTTGCCCTCCTTCAAACCTTGAGCAACCTCGATTAATCGAACACTGGATCCTCCGGAACTTGAGGCAAGTAAGAAATGAGATAGCAAGCATAGGCAAAGTGCGTGTTGTCGATAGCCCTGCCAATGATGGTCGCCGCGGTCACCAGCATCAGAAAACCGGCAAACCAAGCTCGGGATGTCCAACTCCCCGTCATGAATCAATGATCGAGCATCATGCAAAGTGAGGCCGCACATTTGTCCTAAGGCTTGGACGTGGCCGAATCGGAATTGAGGCAAGATTTCCTCGTTTTGTTCGGATTCCATCAAAACTTGGAAATCCTCGAAAGTAGGACACATCTCTTGCCCGCTAAAGCTAAAGATTTGTGTTACCAGATTCCAAAACCTCACCGCGGTATAGAGGATAGAAAGATGCAGCGAAGTACGGCCCAGCGTGAATAATGCGTTCAAGCCGAAGCCCCGGAAGTTCAACTTTTCCGAGCCATCTAAAGAAGCAATCCAAGCTATGAGATTTTGGGTGAAGAACGCCTCTATTTTGATGCAAAACTAAGATGAAATGAGAGAGCCACGAGGCTAGAGCTTTTAAAGAGGATAAGGCACTGTTCGGGGGACACGTGTCGAAAAATTGGTGGCTGCCAAGCTAGGTGGTCGGTCGGCCACCTTTTCTGGTAGGCCGACCACCCCTCTCCCCTCCAATGCAAAAAGCTGGTCAGCCAGCTCCCCTAGGTGGTTGGCCATAGAGAGGAAGGTGGCTTTGGTCTTGTTCTAGCTTCTAGAAGAAAGTTCCTAGCATTTCCATGTATTAGGGGTGTTGAAGGTGCGAGTTTTCCTCTGTTTCGGATGCGTTCCGTCACCCAGATCGTCCGAAATGCATTTGTTTATCGAGTTGTTAAATCCTGCTTATCGAGTTGTTATTTTGCTTATTGAGTTGTTGTTTTGCTTATCGAGTTGTTTAGTTTATCGAGGTATTAAGTTTTGTCGAGTTGACGAGTTGTGTATATCGAATTGTTACTCTTTGTCTAATCAACATTGTTGTGTCTTGCTTATCGAGTTGTAAACTTGCTAAGGTTCTATTCATTCTTAGTAAGTTAAGTTGCTTTGTTTGTTGCGTCGGTTCACTACTTGACTTGGCAATTTTCAAATGCACAATTCCATTCAATCTCATTTTGTGCAAAATGATGCGATGCGATGCAAGAACATAAAATGCAACACTTTTTGAACAAAAGTTGTTTCATTCCATCATGTTTCCTTCGTTACAACATTTTACAACAAGGGTACAAGTTTTACAGAAAATAAAACTGCCTAATAATGTGCAATGTGCTACAACTACTAGTAAAAAAAGGCAAATAAAGCAGGAACATCTGTGCTCTCAAGCGCGAGAAAAAGAGGCCCTTTTCGTCCTCTTTTGTGGAACCGCCCCTGCGTCATCCCCATCAGCACCACTATCTGAATCGGAACGGCTGTCCTCGGAACCCTCCTCGGCATCACCTCCGCCCTCGGAACCAGACTTAGAGTCATCCTCTCTGCCGGCGGACGTCTCTGACTGAGGATGCGCAGACTCCTTCTCCTCGCTGGACGCCTCCTCGATGATATGTGCTCTGCGCCCACCTCGTCTGCGAGACGACTCCCCTCTCCTAGCTCCTCGAGAAGGCCTAGATGGCCCAGCTTCGGGAAGGCCCAGATGGCCCGGCCTGTGGCTCAGTATTTAGCGGAGGCATCTGAAAAGAAAGAGTGCAATTCGAATGCATCAGCCAGAATATGTACATCAGATGCACAGATAAAAAAGCTACATGGAGTGGATGTATGCAGATATAGTACATGAATGTGGTGAGTATCAGATATGCTTTACATATACAGTCATTCAATGCAGTGAAATGATCAAGTTCAGTATGTCATCAGAAGTATGATAAAATACAAGAAAACTAAAAAGTACCGAGACACCCATGATGGACAGCTGCGCCTCTCTCCACAAGACCATACCCTTGAGTGAGGCCACCAATCCGAGCATCCCCTCCATGTACTCTCTGGGTGGCTGCAGATACAAGCTTAAATCATCAATGAATAAATGAGTGTCTAAGTATCTGAGTGATAAATGAAAAGCAGTGGAGCATACCGGTGGTGAGTCAGGGTCACTGACATATCGATGATCAGGCATAAGAGGCTCTATCGGAATCGGGTAGGAAGTCCCGTATCGCCAACCGGTTAACTCAGTCGGAATGTCTGGCCATCTAACATGATGATAAGTCGGGGGAATGGGGGGGACCACTCTAGCCCCACCCCTAGATGTACCAGCCCTACTGGTCGAAGGAATGTCTCTAGCTCGGGTGCGACCCGAGGATGGCATGCCAGTAGACCTCCTCGTGGGAGTACGGACACCTGCCAATGAAGGCATCAAATATGTGTGACAGTAGGTCGCGTACCCCCCCTCCTCCAAATGTAGCAATACATCAGTACCTAGCATGACACTAGTAACCTCCTGGGGAGTGAGCCTCCCGAAAGTCCGCATGTCGACCGAAGGTACTGAGGGGATGTCCTGATGAGGGTAGCCCATTGTCTGGCGCATGAAGCGTTCCCCCAAGAACTAGGCCCTACCAACCGGCCCCTCAAACAGGATCCTATACCGAGAGGCGGCCCAGTCATACTGACTAACCTGCGAGAGGTCTACCAGTGCACTCAGCAGAAATAGCCCAACGGTGTTCCCCCTATCGGCGAACAGAGTGGTCCCGAAGAGGAACATCAAAAACCCTCGGGCGTACTGTGCAATCTCCTCAGTATGCCTGAATTGTGTAGAAAACCAGGTGTATCAGACCCGGCCCGAAGATCGGTCGACCGGTGGGCGAGCTCCCAATAGATAAACCCAGGCAGCCTCTCACTCACCCATGTCCTCATCGTAGGGGATCGCCCAGCCTCCCACGTCGAGGCTTGTCAACACGGCGAAGTCAAATGGGGTCATAGTCATATCCCTGGCAGATGAGAAATGAAAGGAGTTGGTAGTGTCCCACCACCTCTCCACCAGGGCGCCCATCAACGTCCTGCTAGCTGGATAGCGAGATATCCCGGTACAAAAGGGCCCGAACCCTGCTAGATCAACCCAATCGCGGGCGGCCTCCAGGAGCTCCGCATACCACTCCCTCGAAGCAATGGTGCCGTATCCCCGTGTAACGCGGGAGGACATTTGCATTCATAATGAACACATGTATTCAGCTTCAGAATGAAATGAATAAGCTGCGTGCAAATGAAAGATATGAGCTGTGTGCAAATCAAATCAAATTCAACAAATGTGGGCTGCGTGTTCACAATTAAATTTGGGCTGTGTGTTCAGATTTCAGAAATTTAAAGTTTGGGCTACGTGTTCAACTTTCAACAAATGTAGGCAGCGTGTTCACAATTAAATTTGGGTTGTGTGTTCAGATTTCAGAAATTCAAAGTTTGGGCTGCGTGTTCAACTTTCAACAAGTGTGGGCTGTGTGTTCACAATTAAATTTGGGCTGTGTGTTCAGATTTTAGAAATTTAAAGTTTGGGCTGCGTGTTCAACTTTCAACAAATGTGGGCTGTGTGTTCACAATTGAATTTGGGCTGTGTGTTCAGATTTCAGAAATTCAAAGTTTGGGTTGCATGTTCACAATTAAATTTGGGCCATGTGTTAAGATTTCAGAAATTTAAAGTTTGGGCTGCGTGTTCAACTTTCAACAAATGTGGGCTGTGTGTTCACAATTAAATTTGGGCTGTGTATTCAGATTTCAGAAATTCAAAGTTTGGGCTGCGTGTTCAACTTTCAACAAATGTGGGCTGCGTGTTCACAATTAAATTTGGGCTGTGTGTTCAGATTTCAGAAATTTAAAGTTTGGGCTGCGTGTCAACTTTCAACAAATATGGGCTGCGTGTTCACAATTAAATATGAGCTACGTGTTAAGAAATTTAAAGTTTGGGCTGCGTGTTCAACTTTCAACAAATGTGGGCTGCGTGTTCACAATTAAATTTGGGCTGTGTGTTCAGATTTCAGAAATTCCAAGTTTGGGCTGCGTGTCCAACTTTCAACAAATATGAGCTGCGTGTTCAGAAATTTAAAGTTTGGGCAGCGTGTTCAACTTTCAAAAAATGTGGGCTACGTGTTCACAAACAAGTTTGGGCTGTGTGTTCAGATTTCGGAAATAGTGTGGGCTGCGTGTTCAAAATGGGCAGAAGTGTGGCTTGCGAATGTGTTCAAAACGAGCAATAAACATGCATAGCATGAAATGCACGGAAAATGCAGAATTAAGGCAAGAAATGTAAAAAAAGTGAAGTGTGTACCTCTCGTGCTTGATGAGAGAGATGGGACTCCGGCTCCCCCAGTAGCAGGTCCACAGGAGCTCGAGGATCGAAGTCGGTAAAGTGATAAAAAACTGCCTGAGGAAGGACGTGTGCCGGAGGGTCATACCTCTCGGGAATGAATGGCCGAATCCTCGGCGGCAAAGACATGATATCTGGATCACCTCTGGCATCTGGAGAACCTTTTCCATGGGTAAATTGACCCGCCATCTCAGGGAATCTGCAAAAAGGAGCCAAAATGAGCAAAATGAGCCAGAATTGGAAAAAGTCAACAAAAGTCAACTCTCGGGAAATGAAAAAGTCAACAAAAGTCAATTCCCGAGAAAATCTTCCAAATGTTGAGACAAACTTACCTCAAGTGGTGAAAATGAGAAAAGAAGCTCCGAAATCAAAATTTAATCGGTTCAAAGTGAAGAGAACTGAAAGTTTTCGCGAAACAACTTGGCGTGGGGCATTGGAAAACGCGTATAGAGCGCAAATCTGAGGAAGAAAATAGTTTAGGAAGGAGGAGAAGTTGATTTCGGATCCGAAGATGTGAGCAAAAAGAGCTTTGGCCGAGTATACTTAAAGATGCAAGTGTGAAAGTACCAAATTGCCCCGGATTTGGGCTAAGTGGTCGGCCGGCCACCTTTTCTGGTAGGCCGACCACCCCCTGCACTCAAACCTGGTCGGTGGCCTCCAGTGGACTCCAGACTTGATCGATGGTGTTCCCAAGAGGGTCTCCAAGGTCTCTACAAATTTTGGTAGTCATTGGAGTCCCCGACACCCGAGAAAGTACAAGAAAAGTGCACTTTTCGCTGTGAAATCCCTCCACGGGAAGTTCAACTCCAACTTTCGATGCATGTTTCATCGTCACTCGTCAAGAGCAAAATTTATCCTTTTTGAGCACGTTGTGACCCTTCCGGGAGGTAAACCGAAGGTCGCGATTGAGTCGCACTCGTCGAAACTTGCATTTCGTTGCTCATTGTTTCGCGTCAAACACGCATTCAAATTTGCACTTATCCTGCATTGTTATGCACGTCACTTGCATTCTCATGCATACCACTTGCATTGTTGTGCACATTTCATGGGTATTGTCATATCCTCATGCTTAACTTGCGTTGACACGCGCGTGTCTCTCGCATTGCAATGCACTTTCCCATCGGCGCCATGTTTGTCTGCATTTGATGTAGCGTTAAACATGTGTTGCTAACTATGTTGTGCTTGTTAAGTTTCTCTCTTTTCCAGGCACGATATTGTATGTACGGTTCACTTGAAGCTGGTGCAACCAGACGAATCCCGCAGGTATTGTATCTTCTCCGTGTGAGACGTGGCGAGAATTGAATAATTCTCCGCATTCTTAAACTGCATGAAATGTAGTTGTTGCTTTGCATTCTTACTTAAAACTGTTGCGTGTGCGCTTCATTACAGCTTGCTGCTTTACATGATCATAAGTTACGTCCGGCTTTATGTATATCATTTTACATCCTGCCCCCTGCCTACGAGCATGCCTGCGGGCACATCTGTGTTATCTTGCCTGTTTGTCTAAGTCTTCGGCCTTGTCAAAAATGGGTTGTCTTTGGGCTTTGACATTCACTCCCGTCACGTATGACTTCTGAGTTCTGTCAAAGAGGGGCAACTATAGACACCCCATTTTTGACCGACCTTAAGACTCAAACGTCACCAGTTGAGCGCTCGGTGATGTTGCATATTGTGCTCGTTTTGAGGTTTCAAAGTCTCGGCTACGAGCCTTGCCTCCAGACTTCGAGACTCTTTTGTTCTTCGCCTCGGTTTGCAAACCAGGTCCCGTTTTCTCCGTTTTCTCTTCCCGAAGGGAGAGAGAGGTCGCGTAGACCAACTCTCAGTGGCCGTAGGCTACGTTTCGTGGTCGTAGGCCATTTTTCCCGTTTGGAGCCGAATTTCTAATTTTCGGAGCCGTCAGCCGTGCGCCTCGGTTCGGGACCGCTTAACTACTTCCGTTTGCTCCGATTTTTGGCACATCCCTTATTTTCTCCCCTTAGAGGGACACTGTGGCCCAGGAGACCACCTTCGTGGTCATTCGCCACTTCCGGTGCCTAACAGCCTGTTTTCGGGGCCTCGGACTGCGCGTTTTGGCCTTCGAACCCTCGTTTTGCATCCATCTTGGTCTATTTTTGGTAGGGACCCTATTTTCATTGCTAGGGAGGTGGTAGGATGGTGGGAGGCCACCTTTTCCCCTGAAAATCCAGTTTTCTCTTTTTCTCTCTCCAAAAGCCGATTTTTCTGATAGAAAGCTGGTTTTTCTCACTTTTGAACCACAATTTCTGGCTTTTCATACCACCATTGTGTTGTGCTCATCTGGGAGGCCACCAATATGGTAGGCTGACCAGTAATTCATCTTGACCCTTTTGAACCTTGCTAAAAAGCTAGTTTTTCTCTCTCTTGGGTCACATTTTCTGGTTTTCCACAATACAGCTGTGTTGCATTCATCAGGGAGGCCACCTTTCTGGGGTGGCCGGCCAGCATTTCTCCTTGAACCTTTTGACCCCTGGTCGGCCAACCAGGGGGAGTGGCCGGCCGACCACCTTAACTGGTCGGCCTACTTCCTGCTTTTTGGTCTCTTTGAGTGTAAGCCAGCTGTGCCAGCTGGAAGCCTTAGAAGTGATCCTCCATACACGTGTATGGAGGATCTTTGAGCTTGGTTTTTAGCTTCCTTAAGAAGCTTTAAAGCCTCTCCTCTATAAAGGAGGGGCTGAGCTTCCATTGCAAGGGTTGAACCCCTTTGAAGGCTTACAACTCTCTCTCTCTCTCTCTCTCTCTCTATATATATATATATATATATCTCTACACTTGAGCTTCCAAAACTTAGTTTTCTTGGACCATTTGCACTACAACCCTTAGCACCACACCTCTTTCATCCATTCCAGCACTTTGGGACTGACTTGCAAGGGTTGAAGGTTCACCAACTTGGTCCAAAAGCTCCAGCTTTGTTGCTCTTCAAGGGTAAACACCTATTTCCCTTAAACTTGCATTTTTTTGCTCCATTGATTAGCCTTACTTTCAAGTATTTCTGGACTTTGTCATAAACTAAAAAGTGTCATATTTTGAGCTTCTCTTGAATATTGATTAAGGACACTTTTCTGTTTCAGGTCTCCTACATCCCTGCATGCTTTATCCCTCTTTGTAGGCCTATTTTGCATCATATATTAGTCCTACTTTTGAGCATTTTCGAGATTTTTCATAAACTTGAAAAAGTTTCCTTTTGAGCTTATAAACATGTTTGTTTAAGATACTTTCTTTGTTTGGGGTCATCTACCCCCTTTCATGCTTTATTTCCTAATGTTTTGAGCGATGCATGTGAGCACTTGCGTTGGCCTTGATTTGGCCTTTTAGCCACTGAAATTAGATGTGCCTTTGAGCTTCAAAATCATAGAGGGGTGACCCTCTCACCCCTCATTCTCTTTACTAGCTTTGTTAGCCTCCCAAAGGGACCCTCACTTGCATGTTGTGAAGTCACTTTTTGGGCTCAATTTGGTGAGTTTCAAGGCCTGCCTTAGCTCTTTCTGGAGCGTCTTTGGTCTTATTTTATGTCTATAATGCATGTGTAGAACAATTCCATTCAAGGGCTTTTGAGGGGGTCTTTCATTGTATGTTTCATTGACCCATTTCAAGGCCAATTTGGCGAGTTTTAGGCTTGTCATATTTGATTTCCAGAGTTGGTTTTTCCATGCTAAGTGTCCTTGTTGTATGTGTTGAGTAACCCCTTGTTGTATGTGTCCTCATTTTTGCATGCATCGGATGCATTTCAGTGGTTATTTGGGCATATTTTGTCATGTTTTATTCACTGTTTTTGGCTGGTTTGATGAGTTCTCATACGCTTCATATACATGCCATGTAAACCATGCTTGCTAGCCAAATTTGCATGCTATTTTAGTCCATACTTTTTGGCCATGCTTTAAACTAGAAATGTGCATGTTTTGGGACTGCCTTGGCTCTGTCTTTGTACTTCATGGCCAAATAATGCTTGCTTTGCATAGTTATGATTCAATACATGTGTCTAGCTTTGAGTTTCGGGGCTTATTTCATTCATTTCATATTGAGTCGTGCAATTCGACTCCTCGGCCATCATGCATCGGTATGCGTAATTGGTGGCACGAGGATCGAGGACTACACTCCCTGAAGAGTAGTCATGCATACATATGTGAAAATACTTTGCCATGCCCCTTTGTTGCTCTCTGTCGCAGTAAATCAGAAATCAGCGGCCTTCTGGAGCGTTGCACAATATTCCAAGAACAATTGCAAAGAGAGGCAAACTGGGGCATCGTAATGGATATCTGCGCAAGGCAACTCAAGCATGCATCATTCATCATTTGGAACAGAGCTGAGGCGGTCCATGGATTTGCGTGCTAATTTACCTGTTTTCCTAGATTAATTTGTTAATTAATTAGGATTTTGTATTTATTCGGACTGTATATTATTTATTCGGACCCTCTGAGCGAGGGCACAATTGTAATAAGTGTGCGTGCGTGTGATATATGTCTTTCAACCCCACGTCTTTCTCCCTTTTATTTACCAGCTTATGATGGTTAGATTTGGGCATGTTTCAATTAGCATACTTATGATAGCATGTTTGCACCATTCATCTGTATTGCATACACTGGGCTCAACGCATCATACTAACAGCATTGTATTTCAATTCCGAATTGAATACATGTTAGCTGTAGCATTTCATATGCCATCTTTAGAATAGCTGAGCCTACTATAGTTGCATTCCTGCGTGTGTTGCATTAGGCATTTCTGTATAGTTAGGACCATGCATTGATTTCTAACATAGCTTTTGTTTTGGCTTAGAGTACTCGGTAAGTTTTATGCTTTAGCATCCTTGTATGTGTGTGAGTGACTGCCATGATAGCATGCTTACCATGAGGCTAATTGCTTATGTGATATACCTGCCTGAATACTTGTGGGTGAAGGTTGGGTTATTTGGATTGGAACAATTCATCAATTGTGAGTTTTAAGCCCACTAGATAGTGGCAAATCATCATGCTTTCTAAAGCCCACCTGAGGGTGGCAAATCCACATTTTAGCCTACTTGCGAGCAGCAAACTGTTTTCAAAACAAACATGAGATGTTTCGTTCCAATTCAGGCAACCTAGTCTATACTTATATGCTGTGCGCATCACGTAGTAAATCTAGGCTAATAATCGGAATAAGAACGCATAATGTTTTTAAAACTAGATATCATGGTTTGTAAAGGCCGATCTTTAATCGGGTGAACGGGGGTGCTCACGAAGTGACCTTCCTCAATCGTACCCAAGTTCCCGAGCCGAGGCAACTTTGGTGATGACGGACACGTGGCCTTAGGCAACAAGTCAGGGTTTCCTAAATTTTCCAAAATAAAAATATTTAGGTGGCGACTCTGTATCTGGCAAAGCAGACCATGTTTGGCACTTCTTTCAAAAAATCTGTTTTCAAAAATAATTTATCGGATTTGGATTCTTTGATGATTTCATCGGTCTTGCATTGCACTCTACGAGATTAGATACAGGACCGTGACAATTGAGTCCGAACTGTAGTGAGGCCCCAGGGCGCGTCTACAAAACTAAACACACATGCTACCACATAAGCCATTTATGCAAGCATTAAAGACAACAAGGAGAGGGGATGACCCTCTCCTTTTTAGGACCTCAAAACCACACCTCCACCACTGAAAATCCTCTGGATTTCAGTGGTAGAGAGGTCATGCAAAGACCAAAACAATGGCCAAAAGGTATGGCTTAAAACAAGGCCTAACAAGGACTTGGAGGGGGGAGACAACCCCAAACCTCAAAATGACTTTAAACAAAGTTCTAAAGCACACAAAATCAGAACTTTTATCAGTTATAGTCGAAGCTTAAAACAATAAGCAAGAATGGCTAAAAGCCTAAGCAAGAAAGGACTAAAGTAAGGATGCTCACCTTTATAGACCTTCTTCAAGAACACCACTCCAGCACCTTCCTTGGATCAAAACCAGCCTAAGAACCCTAAAAACAACCTTCTAAGGCCTCAACAACCCAAGGATGGTGTAATGCTAGGTGCTCTAGTGCAAAAGTAAGACAAAACTCACTTTAGGGCACAAAATATAATCAAACAAGGAAGTATAGATACAAAACTATATCTAAACTCTCTAACCTAATTTTTTTGAACCCTGGAGGAGGGAGGAGGGGCTCCCTCTTTATAGAGGCTCAAATTCTAAGGCTTCCAAGAGAAACCAAGCAATAAGCAAATCCCTCCAGTGTATGGAGGGGGTGTAATGTGGATGCCAACTGTGACAACTGGCATAAAATATCTGCCAAAAGCAGATGGAAATGGGTCGGCCGAAAAATATGGCCGATTGACCAACAAAAATGGCCGACCGACCAAAAACATTACCGACCGACCAAAATCTTTGGCCGGTAGCAAGAAAACAAGGCCGGTGGCCTCAAGCCAAGGCTAGTGAGGTGTGGAGATGGCCAACAAGCCATTCCCTGCCCTCAAAAGCAAAAACACAAGTGTTTGGTGCACAACCAAGCACAAAACAAACAAGTCGAGAGGTCTTGAGGCAAGGCACGCGACCGAAACCTCCGAGAACTCCAGACGAACACGAACATGGATGACCATCGAGTGTTCAAACGATGACGTCCAAGTCTTGAGGACGGTCAAAAATGGGTTGTCTACAAGAGTGTTTTTCGCTCCTGGTGTGCTAGGGAGCTACAGGGATGGTTTTCTGCCCTCCCTTCTGGGCATTGGTCGTCGGAATTAGCTTGTCCTACAGCAGGAACAGTGGCTGCATGACGTTGTTTTATATCATGAAATTGACAATCGATTGCAGGTCTGCCAATTTGTTCACCATCTCTTTTACCTCTTCGTCCCTCCGCAGGCATCTATCTTTCCATACCTGGAGGTCATCCTCGTTGTAATACCCGCTTCGATCCGATTTTTTCGGTACGTCGCCCTTCTGGCCGACGTCTTTCCTGCCGTGATTCTGGTCCTGAGTCTCCTCGTTGCAACCATCTTCCTCCATGTTAGGGTCAACGCGTTTACCGTTTCCAGCAGGGATTTCGTCCCCAACCTTATCCTTCTGTCCGTCGCTGGCCATCTATTCTTATTTCTTTCCCACAGACGGCGCCAAATTGTGTGAGTGAATTTCTGACTACACTGCCAACTCAGTATTCAACTGGAGAGCACTGGCAGAATAAATGGCGTCTGATTGACCTGCAACAGAAAGAAGAGATTCCGGCGGTGGTTCGTCCACCCGGGGGCACTCCGACGATCAAGTCAGTTATCTCTCAAAGATAAATCAAGTGCTTAACTCACTGTTCAGAATATAAAATGCGTACCTTAGACCCATGGAGGTGCCTCTCTTTTATAGCCAATACAAATCTAGTCCCAATAGAAGTCTCGCTTCAATGGACTTCAGTTCAGTGCTTATCTTGGACTTTCCAATAGATAAATATAAACTCCCTAAGAGTTTTATCCTTATCCAGGCTGAGGTCCTTCCTCATTCTAGGACTCTTATCCCTTATCCGCTTATCCCGGACTCTGATATCTTCGAAGATAACCTCGGCCTAGCTGAGATCACCTCGGCGTTACGACTAGGACACGTGACACCCTGGCTGACACGTCGGCGTCACCCTGGCCACGTGTTGGTACTCAGAAAATATTTCCCCACAATGTTGATGATAATAATGAGGGTTGGTAGGGTGAATTTTAGTTTTTAAGTGAGAAAGAAGATGAGTAGATAATAATTGAAACTTACAGAAGAAGATGAAGAGAGTTAAATATGAATAAGTTGTTTGAGTGTACAATGAGAAAAAAAAAATTATTTTAAGATTTAATGTATATTATTCTTATTAATAAATTTATATTAAGATATAATAGAAATTAAAATTTTAAAATTTTAATTAGGCGTATTGAATTGTTATTATTTAGGTGTAAATGGAATCACCCCTGGTGGATAGCTCTAAATTATGTACAGTAACGGCCAACGGCCCAAGATTCTGTGAGGCCTCAAGTTAAATATCAAAATGAAATATTATATTATAGGTGTTTGAAAAATTGGAGCTTTCAATAATAAGAATATGTATATATATATATATATATATTTAAATCTTTAGAGGCCTGAAAGGAGAAGGATGAGTGATCTAATAATTGACTCACCTTTTATTATGCATTTGGTCTACTTCATATATTTATTTGCTGCTATAATTGGAGCCATTATAATAAAATAAGAGAAATAATTAACCTTGAGAAACAAAACCATATGACAATGAAACGAAAAATTTATCATTCAAAAGACCGTTTTTCTTTAATTCCCTCAACCAAAAGGCCTTTCACCTTTAAAGCAAGGACTCCACTTTAGGAGTAGATTGCATGGCTTGGGAGTGAGAATTTGATTTTGAGTTATTGTTTGGAATAATGAATATGAAAGTAAAGTCCAATTTAGTCTCTTGTTATTGATATAATTTTGTTATAGGTAATTAGCCTTGTACTTGTGTTTTGCATTAATAAAATATTTTCTTTGCCGATCAAAAAAAAAAAAAAAAAAACTCAACTTGAGTTAGAATTACTTTCTCAAACTAAACAGGAATCTTATCTCTAAAGCCTATATTTTTGTTTGGGAAGAACTAATTTAACATTTTTTGATTTTTAGTAAATTTAGCTTCGCTAAATTAGCTCCGTTTAGGAAGAACTTTCAATTTTTAATTTTTTTTGGATATAATGGTTGTGAGAAAAAAAAGTGAAATGATTATGATTTGAATGTGACATTTTGTCTTATTAACTTATTTAGCTTATTTTGTCATTTTGTGTATATTTAGTCAATTTAGCTCTTGCCAAACGAGGCTCATGATAATCTTAGGAAATAGGCTATTTTGGTTAGCTATTTAATTTTTTGACTATTTTAGTATGGCTAAAAAAAATTACTTTGGAGATGATAGTTATTTTTTTATTTATTTATTTTTGTAGTTAATTTGATGTTTATAACAGAAAAAATGAAATGATTATGGATTAGATATAACATTTTGTCTTGTTAACTGATTTAACCTGTTTATCATCATTGACTATTTTAGCCAAATAACTTCTAACCAAACAAGTTCTTAGTCTAGAGCTCAATCCAATTTATAATAAATGAAAGAGGTGGACTTTAATCAATTTCCTTTTTTTTAAAATATAAATTATTGCATAAATTTTTTTGAGCTATTGAAATACTTGAATATGATTATCTCATATATTAGATTACCGAGTATTGAATTCATGATATATAATGAGATTCTCAATTTCTCTCCAAACCACAAGTATTTTTTTTTTTCTTTTTTTTTTTCAAACGTCCAAACATAAGCTTAGACTATATAGCATCATGGTTCCTTTGTTCATGAGTGCCCAATTTAATTTTTTTGGGTTTGAGAGTAACCCATAAATATGAATATCACCACCGAGACTCGAATTTTCGAATTTTCGAATTTAATACTTAAATTCGAGTGTTCATAATCGCTTCGTTTCGTAGGAATAAACATGAAGGCAATACTATTTGATAGATATGCTGAGTAATCTATTTGTATATTTATTTATTTTTTTATTCAAAAATAAATAAATAAATATGCTTATCAACATACTTGTACAGTAGCTTGCATCAAGATTCCAAAATCAGTCTAAAACAGTAATTGGATCTAAAACACAATAGAAGCCCGACCACGCCCATCAAAAGCCATATTACTTTGAAAATTGAGAATTTAAAATTTCAATAAATTTAAAAATATTTCACTGAGAACACTCATTATTTACGGGCTGCCTAAATTTGATGACTTTCATATTTTTTAAGCATGACTCATGAAATGTAGAATATAGTCTATAAGATGAGCTTAAAGGTCATCTGTCCCAAATTCTTACATGATTATTAACTATGAGTAAATTAAGGTAGAAAGACAATGGTCATGTCATGTTTAGTTTGAGTTTTCTAAAATTATTTTCAGAATATTTTTGATTTTTTAAAATTTATTTCTACTCTTCAAAATGATAAAATTATATAACAATGATAAATGTTTTTTTTATTTTTTTATTTTTTTCACCAATTTAATTTTTAAAATAAAAAAATTATGAAAATCAAACAAAACTAAACCAAAAATTTCTAAAATAGATAATTTCTTGCTGTAAGATGATGAGCGAGGATGATCTATTTGGTTTAGTAGGAATGAGTTGTAATGAAATAGAATGATCATTTCTTAGACTTGCTTATAGAATGACCAATTTCTTATAATGGTGAGTAATAATTCCATTTGTAATGTATTTTTTACTATTTTTTTTAATTAACCAAATATAAGAATGAATATTTTGATAAAACGATAATTTTATTTCATTTCATTCTAATAAATCAAATATTATATAAGAGAGTGGTGTGATAACAAATAGATTTATTTATGTCATTTGCTAACAAGGTTGTAGCAAGATAGCAAGCATAGAAGACATAAGACCCATATTTAACTGATAATACATTATTTATCAAGAGTTCAAGGAAAAGCCGACCTTAGCTCAGTTGGTAGAGCGGAGGACTGTAGTGGGCATTCCAAGCAGAAAATCCTTAGGTCGCTGGTTCGAATCCGGCAGGTCGGAACATTTGTTTTTGTGGATTTCTTTGTTTTCAAACCTCATTTTTTAATAAGAAATTCAACGCAGTGTCTGAATTTTTAATTTTGTTAATCTAAAGTCTAATATTTAAATTTGTGTTTAATTATAAAAAAAAAATCCAAAAGTTTTAGTGTTGTAGATTTATGGGACAATTTACAAGAAAAATTCAATTCTTAACAAAATAAATAAACTCTAAATTTCTTATTTTGTCATTTTAAACTCTAGTATTTTGATTTGTATTTTCATATGTCTATTTTGGTGAAGTGAAATTGACGGAAAAAATATTTTAGTAATTAACTTTTGAAATGCCTAAAATATTCTTTTAATTTATTTTAATGACTAAAATATCCTTTTAATTTATTTTAGTCATCAAACTTTTTATAAGTATATATAAAATGTTTAAAATAATATTTTTATTTAATTTAAGGACTAAGTAAAGAGAATCTTTGATAAGTGAAGAGAATGTCTCAAGTTGCACATAAATTTAAAATGGTAAAAATAAATAAATAAAAATCTTTATATTTATGTCCTTAACGTGATATTCAGCTTCTTTGATTAATTTTTTTTTCTTTTTTAAATTATCACATGTTCAATAAGCAAAATGTGACATAAGTGGTATTTCCTATCAATCACAATGTAATAGTTAACTATAATAAGCGATTCGTGTCAACGAGACTTGCGAAGTGGCAACCCTTATTATTAACAGGATGATGAGTGGCATGGAGTATATCAGACATGAGCACCAAGTAAGAATTTTTCAGTGTTCCTTAGGTCGGTACAATTAGCAAAATTTAATTTATTTTTTAAAATTTTAAAAAAATGGCTATTAAACACATAAAAAATGATTAGGAGCTCTAACAAAGGAGCTCTAAAGAGGGTGAGCCCCACTGTGATGTGATATTTTTGTTTTGTTTTTTTTTATTATTTATTTCTTGTGACATCATTACGCCTTGTTTGTTTTGGAATACAAAGGATGGAATGTGATTAGGATGGAGGTGGGGTCATTTAGGTGCTGTTTGGTAACACTTACGTTTTCAGTTTTCTGTTTATATTTACAAAAATTTAGAAAACTCAAATAAAAACTTGTTTGGTAAAATTTTTGATTTATAAATCAGTGGTCTCAGTTTATAAATTTGGCTAAAAAATGAAAACACAAAAAATGTGTTTCCATTTTGAGTTTTCAGTTTTTTTTTTTTTTACCACCCAACACTAGCCACCACCCACCACTATTTTCTACCACCGTCCTCTGCCACCACCACCACCACCACCACCACCCACCTGCCATCCACCACCCACCACCCAGCCACTGCCATCCACCGCCAGCCACCACCACCCGCCACCTACTTGCCACCGCCACCACCACCCACCACCACCACCACCACCATCACCCACTCGCCACACATCTGCCACCACCACCCACCACCCACCACCACCACCAACTCGCTACCACCTACCACCTGCCACCGTCACCCACCCACCCACCCACCACCACCACCACCACCACCACCACCACTCGCCACCTACCCACCACCACCCGCCGCCACCACCACCACCACCACTACTCACTCGCTACCACCAACCACCCGCCACCGTCACCCACCTACCCACCATCACCACCCACCCACCCGCCACCAGTCATCCGCCACCACCCATCACCCGCCACCCGTCATCCGCCACCACCCACCACCCGCCACCACCACCTACTCCCTACCACCCGCCACCGTCACCCACCCACCACCACCACCACCACCACTACTCGTCACCTACCCGCCACCACCACCCGCCATCCGCTACCCCCCTGCCACCACTGCCACCCACTTGTCACCACCACCACCACCACCCACTCGCTACCACCCGCCACCGTCACCCACCCACCCGCCACCACCACCCACCCACCACCAGCTACCCACCACCCACCGTCACCACTTTCCACCATCGTCTTTCGCCGCCAATTGCCACCACTTGTCATTTCTCACTTTTTTTTATATTTTTAAATTTTTTACACATTTTGTCAATTACCAAACGCGTTTGTAGTTTATATTTTTCTAAAAATAAACAAAAAATAAACAAAAATCAGTTTATAAAATTTTTATAAATATAAACTGAAAACGTAAACGTTACCAAACACACCCTTAGTGTTGTGTTTGTTTATAGAGTTAGGGAAGTGATTAGGATGAAGAAGGGAATTAAGAGGAAGGTTGGAAAGAGAGTTGGGATGGAGGTGATATTAGAAAAATAGTGATGGGATTAGAAATTTTTTTATTTTTTACATATTGGGAATTTTTTTTTTGAACATTAATGTTTTATTTTTTGTATTTTTTATTTGTTTTATTATTTTATATAAAAATAATTTAACAATTCCTACACTAACAACTATCATTAAAATAAACACAATTTTACTTAATCCCCTCACTATAAATCCTCTTCATTCTACCTCTGAAAACAAACGAGCTCAATTAAAACTCCAAAATTAGAGGGATGTATCACTACTCTAAGGCCATGTTTGATTGGAAGGATTAGAGTATGGGATTAAGATTATTAATCCGTGGGCCCAATTATCCTATGTTTGTTTTGACATTTTTTTTAGGATTATTAATCCAATGGATAGTTAATCCAACAAATTTATAGGATTATTAGTAATGGGATAGGGGTGGGATTGTGAATACCACACTAATTTCATAGGATTGTTAATACCTCACTATTAACCTTGTGGAATCAAACATAGCCTAAGCACATTTGCTGAAAAACATGTTTAGTAATAACATTTTCAAAATTCCTTATTTTGAAAGTTTAGATTAGAAATCTATTAAAAGGTGAAGCGTAAAGGAATCATCATTATTACAAAATTTTAAATTGAAATCATGTTGTCATCAACGTTCGACAATATTGTTAGCAAGTACATTTTTATAGGAGTTTGAATAAAAAAAAACATTGTTTGATAATCATGTTGTCATCAGCGTCGAGGTGTACAAGAGGCGAGCGGCAATTGAGTGGACAGTCGGCGGTGGGCAGCGTGACCTATTTGAATGGTTTAGAGAGAGAGAGAGAGAGAGAGAGAGAGAGGGGGTTTTGAGAGGAATAAAGAGAGAGAGAGTCACGAATGATCTATATTGGACTATGTAAATGATAAATAGGCTCCGTATGGGAATAGCTACTTTAGGTTTTTTTTTTGGCTATTTTAATTATTAAAGACAAAATAAACTATTTTAGTCATAAAAAATAAAACATCATGTCCAATCTATAATCATTACACCATTCTCTCACAAAAAGAGCTAAAAAAGTCAAAAAAATCATTCCCAAACCAAGCTTTTTAGCCCCAACTAAAATAGCTACAAAAGCCAAAAAACCAACCAACTTCCCAAATGACACTATATGTGAATAAAAAAATTTAGTGAGTAGACCTTTGATCAAAGTAAATTTAAATTTAGAATTTTTGCCCGACTACCCTATATTAAAATATATCCTAAATTTTTATTTTTTTCAATTTAAATCATAATATTTTAATTTATTTTCAATCTAAATTTGAATCCATCGTCTTCTTCAGATTATAACACACAGGGAAATAAACAACAAAATCTCAATACAACAATTACTTGACGATGGTGATTCATGAATACTCAAATCTCTCCTCATCCAATTTTATTTATCTTCTTTGTTTCTCATATTTGATCTATATATATGTGAAGTTTTAATATACACGCCTTGAAAAGAGTGTATTATATTATGGGGGTATTTGGGAATCAAAAGTTGAGGTTAAAATAACCTCCAATACAAACAAAAAAAAAAAAAAAAAAAAGAAAGAAAGAAAGAAAGAAGCCTTTTAGCCCCACTCTAACCCATTGATTTAAAATATATATATAGCACTCAATGGTTTCAGCATACACTGTCAACGTGACAGTGTAGGGACAAGTAGTGACAACCCATCATTTCAGAAGTAAATGACAATTTTGCCCTTTTAGACCAATTTTGTCAACGTGACAGTGTAGGGACAAGTAGTGACAACCCATCATTTCATAAGTAAATGACAATTTTGCCCTTTTAGACCAATTTTGGAAAAAATGAGGTTAGTGACAAATTTGTCATTTCAGCTTCAAATATCATTTCAAACACAACTTTCAATACACAACTCAAATAAAAATCCATCATATCTTCTCAAACACAAAAACTAAAATAACCTACTAAAATAGCCAAAAAAACCTCTAAAATAGCCACTTCCCAAACACTCACTATGTCATTTTTTTAATTATATTTAGTAATGATTAATTTTTATTTTTAATTATAATATTATTTTAATTATGATTCATGAGATCTTTAGTTATATCTCAATTTGTGTTTAGTTATGACATTAATATTTCTTTTTAGTTATGATTAAAAAAGTATGAAGTTATACCATTTTATTATTTAATTATATGGTGCATATGGTACAAACATTTGAGGGTGTATACCATAGTATCTCCTTATATATTTATATATATAAGAAGCTCTATCCGGGAATTTCTATTTACACACATTAATTACCTCAGTGCACATTTTCTCTCAGTACACACACTTATTAATCTGATTATTGATTAATTTTCTCAATCCACAAACCAAAAGTTGCAATTATACTCTTCACTCATAATCATTATACATACACCACTCAACTCTCATTTCTACATACTTGTTGAGTGACCTACTTTCAGATTTGTAAACTCATTGTAGACCCACGTAAAGACCATTTAAGACTATAATATGAAGTGAAGTGAAGACAAAGTCCTCCATTGAAGACCCTATTGAACCTCCGTTAAAAACACTATTGAAAACCTTCCAAAATATTGTTGAAGATGAGGCATCTTTCCAGTTTGTTATTGGATTTACCATTTTGTTATTGCATTTACTATTTTCAGATCTCTGTGCACTCCGTTGCCATAACACCCTCATTTTTATTTTATTTTTATTTTTTTTTTATGTTTTCCGGTTTGGGGATTTCGGCATTGATTTTCTGAAATTATACATTTAATTCCAAACTTAACTTTCGAATAAAAGTTATTAGTTCGACAAATTTGTTCCCAAAAGAAAAAAAAAACTTTCAGTAGTTGATGTCTGAATATAATAAAATAATTCGACACTGGTTGTCCGACTAAAAACCTCGACAGGAAAAGAAAAGAAAAAGAAGAAGTTTTGCACGAAAAAACTAACATTTTCATCACTAATAGAGTATAAATTTAAAAATTAAAATAACATGAGAGTATTGCTTTGCAAGTAATAGAGGAGTCTAGAATGTGTAGCAAGTAAAGTGACAATAATGGAAAAACTAGGATTTAGTTTTTTTTACTCAAAAGGTGTACATTGAGTTTTTTTTTTTTTTTTTTAAAAGATGTATACAAAAAATATTTTCATATAATATTATGGGTGCTAGTAGATGTCTATTATGGTCATTTTAGTTTAGGGTATAATTGCTATTAAAATAATATTTCATTAAGTGTGTGCACTAAGGTAATTAGGTGTGTGAAAATAAAATTTTCCCTCTATCCGACTTAATGCTAGTCTCTCTCTCTTTTTTTTTTTTTTTTCTATTTTGCTTTTTTATTTTGAATAATTTATTAATAGTGACCTATAAGTTGAGTGAAAGTTTTTTTCGTACACAAAAAATCTTGGTCAATTATGAAATATAAATTTTTTATTTTTAACAAATTACAAATATATCCATAAGATTTGTTTAAAATATGAATTGGTCCTATAATACTAAATATTACAACTATCGTTTATTATAAATTTTAATTTAACACAATAATCAAGAAAAAAATAACTATTCTTTATGCAAAAATAAATTATCAAAATTATTTATTGAAAAATATTTCTCATATCATTAAAAACTTTTAATTGACTTAATATTTTATTTATTAGCAAAAATGGTTACCTAAAAAATATTTTTTTTACCTCTTTTATACTAAAATGTATATTTTTAATCTCTTTTATATTAAAATATATATTTATTTTGTTTATCTTTGTGTTTTTATATCATCGGCAATAAGTTCGATAAGTTTAGTCTTACTAAAAGAGAAAAGAGTATAATTTGTTAAAATGATAGGAATTATTATATTTTTTCTAATTGCTATTATTTATAATAAAATTTATATAATTCTATAATATATCTAATAATTTATTCTATTTAATTTCAGTGAATAATATTCTTATTTTTAAAAACTTATCAAAATTTAAAACTTAAATATACTGTAATAATAACTTATGTCTCGCATGAGCTTTTTTAAACTAGTATATATATATATATATAGGTTTGCTTGGCATGTCTGTAAGAGTGTAAAAATGGTCCGTGACCTATGGGTAGCCCGAAACCTGCTCGCACCCCGAGGTGGACCCGGCCCATTTGGACCTGGGCCCGAGCCCCTGGGGCTGGGCCATCATTTTGAAGCTTGGCCCACTCAAGGCCCCGGCCCACCCGATGCCCAATGTTTTTTTTTAGTAGAAAATAATTAAATTTTGGTAGAAAAAAAAATAAAAATAAAAATGGTCGGGCCAGGCTCAAGCCCATTGGGTCAGCACGAGGCCCGGCCACTGGCCCGCCCAAGGCCCGAATACCCCTGGGACTGGGCCTAATTTTTTTGGCCTATGGCCTAACCCGGCCCAAATTTTGGCGGGACCCTGCGAGGTCCGACATGGGCTGAGCCGGGCCAGATTTACACCCCTGTGTGTTTGTTGCCGCTCTTCATTGTCCCAATTTTGAACTTACTGCCAATACTGTTTGATTTTATCATGGTAAGATTTCTTCAATTTACTCAATTTTAGATTTTCCTTTTTTTTTTTTTTTGGCGCTGTTAATTGATTATCAATTTCTTCATTTATTTTACTTTTTTATAATTTTTTTTCCAGCGAAAAGTGTATGGGATTTTAGATTGGGAGTATTGGAAGCTGGCGAGTACACCCCCGCGTGTCGATACAAGCCTGCGGCGAACAAGAGCAACATCAATAGCAGAGTAAGTGTGATTGCTTATTTGATATTATTCACCTTTACAATTGTGTGTATATATCTATTTTCCTGTATGTGTTGTTGGGGTATATCTCCTTATTGGAGTTTGAGACCCAATTGGTTTGTTAAAGGAATTTTAATTTGTTTTGGTTTAGGTATAATATATTTTATATATTATATCTAACTTGTGAGGGTCTAATTCAATTTGGATACAACTAGGGTTTTGATAAAAACCTAGATTCACAATATATATATATATATATTGATATTGTTTAGTTCTTCCGTAGAGGAGTAGTGGCTGATAAGAGAACAATTTGTCATCACGCAAAACAAGGGTGGATTTGCTTTGTGGAGCAGTAGCTAATTGATTTGTGGTACACAGTGAGGCTGCTAGAGAATTGTTGATGATCAATTCGGTGGTATTTTGGTGAAACTGATTTGGTTCGTTATTTTGGGTCATCTTCAATTCTGTTTCGAAAGATTTTTGTTCTTTTATTTGGTGAGATCTTTCATCTTGCTTATTTGTGATTACTTGGAATTCACCTAAGGATGGTTTTGTGAGACCATTCGTGTCTCGTTTGCAACCATTTGGAAACTTATTTGGTTGATAGTGGAATCGGATTTCGATCCCGTGGACGTACCTTACATTGAGGGAACCACGTAAAAATTATTGTGTTGCTTTTGATTTAATTTTTCCGCATTAGTTTTTATTCCCATTGATTGATTTACTTGTGGGGAATCACATATTTTCCCTAACAACTAGTATCAGAGTTTACGGTTTATTTGGGTCTATTTATTTGTGTAAATCAATGGAGGGAAATGTGGGTTGTATGTCTAACTTCAATGGAAGCAATTGGGTAACTTAGAAAACTAAAATGGAGGACCTATTATTTTGTAAAGATTTGTATGGGCCTATTAAGGGTGATAGTGGCAAACCCGCGGGTATGAAAGATGATGAATGGAATAGGCTTAATCGAAAAGTCATTGGTATTATCCGTCAATGGATTGATGACAGTGTGTTTCATCATGTTACTACTGAAACTTCGGCACATGATTTATGAAAAAAATTAGAGTCGTTATGATAGAAAATCAGCTACAAATAAAGCCTTTCTGTTTCGTAAGTTGATTAATTTAAAATATAAAGATGGCAGCCCCATTCCAAAACATTTGAATAAAATAAAGAGTATTGTTAACCAACTTGTTTCTATGAAAATTATTTTTGATGATGAGTTGCAGACTTTGATGCTACTTAGTTCTTTGCCCGAAAGTTGGGAGACTTAGGTTGTGACCGTTAGTAATTCAGCGCCCGATGGAGTTGTCACAATGGGCCAAGTCACTAGTAGTTTGTTGAATGAAGAAACTAAAAGAAAATCAACGAGTTCCTCTTTTTCGGAATCAGTTGTTGTGAGAGGCCGAAGTAAAACAAGGGGGAGGAGTAAAACTTCTCATGGTCGTGATCAAAGCCGTGACAAATCAGAAGATGGTTCTTTTTCAAAAAAAGACATTGAGTGTTATTGTTGCCATGAGAAAGGGCACATGAAGCGAGAATGCCGAAAGCTCAAGAACAAGGAGAAAATGCGTGACAAAAGTGTGGATAAGAAGCAAGAAGACACAACGGCAGTTACAACTGATGATCTCATGGTCGTTTGTGAAGATGATTGTATCAATTTTGTGGGCCAAGAGAGCAATTGGGTGATTGATTCCGGTGCTTCTTTTCATGTGACTTCTTGAGTTGATTTCTTCACTACCTACACCAAAGGAGATTATGGTTCTGTTCGAATGAGTATGAAGGTTTGTCCAAGATTATTGGCATGGGTGATGTTTGCTTGGAAACAAATTTGGGCTGCAAGTTGTTACTTAAAGATGTGAGGCATGTTCCCGACATTCGCCTCAATTTGATCTTTACTAGGAAGCTAGATGATGAAGGCTTCAACAACAAATTTGGTGATGGAATATGGAAGCTCACAAAGAGTTCTTTAGTGGTGGCTAAGTGTAAGAAGACTCATACACTTTATTTGATGCAAGGAAAAATTTGTAAAGATGTTGTCAATGCACATGAAGATGATACTTCTACCCAATTATGGCATAAGCGGCTTGGGCACATAAGTGAAAAGGGGCTGCAAGTTTTGTTCAAGAAAAAGCTTCTACCCGGTTTGAAAGGTACACATCTTAAAACTTGTGTTCATTGTTTGGTGGGTAAACAACATAGAGTTTCTTTTCAAAAAATGTTGCTTCTAGAAAAGAAAATGTTTTGGAGTTGATTCATTCAGATGTTTGTGGTCCTTTGAAAGTTAGAACACATAGCGGTGCACTTTATTTTGTTACTTTCATTGATGATTATTCAAGTAAAGTTTCGGCTTTTCTACCAAAAACTAAAGATCAAGTTCTAGAAGTATTTAAGCATTTTCAGGCCATGGTTGAAAGAGAAACAAGGCAGAAATTGAAGTACATCCGATTAGACAATGGTAGTGAATACATTGGGCCATTTGATAAGTATTGTCGCAGCCAAGGCATTCGGCACCAAAAGACAGTTAAGAAGACTCCTCAATAAAATGGCGTTGCCGAGAGGATGAACCGCACCATTGTGGAAAGAACAAGGTGTTTACTTTCACAAGCTAAATTACCAAGATCCTTTTGGGGTGAGGCAATGAGGATAGCGATTGACGTGATCAATTTGTCCCCTTCCTATCCTTTAAATGGTGATGTTCCAGAAAGAGTTTGGACCGGTAAAGATGTGTCTTATGAGCACTTGAGAGTGTTTGGTTGCCGAGCTTTTGTTCACATTCCAAACGATGAGAGGTACAAGCTTGATAGCAAGTCAAGACAATGAATTTTCCTTGGCTATGGGCGTGATGAGTTTGGTTATAGATTGTGGGATCCGATCGACAAGAAAGTTATTCGAAGCCGTGATGTTGTGTTTCTTGAAGACCAAACAATTGAAGACTTTGGCAAAGGTGATCAACCAGAGCCAAAAAGTAGTGATCTCATTGGCATGGATCCATCTCCTTCATCTTCAGTGGATGATAAAAATGGGGGAGATGTGAAACCACCTATTAAAGATGTGGAGGATGATGCTAATCCTAATGAAGTTGAGCCAGAAATTGAGGAAGAGCATCCAACTCAAGAACTGCCACCACAACTTGAGTTGAGGAAATCTACAAGGGACCGACATCCTTCGAGAAAGTATCCTCTCAATGAATTTGTGTTGATTTCCGATCAAGGGGAGCTTAAGAGCTACCAAGAAGCATTTGAGCATGTAAAGAAAGATGATTGGAAGAAGGCAGTGGAAGATGAGATGAATTCCTTACTTAAAAATCATACTTATTATTTAGTGAAGTTGCCTAAAGGGAGGAAAATTCTGAAAAATAAGTGGGTTTTCAAATTGAAGAATGATAGCAAGAATCTGAGGTACAAGGCACGTGTTGTTGTGAAAGGCTTTGGGCAAAAGAAAGGCATTGACTTTGACAAGATTTTGTCGCTGGTTGTGAAGATGTCTTCTATTCGGCTTGTACTTAGCATGGCTGCAAGTATGAACCTTGAAGTTTAACTTGATGTGAAGACCACATTTCTTCATGGTGATCTTGAAGAAGAAATTTACATGGAGCAACCGGAAGGTTTTGTAGAGAAAAGGAAAAAGAAATTTGTTTGCAAATTGAAGAAAGTTTGTATGGCCTTAAGTAAGTGCCGTGACAATGGTACAAAAAATTTGACTCTTTCATGATGAATAATGATTGTTCAGACAACACATAATACAAATAACCCTGGCACCCTTTCCTGATCAGTTTACATGCCTTCATTGCAGATATTAAATAAGGTGGAGGTACTACCCCGTTACCCACAAATACAATTTCTTCCTGTTCTGGTGGTCTAAACACAACCCGTTTTGTCACATAATCAATGGTGGCACAATATTTAGTTAACCAATCCATGCCCAGAATTATATCAAAGTGCCTAAAGTTCAAGGGTAAAAAATCCACATAAAAATAGCATTCCCAATTCGCATGTCACAAAAACGATATACAAATTCACATAATACAGATTCCCTAGATGGAGCAGACACACATAGTAGATATGGTAATAATTCTAGAGGTCTACTCAGTCTAGATGTAAATGCACATGTTACGAAAGAGTGTGTAGATCCAAAGTCAATCAACACAAAAGTATCTTAATTACATATAGAAATAATACCTAAGACAACTACGTTAGCATTTCGTGTATCGCCCGGAACAAGTGCGAAAATTCTCCCTTGCCTCACGGTATCCCCGGTGGTAGTAGATCTCATAGTATTTCCCAGCTTCGAGATCGATGCAGTTGAGCTAGTAGCTAGCTTCCCACTGTTCTGGTTACAATCTCTGGCCATATGCCCTTGTTTACCACATTTAAAACAGGCTCCCGACACACGGTAACAAACCCCACGATGCCTTTTACGACAAATATTACACATTGGGGATGTATCTCAGGAAGAATTTGAAGTACTTGAAGAGCCCTTATTATGCTTTTTTCAAAATTTCTTCTTCGAAAAGAAGCCTTGTCTCTTATTGCCTTTCCAGTCTGTTGTTGGTTTAGTTTGTCTAGCTATGTTAGCTTCTGATATTATGGCCCGGTCTAGCACCCCAATATAGGTTTCCAGCTTCAGGACATTTACCTTTTTTAGAATGTCACTTCGAAGCCCACCTTCAAAATGTCTCGCTTTCTTGTAGTCGGTATCAATCACATGTGGTTCAAACCTGGCCAATTCAGTGAATTTGGCCTCATACTCAGCCACTGTCATGCTGTCTTGTTTAAGTTCCATGAACTCTGATACTTTCCTATCACAGACACATTACGGGAAGTATTTATCATAGAAAAATTCCAAGAATTTCGCTCAGTCAACATCTTTATGATTTTCACGCATTAACACCCACCATCTTCTTGCTTCGTCTTCTAGCACAAAGGTGGCTAGAAGCACTTTCTGTGTCTCTGAACAAGGGAACACCTCAAATAGCTTCTCGATGCCGAGGACCCATGCTTCGGCTTTCAACGAATCTAGTCCCCCATGGAACTGTGGCGGTTTCATTTTCTTAAATTCTTTGGTGAGAGCTATTATTTGGTCATTATTTTGATTATCTGGCATGGGTTGTGCCGAAGGTGGAGGTTGTGGTTGCTGCCACTGTTGTTGCCACTGTTGTTGTTGCCTCAATGTCTCTGCCATTTCCTGAATCAATCTTTCCATCTTATCCTTTCTGGCAGTAGAGGACTCCTCTATCTCATCACCTTTGGTTCTCACCATCTGGTTAGACTTACATTATACTTTATACAAAAGATTCACACGCATGCATATACTAAAGAGCACACATATTCAAATAATTTGCGATGCAAGCAAATCACAAACTTATAGCACATAATCGTTCATATTAAAACATTTAAGTGTATTCTTGATACCTTCAAATTCATACTTATCATATGAATGCATCCTAGATCTTTTCTAGACGCTTATTGCTCATTTGGACAAGTATGTGAGTTACTAACTCGTGCTCTGATACCACTCTGTCATGACCCGAACCCGCCTCTATGGGTTAAGGAGATAACCGGCCAGTAATCTAGAGATTACCTATGGCCTCAAACCAAATAAGACATAACTTATCAGAGTAAAGGGGCCAGACGAAAGCAAATTTGAAACTTTGTCCACAGAGCTGTGCTTATATGCACATCATAACATTCCACATAGGTATTCGTCAATAACTCACGTCAGAGTAAAGTTAACATATAAACTGTACACACAGGATCATTTAAGTCTACGTCAGTCAAACCCAAAGTTTATATACAAAATTAATCCAAGGTTTTCGACAACATAGCAAAACTATGACAAAAGAACAAAAGAGATGAAGGCAAGTCTCGTGCGTGAGACGTTGGGCTGACTCTTCAAAACCTTGACTGTTTCTCACATATTTCACCAAGGCTGGGTTTGGACGTTCCATGGCTCACCTACATAGACATGAATGAGCGTGAGCAAAAGCCCAATGAATAATATCAAATAAGGGAGATACATGAACAATCTTTGAAACAGTTACATCAGACGGCCTTAGGCCTAATTCATGTTTCTATTTAATGTATCACTTGACTAGAGTTCCAGACGTGTCACACGGCCTCGGGCCCAATTAACTCATACCCGATGGCCTTTGGCCCAACCGTTCCTGTCCGACGGCCTTTGGCCCAATCATTCGTGTCAAACGGCCTTTGGCCAATTCATTCACATGATACGGCCTCTGGCCCATTCATTCATGTCATACGGCCTCTGGCCCATTCATTCATATGTCAGACTATCATTCATGTCAGACTATCATTTGTATCAGACGGCCTTTGGCCCAATCATCCATGTCCAACGGCCTTCGGCCCAATAAATTGTATCTAATGGCCTTTGGCCCAATCACATGGCATAACAAATATCTGCCCCAAATTCAATGTAACAAACTTACAAGACTTATATGAAAATAAGCGGTTGGACAAATAACATACTTCAGATATCTTTGTTAAGATATTACTCACAGTGTTTTGCTGGTGGATTTGCCCTTGAGCTTGACCCTACACATTACATAACACATATGGGTCACAAACGATTCAATCTGTTCTTAATTCATACGCCCTTCTTAGGCTTCTTTCTTATCCTTTTAACTCATTCATAATGCTCAATGCATGCCTAAGAGTACTTAGAAGTGAAAGAGAACGAAAAATAAGACATAGAACTCCTTTACAAATTTTCTGAAACAGGGGTCCCCGCTCGAGCGTGGGTTCCGCCGCTCGAGCAGACCCTCATGGTCTGCAAAAGAACTGGTTACATCATTTTTACGCTAAAGCGTGAATTCGGACGCTCGAGCTGAAGGTCATACTACATGGCACCCCACTCGAGCGTGAACATCCCCGCTCGAACGGACATCCATGTCTGCAAAAAGTTTCGGGAGCTCGCATTTCATGCTCGAGCGGCGCTTTCCCCGTTCGAGCAGACATGTCGAATTCTGGGTTTTCCAGAACTGCTCTTCAAGTTCAAACTTGACCTTCAAAGGTTCAAAACACATAATTTCGGTCCAAAACATGCAAATACCTTATATAGCATATGGATGTAAGCAATATGAGGCCAATCATTCAAAATCATGGTCCAATTCTTCAAAATTAATCAACATTCCTTTGCATAATCATGGCTCATGCATTCAAACCTCATATAAGCTTCATATCTTTCATAATCAAACATGCATGCCAATTTTGACTTCGTTTCTATTTCAAATAATGCAAATGGTGTTCATTCTCATAAAACTCAACAAAAACATGTTTGCATGTATGATCCCACTCTTAATCTTTTATAATTGACATGCTACATGTTAGATTATGCAAATTTATGGCAATTCATAGCAATTCTATGCATGCATGTGCATATCTCATCAAAATCAACACAACTCATGATCTAACCCCTAATTTAATCTTTAATTCACAAAATCACAACTTAAACTCATGAGTTAAGGGTTGATTACTCACCTAGGAGCTTTAATCTCTTAAGCTTATGCTTAATTCTTGAGTTGGTCTTCAAATCATTCAAGCTTCAAGATTAAAACTTCAATTGTCTCCCTCTCCCTCTCTCTAGCCAACCCTCACTCTCTTTCCTTAGGGAAATTTTCAGCTTTGAGCTCAAAATAGATGGATATAAGTATAATAGAGTTCCTTTTATAGTCTCTCACTAATCACATTTGATTAGCGTTAAATAATAAAACTTAATTAATCGTTCTGAATCTAATTATTTTGATCCAAATTATTTTTCAATTAAATTTCACCGTAGGCTCTAAAAATTACGCTAGCCACAATGGCGTAGTCAATTTTGGCTTCTGTGGCCGATAAGGCCTTCAATTTAAATTCCAAAGCCGATAATCAAACAGATATTCTTACGGTGAACAGATAGAAATTTAAAACCACATATATTCACATAAATAACACTCAAAATCATATCAAACACATAATCACAATCACAATTAAGATTAATTAGCATAATACGGAGCAAGGTTATCACACATTAGGCCATTTGATAAGTATTGTCGTAGCCAAGGCATTCGGCACCAAAAGACAGTTAAGAAGACTCCTCAACAAAATGGCGTTGCCGAGAGAATGAACCGTACTATTGTGGAAAGAACAAGGTGTTTGCTTTCATAAGCTAAATTGCCAAGATCCTTTTGGGGTGAGGCAATGAGGACAGCGGTTGACGTGATCAATTTGTTTCCTTCCTATCCTTTGAATGATGATGTTCCAGAAAAAGTTTGAACCGGTAAAGATGTGTCTTATGAGTACTTAAGAGTGTTTGGTTGCCGAGCTTTTATTTACATTCCAAACGATGAGAGGTCCAAGCTTGATAGCAAATCAAGACAATGCATTTTCCTTGGCTATGGGCGTGATGAGTTTGGTTATAGATTGTGGGATCCAGTCAACAAGAAAGTTATTCGAAGTCGTGATGTTGTGTTTCTTGAAGACCAAACAATTGAAGACTTTGGCAAATGTGATCAACCGGAGCCAAAAAATAGTGATCTCATTGACATGGATCCATCTCTTTCATCTTCGGTGGATGATGAAAATGGGGGAGATGTTTAACCACCTATTGAAGATGTGGAGGATGATGCCAATCCTAATGAAGTTGAGCCAGAAATTGAGGAAGAGCATCCAACTCAAGAACCGCCACCACAACTTGAGTTGAGGAAATCTACAAGGGACCGACAACCTTCGAGAAAGTATCCTCCCAATAAATTTGTGTTGATTTCCGATCAAGGAGAGTTTGAGAGCTACCAAGAAGCAATTGAGCATGCAAAGAAAGATGATTGGAAGAAGGCAATGGAAGAGGAGATGAATTCCTTACTTAAAAATCATACTTATGATTTAGTGAAGTCGCCTAAAGGGAGGAAAATTTTGAAAAATAAGTGGGTTTTCAAATTGAAGAATGATAGCAAGAATCTGAGGTACAAAGCACGTGTTATTGTAAAATGCTTTGGGCAAAAGAAAGACATTGACTTTGACGAGATTTTCTCGCCAGTTGTGAAGATGTCTTCTATTCGGCTTATACTTGGCATGGCTGTAAATATGAACCTTGAAGTTTAACAACTTGATGTGAAGACCGCATTTCTTCATGGTGATCTTGAAGAAAAAATTTACATAGAGCAACCGGAAGGTTTTGTAGAGAAAGGGAAAGAGAAATTTGTTTGCAAATTGAAGAAAAGTTTGTATGACCTCAAGCAAGCGCCGCGACAATGGTACAAAAAATTTGACTCTTTCATGATGAATAATGGTTTTTCTAAAACCACTTCGGACTATTGTGTGTTTGTGAAAAATTTTCCGGATGGTAAATTTATTATTCTTTTGCTTTATGTTGATGACATGTTAATTAGGGGTCAAAATTCTACCATGATTAACAAGTTGAAGTTAGAGTTGAGTAAATCTTTTGCTATGAAAGATTTAGGACCGGCAAAGCAAATACTTGGTATAAAAATTGTTCCTGATCGTAAAGAGTAGCTGATTTGGTTGTCTCAAGAAAGTTACATTGAGAAAGTTCTTGAGAGATTCAACATAAATAAAGCAAAGCCGGTTGGTTGTCCACTTGCGGGTCACTTCAAACTTAGTTCGAATCAATGTCCTACAAGTGAGAAAGACAAAGAAAAGATGTTGAAAATTCATTATGCTTCAGTAGTTGGTTCTTTGATGTACGCCATGGTTTGTACAAGGCCGGATATTGCTCACGCCATTGGTGTGGTGAGTCGGTTTCTCTCTAATCCAAGTAAAGAACATTGGGCAGCGGTAAAATAGATTCTAAGGTATCTTCGAAGGACTTTGAAGGTGTGTTTGTGTTTTGGAGATAGTAAGCCGATACTTGATGAGTTCATAGATTCTAATATGGTTGGTGATGTTGATTCTAGAAAATCTACTTTGAGGTATTTGATGACTTTTACAGGGAGAACTGTGGCATGGCATGGCAATCTAAATTACAAAAATGTGTTGCTCTCTCAACTACCGAATCTGAATTTATTGCCATTACGGAAGCTTGCAAGGAAGAGTTATGGTTGAAGAAATTTTTGCAAGAGTTGGGTTTGAAGCAAGAAAAGTATGTGCTTTATTGTGATAGTTAAAGTGCTATTCATTTGAGTAAAAATTCTACTTTTCATTCGAGATCGAAACACATTGATGTGAGATACCATTGGATTCGTGATGTGTTATATTCGAAACTGTTACAACTTTAAAAGGTTCACACAGATGATAATATTTCAGATATGTTGACTAAAACTTTGTCGAGGGATAAACATTTAAAGTGTCGAACTTTGACGGGTATGGTTGATGTCTCCACCTAAGTCGATAGGAGAAGAATTGTTGGGATATATCTCCTTATTGGAGTTTGAGACCCAATTGGTTTGTTAAAGGAATTTTAATTTTGTTTGGTTTAGGTATAATATATTTTATATATTATATCTAACTTGTGAAGGTCTAATTCAATTTAGATACAACTAGGGTTTTGATAAAAACCTAGATTCACAATATATATATATATATATATTGATATTGTTTAGTTCTTTCGTAGAGGAGTAGCGGCTGATAAGAGAGCAATTTGTCATCACACAAAACAAGGGTGGATTTGCTTTGCGGAGCAATAGCTAATTGATTTGTGGTATACAGTGAGGCTGCTAGAGAATTGTTGATGATCAATTCAGTGGTATTTTGGTGAAACTGATTTGGTTCGTTATTTTGGGTCATCTTCAATTCTGTTTCGGAAGATTTTTGTTCATTTATTTAGTGAGGTCTTTCCTTTTATTTATTTATGATTATTTGGAATTTGCCTAAGGGTGATTTTGTGAGACCATTCGTGTCTCATTTGTAATCGTTTGAAAACTTATTTGGTTGATAGTGAAATCAGATTTCGATCCCGAGGATGTACCTCACATTGAGGGAACCACGTAAAAATTCTTGTATTGTTTTGATTTAATTTTTTCGCATTAGTTTATATTCTCATTGATTGATTTACTTGTGAGGAATCACATATTTTTCCTAACATATGTGTATGTGTTACATATGATTGTGTCCTTTGCTTCATTCTTGGGCTTTAATTTGGTTAATTGTTTTAGTAGAAAATCAATAGAGCAATCTTAGATAGGATGATGGAGTTTGATTTCAAATTTGAGTAAAACACTTGATTTTTTTTCTTGACATTCCAAAAGTGAAATTGACATTCTTATGTTTAGTGATCCAATTTCTCATTTAAGCATTAACTTCATATATATATATATATATATATATATTCTTGATTGGTCATTTATTTAGTTTTTTCAATAGAATATAGTTGCAAAGGGTTCTCTTTTATTTTTTTACGTTTAAACCATCAACTAGAGTCTTAAGTCAAGTCTTCATTTCCGTACTCCTGTATGCTTGTGTGCAAAAGAGGCATACAAGGTGCATGTTTCATACTGTGATCCACAAGTCTTTGGAGAGTATAACCAAAAAACACGAAAGTCTTGATGCATTTTGCCTTAAGTGCTATGAAGTCTACTGTATGAAAATCAGTTACATAAAACACAGCAAGATGGATTAACCTTTGCTATCAAAAGCAGAAAAGGGATTACTGGGGTTCAAGCACATCACACAAAGAAGCAACTGTGTACTTATCTTTGTAAAACGATTTTTAAGATCTATCTAATTCATGCCCTAATTTTAACAAATCACATGGTCAGATAACAAATATCATTAAGTCTCAATAAGAGAGTTGCGCTTGTGCATATGTTGAGAGAGAAATACAAATGAGAATAGGAGCAGATTGATATTCTTGACTTAAATATAAGTACACTGAAAGTCTTAAATTATCTTATAAAACAAAGACAAGCATCAGATGCATTTATAATTAGTGAACAAAAGATGCAAAAGCTCTAAATTGTACCCAAAAGAAACCCTTGACGTTGTTTCACCAGAAACCCTATAAAACTGTCTAACAATCCTTACTGAATAGATGAAAAAGATATTCGCGGCCAATAGTAGATGTTGCTGGAAAAGGTCACCAATAGACATACCAATATATAATATTACAGAGAAGCCATAGAAGATTACCAGAGAAGCCAGAGAGAGAATGTCGAACTCAAATGAAATGGGAAGGCTCTAGTAGGCCTGTAAAGCAATGGAGAAGCATCAGTGACAAAGCAACCAAAAAAAAAAAACTGTAAAAGAAAAAAATAAGTAAAACATGTGTCAACTCCCAAGTGAATTGCTAAAGCAGTAAGTATACTCAATAAAGGCAAACAAAACATCAACTCAAGTTATGTACATATTTATTTTTCCTTTCTATTGACTAAATATGGGCTCATGGCTAACGCCTTTTGTCAATGATGCTAATTACTGACATACTTTTAAAATTAAAATTTATACATAGTAAAAAAAAAAAAATTCCTACTTTTTCAAGGGATTCATGTGACACCCCTAAGTTCTTCATAGCGTCACCCCTGATCACACCTTAACATGTGTTAGTAAATTTATACATGGTAGGTAAATATGTATACATCAATATTGTCTAACTGTCATGTGCTAAGGGGATTACATGTGGTTTTTAAATTATAAATAATATATAATCAAGTGCCATCAATTTTGTTTGATGGGTTTAAGAGGAACAAATTCAAGAACTGGTTTCTAAAAGGGTAATTAGCTGTTGACATTTCGCGAGGGGATATATTAGACTTCCCGAAAAAAAGGGTTACGTTTGTAAAGCAGACCGTTAATTACTAGTGACAATCTAGGGAGCAAGTTTTTGGAAGAAGATAAACAAATGAGGAGTGATATATGTCACAAGTTTTAGGAAGAAGATAAACAAATGAGGAGTGATATATGTCACTGGTTTTTATCACTATTTTATTTTACACTATACATGGAAAAATATGGTGCTTCTTGATTTTTTCCTTGCACAACTTCTTCCAAAAATGGAACTATTCACAGCCATCCAACCAGGTGATGACATAAAATGGTGACATATAGCATTTTTATGAGCAAATGTCTCTAAATCTTTTTAGAAGTTATCTGAATAATGTTGATTAAGAATCCTTTTGGAGAAACCCGCAAGGGTGGCCCAGTGGGTGAGGGAAGAAAACCTGGAGTCTGGGAGTTTGCTCCTCCTGGAGGTCCCAAGTTCGAATCCCACTCCCCACGGGTTACTGTGCGGGCCACTGGAAGTTTGCCCGGTCGTTAATTTCAGGACCCTCAGAATTAGTCCCATACTTCGGCTGTAGGGATACCTGAGTCATCAAAAAAAAAGAATCCTTTTGGAGAGAAAGAGAACGAAAAAGAATTATTGAAAAGGTGGACACTGATATTTTCTGTCCCACAATAAGATATGAAGTACGAACATATGTCTAGAGGCCACGTACAGATAAGATATGAAGTTGTGTCCCACAATAAGATATGAAGGTGTGTCCCATTTTTTATTTTTTATTTTTTATTTTTTCCAACAAAGCAGCATAACCAAGTTTGATAAATTTTTTGAGAATAAATATTTGACATAGAATAAATATCTAATATTTCAATATAGCATGTAATAAATATATAAAATTATATTTTTACATATATCCCCCCTCCCCCGGTGTCATGTATTGTATTTTTTGAAATTTTACGTGTCCATGTATATATGTCTGTGCTTTTTAGCTGATAAGCAACATACATACCAGCCTACCTCTAGTCAGAATAAGGACTTGAATCCTACACTTCCCCCAATTTATAAGTGGCAAGAGATACAACTCAAGCTAATAGCAGCAAGACACCAACCCGCCCCTAGTCCAAATAGGGACTTGAATCTTGCACCTTCCCATTTAGGGTTGCAGGATACCACTCAAGCTAACAACTGGTGGTAAAAGGGTTGTGATGATACCAGAGTGATATGTTGTTTAGAGGATTGAGCTGCCCTGAGAATAATCTCAGTTTTTCCATATGGTTTAGAAATTGAAGGAATAGCAATGACTTGTTGAATCATTTGAAATACATTTGGAGACCAAGATTAGTAGCCCCGAAAGAGTGAAATCCGTAAACTACAAGTTGAGATGAATAATTCTTTATGGTTATTTATTATGACAATTGTTATGAAATAGGATAATGAACTAGTTTATCCAATGATTGCTTGTATTATTGTATAGATCTCTTGAAGTTTTAGTTGTTTAACAAGTCACAATTACTGGATTGCAAACATTACAAATTTGCTGTTATTTTAGCAAAATAATTTATAAACCATCACATGAATATCTAGCGTGATGTTTGTCGCTGCTGTTTACTTTTTATAGTGATAGTTGTCTACATAGGAACTGTTGGTTATTTTACTGAATCTTTGCTTGCATACTGTAGCGATCATTCTTAGCCTGACAGGATCAATATACAAGATAAGCAACAACTGATGTAGCAAAATGTCTTAAAAAATGATTCATAAACCATTAGTTGATTTCTACAGTGCTGCATTTTGCTATTGTTTTTATTGGTGTGGTTTTACATGCTGGCTTGTTGATTCCTTTGTCCATCAGGGCATAACCCTGTTCCATTTATTTGAAAGTTCTTTGAATTGAAAATTGAAAGAGCGCAATCTTGTTTTTATAGGTAGTAGTAGATCCTGACACTGATGCATCAGAACCTGTTCAAAAATCAGCGGTAGTAGTAGATGACAGCAAGCTTTACTGAAGTTGGACTAACCTTGCATAAATGTCGAAATTAATTGTTCTGTAACTTTCCCTTGAGACAAAGATGCTGTCTTGAGTTTGTTGTGCGGAAACAAAACATAGGCAATGCTTTCAAACTGTGTTGAGCAATCACAGGTTGTTGAGAGATGCTTACATAATCATTTGAAACTAAATTAGTATCATTTCTTGTCTGTTGGCTAATTTGTAGTTGTAACATTTATTTACTTACGATGAGAAAATCTGGCTTGGGGCAAGGCCGATTTGAGCTGGTTTTTTTTTTTTTTTATTTGTGGGGAACAATTTTAGGGATCTGTTTATTAGCTTTTTTCTGTCATTTTGAGTTCGAGTCTTTCTTTTTGTTCTCACGAGGGATTACCCATATCTAATTGGAAGGGTAGCTAAAATTACTTGAAACAATTTTTATTTTTTATTTTGTTTTTCTTACTTTGATTTGCTTTCTTCTTCGATTCTCATTTTCCACTCTTTGTTTAGGACTACACAAACCAACAAATTTGCCGTTCATGAAACACAAACTTACACTTTATGGAGGGATTACCCTAAAATTTGTTGTTTAAGACTTAAAAACAAAAGGGTAAGTTACTTTTTGTGGCGGTTCTATTTATTCTTGGATTCACTTTATCTCTTGACTTTTCAATTATAATAGTCTGTCCTTGTATTTCTAATCAATTTACACTGTGACTCAACCATTAAGATGATGGAAATAATGGTGTAACAACCATGTGCGCTTGTCACGTTCTATTTTCTGTCAATTAAAAAGGGATTTGAAGAATGCGTTCAATTACAAGTTGAAAAATATGGGATTCACAATCTTCGTCACTAAATAGTATGTGTTGATCGAAAGTAGAACTTGTGGATTGGAGCTCTACCAATTTTCATTTAACTTTAAAGTATGTGAATATTTTACAAATATTAAATTTAATTGCTAGAATTAAAGTCATTGATGAAGGGCTCCCCATTTTTATAACTCCAGGATTCTAATCTATAGCATGAATCTGTTTCAGTCTAATGTAGAGGCTTGTTAAACGGGTTGGTTCAATCAGCCAGTTCTGGTTTTTGCTTGGCTGATCGGGCTCAGCCCAAGCCAATTTAATATAAACAAACACTCATTTGGTTTATTTTCATTTTCAAAACATTTTAAAATTTTTAAAAAATTACTAAATTTTTGCAACCAGAAAGAACAAAAAAAATTATTTTCACTTGTTTGAAAACAAAATTTTATCCTATCCTTCAACTCCTTTGGACCACTGCCTCCCATCTCGAGACACTGGCAACCACCTCTGAAGTTTGTCAACCCACCTCCAGTTGTCAACAACCAGAGGCTACCTACCCTCACTAATTTTGAAAACAAGTGTTTGAAACATATGTATGTACCAAACATATTTTTGTTTTTAATTATTTATCAAAAATAAATATAAACATGTTTGATAATTTTTATAACAAAAAAAAAGTAAACTATAAACTTTCCAAATCACCTCGTTTGGTAATGTTCCATTTTAAAATTTTTTTTAAATTGAAAATGAATACTTGTTTGGTATATTATTTTTATTTCAAAAAATTATAATTGATTTCAAATTTTCAAAATTTTTAGTTACAAAAATATGGTATTTTCATTTATTTTCAAAATAAATTTTCACTCTCCTTCCTTCCTCCTCCGGCCCTCCTATAAACCTCTCTCAACACTTTGACCACAACTTTCGGAGACCATTGCCGGCCACAATATTTGTCCATCCTCAACCACCGGCCACCATCTGTGTCAACTCACTAAACATATTTCATTATTTTTATTTTTATTTGTTTTTAAAATTGTGTGTACAATAAACAAGCCCTTTGTTTGTATTTTCTTTATAAAAAAAAAAAAACGAAAATTTATTTCTTATTTTTTGTAAATATTAAATAAAAAATTGACAATGTTATGGTATTGATGTTAAATGGCTCCGATTTTTCGTTGTCATAGATGGTCTCCATCAATTGAAGTCTCAGGTATTTTCCTAGTTAATAAATGGATCATTTGAGAAAAAATCAAAGTTTCGATATATGAATGGGTTTTCAAGACGTACAGTTGATTTTGATTTTGAAAAAATTTATATCAATATTGACCTAATCGACTGAAATATTATATTCAACTATTTTTTTATATTCTGATTGTTTTCATTTTTTATTTTCCTCACTTATTAAAAAAAAAAATTAAAAATTGATGTTACGCACGTGTAAGAGCCATAATAACTATGAAAATTTTAAAGCTAGGGTCTCCTTTGTGAAATGTTAAATCGAATGTTGTATGGTTATGCTTCATTTTCAATTAACTGGCAAATCTTTACCGTAACGATTCGGAGGGGACCAGTTAAAATCTGGCATGAATAGCTTGTTCCTGCTTCAAAAATATGATTGAGAAAAGTTAAGTTAGGACCACCCTCTCATTTTCAATGTGACATTTTAATGGACCACTTTATGAAAATCTCTTAAGATCTTACTATTCTTATGTAATTTTGTCTTAAAATTGTATCTATCTGAATCATGAATTTGAAGGAAAATTTATGCAAAGATAAAGAGTGAAGGAAAAGATATAGGAAACGTAAAGTTTTTTCTTTTCTCTTTTCGTTTCTTTTTCTTTTTCTTCCTTTTCATTTTTAAATTTATTATTCAAATACAATATAAAATTACTAAGAACATGTGATTAAGGAATAATTTCCCCACTTGTTGATATGAAGTCCACCTATTTGGGATAATCATATTTTGTCTTGTTAACACACTAAAAAAATGTATGAATAAATTTATTTTCAGAGAGACGAGACATGAGCTTAATTAAATAATACATTCATAACCTTAAGGGTTTGGTCTAGTGGATGAGACTTGGGATTTGAGACTTGCTCCATCTAAGGTCTCAGGTTCGATCCCCTCGTTCCCAAAACTCATGGGACTATAGCCATATTTGGTGTAGCTATAGGAAAGTAATTATAAATTATGACTTAACATATTATAGATTGTAGCTTTAAATATAAGTTGTTAATTTGTTTAATGCAGTTGTGAGATTATTGATTTAATCAACAAAATAGTGTTTGGTTGAATAAGCTGTAAAATAGATTTTGAGATTATTGATTTAATTAACAGAATAGTGTTTGGTTGAATAAGCTCTAAAATAGATTTTGTTGCGTAATGTCCTTTTTGGCCTCATAAGATATATAAAAATTGTTATTTTTTCATTTTCTTCAGTTTTAATTTATAAAAAGGAAAAAAAAAAGGGAGATTTACCAATAAATCCCAAAATGTAAACTTATGAACCAATTGGTCCCATTTTTATTCTAGTAAACTGTTTAGTCCCATTTAATTGTGAGGGACGTAATTACCCTCATCTAACCGTTGCTCACAAATACACAGATACACACACACACAGATACATACACACACACACACACAGAGATACACACACACAGATACATACACACACACACAGAGATACACACACACACAGATACATACACACACACACAGAGATACACACACACACAGATACACACACACACACAGATACACACACACAGAGATACATACACACACACAGAGAGATACACACACACACACACACAGATACACACAAGCATTACGAGGGGCAGACACACACACACAATAGATATATATATATACATACACACAGACCTATACACTCGATTACACGCTTCAAACTCCACCATTACGAAGCAATCTTATTCAAAACCCTACACACAAGCATTCAATCTCAAAATTCCCTTCAAATCCGCGCGTAAATCGATCACAACCTCGTGTTCCGATCTCGATTCATCTCCTCCATCGCCAATCCTCGTCTCCGACAACGGCAAGGGAGGAGGAGTAACAGAGGCGGTTACGGAGTAGGACCTAATAGTGCGATGGATGGATCGCCGCCTAGGGTTTCACGATCTGAGAGAGAGAGGGGCAATGGTTCTGGTGGTGGATCTTGAAGTAGGTGAGGAGGAGGCAGTGAACTGAGGAGTGCCGTCGTTAGAGGAGATGCGGTGGACAGAGGAGAGGGACTCCTAAGAAGATGAAGAGGAAAAGGAGGAGAGGGAGAGAGAGTTTGGCGATGATGTTCAGTGTTGAGATGGTGAAGTGATGGTGAAGTGAGGGTGCACCAACAGTATAGGGAAACAAAACAATAATGGGAAAAATCGTCCACACAGTTACACTAAATATGAAAAATAGGATTAACAAGAAATAAACTTCCCCACTGATAGGACTTATCCGAACAAAAGAATAAAGTTGGGACTAATTGGTTTAATAGTTTGTGAAATGGGATTTATTGGTAAATTTCCCAAAAAAAAATTCATTAATGAAAGTTAATATAATTAGTATCAATTAATATAAAAATTGATACATTTTATTACAACAATTGTTATTTCATTTTGTTATCCCAGATAGGCAACCCAAGAGGGGGGTGAATTGGGTTATTAAAAATTTCACAATATTAAAAATAACACAATATTCAGAATTTTAATAAAAAAAAACAGAATAATAATTATCAATATAAAAGTAGAAGAGATAGAGAGAGAAAATCAAACACTGCGATTTATAGTGGTTCGGCACGCCAGGCCTACGTCCACTCCCCAAGGAACCTCCTTGAGAATTTCTTTACTATCAATTGAATAAATACACCACCAAACTTGTGGATTTGGCACAGGACTTACTCTTATCTATTGAGTCTCACTCAACAATAAATGCCTTACCCTTACAAAATCTCTCACAAAAATAAGGAATAAGAATAAGTGGTAATTGAACCCACTTTTACAATAATTCTCTCACAAAGAGTAGATATGAAAGTGTAAGAACAAAAGCTAGACTTAGATCTGAAAGTGAAAGAGCAGAATACTCAGAATTTTGGAGCTCACAGAAATATTTTCTCTTCAAGTTCTTGATTTTTTTTCCACATCCAACACCTCTATTTATACACAAAAATATACCCGTTGGACGCTCCTTGCTGACGTCATGGCTTACATAAGCACGCTCCTGACGTCATCGCTTACATAAGCACGCTCCTGATGTCATCGCTTACATAAGCAGGCTCTTGATGTCATTGCTTACATAAGCACACTCCTTAAATTTAAATAGTCAGCAAATGATAAGAATTAAAAAGATAAAAATAAGATTGATTTTTTTCTTCTTGTTTTTTTTCAAACATGGAGCCACCGTTTTTGTAGACAATTTAATACAAAGTTCACAACTTTCAAACAAACAAATAATTTTCTCCATCTAGTTTATAATATATATATATATATATATATACATATATACATAACTCCATCTTTTTCTTCTTGTTTGATTATAATATAATATAATCAATGTAGTGTAAAAAATTTAATAGCGCACGTGATGTATTCTGCATATGATGTTATATAAATTCTAATCAAAATTTTGCATACAGAAAAATCTCTATAAATAATATTTATGATGGATCTGAAAATATATGTCCTCTTTAAAATATTGTATATGTTGTAAAGATTTTATACTAAATATTTTACCACTCCATATTAATTTTGTCAAAATAAGACAACCCATAAATATCAAATTTGTCAAAATAATACAACCAATCAATCATTTTTGTCAAAATAATATAATTAATCGATTTGTCAAAAGATGAATAGTAACTAACCCTATTTTTCAAAAAGTGAATAGTAAAGTTTTTGAAAATATTTAAAATAATCATTTTTGTCAAAATAATATAATTAATCGATTTGTCAAAAGATGAATAGTAATTAACCCTATTTTTCAAAAAGTGAATAGTAAAGTTTTTGAAAATATTTAAAATAATATTTAACATATATATTTTAAAAAGATAATATTATTTTATTTAAATAATATTTAACAAATATATATATTTTAAAAAGATAATAATTTGTGTCAAATAATATGTATATTAACTAATATATTTTAGACATCATCAAAATTAAATAATATGATTAACAATCTCCCCCTTTTTGATGATGGCAATATTTGTATGGATTTGACACAAAATAAATTTGACAAATATTTGACAACCCTGCGAAATATAATTTTGATAATGGTAACCCTGCAACATATAATTTTCAAAATCATATTTTTTCCCCCCCTTTGACATCATCAAAAAAAAGATGAAGATAAGAAACAAACATAGTGGATACAATAATCTGGGTGGCCAAAAATAAAATAAGGGGCCGGCTGTCTTGTCGGAATCATTGTGGGGATTTTGGAGCATCTCGAGCGCAGGAAGTATGGACAAACAAAAGATTTGAGCAGAGATAGCAGATATGCATCGAGGAATGGAGCAATGGAGTGTATAAAAAGTGACACAGATCAGAGGCAAAGATACAAAATCATCAAGTGTTTTGAGAGAAAAATTTGTTTTAGCTTCTTTTGTAATCATGTCATTCCTTACCTTGGCTATCAATGAGTCGGACCTGCATGAGGTGCCTGTAATGCAGGCAAATGAGAGAGTACCAGTGACGCAGGCACATGCTATGCCTGTAAATGAGGGTTCTAGTGGTATTGGCAATCGAAATGATTTCGATGCTATTAATCACACTGTGGCTCTTAGTACACAGGCCATGACTGCAGTTTCCAACATGGCGCGACGATTACAAGCAAGAGTACAAGAAAATCAGCAATGGAGAGATGAGGTGTGCTTGTTAAAACAACAAGTAGTGAATATGTGTAAGGAGAAGAAAGAGCTAAAAAGAAAAAATGCACAGTTGGAGAATGCAGTGCAGTATTATGCAACGGTGATAATGCCAAGACTCACAGAAATCGAAAATAGAGAGAGGCATGTAACAGAGGCTCATGAAAAATTGTTGAGAGAAGTGAAAAAGAAAAAATCTGTGAAACCTTCTGAAAATTTACCTGTAATCGAGTAATATTTTCTTTTTCTGAAATTAAATTGTGAGCATTTCTTCCTTTATTTATTTATTATTATTATTATTTTTTTTTTTAAATTTTGACTTTGCACAAAAAAATTTGTTTATTGGTGCAGATAAGGAGTATGGCAGATAAGAAAAAAAAAATGTATATATATACTCCCCCTAAAATTATGCACAGAATATACACATGCCCTTTTTTTTATATATATATATATTTTTATAATGATTGTTAATCTCAAAATATGAGTCTCCCCCTGAGTTAATGCACTAGAAATTTCATAAGATTGAAGAAATAAATTACCAATCTATGACACCAAAGGCCCTTAAGATCTGGCCATAAACAACTACACCAAGTGCACTAGCAAAAAAGGAGAAAATAAAAATAAAAACAAATACTTCAATCAAGGTAGAAGCAACCAATATTAAATCCAAGAAAATTTGGAGCACATATAACAAGTAAAAAAATACAGCACAGTGCAACAAAAATTTTAACATGTTGATCGGTGATAACCTTGATGAACGGAAGAAATTGAGACGATTGGGTAGATCGGTGACGAATTTTTGTAGATCAGCAATGGATCTTGATGGATCAGTCACGGATCTTGATGGATCGGTGATGGAACTTGATGAATCGGTGAAGATGGTGATGCAGATTTTGGGTGGAGAAGTGATGGAGTTTGGAAGATTAGTGAGGGATTTGGATGGATGGTGATAGTGATGAAAGTGATCGATGATTTTGTGGATGGTGGAGTTGGTTGTAGGCTATGGTGAGGGTGGAGATGGAGTCGGCTAAGGGTAGAGGAAGAAGGGGAGAGCGAGACAGCAAGAGAAGGAGAAAAAGAGAGAGTAAGGGAGAGAGTGGGTGAGAGATAGAGACGGAACGGAAGAGAGAGAGAGAAAAATTATATATATAAATATATGTATATTATTATTATGGTTATTATTTTTTATAATAATAATTATTATTACAATATTTATTTTATTTAATTATTAAAAAATTATTTTTTAATATAAACATTATATTGGAGTATTCATCATACCAAGTTCTGTTCTAATATAACAAAATTGTTCTTCATTTAGAGGCTTGGTAAATATGTCAGCTAATTGACAATTTGTAGGCACAAATTCGAGTTCAATGTCACCTTTGAATACATGATCTCTCAGAAAAATGATGCCTTATTTCAATGTGTTTAGTGCGTGAGTGCTGAATAGGATTTTTTGAAAGGTTAATGGCACTTGTGTTGTCACATTTTATAGGAATATGATCATAGTGAAGTCCAAAATCTTGAAGTTGTTGTTTCATCCAAAGCAATTGTGCACAACACCCAGCGGCGGCAATGTATTCTGCTTCAGCAGTTGACAAAGCCACTGAGTTTTGTTTTTTGCAAAACCAAGAGGTGAATGAGTGTCCAAAAAAATGACAAGTGCCACTAGTGCTTTTGCGGTCAAGTCTACATCCCGCAAAGTCGGCATCTGAGTAACCAAAAAGTTCAAAGGTGGTTCCCTTAGGATACCATAATCCCAAATTTTGAGTGCCGACAAGATATCTGAAAATGCGTTTGACTGCGATGATGTGTGACTCTTTCGGTGCGGATTGAAAACGTGCACACATACAAACACTAAACATTATGTCGGGCCTACTTGCAGTAAGATAAAGTAAAGAACCAATTATACCTCGATATTTCTTCTCATCTACGGGTTTACCTTGCTCATCTTTGTCGATTTTTATCGATGTGCTCATTGGAGTTGCTGCAGGCTTTGATGATTCCATTTCAAACCTTTTGAGTAGATCTTTGATATATTTCGTTTGATTTAAATGGATTCCATCATTAGTTTGTTTAATTTGTAGACCAAGGAAGTAATTTAATTCCCCCATCATACTCATTTCAAACTCACCCTGCATGTCTTTAGCAAACTCTTTGCACAAATTTTCATTAGTAGCACCAAAAATGATATCATCAACATAAATTTGAACGATTAGCATATCTTCCTTTTTGATTTTTATAAAAAGTGTTGTATCAATTTTTCCTCTACAAAAACCTTTGTTAAGTAGAAAATTACTCAATCTTTCATACCATGCTCTAGGAGCTTGTTTCAAGCCATATAAGGCTTTTGAAAGTTTGAAAACATGATCCGGGTATTTATGATTTTCAAAACCGGGAGGTTGTTCAACATAGACTTCCTCCGAAATGTACCCATTTAAAAAAGCACGTTTAACATCCATTTGATATAATTTAAAATCTTTAAAACATGCAAAAGCAAGTAACATTCTAATAGCTTCAAGTCTAGCAACTGGTGCAAAAGTTTCATCAAAATCAATTCCCTCTTCTTGATTATAGCCTTGAGCTACTAATCTAGCTTTATTTCTAGTAACAACTCCAGATTCGTCCATTTTATTTCGAAAAACCCATTTTGTACCAATAACGGGATGATCCTTAGGTCGAAGGGTCAAAAACCAAACTTCATTTCTTTCAAATTGATTTAATTCTTCTTGCATTGCTAAAATCCAGTTTTCATCATTTTCAGCTTCTAAAAATGATTTTGGTTCAATTTGTGAAACAAATGCCAAGTTACCACAAATATTTCTAACAGAGGAACGAGTTTTTATACCTTCCGCCGCATCACCTATGATGAGGTCTTTGGGGTGGCCATGAGCATACTTCCATTCTTTTGGTAGATTTGAGTCATTTTCTGGAAGAACATATATTTCTTGAAGATTCTCCATTGTCATTTCTTCGTCATGTTTACGTAATGGATTTTCTTCATTTTCCTTTTTATAAATACTCTCCATGCTTGGTTGATTTTCTACAATATCATTACTTAAAAGATTCTTGGAAATAATATCGTTAGATTCATCAAAAACAACATGCACAGATTCTTCAACAAGTAGAGTTCTTTTATTAAATACTCTATAAGCTTTACTAGACATAGAATAACCAAGAAATATAGCTTCATCTGATTTAGCATCAAATTTTCCTAAATTATCTTTATTGTTATTTAATACAAAGCATTTACAACCAAAAGCACGCAAGTGACTAATATTAGGTTTTCTACCTTTCCAAAGTTCGTAAGGAGTTTTCTTAAGAATAGGTCTAATCATGGCACGGTTTATAACATAGCATGCAGTGTTTACAGCTTCCGCCCAAAAATATTTAGGCAAATTATTTTCACAAAGCATAGTACGAGCCATTTCTTCAAGAGTTCTATTTTTTCTTTCAACCACACCGTTTTGTTGAGGAGTCCTAGGGGCTGAGAAATTATGATCTATTCCTAAGTCATCACAAAACTTAATAAAATCATCATTTTCAAATTCTCTACCATGGTCACTTCTAATACTACAAATATTAAGATTTTTCTCATTTTGAATTCTTTTACAAAGTTTTGAGAAATTATAAAAAGCTTCATTTTTGTGTGTTAAAAATAATACCCATGTATATCTAGTGTAATCATCAACACAAACAAGGGCATAAGATTTTCCTCCTAAACTTAATGTTCTAGATGGTCCGAATAGATCAATATGCAAGAGTTGAAGCGGTCTAGTAGTTGAAACGATATTTTTGGATTTAAAAGAAATTCTAGTTTGTTTTCCAAATTGACATGCATCACAAAGTTTATCTTTTTCAAAAATAATTTTTGGTAAACCTATGACTAACTCATTTTTTGAAAGTTTGGAAATTAAATCAAAATGAGCATGTCCTAATCTTCTATGCCAAAGCCAACCATTATCATTTATAGCAGATAAACATTTAATGTTAAAATGAGAAGATAAATCATGTAAATCAAACACATATACATTCTCATGTCTATAACCTACAAATAAAGTTTTGTTTTCTAAGGTATTTTCAATAGTGCAATGAGTTTTCTCAAAAATAACTCTATAACCTTTATCACATAATTGACTAATACTAAGCAAGTTATGTTTTAAACCTTCAACAAATAAAACATTTCCAATAATAGGAGAGGGATTTTTACCAATACTTCCTACACCAATGATTTTACCCTTGCTATTGTCGCCAAAAGTCACATATCCGCCATCCTTTGGTTGGAGTGTGGCGAACATAGCTTTATTTCCAGTCATGTGCCTCGAACATGCACTGTCGAGATACCATCTATCGTTACTGGATTTTGTCTTGAAACATACCTACAAAAATTTGATTTATCTATTGGTACCCATTTTTTCTTGGGTCCATAAAAGTTAGAATTTGATATCCTTGAGATATCCTTAGGAACCCACATCTTTTTTATTTTAGCAAAAGGATTTCTTTTAATAGGACATGAAGGTGAAATATGACCTTTTGTTCCACAAAAATGACATGTGAGATGAGAGTGATTAGAAGATGCATATACAAAACCATTTTTGGCAGTTTTTATTTTTGAAAAAGGTTTATATCCAATTCCGGCTCTACCAAAAGTACGGTTTTGATTTTTAAGAATTTTATCTAAAGTCTCTCTACCTTGAGTGAACTTTGAAAGAGTAGTTTTCAAGTCTTCAATATTTTCTTTTAAAATAATTTGCTCATTTTTTAAAGACTCGTTTTCTTTTTGCAATACAACTAAATGTTTTTCAGAAATTGAAGACTCTTTTTGAGTTAAAATCTCATTTTCCTTTTTTATTTTCATGGCTTCATTTTCTAAAACATTTATCTTGGAAGTCAATGATTCATTTTCTTTTGATAAACTTGAAATTACTTTCTTTTGACAATTATTTTTCAAACTAAGTTTCTTAAATTCTGCATGTAATTCATCAAAAGCTAATTGTAATTCATCAAATGTAAAAGATTCGTCATTTACCTCATTTTCATTTCCAAGTGCCATTAAACATAGGTTAGCAACCTCATTTTTGCAAACTTCAGTTTCTGTGTCGCTTTCATCACTATCTTCTCCCCATGCTGCAATCATAGCTTTCTTTTTGTCATTCTTGAATTTTTTCTTAAGTTCTGGACATTCTGATTTGTAGTGTCCAGGTTTGTTGCATTCATAGCAGGTTACTTCAGATTTTTTGTGATTTTCTCCTCTTTGAAAATCCCTGTTGTTGAAGTCTTTTCTGAAAAAATTTCGTACACCTTGTTTCTTTCTCACAAACCTTTGGAACTTTCTAGTGATGAATGCCATTTCCTCATCCTCATCTGAATCATCTTCCTTATCCTCTTGATGTTTCGAGGTGGATTTGAAAGCTATTCCTTTCTTCTTGTTGTTGTCCTCCTCTTCCTTTTCTTCTTGCATTATGAGCTCATGAGTTAAGAGAGATCCCATTAACTCATCTAGACTTAGCTTTGATAAATCCTTGGCTTCGGTAATGGCAATGACTTTTGTCTCCCAACTTTTTGGCAATGACCTAAGCACTTTTCTTACAATTTCAGCATTAGTATATATTTTGCCAAGAGAAGTTAAACCATTAATAATATCAGTAAAACGAGTAAACATTTGAAGAATAGTTTCATCAGGCTTCATTTTAAAAAGTTCATAATTATGGACTAGCAAACTGACTCTAGATTCTTTAACTTGTTCGGTTCCCTCATGAGTCACTATAAGCTTGTCCCAAATTTCTTTAGCGGTTTTACATGTGGAAATTCTATTGAACTCGTTGGCATCTAAAGCACAGTACAACATGTTTGTAGCTTTGACATTAATTTGGGCCATTCTAGTATCTGATTCATCCCACTCATTTTCAGGTTTTGGTACCCTAAGTCCATCTATAGTTTTGGTAGGAATTTTTGGACCATTACAAATAATTTTCCAACATTCATAATCATTAGATTGAATATGTATGGTCATCCTAGTTTTCCAATAGCTAAAATTTGTGCCGCTAAATAGAGGTGGCCTATTAGATGCTTGTCCCTCGGGTAAGGAATAACTAGGGGTTGCCATGATCTACTCTGAGACGGTTAAATCACAAAAACTAGAGTCTAGGCTCTGATACCAATTGTTATCCCAGATAGGCAACCCAAGAGGGGGGTGAATTGGGTTATTAAAAATTTCACAATATTAAAAATAACACAATATTCAGAATTTTAATAAAAAAAACAGAATAATAATTATCAATATAAAAGTAGAAGAGATAGAGAGAGAAAATCAAACACTGCGATTTATAGTGGTTCGGCACGCCAGGCCTACGTCCACTCCCCAAGGAACCTCCTTGAGAATTTCTTTACTATCAATTGAATAAATACACCACCAAGCTTGTGGATTTGGCACAGGACTTACTCTTATCTATTGAGTCTCACTCAACAATAAATGCCTTACCCTTACAAAATCTCTCACAAAAATAAGGAATAAGAATAAGTGGTAATTGAACCCACTTTTACAATAATTCTCTCACAAAGAGTAGATATGAAAGTGTAAGAACAAAAGCTAGACTTAGATCTGAAAGTGAAAGAGCAGAATACTCAGAATTTTGGAGCTCACAGAAATATTTTCTCTTCAAGTTCTTGATTTTTTTTCCACATCCAACACCTCTATTTATACACAAAAATATACCCGTTGGACGCTCCTTGCTGACGTCATGGCTTACATAAGCACGCTCCTGACGTCATCGCTTACATAAGCACGCTCCTGATGTCATCGCTTACATAAGCAGGCTCTTGATGTCATTGCTTACATAAGCACACTCCTTAAATTTAAATAGTCAGCAAATGATAAGAATTAAAAAGATAAAAATAAGATTGATTTTTTTCTTCTTGTTTTTTTTCAAACATGGAGCCACCGTTTTTGTAGACAATTTAATACAAAGTTCACAACTTTCAAACAAACAAATAATTTTCTCCATCTAGTTTATAATATATATATATATATATATACATATATACATAACTCCATCTTTTTCTTCTTGTTTGATTATAATATAATATAATCAATGTAGTGTAAAAAATTTAATAGCGCACGTGATGTATTCTGCATATGATGTTATATAAATTCTAATCAAAATTTTGCATACAGAAAAATCTCTATAAATAATATTTATGATGGATCTGAAAATATATGTCCTCTTTAAAATATTGTATATGTTGTAAAGATTTTATACTAAATATTTTACCACTCCATATTAATTTTGTCAAAATAAGACAACCCATAAATATCAAATTTGTCAAAATAATACAACCAATCAATCATTTTTGTCAAAATAATATAATTAATCGATTTGTCAAAAGATGAATAGTAACTAACCCTATTTTTCAAAAAGTGAATAGTAAAGTTTTTGAAAATATTTAAAATAATCATTTTTGTCAAAATAATATAATTAATCGATTTGTCAAAAGATAAATAGTAATTAACCCTATTTTTCAAAAAGTGAATAGTAAAGTTTTTGAAAATATTTAAAATAATATTTAACATATATATTTTAAAAAGATAATATTATTTTATTTAAATAATATTTAACAAATATATATATTTTAAAAAGATAATAATTTGTGTCAAATAATATGTATATTAACTAATATATTTTAGACATCATCAAAATTAAATAATATGATTAACACATTTTTTTATATTTCATTTAATAAGAGTTATTTCATTTTTTTCATTAATATCAATTAGCAACAATTGTTTTTATTTTTTATTTTTTATTACAATACCAAAGAATTTTGTATCAATATAAAATTCTTTTAATAGAAATTATTTAATTGAAATAAATTTATATCAATATTAATTGAAATAAATTTATATCAATATTAATTGAAATAAATTGTGCAATTTATTTCTTTATTTAAATTGTGCAATTTATATCAATATTAATTGTGAAATAAATTGTGCAACTTATTTAATGGATATAAATTGTAGAATTTATATCAATATTAATTGAAATAATTTTTTTTAAAATTAAATGGAAGTTAATTAAAATAAATTGTGTTTTTTTTTTTTCATTACAATTATGCAAAACCTTAGCCACTGTCGGTGGTTCGCAAGAAACCCTAACCGACAACCCCCTTCTTCTTCTTCTCTTCCTTATCCCACTCCCAGAAGCCCCTGCAAAACCCTAGCTGCAATCGCGAAGAGAGAGACAGAGAGAGACAGAGAGAGAGAGAAAGCTCAAGCTCGTTCTCTGTCGCAATCGTGAAGAGAGGAAGAGAGCGAACGAGCTCGTCAGATCGTCACACCGTCGATCGTCATCATCATTGTCACCATTTTTCAGACCGTGATATGGTTTCAGAGAGAGAGTGTGTGTGTGTGAGTGAGAGGCGATTTCCAGTGGCATAAACTAGAGCTCTCTCTCTCTCTCTCTGAGGAAGTGAACAGTGTTTGGTGTGGGTTTATATATTGATTTTTTGGTAATATTTGAAGTATCTGAGGGGCATTTAAGTCATTGCGTCCCTTAAAACTCAGTTGTTCGCTTAAGCTATTTCAAAAAGCACCTCTCAGCCATCTTTACAGATTTAAGCTGAAAATCACTTAAAATAAGCTATAATCCATCTCTGAAAAGCTATATCAAACACTCCAAAATCACTTATTTTAAGCTATAAGTATATTTAAGCTGAAAATAAACTCTACCAAACAGGCACTACGGACCGCAAGGAATTAAATTATTTCAGAAGGCCTATTCAGGTTATAGAAAATTAGTCTGGTACGTGCAAGTTGACCTAGGATAACCTACATATCAAAAATATATATATATATATATATATTTATATATATACCTTCTTTTTTTTTTCTTTCCATTATTATTATTTTGATGAGTAAAGTACACTTTTGATCTCTACACAGTTGCCTGATCAAAATTTTATTTTGGTATTTATTATTTGAACAATGTTAACCTTATATATTAAGTTCAATTTCAATTTAATTTTTCCTTCCAAATTGAACATTAAAATTAACAATTTTTTAACCTATGTTACTCGCATGAGTACATGCAAATAATAATAATAATAAAAAAATTAACAGTTAAAATTCATGATTCTTTGACACGTCTTTGGGCTGTAGGAGAAAATTAAAATTCGACTTATAATTTAGAATTATCATTGTTTTAATTGAAATATTAACAAGTAAAGTAAATTTTGAGTCAAATTAAAAAGAAAAAAATAGTATAATTTACCCTATTTTGATGTGTGCTCGCTAATTTACATGTATCATCCATCGACACTTGCGTTTTGTTTTATTTGGTGCAGTTTAATGATGTTATTTATGGATTTTCTTATCTAATTTTTTTATTTTTATTTTAAAAATGGTATACGTTTTAGGAAAAATTATTTATAAGTCCTATTAGGGAGAGTTATGCTACATATAATCCTACTAAAAAACTTATATTCCCATAAGTCCTGTGGAAAGTTTGTTGACACATTTACCTTCAATATTAGTTGTTAATATCATAAATAATAGTAAAATCATATATAGGAAATTGAATGTTACCATAAATCATATTTATATAAACGTAGCGTAACGTGACACCTACATAAACGTAACATGGCACCTATACGTAACGTGACACCTACATAAACGTAACGTGACACTTATGATCTATGGTAACATGCAATTTTCTATATCATATCTATATAAACGTAACGTAACGTGACACCTACATAAACGTAACGTGACACCTATGATCTATAGACACATTCAATTTCCTATATCTACATAAACGTAACGTAACGTGACACCTATAATCTATGGACACATTCAATTTCCTATATAACTTAACGTAACGTGACACATATGATCTATGACAACATTCAATTTCCTATATAGGAAATTGAATGTTTCCAAGTGAATGTTGCCATAGATCATATTTATATGAAACGTAACGTGACACCAACATAAATCAGTAACATTTTCACATTCAATTTAAAAAAATAAAAATTCATTAAGTATGCGAAACGTAACGTGACGCGTCACGTTACGTTTATATAGGTGTCACGTTACATTACGTTTATGTAGGTGTCACGTTACGTTACGTTTATGTAAGTGTCACGTCACGTTACGTTTTTATAGGATCTTGTGTAATGCATTCTTATCTAAATAGGATTTGAGACTCTATAAGAAATTACACAGAACTTAGCCTACCATAAATATCTGAAAAATGACTTATAAATAAGTCTCCCTAACTTTTACTTATGGGATAAAAATATAATTCAAACAAACTAAAAGAAAAGGTTGATGAACTTATGAAAAATTCATACCTTTAACTTTTACTTTTAAATTAAACCTTGGATTCGGCTTAATAGCCTTATAGTCATATCTTATGGTGTGGATAGGGGAACGATAGGAGTTTGAACTAATGGAATAGTGGCGACCCCTTCAGTTAAATTAACGATGACCCTTTTAGTTATAATTTAATTCTAACAAATAAACATTTGGAAAAAAAATATAAAGGTAAATTATTATTTTTTAAGTTGTGAACTTTTATGCAACAAAAAAAATAAAATAAAAAATGCACTAAGGAGAGCCTTTAACTTTCTCGTCCATTGGTTTTTTGCGAATAGCGTTTGGTAACGTTTACGTTTTGGTTTTTATTTACAAAAATTTTATAAATTGATTTTTTATTATTTTTAGAAAAACATGAACTACAAACGTGTTTGGTTTGAATAAAATTTTTGAAAAATTTTAAAACATTAACTAAAAATATGTTCGTTCAAATCTAAAATATTTATATTTATTTTTTATTATTTATGACAATGGGATCATACACATTATAATTAAAAAAAAAAATTAATTAAAAAAAATTATTTGAAAAAAATTATTTGAAACAAAAATAGTTGGAAAAAAAAATTGTTAGCCACATATTTAAATTTCTGATTAAAAATCAACATAAACCCATTTTTTGAATTTACATTTTTTTTTTAAATTTATAAACTGAAACAATCATTTATAACCCCAAAAAATTATCCAATAAGCTTTTATGACAATTTTTAAAATTTTTATAAATATAAATTGAAAACTGAAAATGAAATAATTACCAAACAGGTAGGGTGTTATAGTAAAATTAAGATTCATTATTACACTTTTTACTTTGTTTTGTTTGCTATGTCATGATGTATATTTACAATACTAGACTTATTTGGTGTTTATGTCATAAATTTTATACAATAACTTTACTATATTATTTATCATGAAAAGACATGTCAGCAAAATACATAATCAAACAATTCAAACTAAAATTTCAATAAGATTTTACTACAACTGTACATATTAAAACCACATACTTTTGTTTTAAATTTAAACACAAACTATTGAATTTAGCAAACCATTGTAGAGAATCCTGGTCCCTCACATAAATACTAACCATTGTGAATTTACCACATTACATAATAAATAAAATATTTAAACAAATTAGTAAATATATTATTAGTGACGGTTTTATTTTTTTATTTATTTATTTTTATTTTTTTATTTTTTTTTCAGGCAATGATGGCTTTAATGTTTGTACTCTTGACTTTCTTTTGTCCAAGGAAACTATAATAGTTGTGGGACAAGATTTTTAGAGATTTTAAATAAAGCGTCTGTTTGGGAAGACAATTGAGGCTAAATTAGCCAAAAAACGACAAAAAAGGCTAATTAGCCAAGTGACGACAAAACGGAATTGAGCGGGTGTTGGGCGAGGCTGTCTCGCGCGATTTTACCGAATTGCCCCGAGAGGCTAAAGTCTGTCCCTCTGCAAACAGACGCTCAGATTAGAGCTCATACACACCCATTTCGGAGCAGAGGAGAAGAAGAACGGAGGCAGTGGAGGCGGTCGGATCGACCTTGGCAGACCAAATCGCAACCGGAGATTGAACTAGCGGCCGCGAACAACAACCATCTCTTGCACACTCAAACCGATCTGCAGGTGAGAATCTGTGGCCTATTTGATTTGTTGTTTGTTCTTCCCATCTGCGTAGTGTATGTTCATAACAGCATCGGTTCATGGCCGATCTGTTGGCTCACGGTCGTTATTGGGTTGATTACACTGATATTATACACAGACCGGCCACCGATCTGTGTCATCCCTAAATCTCCTCTTTGAGATCTGTTCTGATGTTCGAAATCTGTTCGCGTCCACCAAATTTGGGGCAGATTTGTATATATACATATATATATAAATATAATATATGATCTGATTCAAATTGGTGGTCTGATATATATATATAATATATGATCTGTTGAAGAAATTGTTGGTCTGATTTGTATATATACAAGTTCGGAAATGCAAATCTGGTGTTGAATTCGAAATATCTGTTCGGATAGTTTGAAATGCAGATCTTCCATATTTTTTTTTTTTTTTTTTTATCAGAAATGCTGTTCCCATTTCTGAGTGGCTCCCATTTGTGCTTAACAGAAATTAGAAATTCCCATTTGTGAAATGCTCTATTGCCCTGATTGTTGCGTAATGCTGAAATTCCATTTGTGAAATTTTTTGTAATTACATAAAAAAAATAATTCCAACTCTGGGTTACAAGTTACAGATATTAACAACAACTTCTGAAAAAATATATATCACTTGTGGTCCAAAAAGAAAAAAATTGAGAACCGGGATCAATTTCGCAATATATTAAAAATATATTACGAAGATATTAAAAAAATATATGTCAAATGTTTATTACAAATTTTGATTTACAAGGTAAAGACTGTAAAAATTTTATTACACATATATGTAAAAATTTAATTATGAAAAACTTTATCATGAATATATGAATAAATGTTTTGAAAAGAGACAAAAAATATGTTGAACATATATTACAAATTAGATGTATTAATTTGCGTATATTTTTTACTGAAGACGAAATGGTCAATTCTCAATTCAAGAAAATCAATTAATTACATAAAAATTATTTTCCAACTAAATTTGGGAAGGAAGGTTCATATATTATCTACAGCTATTAACACCAAATTACAAAATTTATTATATTTATATTACAAATATATTAAACAAACAGTTTATTAAAAATACATTACAGTTAAAAATAAATGCGTGTAAAACTTTTATTACACAGATATGACAAAATTTAATTATGAAAAACTATATCATACATATTTTCAAAAAATATTTTCAAAATATGAAAAAAAAAAATTGTTGAAAATAAATTACAAATTAGATGTCTTTAATTTGCATATATGTTTTACTCAGGACGAACTGCTCATTTCTCATTTCTAAAAAATAAATTAATTAGCACCGTAAATATTTTTATTACTACATTAGGGAAGGAAGGTAGATATATGTACATATATTAACAACAAATTACAAAATATTTGAAATTTATGTTACAAATATAGAAAAATAACAGTTGACTAAAAATATATTACGAAAATGTTTGACAGATATTAATAATGTATTAATATTATATATTACAAATTTAGAGGTAAACAATAAAGCGTGTAAAAGTTTTATTAAACATATATGACTACATTTAATTATGAAAAACTATATCGTTAATATATTCCAAAATGTTTTCTAAATAAAGAAAATATATATATTGAAAATATATTACAGATTAGATGTATTAATTTGCGTTTATTTTTTAAATATACACGAAAGGGTCAATTCTCATTTCCTAAAAATAAATTAATTAGCACCATAACTATTTTCGAACTACATTTGGTAAGGAAGCTACATACATTATGTACATATATTACCAACAAATTACAAAATATATATAAAATTTATATTAAAAATATATTAAAAAAATAGTTTATGTCCAATATATCTTAAACAAATGTTAGACAGATATTACTAATGTATTAATATTATATATTACAAATTTAGAGGAAAACAATAAAGAGTGTAAAATTCTTATTAAACAGATATGACTACATGTAAGTATAAAAAATTTTATCATAAATATATTAAAAAACGTAAATATAGTACAAATATATGCTCACCAATCCATTTTGCTGCCTAGCATAAAATATATTATCAAAATATATTACAACATAGATTTCTTAATTTGAGTACGTAATCGTGTTCATGTTCATTCATGTCAATTTACTTTATATTAAATCGTAGCATGGCGTCGTTCACCTCAACTGCAACTTCCAGTACATGGCCAGGACGAATGTGTGCCTGTGGATATGGCCCGTGTATTGTTAGGATTTCCAGGTCCACCAAGAATCCAGGGCGTTCGTACTTTGTATGTCCCCGCCCTGTGGTGAGTGACCCAATCTTTACCGGTCATAACTTAATGAACATTAACAACCCATGAAACTAATAGTTGCATACTTTTCACTCATCAGCCTTGTGTCAGTTGGATTGGTTGGTGTGAAGAACGAAGCCATGAGAACCAAGGCTATGCGTCACCCGGAGATGAAATTGCCATGCAATTGCGGGCTGATGTCATAGACATTCAACAATCCTTGCGTGTGCTTAAGACCATTGTGTATGTGCTCTGCATTGTCGTTGTTATTTTGTTGTGCCGTATGTAAGCACCGTTACCATGTTCTTAGTATGTACAAAGACATTAGTATGTCTTCAATATGTTGTTAGTATGTAGTTAGTATGTTTGTAGTACGATGGTATTATGTTGTCGCATATGGGAGCCGTAATACTAACTATCATGTTTTTGTCCACTACTAACTCCCATGGAACCTGTGTACGTACGTAAAAAATGTTTTCAATGGGTATATGCAAATTTCATCTTCAGCATCATATATCTGCGTTTGTTGTTTTTAATGTGTCATCTGTTGTGTGTGTGTATGTAACAACCAAATTTGTGATGTATATCTTTTGTAACCGTACATTAGTAATGGCTTCCACACGTACTTCGCCTCGTAACCACTCGAAAAGCAAAGGCGTTGTCAGTGACAAGTCAACCAGTCTTGAAGAGACACAAACTCAGCTAAGCCACAAGGCCTCATGGGACAGTAAGTCAGTCCGAGTTTTCCTCCAGTTGATTGCAAATGAGATTAGTAAAGGAAATCGGCCATTCTTAGTCCTCAGCCAGGCAGGGTACAAGTCCTTGTCAAGGAAATTTCAGAGAAAAACAGGAAAAAAACATGGACTTAAACAGTTGAAGAATAAGTACATGAGCTTGAAGAAAGAGTGGCAAGCGTGGATGAAGTTGATGGATTCAAGCAAGGGAGTGTCCGGGATAGGCTTTGACTATGACACCGGTTTGTTTCAGGCACCTGACGAGTGGTGGGACAAGATGGAATCAGTAAGTACATGTACCAACAAGTTTTATATTTCTCATTTACCAGTACATTTTTTACTTCTTAGTTCAACTTGAATAAAATTTATGAATATGAAATATAACGTCAACCTCTTTTACACATGTACATGTCTGCAGATCAACAAGGTGTGTGCGAAGTTCAGGAAGAAAACGTTGGAACACCGTGACTTGCTGGAGACGGTTTTCATGGGGGCAGCAGCTACTGGGAAGCACCATTGGACCCCGGGAGAGAACATTCCTGAACCTGCTACGGACTCATCTGATTCAGTGCGTAGTTTGGGAGCCCAGCCATTCGCTGATCCGATACCAACAGGAGTACAGGACGTGGATTCCGATCCTTCACTGGAGCATGTGTCGATTGAAAAGGCAAAACGGAGAAAGACGCCATCAACAAGTGTTTCAAAGTCGAAGAAGGCAACAAGTGTTTCAAAGTCGAAGAAGGCAACAAGTGGTGCGTCTATTATTGCGGAGAGCATGAACAGAATGACAGATGTGGTCCGTTCGAAGAATCAGCAGGTCACGGTCAGGCACCTGACAGGCAACGAAGCACTGTACACTATTTCCGAGTGCATGCATAAACTGAGCAGTATTCCGTCTCTGATTGGTACACCGTTATTCCACTTCGCCTCTACACTTATGGATAACGCTGATTACCGGGAGGTCATGATGTGCCAGCCTGATGACGACCACATCATTGGCTGGCTTACACAGAAGCAGCTCCAGTGTACTGCGTCGGGGCCATTTGCAAACCTGTTTGGGGGTAGGCGGATGTGATGCTACGGTCTTACGAGTGTTGCAGATGCATGTCTTTTTCTTCCTTTTTAAAACTTAGACTTATGGTACTTTTGGTATGTACTAAAACAGGATGGTGGTGTGTGCATGTTTTGCATTATGTCTATTTTTTTTTTTCTTGCTAGCTACGGGCAGTGACAAGTTGTAGGTAAGTCCATGGGTTGACGGACCGGAAGCATGGTTGTGCTTCGTTTTTGGGAAATGAATGGGATGTTTACGGTTTAATATTTTGTGGCGCTACGTTTAAGACAGGGAAATACGTTTTCGATGCATGCTTCTGAATGCCTATATGTCGCAAGTTATTTTCTTAGTTTTGTGGTTGTTACAACCATGGCCCCCCTGTGAAGCATACGTTGAACAGCTTTTTTTATTTTTTGCAAATCATATGATCATGCCTTCCAAAGGACATTGGTGACAGCATTGCGTTCATTACAAACAATGTCGACATTGTAAAATTGCAAAATTCAATATAATTTAACTCAATGAATCACGTGCAAACTAATTGAAAGCCTGCCACTTTTGTAGGTTTTGCATCAACGAAAACGCGATGAATCCCTGGGATGGAAGCAACCATGATGAAATAATGGAAATGCTGAATCAAATGGCGGTCCAGCTGCAACAAGAACAGAACTGCACATTTCTACAAGCATGCCAGTTGGCGACAGAATGGTACCAAAAACACATGCATAAAACGCCATGTCGCACTTCTATACTAACCGGGAATACATGGATATGCGAACTATATGCGGGGCATATGGGTCGCTTTGAGGAAAATGTTTGCATGCCGAAGGAAGTGTTTGCCGCCTTGTGTGAGACATTAGTAAATGATTTTGGGTTACAAGTCCCGCAACGTCCACATGGGTTAGCTGTTGAAGAAAGCGTTGCGATGTTTATCCATGTCTTGAAAGGGAAGCAAAATCGGGAAATCCAGGAACGCTTCCAACATTCTGGGGAGACTGTGTCGAGGCACGTGCATAACGTATTAAATTCCATGAAAGAGTTCACTGTTGTCCATTGCCGGCCCACATACAGTCAGCATCGTATACATCCATACGTGAGGTCTAGACGGAAATACCTACCGTTCAAGGTACTTCAGCAAAACATGATTGACATATAAGTGAAGAAAATATATATGTTTTTTGTTATTAACTGCACGTGACAAATGTGAAACACTTGTAACAAAGTTACGACTCAAAAACATATGATCCATGTTGACAGGACTGCATTGGCGCAATAGACGGAACACATGTCAGTGCATGGGTTACGGGGCCAGATGCGGCAACATATTTCGGTAGGAAATACTGTCACACACAAAATATAATGGCCGCTGTCGATTTTGACATGTGTTTCATATTCATTTCTTGCGGATGGGAAGGAAGTATGCATGATAGTCGCATATTCAACGAGATACTAACAAATGACAACGTCCCATTCCCACATCCTGACGAAGGTAACACATGGCCATGTTATTAGATTTGTTAACAAATATTTATTTGCTGAAAAAGCGTTATATGAAAATGACGCAGAATGTTGGTTTTGGTGTCATACATTGTCGTCATGTCTGCAGGCAAATATTATCTTGTCGATTCTGGCTATGCAAACCGGATTGGTTACTTAGCACCATTCAAAGGCCACCGTTACCACCAACAAGAATTCCGGCGTATTGCAAGAAACGCGATGGCAAACACGCCAAGGGAATTATTTAACAAAGTCCACTCGTCCTTACGCAGTGTCGTGGAACGCACTTTCGGTACCTGGAAAAATCGATGGGGGTTTATTCGAGACATGCCTCGGTATGACTTTGCAAATGTGCAAGTTCAGTTAGTAGGTGCGTCAATGGCATTACATAATTATATACGGCGAAACACAGGTAACCCAACAACTGTTCAGCCAATCTGTGACGAGGAAGAGGCTATGACAATAGTAAATGCCATACCAGAAGTTGAACATGACGAGGATGGTTTAATGGTTGGAGATGAGGACCCCCATATGGCATTGGTCCGCCTTCACATACGTGACAAATTATGTTACATGCGTAATAACGGAATGTTAGGAAATATATAGTACTCGAAATAATGTTCGTATGGTCGTCACGTAATGACACACGTGGAACAGACTGTATTCAAATATATTATTATGTATAATATGTATGAGTTGCCAGGGGAATGTAACCCCTTCCAGTTGCTGACGTGCCTAAATTAAAAAAACAACAATCCATATGCATTTTGGTTTTGGAAAAATAAAAAGAAGGTGAAACAAATAAAAACAAATTAAAAAGAAAACTAATACACAAATTGTAAAGTGCGACGAGAATTACAAATAAATGAAACACTTAAATATATTAAAAAAAAGTTATTGTATACCAATTAAAAAAAACAAGACTTAGTTCAAAATAAAAATCGAAGACAAAAAAAAAAACATAGTTAAAAAAAAAACATAGTTATAGTAAAAAAATAAAAATTTAAAAAGACAAAAACATAAATTCCCAAATAAAAACCGAAAAATTTAAGCACAAGACCCCAAATCCAAACCGAAAATGAAAAAAAGTAACAGGAAAAAAAAATTAAGCATAATATGAAAAATCCAAGCGCAAAATAAAAAAATGTCAAAGAAAAAAAACAAGTTAACGCAAAATCCGCCAAACTACAAAAAAAAAAATAAAAAAAATAAAAAAGACAATTTGGAGTTGCAAAATTCGGGAGATCGAAACACAACATACAAAAATTGTCCAAAAAAAAACTGTAAAGCAAAAAATGCCAAAGCGAAACCCCCCTAAAAAAAAACAAAACAACAAAAAAGGCAAAATCGAAACCCCAACATAACAAAATTAAAATAAAAAAGAAGAACCAAAATATGGCAAATTCAATTCCAAAAAAAAAAAAAAAAAATTAACAAATTAATCAAAAGTCGGCAGATCGACACCCAAAATGAAAAAAAAGAAAAAGAAAATAAACACAAAAAAAAAAGACAAATCCAACTTGTGAAAAAAAAAAATTAGCAAAATACGTGAAATCGAAAGATAACATCAAAAATTTTTTAAAAAAATATAACAAAAAAATGCCAAATCCAAAAATAAATAAATAAATAAATTTAAACAAAAATCAAAAATTGGAAAAAAAAATACCAAAACAAAATAACAAAAAAATGCCAAATCCAAAAATAAATAAATAATTAAATTTAAACAGAAATCAAAAAATGGAAAAACAAATACCAAAAGAAAAAAACCAAATTTTTGTTCCCAACAAAAAGGCAAATTTGTATAAACAAAAAAAAAAAAAAAAAAAAAAAAAAAAAAAAAACCGAAAATATGCTAAATCCAAACCCAAATAAAAAAATCAAAAAAAATGGAAAAGGGCAATTTCGTCATTTAACAACATCACACCTCACAAAAAAGCCTAAAAGCCAAAAAAGCCAAAAAAGCCAAAAAGCCCTTCCCAAACCAGGCTTTTTAGCCCCAGGCTAAAATAGCCAAAAAAGTCAAAAAGCCAAAAAGCCAACCCACTTCCCAAACGGAGGCAAAATGTTGAAATGATATTTATCTCTGAAAAATAGAAGTCTTCGACAATAGGAAATTTTTTATAATAAATCTTGTAAATATTAAGCAATAAATTATAGAGCAATGGTAGAGGGCCCAAATTCTGTGGCTCAAATGTGGCTCAAATGGCCAAAACGACGTCGTTTTGAGTACAAAACAACATCAAAATGGCCAAAACGACGTCGTTTTGGCCATTTGAGCCACATTTGAGCCACATTTGAGCCACAAAATTTGGGCCTCCAAACATTTTTCTAAATGATATAGTCTGATAAGTTCTAATAAATAACCACACTACACGTAAATCCAACCATGCCACTTGGTGATCCGCATGCTATCAATTAGAAAGAGAAAAGATAGATAAAATATAATTATATTTTACTTATATTTTATATATTTTTATTTTATTTTTAAATCTCTACTTATAAAGTTATAATCCAAACTGAGCCCTTCTCTCTGCCTAAGAGGTCTCTCTCTTTCCCTCAGTGAGTCAAGACTCATAGAGTTCACTCTCAAAAGTATATGGAACAAGACAACATATCTTTATTGTATATCTCTGTATGAAATCCTCGTCCACCCAATGTCTCCGAGATTCCCCAAGTCCTTCTCTATCTTTTTCACGGCTCGAATTTTCTCTCCTAAAATCAAATTTGTGTTTTTTAATGTATTTTTAGCCATAAGCTTGTATTTTGAAAATTCCATGTTTTCTATATTAAGTTTAAGGTTTATATATGAACTTCTTTAAAAAAATGGAAAAACTATGCACCTATAAAAAATTGCAAAAATTAGTGTATGGTGTAGATTTTTTGTTTTTTTTTTTTTTTTTTGGTAATATGGTGTAGATATATATTAGATGTGATATGAACTATACTTGAAATAAATCAAACTACATATTTTATATGTATAATACAAATTTAAATTTAGTGTTATATAAACTAAACTCATATAAATATGATTTATATATTTTATGTTTTGTGCACTTTGTTTTAGATGTGCAACTTTGGTGGGCTCAAACCGAGTCCATCTTCTCCTCCTTCTTCTTCTTATTATTATTATTATTATTATTTAGGATTTGGACAGCATATTTTAAATTCAATGTGGGCTTAAGAAGAAATTTTGAAGTTGGATTGGACTTAGACGAAGACATTAGATATTTAGAACAACTTGACAATCAAATTATATATATATATATACACAGTGGCGGAACTAAGAAATTAAATCAGAAGGGACATTTATTAATTACAACATTAAAAATGTTTATAAAAACATTTTACATAAATTTTTATGATTGACTTCAAGAAAAATTAAAAAAATAATAACAATCAGTGCGTTTGATTTGAATTTTTTTAATTAAGTTTTTTGAAAATTGATTTTTTTATTTTTCATTTTTTTTTGTTTTTAGTGAATATTTTTAAAATTTTAAGCGTTTTTTTTTACTCTTTTAGATGCATCTTACTTAGATGTATCTAAAAAAATAAAATATTTGTGAAAAAATATTTTAAAAAATTAATAAATACATAAATATACGAAAAATGTACTGATTTTTTGTATTTTTTTATATTTTTGGGAATTTAGTGAACTTTTTAAAGATTTTTTTTTGCAAAAAATACACTTTTTAAGTTTATTTATGTTAGATGTGTCTAAAAATTAAAAAAATTGTTTAAAATATTAAAAAAATACGGAAAACAAAAAAATAGAATGTTCTGAAAAGTGATTTTAAAAAACTCAAATCAAACAAAGTGATTATTTTTTGTAAGTAGTGTATCATGGACAATATTAAAAAAAATCGTGGATATAAAGTTTTAAAATAAATTATATAATGATAAAGTAATTTTTTATACAAAATATGCTTAGAAATTCAATATAATAGTCACATCACGTCATCATTAACATGTGATATCACCAATCAATATTAAAGAAACACATGGAGGATGAACCCTACATGTCAAATGTAACTAACAATTCAACAAATTATATATTTTCATTGAGATTAATTATGTTTGCATGTCAATAATGATAGACATCATCATTATATCAGAATTTTCATAGATAATAATATCGTAGTCTCTTTATTTTCAATTAAAACAATCATTATTGTTCTTATTATTTTAAAAATGTCATTAACATTTCACTCTATATAATATTTTTATAATTTTTTTTATTTATAGTATTTTCTTTATGTTTGCCATACAAAAAAAATAAAAAAATAAATCCAGAACCCATGGGGGCACGTGACCCCCCGGACCCTCCTTTCCTCCGCCCTGTATATATATATATATAAAATATACATATAGAATGTTGTTAAAATCATTTAATCACTCTTAGATCATATTTAGTAGATATTAATATAAGTAGTACAATGCAGAACGCTATCATTTGTCTCTCTTCTTTTTCTTCTGTTTTCTTCCTCTTCTTCTTCTTTTATAACTTAGAAATAACCAAAACCGTTGCAGCAATACATTGGTTCTCGATTCTTTTCTCTTTCCGCTTTATCTCTCTTTCTTCATATAAATTATTTGTTTTAATATTATTAATAATTTTATCAAAATATATTAATAGGGTTTAACTTTAATAAATTAATCAGCCAATCTATTAAAAAAAAAATCAAATTTGTGGCCATAAGTATAGTCCAAATTCAATTTATTATGCTTAAATTGAGCTTCAACATACAAATTTAGGCTAAAAGTCGAGTTTGGATAATTCTTAGCATAACATGAAATGAGTTTAGACAATCTTTTAACTTGATTGAAATAGTTTTTCCTTATACTTTTACTTATTATTATTATTATTCAAAAAAAAAATGATATGTAGATAAGTTAGTCTACATAATTGTGAGGAAGTATTATCTCTCAACAATTCAAAGAAATCTACAAGAGATCTTACAGTACTTATGTCGGAACCGAAACTGGGATTTTACCACATGATATGAGCACTGGAATGTAGGCTTAACCCCACCGAATAACTAATAAACTAAAAAAAAAAAATCAGATTTTTTACCACTAAATTAACTGCTAAGTGGTAATTTTTTTATTTTTTTATTTTTTTATTTTTTATTAAGTGCCTAACATTAGTGACAGAAAATTTAGTGGTAGTGGCGGAAGAGGAACGGCATCCTATATCCATCTTGAGTGGTGGCCTTGTCTTAACCACTGCTCTTTTAAGTGGACAGAAAACACACGAGACAACTATCAACTACTTTTTTCTACACTAAAGATTTTTTGGGTAATTTTAATAATAAGTTCTATATGGTTTGAGTCTCTTTCATCCATTTATACAATATCTACATCATTGTTTGTAAGAGGAGTTAATTTAAACCCACTAAATTATTTAGGTCCAATAGTCCAAGGTTGGTGGGCCTGAATTTATCACAAGTCCAAGATTGGTGGGCCCAGATTTATCGCCATCAAACGAGCCGAATCGCTCTAAGCCTTGAAAGGATTCGGATCCACGAACTTAGAGACTTACTCAGGCCCGGACTCGAAAGGGTATTGAGCAAGCCTAGAGATCCGAGGCACTCGGACTCGAAAGGGTTCGGATCCATGAACCTAGAGATCCAAAGCACTTGACTTCGAACGGATTCAGACGTAATCTAGAAGTCGCTCCGTTAATGAGTCCCAAAACACTTGCAGGCTCGGAGCTTTCCGGGATCTACGCACCAGAACCATGGGCATAATGGAGTTCGAACAAAGGACCTGATCCCAAGGACGGTGAGTGGAGATAAATTCACTCTTCGGTTAAACTAGCCTATACCCGGGTCGAGGTGGCATGATCTAGGGGGTCCCTGAGACTCGGCAATATTTGCGGCAGGATGTTCTCTTGAACTAGCCCTGACCCTTATGTGGCAGGACGTCCTCTGGGACTACCCCTGACCCTTTGGGATGATTGGGGATCATTGGTTAGGTGTGGCTAAGAAGAAGGGTTCGCTAAGGGGTTGATCTTCTCTTCGGGGTTTTTCTCATCCTCGGAGAGGTCACCTCCTCAGACAAGGTGGTTAGAGAGAATATCCCCCATGTGCCTTGCACATGGGCTCCATCCTATATCATGAGGTGCCTATAAATAGCATCCACCCATAGCTTTACAAGTGATGGATTTTGGAGAGTTAACTCTTAGGAAAGAACTAATTTCCCTTCTCCATTATCAACCTTGAGAGTGAAAGTGGGAGATCCATGGAAGAGCCTTGCCATTATTCTCTCTCTAGCCGTTTTGCCTTCTTCTTCACCCAATCTCTTATCTCCATCATCTCCTTTACTCTTGTGTTCTTGAGTTAAGACTATTGAAGAATCTAAGCCTCTCATCATCTTCTAGAGAATTCGAAATTGTTCTTCAAGGAACTTCGAAGATCTTCGAATTTTCCAACTCCTTTCTTGAACCCTCTCCTACACATTGTTATATTGACTATGATATACAAAAATAAAATAAAATTTGATGTAATACGTATACCCAACCAATTGCTAGTTTGTTTACTAACAGTTGATTGGGCAGATCCCATTGGATTGAATAAAAAAATTTACAAATTTTTAGGTAGAGTATAGAACTACCTTAAGAAACATATCAGTCCTCCATGTGGCAGATCCTCACTAACAAGTTATGAATTATTTTTATTTATTGATGGATCATTTCACACACTAAATATAAACACTAACCTTAAAATAGTGGTAAGTCCAAGTATTGATCCACATGAACAAACGGGAAATTAAACTAATTTAATAGTTAAATTATTAAATTAATTTTGATTAAAAAGATTGAGGGATATTATGACTAAACAAGAATTAAATGAAATTGAGAAATTAAATTGACAATTAAATGTAAGGTTTGAGGTATTGATTTTTGGGAAAAATCCTAGGGCAAATAATTCACCACTAACCACATAAAAAAGGCTTAACATCGTCCATCAATTACAATCCAGTTTGAACTATCCAATATTTCACAACTACAAATTTGAAACATTGATCAAGAGAATAGTTGTGTTTAACGTACAGGCACGAATCATCTCAAGTAGCAGCACAAGGTGTTTGCTCTAAACTATGGTAACACCATGATCCGTCTCTCGTAGCATGACTCGTCTCATATTTTGAACACAAACACAAAGAAAACTAATGTATGGAAAGCATTAAATAATCACAGAGAGTAAAACACTTAAAGAGATGAAAAGGAAAATTATTATAAACTTCTAAAACGTCCATACATTTATTCAAACCGTTTCACAATCAAAGCCTAAGAAAAAACCCTTTACATGGCTAGGGTTTCATCAAAAACCTAAAATTGGAAGACTAGCCACTCATGGAGGAGTGGGAAGAGATGGAAGAGGTGGAAGCCTCCATGAAAGTTGCTTGAGAATCCCTATCTTCAAACCCTAGCTTCCCTTTTCCTTAGAATATTTTCGAACCCCTTTTCAGCTTCTTTTTCTTCTTTTTATTCCTAGGAGAAAAGATTGAATTTTTCTCGCACAAATCCCTAGGTGGGTAGCTCGAGCGCCCATGTGGGCTGCTCAAGTGGTGGTGGGCCACACGTGCAGTGAGGCTTGGCCGCACGTGCGGTGAGGTGGCAGGTCAGGATTTTTCACTCCTCGCGCGGAAAATTTGTTTTCGCGCCTTTTTTGATTGAATTTGTGTGTTGCTTGCCAAATTTGTACAAGTGCACAAAACACATCATCTCCACCAAATAAACAATATTGAAAGACTAAAAATGTAACTTAAGTGGCCTCAATGTGGTACCTTTTGGCCTACATCACATCCCCAACTTACATTTTGCTAGTCCTTGAGCAAAACAAAAGAAATAAGAAAAGTAAAATAACGCTAACCCACTTTCGTAGGAATCACGATTGCATTTAGCGTATACAACAAGCCTTTCAACCACAAAGTTACCCTAAGTGGACGAGTATAGTCTCGTGAGGGCTTTCAAAAATGATACCCACAAACATCAACATATTCGTATCTACTCAACAACAATTAACCACACTACTCCACCTAACAATCAACTTATGTGCCACTATAGTGTGATATTAAGACATGATGAGTCATTGAAGGCATAGTGGACGAACATGAAGGAATCTATTGAGCAAAGACCGCAATTCAGTATTACAAAAATTAAGCTCCATGTATTTATGAATGCTAGTAGACACATCATCAGTACCCTCGATGTAAAGTGCAATCTACATACTAGTTAATTGTCCACTATAATAGCCCAGTGTAACTCATAACAATATCCAACATATACAGAAAAACTAAACTTTTGCAACTAGGATTCTCAATTTTTTTTTTTTTGGAAAGATTGTGCAATGTCCTAATCCATTAAGCTTTCTAATTAACCCATGTAACAAGCATTGGGTCAATGACTCCCAAACCAGACGGTTTTAGGGCACTAGATGTGAAGACACCCCTACGAGCTTAATAATTCGAGCTGAAAAGGCTACGAACCCGAACAAGTCTTTATTTATTTATTTTCTTAACTGTGCAATGTCTAGGTCTCTTAAGCTTTCTAATTAACCCATGTAGCAAGTATTGGGCCAATGACTCCTAAACCAGATGGTTTTAGGGCACTAAGTGTAGAGACACCCCTACGGGCTTAATAACTCGAGTTAAAGAGACTACAAACCCAAACAAGTCGATTTTTTTTGTTGTTATGAGAATCGAGGCTACTCATTTATTCTTTTCTGCAACACTAGCAATTATCAATAATGTACACCAGGGATTAAAATAGAGAGGCCACCACTATGAAAGTGTGTTCATGTGAATCAAAGCATACTCATGGCAAGTGTACTAATACCACAAACACAGACAACTCTCCTAGTGCAAACATCGCATGCGAGTATTTACCCAATAAACCTTTTTCATACAGGTCCACTATATTCCCTAACTAACATATGCTTATATCACTACCATATTGGCACAAAGTGAACATCAAGTGAAGTGGTACAATCAAGTGCAGCAAGTACAAACATGAATTGTTTTTATAAATACCCTCACCCTCCAACTGGAATACAACATTGTCCCTAATGTAAGCAACCGTAAAGTAGATAGTAAAATGAGAGAGCGAGAGGATCTTACCAAATGGCGTAGGCACACATCCCGAGAGGCAAGGACACACCAAACACACACACACATTTTTTTTTTGGACTGTACAGTATAAAAGGAAAAGAAAAATAAAATTTAAAAAAAAACATAAAGAAATAAAGAAATAAAATAAAGAAAATAGAATGGATATCATTGATTTGGATCCGGCGGTGGTGGAAAATGCTGCTCAAATAGGGCATGCATCAGTGTCCGAGTCTGGAATACCTCGTCATGAACCGTAGTGCCAAGCTGATCAAACAGCTGCTGGCTCGACTCCCAGTATGCATAAAAGTCAGTTTGCAGAGATGTAACTGACTGCTGATACCCATCATGCGCCGTCTGTGAGTAATCCCGATATGCCTGATAATCTACCTGGAGATCAACCATAGATTTCTGAATGGCAACTTAATTATCCAAAAGAGTCTGATATTGGTTGCTGAATGGCGACTTGATTATCCAAAAGAGTCTGATATTACACCCGTGTCATACGGAATGGCGCTGGCGTTGGTACGACGACGGGTTCTACCAAAACATTATTAGGATTGGTCGGGGTATTAGGGAGGAGTAGTGGAGGCGGCAAGCGAGCAATGGTTTGGCGCCATTGGGTTTTACCATAAAGCGTTGGCAGCGGAAGCTAAACCTCATTGGGCTTGAGTGGGTATGTCTCTTGGCCTTTCATGAGTGCAGTAATAAGGTTGGCGAAAGGGAAGACCCATGTAGAACTACCTTGGGTGTTGCACAACTTGACTTCATTAAGGATACGGGCCATCTGGTTGAGGATCAAAATAGGGATGTCGATCCAAAACCAGAAGTCAAATCGGTGCAAAGCACGGAGAAAGTCCCCTCACTGTTCATCATTGTGGCCTAGAGGGATGACATTCTTTTTTAAAACCACGTCAAGGAAGATGAGGGGGCACGGTAAGTTAGCTCAGCAGATGCTAGTTCGGTTATTATCATCCTATCGCCCCTCATAGAATTCGGTCACTAATACCGGGACTGTGAGTTCTCGAGTGAACACCAGGAATTGCTCTTCATTGATAGTGTCCATGGAACAGTAAAGAACCTCGGCAATGAAAGCTGGTGTGACCACTAACTCCACCCCGTTAACAACGGACAAAAGAGCTCCTAGGGTCTCGTCATTGGTGTACATGTTCTGATAAAAGACTCGCACAATAAGAGGATACGCCGGTTCAATGACGGTGCAGATGCCCAGAAGGCCTCGATCTTCAAGTTGTTGGACACTCCGCACAGTGGGTTGGTGGCGCCGGATAAAGTCCACATCAAAGGGTGTGCCAAGGGCGATTTGTTTGTTGGCCCAAGTGTCAGTTGGCACATCCCTAGCGGCGATGTTGGCATTACGAGGCCGTTTGGGTGCTCGGCGGGACGACGTAGCCATACCTTGAAAGAGTGAAGAAAGAGAAAAAGAAAGGAGATTCGCTGGAAAAAATGAATGTCAAAAAGCCACTGGTCGGAGAAGATGGTGATGCTCTGGTGGGAAGTTGGTGGTGAGTGAAAGTTGAAGGAAGAAGTTGGTGATGATGGGGTTTGATGAGTTTGTGGGTTTGTGCACAGAGAGAGAGAGAGAGAGAGAGAGAGAGTAGCTGATGAGAGGTAGAGCGAGAGTGTAGTTGGGAAAGTGATGGTCAAAAAGAAAGTTAGCGTTGAATATATATGAGTTTTTTTTTTTCTGAAGGAAAAGAAAAATAAAATAAAATAAAAATAAGTAAATAAAAGAATAAAATCTAAACAAGCATTTTTTTTAAGGAAATAAATAAATAAAATATGAAATTTTTTTAAGAAGGAAAAGAAAAAATAAAATAAAAATAAATAAAAGAATAAAATTTGAACAAGAAATTTTTTTTTAAAATTTTTTTATAGTTTCACCAGACTACTCGTGTGCCTAAGGGGGCCGCATGAGCTCTGAATCTTAGGCCGCTCTAGCGGCGCGGTAGTAGTAGGCTTTGGGGACTGGGCCTCCGCTCGTGCGGCTTGGGCCTCTGCTCATGAGCTCAAAACTCTTTTTTTCTTTTTTTTTTCTTTTTTTCAGATGGACATGGACCGCTTATGCGCCCAAAGGGGCCGCACGAGCGCTGAATTTTGGGCCGCTCCAGCGGCATAAATGGGCCGCTCCAACGTATATTAAACAATTAATTAAACGTAAAAAACAAGTATTAATTTTGGAAAAAATCTAGGATAATGAATCCACCACTAGTTACGTAAATAAGGTCTCAATCTGAAAGTCAATTATGTTCCGGTTCGAACAAAATAATAATTCGCAACTACAAGTTCAAAGCATTGATCAAGAAAATTATCACGTTCAATGTATAGGTACGAACCATCTCAAGTGGTATGAATCGTTCGCTCTAAATTACAGTAGCAAAACGGTTCGTCCCTCATAGTATGGCTCGTTTCATACCTTGAATATGAAAATAGAGAAAAATATTGTATGAAAAGCATTCAACAATCACAAAAAGTAGAATACTCGAAGAGAATACTGAAAAAAATATATATTTGAAACTTCTTAAGGACCATACAATTGTTCAAACCCTTACACAAGAGAAAACCAAAAAGAAATCCCTATTTACTTGGCTAGGGTTTTATCAAAATCCTAGAAATAGAAGCCTAGCCACTCGTGGAGGAGTGGGAAGAGGTAGATGGAGAAGAAGCCACCGTGAGAGACATTCTTCACACTTCAAGTTTCTTTCTCTTCAAAACCCTAGCCTCCCTTTTTCCTTTGAAAAATATCAGAACTCTAATCCAACCTTTTTGTTGCCTTTTCATACCTCTTCTTCTTTTCAACAGGTTTAAAACATTGGGCACGTTTTCTGTGGTACAGCCGCACATGCGGGAAATGTCACCGCACGTGAGACAAGGGTTCCGCACGTGTGGAAAAACCCTCTGCATGTACTAGAAAGCTGGGCCTCAGTACATGCGGAAAGCAATTTTCTTTGCATTTTTTCTCATTTTATGCTCCCACTGTGTACAAACCTGATTGACATTAAACAGGTATAAAATGTATAGTTTGACGAGCAAGTGAAGTTAAGAGATCTTAATTAATGGCCTCAGTGTTGCATAATTCGACCTTAATCACATCCCTCAACTTACAACTTGCTAGTCCTCAAGTAAGGAATAAAAAAGAAAAATAAACTTAAACAAAATCTAACTATCTCCTCTTTCGTAGGAAGAACGATTGCATTTAGCGTATGCAACAAGCCTTTAAACCGCAAAGTTACCCCAAGTGGACCAATAAAGTCTCGTAATGGTTTCTAAAAATGATATCCACAAACATGAACATATTCACATCTATCCAACAACAATCAATCACACTACACCACTCTTGAATTAACTTTTGTGCCATATTCAGACATGATGAGTCATTAAAGGCATAATAATCAAGCATGAAGGAATCTATTGAGCAGAGATCGCAATTCAGTATTACACAAATCAAGTTCTACGTACTTGTGAATGCTAGTAGAACACATCATCAGTAATCTCGGTGTAACGTGCAATCTCCATAACTAGTTAACTGACCACTATAATAGCCTAATGTAACTCATAATAACCCCCAACAAATACAGACAAGATTAAACTTTTGTAACTAGGATTCTCAAAATGTTTTTATTTTTTATTTTTTATTTTTGAAAAGGCTGTGCAATGTCCTAATCCATTAAGCTTTCTAATCAACCCATATAGCAAGTATTGGGCCAATGACTCCCAAACCAGACAGTTTTAGAGCACTAGGTATGAAGACACTCCTACGAGCTTAATAACTCAAACTGAAGAGGCTATGAATCCGAACAAGTCATTTTCATTATTTTTCCTTAACTGTGCAATGTCAAGGTCCCTTAAGCTTTCTAATTAATCCATGTAACAAGTATTGGGTCAATGACTCCCAAACTAGACGGTTTTAGGGCACTAGGTGTAGAGACACCCCTACGGGCTTAATAACTTGAGTTAAATAGGCTACGAACCCAAACAAGTCAAGTGTTTATTTTTTATTTTTATTTTTTTTTATTAATTTATTTTGAGAATCAAGGCTAGTCATTTATTCTTTCCTACAACACTAGCAATTATCAATGATGCACACCAGGGATTATAATAGAGAGATCACCGCTATGATAGTGTGTTCATGTGAATCAAGGCATACACATGATAAGTGTACTAATACCATAACCACAAACAACTATCCTAGCGCAAACATTACATGCGAGTGTTTACCCAATAAACTCTTTTCATACAAGTCTACTATGCTCCCCAATTAACATATGCAAATATCATCACCCTACTAGCAACAAGTCAACATCAAGTGACGTAATGCAATCAAGTGAAGTAGGTATAAGCATGAATTATGAGCCAAATAGAAATACACAAAAGAAAATACCCTCATCCCCCAACTTGAATATGACACTGTCTTCAATAGAAGTAGATGCAAAGTAAATAGGAAGGAGAGGATATTATCAGATATTGTAGGTGCACATCGAGGTAGGCAAATAGCAACACATGCAAACATACTTTTTTTTTCCTTTTAAAAAAAAAGAGAAACAAATAAAAGTAAATACATAAATAAAAGAGACAAAGAAAATATAGTATGCTACTACTGAGAATTCGGTGGTGCTGGGGGGGAAATGCTGGGGTTATGGAGTGCAGAGAGAGAAAGAAAGATAGAAAGGGAAGAAGATGAGAGGTAGAGAGAGTGTGTTGGAAAGAGATAGGTGTGGGTTAGGGTTAGATAAAGACTTTTTTTCTTTAATTAAAAAAAAAGAAAATAAAAATAAAATAAAAGTAATAATAATCTGCAGGTTTTTTTTTTTTGTGAAACGACGTTCCGTGCATGCGGGGCCCAGTGTCATGACCCGAACTCGCCCCCATGGGTTAAGGACATAATCGGCTAGTAATCACGAGATTACCTACGGCCTCAATTCAAATAAGACATAACTCATCAAAGTAAAGGGGCCAAACGGAAACAAATATAAAACTTTGTCTTTAGAGCTGTGCTTACATGGCACGTCATAACAAACCATACATATACATGTTAATTACTCACATCAAAATATGTACTAAAACAAAGTTTTGTACATACAGGATCATTCAAGTTTGGGTCAGCCAATCAAAACTATATACAATCGTAATACAAAGTCCTCACCAACATAACAAAATAATAAAATAGCAAAAGGGCGAAAACGAGTCTCGTGCGTAAGACGCATGGGCTGACTCTTCAAAACCTTGGTTGTTCCACACAAACTTCACTGAGGCTGGGTTTGGACCTCCCTTGGCTCATCTACAGACACATGAATGAGCGTAAGCGAGAGCCCAGTGAATAATATCAAATAAAGAAGTTACACAAACGGTACTTAGAACAATATACACCAAACGGCCTTGGGCCCAATTCATATTTCTGTCAAGCATATATATATAAATATGTATAGGTCAAGTGACTGCGATTCCAAACACATCAAACGGCCTCGGGCCCAATTCGTTCATGTCTGATGGCCTTTGGCCCAATCATTTGTATCATACGGCCTCTGGCCCATCCATTCATGTCATACGGCCTCTGGCCCATCCATTCATGTCATGCGGCCTCTGGCCCATTCATTCATGTCATGCAGCCTCTGGCCCATTCATTCATGTCATGCGGCCTCTGGCCCATTCATTCATGTCATTCATGCCGGACTAGCCTTTGGGCCATCCATTCTTTCATTTATGTCAAACTGGCCTTTGGCCCATCCATTCTTTCATTCATGTCAAACTGGCCTTTGGTCTATTCATTTAGCATAGCAAACATTTGTCCACCATTCAAATTAACGAACTCTTACATGGAGGTAAGCGATTAAACAAATAACATACTTCAGATATCTTTATTAAGATATTACTCATAGTGATCGATTGGATAATTTGCTCTGGAGCTTGACCCTACGCATTGCATAACACATATGGGTCACAAACGATTCAATCCGTTCTTAATTCATACACCCCTCTTAGGCTTCTTTCTTATCCTTTTAATTCATTCATAATGCCCAATGCATGCCTAAGAGTACTTAAAAGTGAAAGAGAACGAAAAAAGAAACACAGAACATCTGTACAAAATTTCTGAAACAGGGGTCCCCGCTCGAGCGTGGACTTGCCCGCTCGAGTGGACCCATTAAGTCATCAAAAGTACTGGTTGCCTCGTTTTTACGCTCGAGCATGAATTCGGGTGCTCGAGCTGAAGGTCATTCTACATAGCTCCTCGCTCGAGTGAACTTACCCGCTCGAGCGGACATCCATGTCTGCAAAAAGTTCTGGGAGCTCGCATTTCCCACTTGAGCGGCGCCTTCCCTGCTCGAGCGGACATCCCAAATTCTGGAAAATCCAGAATTGTTCTTGAGCTTCAAACTTGCATTCAAATCAACATATCTTGCATATTATGGCTCAAACTTCCCATATACATGTACTAACATGATCCAACACCAAATTCATTACATTATGAAGTTCAATTTCATGAATTAATCACATGCATGTCCCAATTTACACTAAACTTATTTCCAACATAACAATTTCATGCATTCAAAACCCATACTCTTATGAATTGTACATGCATGTAAGATGTAGCTCTCATTCTCAATTTAAATGATGAAAAGATGATCAAAAGCATGAACTTCAATCAAAGATTGAACATGGATCATGTATTTCAAACTCAAACACACAAATTCATGGCAATTTCCTACATGCATGTGTACATTGACTTCCAATTCATCAAAACCAACTCAATTCATGTTCTTTATCATCATGCAACTTTGAATTTATAAAGTTACAAACTAAAATCCATGAATTTACTTACCTAGAGGCTCAAATCTTCCAAACTATGGTTAATTCTTGAGTTCAACCTCCAATTCTCAAGCCTTGAGCCAAACTTGCACAATTCTTCCTCTTCCCCTCTCTAGCCGACCCTCTCTCTCTCTCTCCTTAGAGTAATTTTAGCCAAAATGAATAAAAAGAGAGGAGTTGAGTGTATAATGCCCCCTTTATATGAGCTCTCATAAGCACAATTAATTAAGATTAAATAATTGAGCACTATAACACCAATTTAATCTATTTAATTTGATCCGAATCAATTTTTAATTAAATCTCACCGTAGGCTCTAAAAATTACGCTATTCACAATCGCGTAGTCAATTTCGGTTTCTGTGGCCGATAAGGCTTTCAATTTTCAGTTTATAACAGTAAGTTAAACAGATATTCTTACGGTGAACAGATAGAAATTCAAAACTACATATATCCATATAAATGGCACACAAAATCATATCAGACACATAATCACATTCATAATAAGGACCATTTAGCATAATACGAAACAGGGTTATCACAAGTTTCCCCCCTTTAGGAAGTTTGGTCCTCCAAACTTATTTTACTTTCGTCGGGAAACGAATGTGGATAACGTAGTCGCATTTCATCCTCTTTTTCCCATGTGGCATCCATCCCATAGTGTTCTTTCCATTCCACTTTCACCATTGGGATGGACTTGCTTTTCAATTGTTTCACTTGTCGGGCAATGATTCGTTCTGGCCATTCGGCGTACTCCATGTTTTCATCAAAAGCTGCCCGGTGATAATCAATCATGTGAAACGGATCTCGAAGATAACCCCTCAACATTGATACATGAAACACACTATGGATTTGCTCAAATCCTGGTGGCAAAGCGACTCGATAAGCGACTGGACCAAGCTTTTCCAGAATTTGAAACGGTCCAATGTAACGGGGCGACAATTTACCCTTCTTTCCAAACCTGATTTGGCCCTTCATCAGAGTCACGCGGATAAATACATGGTTACCAACCTCATACTCGAGAGGTCTTCTTCAAACATCTGCATAATTCTTTTGTCGGTCTCTTTCTTTTACCAACCTCATATTTTGTTTTTAATCATATCTATTCTTTGCATCTATGTTTCATGCATCTTGATTTGGCTAAGTTTGCATTTGTGGATTTAATAAATTCCTATGTGATTATGTGCGCTACCCCATGTTCTTGAGATGATTCACATGTCATATCTTAGAAGTCGAATCTTAGTTGCATCTCATGTGTGAATTGTATTAGGATTTTTTATATAACATCATATATATTTCGCTAATTTTGTTTCGTAACTGTTTGCGAGACATCGGTAAACATGTAAATTTGTATACTTTAGCATCTCGCTTGTGTATATTTTTCTTACTATGTTTAGCATTCTATCATGATGCTATGTGCTTACTTAATATAATTAATGAATGCCCGTGGATGGAGGTTATGTTACTTTATTTGGAATAATGTTGATTTTTCATGTTTGTAAACTCAATTTCTTTGGGTTTTATATCTTTAAAACTCTTTCAAAACTACATGCAATCAAATTGTTCCAAAATGAATGACATAGTAAATACTTGTATGTTTCACATAGTAAATTGTAGGATTTATTTAATAACCGGAACATGAACATATAAAAAAAATAAAACTCATATCATAGTTTAGTAGAGGCCGATCTTTGATCGTGTAAGCGGTGGTGAACAATTAATAGCCTTCCTCTCTCATACCGAAGGTTCCAAACCAAGCATCTTTGGTCACGATGAACAGTGGCCTTGGCACGATTCATGGGTTTCCTAATTTTTCCAAAAATATTAGGTGGCAACTCTAAAATCTGGTGATATAGTCCATTCTTGGAAATTTTTTTGTATTAAAACGAATTTTCCATAAAAGTTGACAAACCTAAACTCTCATCTATGTTTTACATTGCACTCGTGAAACTAAATCAAAGAAGTTGAGAGTCCGAACCATTAATGTGCACGGGTACCCCGGGTATGTTACAAATATCGATTTCATTTCTAACTATCTGCACCATGATCTCATCAACTGTGCTAGAAAGTTATTTTCAATTTTTTTTCCCCTTTGATTTATTTGATTTGTATAACCTAATCTATGCTTATCAATTGAATAAGAATTCCATGACTTCTCTACTTAAAAAAATAAAAATAGAAAAATAGAAAAAATAAGGAAAAGAAGCAGAGATCATTTATATTAACAATATTTTTTTGGTGTTGCGGTGACATGCAATAAAAATAAACATAAAAAAAATAAAGAGGAAAAAGAAAGAAAAATATTAAACAAATAAAAAACTAACATAGGTTATGGAAAATAAATACTATTAATATTAGTATAAGCCAATTATTTTCAGGACCTAATCTCCAATACCAGACTTTTACATCCAAATTGAATTAAATTAAGTTTCTCACTACAAAAATTTTGGTTTTTTGCGACGGTCAAAATGCCGTCTCAAAAGCTTTTATGTGACGGCAAATGACTTTTAGTGACAGCAAGTGGGGGGTCACAACAAAAGGGCGTTGCTAAAAGGTTTTAGCGCCGTCGCCTTTTTTTTCCGACGGCAAAGTTGCCTTTTTGAGACGGAATTCTGCCGTCGCCATTAATATGTAAAAATCTGAGATTTTTTGAGACGGCACTGTGTTGCCGCCACTAAAAATGTTATTTGTGGCGGCAAAACTGCCGTCGCGAAAGTGTTTTTATTGAGATGGGATACCTGCCGTCGCTAAAAAATTATTTGAAACAACACGACATGTCGTCGCTAAAAGATTATTTGCGACGGCAAAGAATACTGTCGCAAAAGGTTTTTTTCTCAACTATGCCAATATCATTTGCGACGGCAATGTGGTGCTGTCTCAAAAAAAAAAACCCCTATAATAAAATTATTAAAAATATGAAAATTACCTGTATTAAATGAAAAATAACTGAAAAAGAAACCAATAATTACATAATAATATAAAAATTCCAGTATAAAAATAACAATTCATCCATAATAAAAATATTCTTGCATTCATAACAACACATTAGCAAAATTATCCCACTACATAATATTGCATAATACATATACAATGTTTAAATACATAATGTTGTTCACAATTCAAAATAACGTAAATAAAAAAAAAAAAAAGTTTCCCTCATGATTCTTCCGTGGGTAACAAAAACAAAAGTTAATCACAATCTTCACACACCTGCATTCCCCAAGAAGCAAACTGCTACATGGGAAATATCTGAAAATAAAAAATAAAAATAATTAATGACAATATAATTATGTGTTAATATTTTAATTACAAAAAAATAGAAAAAATTAACTACTATATAATTTTGGCTAGATAGAAATTCGGCTATAACTCCCAAACTGGGAACCCGATTAGAGTCCCGTCTTCTCCCACAAGTCTCTCGTGCCTAGGCAGTCATGTGTGCCAAGTTTTGTGCTAAACCGACGCCGTTTGGTGATTTTGGGGCGTCAACACCTCGAATTGAAATTTCTTAAGGAACTAGTTTGCCTAGACCAAAATCCGGCTCTAACTCCCAAACCGGGAACCAAATTCGAGCCCCGTCTTCTCCCACAAGTCTCTGATGCCAAGGCGGTCATGTGTGCCAAGTTTCGTGCTAATCCGACCCCGTTTGGTGATTTTGGGGCATCAACACCTCGAATTCAAGTTTTTTAATGAACTAGTTTGCGTAGAGTGAAATCCGACTCTAACTCCCAAACCGGGAACCCGATTGGAGTCCCGTCTTCTCCCACAAGTCTCTCGTGCCTAGGCGATCATGTGTGCCAAGTTTCATGCTAATCCGACGCCGTTTGGTGATTTTGGGGTGTTAATACCTCGAATTCAAGTTTTTTAATGAACTAGTTTGCCTAGAGTGAAATCTGACTCTAACTCCCAAACCGGGAACCCGATTGGAGTCCCGTTTTCTCACACAAGTCTCTTGTGCCTAGGTGGTTGTGTGTGCCATGTTTCATGCTAATCTGACCCCGTTCGGTGATTTTGGGGCGTCAACACCTCGAATTCAAGTTTTTTAATGAACTAGTTTGCATAGAGTGAAATCCGACTCTAACTCCCAAACCGGGAACCCGATTGGAGTCCCGTCTTCTCCCACAAGTCTCTCGTGCCTAGGCGGTCGTGTGTGCCAAGTTTCGTGCTAATCTGACGCCGTTTGGTGATTTTGGGGTGTCAACATCTCGAATTCAAGTTTTTTAATGAACTAGTTTGCCTAGAGTGAAATCCGACTCTAACTCCCAAACCGAGAACCCAATTGGAGTCCCGTTTTCTCCCACAAGTCTCTCATGCCTAGGTGGTCGTGTGTGCCATGTTTCGTGCTAATCTGACCCCGTTTGGTGATTTTGGGGCGTCAACGCCTCGAATTCAAGTTTCTTAAGGACTAGTTTGCTCGGAGTGAAATTTGGCTCTAACTCCCAAATAGGGAACCTGATTCAAGCCCCGTCTTCTCCCACAAGTCTCTCATGCCTAGGCAGTCGTGTGTGCCAAGTTTCGTGCTAAACTGACGCCGTTTGGTTATTTTGGGGCGTCAACACCTTAAATTTAAATTTCTTAATGAACTAGTTTGCTTAGACCAAAATTCGGCTCTAACTCCCAAACCGGGAACCTGATTGGAGTCCCGTCTTCTCCCACAAGTCTCTCCTACCTAGGCGGTCGTGTGTGCCACGTTTCGTGCTAAACCGATGCTGTTTGGTGATTTTGGGGCGTCAACACCTCGAATTCAAGTTTCTTAAGGAACTAGTTTGCCTAGAGTGAAATCCGGCTCTAACTCCCAAACAGAGAACCCGATTGGAGTCCCATTTTCTCCCGCAAGTCTCTTGTGCCTAGGCGGTCGTATGTGCTAAGTTTCGTCCTAATCCGACGCTGTTTGGAGATTTTGGGGCATCAACACCTTGAATTCAAATTTCTTAATAAACTAATTTGCCTAGACCGAAATCCGGCTCTAACTCCCAAACTAGGAACCCGATTGGAGTCCCGTCTTCTCCCACAAGTCTCTCGTGCCTAGGCGGTCGTGTGCACCAAATTTCATGGTAATTCGATGCCGTTTGGAGATTTTGGGGCGTCAACACCTCGAATTGAAATTTCTTAATGAATTAGTTTGCCTAGACTGAAATCTGGCTCTAACTCCCAAACCGGGAATCTGATTGGAGTCCCGTCTTCTTCCACAAGTCTCTCGTGCCTAGGCGGTCAAGTGTGCCAAGTTTTGTGCTAATCCAACCCCGTTTGGTGATTTTGGGGCGTCAACGCCTCGAATTCAAGTTTCTTAAGGAAACTAGTTTGCCTAGAGTGAAATCCGGCTCTAACTCTCAAACCAGGAACCCGATTCGAGCCCCGTTTTCTTCCACAAGTCTCTCGTTCCTAGGTGGTCGTGTGTGCCAAGTTTCGTGCTAAATCGACGCCCTTTGGTGATTTTTGGGCGTCAAAACCTCCAATTCAGATTTCTTAATGAACTAGTTTGCTAAGACAGAAATTCGGCTCTAACTCCCAAACCGGGAACTCGATTGGAGTCCTGTCTTCTCCCACAAGTCTCTCATGCCTAGGCGGTCGGGTGTGCCAAGTTTCGTGCTAAACCGACGTCTTTTGGTGATTTTGGGGCGTCAACACCTCCAATTCAAATTTCTTAATGAACTAGTTTGCCTAGACTGAAATTCGGCTCTAACTCCCAAACTGGGAACCCGATTGGAGTCTCGTCTTCTCCCACAAGTCTATTGTGCTAGGCAGTCGTGTGTACCAAGTTTCGTGCTAAACCGACGTCGTTTGATGATTTTAGGGCGTCAACACCTTGAATTCAAATTTCTTAATGAATTAGTTTGCCTAAACCGAAATTCGGCTCTAACTCCCAAACCGAGAACCTGATTGGAGTCCCATCTTCTCCCACAAGTCTCTCGTGCCTAGGCGGTCGTGTGTGCCAAGTTTTGTGCCTAGCCTCTATCCTTTGGGGCTGTGTACAGTTAATTTATGGTTATTCTTAGCTTAGAATGCAAAGATACATTTTATGCTTGATCTTCTGGTAGTGGTGTATATGGATTTTTATCTCCTATAGATTTCCTAAATGCCCGATGGCCACTTGATGCATTAGGAACCTATGATAGTTAATATCTAATGTGTTAATCATATTCGAATTTTATTATACATATGTACATATATGTTGTGTGAAAATTTAACTATCAAACAATTTAATTTATATCAAACTTGTCTGTTGGGATCCACACTTGCCCCCGTTAATACAAAGGCCATCATCTCAGCTCTAATCTGCTGTAAATGTGTAAAGAACTTTGCTCGCATCTCCTCCTTCAGCTCCTCCCTCAACTCATCCTTTAGCTCCGCACGAACCTGTTAGGTGATCTAAACAATAGTCGATGGCTGGGGTGTTAACTGTGATGGCCCCATCCCATTTTTATACACCGTTCTCTGAGGCATAGTTCTCCTGTATGTGCGACAATATCCATGTCTGTCATGACCTATCAACTCATGAAAAATAGCATTCCTAGCCTCCAAAGTTTGACAATCCTCAGGTAACATGGAGAGTTGACGATTAAACTCATCTTGTATTAAATAAGACATACAAGTATATGTCAAATTAAGATGGTTGACACACAAAAAATAAAAAATAAACTTTAAATACAATGTTAGATGTTTGGAAACTACCAAGGTCTGGATAACCTCAGGGTCATCTGCTCTACGTGTCATAAGCCAAACATTTATCTTATCAATAGACTCCCCTTTATTGGTCATCTAGATTTTTTTAGAAATATGAAAATAATAATCCAAATAATTTGCAAATATACAATGTTTATTTATAGACAAAAATAAAACAATAAAATATAAACCTCATGCTGTATCTGAGCGAAAGTAGTACGCTCTATGGTATGAGCTATGCCGTGAGCTCGCCGATTTTTAGCGTTCCTAGTTGCAATTTTCTCTAACAGATTCAACAAATGTAAGTATATAACTATGATTTGTATGTTTAAATATCATACATATAACTTATTTGTATACCTCAACATCGAAAGCACGCCAATACTCCACAAGTTCTTCTCACTGTTTTCGCACAATGTGCAAAGGAACATCATCCTTCAAATTAGGATAAGAACTTCTAGGCTTGAAATACTTAGTCTTAATCTTATTCTTGTGATCCTTCCATATGCTGTTGCAGGTTTTCATGTAGATTGGCTTATACTCCTCTAGACATATATTCAAATTGTCCTATAAAACACAATTTCAATGTTTAAATAATAATAACACAATTTCTGAATTTGAATTTTTGGACAAAAATATACTTTTACCTTCACATCCTTCTAGATAGCATCAAGAATATCATTAGGCACAGTGTTCCAGTTAAGAAAAGTAAGAGGAACAATGTTACCATTCCGCACAATAATGCCAAGTTGAGTGGTTGACTTAAACACGTTATCTCCTATTGGGTAGTAATTTTCATCAAATTGTATGTCCAATTTTGTACCAATACCCCATTCTCTAATGCCCTTGGCACATCCTGTACCACGCCTAGTCAAGGTTGATGAAGAACTAATATGACCTGCGAGATACAATAACAATAAACAATATGCAATGATAATAAACAAATACAAATTTAAATAATGTCAATACAAATCGAATTCTTATACTTGAGGTGGGCTATGAAGAAGTCGAAGGGTCTGGAAAATACAATGAAAATAAACAAGTTATATATAATGAGAATAAATAAATGTATATTTAAATAATTTTCATACAAACCAAAGCAAATTTATATACCTGTGGATGGCTCATAAGATAATGACTCTAGTCGGGATGATAGCTACTATGGTGCCACTGATGGTGGACACACCGATGGTAGGTGTGAAGGCTGAGTACATGATAGCTGCTGTGGTGCCACTGATGGTGGGTGATGCAGTGGTACTAATGGCCCCTCTGATGGTGGTCCCTGGGATGCCTCCTCTAATGGTGGTGCCAGTAATAGTGGTCGCTGTGATGGCTGGTCAGATGGTGGTGGCACTAATGGCCCCTCCGATGGTGGTCGATGTGATGTCTCCTCTGATGATGGTGCTACTGATGTCCTGTTATGTACCACATCGGACATCATGTGCAGGGGATGATCAGGCTTCCTCTTCCTTCCCATAATAATCTGCAAGCAATATAACATTAATTGACATTAGAAACATAGAGAATGGTTTTGAATCAACTATAATATGGCATTAATTGAACTAATACAATTACAAAGACAAAGTAAATTAAAAAACTGATGATTAACTACAACCTTGGCCTTAATTTAATTACTGATGTTGATTAAATATCAGTCTATTTGAACATCAACTGTTTCCCCTTCTGCGGCTTCCCTTACCTAACCAACTTCTTCATCATGAAGCATTATATTTTATTCCAATTGTTGGCTCATATATGGCTCGATTTGTGGATCAGTCGAACTAATATCAAATAAACCTCTTTGAGACATTTTCACCACCACTTGCCAGTATGGTTCTAACGGTCTACAACATACCAAACTTGCTTTGCTTGGAATGCCAAGATGAAAAGTTCATTGGTAATTCGATCATCTTGGTACAATAAATGATTGAAGTTAACCAATGTGAAATTGAAGACATCTTCTTTCTTTCCGTGAATGTTGTCAATCCAATCACACTTAAACAACACATGTTTCTTCTCATTGGAATATGGAATCTCAACAATATCTGTCAATTATCCATAATAGTACACAGACCCCACACGAGGATTCTTGTCTTTTCGACTAGCATAACTTATTGTATCTACCTTCAAAGCTAAACCACAATTTTGTGTGGCTCGACGGTCATCCATGGCCTTTACTCGATACCGAAACCCATTCATTATATACCCGTTGAACCTCCTTGCCAAGTTATGAGGACCATTTGCCAATAGAATAGTCCCTTCAAAAAATGTGACATCAATAGTCCTTCGCAAAGTTTGGACCTATTTAAAACAAAAATGTAAAATTTAAAATGTAGTTCAACTTAAGTAACTAGAATCTGTAGACTTAAATACATACATGTTCCTTGAACCAAATGTGAAAAATTTTAAAATGTTCACGCTGAAGCTGATGATCGTCGACACGAAGCATTTTGAGCTTAAGTACTTCAAGGTGTTTGCTGTGTAGATTGAAAATTTATCAATACAAAAAATTTGGTTCAAAATTCAATAAAACATAATAAAATATTGAGTGAGTGACATAACCTACTTTATGAATGGTTAAACCGCGCTTGTATTGAATAAGATATACCGATGAGCTTGTACCCAAGACGTATTATCAAGATAAAAGCTTGTGTTTTCACCAACAGCATGACCCAGATTATCATCACCACTATAGTTCCCCACGGGTCGACTAGATTTGGTTTCCACATCATTGAGATATTGTGAAAAAAAATTCATGCATTCTTCTATAAGATATCCTTTAGCAATTGAACATTCACGATGAGCTCTATTACGCACATATTGCTTCAAAGTAAGAAGATACCTCTCAATTGGATACATCCATCGAAACTGAATCGCTCCAGTCAATAATGCTTCATCAGCTAGATGTATAGGCCAGTGCTCCATTATATCAAAAAAAGTTAGAGGAAATATTTTCTCTAGATGACAAAGTGTTACGGCAATACGATCTTGAATATATTGCAAATCCGTCGCACGATTCACTTTGGAACACAATTGTCTAAAGAAATTGCTCAATTCAATCAAGGGTTCAATTACATTCTTCGGTAACGATCTTTGAATAGCCAATGGAATAAGTTGTTGCATCAGAATATGACTATTGTGGCTCTTAAGACCCCCAATACTTCTATCATGTGAATGCACACGATGTGATATATTAGATGAATACCCGTCGAGAACTCTTACTTCCTTCAACACTTTCAAGAACAAATATTTCTCATCCTTGGTCATCATGAATTGTGCTGGTGGTAAATAAGCTTTATTCGACCCTCTTAATTGCAAATGTAGGGGTTTTCTAATATTCATATCTTGTAAATTACGCCGAGCATTAACACCATCCTTCTATTTTCCTACAACTTCTAATATTGTCCACAACACATTGTCACCAACATTCTTCTCTGTATGTATCACATCGAGGTTGTGTCTTATTAGATTGTGCTCCCAATATGGCAGTTTATAAAATATACTCTTTTTCTTCCAACTATGGGTGCGATGTCCAGCTTTCTCCTTCTCTACTTGTCTCCTATGCCTCTCCTTAAGGTCATCCCTCTTGTATTGGGTTAAAATACCCTCAAATTCTAATTGTAGCAACATCTCAGTTCCAGATAACAATTTTGGTTTGAGTCTGACTTCCCGAATTTATGGCTACTAGGTAAAAATCTGCGATGACCCAAGTATGATTGTTTCTTACTATGCTTCGACTAACACGATGTAGTTTCCTTATTGCAACAAGGACATGCATATTCGCCTTTAGTGCTCCATCCTGACAAGTTTGCATATACAGGAAAATCACTAATTGTCCACAGTAAAGCTGCATGCATTTGAAACATTTGATTTGTTGATGCATCAAATGTGGAGACATCGTCATTCCATAGTTCTTTCAACTCCTCAATCAACGGTTGCATATACATATCAATCTTGTCACCAGGTCCTTTCGGGCCGTCAATAAGCACGAATAAAATTAGAAATGGTTGCTGAAATGCACATCCATGGTGGCAAGTTGTATGGAATGAGCACAACAGGCCAAGTGCTATGAACTATGTTCATCGTCCTGAATGGGTTAAAACCATCAGATGGTAAGCTAAGTCTTACACTTTGGCAATCTTTACTAAAGTCAATATTCTGACGATCAAAATCTTTCCATGCAAGGGAGTCAGCAGGATGCCTAAAGACACCGTCATCAGTTCGTTCTTCTGCATGCCATCTCATTAACTTGGCCGTTTTGATTGACATAAACAACCTCTGCAACCTTGGCTTAAAAGAAAAACACTTCATCTGTTTTGCAGCTATTCGTTTACCACCTTTGTTAGGACCATTTGAACCACCATCACCATTTGATTTGCATCTAGAACTATTTCATATGACACATTTATCAAGATTGGCGTCCTCATTTCGAAACAACATGCAATTGTTGGGACATGCATCCCACGTCTCATATGTGAAGCCCAAATCTGTTGTGACCTTTTGAGCTTTATAATATGAGTTCGAGAGTTTCACACCCAACGGGAACACCTCATTCAATAACTCAAGCAACATGTCAGCAGACTTGTCTGTCCACTGATTAATCACCTTCAAATGTAGAAGTCGAACAATGAATGACAAAGATGTGAACTTCTGACAACCCAGATACAATTCACTTTGTGCATCTTGAAAAAGTTTGAAATACTTTGCAGTCTCTACATTTGGACTGAGCTGGGGTTCAGATGTATAAGGATCAAGCCTTATGGTTCATTACCCTCAACACTTGTACCAGCATGTGGATTTCCCATAGCCCTTTGTATAATTCCAACCATATCATCCCCAATGTCTAAATTAGCCAATGTTTCATTCTCTCGATTACCATGCAGAGATACATAAGATTTCCCATGATTAATCCAATGTTTGTACTTTTTAAAAAAACCATTCAAAATCAGATGCTCCCGTACACTCTGTCGTACAAGATGGTATCGATTCTCACACTTCCTATACAGAAAACTAATCATCGAACCTTCAACCCTATTGGTGTAGGCAAACACAAGGAATTCAACAATCCCATTAATGAATTCCCTCGACATCCTATTTGGCAAATCAATCTAACTCTTATCCATCATCTGTACTTCCCTCAAATATCGCTTCTGCACACATCTACAAAAATATCTCATCAAAGTAACTCTAAATATAATACCTACGTATTCATGCACCATGATACCTATCCGTCCAATTTCTCTCAAATAGGTAGGTGGTCTTATCCCAGTTAGTTATTTACCGATTTGATGGGAGAACATAAAAAATGAAATACTTATACAACAACACATGGGACATAAAAATGCTTTCAAACACCAAGTATTCCATCACTAATTCAACATGTCTAGAACATCAAGAGGTGCACAGAACAACATAGGCTTTAAGAGCCAAGAAAAAAAAATACAGACAAAAATAATTACACCCTCATCTCTCAAAACAAGTAGTACACTTCCATTCCATAACAATGAATTTAGCTATTCATTAAATTTTAAGGATCTAAAATGAATTGATTTGAGACGGAATATGAAGATCATATTTCTTCATATTGTCTTTACAAGTATCTTATTTCGTGTAGTAATCTTATCCAGTAACTTATTTAATTTAGTGATGGTGCTTAACTAGACACGAATTACAGGCCTTCACAATGATAAGAAAGCAAGAAGGGCTTAAAGGGTACTGGAAAGGCAACCTTCCTCAGGTCCCCTGCACCCTTCTCATTTTTCTTCTTCTTTTTTTTTTTTTTTTGATAAATAAAATTTATTAAAGAAAGAGCATCAAGGAGATGCTAAAGAATTACAGAAATCACGAGCCCCAAAAGAGGGGAAAAGAAATTAGCCAATCACATTTACTTTCCCATTGATAAGGTTTTTTCTTATACTAATCTATTCCCATAGGTTTTTGTTGAGTTTCAGTTTCTAAACCTTTTCAATTCCAGGTGATACGTGTCATACCTTATAGTGCAGTTCAGCTGTTTGCATATGGAACCAACAAGGTAATAGCAAAACTATTTAATAAAAATTTCTAACACTCCATCTTATATGTATCTATGGTCTTTACTGCTTCAAACATTTGATTAGTATTTTACCTACAAATTTCTAGAAACTTCTTAGGGGGAAGGATGGTGAGCTCTCTGTTATCGAAAGACTCACTGCTAGTGCTTTTGCTGGCATGACTTCAACTTTTGTAAGTAATATAGCAAATGAGATCGTTTCTGAACTCAACTTTATGGGTGATTATCTGTATTGGATCTTGTATTTTCTATATTAGTACCCTATATGTATGTCTATTAACAAATATTAAACCCTATAATCCTTGCTATTTGTTTCTTTATAGGTAACATACCCTTTTGATGTTTTGAGGTTAAGATTAGCTGTTGAGCCTAGGTATAAAACAATGTCTGAGGTAAGACTGACCAATTTGAATTGTATTTCTGAAGGAGTTTCTCGACATATCATGGGTTTTATTGGATTGTTTTCAGGTTGCCTTGAACATGCTAAGAAAGGACAGAGTTGGGTCATTTTATACTGGCCTTGGACCTTCTCTTATTGCAATAGCACCTTATATTGCTGTGAACTTTTGCATTTTTGACTTGTGAGCTTACTCTTTCAACAATATATTTTTCTCTATTGTTTATTAAATGATATAAAAATATAATATTTTTATATCTTAAATTTGGATCTATATATTAGGATGAAGAAGTCTTTGCCAGAGAAGTATTGAAAAAGGACTGAAACATCTATGGTAACAGCTTTGCTGTCAGTTACTCTTTCCACGGTTATGTGCTTTCCTTTGGATACAATGAGAAGGCAAATGCAAATGAAGGATACACCTTACAAGACAGTTTTGGATGCCTTTTCAGGTAACTCAATTCTTTTAATTATCAACTGTTGTAAACCAACAGAAATTAATGCAAATCGTATCACAATAAATCTTGGTTAATTCTATCTATAACATATCCAAAATTATAAGCATTTCATTTATGCTTTCATGTCTTTAGTAAAGCAGGGGAAGCCTTTATTCTCAACATTGGGAATAGACTTAATAAGGTCATATGGTGCGTATCTTGATATACTACATATATAAAAATCAAGTCATTTCTTTGCGTAAAGAAAGTATTTATGTACCATGCACACACATTCAGTTAGCTACTATCAATAAACTAAACACAATAGAAGATCTCTCACGCCTTTCATCTCAGATGATCCCCATCCCCTCTTACCTATCCCTCTTTCTTCCACTCTTTCTGATTTACATGTTCAACTTTCAACAACTCGAGTGCATCTTCTAAGGAGACATATGTAATACATATATATATATATATATATAGAGAGAGAGAGAGAGAGAGCATACAGGCGTCACTCGCTGAGTGAGTGAGAGAGGAGCGCTTGAGATTGACTGAGCTCGCGCGAGAGAAAGATAGAGACGTCGCACCACCGCTAGCTGTCATTGAGAGCGATTGAGCTTGCTCGCTGTCGTCGCTCGTCGAGAGAGAAATCGTCGGTGAACACTCGAGCTTGTTTGGGGATTTTGGGGGAAAAAGATCTTGTTTCAAAGATTTAGGGATTTTGGATCAAAATAATCGAGTGCAAAACAATAGGAGAAGCGGGACAAAAAATTTTTATTACTTTTTGAGATAGTATATTTAAACAGTCACAAATGATAAATAAAAATAGGTAAAACCACGTCGTTTTACTAATGTTTTTTTTTTTTTGCGATGGACATTTGCCGTTGCAAATTGTCCACTATTTGCGAAAGCAAATTTCTCCCGTCTCAAAAAAATTCTTTTTGCGACGGTACACAAAGGCGTCGCGAATACTTTCGTCTTTATCACACCTTTTTGTGTATGTTTATTAGCGACGGGATGACTACCGTCGCAAAAGCTATTTATTTGCGACGGTTTAAACTGCCATCGCAAAAGATCATTTTTTGCGACGGGAAACACGTCGTCGCAAAAAGTTCTGTGTTTTATACTGCCTTTTCTTGTAGTGTCTCTCTAGTCTAAGCAGGAATTGGAGATGTCCAATTTTAATGGGCCACTGAACTAATTTGATAATCTAATTCGTTTGTCTTGTATGTTAATTATTCATGAAAACAAAAATTAAGTTGATTGGATAATCATAATTAGATAATTTTATCATACTTGTTTTTAAAAATTAAAATTAAAAGTAGCCATGTATGATTTTAAAAATAAACCATCTATTAAGATTGGATTCTTATCTTTCTGTAACAGGTTGTTCGGGATTAATCTATTATGCCGGTGCCCTCCTACTGAGTTTCCCTGTTTGGTTGTGTGGTCAAAAATCAACACCCACACCCATGTTCTTGAGATGATTCACATCTTAGAAGCCGAATCTTAGTTGTACCTCATGTGTGAATTGTATTAGGATTTTGTATATAAGATCATACATATTTCGCTAACTTTGTTTTGTAACTATTCGCGGGACGTCGGTAAACAAGTAAATTTTTATACTTTAGTATCCCACTTGTATATATTTTTCTTACTATGTTTAGCATTCTATCATGATGCTCTGTGCTTACTTGATATAGCTGTATAAATGCCGGTAGATGGAGGTTGCGTAGCTTTATTTGGAATGATGTTGATCTTTCATATTTGTAACCTCAATTTTTTTGGGTTTTACATCTTCAAAACTCTTTCAAAATTATATGAAATCAAATTATTCCAAAATGAATGACATAGTTTATATTTGTATGCTTCACATAGTAAATTGTAGGATTTATTTAATAACCGAAACATGAACATATATAAAAAAAAAAAAAAAAACTCATATCATGGTTTAGTAGAGGTCGATCTTTGATCGGGTAAACAGGGGTGCTCAATTAATGACTTCCTTCCTCTCATACCTAAGATTTTGAGCCAAACATCTTTAGTTACGACAAACAATGGCTTTGCAACGAGTCACGGGTTTCTTAATTTTTTCAAAAATATTAGGTGGCGACTTTAAAATCTAGTGACGTACCCATTCTTGGCAAAAATATTTGTATTAAAACGGATTTTTCATAAAAGTTGACAAATCTAAACTCTCATCTATGTTCTATATTGCACTTGAAAGACTGAATCAAAGAAATCAAGAGTTCAAACTATTAATGTGCATAGGTACCCTGGACATGTTACAAATATCTATTTCATTTCTGGTTATGTGCACCACGATCTCATCAACTGCGATAGAAAGTTATAATCAATTTTTTTTTTCCTCTTTGATTTAATTGATTTGTATAACCTAATCTATGCTTATCAATTGAATAAGAATTTCATGACTTCTCTCCTTAAAAAAATAAAAATAGAAAAAATAAGGAAAAGAAGCAGAGATCATTGATATTAACAATATTTTTTTGGTGTTGCAGCGACATGCAATAAAAATAAAATATAAAAAAATAAAGAAGAAGAAGAAGGAGAGATATTAAAAAAAGAAAAAACAAACATAGGTTATGGAAAATAAATACTATTAATATTAGTATAAGCCAATTATTTTCAGGACCTAATCCCCAATACCAGACTTTTACATCCAAATTGAATTAAATTAAGGAAGTTTCTCTCTAGTCTGAGCAGGAATCCGAGATGTCCAATTTTAATGGGCCACTAAACTAATTTGATAATCTAATTCGTTTGTCTTGAATGTTAATTATTCATGAAAACAAAAATTCAGTTGGTTCGATAATTATAATTAGATAATTTTATCATACTTATCTTAAAAATTAAAATTAAAAGTAGTCAAGTATGATTTTAAAAATAAACCATCTATTAATAATAAACAATTTAAATTATCCAATTAAAACGTTTAATAAACTCATAAACTGAGTGCTCGTGGGGCATGTGGGTTTGGGTGAGGTGCGGTTATTTTAACCACAAAAAGACAAAATATACTTTTTAGTCCCAGGCTTAAAATTGTTACATCCAAATCATAATCATTATATTTTATTTTTTTTTCAAAAGTCAAAAATACCAAAAAATTCATCCCAAACGAGACTATTTTTGTCCCATGTTAAAATAGCTAAAAAATTAAAAAGTCAACTCACATCCCAAACTAATCCTAAACTAAATTTCTATGGTACATATATTTTGACGGGAGAGAAGCTAATTCTTTTAAATTAATAATAATACTTGATAAGTTGATAATTATATTTTTGTGCAATTTATTGAGCCTTGGTTTGGTTTTCATGTTGGGACTAAATAAGTACACAAAGACAAAAAAAAGTCACAAAATCACAAAATGACAAAACATGTGATTTATGATGCAAAATTATCAAACTAATCCATATACAAATAAAAAATAAAAAAAGCGTCATTTTCAAGTTGAGGATAGTTTTGTCATTTTAATGTAAAAAAGTAAAAATAAAAAACTATAAAAAATAAAAAATAAAAAATCTCAAACTAAAAAAATCAAAAAAAAATTAAAAAACCAACATTGCCAAACGACCCCGTTTCCAATAAAGGCACAAGAAGATTCGCGCTCCATATATCCACTCAACATTGGCACAATTGAGGTGAATATTCTAGTAAGATTGGATATAATCAAACCATTTAGTTATGACTTTAAATGACAAAGTAAATCCCAACCATCCTTTTTAGATTAAGGCCTCCTTTGGAAAATCTCTTTTTTAGTTAAAAAGTCAAAAAATTATTAAATTAATTAAAAAGTTAATAATTTATACAAAAAAATTAAAAATTCTTTTTTCTCTCTACTTTTTGTACATCTTTTCGTAAAAAGTCAAAAAGTCATCCTAAACATACTAATTTTTTTTAACTCATATTTTAGTCAAATAATTAAAAAATTACTAAATTAACTTGTTTTCAAATGAGACCTAAATAATAATTAGTAAATTATTGGAAATCTACATGAATTGGTGACATGGTACACCATGACCTCACTCCTTCCCTGGAAAGCATATAGCTACATATATATTTAGATTGGAGCATATCTATGCTATTATGTAGATGTAAACAATTCACTTTAGTCACTTAAAACATACACTGTCCTTTTATCAAGTGCATAAGATGTGAATCAAAATCTTTAAGTTTGAAAAACAATACTCTTATCATTTGATTAGAAACACTACATATATTTCTAATTCAAAATTAAAATTGATATTTTATAAATTTGATAGCACATTCATCAAGTGGACTTACACTCCTAGTAGCTATATATGAGTGCATTTTTGTATAAGATGTTTAGAAATCAAAAAGTTCAATTTTTCTTTGAAAGGTGAATTTCAAGTATTTTATTTTCTTATATTTTCTATCTCATAATTATTTTCTTACTTTCTATTTCATAATGTTTTGTTGTAATCTAATTGAAAGTGGTTAGTTTAGATCATATTTATTTTATTGCTTTCTATTTCATAGTGTTTTGTTGTAATCTAATTGGAAGTGATTAGTTTGGCTCATATTTATTCTCTTGCTTTATATTTCATAGTGTTTTGTTATAATCAAAATGGTTAGTTTAACTCATATTTATTATCTTGTGTTTCTATTTCGTAGTGTTTTGTTAAAATCCAAGTGGTTTGTTTAGCTCTTATTTATTTTCTGGCTTATTTTCTTACTCTTGTTTCATATTGTTTTGTTGTAATCTAACCGAAAGCGGTTAGTTTTCAATTATTTCATTTTCTTGCACTTTCAATCTGATAGTCATTTTCTTATTTTAAGTTGTCTATTAATTTTGTGGGAAGCTAACCGGAAGTGGTTAGTTGAGCCGTCTACATATTTTTTGTTTTTTTTTTCTCGGTGCTGCAACAAGATAGGTTTTGCTAGGCCTAGTTGACTGGTCGGTTAGCTTCTTTTGGAAAAAATGGGGTAATCTTCCGATGTTGACCAATTTCCGATGGTCCTCAAGGCGCATGAAACTTCTATTTTATTTTTTTATTTAAGTGTTTTGTAAGATTTTTATTTTGTTGTAATATTTTCCCCCTCTCTTTCTAATTTGGTTTGTAATTATTCTTTCAAGTGTTGTAATAATTCCCTGCTCGGCTTCTTTATATCCCTTTCTTTTACTTGCTTTCTGTCACGACCCAAACCCGGCCCTATGGGTTTAGCACCGTAACCGGCCAGTAATCCGAGATTACTGAAGGCCTGTAGAACAGTAGAACAGTAAAACAGAGTACAGGGCCTGGCGGAAGCCAAAACAGTAAATAAACAACGTCCAATGAGCTGTGACAGTCTGTATGCAAAAAGACTTTCATACATATATACATAATCAGTACAGAACAGTATGCACAAAATGCACAATCATTCAGACTAGGGACTCAACCCTTTACATCACAATACAGTAAGCAATCGGTCTATACAAAACAGTAAGACAGTACAGAAGGGGGAATTGTAAAACACCCCTAAGCCTTAACACGATAGGCTCGGAACCTCGCAGTGAGGCACATAGGCTGGCTTGACAAAACTGGAGTAACCCTGACACTCCTAGCCGCGGTCTGGTGCCTGAACACCTACATATATATAAGAGCAGTGAGCTAAAGCCCAGTGAATAACATAATGCGTAAAGGGGTTAAGAATGAATGTCCTTACAGTATGAAAACAGTTCATTTAAACAGTATTTCAGTCATTCAGTCAGTACAGTCATATGTGGTACATCCATCAGCATATCAGTACAGTAAACAGTAGGTCTTAAAAGACCGAGTAGTAATGATGGCCATCAGTCAGTAAACAGTGGTGGTTCCAACAAGGGAACCGACTGAGAATTCTGTCACAGTAACAGTAAACAGTAGGTGCTAAGGATGCCACAATACAGTTCAGAATATAGGACATATAGTCATTCAGTTAACAGTAAATCAGTTCAGAAAGCAGTACAGTTCAGTTGTTCAGAAGATAATCATTTGTGAACATATCTTTACACAATCGTTACTTACAGAGTTCTGGGCTATAGTATGCTAGAGTGTGCCTCCCCAGTCGCCAACCCTACACAATTAACAGAGTGAACACACTAAGCTACACAGCTGGGAAAGATAGTAACTTAATCCCTAAATGTCTCGGTGTGTTCTACATCTATATCCTCAACAAGACGCCTTAAACTAGGCCTAAGAATGGCTACAATGGGATGAGGATGCAAAGATGTACGCAAAAAGCAGTTTCAGAAGTTTCAGAAAAACAGAGTCCCGCTCGAGCGCGGTTTTACCCACTCGAGCGGACATGCAATAAGGTACACGCTCGAGCGTCAACTTTCCCGCTCGAGCGTACTGTAAAAGTACTGGATGGGTGAAATCTCCGCTCGACGGACGCTCGACACCCGCTCGATCGTGAGACACATGCCTCCGCTCGAGCGCCCAATCCTCCGCTCGAGCGGACTGTAAAACAGTGCAGAGAAAATACTGGATGCTCGGATTCCACGCTCGAGCGTCACTAGTCCCCGCTCGAGCGGAAGTGCAAAATCTGGAAAACCCAGATTGCACCTCCAAGCCAAAAACCAAGTTTTAACAACTCAAAACTCGACCTCTTGGGTTGAATTTCCAGAAAACATTTGTAAACACATAGTTAAACATGATTCAAAACTCAACATTGAGAAATCAAAGCCCAAGGGTGTTTAATTCAAACCCAATTTCAAACCATTTTCAAGAACGGGATGAACATGCAAACATGCATGAATTCAAATCAATTCAAAGCTTCAATTTGATGCTCTAAGGAGTCAATTGTTTTCAAAACATGATGAAATCATGGACTTAAACATAATTGTGAACATGCAAGTAACATTTTGCCATGAAAGCAACTCAACATCTACAATACAACCATGCATGCAAGGATTGAGCTTCAATTCACCATGTAAAAGCCATAACTTGGCTCAAGTCTACAATTTGCTATAAATCATGCAAGAATCACTTAAACTCAAGAACAAAAGGGCAGTTACTCTACCTTAGGTCTTGTATTCAAGATTTAGGAGCTCAAATAGCAATCTACACTTTAATTCTTCAAGCAATTCTACCAATGAACTCAAGATCCACTCAATTCTCTCTCACTCTCTATCTTGGTCGGTTGAGTCTAAGGAATGAGCTGATGAAATGTGTATGTGTGAGTGTAATGAGGCTCAAAGATGATTCAAGTAGTGGGCCACTTAAGTGGCATTAAGGTAATTAAGTCAAATTATGCAATCTATCAATATTTAATCTAATTTAATCATACCTAATCAGTTTTCAGATAAATACACCATAAGATCACATTAATTATGAGGATCATAAAACATCAATCAATTCCCAGTTTGGCCGCCGATAAGGCCTTCAATTAGCAGTTTAAACATAAAATGTGAACAGATCAAGTAAACAATCAAACAGATAGAATACAAACTAACACACATACTCAGTCAATTCAGTTCCAGTTTTCGGTCAGTCAGTTCAGTACTTTAATCAGTTCAATTATCAGTCATAATCAGTTCAGTTTGACGGTAATCAATGTTTATCGGTAAGCAGTGATGAGGGTTATTACAGTCTCCCCTCCTTATAAAGAGTTTAGTCCTCTAAACTAGAGTTACCTTCATTCTGGAAGAAAACAGGATTCAGTGGAAACAATTCAGGATATCTTTTAGCCATGTCCTCTTCCATTTCCCAAGTGGCATACACACCACCATGGTTCTGCCAGTCAACTTTTACCAGCGGGATTTCTTTGTTTCTCAGTTTCTTGATCCGTCTGTTTACAATCTGTATAGGCCGTTCCTCGTAAGTGTAATCGTTATTCAGCACTACACGGGTAGGCTCTATTACATGGAAAGGATCCCGGAGGTAGTCTCTCAACATAGAAATGTGGAAGACGTTATGCATATGCTCCATTTCAGGAGGAAGCGTAACTTGATATGCCACCGGATTGATTTTCTCAATAATCTGATATGGTCCGACGTATCTTGGTGCTAACTTGCCTTTGACTCCAAAACGAGTATGGCCCTTCATCGGTGTCACTTTCACAAATACGTGATCACCCACTTCATACTCTCTGTCTCGTCTTCTGACATCAGCATAACTCTTCTGTCTGCTCTGTGCAGTTTTCAATCTCTGTTGTATCAGTTTCACTTTCTCAGTCGTTTCATATACAATCTCGGGCCCAAGCAAAGGCCCATCTCCAACTTCTGCCCAGCAAATCGGAGATCTACATTTTCTGCCATACAATGCCTCGAAAGGCGCCATGCCAATACTCGAGTGATAGCTGTTGTTGTAAGCAAATTCAGCTAAGGGCAAATGACTTTCCCAGTTTCCCTGAAAATCAAGGACACACATTCTCAGTAAATCCTCCAGAGTCTGGATGGTCCTTTCTGACTAGCCATATGTCTGAGGATGATAGGCACTACTCAGTCTCAGTGCAGTACCCAGTGCAGTCTGTAGGCTTTGCCAAAATCTCGATGTAAACTTCGAATCCCTGTCAGAAACAATGGACACAGGCACTCCATGCAGTCTAACAATTTCATCAATATAGAGTATAGCCAATTTGTCCGCATTATAAATTGTCTTAACAGGTAAGAAGTGAGCAGATTTAGTCAGTCTATCAACAATAACCCAAATCGAGTCCATACCTTTACTGGAGCGAGGCAATCCCACTATAAAATCCATGGTGATATGCTCCCATTTCCACTCCGGTATCGGTAAGGGCTGCAATAAGCCTGCGGGTCGTTGATGTTCGGCTTTAACTTGTTGGCAATGAAGACATTTCGATACAAATTCTGCGATTTCTTTCTTCATTCCCGGCCACCAGAAATTCAATTTCAGGTCTTGGTACATCTTCGTGTTCCCTGGATGGATAGACAGTTTTGAATTGTGGCCCTCTTGCAGAACTCTTCTTCTCAGTTCAGTATCATTCGGTACACACAGTCTTCCTTGAAATTTCAGTACATCATTCTCAACCTTGAAACCCGGTCTAGGTTTAGTTTCCCTTTCTTTGATGATCTTCTTCAAGAAGTCATCCAGTTGTTGTTTCTCTTAATTTCTTCGATCAGTGCCGGTCGAGCAGAAATAGCAGCTAAGGTTCCACATTGTTCTCGTAAAATAATTTCAATTTTAGATTTTTCAAGGTCACAAAGCAGCTCTTTCTGTCCAGTGAGTAAACAGGCTAAGTTTCCAATTGATTTCCGACTCAATGCATCAGCAACGGTATTGGCTTTTCCGGGATGGTACAAAATCTGTAGGTCATAGTCTTTAATCAGTTCTAGCCATCTCCGCTGTCTCATGTTCAGTTCTTTCTGTGTGAAGAAATATTTTAAACTCTTGTGGTCCCATACAGATAATGACGCTAAATTTTCAAGGCAAATATCACTGCAGCAAGTTCCAAATCATGGGTCGGGTAGTTCTTTTCATGCGGTCTCAGTTGTCGGGAAGCATAGGCAATTACTCTCCTATTCTGCATTAAAACACATCCCAAACCCTTATGAGAAGCATCACTAAAGACAGTATAACCATCCGTACCTGAAGGTAAGGTCAGAACGGGTGCAGTCACTAATCGAGTTTTCAACTCCTGGAAAGCAGATTCTCTTTGGTCAGTCCAGTCAAATGATATCCCCTTCTGAGTCAGTTGAGTCAATGGTAAAGCAATTTTGGAGAAATCTCTGACAAATCTTCTGTAATATCCAGCCAAACCCAAAAAGCTTCGGACTTCAGTCACATTTGTTGGTCTAGGCCAGTTCACTACAGCTTTAATTTTCTGCGGATCAACAGAAATTCCATCTTTGCTAACAACATGCCCAAAAAACATAACATGGTCAAGCCAAAATTCACATTTAGACAGTTTAGAATACAGTTTCTGTTCTCTTAAGGTTTGTAGGGCAAGTCTCAGATGATGTTCATGTTCTTCTATACTCTTGGAGTAAATCAATACGTCATCAATAAATACAACAATAAAATTGTCAAGGTATGGTTTAAAAATTCTGTTCATGAGGTCCATAAATGCAGCTGGTGCGTTCGTGACTCCGAAAGGCATAACTAAAAATTCGTAATGTCCATACCTCGTTCTAAAAGCAGTTTTATCAATGTCATCTGATTTAACTTTCAACTGATGGTATCCGGATCTGAGATCGATCTTCGAAAATACTTTAGCACCATGTAACTGATCAAACAGGTCATCAATACGCGGTAATGGGTATTTATTCTTTATAGTTACCTTATTTAGTTCACGATAGTCAATGCACAGTTTCAGTGAGCCGTCTTTCTTCTTTACAAACAAAACAGGCGCACCCCATGGTGAGGTACTGGGTCTGATGAACTTTTTGTCTAACAGTTCTTGCAGTTGCACTTTCAGTTCTTTCAATTCAGTTGGAGCCATTCGGTACGGAGCTTTAGAAACTGGCTGTGTTCCGGGAATCACATCAACAGTAAACTCAATCTCCCTGTCAATCAAATCCCCTGGAAAATTGTCTGGAAAAACATCTGGGAATTCTCTAACTATAGGAATACAGTTCACATTAGCATTATCATCAGTAGATACAGTCAGTACAGAACACAGATATCCCTTACAGCCCTTTCTAATCAATTTTACAGCTTTCACAGATGAAATCAGATACGGGGGAGGTACTACTCCAACCCCATTAAACACAAATTCAGGTAGACCAGGTGGATGGAAAACTACTTGTTTCGTTACACAGTCTATGCTAGCATGATATTTCGTTAACCAGTCCATCCTTAATATTACATCAAAATGATTAATGTTCAATGGCAGTAAATCAATAAACAGATGTGCATCTCCAACAATGATTTCACAAGCAGGATACGTGTATGCACAGGTCATAGATCCCCCAACGGGTGATGATACAGCTAACAGATAGTTCATAGGTTCTAAGGGTCTATTCAATTTACGCGAAAAAGCATGCGACACATAAGAATGCGTAGATCCCGAATCAATCAGTACATAAGCATTCTGAGTACAAATAGAGAGAATACCTGACACAACGGTCTCGGTATTCTGGACGTCTCCCGGTACTAGGGCGAACACTCGGCCTGGCCTCATAGGCTCTTTCCCGGTAGCTTTGGGGTTCGGTTTCGGTGTAACAGTTGATGCCGCTACGCTTGGTGTAGCTTTACTACTAGCTTGTGGAGTAGAGGGACAGTCTTTGACCATGTGGCCCACCTTGCCACACCTGTAACAGGCTCCTGATATCTTGTAACAGACTCCCTTATGATTTTTACCACATTCAGAACAGGGCGGTATTGTACGGTTTCCTTGACTAGACGTAGTCGTTGACCTTGTATTCTGTTTCTTGTTCAATGGACTATGCTTGCCTTTCTTAAACTTGAAACCCTGCCTTTTCCACGCCATTCGGACGCTGGTGTTTCAGTTTTCAGTGCTTCAATATTTGATTCAGCCATCAAGGCTCTGTCAAGGACATTCACGTAGTTCGGTAACTTCAGTACATTTATTCGGTCAAGAATCGCAACATTAAGGCCGCCTTCAAATTTTCTGGCCTTCTTATACTCAGTATCCACCATATGCGGTGCATATCTAGCAAGCTCGGTGAATTTCGTCTCATATTCGGCAACGGATATTATGCCCTGTCTCAGCTGTTCAAATTCAGTCACCTTTCTGTCCCTTACACACTGAAGGAAGTACTTTTCAAAGAAGGCTCCTTTGAATTGAGCCCAAGTCAGAATGGTATTTTCATCATGGATGAGCATCCACCACCTTCTAGCCTCTTCTTGCAATGTAAAGGTGGCTAACAGTACTTTGTGTGCTTCAGAGCACGGGAAAACTTCAAACAATTTTTCAGTCTCCAGAACCCAAGCTTCAGCTTTTAACGGTTCAAGGCCTCCCTGAAAGGATGGCGGCTTCATTTTGCTGAACTTCTGGGTGAGAGAAATTATGTCCCCATCATTTACATTCACATTCTGTTCCGGTACTACCGGAGAAGGAGGCAGGGGCTGTTGGTTCAGTTGTTGGTCCAGTCTTGCAGTTATCAGTTCCATCATTTGTTCCAGTCTGGCCATTCTGGCCTCAGAGGATGAGGTTTCAGTTTCGTTTACAGTGTTTGCGTTATCCATTTCACTATAAGCAGTTATAACCGTTTTAAACATAAGCAGTCATTTGTTTAACAGTTTAACACATTAGCAGATATTCAGTCAGTCATATCACACACTTATCACGCTCATGAGATGCCCTAATTACTTTTCTAGGACACCCTATAGCTCATTTGGACACGTGTGTGCGGTATAACTCGTGGTAAGTATCGCTCTGATACCACTCTGTCACGACCCAAACCCGGCCCTATGGGTTTAGCACCGTAACCGGCCAGTAATCCGAGATTACTGAAGGCCTGTAGAACAGTAGAACAGTAAAACAGAGTACAGGGCCTGGCGGAAGCCAAAACAGTAAATAAACAACGTCCAATGAGCTGTGACAGTCTGTATGCAAAAAGACTTTCATACATATATACATAATCAGTACAGAACAGTATGCACAAAATGCACAATCATTCAGACTAGGGACTCAACCCTTTACATCACAATACAGTAAGCAATCGGTCTATACAAAACAGTAAGACAGTACAGAAGGGGGAATTGTAAAACACCCCTAAGCCTTAACACGATAGGCTCGGAACCTCGCAGTGAGGCACATAGGCTGGCTTGACAAAACTGGAGTAACCCTGACACTCCTAGCCGCGGTCTGGTGCCTGAACACCTACATATATATAAGAGCAGTGAGCTAAAGCCCAGTGAATAACATAATGCGTAAAGGGGTTAAGAATGAATGTCCTTACAGTATGAAAACAGTTCATTTAAACAGTATTTCAGTCATTCAGTCAGTACAGTCATATGTGGTACATCCATCAGCATATCAGTACAGTAAACAGTAGGTCTTAAAAGACCGAGTAGTAATGATGGCCATCAGTCAGTAAACAGTGGTGGTTCCAACAAGGGAACCGACTGAGAATTCTGTCACAGTAACAGTAAACAGTAGGTGCTAAGGATGCCACAATATAGTTCAGAATATAGGACATACAGTCATTCAGTTAACAGTAAATCAGTTCAGAAAGCAGTACAGTTCAGTTGTTCAGAAGATAATCATTTGTGAACATATCTTTACACAATCGTTACTTACAGAGTTCTGGGTTACAGTATGCTAGAGTGTGCCTCCCCAGTCGCCAACCCTACACAATTAACAGAGTGAACACACTAAGCTACACAGCTGGGAAAGATAGTAACTTAATCCCTAAATGCCTCGGTGTGTTCTATATCTATATCCTCAACAAGACGCCTTAAACTAGGCCTAAGAATGCCTAGAATGGGATGAGGATGCAAAGATGTACGCAAAAAGCAGTTTCAGAAGTTTCAGAAAAACAGAGTCCCGCTCGAGCGGACATGCAATAAGGTACACGCTCGAGCGTCAACTTTCCCGCTCGAGCGTACTGTAAAAGTACTGGATGGGTAAAATCTCCGCTCGACGGACGCTCGACGCCCGCTCGATCATGAGACACATGCCTCCGCTCGAGCGTCCAATCCTCCGCTCGAGCGGACTGTAAAACAGTGCAGAGAAAATACTGGATGCTCGGATTCCACGCTCGAGCGTCACTAGTCCCCGCTCGAGCGGAAGTGCAAAATCTGGAAAACCCAGATTGCACCTCCAAGCCAAAAACCAAGTTTTAACAACTCAAAACTCGACCTCTTGGGTTGAATTTCCAGAAAACATTTGTAAACACATAGTTAAACATGATTCAAAACTCAACATTGAGAAATCAAAGCCCAAGGGTGTTTAATTTAAACCCAATTTCAAACCATTTTCAAGAACAGGATGAACATGCAAACATGCATGAATTGAAATCAATTCAAAGCTTCAATTTGATGCTCTAAGGAGTCAATTGTTTTCAAAACATGATGAAATCATGGAATTAAACATAATTGTGAACATGCAAGTAACATTTTGCCATGAAAGCAACTCAACATCTACAATACAACTATGCATGCAAGGATTGAGCTTCAATTCACTATGTAAGAGCCATAACTTGGCTCAAGGCTACAATTTGCTATAAATCATGTAAGAATCACTTAAACTCAAGAACAGAAGGGCAGTTACTCTACCTTAGGTCTTGTATTCAAGATTTAGGAGCTCAAATAGCAATCTACACTTCAATTCTTCAAGCAATTCTACCAATGAACTCAAGATCCACTCAATTCTCTCTCACTCTCTATCTTGGTCTGTTGAGTTTAAGGAATGAGCTGATGAAATGTGTATGTGTGAGTGTAATGAGGCTCAAAGATGATTCAAGTAGTAGGCCACTTAAGTGGCATTAAGGTAATTAAGTCAAATTATGCAATCTATCAATATTTAATCTAATTTAATCATACCTAATCAGTTTTCAGATAAATACACCATAAGATCACATTAATTATGAGGATCATAAAACATCAATCAATTCCCGGTTTGGCCGCCGATAAGGCTTTCAATTAGTAGTTTAAACATAAAATGTGAACAGATCAAGTAAACAATCAAACAGATAGAATACAAACTAACACACATACTCAGTCAATTCAGTTCCAGTTTTCGGTTAGTCAGTTCAGTACTTTAATCAGTTCAATTATCAGTCATAATCAGTTCAGTTTGACGGTAATCAATGTTTATCGATAAGCAGTGATGAGGGTTATTACACTTTCCTTATTTGTGCATAAGTATTTTATTTTGTTTTTAATCATATCTATGCTTTGCATCTATATTTCATGCATCTTGATTCGGCTAAGTTTACATTTGTAGATTTAATCAATTCTTATGTGATTATGTGAGCTACCCAATGCTCTTAAGATGATTCACATGTCATATTTGATGTAGACTGAAAGGTACCACATTGAGGCTACTTAAGTTATATTTATAGTCTTTGAATTTTGTTTATTTTGTGAAAATGATGTGTTTTGTGCACTTGTATAGATTTAGCAGACAACAGGCAAATTCAAGCAAAAAGTGACGCAAAAGTAAATTGTCCGTGCAAGTATCTCGAGCCTGCCACCTCATCGCACGTGCGACCAAGCTCCACCGTACGTGTGGCCCACTACCGCTCGAGCGACCCACCAAGGGTTGCGTGCATGGCAATTTAAGGCTCTTCTGCTGGGAATAAAAAGAAAAAAAAAAAAAAAGAGGCTGAAAAGGGGTTTGAAAATATTCTAAGGAAGAAGGAGGCTAGGTTTTGAAGAGAGAGCTTTTTCTCAAACTTCAAAGGCAACTTTCATGGGGGCTTCTTCCTCTTCCACCTCTTCCCACTCCTTCATGAGTGGCTAGTCTTTCAATTTTAGGGTTATGATGAAACCCTAGCCATGTAAAAGGATTTTTCTTAGGCTTTAATCGTGAAACGGTTTGAATAAATGTATGGATGTTTTAGAAATTTATAATGATTTTCCTTTTTATCTCTTCAAGTATTTTATTCTCTATGATTAGTTTTCTTTGTGTTTGTGTTCAAAGTATGAGACGAGTCATGCTAAGAGAGACGGGTTGCGTTGCTACTCTAGTTTAGAGCAAATAACTAGTGCTACTTGGGATGATTCTTGCTTATACGTTGAATGCAATAATCCTCTTAATCAATGTTTCGAACTTGTAGTTGTGAAATATTGGGTAGTTCAAACCGGAGTGATGGCCAATGTTAAGTCTTATTTATGTGGTTAGTGGTGAATTTTTTGCCCTAAGATTTTTTCAAAAAAATTAGTATCTCAAACTCTACTTTTAATTGTCAATTCAATTTCTCAATTTCATTTAATTCTAGTTTAGTCACGATATCCCTCAATCTTTTTATCAAAACTAATTTAGGAATTTAACAATTAAATTAGTTTAATTTTCTGTTTGTCCCTGTGGATCGATACCTAAACTTACCATTATTCTAAGGAATTTGGTATAGTTTAGTGTTTATTTTTGGTGTGTGAAACAACCCATCAATATTTTAGAAGCCGAATCTTAGTTGTATCTCATGTGTAAATCGTATTAGGATTTTGTATATAAGATCATACATATTTCGCTAATTTTGTTTTGTAGCTGTTTGCGGGACGTCGGTAAGCATGTAAATTTTTATACTTCAGCATCCCGCTTGCATATATTTTCTTATTATGTTTAGCATTCTATCATGATGCTATGTGCTTACTTGATATAACTGTATGAATGCCAGTGGATGGAGGTTGTATCGCTTTATTTGAAATGATGTTGATTTTTTTTATTTGTAAACTTAGTTTCTTTGGCTTTTACATCTTTAAAACTCTTTCAAAACTACATGAAATCAAATTATTCTAAAATGAATGACATAATTTATACTTGTATGCTTCACATAGTAAATTGTAGAATTTATTTAATAACAGAAACATGAACATATAAAAAAAATAAAACTCATATCACGGTTTAGTAGAGGCCGATTTTTAATCGGGTGAGCAGGGGTGCTCAATTAATAACTTTTTTGTCTCATACCTAAAATTCCGAGCCAAGCATCTTTGGTTATAACGAATAATGGCCTTGGCATCATAGGTTTCCTAATTTTCTCAAAAATATTAGGTAACGATTCTAAAATCTGGTGATGTAGTCCATTATTGGCAAAAAATTTGTATTAAAATGGACTTTCCCAAAAAGTTGACAAATCTGATGTGATGACTCAGATTTTAATTCACATTGGATTGATGTATAGTGGTGCCCGTCACCTTAAAACTTGTATGGTTGTCGGACTCTTGATATTGATGGGTTGGTAAGTGAACTTTAAATATTATAATTAAGGACCCTTGGGTAATGTTTGGAACATTGATTGAAGCCTTAACAAGGTATTTAGATAAGATTAGATAAAAAGCCTCAAATTTGAGTTTGAGTTTTCGAACAGTCGTCACCCTTTTGCCCTTTTATTTTCCCACACTTTGAATTTGGATGTGAGGCTAAGACCATTGGAAAGCTTATTTCCGGGGCTTTGATTTGGACACAAGAACGACCTAGAACGGAGTCCAGATGAGAGAGTTATGCCCGTTTGAAATTTTGGAGTCTGTGTTGGAAGCAGTTCCGCTCGAGCGGTAAAATTGGTGTTCGAGCGGATTGTGCGAATTTAGCAGCTTAAAAACGTGATTTTTAGCTCATTCTTTGCATTTTTCTTTTCCTTCTTCATCCCTCTTACCCTAGGTTCGAAAACCCTAGGTTTTTCACCTCAAATACCTTTTATTTCCCTTAAGATTGGTCAAGATCCTTTGCCATAAAGTGAAGACGGCTTGAAGCTCAACATTTTCTACCAATTGGAATTCAAATTTGTGAAGGAATCTCATCAAAGCTTTGCTCCTTGCTTGATTCTTAAGGTAGGGGTCCTAGTTCTCCTTCAATACTTCCATAAATAGATAGATTTGTGGTATTTTAAGTATATACATATAAAACCCACATTTTTTAGCATAGAGTGTACATCATGATTTTGGGGATTTAGGGTTTGAAGTGTTGGGGGTTCAATTGTTGGGTTAATAAGGTGAATTATGAACCTTAGGTGTTTAATCAATGGGAGGATTGGAATAAATAGTAGTGGTTTAAGAAGTTTGAATTTTTCTTGAAATTCTTGATTTTCTTGAAAACCCTAAGTTGATTCATGATGATAAATAATGATTTTGGATGATAAACGATGATTTTCCCAAATTGAAAGTAGAATCATGAAATTGGTAGGTTGAATTATATATATACAAGTTTAATTGAATTTTGGAGGTGTTTGAAAATTATGTTAAAATTTAGCGATTGAACCTTTGTTACGGATATTGTAAATTATGCTATAATGTGAAATGAAGATTGGGAAAATGATTTATTAATGATATGGATGACATGAGCCTTGAGGTGAAATGATGAAATAAAGGTTTAAGAGTTCACCTCGAATTATGTTGAGTTGTTTTGAATAATGTCGAACCGAATTGTGTTGGACTATGATGAATTGTGTTTGGAATCATGTTGAATTGTGTTGAGTTGAGTTGTGTTGGGTGTGTTGAGATTGAGTTATGTTGTGTTTGGTCATGTTGAGTTTGAGATGAGTTGTGTTGGGTGGTGTCGTGTTGGTACCCATCGGGGGGAGGGGGGGAGTTAAAAGATGATACGAAATTTGTGATAAGATGATGCAGTGAAGATTTAAGAATTTTATTGTATAATTAGAAAGTGATTTTATACCTCAAAATTAAAAGTCTAACTTTATATTTAACTCTAGTTATGAAGTTTTATTTTAGAAAATGAGGATACTTCCATCGACGTTAAATTTATGAAACTAAGTCTATGTTGGGTTAAGATGAGTGTGAATAATGATAAATGAGAGATTGTGAAATATGATGATGTTATATGAAGGAGTTATATCAAAGAAAATTAAATGTTGGAGATTTAATTTATAACCGTCGTAGTAATTGATAACTAATGTGTTTTAAAAATTGAATTTGAAGACTTGATGATAATATGGAAAGGTTAAGAAATAGTTTGAACCGAAGAATTGTGAACACTTTAAAGATGAATCTTTGTCTCTATGGAGGTGTTGTTATATTTTTGTGTGACAAAGCAATGAATGATTTAATGGATAATGAAGAAGGTAGTGGAACATATTTGTACTTGTTATGCGAATGAAATTTTAATATATGGTGGATGTATATTGAATTAATGTGTTACGAAAATAATGGAAGATGTGTTGGCATTGTCCACTAATTGTAATGATGGATTGTGATGTTATCTTGGGGTCCGTTTCTCGCCGTATTTGAGTCAGCAAAACATGGCGCTTGAGATAGGTTCCGCCTTCTTTCCGAAGTAGCGCCCGGTAAAGCGTGTGGTATGTTGAGGTTCCAGGTTCCTTCCGGCTGGTGACCGGTAAAGCGTGAGGTTCTGCGTTCCTTCCGACTTGTGACTGGTAAAGTGTGAGGTTCCACATTCCTTCCGACTTATGACCGGTAAAGCGTGCAAGTCATGGAGATAACTCGTGATTGGATCCAGTATTTGATATGAGATTAATTGAAACAATGGAAAATGAAATGGTAATTGGATTAGGGATTGGTGTTGATACACTCAATGGATTGCTTGTGATTAAAATGGAAGATTATGAGTTTTGTTTTGCAAATAATAGAGGAATCGAATTAAAAAGGGATTGTTATTCTTGTGTCACGCTTGTATTCTATTTGGTAATGCAAAAGTTAATGTGAGGTAATTATTAGGCAAGTTGGAATTGAGTGTATGAGGATTTGTCTTTTTGAACATAAAGGAAATTTGATCTTGACATTATGGAGTTATAGTGATTGGAAATAATATAAGGGAAAAAAAAATGGAAATGAAATGGGGAATATTTTGGGAATTGGTTAATAATTTTTAAATGATGTTGTTTCTTAAACATGTTGGTTTCACAAGGATCTATGGTTTTCTAAAGTTAAGGGATGAATTTTAATAACTGAAGGTTTTTCTTAAAAGTGTTCAAATAGTTTTTGAGAAAATGTACTCTACTTATGATATTTTGAAGTTACAAAACATCATTCTATTATATGGTATCACCCTGCATGCATGATCATTTCTATCTGTGTGTTAGTTATTGATTAAGAACTATGAGATTCTTACTGGGCATTAGTACTCACCCTGTTGTTGTTTTACCTTTTTACAGGAAGAAAGTTTGGATTCTTGATTGAAGAGTTAAGAAGTCTATATGTCTTTTATATGTAATTTCACTGTAGATGTGATGGATCCTGTATTTGTATTTTATTTGTAGTTTCACAGTAGGAGATTGGTATGTATTGTTGACATTGTAATTTTCATTGAGAGAGAGAGAACATGTATCATTGTATTCCTATTACTCAAATGTAATAGATATTTGTATATGTATATAAAAATAAAAAAAAAAATGGACCCAATTTTAAGATTTTGGTAATGTTTCCAAGTAATTAAAATTAGGGCGTGACATCTGAACTCTTATCTATGATTTACATTACACTCGTGAGATTAAATCAAAGAAGTAGAGAGTCCGAACTATTAATGTGCACGGTACCCCTGGCATGTTACAAATATCTATTTCATTTCTGACTATGTGCACCATGATCTCATAAACTGCTAGAAAGTTATTTTCAATTTTTTTCCCCTTTATTTTAATTGATTTGTATAACCTAATCTATGCTTATCAATTGAATAAGAATTCCATGACTTCTCTCCTTAAAAAAATAAAAATAGAAAAATAGCAAAAATAAGGTAAAGAAGCAGAGATCATTTATATTAACAATATTTTTTGGTGTTGCGGCGATATGCAATAAAAATAAAAAATAAATAAAAATCAATAAAAGAAGAACAAGAAAGATACTAAACAAAGAAAAAACTAACATAGGTCATGGAAAATAAATACTACTAATGTTAGTGTAAGCCAATTATTTTCAGGACCTAATCCCCAATACCAGACTTTTACATCCAAATTAAATTAAATTAAGGAAGTTTCTCTCTAGTCTAATTACGAATTGGAGACGTCCAATTTTAATAGGCCACTGATCTAATTTGATAATCTAATTCGTTTGTCTTGTATGTTAATTATTCATGAAAACAAAAATTAAGTTGGTTGGATAATTATAATCAGATAATTTTATCATACTTGTTTTTTAAAATTAAAATTAAAAATAGCCATGTATGATTTTAAAAATAAACCATCTATTATTAGATGGCAAATATGATGAAATCATATAATTATTATTATTAGATCAACTTATAGTTTTTATACATGAGTTACACACAAGAACTTATCAAATAAACAATCTAAATTATTCAATTAAAACCTTTGATAAACTCATAAACTGAGTGCACGTTTGGCATGTGGGTTTAGGTGAGGTGAGATTATTTTAGCTACAAAAAGATAAAATATACTTTTTAGTCTCAGGTTTAAAGGTGTTACATTCAAATCATAATCATTATATTTTTTTTCTTACAAAAGTTAAAAATATCAAAAAGTCCATTTTAAACGAGACTATTTTAGTTTTAGATTAAAATAATTAAAAAATTAAAAAACCAACTCACATCCTAGACGAATACTAAATTTCTATGATACACATATTTTGAGGGGAGAGAAGCTAATTCTTTTAAATTAATAATAATACTTGATGAGTTGATAATTACATTTTTGTGCAATTTATTGAGTTTTCAATAAAGGCACAACGAGATTCGCACTACATATCTCCACTCAACATTGGCACAATTGAGGTGAATATTCTAGTAAGATTGGACATAATCAAACCATTTTAGTTATCACTTTAAATGACAAAGTAGATTCCAACAGTCCCTTTTTGATTAAATAATAATTAGTAAATTATTGGAAATCTACATAAATTGGTGACATGGTACACCATGACCTCACTCCTTTCCTGGAAAGCATATAGCTCTCTCTCTCACTTAGGGGTGAGCATGGTCCGGATTGGACCAGATTGAAGTAAAATCAGGACCAATCCGTTATCTACGGATCTTGAAAAATTAGAATCAATCCAATCCGTTTAAATCGTGGAACTAATCCGAACCAATCCATTTAAACACGAATTGGATCAGTTTAGGACCACGGATTTACATAATTAAATAAAAAAATATATAAATATACCACTTTAATTTTATAAAAATATAAATATAGCACCACATTAGTTTCACAATAGCAACATGTCTTTTCATAATAGCGACAAACTGTTCTAAAATTTAAACAATCATAAGAATACTAGTTCCACCATAAGTATTTAGACTATTACAAATTAACACTAAAAACTAGCAAACAAAAGTAATAAAAGAAGATACTATGTAAGTTTAGGTTTAGATTGAAGTTTTATATGAAATAAGAGAAGATACTATGCAGGAGGGTGTATAATAAAAATATAGACTATTTGTATACGGTTCGGATCGGTTCCAATCCGGAACCATGGGGTTCAATCCGGAACCAATCCGTGAATTACGGATTTTTAATTTTTCAATCCGGAACCGAACCGCGGATTCAAAAAATCAATCCAAACCTACTGGATTGGATTGGACTGGATCGGATTACGGATTTCACGGATTCCTTACTTAGCCCTACTCTCTTTCTCTCTCTCTCTATATATATATATATATATTTAGATTAGAGCATATCTATATCGACATGTAAATAATTTACTTTAGTCACTTAAAACCTACACTCTCGTTTCATCAAGTGCATAAGATTTAAATCTAAAATCTAAAGTTTAAAAAATAACACTCTCACCACTTGGTCAACAAACATTATATATATTTTTAATTTAAAATCAAAATTCATATTTTACAAATTGGAGAGCACATCCATCAAGTAGACTTACACTCCTAGTAGCTATATATGAGTGCATTTTTGTATAAGACGTCCATTTTCTGGAGAATTCGGATCCTCGACCGCCCTACCCGACAGCCCCCCAAAACGACGTCGTTTTGGGGGTTTTTTGTTTTTTTTTTTCCTTTTCTTCTTCTTCGTTCTTGCTTTCTCTCTCTTCGAACAGAAACCAGAGAGGAGGGGAGAGGGAGAAGAGGGAGGAAGGAGGAGGGAGGAGGCTGCGAGCTCACCATCGCAGCTCGTCGTCTCGCCGCCGGCCGTCGCAGCCGTCCGATCGTTGCCCGATCCAGCTCGTCGCAGCAGCTCACCGCCGTCGCCTCCGCCTTTGGCCTCGCCTCCGCCTCCTCCTCCTCCTCCCCCACTGATTATGACCCCTCCAGTCCGACCCTTCCCTTCCTCCTCCTCCTCCTCCCTCCTTCTTCCTCCCTCTTCCTCTCCTTCCTCCCTCTCTTCCTCTGCGTTTTTTTTTGTTGAAAATTTTGTCGTTTTGGGGGGCTGCCGGGTAGGGCGGTCGAGAATCCGGACTCTTTTCTGGAAGGGATATTTCAGTCTTTTTATATCTATGAAAGAATTTAGGAAGAATTATAATTCAGTGTAATAAATCAAAACTAATTACAGGAAGATGGGGGTGTAACTCTTCCTGTAGGTTTATTGCACAATAAAAATTGCACTCTCATATGTGTGTAATTATTTTTGATCTATTACATGGAACTATTTATGATTTTTAAAAGAATTTATGACACAGTACATGGCATCAATACGAGACAATAGGACTTTAACATAAGCTTTATTGATATGGACATGAAACAATGATTATTTGATCATTGAACATTATCGAAATTAGGTAAATTACAATTTGTCACCTTTATGCTTTACATGAAATTCTACTTTCTTACTCATTTTTCAATTATAACTGTTAATCTGTTAAGCTTCTGATCAAGTTGCAATGTCAATGTGGCATTGTCATTAGTTTAGTGTTAAAATATTTATTCTACTTTCTCACTCATTTTTCAAATATAACTGTTAACTTGTTAAGTTTTTGGTCAAGTTACAATGTGAATATGGCCCTGTCATTAGTTTGGTGTTAAAATATTTAATCATAATAGATTGTGATTCTCTTTATTGCATATTTGTAATAGAAAAGTTTCATTACATTATTCAATGATAAGTATAATGATTTTTTTTTTAAATTTAAAATAAGTATAAATTTATATTCCTAGTTGATACATTAAAAGAAAATCATCCATTATATACATGAAATAGAAATAATCAAAATTGTCAAGTGACTCTGGCATGAGACATTTTTATTATAAAATTGTACTAATTTTCTCTTTCTACTTCTTTAGAATTTTTTTTCCCAATAGTTTTTCTCTATACTATAATTTTTAAACTCACCTACCACCTGCCACCCTTTGCCTAGCAGGTTTATAAAATACAATATAATAATGATATACTATGGAAAGATGTAGAAGAAATAGAAAACAAAAGAGAATTTACATTTTTATATTAAAAAAATGCCTCATGTGATTGTCACATAACAATTTTAAAGAGAAAACACTATGAAAAAATACAGAACAAATAAAAAACAAAAGAAAATTACATTTTTATAAATAAATAAATAAAAACGTTCCTATGAATGTCACATGATAATTTTCATTGTGCAATTTAACACCAAATTAAAAAAAGTTGAACAAATCGTGAAAGTGATTGATAATATTTTTTTGATAATGATTATTTTATTTTTATTTTTTGTTTTGTTGCAATAATGTCTTTTCGTGTGGAGGTTTTCTCTTCCGTGGGTGAAAGTTTTCTTGATTCCTTTTGGAATTTATTTTGTATTCTGATCAAGGGAGGTTTTTGTCATTTCAGCAATTTTATAAACCTTAAGGGAGGTTAGTGTGATTGCAATTTGCAAATTGAACCTTAAAGGCTGTTTAAGTCATTTTAATACCTTTAAGGAAAGTTTCTGTAATTTTATTAAACTTTGGGTACGTAGGTGTAATTTATCCAAAAAGAAAAACGAACAAGGAAACCGTGAGAGAGAGAAAAAGAGCGAGATGAGTTGGGTGGGTAGATTTTCATTTCTTGAAGGCAACGTCAAGAGGAGCACGTGGACGACCATCATGACACGTGATGGCGGCTGTGAAAGCATAGAAATTATGTGGTGGTCCCGGGCCAAGTCTACGCGATGTTTTAGGGTTATTTTGGAAAGTTGGTTAAAAATTAATTTTTTGATTTTTTTTAACTTTGTTTTAAAAAAATGTGTAAAAAAATAGAGACATGATATGATTCAAAATAAGTGAAAAGTTGGTCTTAATATCATATTGATTGAAATTATGAAACTTAAAAACTTTGTTTGGTTTTTTTTTTTTTTTGAAAATTGAATTATATATTTTTTAGTGATTTTTTTTAATATTTTGATCAATTTTTTATTTTTTAGATATATTTAATCTAGATTCACTTAAAAAATATAATATTTGTAAAAAAAACTTTAAAAGATTCACCAAATACAAAAAAAAAAAAAAAAAAAAAAACATTTTCATGTTTTTTTGTATTCAATAAATTTTTAAAATATTTTTATACAAATTTTTTATTTTTAAATATATCAAGATTAAGTGCATTCAAAAAATTTTAAAAAAAATTGATTAAAATATTTTTTAAAAAATACGAAAAATACAAAATTCAAATTGAAAAGTCAAAAAATTATTTTTGCAAACTCTGAACCAAACAAAGTGAATACTTTTTGGTAGAATTAAATTATTTTTTTTAACAGATTGTTTGGTAGGGTTAGAAAGTAGTTGTTTGGCAAAAATAAATAGTAATAATTCTATTTTTAAAATTTCAAAATTATTTCTATTTTCAAAATGAGAAAATTATCAAATTAATTTTTTTTATTTTTTCTAAAAACAAATTCTTAAAATTCAACAAAGTAAAGCTTTAATTGTCTAATACAAACAAATTTAAGAACACATCAACCGATAATAGAACAAAATTATAACTCACTTATATGAGAAAAATTTTATATTTTTGTGAGTCCCATGCACATTAAAAAGATTATATTTAATTTTATGATTGATTTTAGTTCAAATAAAGGAATTGACTTAAGGTTCGTTTGTGAATTAATTGGCCTATTTAGTAATTTTTTAACTTTTTATAAACAGTTGTATAAAAATAAAGAAAATGGTTTGATAACTTTAATGATTTATTGTTCTAACAAGTAATGAAATGGTTACAAATATAAAATAATGATATTTCTATTCTACATTTAAGTAAGGCAAATGTTATGTATTATGAAGCTGTATCCCAAATTTTACTTTAAAAATGAGGTAAATGGTGTATATTTGAAATTAATGAGATGTATATCATACTTAAAATGATTGTGGTTCATATATTTATTTTGTCTAAATAATTTTGTGAATTCTTAGAATTGTTGTTTAAATAAATACTCTACATTTTTTAAGAAATTAAAAAAATAGAAATGTAAAATTTAAAGTGGATGATGAATATTATGGCTCTCCTCTATATGTGATTAGGGAATAATGAAAAAAATAATAATAATAAAAGGAAATTGAGCCAATGATTTTAACAAAAGCCTTAGCCCCCCAATATATTGTAAGAAAAATACATATATGTTCAACAAAATGGAAATCACTCACAACTCACAATCTTAAAGTCTAACAAAATATAAGCCCCCCAAATATTTATTAAAATTTCAAAAACAAAATAATAAGTCTACAATTTTCCATTGAAGGATTAGATACAGTACATCCTGCACACCGTATATGTATCTATATGTTTTGAAATATTAGATACATTAGTCTTAGTTGGTTTTGCTTAGATTTGACTTATAGAATTTTCATTTTATTTTTTATTTTTATTTTTATTTTTAACTATTTTAATTTCTAGAAGTTGAACAACGTTACCCAATTGGATTTTTTTATTGGATATATATATTTTGATATTAGTGTGGTAAACAAAAACTACAATAATAGTCTAGTCCAAATTCTCAAAATAAATTGAAAACAGTTTATTATTTAAAAGTTAAAAGAGAATACTTTAAACTCCTACTTATAAATTAACAAACTGTAATTTAGAATAAATATTACTAAAACAAAATCATGGTTTTTATAACAAAATAAGGGGTTGTTTTGGGTGTCATAAATAAGTGTACTTTTGTCTTTTTGGACTTAAAAATTGAGAAAGAAAATATGGATGTTTGGGTTAACTTTTTGACTTTTTATGGAAAAATGTGTAATAAAAAATTTTAAAAATTGATTTGTAAGGAAAAATTAGGATTGAAAATTGTGCAGCCGTAATTGTTGACGTTTGATGAATAGTGTTAACTTTTTAACTTTTTGAGTAATTTTTTGACTTTTTGACTTTTTTGCAATACGCCAAACTTGGCCTAAATCTTGAATTTTAATTTTGTCAATTTAAATCATAATTTTTTGATTTGTTTTCTATTTAAAGCATTTGCTTATTTTTGTCAGTTAATTATGTATTTTAACTATTGAACTCAAAAAAAAAAAAAAAAAAAAAAGAGAGTATTTTAAACATTTTGTGTAGGTACATTGAGTTTAATACTTAAAATATCATTTTTTTGTAAGTTCTATTTAATAAAAATAAACAGATAATTTAGATTGAAAATAAATTAAAATATTAAAATTTAAATTGTTAAAATTAAAAATTAAATTTTTTTTTTAAGAGTCAAATAATTTTTGCCTATAATTTTCTTAATAAATTATGACAAGCACGTACTGATATATATTATATTAATCACACAGATACAAGCAACAATGTTGGGGACCCCAGTGGGGTGATTCCAGCGCCCCTACCTCCACGCGGGGGCTGTGATCAAGACTAAAAAAAAATAAAAAATTTTGAGTCAATCAAAAAAAAGTGTGGGTGGTTGGAGTGGAGGGAAAGGGTCTAGGGCATTTTCCCCGATTACAAGCCTTGGTGAGCACCAAATAACTTTCAAAAAGCGAAGGTGACCCCATTACCTTGTAATTTTTGTATGAATTGACAAAAGTATCTTTTATTTTTTTTCATAATACATTGAAAATAAATAAATAAATAAACTCAAATAAAAAGGCACTTTTTGCTATTCCATAATGATTTTGCCAAGATTGGGCCGCTTTAAAAACAAGAATTGTTCCGGTAAGGCACCTACAAAAATTATAATTTAGTGTCTTCAATTCTAAAATAAAAAAATAAAAAAACCTTGGCTTTGACCCTAATGCCAAATTAAATCATGAATTTTTAATTTTGTTAAATTTAATCCTAAAATTTTGATTTGTTTTCAATGTTAATCATTTCTTTATTTTCATTAAGTAAAAAGGTAAATTAAAAATACACCCGCTGAGGTTTTATTAAAATACGAATCGTCCTCTGTGATTTCAAAAATTACACTCCCGAAAGTTTCTAATTTTATAACAAATTGTCATTTTTATTGATAAATCATCAAGTCAATTAACATTTTTTAATGATATAAAAAATATGTTTCAATTAATAATTTAGGTAATTTATTATTGTATAAGGGAGAAATTATGAATTTTATTTTTTCAGTCAATTCTGTTAAATAAAAAATTCTAATAAGGGGTATTTGTAATTTTTTAAACCACAGGGATTAATTTGTATTTTAAGCAAACCTCAGGGATTGTATTTGTAATTTACTGTAAGTAAAATCGACAGAAAAAATAATATTTTAGTCATTAAACTCAATAAAAAAGAGTATTTTAGACATTTTATAGATACTTTTATTGAGTTTAATGACTAAAATACTATTTTTCTATATGTTTTAACTTAATAAAAATAAGTAAATAGTTTAGATTGAAAATAAATCAAAAAATTGAGATTTAAATTAATAAAATTAAAAATTTAGAATTTATTTTATTATAAGGCTCAAGGTTTAAATTTTGTTTTTAAGGCAAATTACATTGACACATCTCGATGTTTCTGTTTAATACAGATCCTCCATCACATTTGAAAAATTACACTTATTTATTGTCAAATTAAAATAACATATTTGCCCCTTAGGTTGTATACATATAAAATAATAAAATAATACAGATATTTTGTTCATGTCATTTCAAGAGAAATAACAATCATCTTCGTTGATTTAACTCACACAAAAAATTAATTTTTTTTTCATTTTTTTATTGAACTTTTTAAATATTTTAAACAATTTTATTTTTTATTTTTTAGATATACCTAATCTAAATATAGTTAAGAAGTATAATATTTTGTATTTTTTTTTAAAATTCACTAAATACAAAAATAAAAATATAAAAATATAAAAATTCAATACATTATTTTATTTTGTTGTATTTAATAGAGTTGTTTAAAATTTTTTGTACAAATTTTATACTTTTATATTTAAATTAAGTTGATCTAATCTAGATATAATGGTGGAAATAAAAATGAAAAATTATATATATGTATAAAAATTTATACAAAAAAATATCATAAAAATATTGTGATAGTGATATTGTTATAAATATAAATTATGTTTATGGGTGTTTTATTTTTAAGTGAAATGTCACCATTAAACTATATCATTATATTTGAAAATTTTATATAAAATTTATGTTTATATATCAATATTCAATATGAATATGTTCAAATAGAATTTAATAATGAAAAATTATAGAATGTAATCCTGATGATAAAAACAAAAAATGATAAGAAAAATGACAAGATGGTTATTTAATTTAAAAAATTTTAGGACATTGCAACAATAATCTATTAAACAATTTATATTGAGATTACAAATTTCAAAAAAAGAAATATAAGTTTTTAAATATGAGAGGAAATCTATATTAAAAAAAAGTTTAGAGAGTCTTAATGTAATTTACCATTTTTTTTTTATAATTATTTAATAAATTATTAACAAGCCAAATACGAAGCACAAACCGTTGCTTTGAAGTAAATTTTTACCGAAGGTATCAAACAAGCAGGGTAGAAAATACAATATTGAACTTGGAATTAGGTAGGAAATAACAAGTCTCGTGGTCTGAAAGTCTTCGACAAACAATCATATCACAAACACAGACACCACACCAAACAACAATTACTGCAACCAACTGTCACAACCACAACAACAAGTGATGCATCACAAGAAACAGAGTAATCTTTCACCCAAAATTTTAATTATAAAAAATTAAAATTTCACAACAAACAATGTATACCCAATGTATCCAATCCCCACATGTTGGGTACATGAAAACTACTCTCTCTCTCTCTCTCTCTCTCTCTCCTCTGTTTCTTTGTGTGTTTGTGTGTGCATGCCAGTATATAACGGAGAAACAAAGGTAAATAAGAACCCAAGATCCGTGATTTTGGTGTGTATCTGCTCGAACTACTAATACTTGTTTGTTTTGTATGTAAGAACAGAACAAAGCAAAGAAAGAAAAAGAAGATTAGAATGAAAAATGAATAGCACCCAGTATTGGCAAAGAACAGTTCAGGGATTTATGTCGTGTTTGAAGATTTGATTTAAAGAAGAAGAAGAAGAAGAAGAGATGGGGATTCTATATGACGACGTGGTGATCATCAAGCAGTCCGAGAAAGAAGAAGAGCAAAGTGTGATTACTGTCAATTGCCCTGACAAGACTGGCTTGGGTTGTGATCTCTGCCGCCTCATCCTTTTCTTCGGTTTGATCATTGTCAGAGTTGGTATATATGCTCTCTCTCTCTCTCTCTCTCTCTGTGTGTGTGTGTATATGAATCAATTTGAAGAGTTTATTCTTCTGTCTTCAGGTGTATATACGTTTATGTATGGATAATTTGTGAACTAAGACATGGGTATTTGAGATTTTGGTGATTCTTTCCTTAATTTGGTGGGAAATGATTCTCTCCCTCTGGTTTTCTGTGTTACACATCTCTCTCTATTTGGGATTTTGTGAAGAAAATAATGGGTTTTTGATAGTTTTCTTAATTTGCTTCCTTGATGTGTGGGTGTTCTTCTTATTTGATGTTACGGGCAGTAGAATTGTGCTACACATCTCTCTCTAGTTGGGTTTTTGTGAAGAAAGTAATTGGATTTTTGATAGTTTTGTTAATTTGCCTCCTTGATTGTGTGGGTTCAGATATGTCTACTGATGGAAAATGGTGCTACATAGTGTTCTGGGTAATCGGAAAACCGACTACTAGATGGGGTTTGTTGAAGAAGAGACTGATGGGGGTATGCCCTTCTTGTTCTTCAGCATCTGGGATTTCCTTTTACCGATCCGAATTGCAAACCCCCAAGCCTTCTGATGTTTTCCTCTTGAAGTTCTCTTGTCATGACCGAAGAGGCCTTCTCCATGGTAATTTATCGGACTCATTACTCATATCCAATTATACTATTGGTACTTTGTCAAATTGTCTTGATGGGTTTTAGTTGAATTGCTTGATTCAAGAATCTTCTTTGTGTAGCTAGTGTTATGCTAAACGGGTCTTAATCTGAGCATTGGGTTTTTAAAATTTTTTTAACTAGTGTTTTATTGAGATGAATTTTGAATCTAACCACATTTTGGAATTAGAATTTTGATGTGGTGTGTTTTTGTTCTTTATGCTCCTTTATGTTATGTTTGATTGTCGGGAAACAGAAGGAGAGATAAAAACTTGCTTTTGTCGTAAGACCATAAGTTTTCTGGGATTTCCCTATGTTTTCGTAGTTGTAAGCATTATTTAGTCACACGATTTTCCTTTTTTCTTTTTGTAAAGCTGTTTTGGGTATGATTTTATCTGATTTTGCCCTTTTCTTTGTGCTGTTTGTGTTATTTGAGTTTTTAGATTCTAGCATGATATCGGAAATTTACCTGTCATTGAGTTATGTAGAAAATTTTGTGTAGATGTGACTGTGGTTCTTTGCGATCTCGAGCTTACGATAAAGAAAGTGAAGGTATCAACCACCCCAGATGGCAGAGTGATGGACTTATTCTTCATCACAGACACCAGGTTTTACAATCTTGACACCGTCCAACTCAAAGTAATTATAATTATATTGCATAATCTTTTGTGCTTCTGTCATCATATAAATTTTCTACTCTTTTCTTGGACAAGTGTGTATGGCCAATTGTTAACACTTACCTGCGACATTCCTGCTATATACTGTCCTCACTATGGGTGAATAAGTTGATTACGTGGATATTATCGAAACAAGGAAGCCGGAACAAAAGTTGTGGAAGTTTTGTTGGGAACATGTTGGATGCACATCTTTTCAAAACAAATATCTTGTCCCATTTATCCTTTTCCTAAACTGAAATAGGGATGCTTAGGATAAATGATGGTTGACGACTATCGATTGGTTGACCACCTCCACTCTTGAACATTGGCAATTTCATTCTAATGGGCGATTCTTCCCACCCATCAACTTTGCGACAGTCAAAACAATATTCTGCAACAGTCTCTGAAATTTGGTCACTAAGACAACTAGGAATGTGCAGTAGGTTGCCTTTGAACTATGGTCATGTAAAGACCGTCTAGTGGATGGATAATGGGTAATTGAAGACAATTTATGATTGATGTCTTTTCTTTTTCTGTTTGTTTCTTTGTTTGTTTGCAGTTGGGGTCATCATGAGTTGAATCAGAATTGTAAAACTTAAGGCTGCTTTTGGGATCATGGATTTGGGTAGGAATTTGGAAATGGAAAAGAAAGGAAAAGGTGAGGGAAATGTGGATGAAATATAAGTTAGGTTTTTTCTCCATTTCTTGTGCCTTCTTCCTTTCCCTTTCCCTTTTTAAATCCATACTCAAATCCACAATCAGCGTAAAAGGAGTGCATCCCATTTATTGTATCACGTGATTACTTCTGATAAATCCCGTTAGTTTAGAATAGTTAGATTAAGTTATCGGAGTAAATGTGAATAGACCTGCGGGGATGGAGGGAAACATTCCCACAATCCTCTCATAAGGATCTTGCACTGTTATGAAGTCATGTTTATCTTGTCTTCCACGTTCTTGTCTTATTGTCAGGGAACTTCTACACACAAAGAAGAGACAGGAGGATACACATGATCATTTAAGAACTGTTTTAGGGGATACCATGATTAGTTGTGAAATAGAAATGGTTGGCCCTGAAATTACTGCATGTTCGCAAGGGCCTTCATTTCTTCCTCCTGCAATAACAGAAGAAAAGTTTGATGAACGCCAAAGTGGATCTCACACCTCCAACGATGTTTCTATCACAATGGATAACTCTCTCAGTCCTGCTCACACGCTTGTCCAAATTGTTTGCCAAGATCACAAAGGTCTCCTCTATGATATAATGAAAACTTTAAAGGATTACAATATCCAGGTAGATAATTTTGATGATTAGCTATTTTCGATATATTTTATATTAATTTAATACCACAAACACATCATGACTCTTATTGGATCTGTAATCTAAACATTAATAGCTCGTCATGTATACCAGATTTCTTATGGGCGCATCACAACAAAACAGAAAAGAAACTGTGAACTGGACTTATTTGTCATGCAAGCAGATGGGAAGAAGATAGTTGACCCTAGCAAGAAGGCTGCATTGTGCTCTCGTATTCGGACAGAACTGCTGCGTCCTCTTAGAGTAGCTTTGATGAGCCGGGGTCCTGATACAGAACTGCTGGTAGCAAATCCAGTGGAGATATCTGGCAAGGGTCGGCCTCTTGTTTTTTATGATATCACCCTTGCTCTCAAGATGCTCAACACTGGCATCTTTTCGGTAAGTCCTGATCTGCATACTATACAGTAGCTCAAAATGGGATTAATTGGATTCTCCCTTATTTTCGTTATGGAGCTGCTTATAACTTATTTTATTTTGGGAGTCTGTGCCAGTCTATTTGTTGCATTGCAGCTTCTATTTACTGCTTATAAGACAGAAATAACTTAAATAAGTTAAAAAGCTGATTATTTAAAAGTTGGGAGTGGTGGTTTTAGCTTTTTTGTATTTTGATTATCAACTTTCAACTTGAGAAAAGCACACCAAACTTACCCCTTAGACGAGTGCATTGCTGGAATTGTTTTACAATGCATAATGTGCAATCCATAAATTTGGATGCATGTTTCTTTTGCTAGATTGAAAGTTGATGTCACAGTCCCAAAAATGGGATAGCTATTAGGAAAACAAATTGCATTATCTTTCTCCTCTTCCACGATAGTGGTGTTTTGTAATGAGTTTTAACTTGAAGAGGCTCTCATTAAAGAGGGGGCTTCCATTATAAACCGTCCCTACATGACAAATTTCTTCAGTTTGTGTTTGAAATTGTCTAAGGTTTTCTTCCGAAACAATTCTTTAAAAAGCAAGCAATTTTTTTTCTGCAAACTTATTGGTGGTCAGTAATATTCTTTCTTTCTGTTCTTCATTTTGCTTCCAAATTGATCAAAATACAGGCTGAGATTGGGAGGCACATGATTGGAGATCGGGAATGGGAAGTTTACAGAGTTTTACTTGATGAAGGGGATGGCTCAGCTGTTCCGAGGAACCGGATTGAAGAAGCAGTTTGGAAGATGTTAATGGGTTGGAGTGATGATCACTGAAGATACCATTCCGATTGGATTGTAACAGCTTCAATCTCTGTACAGTATACTTCAGCCAATATAAATATTTACTAGATGTAAATATAGCACGTATATTGTGAAAAGGCTGAGCTTGAGCTGTATGATGTTCTAGTTAACAACTTGTTTAGTAAAAAGATGAAGTTAGAAGTGAGTAGATGAGAGGGGAGTTGAGTGCTCATGCCATTGTATATATGAATTCTGTTGTGGAGAGGAGTTATTGTATCATTTCATGGATGTTTCAATATAGCTATATATGTTTATTTGGTGGGTGATTTGGATTAAACCATGCTCACTAACCAGACTGTTTTCCCTGGTTCTGTATACAAACTATTATTGTACATCTTCATGTAAGCTATTGAATTAAAACTCAAGAGTTTACTGTATCTTTGTACATCAATCGGAGGTTATGGGTTCTATTCTCTTATCTATGTATGGATCTTCCTCGTATTTGTTGGATTTTCTTACATAATTGAATGTCTAGTCTGACAAAAGTCTCATGATATTTGTAAATCTTGTACGGATTGGGGAAAAAAATATATATGTTTCAAAAAAACCATTTAGTACTGCTTTTGTATGATTTCCAATGTTGAATCAATTATCTTGGGTTGTCCTTTCCTGTCATCTTTTTTATGTTGAGAGACAAAAAAAAATATCAGCTCGGAACCTTGTCCTCTCATATGAAAAATTCTAGCTGCGTCATAGGCATGTCTGCCTAATAAATCCACCTCGTACATTCGATTATTTTGGACTAACCTGTTTTTCATATGCTTATTGTCATTTTCATAATGATGATATTTTGCACACATAATATCTCCCAGCACACTACTTTTCAAAGGAGTCACATCTTGACGTAATTTGTGTGGAGTCCCATCTATGATTTTCATGCTATTTGTACATCAAAGTAGGGTCTCTGTTACATTGAATATCATTTAAAAAAATTAAAATAAAATATAATACAATAAACAATTTGTCAATGGTATAAATGTCTAGATTGGAGCCTCACCACTGTGTGATACATCCCTTCCCCTATTCCCCTCCCACCGATTGCCAAAAAAGAGAAAGGAAGACGTGTAAAGTTGTTAATGTTAGAATGTGTTCCACATCGCCAGGATTTACCCCATTGGTGTTGGTTATAAGGCTTCCCTCTCCTTAATGGGTTTTAAGGAAAAGGGTGGACTAGACTTTTTAATTTAGTATTAGCCTGTGATGGGTGTGTTGCAATGTGTCCCACACCAACATACAGTAGTCGGACAAATGGCACATCAGTCACAGGCCCAACCAAGATTTAATACCAAATTGAAAAGTTCAATCCACACTTCTCCTTAAAACCTAAGTATTAAGAAGAGGGAAGCTGGAGCTTTTTAACTAGCCTAGATGGGGCAACTCCAGGCGATACGAGACACATTCCAACAGTTAACAGCCACTGAGTAGGTAATGCAAACAACTGTTTTTAGGTTTAGTGCATGTCGCAGATCTTAGTTGTTAAACCAAATTTGAACTGACAAAAGTCTAGTTTGAATTTACTTTGATGACGTCCATAAACCTGAAAACCATGTAATAGTGGTTTGGTTTTGCTAACAAGTGTCCTTGGGGCACAAGAAAAAGATAAGAATTGAAGAACAACGAGGCACTTTTTACTGAATTCAAATCACTTTTTTCTTGAAATCAATTCACTTTTAACACTTTTACTTATTTCCAAGACACTTTTAGTTTAATCCCAATGTGAAACAATGCCTCAGGGAACTCTTTAGCATTTGCAGTAGGTATTTGGAAATACGTATTCAGATCGAATTTCTGTTGTTAATTATACAGATCAAATGCATTTAGAAACATAATGGTGGTTATAGTTCAGTAATTTATTATGAGAATAGGGTCTCTAGCACTTCTTTCTCGTCTTTGTTTGGATAAACCTATTTTTGTCTAGTTTATTTGCTTTCCTACAGTTTTCCAATTTCACCCAAAATGGTAAAAAATAAAAATTTCACTGTTTTTGTTTTTGTTAATCAAGATTGCATTGGTTTTAAAAGGCTTGTTCTGATCTCGCAGGATATTGCAGGATACATAGGCTTCTTTTTTTAAGTGCTATATGTGAAGCAGAGAGACTTGAGGAAAAATAGAGAACTCTGACATAGTAATTCAATTTCAATATGGCCTTATACAGGTTGGAAGTGTTAGGTTTTATTTCTTGGCAATCCCGTTTGACAAAACTCCTTTGAGTTGTAATTTTATTCGCACTTTTTATCTTCAGTGAGGCGATGAGTGTTTAGATGCGAATCCAACCCGAATTGTGCTTTTCAGAGAAGTTTGTGTTGATAAAGCTTTCAAGATTGCCACTTCGCTGATTATGACGGGGATCGAGCTGCCCGGTCAGCTCGCGGGGGTCCAGGGGGCAGCGCCCCTTGGCGGGTCCGGGGCAGCGCCACGGCGGGGTTGAGGGGCAGCGCCCCCGAAGCAAAATGCAAAAATGCATTCAAAGTTGCCATTCGATCATGTTTTATTTTTCCAGATTTTCCAGTTTTGGCCTGTCCGCTCGAGCGGGACATCGGGCGCTCGAGCGTGGATTGGAAGCTCTCAGCATCTCTGCAGTCGCCTGCAAAAGTACTGGATAGTGTGGTTTACCGCTCGAGCGGCAAAACCGACGCTCGAGCGTGGAGCCTGTATGAAATCACAGAATTTGAAGTCTCCGCTCGAGCGGGGAAAAGGGCGCTCGAGCGGACCGCGCGAATCCAGATTTCCAGATTTGATAAAGAGTTCGTTTTCGGCCCAATCTAGGATTACTTTTTGGTTCCCTATAAAAACTTGGTTTTCTCCCAAAACTAGGTGATTGATTTGAACTTCTCCAGATCTTCTTTTTGGTTTCTAGGGTTTATATCTGGGGATACTTTGTGAGTTTTCTTTGATGTTTTTATTGAGTATTCAACTCATGATCTAAAGAGAGTACATCAAAGGTTTGTTTGTTATACACAAAAGAGAGAGTTATTCTTCAGTTGTGAATTCTGAAGAATTCGAGCCTGAAGCTTTGGTGGAATCCGGAGTGGCTCATCAGAAAGACAATTCCGTGGTGAAGATGGGGTTGGAAGAGGCACATAGAGGTTGGTTCAATTAGGCGTTGTGAATTCGCTAGGTAATTGAGAGTATACCTGTGTAATTCCTTTAATTCTTCTTAGTGGATTGTTCTTGTGGCTGTTGCCCGTGGTTTTTTGATCACAGTTGGAGGTGTCCAATTGTGGTTTTTTCCACGTTAAATCGCTGTGTCTCTTTGTCTTGATTGTTTGATTGTTTGATTGGGATTGTTATATTCTGCTTAAAATTGATACATAATCACAAATCAACATCTAGGGGATTTCTAGATTTTTCAGGAAGCATTAACTGTGACTCTCCTGCATGAAGAAGGAAGGTGCATTGTCAAACCGCATTTATCATGCTGAGTTTTGTGTTTGTTTTATTTTTAGTTTACTGTTTTTGTGAATTGAAACTATACGATTCTTGCATAACAAGGTTGAAGGTACCAAAGGTGGTGGTTCTGCAACTCTGCCGCCATGAAGAACAAACCTTGAAACAAAAATGATTCTATGTGAGCTCATTTTAGGTTTAATTTTAACTTCCAAAACCATGACAAGGTTTCTGCAATATCCTCTCCCTTCTTCGCTCAAAATACCAAAAATTTAGGTCTAACAGAAGGCATGGAAACTTTCTACATTTGTTCTCAAGCCACAATCAACTTTGGAAGATTCAATGTATTTAATTTTACAATTGCATTCACATAGCACACTCACACATCTTCTCTTTTTACACTGTAGTTTTGATAACTAAACCAGCCATCAACGAACACTTGGCCAAATTGAAACACAAATAATGACTAGAACAAATCCTAAATAAAAGACAATGATTAACACTGACATCTTACAACATTGATCTTAGAAGTATAAAAGTTGCCTAGTGCTCCATTTACCCTGTTGCCATTTTTTTTTATTACACTTCTCACAATCTCTCTTCACATGTGGGCCCTACGTAAATCTCACAGTGACAAAAGTCTCATGCACTGAACTGTCCTTTTTTCTCACAATTTCCAATATATACGCAGTTTGTGTAGGACACCAGCAACTACTCCCCAGAAGAGAATTTCAGCGAATATTACATACAATAACGTCCCTACTCTCTCAGACTTCCAAACATCAATGAACACATGGTTTAGAATCCAATTGACCTGATCATTTGTAAAGTTTTCAACACCATCAGAAGATATTAAGATGGTAATTAATATATCGAAATTCAAATACTCTATGCGAAAAAAAGAAAAAAAAAAAAAAGAAAAATTTACATTACTTACAAGATTATTATCCTGATTCTTGTAATACCATCCGTTTATGAATGCTGCAAAAATGCCTTGTGCTGCCATCACAAAAACCAACATCGCGTTCATTCCTATCCATTCCAGGAACAGAAATGGAGTTCGTAGTCCCCAAACATCTATCTGTTCATTTATCAAAACAAGAAAGCAGAGAAGAAACATATTCTCTTTAGATAATTCATTGTTTGTATTGGATTAATACTAAGACTGCTAAGCACTAGGGTAGATTTAAATGTGTTACCAATAAGTAGAATCCAGAGAACACTATTCCTGCTGCACCGGCTGTGAAACAGACATAACTGATACTGTAGAGTTGTTTGTTAATAGGAATAGCTGCCAAAACAAAACAAAAATGCTTAGTTTATCTTGCTTTAATTATAATAAATTAGTTTAGACAAACCATTTAGATGAGTTTCATGAGACTTACCATTTGTGAAATGAAGAATGATGGCTACAACAAGTAAAACAATTGCCATTGAAACCCACTGCTTGAGCCTCTCAGCATGACCCTATAAAAAAATCTCACTTTACATTACGAATTTTATGTTCGATTCCCATTAGTGACTTCTATTTGCAGCTAAAAGTTTGTAATTAACCTTGAAATGAATCAAGACATGCCCGTAATGGATGCCAATGGTGCCTGAGAGGATAGCTGAAATTGAACTAGGGAAAAACAGTAGCAGAGCCCATGTTTAGCTCCCAATCATTATGTTTGAAAAGAAAAGAAAAGGAAATATTGTTGTTGATGTACCTCAACAAGCCTTCCGGTTCAAATGGAGCACGACACCAAATTGGAGCATCTGTGCGAAGTGGACCAGAATCAGGATAACTAAGTGTGCAAGCCTGCGTGATGAATAATGTATAACCATTAGCATATTAGAAAATGAATGGACTGTTGGGTGCTAAACTGTTTAGGTCAGTTGTCACAAACCTTTAAGCGGCTCCAAACAGGCATCGTGTAGAGATGATTAATGCCCCAAACTTGTCGATCCACATAACCAACAGCATTGCAGGCCGGTCCTAGATGTCCTCTCATCCCACATTTTACCTGAAAATTAAAGCAAAACAACATCAGTTCATGGGTTATTATATGTATGAGTGGCACAATATTATTTAAAAAAAAATAAATTAATTTATTGCATACCATGTATCTCTCTGGTCCATGATGGTTGTGCACCACGAAACTCCAATCAGGCACATATAGTGCATATGTTGTGATAATGTAAACGAGGAATGCAACAAAGCCTCCTAGCCTGGAACAATGAGTGAGGCCATTTACTAATAACAATTTTTAAGGTGTAATCAAAGTTAAATTTCTCAAAAATATTGTGTTTAGGGTTTTGATAGAATTTGTGTTCACTTACCATTGCCATTTATATGCAGTGAAGATGGAGAAATGACCAGGGGCTAGGACAGTTGGTCTGAGCTTGGTGGTGAAAGTCTCTATTAGAGCTACAAACAAGTACACCAACGCTATTCTCTGCTTTCACACACAAGAAACCGGTATTGACATGAAATTTACTTTATTTTAGAATTCATCTCTATTGGAAAATATGAACAAATTTTATTTAAAAAAAAGAAAAAAAGAAGAAGTAAGAATATCACTGTTTGTTCCATAAATTCATGTATGGGGGAAGAAGGCATTACCTGGAGGATGCCACACCATCGGATCTTCTTCATGTCAACTCCATAAGACAGATCATTGGGCGCATGAGAGTACCCTCCTGCAGTATGCAGATTATGTGATTAGCCCTTGCTTGATCAATTTGGCTGCAATAGAAACTGCTAATTGGTGTGTTTGCTCCATTTGGTTGTTATTCAAACTACAAAAGTTAATGGGATGATTTTTGTTTTTTAGTTTACACAAAATATGATATCACTGTAGTACCTAAGGTCTGTTATTTTTGAGTTATATAACAACCATACAGACCGGCTTGAAGTCCCTGCCACTCATACTAAGGTTAGTTCGTCCAAACATCACATTCCCGTTGTACCCTGAGTTTCAAGGATATATACTGGTTCTACTTGGTTATATTTTCTTATTTCGTATTTTTTAAAAACTAGAGGATAAAGTTTGAAAACTCCCATCTGTGGAAACTTCATAAAATAATCTTAATTTGATGGAAAAGTTTATAGATTTATTTTTTAATGTTGCAAAGTTTTCCACTAATATGCAACTCCCCCAATTCCACTGAAATGATATTTTTACTTAAAAATTTGTAAACTACTTTTTGATATTTCCTATAAGAATTGAGTTGTATGTGGTTCTTGTTCAAGGATCACATGGCCATGTAAAATGAAATAAAAGGGGAAAAACTAATGGGACAAAAGTCTCTTCATCAGAAAAAAAAAAAAAAAAAAATATATATATATATATATATAAAATAAAAACCTTGCAAGATAATTCCCCAAAAAAGAAGCTTCAGTGTCCTTAAGATTATCTTTTTGACAGCATCATTCACCTTTGGTATTTTCTGCATCAACACAAAAATTTATATTTTCCATACTTGATGAGATCATGATACAAATGGATAGTGAGCATATTTGGTTATTTTTACATATACATAGATACAAGAGAGGTGTTAGAATGTGGTATGAACAAAGAAGACAAGGGCTAAGGATATTCTGTTTTCAAATCACTATTCTACCATCTCAAAATATGCATAATCCCCAAATACCCATAATTGTTAGGTTGTGTGAATCTTGAGGAGTGTTTAGAGGGATAGAAACTCCTGTGCTAAACATCGGAAGATCCAAATTCTTGAATTTTTTACTCTTACTTAACAGAAAAAAACTACTAACACATATTAATTAAACCTTCTATGCTTGATCAAGATGTAGCAATTTTTTTTTTTTACACAAAGTATCATAAATAGTCATAATTTTTATCATAAAAAAATCGCAACTTTCTTATCATGTGTACATTTTTAGGGGTGGATGCTTTACATTTCTTCTAAGAAAAATTGCAGGAGTAGCTGATGTGACCTCGTTGAATTATGATTTTTCTAGTAAACTCTTAATTAGGGCAGTAAATGAATTTAGTCAAATACCGCAGTAAATTGCTTAATCTTTTAACTGATTCAAAATGATTCTAGTTGTTTCCTTTTGTAGCCAATCTCAAAAGAGTTTTAATTGAGTAAAACTCAAGTAATTTGATTTTTATATTGCATATAAGTTTATCAAGATAATCTCAAAATAATTTTTAATGAGTGGAATACGAATTGAGTTCATAACTTGGTGTGTTTTAACAAAGAATTGTAAAAAAAAAAAAAAAAATAAAATAATTTAAAAACACCTTGTAAGTTCTACATCTTGTATATATATTTTGTGGACATAAATAAATTGTTAATTGCTAGATTAGCTTTTGAGGAGTTAAATCCCAATCTCTCAAGTACGTAGGTGCTTTCATACCACTTGATATTATGTAGTGTTTTTAGGAAGTTGGTAAAAAATTAATTATTTTGACTTTTTTTTTTGTAATTTTTTAGTATTTTTGTGTTAAAAAAGTTAGCTTTTTAATGGTTTTTTTTGTGTAAAAAAAATTTAAAAGTCAAAGAGTTGACTTTTTACTAGCTTCCCAAAAAGCCGGCCCACCTCAAACCCATTTCGGTAATTAAATTTGCTTTTTGTAATGTTCGTCGAAAAGTTATTCATGTTAAAAATAAAATTAATTAAATATTGTTATTTAGTCGATTGAATCATATTTATTTAAACAAAATAAACAAAATATTTTTAAAATCTTATTGTTCATTAATTTTCTTTTTAAAACTAATGTGATCTGATTAAATTATTATTAATATATAATCAACTTAATTTTTAGTATAAATGACCTACTCAGTAAACTCTATAAAACAAACGTTCAAAAAGTTAAGATCAACCCAAATAGATTCATAGTAGGCCAAACTTAACAATTCGATTGACAACCGCAGACAATCCAATCTCTTTCTTACTATAGTATGAGTCTTTTTCAACTTGATTCGTATGGACAAAAATTGACTTGGGACAGGATGGACTTCTTTTTTTTTTAACTACAGGAGAGACTTGAATAGAGTAGTCTTCGTAGGTTTCATTTTCTATAATAATAAAAATAATATATATGTGACATCATTACAGGCGAAAAAAAAAAATGTAAAATAATAGAAAGGGAAATGTAGAGAGAGACCTTGAGGGCGAGAGCGATGGCGACACCAACAATGAAGAGGAAAAAAGGCATAACAAAGTCGGCCAAAGTGCAGCCATTCCATGGAGAGTGATCAATACGCGAATACACTCCTCCTGCATCATCTACCAGTATCATCACCTACCAACCATATACAACACACACATCTTCACAATGGTTAGAAATATTAACAAAATATTTCATATTGCAACCTTAAAACCGATGTACCAGTGATCTGTAATAGTGGCGGCGTTGGTATTGGTGTGGTTGGCGGTGGTGGGTCTGTGGACTCACTTTTTGGGTATTTTTATAATACTCTAAAAAAAAAGTTAAAAAGTCAAAAAATTACTATTTTATTTAAGTCGCATCATCATATTTAAGTCACATCACTTCTCTATCACATCTCTTCAAACCCAATTCATTTTCATAAAAAGTAAAAAAGTACACTTATTTACATCATTCCAAACCACCCCTTATAAATAGTTGAAGGATCGTTTCTTTTTTATAAGCGATTTGTATTTTTTTCTTATTATAGTAAAATCGCAGCATCCGTAAATGTAATCTTATTTTGAGATTAACAATGTAAATCTTTATATTCTTGTGTATATTTGTGATTTCTTCGATTTGTTTTATCTTTTTTATTTGTTATTTCATATCTTGCCAATCCTAGTTAAAAAAGTCCATTCCTAACAGGCACTTAGGCCTCATTTGGGAATAGGTTTTTTAGCAACTTTTTAATTTTTTGACTAAAATATGATGTAAAAAAATTAGTATGTTTGGAATAATTTTTAATTTTTTATAAAAATATGTATAAAAAGTAAAGAGAAAAGAGAATCTTTGATTTTTTTGGTATAAATTGTTAATTTTTTAATTTTTTTAATGACTTTTTTACTTTTATACTAAAAAGTGATGGTGTCAAACGCGACCTTAATCGGCCTCGAAGACGCTTAGTTCAAAAGATTTTAATAGTGAAAAATATTTTTCTTCCAAATGAATTTATTTTCTAACTACTTCATAAAAAGTGGTTTTTTTTTATATATTTTTTTTATATCAAACAATACAAAAATGCACTGAAACAAATGGAGCATAATATAAACTTTTGTTTTAGTTGTTTACCACTATGGTTAGGCCTCGAAATGCATCTAAGGTGGCAACCCTCTTGCTCTTCTCCTTTATCAGTGGTTGCTCTTCTTTGTCTTTCTCTTTCACCTGCTGATCATCCTGCTCAGCTCTGCTTCTCCTCTCTTTCTCAGTGTCATCGTCATCGATGCGGTCTGCTTCATCATCAATCTTTGCTAATTCTTTCTTCTTCTCATGATCATAATCTTCAAGTGGTATGTGGCCTAATCCTTCTTCCACCCTCCTAGGATCCTCCATAGCACTGTGTGTGTTTGTGTGTGTGTAGCCTGTGCTAGTGGACTATGAAACCATGTAGAGTAGTAGATAGTTTATAGAGAGATAAGGAGGTGAGAGAGACAAAGATGAAGTCTCAAGGCCGGCCTTGCCTTTGTTGTGTGAGTAGTAGGACCTAGAGAATCACGTAGAGACACAAACACAATTCAATAACCATAGACAAATAAAAGATTTTTTTGGCAGCAAAGGGACACAATACAAGTCCATTACACATTACCCCTGCCCTTCCTATTTCTTCTTTTGATGGAAACTGCTGGTTGATTGACCAAGGGTCTGTCCTATCCTTAAAATATACTCTTCCTTTATTTATTTATTGGAAGCTAGACCCTTATGTTCATTTCCTCTTGTGGGCAAGGAAACTTTTTTTTGTCACCTTTTATGAATAAGTGGTTGATGAGAGAACCAATTAAAACACTAGTCCTCCTCCGTAGTTGGGATGGGTGCCATACTGTTGCATATTTTGATAATCTGAGTTATTCATTTTATAGGGTTCGTTGAGTATATTTTTCATATAAAAAATAAAATTAATCAGACAAGTATAACCCCATGATCAAGTTAGATAATAATCCTAATAAATCATCAAAATCATACTAATAGTACATTTTTTCTTAACATAAACGTGGTCTTGTTGTGGGTTACAAATGTCTAAATAACTTAAATATTTTTATGGATGATCACCTCAAAAAATCCTACATTATAAGCAGTTCGAATAATTAAAATGAATTCGGAATACACCCTCACAGACTCACAACATGGTGGCTTAGCACCAACCCCAGGTTCGTCCTGCTCGTACTTAGTTTGGGCAACTCTGTTGAAGTACCTTAATGTGCAGCTACCTGTTTTGAAAATAACATTTTGGGATCATTGTAACTTTCATGTTCCTTACAATTTTCCCTAGAAAGTTAAACTAAATGGAATCTAAATCACTTATCCCTTTTCATACACCTTCATCTATGTGTTCGAATCTGATATATATTGATACATAATCACTTTTATTGATATCAACAATTCATGAACTAATTAATAAGATATAAAGAGACAAAAATGATAATAATAAAATAAAAGAGTACAATTGATCTTGTTTTAAAAAAGTTCTCAAAGTTTAACAGTGGGAATGGAAGGAATTGACATTAATATTATCTTTCATTTAGCTAATTAAGGTGGGTCAAATCAATTTTAGCAATTTTGTAATTGTTATTCTTATTACACTTTAATATTCTGATTGATTATCACATTATTGAGTTTGAAAAGTCTAATTTTTGGGGGTAATTCTATTTCCACACACTATATACTCTTTATGCTCACACTTAATGAATATTTTTTTTTTTATTACAATTTTGTGCAAAAATAAAATTATCAAAATAACCTCAAATTCTTCATTCAAAACCCTAATTCCTAAGTTGTAATCCTCCACCACTCCCTTGTTGGCAGTGACTCCATTACTCTTTCTGTGGCACCATCTTTACTAACTTCATCTTTGATGTCATTCTCCTTAACCTCTTTACTGAAAGACCTCATATTCATGACAGATCAGGCGGTGTAGATATAAGGTCATAGTGCCTAGGATTTTGAAAGAAATAGTGGGTAGGGAAACTAGACATTGTGGAGTAAGTGGATTGGTAATGGTGGCTAATGACGGTAGAAGGATGAGTGGCGGTGGTAGTACAATTTTTATGCGGAGGAGGTGGTGGTGGTTGGTTGTTGATGAATGAAGAAGATAAGAATTAGGGAGCTAGGGTTAGAGCTTGAATGATGAAGAAGATGAAGGTATTTTTGATAAGATAGGATGTGTACTAAGCAAACCATAAGATTTCAAATTTATTAAATGTGTATCTAGAGAAAAAACATGCACTAACAGAATTTAATGCGTAAAAATAGAATTACCCAACTTTTGAGCTAAAATAGTAATCCAATAAATAATTACACTTCACAAAATTGATTTGGCCTGGTCATGCAATCAGTTGTTAGAATCAATAGGACTTCAAATCGTTCATTTGAAAAAATGGAAAGTGAACAATGGACAACCCTTTTTTTGGATTAGTCTAGTCATCTCATGTATGTGGATCACAAATAATTATTAGATTGGTTTATACATACATTTGTGTTAGGATAGTATTGAGAGAGCAATGAAAGAAAAAATAGAGATGGAAGGTGTAAGTAAAAAGATTTTGTGGGGCACCAGCATGAGCAATGATTCAATTACTCTTGAACATGGGGTTTGAGCAGTGGTGTGAGTTTTGAGTATTTTAACCATCTCCCATATTTTTTTAATTTTTATTTTATATGGTGAATTTTTTTTACCATAATTGTAAGTAATTGCTGTCGAACCATGTAAATATATATAATTATTATCACTAGAACATATAAGGGTTTTAGAGACTAAATGTTTTGGTATCTAAAAGTGAAAATTTTGTTACAAAAGACATTTAGGGACCAATTTCTATTATCGTCAGGATAGTCGCTAAAATGTTATCTTGAAAAGTCAAAAATAAGGTTTTTAGTGACAAAATTTTGAAAATATCACTAATAAATAGACTTTTAGGGACAATAATTTGGTCTAAAAATGGTTTATTTTTTAAGACAAGAAATTTGATCCCAAAAGAATAATAATTCATCAGTAATGCCCAATTTTCATTGCTAAAAATATAATAGCAACACTTGGTTTGGGTTTTCCAAAAACACTTTTTAAAAAATTTTACTTTCTTGTTTTCCGTATTTTTTTATTTTTATTGAATTTTATTAGTATTTTAAGTAATTTTTTTAATTTTTAGACACACCTAACATAAATACACTTAAAAATTATAATTTTTGTGAAAAAAATCTTTAAAAAATTCATTAAATACCAAAAAAAAAAAAAACAAAAAGTTCAGTATATTTTTCTTATTTTTGTATATTTATTAATTTTTTAAAATATTTTTTCACTGATATTTTATTTTTTAGATACATCTCAGTAAGATACATCTACAAAAAAAAATGCTTATAATTTTAAAAATATTTAATAAAAACAAAAAAAAAAACGAAAAATAAAAAACTTAATTTTCAAAAAATTTAATTCAGAAAACTTAAACCAAACATATTGATTTGGTTCCCAAATTATAATTTTGTTTCTAAACTTTGATTTTTAAAACCTTATTATTTTTTTTTGTAGGGTATTATTATTTGTTTAATGTGTGTATTGTTGTGCTTACGTTTGCTTTAATAAGATATATATAGATCCGACAAAAATCTCTGAAAGAATTTTTAAAGGATTCAATTAGAAAATGATCCAACATCATCTCTGAAAGAATTTTTAAAGGATTCAATTAGAATAACATATATATATATATATATATAACTGATGGAACCTGCAGTGTCCTAGTGATAGAAAATGTCCAAATGTAAGCCGGCAGAATCATATTAATATACTCATTGCAGCCAGCTCAAAATTTCTAAACGTGCAACAGTATTCTGACTTTCAGTCCCTGTAAAGATTTTGGATAAATAAATTTATATATGTATTGTCTGTATTTTAGTTCTTCTGTCAATTCAGTTTTTATAGTTATAATTATACTCCCTCCGTCCCAAAATATTGGTCCTTTTTGGGGAATCCAACTTTTTTTGGTAGTACACTTATTGCATTTGAAAAAAGTTGGTTTTCCAAAATTACCCTTTTGATAGTACATTTTTTGGAAATATCAATGTCATAATTGTACTTTTTAAATTGTTTATTAATTTAAAAGAATGGCAAAATAGGAAATTTACATTATTTTTGTACTTGATTTATAAAGAGGGACTAATATTTTGGGACAATGAAAAATGGAATAAGGGACTAATATTTTGGGACGGAGGGAGTATCAATTTTGTATATTAGTTCCGACCTTATGTCAATTTAGTCAATTGAAAACATTCGTTAGAAAATTAGATAAAAATTAAAATAAAATACTCTATTACAAAAGGGGTTGGATGCAAACCCTCTCAAATAATGCTATTTCCAAACCATTCATTCATAGGCCTCGTTTGAGAATGGGCTAATTTAGTAATTTTTTTGACTATTTGGTTAAAATATGAACTAAAAAAATTAGTATGTTTAAGATAACTTTTTGATTTTTTACGAAAAGATGTACAAAAAGTAAAGAGAAAAGAGAATTTTTGATTTTTGATATGAATTGTTGACTTTTTGATTTTTTTAGTGACTTTTTAACTAAACGGGTCGCTTTCCAAACGAGATCTTAATGTATATTATTTTTTAATATACATACTTCCAAATTTGTTTATCTTTTACTTATTCAATCCAAAATGTTCCAAACTTATCCCTAAGACATAACGAGTACATACATCAATACAAAGACCTAACACATTATGTACACACTACACAAAATATAAACTCACACACACTATATCCCTAAATGTAAATCTAAATTATGCCCTACACATACCACATTTTCCGACACTCTCCGGCGATCGATTGAAGCACAGCAAAAGAAGCATTTAAAGCACAACATTTTCCAACATTCTCTAAAATATATGATTTTCGAGAATCAATAAGTTATAATTATTACTTACTATTATTATGCAAAAATGAGGTTTTTATTTTACTATTTTTGTTATTCATTACTTATTGGCTACCAAAGATAATGAAAATAATTAGTATTGGTTATCTAAATAAATTTTCAGCCAAATAAAAATAATAGTTTTTGGAGGAAAATAAGGGAACAGAGACGCAACAAGGGGAAAGAGAAAGACGCAACAAGGGGAAAGAGAAAGACGCAGGGAAGATAGTGAATCGAGCCCATAGTGAAGTGCCTGTTCAGTCACATGGTGCTAAACAATTTACATTTCTCCGGTGTTATGTTGTCAGAAAAAATAGATTTATCTAGCGTTTTGTTATTATATATTTACAGAGCTACTTTCTTCCAAAGAATGATTTTTAAATTTGTGTCAGGCCTGTTTGGTAATACAATGCTGATGAATTTAAATTAACCTAGTCCCATGTTACTAGACAAACATTTTTTTCCCAACAATATATTGTCGTTCGATTGGATGATAACAAGAAATTAATTCGGGACTACTTGTGAAGTGCATGTTCGGTGATCCAATGATATACAAATTAGATTACTCTAATTTCATGTTGCCAAACTATAATAGATTTGTCTAGCCACCTGTCGTTATATGTTAAAAGATTTATTTTTTCCTCCAAAGATCTATATATCAAGCACGCATCCATAAAATCATACATAAAAGTATCCATAAAAATATTTATAAAAACATCAAATGTACGAATATCCATAAAATCTGTCATTGTTTTCATCCATCAATGAAACATATTATCACAATTCATCTATATCAATAGTTTTGGTAGTTACTACATCAGAACTGACAAGCGTACGAAATTGATGAATATGTGTATTTTATGCTTTCTTCTATCTACTAGCACACAAGTGATGAAAATGAATCCAATTATTTGCTGTTGGAGGTACTGGATGACCAGGTTGTAGATAAACCTATAACAAAGACATCAATAATTAGAATTACAAAATAAGATATGGTAATGATCTAAGTAGGCTCGGTAATTTATACCTGCACGAAATGGTTTTCATTCCTAAATCCTATGCAGATATCTCTTTGATCAGGTGTTGCAATCGGTACTAGTCTAAGTGGTAGAACGTCAAGCAATGTTGCATAGATAAATGATACAAAATAACTCGGTAGTATGATACTATCAAATGGTCTATGTCGGGCATAGTAGTCTAATGATTAAATCCAGGGCCATATTCGAAGTAGGATAAGAGAGATGTAAGGTCATCAACCATTTTCTGTGAACCAAATAGTTGCATGTAGTGCACTCTACATTTGAATGTAACTCAAGTGTAAGTCTTAGTTTTTTGTCACTACCTCTCATATCTGATGTCTTTATAATAATGGCAAATCCAGCCTTCTTTCCAATATTAGAAGCCCATTTAATTAATGCTTGACGACTGCTAAAAATCTAAATATAATAATTACATTCACACATTAAATTATTAATAAAACTCAATACAAATTAAAAATAAGAAAAAATATTATTCATAAAAAAAAGAAAAACCTTAACATACCTCATCTGTAATGAATTTATAATTGAAGTCCACTAATAATACAGTACTTGCATTGTTGCAATGAGTAGAAACATAATCCTTCCAAGTACAAAAATAAAAAATATAAAACAATGAAACTAGAAATACACGGTAATAAGTAGCCGAACAAATTAAAAAAATTCGGCCTTGGGTTACCGGAAATGTATCTTTTATTCGACAGTTGGTTACCAGATATATATTTTTTGTTTGACAATGTGATGCCGAATTATTTTATTTTGTTCGATTTCGAAACACCTAACAAAAGTCGAATAACAGTCCAGAAAAGCGAAACAAAAACATACCAAACAAATATATTTCACTACCGTTTCTTCATCCATTACTTTCTTCTATAATCAAAATATTATGATTCTCACTTTTTGAAAAAAGATGTGTAAGAGAGAAGAAAAATTGAGAAAGGAATAGGAAGAGTAGGGATTGAAGACTAAGAGGTGTAAAGAGATAATAAAATATATTTAATTTTAGTATTTTGTCCTTAAAGGTAATTTCACACATAGGTAAAACTGGAAAAAAAAAAAAAATCTCATTTGAAGGATGTAAAGGGATAAAGTAGTGGTGTAAATAGAATCACTCAATAAAATAACTCTCAATCGCTTTGAGGAGAATGAATAGACTATTTTGCCCATTGATTTCAATTTAATTTCTTGAAAGGGTGTTATCTTTTTGTTTTTGTTTTTAATCAATCAATAAAAGAGTAATTATAAGTATGTGAAATATTAAATTATCAAGCAGACTACTAACTTAAAATGATTAAAAAGTTAACAAAATCTACCTAGCAACCAATTAAACTAAATTGATATGACGTGAAAATTTTAAGAATAACATTGACATAAACGAAACTTCAATAGTCGAATTGACTCGAAAGAGTAAACTACATACATGACTGTTGCTATAATTTTTTCCAAAGATTTTATTATTATTTTAAGCCTGAGTTGAGACAAGAGCAGTTTGATATATAGCAGGATAAATTCATCACATTATTTGAATACTAAAAAAAAAAAGAGAGAGGATAAATTCACATTAAGTTTGATACATAAGAAAACATAAGGAAGTGGATCCCCTCCGGCCCTTAATCCAAATCCTTCAATTCTTAATCCAAAATGGAGGGTACTGTTTGGGTCTGTGGGAGTTTATTATGGATCCTATTTTGATGATCTGAATTATTAATTTTATCAGCACTTTGTCCATTTCATTCATATAAAAAATTAGGTCAATCCAATAATCGTAAACTATTCAATTCTTTGCGTTTATTACTAAAAAAAGGAATTAATGGTATATTTTTAAAACCACAATTGTCATCTATTTATTTATTTTTTTTATGACAAACACGATGAATTAAATATGTTATGATTATCAGATCGACTTAATTTTTTTTTTATAAATAAAATAAACAAAGTATCTAACAAAATAAACGATTCAAATTATCAGAATAAAACCCATGATAAGTCCCCAAGAGCCCCAACAATGCCTTCCAGCCTAGATGAAGGACTGGAAGGGCTCCCGATCTAAAAGAGAGAGACTTCTATTCAAGTTTGACAAACTGGATAAAACAGTTTGATGAATATATTTGTGCCACATCAGTATTTGTTTTGTAAATTTAGGCCTTGTTTAGGAGTATGTTATTTTAATAATTTTTTAATATTTTGGCTAAAATATTAGGTATGTCATAATGGTTGAGAGAAAAAGGGAGAAACAGAAAACTATTTAAGTATTATGTGTCTATAACAATGTACAAGGGCTCCTATATATAGGAGAGTGATACAGCCAAATATGGAAGGAGAAATCAAAGCGTAATCTAATTCCTAAATTGAATCCCTAAATATACAATATACCCTAAACATATATTGTATCCATATATACATTAATAGCTCCCCTCAAACTCAATGTAAGTAAGCATCAACCAACTTGAGCTTGGAAACTAGGTCACTGAAATGTCTAAGAGGATGAGCTTTGGCGAAAATATCAACAAGTTGATCAATAGAAGCAATAGGGAGAAGATGAACAGTGTCACGTATAGCAACACTACTACAAAAACAGATAAAGATCACACTTTTTTTGTGTGATGTTTGTTATTTAATCACACCTTTTAAGTTTTATTGAAGTGTGATCTTTGGGAGTGTAATTAAAAGGGGTCATTTTTAATCACACATTTTAAGTGTGATTAAAAATATTTAGATCATACATTTTAAGTGTGATTAATAACATTTAGATCACACATTTTAAGTGTGATAAAAAACTAATAAAATATGTGATAATAAACTTTAGATCACACCTTTTAAGTGTGATTAATAATATTTAGATCACATCTTTTAAGTGTGATTAAAAACTAATAAAACCTGTGATAATAAACTTTAGATCACATCTTTTAAGTGTGATTAAAAATATTTAGATCACATCTTTTAAGTGTGATTAAAAACTAATAAAACCTGTGATAATAAACTTTAGATCACATCTTTTAAGTGTGATTAATAACATTTAGATCACATATTTTAAGTGTGATTAATTACTAAAAAGATTCGACATATTTGAAAAATAATCAATATTATTTTTGTACACGCATTTCAAAAATGTAATGCACACTATATACTATACTTTGAATCATAACCACATATTCAATAGAATAACGTCATATATTTCATAAATAAAAGTTAAATATGTTCAAAAGTATATATAAAGGAATTAAATAAAAAATTTTAAACTGTGCTTACATAAATTAAAAAATAATAAAAAAAAAAACTTCAAAAACTAAGTCCTTGAATTCTTTGACCATATTTTGCATCTCTCCAAGAAATTTCTAACCTGAAAAATAAAAACACAAATTAATTCAGACACCACTAGAAGTATATGAATAAACTAACTATTTGTAGAGATTGTTCTAGTCTTACAAAAGATAAAGTCCAACTAATCACACCCCTTCAAATGTCTTAACATTAAATACCTCTACCATGACATGAAACATGTAAAAACAAAATGTCACTTTACCCATAGAAATTGCAAGTTCAACAGAAATTTTACTATAACCAACAACTTAATTTAAGAGACTCTATCCATCTCAAATATTTAATGTTCTACAAAAGAAATGTAATTGAATGTTGATTGTGCAAATACTTTGAGTGCATTTCAAATATCTGTGGTGTGTTGAATGTCCGTGTCCCATACAAAAACACTTAACAATTAAGCAACCCTAGCCTGCAGCCCTTCATAAATATGCCAAAATTTTGAAAATGCATTCCTTCACTAAAATTTATCATTCAATGAGCATGAGTTACCTGCACTGGTAAGGAGAATAAAAAGCAGTACAAGGTTCAGGTTTTCTTCCTGGAACAGAACTAAATTCCCCTGTTACAAGCAAATATCACCATTAGCCAATCATATTGACGAATCGAAAACTGAGAACACAGACCAAATAAGGGTATAGTTTCAAAACTATTATATTTTAAGGATGTTTTTTGGCTGACAAATGAGAAAATCTGACCTTCTCAGATAAGAATGTCCCTAATAAAGAACCTCCCAAAATAGCCAGCTGCATGAAACAATTTTTAATGGATTAGATTTATCATTGTAAACATCAGCTCGATGAAACCCAAAAAAAAGAATGATAATTAAGCAATCACATTACCATGTCTGACAAAACTTAAAATTTTGAACTATATATGTTCAATTATATTTAGACTGTCATTATTAAACCTTGCCAACATAGCCTTATCACAGGTCACTAAAGTCACCAAAATTTTAAAATTAAGAGAAAAACATGTATTTTATTTCTTTAGCTGAAAAACTTTTAATTTGCACACGTTGCCAAATCACTCTTTTATCTTCCTGATCCAAAAGCATGTTTCAAAACTAAAATATTTCTGCTTCTTACACCAGAGATCTTACACTTCTTGGATAATCAATGAGCTATGCTACATGCCATGATAATAAATCCAAATTCAGGAAACAACACACACAAAGAAAGCACACATATAAATGTGTTTAAGCTATTATCATGATCAGTCAAAATTTAAGCATGTAAACCAATATATTATCATGATCAGTCAAAATTTAAGCATGTAAACCAATATATTATCATGATCAGTCAAAATATTCATATTGCATAAAATTCATGTAGAATGATTTTGTTCAAATGCTTACAAAAATAGCCATCTTAAATGATTTTTTTTTTTAAATAGTAAAATAGGGGTTCTCCTTGGAGGCATCATCTTAAATGGATGTTCATAAGCATCATTCATGTCTTGTCTATTTAATATTAAAAGGGAAAAAAAGAAAAAAAAAAGCAATAGTTGAGAAATCAAAATTCATAGACTTTGACAAGCTAAGTTTAAGAAAGTGAATCATTCTAAACCCCTAGAAACAGAAATATATGCATAGAAACAATTTCAGTCAGTGTTGGTATTATTTGCGCCAATACATAAATCTCAATGATCATCAAGATGAACATCAACCAGCAACTAAACACAACTAGAGCTATCTTGGCTACTTAATCAGTAGACAATTAGGGATCCTAGTTATCTAAAAAAAAAAAAAAACCTAATCAATTGGCTCAAGGACAGAATATCAACATGCATCTACAGCAGCAGTACAACAGCAAACTTCGTTATAGTGTGGCAATCAAATAAACCATATAATTATATAGCTGCCAAACCCCTTATAAAACCACAATATGATATATTTTGATAAGATCTATTTCTAACACAAACAACAGTAGGCTTTAGTTTATATTCCAAATCATCATCTTTATTATCTTTACCAAGTCATTACTGAACCTTTTAGCAACAAAGAAAACTACAGACAAAGCATAAAGATTATTAGCCAGTGGATATTCCAAGGAAACTATAATTTTGCCCCCTCCCCCCCCAAAAAAAAATATTAGGTGAATGGGGAGAGAGAGAGAGAGAAATGGGCACAGCTAAAACGAAACCGAATAGTTTGTATACTGTAGACGTCCCCGAACGTCCCGGGAGGGAATCCCGTTTTGTTCATTTGGGCTCACTACAGTTCGGACTCAATTGTCACGGTCCTGTATCTAATCTCGTAGAGTGCAATGCAAGACCGATGAATCATCAAAGAGTCCAAATCCGGCAAATCGTTTTGAAAAATCGATTTTTAGAAATAAGTGCCAAACATGGACTACTTTTCCAGATACAGAGTCGCCACCTAAATATTTTATTTTGGGGAATTTAGGAAACCCTGACTCATTTGCCTAAGGCCACGTGTCCGTCATCACCAAAACTGCCTCGGCTCGGGAACTTGGGTACGATTGGGGAAGGTCACTTCGTGAGCACTCCCGCTCGCCCAATCAAAGATCGGCCTCTACTAACCATGATATCGAGTTTTGAAAACATTATGTGCTCTTATTCCGGTTATTAGCCTAGATTTACTATGTGATGCACACAGCATACAAGTATAGATTGGATCTCCTGAATTGGAACAAAACACCTCATGTTTGCTTTTGAAACGGTTTGCTACTCGTAAGTAGGTTAAAATGCGAATTTTCCACCCTCAGGTGGGCTTAGAAAACAAGATGATTTGCCACTCTCAAGTGGGCTTAAAACTCACAGTCAATGCATTTTCCAATTCAGATAATCCAACCTTCACCCACAGGCATTCAGGCAGGTATATCACATAAGTAGTTAGCCTCGTGGTAAACATGCTATCATGGCAGTCACTCACACGCATGCAAGGATGCTAAAGCATAAACACTTACCGAGTACTCTGAGCCAAAATAGAAACTAGTTAGTAATCAATGCATGATCCTAGTTCATGTTAAGATGGCTAATGCAACACATGCAAAATGCAACTAGAAATAGGCTCGGTTATCCTAAGAATGACATATGAGATGCAACAATCGATACATGTATTCAACTTGGAATTGAAATACAATGCAGTTAGCATGATGTGTCGAGCCCGGTGCATGCAATACAAATGAATGAATGCAAACATGCGAACATATAGATGCTAATTGAAACATGCCCTAAAACTAACCATCCTAAGCTGGTAAATAAAAGGGAGAAAGACGTGGGGTTGGAAGACATACATCACACACACGCACACTTATTATAACATTGCCCTCTCTCGGAGGGTCCGAATAAATAATACACAACTGAATGAATAACGAATTACAATTAATTATTACACAACCCTAATTAATTAACAAATTTAACTAAACAAGCAATAAAACTATCATGCAAGCTACATGAAATGGACTGTCTCAGCTCTGCCTTGGATGGCAATGAATGCATGCATGCTTGAATCGCTTTGTTGGCAAGTCCATCGCGATGCTCCGACTTGCCTTTGTTTGCAATTGACCTCAGAACACTGCATAAGGCTCTAGAATGCTGAAACTCTACCTTGGAAAGCTGTGGGAAGGCCGCCGACCAGCCTTTGGCCTTGGAGACCACCTGCCGACCACCTTTTGCGGTGAAGACCAAAAGAGGTGGTCGGCCTGCCAAAAAAGCTGGTCGGCCGACCAGTTTCTGCCTCCTGTTCTTGGTTTTCTGCAACACAAAGCAAGAGGGAGGCATAACAAGGTATTTTCACATATGTATGCACGACCACTCTCCCTGTCATTGCACAAGCTCTAGGGAGTGTAGACGTCGATCCTCGTGCCACCAATCACGCATTTCGATGCATGATGGCCGAGGAGTCGAATTGCACGACTCAATATGAAATGAATGCACATATAAACACAACAAGGCCTAAACTCCATCATGGGCAATCCGGAGTGTCGGCGACCGGGAATTGAGACACGTTTCATCACTTTGAGTACGAAATATCCCTCGTTTCCTGTGTTTGGACTAACCCTACTCCAAACACAATGCAATGAGATGGCATACACAATGCGGCTAACATGCAACCCTAAATGCAATGCAACCTAATCATGATGGCATGAGAGGGATGATATGCACGCATGCAATTATCATACGCAATGCTATGAACCTAGAATGGCATACTCAATGCACATGAGCTATATGGCATACACAAAGACATAACCAAAGCATACACAATGCGACGGTCAAACGTGCAACAACATGAGCTAAATGGCATACACAATGCAAGATGGACTTAAACCAATATGAGTGGACCTCAGCCACACTCAAATTAGTGGCCATATGATGAAAATGAGACAACCGAAATACATGCAAACATGCACGAATGCAAAGAACTGATCCTAACGCACAACATGCAACTCTAACAAAGCATGGCAAAGGATGAAATATGGCATAGAATGGCACATGATCCAGCTCTGAAATATGATGCACAATGGTCTCGAATCATGCAAACACTTCACCCAATGCATGCTAGATGCCGAATACCGAAACTAGTGAAGTGCGTTACACTAGAGGTACACAAAGCAATGCACAAATGGAAAAACCAACCCCAAACAGACCCTAGGCATGTCCAAGATATTGGGAAATTGGTCTAAAACGAAGGCTCGGAATGCATTCAAATGAAGCCCATGCAATGCTTGGTAAATGAGGCATACAAGCCTGACTCTCTAATGCACTTAAAGAGTGAAAATCATGAGAATATGGCATGCATATAGGCTTTGAAATATGATGTGCAATGGCCCCAAAACATGAAAACACCTCAGTATATGCATGCGATGGACCTCAAAACTCAAAGTTAAGCATGGATATTGAACTACAGGTATGCAAAACAAGCATCATTCGACCATGAGACCCAAAAAAAAAAGCTAAGGCAGTCCAAAACATGCATAAAATCAGTTTAAGGTAAGGCCAAAATATGCTAGGAAAGGCGGCCAAAACATCATGCAAAACAAGCTAGTGAACCATGATTTGCACTACAACTATATGAAGCACATGAGAGGTCACCAAACCAACCAAAAACAGAAGTATGCCATGCCAAAATATGACCAAAAACCTACTGAAACTCAGTCAATGCATGCAAGAATGATATGTCCCTTTGAAAGGCCAATAAGAGGGTTATTCTACACATGTATAATGGACATACAAAATGGCAAAACCACCTCTGGACAGAGGTTATGAGGGCCCTAAAACTCACTAAAAAAGGCTTAAAATGAGGCTAGATAGCATGCAAATGAAGGCTCTTTTGAAAGGCCATGAAGAGGATTACTCTACGCATGCAAGATAGACACCTAACATGGAAAAAAAAACTCTGGACAGAGTTCATGCAAGTCATAAAACTTACAAATAATGGCCTGAAACATGCTCAAGAAGTGTGCAAATATGGGCTCCTTTGTAAGGCCAATAATGCTAGAAAACAAGACAAGGGGTGAGAGGGTCACCCCTCTCTGATTTTGATACTCAAAAACATATAATAATCACTGAAAATCCACTGGATTTCAGTGGTCAAAAGGGCCAACAAAGCTCAACACAAAGACCCTAATGCATGGCTCAAAACAAAGAGAAATGAAGCATGCAAGGGGGTAGATGACCCCCAACAGAAAAGAGGTCTTAAACAAACATGTTAAGAAGCTTAGAAAAAGACTTTTTTCAGTTTATGAGAAAGCCCAAATATACTTGCAAACTAGGCTAAGATATGAAGCAAAACAATGCTAAAAATGAGGAAAATGAGAGTTACCCTTGTAGTCAAAAGAGCCAGCAGCTTCTGGACCAAAATAGTAAGCCTTCAACCTCTGAAAACCAGCTCCAAGGTGCTTAGAGTGATGGTGGAGGTGTTAGGATAGGAGGTGTAGTGCAATGGTGCAAGAACAATGGAGCTTTGGAGCTTGGATGTAGAGAGATAGAGAGAGGTGTATGTATATGCCTTAGCCAAAATTTTTCAACCCTTGCAAGTGGAGAGGAGGGTCTCTCTTATAGAAGAAGAGGTCCAAGGCTTCTCTTAAAAGCTTGGAGCAAAGGGGCCAAGCTTTTTAAGGAAGCTAAACCAAAAGGGTCAAGCTTCTTGAGGAAGCTAGACCAAAGGGGTCAAGCTTCCTCAAGAAGCTAAGAAAAGGTCAAGCTTCTCTAAGAAGCTTAGAGCAAAGGATCCAACTTCTTTAAGAAACCAAAACAAGAGGGTCAATCCTCCATACACTTGTATGGAGGATGGAGCAAATGCCTCCCAGCTGGCACAGCTGGATAGCACTCAGTGAGACAAAAAAGGAGAAAGCTGGCCGTCGGCCGACCCCTTGCCCTAGTCAGCCGACCAGGTTCAAAAGGGTCAATCATCAAAAGCTGGTCAACAGCCCTGATTGGTGGTCTCCCAGGTGAAAGCAACTCAGTGGTGGTATGGGAGACCAGAAAATGTGGCCCAAAAACCTAGAAAATCAGCTTCCCGACAAGAAAATCAAAAAACCGACAAGCGGGGAGAAAAGTGGTCTCCAAGGAGAAAAGGTGGTCTCCCACGCTTGTACCACCTCCCAAACAATGAAACTAGGGTCTATGCCAAAAATGAACCAAGACGGATGCAAAACGAGGGTTCGGGGGCCAAAACGCGCAACCGGGTGCCCTGAAAACTGACTGTTAAGCATCAAAGGTGGCGTGTGACCACAAAGGTGGTCTCCTGGGCCACAGTGTCCCTCTAAAGAGAGGAAAGAAGGTGTGCTCCAAAAACCGGAGCAAACGGAGGTAATTAAGCGATCTCGAACCGAGCACACAACCGACGGCTCAGAAAATCGAAAACTGGTCTCCAAACAGGAACAGTCGTCTACGACCACAAAAAGTAGCCTACGGCCACTGAGAGATGGTCTACGAGATCTCTCCCTCCCTTCGAAAAGAGAAAATAGAATCTGGTTCGCAAACCGAGGCGAAGCACAAAAAGTCTCGAAGTCTGGAGGCAAGGCTCTCAGCTGAGACTTCGTGACCTCAGGACGAGCACAACATGCGTGATCACCGAGCGCTCAATCGATGACATCTGAGTCTTAAGGTCGGTCAAAAATGGGGTGTCTACATATACCCGTCCTAATGCCTCGGCATTTACTTTATGATTTTTTAATTCTTACTTGATGGACACTATATTATGCCAATGAGTTAAGCTTAGTGCATCAACTCTACATTTTTTTATGAGAGGAATGAAGATGAAAAGGCAGCATCTTACAATACAAGTGTGTTTTCTTGATGGATGAATATCAATGGAGTGTACAATCCCAGAAGTAGTTCCATGAGCCCTGCAACATTATTAATATGAAGAATCACATCACATCACAACAAAAACAAACTGCTTCTACCCAGATGAACGGAGTTGAACCCAACCGTCAAAATATGCAGTTAAGATAATGCAAACTGAACAAAAATAAACACTGAATTTAGAAGCATAATAGAAACTCATCTAAGAAAATGACTAATACCACTTAAGAATATATTAAGCTTCAAGAAATTCCTACATTGGTGTGTTCAAATTATCAACAAATTATGAACTGCTCCAGTTTTCAAAATAATGGATCTATTGTCATGTGCAAATGGCTTAATTGAAAGGTCTATCAAGAAGCTAAAGAAGTCATTAGAACCTAGAATAATTTGAGTAAAATGTAGATGCAATGTCAATAACATCAAAACTGAAAGTCAAAAAGTGATGAAGCAAGCTTTATATATGTAAATCTAAATATGGTCAAGCACTCCTCCAGTTTGCAAAAATATTATCCAGTTCAAAAAATTTCACAATAAAATCTTCACCATTACTATACAGATAAATAAGTAATACTAATGAAGCAAAAACCTACATATGTTAATTTGTATGCGAAATAAGCACAAGTACTTATAACCTAAATTCCATGGTTCTCTCTCTTCATCTAAGGTAGGCAAGTACATTGTGCACAATATTCTCCAAAAGATTAGTTAAGTTGAAAAATCAAAATAGATCCACCTAGTATAATTAAGTGCTTCTCACAATATGGTGACAAGAAAGTGCAGCCACCTTTTGCATACATACTTGAAATAAGATCCTTTTTGCCACCTTCAGCTGCCAAACGATACCATTGAATTGAACATCCCAAAAGTTCTATAGCACTATCAGAGCAAGGTTGAATCCTTAAATATGAACCCAAAGCTTCAGAGCCATCTAATTCATATGAGTGAGCCAAGTTGACAAAGTACACAAAACTGAGAACCAAAGATATGGCCACAATACTTATGAAAATCAGTTACTGTTTCCACAGTTAGTGATGATTTTGATGGAAATCAAAAAAGAAAAATCATACATAAACTGATAAAAACAAATGATTCAAAGTCAAAAATGGACAGGACTAATACAATAGAAAGGGCCAGTTCCAGTGCACGAGACCTCTTGCCAAAAACATATACCAAAAGCAGGGACAATTGTTAGTTACCTAATAAATATTCTTGTAAGTTGCCATTAATCATATATTCATATATGAGTGCTGTGTTTGAGCCTTCATCACCATACCCAATTAGGGCAGCCAAATTTCTATGATGGACAGTTGTTAAGAGCTCAGCCTGCAATCCAAAAATGAATACCAACTGGTATGACAATTGAAAGTAATTTTTAGAATGTGTATGAAAGAAAGAGTACTAAAATATTGAAGTGTCAAGAAGTTTGCCTCAGCCCAGAACTGCTCTGATCCCTAACTTGATGATTGAGAGAGCATTTTGACACAACTTCAGTGCCATCTTTCAAGTAGTGAAGATAAACTGTTCTGAATCCTTCTTTCTCGATTACCCTTTCTAAATTATTTGTAATACTCACAACCTCAGAGTATGAGAATCTTCAATTTTTCAACTTCAATGTCTTGCCTCCCACATTGCCTTTTAGGAGTCGTTCATGGGCAAAGATCAAATTATACAAGTAAGACTTTAGGTGATTGAGAAAATAATTTCTTGAATGTAAACCAAATACCAAAATGAAGGAATATATAGAAAAACTATTACCTTTTATGTTTTCTCCTTGAAAAATCTAGAAATTCCCTAGATGTTGATTTGTGATTATGTATCAATTTTAAGTAGTAAACAACAATCCCAATCAAACAATCAAGACAAATCGGCACAACGATTTTATGTGGAAAAACCACAATTGGACACCTCCAATTGTGATAAAAAAAACCACGGGCAACAGCCACAAAATAATCCACTAAGAACATATAAATGAATTACACAGGTATACTCTCAATTACCTAGAGAATCCACGCCTGAATTGAACCAACCTCTATGTGTCTCTTCCAATCCCGTCTTCTCCTCGGAATTGTCTTGACGATGAGCCACTCCGGAATCCACCAAAGCTTCAGGCTCGAATTCTTCAGAATCCACCGAAGAACAACTCTCTCTTCTGTGTAGAATAAACAAACAAACCTTTGATGTATGCTTCTTAAACCATGAGTTGAATACTCAATGAAAACATCAAAGAAAACTAGCAAAATATTCCCAGATATAAACCTTAGAACCCAAAAAGAAGATATTGAGGAATTAGTAAAGTTTTGGGAGAAAACCAACTACTTATAGAAATCCAAAGTAATCCTAGTTTTGGAAGAAAACCAATTCCTTATAGAAATCCAGATTTTGAAGCTCGCTCGAGCGAGAACCTTAACTCGCGTGATTTCCACTAGTGCCTTGGCTCGAGCGATGAATCCTTGGCTCGAGCGAGCAATCAACTCTTTCAGGTTTTTGTGTGGACACAGTCCTTCGCTCAAGCGAGAACTCCTTGGCTCGAGCGAGAAAGCCTTCGCTCGAGCGATCACTCCTTGGATCGAGCGAGCAAGGGCGGACATGTAATTTTAAATGCAATTTTGCATTTTGCTTCGGCCCGCGAGCTGACCAGGCAGCTCAACCCCCATCATAATCAGCGAAGTGGCAATCTTGAAAGCATTAACACCACAAACTTCTCTGCAAGGCACAATTCGGGTTGGATTCTCATCTAAAACTCATATCCTCACTGAAATACAAGAGCGAATAAAATTACAACTGAAAGAAGTTTTGTCAAACGGGATTGCCAAGAATAAAAATCTAATTCTCCTCTTTAAGCTCCACAAGATAGCTATTGCACTTAAAAATACAATGGAGGAAACCAAAGATGCAACTATGGTAGTGCTCCAATTTTTCTTCTTCTTTGTTGCCTGTTCACAGGAGTCCGATTGACAAATATTTGGATTGCCATTTGTACTACAACAAAACATTTTCTAAGAATTATAGAATATTCATTCCAACATTCTTAATGAAACAAAAATGAGAACGAGTCACATATTAATAACAAGGAGGACTTCTCCATCAAAGCCTTGGGAACAGAACCTGTGAGATTGTTGCTTGTTAAATTCCTGAAAAATGCAAAACAAACAATGTTACATATTTTCTCTGTTTCAAGATTTAAACTTAGAAAAAAAAATTTCCACAACTCACAAAATCTCCAAAGCAGGCAGTTCTGATAGAAGCTGAGGCACAGGTCCAGTTAGGCTATTGTATGGTAAATCCCTACAAACAAACAAGCTACACTGGTTCAAACTTAATTTTCACCAAAGTTTTCTCCTCTTTAATTCTGAAAATTCCTAAACATATATATAAACCCCATAAAAATTTTAAAATAAAAAAGTCTCTGAAATTTCATTATGTTTAAAAGATGAAAATCATAAAATAGTTGGACAGAAATTGATGCACAGTTCACAAACTCAACATCCAAGTAGTGGAATTAAAATAAGACAAGTCACATTTATATCTTGAAAAACTTATCATTTATGTTGAATGGGTTGCACTGAATCATTTAATAAACTTTGAGACAAAACTCACCAAGCCACAAACCATTCTCTATAGTGCGTCCAAGTCAAAGCCAATTTGAGAAAGATCACCATGAACATTAGTAACCTGTTCCACAATTCAGAACTTCTTTTTATGCTATTATTGAATCATTTTTAAATCATAATCAGATTCATTGATTTGCCTCCTTATAATTCATGAAAAACTGACCCACATTATTTCCCCCAGTCCTATTCAGTCAAAAGTTGCATTTCAAATACTCTATTCTATGATATGCAACTTACCCTAAGGAAAATAACCCATTTCTGAATGTACCTCATTCTTAATTAACTTTGATATTTCCACTTGCTCATCAGGTTTTCCATCCAAGTTCTCAATTTGTTATGTCAAGTGCCTCTTTGTTGCCCAATCCAAATAAATAAATAAAAATAAAAATTCCACTCACATCTGCCTAAACCACCCATGGAGGGGAGACGAGAGCGGATGGAGACGGAATCATCATCGGCGAAGGCTCCATGGAACACAAGAATCGGTGGTTGCTCTTCTCCAGCGTTGCCGCGATCTGTGCCAGTTGAGGTGGATCGAAGCACCCTACGCTTCTGAGGCAGACCAACACCACCGTCTCACCCTACTCTTCCCCAATTAGGCATCGCCAACGAGGTTAGGGTAGTGGGACACAATGGTGAGGGTTTGGAGAGTGGTAGAGGAGCTCAAGGTTAGGGTTTTGATGAAGGCTCAAGTTTAGACGAAAATCTGAGAGACTGATACAGAGATCTGTGAGGCTGAGACGGTTTGGAGAGAGAGAGAGAGAGAGTGTGTGTGACATAGTGTATAGAAAGAGGGCTATGCCCCATTCGAAGAGTATTTTATTGTAGCATATTTGGCGCCAGAGTAATTCATTTTGGCGCCCATTTTTATTTTGATCATACTATTTATGATAGAAATTGTGTCTCGTGAAAAGTAAAATATTTTTAACGACTAGCATATGTGTGTCGTGAAAAGTGTATTTTTTAACGGCAGATTTTTTATGCGTCATAAAAAAGTGTAATATTTTTAACGGATGATTTTTTGTGCGCCGTGAAATGTTTAATATTTTTAACAGCTAGTGTACACGTGTCGTCTATAATTGATGTATTAACGACATGCCATATGCACGTCATAGAAACTTTTATTATTTATGGCTAACATTGCAAGTCGTAAAAAAATTATCATTATTAGTATTCACAGCCTACGCAATAGACACGCCGTGGTTGGGAAATATTTTACGACATGCAAAAAAAAGCAAGTCGTAAAAGTGAGAAACCACGGCTTGCATTTACTGTATGTCGTTAATGTAGAGTCGTAAAAACTCAGTTTTGTTGTAGTGTTTAGAAATATTGAATAATTTCTTAAGCCAATTCTTTCGTTTCCAAGGTAATCTGACAACATCACCATTTCATCTCTTAATAGAAACTGCCAACCACACTGCACAAATTTACTGTCAAATTATTTCCATCAACCGTATGCCATCTAAGATCATATCTGTGTATTTCTAAGAGAAATTAGCAAAAACCCTAACAAGCTTTGAGTTCCCAAGATCGAATTTCTAATCATACAAACCCCAAGCAAGAACAAGAAATCAATAGATACATACAGATTTCAATAGACTAGCATGAAATTGATCAAGAAACATAACAAAGTGAAATCAAATCAAACTCAATCTAATGGGATCTTCTAACCTAAGAATGAATTTATTCCTGTAAAATCTAGAGAGAGAGAGAGAGAGAACAAAAAAAAAAAAGATGAAAAAAGATGGAATAACTGAGAATATTTACATTCATCTAAAGAACTGTAAAATACATACAAAACATAGTTAGGGTGTTTAATTACCTGTAGCTCTCTAGGGTTTGGTCATCCTTCAAGATCTGTCATCGTCGACACTAAGGTGGTGGTTCTGCGGCAGAAGGAGGTGCTGCGCGACGGGCAACAGCGGTGGATCGGTGATGGCAGATCCAACACTGATGGTGATTGTTGTTGTTGGGGATGAGAGTTTCGACGCTAAGGTTTCTATAGGGGAGAGAAAGATAATAAAACCCTAGCTATTGCTAAGTGAGTAGTGAGAGAATGAGAGGGGTAGACGGGGAGACGGGGAGAGAGGGGGTTTGATTTGTTCAACTGTGGATACTATATATATATACATATATAAAAATAAATACTAAATATAATCACTCTTAATTAAATATATATATATATATATATATGTATGTATAATCACACTTAATTAAAAAGTGATATAAAAAATAAATATTATCACACTCAATTAAATTAAGTGTGATTAAAATATCAATCTAATTTTTTTTTATCACACTTCTAATAAAAATGAGATATTTTCATTTATCAAAGTGTGATTTTTAACTGTTTTTGTAGTAGTGATATAATCACACTTTAATTAGAAGGTGCGATTAAAAAATATATAACTAATCACACTTTAATTAGAATGTGTGATTAAAAAATATATATATATATATAATCACACTTACTTAAAAAGTGTGATTAAAAAGTAGTAGTGTATATATAATCACACTTTAATTAAAATGTGTGATTAAAAAATATATAAATGATCACACTTTAATTAGAATGTGTGATTAAAAATATATATATATATATAATCACACTTACTTAAAAAGTGTGATTAAAAAGTAGTAGTGTATATATAATCACACTTTAATTAAAAGGTGTGATTAAAAAATATATAAATAATCACACTTTAATTAGAATGTGTGATTAAAAAATATATATATAATCACACTTGTTTAAAAAGTGTGATTAAAAAGTAGTAGTGTATATATAATCACACTTTAATTAGAATGTATGATTAATATATATATATATATATATAATCACACTTAATTGAAAAGTGACATAAAAAATAAATATTATCACACTCAATCAAATTAAGTGTGATTAAAATATCAATCTAATTTTATTTATCACACTTCCAATAAAAGTGAGATTTTTTTTTTTTTTGTCAAAGTGTGATCTTTAACTATTTTTGTAGTAGTGCATGCTGTCAAATGAAATGACAATCAATCTCAATATGTTTGGTGCGATCATGAAAGACGTCATTGTGAGCAATCTGAATGGCACTCTGATTGTCACAATAGAGAGAGGTGGCACTACGGAAAGAAACACCCACGTCAGCAAGGAGCCAGCGAAGCCACAGAAGTTCTTGAGTAATGTTAGTAAGAGCGCGGTATTCAGCTTCAGTACTAGAGCGAGTAGTGAGGGACTGTTTCTTACTATTCCAAGTAAGAAGAAAATACCCTAAGAAGAAACAGAAACTTGTGGTGGAGCGTCGATCAGTTAGATCCCTAGCCCAATCAACATAAAAAAAGGCACGAAGCTCAAGAGAAGAGTGAGCAGAGTAGTGAAGTCCATGGAATAGAGTGCCTTTGAGGTAGCGAAGTATGTGGAGTAGAGCAGTATAATGGAGGGTGCGGGGAGTCGACATATACTGACTAACAAGATGGACAGCATATGCAATGTCATGATGAGTCATAGTGAGATAGACAAGACTACCTACCAGTTGGCGATAAAGAGTAGCATAAGAGAGGAGATCCCTGTCTAGAGAAGTGAGACAAGTATGAGAATCAACTGGAGTAAAGGTAGTCTTGCAATCTGTAAGACTAGCACGTGCCAAAAGATCGGATGCATATTTGGCTTGTAACAAATAGTAACCAGGGGAATCATGAGAGATTTCAAGCCCTAAGAAATAATTGAGAGTACCAAGGTCTTTCATCTCAAATTGACGACTGAGAAATTGTTTGAGGCTAAGAATACCAACCACATCATCACCGGTGATAATCATATCATCTACCTAAAGAAGAAAAAGAGTGGTGCCATGAATAATGGTCTGAACAAATAGAACAGAATCATATGGGCTGGAGGTGAAGCCGAAGTCATGAATGGCGGAACTGAACTTAGCAAACCAAGTTTGTGGGGCTTACTTGAGACCATAGAGAGCAAGTTGTAGTTTGCAAACCTTATGAGCTAGATAAGCAGACCCAGTAGGAGGTTACATGTAGACCTCCTCAAGAAGATCACCATTAAGGAAGGAAATTTTGACATCCATCTGAAAAAGATCCTAATGGCGAGTAGTAGCAACAATAATCAAGCTACGAACAGAGGTAAGCTGAGCAACACGAGTGAATGTCTTCTCATAATCAATGTCATATTCCTAGGTGAAGCCCTTTGCAACAAGACGAGCTTTTTAGTGCTCAATAAAGCCATCAGAATGGATTTTGATTTTGTATACCCATTTGCAGCCAATCGTAGTCTTTCTAGGAAGAAGACCAACCACATCCCAAGTATGAGTTTTGGCTAAAGCCATCTTGTTTATCAGTCATAGCTTCCTGCCAAAGAGGATTAGTATAAGCTTCACGATAGGAGGTAGGTTCATAAGTAGAAAAGACAGTAGACCCGATAATATAATCATGAAGATGAATGGGTGGTTGAGTTATGAGGACGACTTGTGGGAAGATTTGTAGGGGGGAAGGTCTGGTTAGGAGACAGGAGATGAGCTAGAAGGCACAATAGGAGGTGGACCATCAGGGAGAGCAGCCTGGATGGGATACAAGGTCCGCAAAGGCGTCTCTACAAATGAGAAACCTACATCAAATTCATTAGAGAAGAGATCTATGGAAAGATTAGTAAATATGATGGAAGTAGAGGGAGAGGGTAAGTGAAACGAGGATAGAGAGGAAAACATTTTATGCTCCCAAAAAATCGCATGACGGGATACACGAAGACATTTAGAGATAGGATCCCAACAACGATAGTCTTTATGTTCAATTTTGTACCTTAGAAAGCAACAAAGATGGGAACGAGGTTCAAGTTTGGTGTGTTCATGAGATTGAAGCAGGACAAAACATGCAGTCCCAAAAACCCTAAGATTTGTGTATGGAGGGTGAGTGCCATGTAGACGTTCAAAGGGAGTTTGATTATTGATGATAGGGGTAGGAACACAATTGATAGTATACATAGAAGTAAGTGCAGCTTCCCCCCAAAAGTTCTCAGGACAGGAAGAAGAGAGAATGAGAGCTTGAGTAGTGTCGAGAATATGCCTATGGTTCCTTTCAGCACGTCCATTTTGTTGGGTCATGCCAGTACAAGAATGATGAGGCTGAGTACCATGACTCTGAAGAAAAGAAAGGAAATCCATATCCCGATACTCTATAGCATTGTCAGAGCAAAAGTGTTTAATGTTCTTTGAAAATTGGGTTTGGACCATTTTTGCAAAATTATAATAAAGTCGTTTAAGTTCAGACTGATTTTTCATGAGAAATAGCCAAGTAAACCGTGAAAAATTATCAACAAAAATAAAAAATAACGAGATCCCCCATGGTCGTAGTAGGTGATGGGCTCCAGATATCAGAATGTATGAGAGCAAAAAATGCATGGGAAACAAAAGTACTTGTATTAAATGATAAAGCAGGTTGTTTTGCAAGTTGACAAGGCAAACAATCAAAATTATCTGGAAGTACATGACCTAACTGACCACTAGAAACCAAGGACTTTAACATACTAATAGAAATATGCCCTAAGTGACAATGCCAAAGATGAAAAGGGAACAAAGAAGAATCAGATGCTGGAGTAGCTAACTGTGTGGAGTTCGAAACATGAAGATGAATGAGCTTATAGAGATGTCCATGCTTATGGCCGATCCCAAGAGTCTGTCCCGTCTGAGGGTCCTGCTCCAAACAACCATTAACAGAAAATGTGACAGCTAGACCAAGCTCACATAATTGACTAATGGAGATAAAGTTTAAGGTAAGAGTAGGGATATGATAAACATGTGGCAAAGACAAATGAGAGGTGGAAATAGAACTAACATGACTTATGAACATGAGAGACCCATCGGCAGTATGAATAAAAGAAGAGATAGAAGAAAATATAGTAGAATTAGAAGTCATATGATTACAACATAAAGAGTCAAAATACCAAGAAGATGTACCTGAAGTCACAAACAAAACAGTAGAGAGAGGTGTTCCAGAGGTGGAGAGAAACTGTTTGAACAAGGCCTTAACATCAATTTAGGAAAAGACAAGGGTAGACGGATCTAAAGACTTAGAGAAATCCTCAAAGGCAACAACAACAATGTGATAAGCAAGCAAATATCTAGATTGATTCCCGGGACGATGTGAACTAGCCCTAGAAGAGCCATTGCGAGAGGAAGGACCAGTGGAAGATGACCGCGAGGGATTGCGAAAACAATCCTATTGCAAATGACTAGGACCAATTTTGTTGCAGTACCAGTAGGGTTTGACTCGGTAATGAACCAGAAGATGAGTAGAAAGAAGGCCCCGATTCTAACAATAAATGCAGGTAGTGGATCGCTAGGTCGACATGGAAGAAATCTGTGACTAAGGAGTGGCAAGAACAGAGTCTATATGATGAGTCTGGAGAGTACCGAGACAAGTCTCCTTAGATAACATCTCTAAAATAGCCTGCTTAAGAGTGGGCAGTGGAGTGCGATGAAGGAGAAATGCATGCACGGGCTTAAAATGGGTAGTGAGAGCCATGAGAAATCGAACCAACCGCTGGTGATTATGATATGTAGTGAATAAAGCAACATTGTTAGTGTGAGGCCATGTAGGTTCTAAGAGAGCAAGCTGTTTCCAAACAGAATATATCTGAGAAAGAAAGTCATTAATAAACTGAGTAGGTTCCTGACGCATGCAGTGAAGCTGACTCTGAAGTTGATACTGATGGGCAAGACTAGTAGTCTAGTATCGTTATTTTAATATATCCCAAATGTCTTTAGCGGAAGTGGTAACAGAGTCAAGTTGAAAATGACCAAACTGAAGACTAATAGAGGGAACAGAGGTATTCCGAAGCCAAGTAATGATCTAGTAGTTCTAACTGTCCCAATCTTCTAACTGGTCTTCATACTTAGTAGCAGTTTCAGTGGCCTCTTTTATCGGTTTGGTCACATCCTTGGTGATAATATGCAAGAGTTTCTTACCTTTCAGGAAGGAAGACATGACTTGGGCCCACAGAATATAATTGGATCCATCAAGAATAACAGAAATTGGATGGGAGGCATCGTGGCAATCCATAATAATATTGTGGTAGGACTAAATAAATAGAAACAATACTGTAGGAGCAAAATTAGGTAAAACAGATCGTACTAGTGAGTCCGAAAGATAAAAAATAGTTGAGAAAGGGGCAAATTCACCAAAAACAATAAGCAAAATAAAATGAATGTGCATAGATGACATCAGCAAGAGGTTAGGTGACGTCAGCAGAAGGCGTAGTGCACGATAGTAAAACGGAGGCGCGACGTAGGATAGCAGAGAGGGGTGTGTGGCGCATAGTAGCAAGAACGGCGTATGTGGGGGCAGGAAAGGGGTGCTGTTAGGCTGACGTGAGCAATAACTAAAGGGCGCGTGATTGCACGTGGGAGAGTGGCAGTGGAAGACTGGACGTGTCGACTAGAGAAATGGCGTGCGAGAGAGCGCTGAGTTGTTTTGTACGACGGGCCTGGTGGCGTTGGAACCAGAAGGCAATTCCGAGCACATTGATAAAAAAATTTGTAAAATTTTGGTCAACAATGATGACGATATAGTGTTGCTGAACAAAGAATGGTGTAGTCTTGGACGGGAAAAAAGAAAAAGAAAAAAAGAAGATGCTATAATGCCACTGTGTATAGGCAATAAGCAAGAGAAATGAGGAGTTAGGATCTAAGACCTGTGCTTTGATACCATGTTATAATGGTTAAGAGAAAAGGATAGAAAGAGAAAAATGTGTATGTATTATGTGTCTAAAACAATGTACAAGGGCTCCTATATAGAGGAGAGTGATACAGCCAAATATGGAAGGAGAAATCAAATCCTAATCTAATTCCTAAGTTGAATCCCAAAATATACAATATACCCTAAACATATATTGTATCCATATATACATTAACAGTGTAAAAGAAATTAGTATGTTTAGGATGATTTTTTAATTTTTTATAAAAAAAAAGTGCAAAAAGTAATTAAAAAAAATGGAATATTGATTTTTTTGTATAGTTTGTTGATTTTTTTAGTCTTTTAGTAATTTTTTGACTTTTAAACTAAATGCACACGCTTTAAGATTTTTTTTTTATTTTTTTTTGACCAAGAAGAAATTTCATTACTGAAGCCAAATGACATTTACATAGGAATCCATCCAACAAAAGGCTTACACTAAGCTAAGAAAAATCAGAACAAACAAGCACACAGGTATAAAAACTATGAGAATCTCAAATGCACTACAAGTGCTCGCGCTCGTATTGCAAAGCAGAGGTCGAATAAAATCAACTGTAGAGTGTGTCTAAGATAGGTCATAGATTGTAACCACAGAGTGAGTAAGCCACCTAAAAGCTCCGATGGATTCAAAACAAACACACCCAAACAAGAAAACAAAAAAACTGAAAAATACACCTCATACCCAGAGGCAACCAGATCTGATTTGTGAACAATGGAGGCAAACAGATCCAAGGTAGATCTGGTTGAGAGAAGGGGAAGACAGCAACGGCGAGCAACGGAGCAGAAGACCAAGGCAGATCCGGCACCAGTAGGAGGAGTAGTAACCCAGCAAAGCTTCCACCAAGGGGAAGAGATGCCTCACAAAGAGGGAGAGGTTGGGAATAGAGAACTCCCAAGGTTTATTAAGCAGTAAAGAAGGAAAGAAAAAGGAGGGAGAGAGGAGAGGGGTGGCCGGAGGCCGGAGCCCCCTCCCCCTTCCAAATGGCGCCGACTGTGAAAAACCCTAAAGAAAGAAGCTAGAGAGAGATGCTCTCATTTAGAGAATGGGCCCTTTGGGTAGCTCACCACACACTTTAAGATTAACCCACCAAATATTGGGTTTTTATTTTTTATTTTTTTTCACATGATCTAATATTGAATTTGTAAGTTGGTGGACAATATATAAACTATTAATTTATAAAAAGTGCTAGGCAAACATTGTTGCTCGGACTAGACTTCCAATTTAGAGTCTTGAACTAGAGAGAAGCTCGGCCATAAGAAAAAAGGATAACGCATAATCATGTCATGATAGATTTTACTATATACATTCTAAATGAGAGTTGTACACTATATGCATCCCATTTTTTTGCTGTTGGAGTTAAAAAAACAGAAAAGAAAAGAATATGAATCATTAAATATAACCAAATTAAGTCATAATTAACACTATTTGAGAACATAATTACTAAAGACTACTTTAATCATAATTGAAGTCATCACAATCTGTGACGGAACCAGAAATTCAAGATAGAGGAGGAAAATATTACTCACTTCATTGAAAGAAAGAAAGAAAAAATATCCACAATAAACAACAATGAGATATTATTAAAGTTATACATTTTTTTTGTGTGGGTCCATTGTTGAGATTCAATTACAATTATCGTGAGGATTACATCAATATAGCTTAGAAATCTACAATCAACAATCCAACTAAATTTATGATTAACAAATTCAGCATAATCAACTCAACAAAAATCTCACAATGGAGAAAAAAAATAAACTAAACAAATCCCATGATAAGAATGAAATGTTCAATTAATTTAATTCTTACCATTAACTTTCTAGTTTAGAGTATAAAACAATGACAATATATATATATATATATATATATATAATTGAGCACTTTTAAAAATTTTAAAATGAAAAAGAATTTTATATGATTTAAGGATGGGGCACTATTATAATTTTATAAAGAACAAGTTAGGCATAAATTTCATATATATATAAGGGAAATAGTGTAAATGCGAAAATCCAAAAGGGGGCATGTGACCTCCTGATTCTACATTGGCTCTGCCTTTCATTACAATGAGCTCATAACAAACACCACTTTACAATGGGCTGTAATTAATCTTAATTTCACAATTTATCTGTCCTAGTCCGTAACCAAATAAAACACTACAATATTTCATAACTTACACCAATTGATTATGACTTGCATACGGTAAATCATGTCACTGCTGGAAAATCAACTTTTAGCGGCGTTTTAAAAATGCCGCTATAGGTACTGAAAATGTCGCTAATTACGTCACTATGACATTTAGCGATGTTTTGGAAACGCCGTTAAAGACATTTATATATTTTAAAAATCTAACCGTTGGGGTAGGGATATAGTGACGTTCAAAAAACGCCGCCATAGCCATTATTTTTATTTTTCTTATTTTTAAAGTTGTGCTAATTTTATATGGTTAAAAAAAATACCTGTCATAAACAATTATTAAGAACTAATAATTGATGTTTATTAAAATAATAAATAAACTAAGTTTGATAACAAAATTAAAAATAAAAAACAATGCAATAAGATGTGATACATGTACAATTACATAATATATCTAAACACAATATATTAGAAATCCGTGAGGATCTATTTACAAAGTCAGGCTTAAGAACTCATGCAGAAAGCAGAGAAGACATCCATACTCCTAATGACACAATACCGATAGTAGCAAAAGCTTGGCCCAGTTCATAAACAAAAATTTCTTTCTGAACAAGGCAAACTTTGCCTATCTGTCCTCCTGCAAAAAGTCACAGCCATGACCAAATTAGAAAGGTTAATATCAGTACAATAGATTGACACATTAGATTAGAATGGAAAACATTATATTAAATTAACTTAATGCATACAAGTGCATACCCCAAATCAACAATGATGATGCTGACATTATCTTGTGAAGATCGGTCCTGTAATATAGATAAATTTGCAGGTATGATCAAGCATTGTGCAAGAAAAATAAACATCCATGCATCAAATCAATGAAAGGTGATCTTTACAGAGGATCCACAGAAACTTGATATGTTTTAAGAACGTATAATTGAATCAAAAATAGTTTTCAAACAAGATGATCTTTAAGTAGTTTAATGTCCCTAATTATTGTGCCCAAAAATATTAGAGAATAAACATAATTATCCTATTAAAAATCTCTTCAAAACCAAGTGTCATAGAAGGAAGTCAAACAAAGTTGAAGAATAAAAAAAAGAATACCTCTCTGTTTCAATAGTTCTCTTTGCAAGCATAAGTGTCAAGAAGACTGGAACCATTGCAGCACACAAATGCTTAAGAGTGTGCCCACTGACAATATGATATGTCCATTTATAAATTGGTTTATCTGCAGCTTCTTCAACCTTAGCTAAAAGATAAAATCCTGCATGTTATGCAATTAAATGTTACTCAGAATGGCACAAAAAACTAACAGATTTAGTAAACAGAAGAGCCCACATGATGAAATATACAAACCTGCAGCCCAAAGCCAGTATGTGGAATGTGTGTACATTGGACGCAACAAGATAGCCATTATCGGAATTACAATGCAAGAAACAAACTGAACCAGTGCATATGGGCAGAGTCCGTGGCACACGTAAAGTTGCCAACTCCCACAATATCCCGCCAAAGCTGTACACATCGGACCTGCAAACCAGTCCGCAATTATTTTATTAGCAAGACTTGAATGAAACATTAAAAAATGAATTAAACTCTCTAGCATGGCTTTCAAGTCTAATACAAAAAATAAACCTACTTCTCATTGGATGGTTCATTTTTCAAAACCTCAGGGGCCATCCATTCCGCCTACAGTTCAATGGCACAACTTCAGTATAATTGATATAATATAACATTCTATAACATTCTATCCTAACATCAATTACCGTTCCAGCAGTAGATTTTGAAGACTGGAAAGTATTGTGCTTCATTCGTGATAAGCCAAAATCACAAACCTGTAGAGATAACAATAAATTAGAGAAGTTTCAAAAAAACATCCTTAAGCATGAAAAAGTCTAGATCTTAGTAAAAGAGACGAAGTCCATGGTGAGTCACGGCATTGTTCACTACGCATTTTCTAGATTACATTAAATACAGCAACAATTGGATAATCAAGGAAGGAATGGGAGATTTCAAATGCCAAGTTCTAATTTCAGCAAACCTTAACAACCCAGTTTTTATCAACAAGAAGGTTTGGAGTCTTAAGATCTCGATGCACAATAATAGGATGGCTTGTGTGCAAATAATTCATCCCCTTGGCCTGCAAGAAATTAGTAGACTTACTTAAACCAACCAAACTAGATAGCAGAAACGGAAGGCAACAACAATCAACATTCTCCAACTCATACCACATCAAGAGCCGTCCGCAGTCGCTTCTTTTCATCGAGTTGATTATTTGGTCGATGCAGCAGCTTGTATAAACTTCCCCTGCATACAAATAAACAGGGCTGAGAAACACCAAATTGAACAAACAAATAGTTAATTGAGGTTGAAATCAAATTCTATTTTCCTGCATGGACAATGATAAAATTAACTGAATTTTTTTTCAGGTGAAATATCTTCTTCTAAAAATCAACCCACAAAAAACTTAAATTAAAATAAATTATTTTCTTCTTTAGACATCAAAGCATGGAAATATTTATACCCAGTTGTCATTTCTTATTATTATGTAAGAATGATAGTCTGAAACTATGTTACCATTAAAAATATGAAGGCAAACATTTGATGAAAACGGAACAAAAGCATCAATTCTTGAAACAATAAGTTCTAACAAGACTTTAAAGTAAACATCAACCTTGGAAGATACTCTGTCAGCATAGAAAGATTTGGTGGATAAGTGACTGCTCCCATGAAAAGAACAACATTAGGATGTCTCAACCTCAACATGATTTCAACCTGCACAAAGCAAACAAGCAGTCGTCTAGTTCAATTCTTAAAAAGAAAACCACTTGGATCATTAATAACAGCACATGATGCAAGATGTCAGATTTGGTACTTCGCATTTGAATTGAACAAGTGCATCGCCTGATATATCTTGGTCCATGAACTTCTTCACAGCAACTTCCTGTCATGGAATCACATTTTACACCAGATAAACCGTTAGAGAGGCGTAAACTATAATTTCTGTAAGCAACTATTGACAAAAGGTTCGATCAAATTCACTAATGCATCTAAAATATAACTTGCAGTGCCATTCCAATCTGCACGATAAACTTCACCATATGAACCTGCAAGGTAGGAAATTGCAGCAATTCAATATTCAAGCAAATTTCAAACTCTCCCATTGCATAGATTCTCTTATATTCTGGAAAATAAAAAGAAACCAATACATAGATCTAAGTCTAACTACATCCAAAAGATTAGTTCCATCGTAGTTAACTTCCAACATCAATAATGATTGAAATCTATGTCCGGAGGATGCAAGTGACCAGTAGGATTAACTTGAATTCAATATGGATGCCTGAATTGAGCCAATGCAGCAATGCTAATAAAAATTAAAGACAATACCCATTTATCAATTTGGCTGCATCTTTTCTTCTAATTCCCAACCTCCTCCACGAAACCCCCCACCAAACACACACAGTAACCATAGGAGTTTGAATATTACGTGTACTTTTCTTTGGAAAATAAATGTCGGCTAATATGGAATGTGGTGTTATGAAATCCAGGAACTTTAAACAATATACATAAGAAAAACTTGAAACATGTACTGCAAGGATTCCCCAACTCAGACTACAGCACAAAAAAATATTAGGGCATACAGTGGATAAAAAGCATTTGTGTAATTCAGAAAATTTAGAGGTAACAGAGGTGTGCAAATCCATTGGGCCAAGCTACCCTTTCTAACAGTGGTGTCCAATTATACAATCAAACCAATAAGATGTTATAAAATCTTGTTCCCATGTTAAAGATTCTAAACCCTTTCACTATAAAGCAGGGAAAACACAATCCACATGTAAAACTCAAGATCCAGCACAAAGTAAACCTACAGTAAAATAAATATCAAAGTAGTATAAAAAAGGTGAGAAGCACAAGACAATAAGAGCCCTTTCTTAATCATATACTAACAAGCCAAGTGTTTAAGTTGGGAACAGATTTTAGTTCTTGGATGAGTGCACAAATTAATGTAACATCAATTCTTACCAATGCCAATGCGTTCTCCAATTTGAAGATCCTCCCATGGAATTTCCCACTCCGCAACTTCACCAAGCACTGGGTTAATCTTCTTATTCTGAATACTGCAAGCACTAGACAGGCTACTATTGGCGATTTCCATCAATCTCACAGCCTCAACATTATCAAGTAGGTTTCTTACTTTATCTTTAACAAACCATCCACCATCACAAATGAGGGCCCTTTTAGGTTGTCCTTCGTAATTGCCGGTTGCAGAAGGCACAGAAGCATCATCATCAGTACGGTTAATTGCGTGAGTTCCACAATTAACAAGCAAAACAGATCCTTCACTTGTAGCATCAAAAAGTAATGAATGTGTCGTATTAATGACTGTAGAACCCAACTCCAGTCGTTCTACCGTCAAATCCTCAACAGAGTGCTTTTGTTTGCTGTCATAATGAGCACCATTACAGGACTCCACTCCAGTTGAGGGTATAATCAGCAGTTTATTGTTTGACAAGAACATATATGGATAATCTTGAGCCCCATCACCCACTTTTTCCCTATTTAACAGACGTATTTTTTCATGCATTTCCACTTCTCTAAGATCACGAGGATTCATATCCAGAAGAAAATCGGAAGGTTGTGATGCACCACTCTCCAACAAGACTGCATGAAGTTTCTGAGCAAATTGTGGGTTTTTTGCTACACTGATGACGTACTTGGAAACATCTTTAACTTACATCTTTTGTGCTTGTGACCCCTTCCCACTAGTGCCTGACGATTCTGCACGTGATCTACATAGTGCAGGAAGAAGCTTCCCAAACTCATTCTCAAACATCTGGGTTTGATTTTCTTTATTAAGATTCCCTTCACCACGTTTTGGCTGAATGCCTAAAGTAGATGCTTCTACTGAATCTGAACTGCCACCTTTGACTAGTCCACCAAGATCAGGTGAAACTGCCACCGTCCCAGTTCCTTCTTCAAGCATCGGACAGAAATTGTTGATAGTTTCAGCATAATCTGCACTGCTCCTCGTATCTAACCCAGAATTTTGAAGATGATCACTGGGAACCTCAGCAGGAATTAGCGTGCCCGGAGCACCCATTAGATCAATAATGTATTCACTGCATCAAATCAATAATCAGCCATATCATTACTAAGTGTTATGTTGAAAACATTTAAAGCCATAACAATTCTTTCTGTAAGACACTGAAAACAAATTGAAGGAAAGATGAAAGAGCAAAAAACACACAGCATTCACCATGAAGATCAACTCCATTTCTAAATAAAAATCTAGCTACTAAAGAACAACATATATCTGACAATAAATGACTTGACTGCATACACGCTGCTCTGAAAGAATTATAACAGTCCCACAGAGGAAATTGTTGTCATTTGTAAATCTGTTTGAAAAATATCATATATATAGTGTAGCAGCTGCCAATAAGGCTATAATGACTTCAGATTCGCAATTCAAATATAATTCATGCTATGGAAGAGCTTTCACAGCTCACAGAATAAATCTTTATCATTTGCAAATCTGCGAGTGACTATCATTTGAAAATAATGAACTTGTTAGCGGCAGCTAATGCTGAATCCTACAACTTGTAGAGAAAATTTGTGCGTGTATATGATTTTCCAAATACTAGCAGTATCTGATGGTAATAGTCATTTTTGTTTCCATTTTTTCAATACAAAAACAATTTGAGAGTCATGAATATGAATTAATCACTTGATATATCTATCCAATGCAACAAGTGGTGTATGAATCCAGCCAGCAACCTTAAAAAACAATTTAGTTTTCTTTATCCATGCTATCTCTAATTTCTAGTATTAAAAAATTAAAAATTTTAAAAATAAATTAAAAAAATAGGAGGAATAAACATGATGGTACTAGGATTCTAGGGAATTTAACATTAAATAAACCAAGGCTAACTCATTTGTTGCTTAGAGTCAACATAAGAGTAAAAGAGCAGATAACTAACATAGGTGCACATACATGTTGCTAGTTTAAGAGAATGAAACAAGAAATCAGTACTTTGATTTTGTTAGATGCTCAAATCCATCCAGTTGATTGAGAAGCTCCAGCATCGTCCCCTGCACTTCACTATCACCATTACCAGATCCAGATTCCATTCAAGCAGATCCAATGCTGTCGATTTCATCCATAAAGATGATTGATGGAGCATGCTCCCTGTGCAACAAAAACAAAAATAAATCACACATAAAACATGTAAGAGGAACTATATAACACTTCTGTAGACTAAAAAGATTTATTAACCCGATATACAAGATATTATAATTTTTTTGCAATAACAATGTTATCAATGAAGTCGAACAAACCTGGCCATAACAAAAAGTTATCTAACCATTCGAGAGCCCTCACCAATATACTTCTGAACCAACTCAGAACCAGAAACCCTTATAAAGGTACAATTAGTATGAGATCTAGAGAGAGAGAGAGAGAGAGACGGTGGAGCACAATACCTTGCCGGTGCAGATGACGGTGGCGACGGAGCTTCGAAATCGCTCTGAATCCCGAAATCGATCTGAATCTTCGAAATCGCTCGAAACAGCTGATTGATATTGATCTGAATCTTCGAAATCGCTTCGAAATCGCTCTGAACAGCCAATGGAGCTCGTGTTCTTTGAAGCTCTCTTCAAGAACAGCCGATTGATCTTTCGAGAGACGAAGCTTCTTCCTAGAGTTATCTCCTCCGTCTTCTTCGTCGCTGAGAGAGAGAGAGAGAGAGAGAGAGAGATGTCTGCGTACAAGGTAAGAGAGATGCGTGCGTACAAGAGAGTGGGCTCAGATTTAAAAATAAGGGCTTCAAAAAAAGGGCGCATGTATCCACCGCCTTTGGAGGCTCTTTTAAACGCCTTTAATTAGAAAACGGTGCCGTTTTGGTTAAAACAATATGTAGCGGTTAAAAAACACCGTTAAAAATTAGAAAACGTGACGTTTAATAAAACGTCGTTAATTAAACGCCGTTAAATCCTTGATTTCCTGTAGTGTGTATAATATTGTAGCATGACCCTAATGTCATCTAGGCTATTTTTCTAGTGGAGAAAAAATTTTACTTGATCTATATACAAAATTTTTTATCATTGTGACACCAACATATTGTACATTTGCATTGCATTTTCATACATGTAGGCATTCAACGAATTATGTGAGATAGTTCATTGACATACCATTAATCACAAATAGTCATCCATCAAATAGTCTGAAATTGAAATATATTACAGGATTAGAAGTCTAGTGGATGATTTTGCCTAAGATTGTGTTTGCATCATAAATTTGGGTAGAGATTTAGAAAGGGAAGGAAAAAAGTAAGTGAAATGTAATTATATTTCATTCATATTTTACCTATCTTTTACATTTAAAAAAAAAAATCTCTATCCAAATTCATGAACTAAATACAGCGTAAAGTTGTTCATCTTATATTTGCACAAAAACATGCATGATAATCAAATACAGAAAACCTTATTGTCATTTAGATACTACTCTATGCATAAACTTAGCATTTTGGGATTAAAGTTATTTATTTATTTATTTCAACCATGGGAATAGGAGTGGAAATGGTTAAAAAAGGATTCCCACACTGGGTGTGAAGGCACAACCACTGTCATTTGGGTTTGTATAACATATTGTTTAAGCAAATGAAGAGAACCAGACAGCCACGCAATGAGCACAAAGCAAACTATTATTTCACCTTTTACTAGAGAATACCGTGTGCTCGTTGCAAATAGTGGCATAAACCTATTTTTGGAGGGGTTCTTCCCAATTGGGATGGTCCCTATTAAAGCATATATAATAATTTTTTTTTTTTTAGAATTTGGGTGTTTAGGTAAAACCCAAATTGATGCAATATATACTTTTGAGGTATAATAATTTTTGTATTTGTAAACATTGGTTGTGTAACTTTTTTCCTCTTTATAAAAATTTCTGATTACATCACTTACAAAAATTTAAAATTTAAAATTTTAATTTTATGTTCTTACACCCCATCATAAAACCAAACATACCCTCATCATACTTTCTCATCTTTCAAAGCCAAACTCCATCCCACCCGTAAAAACCACCTCTGGCTACTACAACTACCAACTCATCTCCGACCACCAACCCCCAACCCTTCCCCAACACGACCTGTCCCTTTCCCAGCTCCCCCACCACTGTGACCCCATCCATAAGGGACTTTGTTTGTTCGAATAGACACTGTTGAATTTCCCAAGTTTTTCAAGTGGAGATATTAAATGTTCATTTTTTTTTTTTGATGAGCAAAGAAACGGGACCTTATTGATGAACAAAGATTGAATTACAAACATAAAGAAGAAGAGGAAGGGGAAGAGGAGTGCAAGGAGCATCATAGCGAAACAGAACAATCCAAACTAGGTTGGCACTGATAAGATCGCCCAATCATATGCTAGCACACCGCTCGGAGTTAGTGAGTAACCAACCACAAACTGCTAACCAAACCCAAACACAGCCAATAGAACTAGAGACAACTCAAAACCAGCAGATACAAACAAAAGCAACATCAACACAAGCAGGAACATTTAGCAGTAGAAAAAGAAGAAAGAACGAGGCAGCAACTGCATCAGTAGTAGTCTCCATTGGTTCACTACCCTCAAAGCCCATACCAGCACTACAAAACCTCCCAGAAGCTCTTTTGAATCTTATGAGCAACTTCTCATCTTAGCCCAGAATCAACCATAGTCAACCATAGCAGCAGCGTTGTTCACATACAAAACAGAACACAACCAGGGGAAAATAATCCCATGATGCTATCAGCAGTAGTCCCCAATAGCCCCAAGCATCTCAGAATCAAACAACACCCCCAAGCAGCCCAGACTTAACCACAAACAACTGAAAACAACCAGAGTACATACTCTTTTTCACCTTTCTGACCCGGGGTAGACAAATTCACCAGGCAACAAAACAGCAGCCTTTGGCTTTTTGTTATTAGATTCCTTATCAGCCTTCACATTTGTTTCCGGCCCTAAGTTGACTTGCTCTTGGCTACATTGATTTTGCTATTTCTTTTAAAATTTTGCCACTGATGAACCCATATCAGTAACCAGAAAATTTATCAACCCTTCTTCATCTGGATCACTCCCTTTAATATCAGGAAGCCAGGACAACAGCACAATTCTTTAGTAGCAGCAAAAACAGAAGGCCAGAACAATAGCATAACAACAGTTAATACACCAGAAGGCCAAGACAACAACAAAACACCCCTCACTAATCTTCCTCAAGGTTCACCTCGAGAGCCACCTCCTAAGCAAAATCTAATTTGACCCAGATTGGAAATAAAATCATTCACAGTGAACAGATGGACCTTAAACACTTCCTTGAACCAAATCGCCAATCTAAACTTAATAAAATCACTTACACCAACCTGATTAGGGACAACCTCCCTAAACAAACACTTATTACGAAGATTACACAAAGACCACATTACAACTAAAGGAATAGCTTTCTATACCATCCTCTCTTTTTTGCTAAGCCTCACCCCTGCCTACCACTCAAGAGTAGCCTCCACTGTGTGTGGTAGTGCACCTTGAACACCCCACCATCTGAGCATTGCTGACCATATTCTCCAAGCAAATGTACATGACAATAACACATGGTTGAGTGACTCATCCACAGATTCGCACAGACAGCATACTGAAGATGCATTAGCATTCATAACACCAATCCTGATAAGAAAATCTACAGTCTTTAACCTACCTTTTCATGCAAGCCAACCAAAGTATTGAACTCTATGGAGAATGTGCTTGACCCAAATCCTTTTGCTAATAGGACTAAGGTTGCCAAATCCACCTGCCAAAAATTTATATACTGATCCCAATGTAAATCTCCCAGTTGTAGAAGCATTCCAGAGGAGTGTATTTTCTGATGATTGCCTAATAACATGACAAGCCTCTAATTGGCTTACCAATTTGGTGGCCTCCACTCTTTCCCAATCATATAACTCCTTTCTAAATTAGAACATCCACTCACCAGTTTCCTCCTTTCTGTCCACCATAGCAGATAGAGACTCCTTCTTATTTATTACCAATCTATACAATAGTGAGAATTCATCTTTGAGACATAAGTTAACACACCATTTATCAACCCAGAACTTGACTCTATGGCCATTACCCACTTTCACCTTACAATTATCCAAAAAAACCTCTATCAGGCTGCTACTTTGTTTAGGGCCTAATACTATATCCTTCCAAAGTTTAGAGCACCTGCTATTAAGGCTAATTAAAGGCCTCCAATTCCCCTCCTCAATCCTATACTTGCTACAAATAACTCTTCTGCACAATGCTTTGCTCTCAACACCAAACCTCCACCACCATTTCAATAAAAGGCAATCATTGGCCTCTTTGGCTCTCCTGAACCCCAAGCCCCCTTGTGCAACTGGTTTGGATACTTCTTTCCATTTTACTAGGTGAACCTTTTTTTTCTCAAATCGGATCCTCCCCAGAGAAATGAGGCTTGAATCTTGTCCAGCTCTCTACCAACCCCCTGTGGCAGTTTATACAAAGATAGATAGTAAGTTGGCAAAAAGAAAGGACAAATTTAATTAAAGTAAGTCTCCTTGCGAATGAGAGTAATTTCCTTTTCCAACCTGCCAGTTTGCTTCTAGCTTTGTCCAAGACAGGTTGCCAAGATGCTTTTCTGCTAGGGGTTAATACCCAATGGTAGTCTTAGGTATTGAAATGGAATACTTTCACCTTGCAGTTTAACACTGACGCAATCTCATTCATAACTTCAACCGAAACACTTACTCCACTAACTACACTTTTGTGGTAGTTGATCTTCAGACTGGACAAGGGCTCAAAACACCTCAGAATCCTCTTCAAGTTATGAACTTCCAAAACATCAGCTTGTAGACGTCCCCGAACGCCCTAGGAGGAATGAGTCCCGTTCCGTTCGATATTGGGCTCACTACAGTTCGGACTCTCAAATTGTCACGGTTCTAAATCTGAACCAAAGAGTCCAAATCCGGCAAATCATTTTGAGAAAACAGATTTTGAAAGAAGTGCCAAACATGGACTGCTTTGCCAGATACAGAGTCGCCACCTAAATGTTTTATTTTGGGAAATTTAGGAAACCCTAACTCGTTGCCTAAGGCCACGTGTCCGTCATCACCAAAGTTGCCTCGGCTCGGGAACTTGGGTACGATTGGGGAAGGTCACTTCGTGAGCACCCCCGCTCGCCCGATCAAAGATCGACCTCTACTAACCATAATATCAAGTTTTGAAAACATTGTGTGTTCTTATTCCGATTTTTTAGCCTAGGTTTACTATGTGATGCGCACAGCATATAAGTATAGACCGGGTCGCCTAAATTGGAACAAAACATTTCATGTTTATTTTTGAAAGATGGTTTGATGGTGCTACTCGCAAGTAGGCTAAGACGTGGATTTTCCACCCTCGGGTGAGCTTAGAAAAGATGGTTTTGCCACTATCTAGTGGGCTTAAAACTCACAGTCAATGATTTGTTCCAATCCAAATAACCCAAACTTCACCCACAGGCATTCAGGCAATCATATCACATAAGCAAATAGCCTCATGGTAAACATGCTATCATGGCAGTCACTCACACACATGTAAGGATGCTAAAGCATAAAACTCACCGAGTACTCCAAGCCAAAACAGAAGCTAATTAGAAATCCATGCATGATCCTAAATATGCTGAAATGCCTAATGCAACACATGCAAGAATGCAAGTATAGCAGGCTCGGCTATTCTAAACATGGTATATGAGGTGCAACAACTAACAAGTATTCAATCTTGGAATTGAAATACAAATGCAGTTAGTATGATGCGCCGAGCCCGGTGCATGCAAAACAGATGAATGAATGCAACATGCTATCATACTGTATGCTAATTGAAACATGCCCTAATCTAACCATCATAAGCTGGTAAATAAAAGGGAGAAAGACGTGGGGTTGGAAGAATGCATCACACACACGCACACTTATTACAATATTGCCCTCGCGCAGAGGGTCCGAAAGAATAATACTGTCCCAAATAATACAATCCGAATAAATAATACAGTCCAAATATGTACAAAAATCCTAATTAATTACCAAATTAACTAAGAAAACAATAAACTGGCATGCAAGCCAGGGACTGCCTTGACTCTTCTTCAGATGATAAATAATGCATATCCGGGTTGCCTTTGCACGGAAATCCACTGTGATGCCCCAATTAGCCTCTGTTTTGCAATAATTTTTTGGAAAGCACGCCAAGCCCCAGAAGACTGTTGATTCTTGATTTGCTGCAACAGAGAGCAGGAAAGGGGCATGGCAATGTATTTTCACAAATGTATGCCTGCTTCGATCCTCGTGCCACTAATCACGCATCTCGATGCATGATGGCCAAGGAGTCGAATTGCACAACTCAATATGAAATGAATGCACAGGAAAATGCAACAAGACCTAACTCCATCATGGATAATCCGGAGTGTCGGCGACTGGGAATTGAGACACGTTCCGTCACTCGAAGTACGAAACGCCCCTCGTTTCCCGTGCTCGGGCTACCTGTTATCCCCAACACGATGCAATATGCATGACATGCATGAAATGCAACTCACAACCTATCATGCACAATGCTAGGAAATGGCATACACGATGCACAAGATAACATGGCATACACAATGCGCTAACATACGGCCTAGCATACACAATGCTATGAAATGAAATGGCATACAGAATGCAATATGGGCTTACACCAACATGAGTGGACCTCAGCCACACTCATATCAGTAGCCATTAGATGAAAATGAGACACTCGAGATGCGTGCACACGTGCGCGCAAACCGAGGACCGAACCTAAGGCACAAATGCCACTCTAACAAAGCATGACAAGGTATGAAACATGATATGCAAACATGAAAATTTCAGTACCAAAATATGATGCAAAACAGCCCCGAAACATGGAAACATGGCACCCGATGCATGAAATGAGACCTGAAACTCGAAACTAGGCGCATGGAATGACTTATAGCTATACAAAGCATGCATTATTTGAATATGAAGCATAAAGACAGAATCAAGGCAGTCCCAAAACATGCATATTTCCAGTTTTAAGCAAGGCCAAAAAGTGAACACAAATAGGGCTAAGTTAACATGAAAAAATGGCCCCAAAAGAGAGATAAAGAAGCAAGTAGAAGCTGCTGGCTCCAAAAAATGAAGATCCCTTCAACAAAGTTAAAGAGGGGCTCAAAAAAAGGTATTTTACAGTTTATGGCTGAGCCCAAAAAAGTGCACAAGTAAACTTAAAATACTACGCAAGAAATAGGCTTAAAAGAAGGTTTAAACACAAAGTGTAAAAAGGGAGCCTCAAACAGCAAAAGACCCTTGATAAAATATGAATAGGGGATCAAAATATGACTATTTTCAGTTCGGGTCGGAGCCCAAAAATACAAGCACAAGGGGCTAACAAAACATGCAAAAATAAGGTCAAAAGAGGGATAAAGAGGCAAGTGACAAAAGGAAGCCTCAAACAGTGAATATCCCTTAAACAATGTTGAATAAGGGCTCAAAATAAGCCACTTTTCAGTTTATAACCAAGCTCAAAACAATTTACAAATGAGCCTAAAATACTATGCAAGAAAGAGGCATACAAGAGAGGTAAAGAAGCAAGTGTAAAAAGGAAGCCTCAAACAGGGAGAGGCCCTTAAACAAACATGAAAAGGAGCTCAAAATAATTCTATTTTCAGTTAGGGTTGGAGCCTAAATATGCAAGCAAGAGGAGCTAATATATTAAGCAAAAATAGGGCCAAAGAGAGGGATAGAAGACTTACCCTTGATGACCAATGCTTCAACAACTCTTGGCTTGAGAAAAGGTGCTCCTTGCCTCTGGAAAACCAGCTCCAAGTGTTGGAAAGGATGGTGGGGAGGTGGTGCTATGTGGTGGTGTAGAAAGGGGCCAAAAAAAACAAAAGGGTTTTGATGCTTGGAATATAGAGAGAGAGAAATTAAATGTAGAAGGCTTAAACAAAATTTTATTCTCACCCAAAATGCAGCTGGAGCTGCTGGTTTTATAGAGGGAGGAATGGAGGAAAAGGGGGGAAAAATGGGGGGGAAAATCAATTCAAATTTCCCCTCAAAAATAGGCCTAAAAGAGAGATAAAGAGGCAAGTGGTAGCTGCTGGCCTCAAACCGAAGAGAGCCCTTCAACAAAGTTGAAGAAGGGCTCAAAACAAGACACTTTACAGTTTACATCAAGCCACGAAACAGCTCACAAATAAGCCTAAAATACCATGCAAAAATAGGCCTAAAAGAGTGTTAAAGAGGCAAGTGATAGTAGGAGACCTCAAACAGCAAAAGGTCCTTAATCAAACATGAAAAGGAACTCAAAATATGACTATTTACAGTTTGGGTCGGAGCCCAAAAATTCTTGCAAGAAAGGCTTAGATATAGAGCAAGATAGAAACAAAAAAGAGGAAAAGAAGCTTACCCTTGAAGACCAATGGACTAGCAGCTCTTGGTCAGAGAAATGGTGCTCCTAAGCTCTGAAAAACAGCTCCAAGTTGTTGGAATGGATAGTGGTGGGGTGTATACCAAAAACCGGAGCAAACGAAGGTGGTTAAGCGGTCCCGAACCGAGGCACACGACCGATGGTTCCGAAAACCGGTAACTGGGCTCTGAAATGGGAAAAACGGCCTACGACCATGAAACGTAGCCTACGGCCACTGAGAGATGATCTACGAGACCTCTCCTCCCCTTCGGGAAGAGAAGATGGAGAAAACAGGACCTGGTTCGCAAACTGAGGCAAAGCATAAAAGAGTCCGAAAGTCCGGAGGCAAGGGTCACGGCCGAGACTCCGCGACCTCTGAACGAGCACAATATACAACATCACCGAGTGCTCAATCGGTGACGTCTGAGTCTTAAGGTCGGTCAAAAATGGGTGTCTACAATTGCCCCTCTTTGACAGAACTCCAAAGTCGTAAGTGACGGGAGTGAATGTCAAAGCCTAGAGACGACCCATTTTTGACAAGGCTGAAGACTTAGACAAACATACTAGATAACAAAGAAATGTGCCCACAGGCATGCCCGCAGGCGGGGGGCAAGATGAAAAATGATATGCAGGAAGATTTTGATAATTGGACTTATACGCTACGCGAAGCCGGTTTGATAATTGGACTTATACGATACGCGAAGCCGGTTTGAAAATTGAGGACTCATGCAATGCACTGCAATGTAGTGGCTAAGATGCAATGTAATAGCTAAGAGGTAAAGGTATCTTATAGGGGCAATTGGTAATGACTTACCTCGGCAATGTCCTACCTCATGCTGATATGGGAATCTTCCTCTTCTTCTCAGTTGAACCACAGGTACTACTTTTCTCCCTGACTATGGTTGCAGCTTTCCCTATTCTCCAACAGGGTGACAGACTAGGTTGGATCAGTATCCTGAATTGAGGTGCATATAGATGCTATCTCAATCTATGGGGCTGCCATACAGATTTCAAGCCGAGGATATACCCCTGGGTATTTAAACCAGACTTTAGTCTCGGAAATCCCGAACCTTTGCGTTCTAGGCATAAGGCATTCGAACTCTAGTTTTCACCGTCTCAGTTGGTCTCCTAGGAACTCACCGCAAACACAGGCAGGTGGCTATACCAGACCACTGGAAGTCGTTCGGGCACGACAAACACCAAAGGAATTGCACCTTTAGAGGATTTAAGGTCTCCTAGACCGGAGAGTGCACGAGACGGTGCGAATAAATGCAAGTGCGATGCGTAAAACAGCACGAATGATGATGTAGGATCTAAGGTCTCCTTAGACCGAAGGATTTAAGGTCTCCCGGACCAGGTGAGTGCACAAGACAGTGCGAGCTAAAGGTGCACAAAACAGTGCGAGTAGGGTGAATGCCCAAAACAGTGTGATGATAAAGGTGAGGTGCGCAAGATAGCGCGATAAAATGCATGCACAATGCAAGTAATGGTCACGGAGCAAGATAGCGCGATGCAATACACTAACAAGTGTAGGTGAGGTGCGCAAGATAGAGAGAATGATACAATGCACAAAATAGTGCGATACGCTAAACAGCGCGATTGATTTGAAATGCACAAGATAGTGCGATGTGATATGTAAAGAACAAAATAGCGCGATGGATGCAATGCACAAGACAGTGCAATGGGCGTGCGCAAAATAGCACGAATGATAAACTGCACAGAATAATGCGATGCGCAAAATAGCGCGAATGATAAACTGCACAAAACAGTGCAATTGAGGTACGCAAAATAGCACGAATGATACAATGCACAAAATAGTGCGATACGCTAAACAGCGCGATTGATTTGAAATGCACAAGATAGAGCGATGTGATATGCTAAGCACAAAATAGCGCGATGAATGCGATGCACAAGACAGTGCGATGGAGGTGCGCAAAATAGCGCGAATGATAAACTGCACAAAACAGTGCGATTGTGGTGCGCAAAATAGCGCGAATGATAAGAAATGCACAAAACAGTGCGATACGCTAAACAGCGCGAGTGATTAGAAATGCACAAAACAGTGCGATACGCTAAACAGCGCGAGTGATTTGAAATGCACAAGGCAGTGCGATACGCTAAACAGCGGGAGTGATTTGAAATGCACAAGACAGTGCGATACGCTAAACAGCGCGAGTGATTTGAAATGCACAAGTCAGTGTGATATGCTAAACAGCGCGAGTGATGTGAAATGCACAAGATAGTGCGATACGCTAAACAGCGCGAGTGATTTGAAATGCACAAGACAGTGTAATACGCTAAACAGCGCGAGTGATTTGAAATGCACAAGACAGTGCGATACGCTAAACAGCGCGATACGCTAAACAGCGTGAGTGATTTGAAATGCACAAGATAGTGCGAGTGAGATACAACCACAAGATGCACAAGACAGTGCTAGTGAGATACAAAGTGTAAGTGCACAAGACAGTGCGAGCGAGATAAAATGCACAAGAAAGTGCGATAAAATGCATTTCTATGCAAGTATAGGGGCATTTTCCATGCAAAAGATACGAGCATTTTCTATGCAAGTATGGAAGCACATTCTATGCAATATTGAAAGCAAGCATATTCTATGCATGAAACAAACAAAGCATATTCTATGCAGAATCGAAAGCAAGCATATTCTATGCATGAATCATAACGATGCGCGGCACGCATGCAACAACAGTGTATATGAAAGTCCACATTCTATGCAATAGAGGAGCATCAAATATGTACTCTGGTGCCTCTGATTTGCCTCTTAGAGGACTTCGCAACTCACTCAGCTCAAAAAGGGCACACCATGTTCATATTGGCGAGAGATAACATCTGCATGTGAAACCCTCGGGTGCTACTTGGACTGCCATTCTGACTTGAGGCAGGCTTACACTTGGGATCGAGATACACTCATACTCCAGAGAAACAGCGAGGCCTGAGAAGGTGCACCTGGAATGCAGTCTCGGATTTTGCTAAAGTTGAAACATGCTAAGATGCTCCAAATTTTCCCTCTTTTCTTTTGCTCTGCGGTCTGGAACCTAAATAGCTTCAGATAGGTCCTTGTTTTACTATTCTAACATGACCTGGGTTGAACCCTGCGGTTTTATGAAAGAACTGATCCTTTTTTGCACAAATGTGGAGAACGACACGGCACTCTGAGCACAAAACGATTTTTGAAATTGAAATGAGAAATGGGTTCTCAACCGGGTATTGAGCCTACAACTGACCACAGCCAAAACGACTCAACAATGGAAAACAAAGGTAGAACGACCTAAACACAACTCAACAAAGGAAAAACAAGGTAAAATGACCTAAACACATTTGTTGACACTCAAACGACTTAAAACAAGAAACGAGACAAACAAAACGTACAAACACAACACTCAGCTGTGTTACAAAGGCGAGAGACCTCTCGGTGCATGAGGAGCCAGTTTCTTCGGGTATTGTTTCCCACCCTTTCTCATTTGTGATTCTCACATCACTCGGCCCTCAGGCTCTGTTTTTCTGAAAAAGCCCTTTTCTCACTTTTTCTCTCAGCGCACATCTCTCTATTCTTCAATCTCTCATTTTTTATCCCTCCCCTGGGTGGTTGATGGACAAACAGAAAGTTGCGGGCTCTTGCCCCCTAGCATTCCGCTAGATTCTTCTTCTTGTTCACAACAGTGAGTTTCTCCCACAGAGGGGTTGTGATGCGGCTGGATGTGCAGCAAATCTGTAATTGATATTGGTTGATGATGCTCCACCGGGGAGTTTGGACGTGATCAGATCATTCCAGTTCGTGCTTTGCACTTGGCTTGATACCTCGCTGCTTGGAGGATGTTGAGAGCTTTCAGCCCTTTTCTGCTAACTTCAGTTGTGCCCTCTTCTGGCGAATACGATGCCCTTTTTGGCAAGTAGAGTGCCCTTTCTGGCAAATGCATTGACAACAAGGAAAAGACAGGAAGCCTGACTCAACTGTGCCCCTAGTTCATCAATTTGACCATTTTTTGTTTTGGCTTTCTAAAACAATTTTGATCAAAATGATAGTTAGATTAACGTGTTTGTTCGATTTTCTGATTTGAAATCATGCAAGTTAGGCTGTGAGCACTGAAAATTTTCCCTTTTTGGGATCCAAGAAATGGTCCAGTTTTGGAAAAATGGAATAATTTTTGAGAGAAAATTAGTCAACTTCATTAAAAATTCTCAAAAACTATTTTTGCAAACGGCCACTGCTCAACGAGCACGGAACCCGCTCTTGAGATGCACAACTTCAGATTCGAAGGAAAATTGCCCCTTGCTTGAGGGGAACTGCATGGCAACGGAAAGTTGCCCCTTGTTTGAACGGCACCGTGGCGCATTGAATGGCAATAGAAAGTTGCCCCTTGTTTGGATGGCACCGCAGCGCATTGTAGGCAGTCCTCAGAGTGACGAACACAACCAAATCCTCAGATACAGAGAAGACAAAGATGACCAGAACCATCGCATGGACACAATCGAATTGTTTTACGGCTGGACTTCAGAATGAAGTTGCCTACATATCCCAAAGATGGGAATCAAGCCTTACGTAGTTCGGGGTTAAGGTACACTCGGGTATTTAACCTCTCCTTTTTATGCTCTAACTTTTGCCAAGGCGTCTGTTGCGGGTTTTCGACGTTGCGAGCTTTGTTTTTCTTTTCTTTTCAATTCTTTTCATTTCATTTCTTTTTTGATTTTCTTTTTTTTGTTCTTTTCTTTGCATTCTTCTTCATTTTTCTTTTTTTTTTCATTCTTTGCACTTTTCTTTTTTTTTTTCTTGCTCTAACTTTTGCCTGGGTCGCCCTTCCGGGTTTTCGGCCCAGCGAGCCTCTCAAGGGTAAAAGTGTAGCTTTGTCCATGTCAAATGGTTTTGAGATCCTGAAGTCGTTTGAATCCAGGAGAATGGTTGTTATTTGCTGACGAAGTAGAAGTCCATCCAATGGGGGCTGAATTTGCCCCTAGTGTTGTGGATAGGAACTCGGCTGTCTTTCAGCAATACTTTCTTCTTTCCTTCCTTCTGGGATTTGGCATTCTTGCCGATCTTCATTGACTTGCGGAATGATCCACCTTTGGCTCTTCGAGCTGTCTGACATTTTTTTGCCCCTAGTTCGAAGGGTGCTTCTGACCTAGCTTCACAAGCTTCTTTTGATGACATCTGGTCTTCTTGATCTGACTTCCTTGCCTCTTGTTCGAGGGCTGCTTTGAATCTAGCCATACAGGCCTCACATTGTAGTTGACCGTTGAACGTTCTGAATTCGAGTTCAAGGTTTTGAAAGCAGAGGGGTCGAGTCTCGAGGCTGAGAGCGATCCTAAGCTGCACAATCTCAAGAGCGATTCTACACAGGTCATCGCAGGACCGTGTAAAACATTTTTTGAAATCTTTTAAGAAAGCGACCAATCGCTCGCGCTGAAGACAGTGTAGAACCAATCTAGATCAAGCCAGGATCCTTCCCAATACTTACACTAACAAGCATGATTTCATTCATTAAGGGCTTAGCATGCCTCTCTTTCTCTCAATTGATCAAATTTTTGCAAAACCCGAGGAATTCCTTCCTCTTCGTTTTCACCGCAGTGTTCAAAAGGTTTTGAAAAACTTAGGTCGATGTAATGAATTCAAGGCACAAAAGAGCAGGTGAGATGCATTGCTGTTTCATTCAAATCTTCTGGCACAACTGGCGCACGGTTGAAGCAAATACAAGAGTGCGAAAATCACTACTGTTTCATTGAGATCTGTTGGCACAATTGGCTCCTCGGTAGAAACAGACTCAAAGAAAGCAAAAAGACAAACACGAAACAAAACAGTGATGTCCGAGGTAACACCCTTCAGGATCACCCGACCCCTATACAACAGGACTGACTCGATACGACAAGACAGACCTCAACTGACTCAGTATGAAAAGACTAACTCAAAACAAAAGGACAGACTCAAAATAAAACAACAAGACTGACTCAATACCCAAGTCAGAATGTAGCTTTCGCCAAATGCTCAAAATGGTGCGTGCCATACGCCATATCTAGAGTAAATCAAGTGCCATCCGCAGGTGGTTCATCCCCCGATCACATGGTCATATTATCCCCCAAGTTCATCGATCTAGTGCCGATAGACTTTGCAGAGCTTGGCGCGGCAACGACCCCGTTGTCAAATAAATCCTGTACTTCATGGCGAAGACGGAAGCAGTTGTCGGTAGTATGGCCAGTTTGCTGATGGAAGGCACAGTACTGGGCAGCGTCATGCGTAGGCGGAAGAGGGTTCGGGAGAGGCCGAGGCTCAAGGGGTTTGAGATGGCCTTGTCCAACAAGGATTTGGAGATCTTTGGACAAAGGCATATAGAGGGCATGGAAGACCCTCCGACCTCGGGGTTGGTACTTCAAGGTTTGTGGATTTTTGCTGGGAGCACCAGCAAAGGGATTGGCAGGTGCTGGCCTGGTTTGCTAATCTCTTCCGAGTGGAAGATTAGAGCTAACAGGATCATTTCTGGTACGATGGCCTTTTTCCCGATTTTTCCCTTGATTCAGACTGCCCCCAACTTGAGTGGCAAAAGTATTATCCACAGTTTTTGCAACCACTGCAAGCACTTGCTGTTTGTTCAGTCCTTCGGCTTTCAAAGCCTCAACAGCGGACAGAAGATGTTCATGGGGATCCATACCCGCCCCTACCTTGTTCTTTCCACTCGTCTCCACTTTGCTAAGGGAATGGCATTTCTCAAATGCAGCCCGTTCCAAGATTGGGGAGCCCTTTGACATGAACTCCCTGGTATGTGATGTGGTTGATGACGGAGCCAATGTCCCGGAGGCCAGATTTGTCATAGTTCTCTGAAGATCTTCGATCATTCTCTTCAGCTCAGAAGTAGTGGGCTCACGGGTTTGAGGTGATTAGGGTTCAGATGTACCCATCATGCATAAGTCCATGCTTTCTGGGATAAACACCTCAGGCTTGGGTAGATGGGCCAGGGTGATGTATATGCTGGGGTCATAGGTGGATGGCAGTATGTGGATAAGATTGAGGTAGGCAGGAGATGTTTGGTCATTGGGGTCTGAAGGTGGAGCTATCGTCCGATTGTCGATGAGATTTTGGACTTCATGACGAAGGCGGTAGCAACGGTCGGTGCCATGACCGTGCTGTTGATGGTACATACAGTACTTGACCGGGTTATGTCTGGCTGGGAGCGGGTCGGGAAGAGGTTGAGGATCGAGGGGTTTGAGATGCCCTTTTTCCATCAGGAGTTTTAGTGCGCTAGTCAGGCTCATATAGAGGGGGGTGAAAGTTCTTCCCTGAGCTCGGGCTGGGCTGGCTGGTTGTAGGCTTGGTTTGGCAAAAGGGTCGACTGTGGCGACTATATTGATTTCTGCGGGTTTGGGAATAGTGCTACTACCAGCATTGGTACTCCTTGAAATCACCCTCCTTGTTGGTTCACTTGTTCTGGGAATGATCCCACTGTTGAACGCATTCTCGATCTGAACCCCCAGTTCATGCAAACTTTTGAAAGTGAATAGCGGAGCGACTATCAACTTTTGCAACATATCATGCTCAAGGTTTCGCACCATCATCTGCACTTGATCCCTCTCAGAAGGGCGGCGATCTGTCATCTGTGCTGCCTTTGCTCTCCACCTCGTAATAAATTCCACAAAAGGCTCTGTTGGGTTCTGGCGGGTTGCTTCAAGCTCTTGGATGGTCATTTCAACTTGGGTATTGTAGGAATACTGATCGACAAAGGCCTCAGCCAATTCTTCCCAATTTTGCTTCACCTTGTCCTCCAACTTAGCGTACCAAGTGGCTGCTACACCCGACAGGGTTCTTCCACACAGAGAGAGTTTTTGTGGCTTAGTCAGACCCATCGGCTTCAGGACATCCAAGAAAAGTCGGATATGTACCATTGGATCTCCAGACCCGTCGAAACGGTCAATATGTGGCATCTTGAATCTGTCTGGGAGCCGTACGACAGACTCCGTGTGCCCATCCTCAATGTCGGGAATGGAGTTAAGGCCATGTGCCTTTTTGAATTGCTTCTCAAGGTTTGAGATTTTCACCGCGGTCGGATCGAGGTCACTGGCATCAAGGGGATAAAGCCTCTCATTAAGCTGCACCAGGGGTCTGAAAACTCGGGCTTGAGCCAACCCTTCTCGAGGATCTGGACCGTGCAAATCTTTAGCTGGCGGAAGTGGGTCAAAGTTTGGCTGGGGTCCCAAAGCTGGATGTGAGGCAGATGCCCCAGATGGGCACTGCGTTTCAATACTGGTCTCAGCCTACATGGCATTTCCCTGATTTAGCGTTGCTGTCACGGCCACAAATTCTTTCGAACCCTGTGCCATCACGGTCTGCTGTGTCTGAACAAAGGTGATGTGACTGGCGACTGACGGATCAGATGAACTGGTGAGCCCTGACTGGCTTTTCTTTGCCTTGCCTCAGCGAAAGAACACTGGTTGCCCTTGAATTGAATCTCTGACCTAACAAAGTCTATCAGCACTAGTCCAATGTACCCGGGGGATATCGAAGCTTTCTGAAGCTATAGTTCCAGGACTACCTAGCAAAAGGGAAAACAGAGTGCATCACAGCCTGATTTCACGATAACCCATATGAGCAGAGCTGAATGATTATGCCTCTACAGAATTCTGCCCGTAAACTGATACCCTCAGGTAAACTGAATCCCAAAATACTGAACTGGTGCCCACAGGCCTGATGCCCAAACTTGCAAACTGATACATGCATTCCTGTAGAGACGCACTCTAAAAGCACATAACAGATAAGTGAGAGCCAAAACACCCCTATGTTGGGGTAGGGTTTCCCTGTCCTATTTTGTCAGGAGCTAGGGTTTCACTACGCATGCAGCAGTTTCAAACAACCTATGATCGGGTAAGAAACCTGTCCTAGTTTGGAATGGTCACTATGGATTCCGAATATGTACTAGGTCGAATGGTCAAAAGGGTGCCCCGGTAAAACCGGAGTTTGTGTTCCCATACTGGCAGAGCCCACAACCGGTCAGCCTTATGGTCATGTCTTGACAAGACAAGCCTTCGGCAAACCATTCAGGAATAGCAGATGGCAAACACGGTGTCCTAGGCGCACCAATGCAAATGCAATGCAAAGAAACACACAAGCGTAGTCAAAACCAGATATCATGAGTTCGAGTCAAGTTCTCTAAGTCCCCAGCAGAGTCGCCAGAAACTGTAGACGTCCCCGAACGCCCCGGGAGGAACGAGTCCCGTTCCATTCGATATTGGGCTCACTACAGTTCGGACTCTCAAATTCTCACGGTTCTAAATCTGAACCAAAGAGTCCAAATCCAGCAAATCGTTTTGAGAAAACAAATTTTGAAAGAAGTGCCAAACATGGACTGCTTTGCCAGATACAGAGTCGCCACCTAAATATTTTATTTTGAGAAATTTAGGAAACCCTAACTCGTTGCCTAAGGCCACGTGTCCGTCATCACCAAAGTTGCCTCGGCTCGGGAACTTGGGTACGATTGGGGAAGGTCACTTCGTGAGCACCCCCGCTCGCCCGATCAAAGATCGGCCTCTACTAACCATGATATCAAGTTTTGAAAACATTGTGTGTTCTTATTCCGATTTTTTAGCCTAGGTTTACTATGTGATGCGCACAGCATACAAGTATAGACCGGGTCGCCTGAATTGGAACAAAACATTTCGTGTTTGTTTTTGAAAGATGGTTTGATGGTGCTACTCGCAAGTAGGCTAAGACGTGGATTTTCCACCCTCGGGTGGGCTTAGAAAAGATGGTTTTGCCACTATCTAGTGGGCTTAAAACTCACAGTCAATGATTTGTTCCAATCCAAATAACCCAACCTTCACCCACAGACATTTAGGCAGTTATATCACATAAGTAAATAGCCTCATGGTAAGCATGCTATCATGGCAGTCACTCACACACATGTAAGGATGCTAAAGCATAAAACTCACCGAGTACTCCAAGCCAAAACAGAAGCTAATTAGAAATTCATGCATGATCCTAAATATGCTGAAATGCCTAATACAACACATGCAAGAATGCAACTATAGCAGGCTCGGCTATTCTAAACATGGTATATGAGGTGCAACAGCTAACAAGTATTCAACCTTGAAATGGAAATACAAATGAAGTTAGTATGATACGCCGAGCCCGGTGCATGCAAAACAGATGAATGAATGCAACATGCTATCATACTGTATGCTAATTGAAACATGCCCTAATCTAACCATCATAAGCTGGTAAATAAAAGGAAGAAAGACGTGGGGTTGGAAGACATACATCACACACACGCACACTTATTACAATATTGCCCTCGCGCAGAGGGTCCGAAAGAATAATACTGTCCCAAATAATACAATCCGAATAAATAATACAGTCCAAATATGTACAAAAATCCTAATTAATTACCAAATTAACTAAGAAAACAATAAGCTGGCATGCAAGCCAGGGACTGCCTTGACTCTTCTTCAGATGATGAATAATGCATATTCGGGTTGCCTTTGCACGGAAATCCTCTGTGATGCCCAATTAACCTCTGTTTTGCAATAATTTTTTGGAAAGCGCGCCAAGCCTCGGAAGACTGCTGATTCTTGATTTGCTGCAACAGAGAGCAGGAAAGGGGCATGGCAATGTATTTTCACAAATGTATGCATGCTTCGATCCTCGTGCCACCAATCACGCATCTCGATGCATGATGGCCGAGGAGTCGAATTGCACAACTCAATATGAAATGAATGCATAGGAAAATGCAACAAGACCTAACTCCATCATGGATAATCCGAAGTGTCGGCGAATGGGAATTGAGACACGTTCTGTCACTCAAAGTACGAAACGCCCCTCGTTTCCTGTGCTCGGGCTACCTCTTTTCCCCAACACGATGCAATATGCATGACATGCATGAAATGCAACTAAGATACAACCTATCATGCACAATGCTAGGAAATGGCATACACGATGCACAAGATAACATGGCATACACAATGCGCTAACATACGGCCTAGCATACACAATGCTATGAAATGAAATGGCATACACAATGCAATATGGGCTTACACCAACATGAGTGGACCTCAGCCACACTCATATCAGTAGCCATTAGATGAAAATGAGACACTCGAGATGCGTGCACACATGCACACAAATCGAGGACTGAACCTAAGGCACAAATGCCACTCTAACAAAGCATGGCAAGGTATGAAACATGATATGCAAACATGAAAATTTCAGTACCAAAATATGATGCAAAACAGCCTCGAAACATGGAAATATGGCACCCGATGCATGAAATGAGACCCGAAACTCGAAACTAGGCGCATGGAATGACTTATAGCTATACAAAGAATGCATTATTTGAATATGAAGCATAAAGACAGAATCAAGGAAGTCCCAAAATATGCATATTTCTAGTTTTAAGCAAGGCGAAAAAGTGAACACAAATAGGGCTAAGTTAACATGCAAAAATGGCCCCAAAAGAGAGATAAAGAAGCAAGTAGCAGCTGCTGGCTCCAAAAAATGAAGATCCCTTCAACAAAGTTGAAGGAGGGATCAAAAAAATGTATTTTACAGTTTATGGCCGAGCCCAAAACAGTGCACAAGTAAGCTTAAAATACTATGCAAGAAATAGGCCTAAAAGAAGGTTTAAACACAAAGTGTAAAAAGGGAGCCTCAAACAGCAAAAGACCCTTGATCAAACATGAATAGGTTGTCAAAATATGACTATTTTTAGTTTGGGTCGGAGCCCAAAAATACAAGCACAAGGGGCTAACAAAACATGCAAAAATAAGGCCAAAAGAGGGATAAAGAGGCAAGTGACAAAAGAAAGCCTCAAACAGTGAAGAGACCTTCAACAATGTTGAAGAAGGGCTCAAAATAAGCTACTTTTCAGTTTATAACCAAGCTCGAAACAATTTACAAATGAGCCTAAAATACTATGCAAGAAAGAGGCATACAAGAGAGGTAAAGAAGCAAGTGTAAAAGGAAGCCTCAAACAGGGAGAGGCCCTTAAACAAATATGAAAAGGAGCTCAAAATAATTCTATTTTCAGTTAGGGTCGGAGCCCAAATATGCAACCAGGAGGAGCTAATATATTGAGCAAAAATAGGGCCAAAGAGAGGGATAGAAGACTTACCCTTGAAGACCAATGCTTCAACAACTCTTGGCTTGAGAAAAGGTGATCCTTGCCTCTGGAAAACCAGCTCCAAGTGTTGGAAAGGATGGTGGGGAGGTGGTGCTATGTGGTGGTGTAGAAAGGGGCCAAAAAAAAACAAAAAGGTTTTGATGCTTGGAATATAGAGAGAGAGAAATTAAATGTAGGAGGCTTAAACAAAATTTTATTTTCACCCAAAATGCAGCTGGAGCTGCTGGTTTTATAGAGGGAGGAATGGAGGAAAAGGGGGGAAAAATGGGGAGGAAAATCAATTCAAATTTCCCCCAAAAAATAGGCCTAAAAGAGAGATAAAGAGGCAAGTGGTAGCTGTTGGCCTCAAACCGAAGAGAATCTTCCAACAAAGTTGAAGAGGGGCTCAAAAAAAGACACTTTACAGTTTACATCAAGCCACGAAACAGCTCACAAATAAGCCTAAAATACCATGCAAAAATAGGCCTAAAGGAGAGTTAAAGAGGCAAGTGATAGTAGGAGATCTCAAACAGTAAAAGGTCCTTAATCAAACATGAAAAGAAGCTCAAAATATGACTATTTACAGTTTGGGTCGGAGCCCAAAAATGCTTGCAAGAAAGGTTTAGATATAGAGCAAGATAGGAACAAAAAAGAGGAAAAGAAGCTTACCCTTGAAGACCAATGGACCAACAGCTCTTGGTCAGAGAAATGGTGCTCCTAAGCTCTGAAAAATAGCTCCAAGTCATTGGAATGGATGATGGTGGGGTGTATACCAAAAACCGGAGCAAACGGAGGTGGTTAAGCGGTCCCGAACCGAGGCACACGGCCAACGGTTCCGAAAACTGGGAACCGGGCTCCGAAACGGGAAAAACGGCCTACGACCACGAAACATAGCCTACGGCCACTGAGAGATGATCTATGAGACCTCTCCCTCCCTTCGAGAAGAGAAGACGAAGAAAACGGGACCTGGTTCACAAACCGAGGCAAAGCACAAAAGAGTCCGGAAGTCCGGAGGCAAGGCTCACGGCCGAGACTCCGCGACCTCTGAATGAGCACAATATGCACCATCACCGAGCGCTCAATCGGTGAAGTCTGAGTCTTAAGGTCGGTCAAAAATGGGGTGTCTACACAGCTTCACACAAAATTAGAGAATCATCAGCAAACTAAAGATGAGAAATAACTACCTCATCTGTGCCAATTTTCACCTCTATTATCAACTCCAAATCCAAAGCCCTTGACATTAATATACTTAAACCCTCAGCTGCTATGTTGAACAAGAAAGGGGATAGGGAATCGCCTTGTCTGAGCCCTCTTTGTGGACTAAACTAATCAGTTGGTGCTCCATTAACAAGCACAGATAACCAAGTAGAGGTTATGCACTCCTTTATCCACTTCACCCACTTTTCACCAAACCCAAAGCTTCATTGACATTAAAAAGTCCCAATTCAAAGAGTCATAAGCTTTCTCAAAATCTGACTTTATGAGCAAACCTCTTTTCCTGGCTTTCTTCTAACTATCCACAACCTCATTGGCCACCAACACTCCATCTAGAATGTTTCTACCTCTAATAAATGCTGATTGATTTTCACTAATACTTTGAGGAATCATTGCCTTCAACCTGGACGAGAGAACCTTAGTAAGGATTTTATATAGTGAACCAACCAAACTAATTGGTCTGTAGTCAGCTAAACCCACTGGATTCTCCTTCTTGGTGACCAAAGTGATGAAGGAATTGTTGATCCCTTTAACCATCTTACTATTTTTATGGAACTCAGCCATGAAATTAAGCACATCAGTCTTCATCACCTTCCACAACTTTTGAATACAAGCCAAGTTAAACCCATCTGGGCTTGGCGCCTTATTACCATCACAGTCCTTAATAGCGCACCTTATCTCTTCCTAAGAGAATTCTGCTTCCAGCAAAACAAAATATGGGCTATCCCTCACTGATTTGAAAGGACCCTCCAATATAGGTCTACATTGCCAAACCTCAGTAAATTGTTTTTGAAAATGAGCTAGAACCTCTTGCTTAACTTTTTAAGGATTATCAAATACTACATCCCCGATAGTTAACGAATTGATTTCATTTCTCCCCTGTCTGCACTTAACTATCACATGAAAATATCTTGTGTTTTTATCACCATTCAGTCTTGATTTCTGAAGCCACAACCATTTCACCATTCTATTTAATCTACAAGCTTCATCTCTAACCTCTCTTCTTCTTACTTTTTCTGCCTCTTCAAGCTCTCTTGCCTCTGCTATCAAATCAATCTTGTGAAGCTCTTCCTCTGCTTGCTTCAACTTAGTATTTACATTACCAAATACATCACCATTCCACTGTTTAAGTGCTAATTTCAGCTTCTTCATCTTCTGAAATAATCTGAAACCAGCCCAACCCTCCACATGATTCTCCAACCACCATTGTTCCATGAAAGGGAAGAAATTTGGGTATAGTAACCACGCATTTAAGAACCTAAATGGTCTAGGACCCCAATCTCTTATCTTCCATCAAAAGTAAAGGACCATGATCAGACATAGCTCTGGGCAACCCCCACAACTTCAGATTGAATGATTCTAACCATTTTGGTTCTACTAGTACTCTGTCAATTTTACTCCATTTTTCCCCTTCCCTGGCATTACACCATATGTACCTTCTACCTAATAGGAGCAAGTCATTCACCTCACTTTTATCAATAAAATCATTCAATTCCTTCATACCCCTCTCCCTCTTAGAACATCATTTTCTCTTTCCAATGTTTTTGATTTCATTAAAATCACCCCCCAAGCACCAGGGATTTGAAAACTCCTCTTTTAGCTTCAAAAGATACTCCCAAAATTTTCCTCTCAGGCCCACTTCATTAGGTGCATACAGATCAATTATAACACATTCGAAAGAGAAGAATAGGGTACCTGATAGAAGAATAAATCTTCTATTACAGCAACAACTGGAGACCTGCAGCACACCAGGATCCCAAATGCATAATAAACCACCAGCAGTTCCCTCAGCATCAACTGACATAAATTCCATCCTATCCCTGGCCCATAATTCCTTTACCTCATTTTCTAACATAAATGCTTTCTTTGTCTCCTGAAACAGAACAATGTCAACCCCTCTAGCTTTCAACATGCTTTTTATCTTACTCATTTTTTCCTTCCTTCCCAGACCCCTCACATTCCATGATAGGACCTTCATCATTAACCTTTGTCATTGACCTCTAACCCTCAATGCTACACTTTAAACTGCAACATCAGAACCCACTCTCATTCTTGCTTTATCCTGTGCCTCTTGCTCTATAATTTTGGACATAATTTCGGACATAATTTCCTCTTCTTTACCTTTGTAATTTACTCCCAATAATTTTCCCAGTTGTAGAGTTTCTTTAGCCTCTTTAAGCATTTTTCTATCTCTAGCCACTACATTGGCAAATGATGAGGACACTGATGCTACCGCAGCGATTGCTCTCCAAATTGCCCCTTTTGGGCCTAATTTAGTTAATGAAGCCCTATTGTGGCCATGTCTTTTAGCAAGCTCAAGATAACCCCCCTTCATCTCTTTAATCTTCTTACCACTTGATTTTCGAACTGCACTCTTTCTCATTTTTTTTCTTTATAATCTCTTTACTTAAGCAAATTGCATCACCATGGGTCTGTGATATGCCTGAACAAATCAGCATAGGCCCTACTACACTTTTAAGCCCCCATTGAAAGTCAGACTTCAATCCCTGGGCTTACACAGTATGAAATGTTTGGTAAAATGGAATTACCTGTCATAGTTCATTGCATATCCCATTGATCACAAGGAGTACTCCATCAAATAGTCTAAAATTGAATTACACTTGAATAATGTTTGGGTCACTAGAATGAAGGTGTAATGGAATCATTCCATTAGAAATTCGCACTTTTGATTTACTAAAAAGACGATGAAAAATATATTACGAGTGAAATTATTATTCACCATTATAGAGGAACGATAATTTCATATGAACATTAAAAATTGATCATTCTATTCTATTCCACTTTAATTCTAGTAAAGTAAACACAAAATTGTAGTATTGGATTAGAAGTGTAGTGGATGGTTTTCCCTAAAGCTATACATCTTATTTCCCAGAACTGCATGTATGATCATTGATCATCAAATACAAGAAAATGCCACTATTATTTAACTATTCTATACATAAACTAAAGCATTTTGGGGTTAAAGATTGAAATTTGATCATTTGAAGAACAAATAAGAATGTAAGTGAAAATGGTTATGAAGATTCCCACATTGGTTGTGAAGAAAGAACCCCTTACATCTAGCTTTGTATAAGATATTGTTTGAGCAATGCAAAAGAGCACATAGCCATGTAGTAAGCACAAAGCGAGTTATTCTTTTGCCTTTTACTAAAGAATACCATGTGCTCGCTGCAAATAGTGGCATATACCTATTTTTGGAGAGGTTCTTCTCAATTGGGATTGACCTCTATTAATTTATAAAAGAATGTTTTTGTATTTTGAGTTTGCTAAGAATTTGTGTATTTAGCTAAGATAGGGTGGTCCCTCCTTATATTTTTGTCTTTTGTTAGATTCTTTCAAAATTATTTAATTCCCAACTGTGTTAAAAAAAATTTGATGTCTTATATTTTTTTTAAAAAACAATTTTTTTTTTGTTAATTTGGAAGTAGTTGTGATATTTTTATGGAAAAATTATAGACAAGTGTAATTGTAAAAAAATAATTACAAATTAATGATAAATTTTGTCAATTTTAATAATTAAAAATACAAAATTTTCAATCTCTTTGTAATTATTTTTTGAAAATATACTAAATGGTAATTTTCCCTAATTTTATTGGACATACTAGTAATCATGTACGATCAAAACAAGTCTCCATCAGATAGGAGTGTAAAAATGGCACACAGCCTGTGGGCGCCCGAAGCCCACCCACAGCCCGTTTAGTCCCGGCCTAAGGCCAGCTCGAAACCTTGGGCCTGGCTATCATTTTGAAGCCTGGTCCGACCCGTGGGCCTAGCCTGTAGGCTGGCCCATCAGCCTGCTTAAGGCCCACTCAAGGCCTAGCCCGCCCAAGGCCTGGTGTCTGTTTTAGTGGAAATTAATAAAATTTTGGCAGGGAAATTTTTTTTTTGTTTAAGCCCAACCCAAGACCGAGCTTAGGCCCACCGGCCTGACCCAAGGCTCGGCCCACTGACCCACCAAGGCCCGAATATGCCTTGGCCCTAGGCCTAGTTTTCTGGCCCGTGGCCCGACCCAAATTTTGGCAGGAGTCTGCAAGGCCCGACATGGGCCGGACCAAATTTACACCCCTACATCAGATGGTCTAAAATTGAAAAAATTATTTCATATCCAATGTGACATTGCCCTAAAATTGAAATACAGTAATGAAACACAAGTCTAGTGAATATAGCTCAACTCACTATTCTGTCTATTGTGTTTGATAATTTAATTCACTACATAAAAAAAGTTGAATATATTTAGTAAAATTAAATTAGGCTTGTTTCGTGATAACAATCATATACTTCTTTTTTTTTTTTTTTTGAACGGTAAAAGAAATCTTTATTAATGAAACATACAAAGTATGGTAAAATACATCAATAAAGAGGAGCTTAGAGCTAACATAAGCTCCAAGCTCCAGTTGGTGCGAAACGAACAAGCAAGCAAAGGAAACAAAATAGACAAGAAAGGCAAGCAGAACAGAGCAAAATAGGCCAAATGAAGAGCTTCCTCGCACAACAATTCAACCAAAATATATCAATGAAGAGCTTCGTCACACACCAAAACAGAGCTTTTTGATCAGCACAGCAGATTAACAAACAAGACTAGCAGATCAGATCAATTCAACAAGGTAATGCGAGCATGAGACTTGCCACTAATTCAATAGGGTAAAACAATCCTCATCAGATCATATCATTGTTGCCATGCTATGAACATTATCAACCAAAAAACACCTCATGAACGAAGGCAATGCCTCACACCTAAAATATTGAAGAGAAGATCATTAATAGAGAAGTGAAATTCTTTGGAAGAGGACTTTAACCAAATTGCAAGCCTTGTGATTATGAGTTTCTGCAACACCTATATTTTTAGTTGGGAGGTTTGAAAGAGGCACTCATTTCGGAACTTCCAGATGGACCAAAGAGTGACTAGTAGTATGGCACGCCAAATTCTCCTCTCATTTTTCCTACAAATGTACTCTGCCCACCACTACAGCAGACCCTCAATAGAACCAGGAACCACCCAAAGAGCTCCCCACCATTGTAACAGCCCAGTCTGAATCCTCCACACCATAGGGCAGTGAATCAGTACATGATGGATTGTTTCCTGATATGCTTTGCAAAAGAGACATGAGATAGAAGCAGACCTATCCAATACACCAATCTGTTGCAAGAACACATATGTTTTAACCTTGTGTTTCCATGTGAGCCTTCCAAAAAATTGCACTTTGGGTGGTAGGTAATTGAGCCAAACCAAACTACTAGAACTAATAGTGTTACCAAAGCCAAGGTTAGTATAGTTATATAGAATGGATACAAGGGACTGCCCAGGTTTTGATGCTCACCAAACTGCACTGTCTTTTACAACCAGATTCAGAGAAGGAGATGCCGCTAAGATGTCAAGAAGTCTGTGGAGCACTTCTTTTTCCCATTCAAAAAGAGACCTCCTAAAGGTAAACAATCATATACTTAAAATTTTAACATCTTATAAAGAAATTAAAATGTTAAAGTAAAGACACTTTACCTAATTATAAATGTTGGCCGTTGTTACTATCACTATCATTGGCACTTTACTACCATTGTCAATGACAGAGTCATAAAATTAATTTAAATAGGGCAATTGTTAATCACAATCTCAATTTTTTTTTTTAATCTTCCCACAATGAATAACAATAGGTGTTTGAAGTTTGCTTATTTGTTATTTATTTATTTTTTTGCTTATGTTTTTTATTTAAAAAAACACATGTAAAAAGTTTTACACTTCTGCATTTAGCTCAATGACGAGAAGAACCAAAACTTTTTAAGAAAAAGTACTTTTTTTTTGGATAAGATGGAGGCCTAAGCCAAGGAACAAACTAAAAAGCTTTCCAATCAGGAGTCTCCTAAACAAGAAGCTGTTTTAGGTGAGATGACAACACCTCCACTATTCTTAACTATGCGTCTCTCTTGAATAGCCTCCCTAGTAGTTTGATTTTCACATCCATTTATCTCTCGAGCAATATAACTGAACTTGCATTCCCAATTTCTGTCCAAGACTCTCTGTATTTGCAAGACCATTTTGTGATAAGGATGATTGGGCTTCGGATTTTTAATGAGATTCACTACATCTTGAGAGTCTATTTCAAACTCTACCTAATCCCACTCTCATTTCCAGGCTAGAGTTAGACCGTGCAATATCACCCATAATTCAGTTGTTACAGCTAAAGCCCAGCCTATCCACTGCTTGAAGCCCCTTATCCATAAGCCAACACTACCTCTGATCACTCTCCTAATTCATGCCATCCCAGATTGCCAGCACAAGCTCTATCGATGTTGATCTTCACCCATCCCTCTCTAGGTATCTACTAATCATTACTAGGACTCCTTATCAGATTTGCACTAGAAATTTTTTTTTGTGCCCATTTTGCCTCATGAAGAACTTCTCAAATAGTAGATATGGGGATAATGGGAATCACAAATGTTGGGTCCAAAATGGACTTGTTTCAATATAACCAAATCATAGCACCAGTCCCCATAAACATTAGAGTCTAATCATGATTCTTATTCTTAGCCCATTTGGTATTAGCCATGTTCTCATTTACCCAACCAAGGAGTGGAAGATTAAAAAAATGTTTGCTGTAACTTTGGGCAAATGAATCTCTTCCAAATGCCCCTAGGAATATAACAATCCCGCAAGGAGTGAAGAGTTGTTTCATTATGTGCTTTACATCTTCGGCAAGTAAGCTGATCATGTCTGATTATCCATAGAAGACATTTCCATCATTGCAACCCTTTGTTCTTCCAAATGGATTTCCAAGCATTTGTAGGTTCTCCTGCATGATTCTCCCTCTTAATCTTCTTATAAGCCGACTCTACCGTAATGCATCCATGGTTTGTGTGCTTCCAGATTTGTCTATCTATATTTTTTCCCCTCTACTGAATTAGAACAATACTCTGGAATTTGATCGAAATCTCTTGGGGGAGCAAATGTGTAATTTTGAGGCCATTTGGGAATATACCAAAAAAGCTAAAAGTAAGCTTTCAACCCATTTTGAGTCACATCATCTCTCACATAAAAAAATTAATAAAATCAAAAAATTAACTTTTAACCATTTTTCCAAAACACCCCTTGTCCCATTTCCACTCTTGCCCCTCTTTCCAAAAATGCTCAACAACCTCCTCCATGTCTTCATTAGGCACTAGACTTGTAGCTTTCTGTATAAGAGGCTAATCCATAATCCAATTATCAAGCCAAAACCTCACCTTCTCTCATTTATTTGAATTTGACAGTTTTGGGGATTTGAGCATTAACATACGTACTTTTTAAGTTAACACTAAGCATAGAAACTTAAATATTTGTTATAAAAATTTTTAATATAATTTTTATAAGGGTAAATTATGTAAATAGTCTATATAATTTATATGATGTGTCAATTTGATCCATATTATTTCAATTTGCTTGATTTTACCCTTTAATTTAACGGATTGTGTCATATTAGTCCAATAAATAACAGTCATTAGGTTTAGTGGACGGAAAATCAAACAACGTATCAATATGGTCCTTATAGTTTACACGATGTGTCAATTTGGTCCCTGTCAAAATCAAGTAAATTAAAACAACAGAGACCATATTGATACATCGTGTAAACTACATGGACCAAATTAACACATCATTTGACTTTCCATCTATCAAACCTAACATGCGTAATTTATTGGACTAACATAACACAATTTGTTAAATTAAGGGAAAAATCGAGTAAATTGAAATAATAAGGATCAAATTGACACATCGTATAAATTACAGGGACCATTTGCATAATTTATCCCTTTTACAATTCATCCTAACAACTTCTCATCTTTTAAACATAAAATATAAAATTTCCTAATCAAAAAATTTAATTTTAGCACAAATCAAAATTTCTAAGTTTAACACATAAAAATCTCTGATTTTAGAAAACCCCTTTGGTAAATACCCCCAAAAAAGTGTATCATATACACATTGTTACGTAGTTTTTTAGTATATGTTACACATTATGTGACAAATGTTACATAATCTTGTGCTAGAGTTATGACAATTTATGGTCCATAATATGTATTTTGTGGTAATATTATGCATTTTTATAGTAGGGTTACACATTTTTTTATTGAAACATCTTTGAATCACAAAATGCGTAATATTACCACAAAAAATGTGGAGATTCGTATGTAAAAAAAATAAAATAAATTGTCATAACTCTACCAGAAACTAGGTAACATTTGTCACAAAAGTATGTAACATGTATTAAAAAACGTAATAAGGTATATATGATACACATCCTACAAGGGGTTGATATCGAAGGAGATAATTTATACTATTATATTAGCAAAAACGTTCATATGTATATGAAGTCAAAACTCTTAATCCATTTTTTTTTCTACATTTTGGAATTAACAAAATTTAAAAATGTGTCATAAAATTATTGGCCTTTCAATTGTCTTAAATTGTAATTATAGATTATTGACTCTTTGATTATTAGGTAATATATTTCAAATTCCTTGATATGTGGAATTAAAATTAAAAACAAAATTTATTTAATTTATGACATTGTTATGGAAAATCAATCACAATTTTAAATATTTATTTATTTATTTATTTTTTTTAGAAGTTAAGAAATATATGTGACATATAACTATTGGCCCATCCAATTATATTGAAAAATTTTAAACATTTAAATATAAAGTCCACAACAGAATCTTTAGTTATATTTAAATTACATCTCATTTAAATTTTTATTTTCGAAAGTTAAATATATGCGGCATGAAACTATTTGCCATGACCCAAACACGCCCCTATGGGTTTAGCACCGTAACCGGCTAGTAATCCGAGATTACCGAAGGCCTGCTTAACATCAATACAGTAATACAGAGTACAAGGGCTGGCGGAAGCCAAAACAGTAATTAAAAGATGTCCAATGAGCTGTGACAGTCTGTATGCAAAAAGACTTTTCATATATATATATATATACAATCAGTACCCAAACAGTATGTACAATATACATAATCATTCAGGACAGGGACTTAATCCGTATTAGAATAGTACAGTACAACATCATATACAGATATTCAGGTTAGGGATCAGATCCCTACCACAACAATATAGTACGATATCATTCAGTCTATACAGTAATTACAAAACAGATACAAAAAGGGGGAAACTAAAACACCCCAAAAGAGCTAGCTTGAAGGTCTTGGAACCTCGCAGTGAAGCACAGTGGTTGGCTTTGACAAAAGGGAGTCTAACCCACGCTCCTAGCTCCGGTCTGGTGCCTGAACACCTACATGTATATATAAACAGTGAGTTAAAGCGTAGTGAATAACATAATGTGTAAAGAGGTTAAGAATAAATGTCCTTACAGTAACGAAAACAGTTCATTGAATCAGTATATCTGTCATTCAGTCATAACAGTCATATGTGGTACATCCATTAGCAGAACAGTACAGTAAACAGTAGGTCTTAAAAGACCGAACAGTTAATGATGGCCATCGTAATAGTAAACAGAAGTTCCAAGATAGGAACTGACAGAGATCTCTGTAACAGTAGCAGTAACAGTAACAGTAGTTGCTAAGGATGCCACAAGACAGTTCAGAATAGAGGACAAACATTCATTCAGTTAATAGTAAATAGTTCAGAAAACAGTTCAGTTGATCATTAAGAAAATATTCATTTTCGAACATATCTTTACAACATTGTTACTCACAGAGTTCTGGGCTACAGATAAGCTAGTACGCATCCTCGGATGCCAACCCTACACAGTTACAGAGTGAACACACACTAAGTTACATAGTTGGGAAATAATAACTTAATCCCTATCTTGACTCGGTGTGGTTCTACATTAATATCCTCATTAAGATGCCTTAAACTAGGCCTAAGAATGCCTAGAATGGAATGAGGATGCAAAGATGCACTTTAAAAACATTTTCAGAATTTTCAGAAAACAGAGGTCCCGCTCGAGCGTACAGGCAAACAAAATACTCCGCTCGAGCTCGAGTTACCCCGCTCGAGCTAACTGTAAAACATGCCAAAAGTACTGGATAGGTGAAAATCACGCTCGATTGGGCGCTCGATACCTGCTAGAGCGTGTGACACAAGTCCTCGCTCGAGCGTCCAATACCCCGCTCGAGCGGACTGCAAAATAGTGTAAAGTGCTGGATGCACGAATTTCCCGCTCGAGCGCCACTTACCCTGCTCGAGCGTGAGTCTAAAATCTGGAATTTCCAGATTTGAACTTCAAGCTCAAAATCAAGTTTCAATATACCAAATTCGATCCTTTTAGGCTAATTTTCTGGAAAACACATTAAAACTCATAGTATAACGTGTTTTGAAGATCAATTTGAGAAATCAAAGCCCAAGGGTAATTCAATTAAACACAATTTTGAACCAAATTTCAAGAACATAGCTTTAATGTGACATGCAAGTATTTAACCAAGATCAAAGCTTCAATTACATGCTCTAATGAGCCAATTTCCTCAAAAACAAGATGAATTCATGGTCCATTGCAAAAACATGAACATGCATGTGGAATTTCATGAACATTAACTTCAAAACTTAAGAATGGCAACATGCATGCATGGATTAAGCTCTTAATTCAACATATGAAGCTAATTCATGTCTTTAATCTCTAGACTTCCATGCCATGCAACAAAATGACTCAAATTCATAAACAAGAAGGTATAAACTCTACCTTAAGTCTCCAGTTATAAGACTAGAAGCTCAAGTAGGCAATCTCTTCTATGATTCTTCAAATTCCAAGATAAAACTCTCAAGAACAACTCAATTCTCTCACTCTCTCTCTCTTAGTCGGTTGAGGGCTCAAGAATGGCAACACTAATGTTTTGTTTGAATGTAATAAGGCTTCAATATGTGTTGCCTAAGTGGTCCACTAACATGGCATTATGGTAAATACTTGGACTTTTGTGCTTCAATGCTATTTAATCTAATTTAATCATACCGAATCACATTTCAAGTAAATATACCATAAAATCTCATAAATTCTAATTATCACATAATGCTAATCAATTTCTGGTTCGGCCGCCGATAAGGCCTTCAATTTGCAGTTTAAAACATAAAATATGAATAGATAATTTGACAATCGAACAGATAGAAATGCACTTAGACAGATACAGACAATCAATCAGTTTAGGATTTTAGTCAATTCAGTCAATTATCATGATCAGTCTCAGTTTAGCAGTAATCAGTGGTGTTATTAGTAAACAGTGGTGAGGGTTATTACAGTCTCCCCTCCTTACAAAGAGTTTGGTCCTCCAACCTCGAATTACCTTCATTCTGGAAGAAAATCGGATTCAGTGGGAACAGTTCAGGATATCTCTTCATCATGTCATCTTCCCTTTCCTAAGTGGCATACACGCCACCATGGTTCTGCCTGTCAACTTTCACTAACGGGATCTCTTTGTTTCTCGACTTTTTGATCCCTCTGTTCACAATCTGAATGGGCTATTCTTCATAAGTGTAGTCATCACTTAGCACTACACGGGTAGGCTCAATCACATGGAAGGGATCCCGAGGGTATTCCCTCAACATTGAAATATGGAACATGTTATGTATATGCTCCATTTCAGGAGGAAGCGCTACTTGATACGCCATCGGATTAATTTTCTCAATAATCTCATACGGTTCGACATATCGTGGCGCTAACTTGCCTTTAACTCCAAAACGAGTCTGGCCCTTCATCGGCGTCACTTTTACAAAAACGTGATCACCTACTTCATATTCTCTGTCTCGCCTTCAGATATGCGCATAACTTTTCTGTCGGCTCTGTGCGGTTTTCAGTCTCTGTTGGATCAATTTTACTTTTTCTGTAGTTTCAAACACAATCTCGGGCCCAAGCAAAGACCCATCTCCAACTTCTGCCCAGCAAATCGGAGATCGACATTTCCTGCCATATAAAGCTTCGAAAAGTGCCATTCTAATACTGGCATTGAAACTGTTGTTATAGGCGAATTCAGCCAACGGTAAATGACTTTCCCAATTTTCCTAGAAATCAAGGACACACATTCTCAGTAAATCCTCCAGAGTCTGGATGACTGACCATCAGTCTGAGGATGAAATGCACTACTTAGTCTCAGTTCAGCACCCAATGCAGTTTGCAGGCTTTGCCAAAATCTCGATGTAAACTTTGAGTTCCTATCAGAAACAATGGACATAGGTACTCCATGCAATCTCACAATTTCATCAATATAGATTACAGCCAATTTTTCCGTATTATAAATTGTTTTGATAAGTAAGAAGTGGGCAGATTTAGTCAATCTATCGACAATAACCCAAATTGAATCCATACCTTTACTGGAGCGAGGCAATCCAACAACAAAATCCATGGTGATATGTTCCCATTTCCACTCTGGTATGGGTAAGGGTTACAGTAAGCCTGCGGGTCGTTGATGTTTCGCTTTGGCTTGTTGGCAATGAAGACATTTTGATACAAAATTAGCAATTTCTTTCTTCATTCCCGGCCACCAGAAATTCAATTTCAAGTCTTGGTACATTTTCGTATTCCCTGGATAGATAGACAGTTTCGAATTGTGGCCCTCTTGCAGAACTCTTCTTTTCAGTTTAGAATCATTCAGTACACATAATCTCCCTTGAAATTTCAACACATTATTCTCAAATTTGAAATCCGGCCTCGGTTTGGATTCTCGTTCTTCGATGATCTTCTTCAAGAAGTCATCATGTTGCTGTTTTTTTCTTTAATCTCTTCAATCAGTGCTGGTTGAGCAGAAATAGCAGCTAACGTTCCACCTTGTTCACGCAAAACAATCTCAATATCAAGTCTTTCAAGGTCACAAAGTAATTCTTTCTGCCCGGTGAGCAAACAGGCTAAATTTCCAATCGATTTCCGCCTCAGTGCATCGGCAACGGTGTTAACTTTCCCCGGATGATACAAAATCTGTAGATCATAATCTTTTATCAGTTCTAACCATCTCCGTTGCCTCATATTCAGTTCTTTCTACGTGAAGAAGTATTTCAAACTCTTGTGGTCTGTATACACCTCACATGTCACCCCATAAAGGTAGTGACGCCAGATTTTCAGTGCAAACACTATTGCAGCAAGTTCTAAATCATGGGTCGGGTAGTTCTTTTCATGCGGTCTTAGTTGTCGGGAAGCATAGGCAATAACTCTCCCATTCTGCATTAAAACACATCCCAAATCCTTATGAGAAGCATCACTAAAAATGGTAAAAGCATCCGTACCTGAAGGTAGGGTAAGAACCGGTGCAATCACAAGTCGAGTTTTTAACTCTTGGAATGCTGATTCTCTTTGGTCAGTCCAGTCAAATGATATCCCCTTCTGAGTCAACTGTGTCAGTGGTAAGGCAATTTTGGAGAAGTCTTTGACAAATCTTTTGTAATACCCGGCTAACCCCAAAAAGCTACGAACTTCAGTAACATTTGTTGGTCTAGGCCAATTTACCACGGCTTCAACTTTCTGTGGGTCAATTGAAATGCCATCTCTACTAATAACATGTCCCCAAAACATAACATGATCAAGCCAAAATTCACATTTACTCAATTTCGCATACAGTTTCTGTTCCCTTAGGGTCAATAAGGCAAGTCTCAGATGATTTTAATGTTCTTCTCTACTTTTAGAATAAATCAGAATGTCGTCTATAAATACAACAATAAAGTCATCGAGGAATGGTTTAAAAATTTTGTTCATAAGGTCCATAAATGCAGCAGGTGCATTGGTAACTCCGAAAGGCATTACTAGGAATTCATAATGTCCATACCTCGTTCGAAAAGCAGTTTTGTCAATGTCCTCTGGTTTAACTTTCAGCTGATGATATCCGGATCTGAGATCAATCTTAGAGAACACTTGAGCACCCTGTAACTGATCAAATAAGTCATCAATACGCGGCAATGGATATTTATTTTTCACAGTTACCTTGTTCAGTTCACAGTAGTCAATACAAAGTCTCAATGAGCCGTCTTTCTTTTTCACAAACAAGACAGGTGCGCCCCATGGCGAAGTACTGGGCCTGATGAACTTCTTATTTAACAGTTCTTCCAGTTGCACTTTTAATTCTTTCAGTTCAATCGGAGCCATTCGGTAAGGAGCCTTAGATACTGGTTGTGTACCCAGAATCACATCAACGGTGAACTCAATCTCCCTATCGATCAAATCCCCTGGTGGATCATCTAGAAATACATCTGGAAATTCTTTGACTATATGAATATTGTTCACATTAGCATTAACATCAGTGGATACAGTCAATACAGAACAGAAATACCCTTTACATCCCTTTCTAATCAGTTTGTATGCTTTCATAGATGAAATCAAATATGGGGGAGGTACCACTCCACTTCTGTTAAACACAAATTCGGGTAGGCCAGGTGGACGAAAAATAACTTGTTTTGTCATACAGTCTATAGTAGCATGATATTTTGTTAACCAATCCATTCCCAATATCATGTCCAAATGATCAATGTTCAGAGGCAGTAAATCAATATACAGATGGATATCCACAACAATAATTTCACATGCAGGGTACATATAAGCACAAGTCACAGATCCCCCAACAGGTGAAGATACAACTAGCAAGTAATTCATGGGTTCCAATGGTCTATTCAATTTTCGCGAAAAAGCATGCGATACATATGAATGTGTAGACCCCGAATCAATCAAAACAAATTGAGAGTATACCTGACACGACGGTCTTGATATTTTGTACGTCTCCCGGTACGAGTATAAACACTCGACCTTGCCTCATAGGCTCTTTCTCAGCAGCTTTGGGGTTGGGTTTTGGTGGAGCAGTTGATGCTGCTGCGCTTGGCGCAACTTTACTATTGCCCTGAGGAGTGGAAGGGCAATCTTTGACCATGTGGCCCACCTTGCCACACCTGTAACAAGCACCAGATAATTTATAACAGACCCCTTTGTGTTTCTTACCACATTCAGAACAGGGCGGTATGGAACCACTTCCCTGACTGGAACTGGTTGTTGACCCCGTATTCTGCTTCTTATTCGATGAATTGTTTCTGCCTTTCTTGAATTTAAAACCCCGTCTTTTCCCGCGCCACTCTGTTGCAGGTGTTTCAGTTTGCTTCAAAGCTTCGATATTTGCTTCGGCCATAATGGCTCGGTCAAGAACATCCACATATTTTAGTAACTTTAGCACATTGATTATGTCCAGTATTTCTACATTGAGGCCGCCATCAAACTTCCTGGCCTTTTTGTAGTCTGTGTCCACCATGTGTGGTGCATATCTAGCAAGTTCGGTGAACTTTGTTTCACACTCTGCTACGGACATGGTGCCTTGTTTTAGTTGTTCGAACTTAGTCACCTTTTTGCCCCTGACACACTGAGGGAAGTACTTTTCGAAGAAGGCTTCTTTGAATTGAGCCCAAGTCATAACAGTGTTGACATCACGGATAAGCATCCACTACCTTCTAGCTTCTTCTTGCAAAGTAAAGGTGGCCAATAGCACTTTGTGTGCTTCAGAACATGGAAAAACTTCAAATAACTTTTCAGTCTCAAGAACCCAAGCTTCAACTTTTAGCGGTTCGAGGCATCCCTAAAAGGATGGCAGTTTCATCTTACTAAATTTCTGTGTCAGAGCTATGATATCATCATTCATAGGTGGCTCCGGTTGTACTGGAGGAGGTAGGGGCTGTTGGTTCTGTTATTGCCATAGTCTTTCAGTTAGTAGTTCCACCATTCTCTCCAACCTTGCCATTCTTGCCTCAGAGGATTCAATTTCATCAACATTTCTTGCGTTGTCCATCTCACTATAGGCAGTTATAACAATTATAAACATAGGCAGTTGCACACTTAAACACATTAGCACATTAGCACATATATTCATGTCACGGCCACACACACTTTTCAATGTTCATGTAATGCCCTAATCACTTTTCTAGGACATCCTATAGCTCATTTGGACACGTGTGTGCGGTATAACTCATGATTTAAGTATCGCTCTGATACCACTTTGTCACGACCCAAACCCGTCCCTATGGGTTTAGCACCGTAACCGGCTAGTAATCCGACATTACCGAAGGCCTGCTTAACAGTAATACAGTAATACAGAGTACAGGGGCTAACAGAAGTCAAAATAGCAATTAAAAGATGTCCAATGAGCTGTGACAGTCTGTATGCAAAAAGACTTTTCATATATAAATATACAATCAGTACCCAAACAGTATGTACAATATACACAATCATTCAGGACAGGGACTTAATCCTTATTAGAACAGTACAGTACAACGTGCCTGTCTGGTGCAGCTTAAAAGCTGCTTATTTTAGCTTTCAGCTTAATTTAAGCTATTTTGATGTGTTTGGTTTAGCTTATAGCTTATAGCTTATAGCTTTTTGGAAGTCAGAAATCAACTTATTGTTTGAGTGGGGCAGGAGATGCCTAATTTATAAGTCAGAAATCAGCTTATGTTCATAGTTATAAGTTATAAGCTGTTTAGGCATAAGCTATAAGCACTTTCCCACAGCTCTACCAAACAGGGCCAACATCATATACAGATATTCAGGTTAGGGACCGGATCCCTACCATAACAGTACAGTACGATATCATGCAGTCTATACAGTAATTACAAAACAGATACAAAAAGGGGGAAACTAAAACACCCCATAAGAGCTAGCTTGAAGGTCTCGAAACCTCGCAGTGAGGCACAGTGGTTGGCTTTGACAAAAGGAAGTCTGACCCACGCTCCTAGCTCCGGTCTGGTGCTTGAACACCTACATATATATATATATATATATATAAACAGTGAGTTAAAGCATAGTGAATAACATAATGTGTAAAGAGGTTAAGAATGAATGTCCTTACAGTAACGAAAACAGTTCATTGAATCAGTATATCAGTCATTCAGTCATAACAGTCATATGTGGTACATCCATTAGCAGAACAGTACAGTAAACAGTAGGTCTTAAAAGACCGAACAGTTAATGATGGCCATCGTAACAGTAAACAGAAGTTCCAAGATAGAAACTGACAGAGATCTCTGTAACAGTAGCAGTAACAGTAACAGTTGTTGCTAAGGATGCCACAAGACAGTTCAGAATAGAGGACAAACATTCATTCAGTTAACAGTAAACAGTTCAGAAAAGAGTTCAGTTGATCATTAAGAAAATATTCATTTTCGAACATATCTTTACAACATTGTTACTCACAGAGTTCTGGGCTACAGATAAGCTAGTACGCGTCCTCGGATGCCAACCCTACACAGTTACAGAGTGAACACACACTAAGTTACACAGTTGGAAAATAATAACTTAATCTCTATCTTGACTCGGTGTGGTTCTACATCAATATCCTCATTAAGATGTCTTAAACTAGGCCTAAGAATGCCTAGAATGGAATGAGGATGCAAAGATGCACTTTAAAAATATTTTCAGATTTTCAGAAAACAGAGGTCCCGCTCGAGCGTACAGGCACACAAAATACTCCGCTCGAGCTCGAGTTACCCCGCTCGAGCTGACTGTAAAACATGCCAAAAGTACTGGATGGGTGAAAATCACGCTCGATTGGTCGCTCGATACCTGCTCGAGCGTGTGACACAAGTCCTCGCTCGAGCGTCCAATACCTTGCTCGAGCGGATTGTAAAACAGTGCAAAGTGCTGGATGCACGAATTTCCTGCTCGAGCGCCACTTACCCCGCTCGAGCGTGAGTCTAAAATCTAAAATTTCCAGATTTAAACTTCAAGCTCAAAATAAAGTTTCAATATACCAAATTCGATCCTTTTAGGCTAATTTTCTGGAAAACACATTAAACTCATAGTATAACATGTTTTGAAGATCAATTTGAGAAATCAAAGTCTAAGGGTAGTTCAATTAAACACAATTTTGAACCAAATTTCAAGAACATAGCTTTAATGTGACATGCAAGTATTTAACCAAGATCAAAGCTTCAATTACATGCTCTAATGAGCCAATTTCCTCAAAAACAAGATGAATTCATGGTCCACTGCAAAAACATGAACATGCATGTGGAATTTCATGAACATTAACTTCAAAACTCAAGAATGGCAACATGCATGCATGGATTAAGCTCTTAATTCAATATATGAAGCTAATTCATGTCTGTAATCTCTAGACTTCCATGCCATGCAACAAAATGACTCGAATTCATAAACAAGAAGGTATAAACTCTACCTTAAGTCTCCAATTATAAGACTAGAAGCTCAAGTAGGCAATCTCTTCTATGATTCTTCAAATTCCAAGCTAAAACTCTCAAGAACAACTCAATTCTCTCTCACTCTTAGTCGGTTGAGGGCTCAAGAATGGCTGAACTAATGTTTTGTTTGAATGTAATAAGATTTCAATATGTGTTGCCTAAGTAGTCCACTAACATGGCATTATGGTAAATACTTGGACTTTTGTGTTTCAATGCTATTTAATCTAATTTGATCATACCGAATCACATTTCAAGTAAATATACCATAAAATCTCATAAATTCTAATTAGCACATAACGCTAATCAATTTCTGGTTTGGCCGCAGATAAGGCCTTCAATTTGCAGTTTAAAACATAAAACATGAACATATAATTTGACAGTCGAACAGATAGAAATGCGCTTAGACAGATACAGACAATCAATCGGTTCAGGATTTCAGTCAATTATCATGATCAGTCTCAGTTTAGCAGTAATCAGTGGTGTTATCAGTAAACAGTGGTGAGCGTTATTACACTATTGGTCCATCTATATTACATTCAAATTTGAGAAAATTGCACTTCAGTGTAAGTTTAAAAAAAAAAAATTACAAATCAATGATAAACTTTATCACTTTTAATAATTAAAGTTATAAATTTTTTCACACATTCAAAAATATTTTATGCAAAAATATCATTGATTTGCAGTTTTCATTGAAATTTTGATGACCATTTAATAGAAATTCCAAAACAAAATCTTATTTGTATTTTAACCACATCTCATTTCAAAATGTATAGATGAAAAATCTAAAATAAATTTTTTAAAAAATTTTAGATTCTTTAAATTTTAAAAGTCAAAAATGAAATTTTAGTAATGCTATGACAATCACATTTGGTACAATCTAATGGTGCCTTAAATACTAACCATGTGGTTAATGCATCATTAGGTGACACGTTACATATAGTCAAATATAGTATTGAAATATGGTCATCGTAATATTATTCATTTTAAAAATTTATAGAAATTATTTGTTGTACGAATTATACGTAACTTAACAATATAAAAAAAAAAAAATTAAAACGTTATGTAGATTACGAAACTATTCTTCAAGTAAATTATAAATACACTTAATCTTTTAATGATAACCGTGTTGTGTGTCCAATCCAAATAGTTTGGTCAAAAAACAAAAATAAAAACAAAACAAAACAAAACAAAAATAAAAATAAAAATCAAGCCTAGCCTAAAGTTCTTATCTATGAATTAGTTTATATCATATAAAACACGCCGTCTTCCCTAAACCCTAAATGCCTCTTACTTTTTTCTCTAAATTGTTCTACAAGGGGAGAGGGAGACGGTAGTGGTTCCTTCCACCTCTCTGATATCCCTCCCCATCCTTTCGATTATTTTTGTAATCTAGATATGATGTTTACCTCTTCAATCTGGGCATTATTGTCTTAATTTTTCTACATTCGAACTCGAAATTTTAATATTTGATTTCAAATCTTCTCACAATCCGAAGGCCGACGCTAGATAACACATTTGTTTTACACTAGACGACCACCTCAACCTCAATGTCTTGTCTAGACCAATGGATGTGGAGTCTTCAGATTCCAAGTGGAAGGCTGCAAAGCAATGGAGTTTTGGATGAGTTCAGTAGTGACTTGGATATATATATATATATATATATATATTTTTTTTTTTTCTTAATTTTTAGTTTGGTGATGTACTAATCCTCCATGTGTAGAGGTTTGTTTCCCTCCCTTATGAGATCCTTTCCTCCTCTTTTATGGAGGTTTGGATCATTTCTTCTATGAAAGTTGTTTATCACTTTTTGAGATCTTGTAATACCATTGTACCAGATTGATTTAATCTTTTATCAGTTTTTGCAATGAAGGTTTTCTTCCCAATCCTAAAAAATAAATAAAAAAAAGTTCTTATCTATGAGTTATGCCTTGACTAATAAAATGATATGATATAATTTTAGATGAGTAATGTTAGGAATTATAAAAAAAAAAAAATATTATAAAATACTTTGTTACGATTTTTCACATTTGGATTACACATATAATAAAATGCACACACTATTCAAAAGATAAAAAAATTTCATGAAGCGTTTCATGATATATATATTTTTTATAATTCCAAACATTACTCTTTTTTTTTTTTTTTTATCAGCAAAGGAAAATTTCATTAAAAGCATGAAATTAAAGGTACAGGAAGATGACATGCATCGAGAGAAATTCAGTAGTACAAAATACCTCTACTATTGCTACTTAAAGAGAATATGAATCTAATATTTCATTATACAACATATCTTCAACACAGGTATATTTATATACAACAAACTAATTGTAACTCTAGTTACTAGTTAACTAAGGTACAGTTAACTAAGGTATAGTTAACATAACAACTTTCTAACTAACTCACAATATGTAACATGTGTATTAATAGCTCTAACTGATTTGTAACAGATTTGGACAGCTTCTACTGTATAACTCTGCTGCAGAAATGAGCTTAGCTCTGTGGCTTTAACTGCAGCTCAACTTCTTTAACTGTAGCTCAACTTCTGTAGATATAGGCTGAGCTTCTGTAGATATAGGCTGAGCTGCTGCTGTAGCTTTATCATGCCCCCTCAAGCGGATGGGAGAGGGAAGAACCATAAGCTTGGACTGAAGATAAGTAAAGCGAGAAATAGACAGAGGTTTTGTAAAAATATCTGCCACCTGATCAGAAGTTGGAATATGACAAATGGAGAGTTGTTTTGCAGCTACCCGTTCTCTGACATAGTGATAATCCACCTCTATATGTTTAGTTCGGGCATGAAAAACAGGATTGGAAGACAGAGATATGGCAGCTATATTATCACACCATAAAGTAGGAGAAGGAGAAGGAACATGCAAATCAGAGAGAAGCATGCCAAGCCAGCTTAACTCAGCAGCAGTGTGAGCCAATGCTCTGTATTCAGCTTCAGTAGATGATCTAGCCACAGTAGGCTGCTTTTTAGCAGACCATGACACTAAATTTGGACCAAGAAAAACACAGAAGCCAGTAGTGGAACGTCTATCCAGTGAATTTCCAGCCCAATCCGAATCTGAAAAAGCATGGAGGGTAAGAGGCCCAGGACTAAACTGAAGACCATAGCCAAGAGTGCCTTTGAGATATCTGAGAAGCCGTTTAACCATAACAAAGTGTTGAACAAGAGGTTGGTGCATAAATTGACAAGCAAAATTGACTGCAAAAGAAATATCTGGTCTGGTGATGGTGAGATATTGAAGGCCTCCAACAATACTTCTGTAGAGAGAGGGGTTGGAACATGGTAAATGATCATTAGGAGAAGAAGAAGGTTTAAGAGCCATGGGAGAAGAGTATGGCTTGCAGTCAGCCATACCAGCTTTCACAAGCAACTCAGAAGCATACTTATGCTGAGATAAGAAATAGCCCATAGAAGATGAGGACACAGAGATACCAAGAAAGTAATTAAGCAACCCAAGCTCCTTCATAGCAAAAGCACCATGCATTTGATTAACCAAAGCAGTTATATAAGAAGAATCACTGCCAGTTAACAAGATATCATCAACATAAATGAGGAGAATTGTAATGGAATCTGCTGTCTTCTTGACAAACAAGGATGAATCACAATGACTAGAGAGAAAACCACAGGACAGTAAAAAGGAAGAAAAGGTAGAAAACCATGCCCGGGGAGCCTGTTTAAGACCATAAAGAGCCTTATGCAATTTGCAAACCAAATGAGGATGAGAAGCATCAATGAATCCTTGAGGTTGTTGCATATAGACTTCCTCCTCTAACACACCATGCAAAAATGCATTGGATATATCAAGCTGCCTAATAGACCATTGAAAATGCAGAGCTAAGGACAGAAGAACTCTGACTGTAGGTTGCTTTGCAACAGGGCTAAAAGTCTCATGATAATCAATGCCCTCAGTTTGAAGAAACCCTTTGGCGACAAGCCTAGCCTTATACCTAGCAATGGATCCATCTGAATTTCTTTTGAGTCTATAAACCCATTTGCAGCCAATAGCAAGTTTGTCTGGAGGTAAAGGCACAAGAGACCAAGTGCCTTGTCTTTGCAAAGCTTGAAACTCATCTAACATAGCTGCCTGCCATTCAGGAGATGCAACAGCAGCTTGAAAAGTAGCAGGTTCAGTAAGGGAAGAAGAAGTAGTGAGAAGGCAGCCAGCAGGGAGAGTGTGAGACTTAGACCTGGTGAGCATGGGATGAGTATTTGAAGTAGAAGAGGAAAAAGGTAAATCAATGGAGATTGAAGAAATGGGAATTGGTGGAACACAACCAGAAACTGCAACTGGTGCTGGTGCAGGAACAGAACCAGAACCTATAACTGCAACTGGTGCAGAAACATTATCAGCAACTTCAACATGGTCAGAACTAGACGGGGGAGACTCATGAGAAACAGACAGAACTGGAGCAGATTGAGTAGGACTGACAATAGGGAGAGAAGAACCTGTAGGTGGAGAAATAGAACAGGAATGGACTGAGCCAGTGGCAGGCCAAAAGAAAGTTTGCAGCTGAGAAAGTGAAGGAGGAATAGACTGAGCAGGAGAACTAGACTGAGACTGGAAGGGAAAGGTACATTCATCAAAAACAACATGCCTAGAAACAAAAATATGACCAGTAGTAACATCAAGACATCTATATCCTTTGGTAGAGGGAACATAACCAATAAAAACACAAGGGATAGATCTAGGCTGAAGTTTGTGATTTGTGTAAGGTCTAATCCAAGGAAAACACCTACAACCAAAAACTTTGAGAAAGGAGTAATCAGGTGAATAATGAAACAAAGTTTGAAAAGGGGTAAGATTACTAAGTTTGGAAGTGGGAAGTCTATTAATAAGAAAGACTGAGGTGGCAAGTGCATCAAACCAATAGGACAAAGGAAGAGCAGATTGATGCATTAGGGCAATAGTAGTTTCAATTAAGTGCCTATGCTTCCTCTCAGCTACTCCATTCTGAGCAGGAGTATGAGGACAACTAAGTTGATGTTCAATGCCCTTAGCTTTTAAAAATTGCTGAAATTTATGTGCCAAATATTCCCCCCCATTATCACTTCTAAGGATTTGAAGCTTAGTGGTAAATTGAGTCTCAACAAAAACCTTGAATTCAACAAATTTAGAAAAGACCTCACTTTTGTAAGTCAACGGAAATAGCCAAGTGAATTTACTGTAATCATCAATAAAAAGAACATAGTACTTAAAATGGGAAACAGATGCATTAAAGGGTCCCCATACATCAGAATGAATAAGAGCCAATGGCTGATTTACAGTGGAATTGGAAAGATGAAATGGCAACCTATGACTCTTAGAAACACAGCAATGTGTGCACAGCTTATTATCATTAGAACTAGGTACATTAGTAGGTAACAAATTCTGAGATACAAGCACTTGTAGTTTATTACTAGAAGGATGACCTAATCTACTATGCCAAGTGCTCTTGCTGCAGGTAGAAGCAGTGGAAGTGTTGAAGCAAGTGGTGGAAGAAGTTCCAGGGACAACAGATGAAGCTGAGAGAGAGTAAAGACCAGCTGAGTGAGGACCTCTATGAAGAATTTGCTTGGAAAACTTATCCTGTATAATGAAACAATCAGCATCAAAAGTAATGGTGCAGTTGTTATCTTTTATGAATTGATGAACTGACAAAAGATTGGTAGAAATGGAAGGAACATGAAGCAAATTATGAAGGTGAAAAGAAGTACTTGGTGTAGGAAGCAAACCATTTCCAGTGTGATGAATGGGCAGAGTAGAACCATCTCCTATAGTAACATGATCAGAACCTTGATAAGGCTGAAATTGAGTGAAATTATTAAGATCATTGGTGAAATGAGTTGTTGCTCCAGAATCTAAGAACCAATTGGAATCAGGGACAGATGCAGCATAGGCAGACTGATATTCTGGGACAGATGCAGCAGAAGTGGTTGAAGAAGAAGAGGCAACATAGGCCTTAGACTGTGATCCTTTTCCTTGTAAAGAGGAGGAGTGAAAAGTTTGATCCATTCTGTGCCAGCAATCCATGGCTGAGTGGTTTGATTTGCCACAAATTTGACAAATCAGTCCATGTTGGTCTGAATGATGAAAAGATGATCTGCCTTGGCCTCCACCTCTGCCTTGTCCTCCACCTCTATAGGTGTTACCTTGTCCTCCACCTCTGTAAGTATTTTGATAAAATCTGCCTGAATTTCCTGAGTTGTTACTTTTAGAACCATCTCTGGTGTAACCTCTAGAATTCCCTCTAGAATAAGTTCTGTTAGCAGCATAAGCAAATGGGAGGTCTGCTGTATGTGTTTGTTTCAGGAAGCCTTCAATGTGAATAGATTCAGAACATAATAAGGAAGACAAGGAAGCAATAGAGATAGGTTCAGATCTGGTACGGATGGATGTTTTAAAGGCATTGTATTCATCAGGTAATCCATTCAGAGTAAGTAAAACCAGATCTTCATCATGAATTGGTGAGCCAGCAAGACTTAATTGATCAGCAATAGTCTTGATTTGACAGAGATATTCCTCCATTGTGGAATTCTTCTTGGTAAGATGACTAAGCTTAGTCTTCAATTGATGGACATGTGACCTAGACAAGGAGGTGAATTGTGCAGCTAATGTAGTCCACACAGCATGACTAGTGATACAATGAAGAACAGAGGTATATATGGATGAAGATAGTGTAGCAGTAAGGCAACTGAGTAAATGTGCATCAATAGTGATCCAGTCTGTGTATTCTGGATTTACTACAGCATTACAACTCTCATCAAGAACTGTGGAAGAAGGACAGATCTTTGAGCCATCAACAAATCCAAGGAGATTTGTAGCTCGTAAGATGTGTTGGAATTGACTTCTCCATATCAGATAATTTGTAGACTCAAGTTTTATTGGAACAAATGACTTCAGATTGGAAATGAGCAGAGTGAGATTGGAAGGTAAAGAAGAACTGGTAGTTATACCAGATGAAGAAGCTGCCATTGTTGTTGATCTTGCTGGAAGATCTGCCATTGCAGATTCTTGATGAAAATTCACCATTGATAGATTGAAGAGGAAGCTTTTAATGCTCACAAGAGCTATGTGGCTCTGATACCATAAAGAGAATATGAATCTAATATTTCATTATACAACATATCTTCAACACAGGTATATTTATATACAACAAACTAATTGTAACTCTAGTTACTAGTTAACTAAGGTACAGTTAACTAAGGTATAGTTAACATAACAACTTTCTAACTAACTCACAATATGTAACATGTGTATTAATAGCTCTAACTGATTTGTAACAGATTTGGACAGCTTCTACTGTATAACTTTGCTGCAGAAATGAGCTTAGCTCTGTGGCTTTAACTGCAGCTCAACTTCTTTAACTGCAGCTCAACTTCTGTAGATATAGGCTGAGCTTCTGTAGATATAGGCTGAGCTGCTGCTGTAGCTTTATCACTACTCGCATCCATACAACCAACCCCTTGACCTCACGAATTTTTTTTCTTTGAACAAAAAAGTTAAGAAGAACTTAACCAGAAAAAAATATAATAAAAATACAATAATCCCCACAAATCAACCCACGAAACCCAAAGACAAAGCCAAAACCCAAGACAAAAAAAAAAAAAAAAAACTAAACTATGCCGCCCACCTGCAAATTTTGAAATCTAAATCATACACCTATGCAGCTTCAAGAAATTGAGCCAAAAACTTGCTTTGATGGTAATCCGATTAAATCTATATTTACCCCTTATTATTATATATAGAAAAACATTATTTTGCCTTCAATTTATGAAATATTGACATACACGTGGCTCTTTACTTAATATCACAATATTTTAAAAATCATTTAAGTCATGATTTTATTATATAAAACAAAATGTTGTTGAGTCATTGAGGCTCAAAGTCTCAATGAAAATTTATTAAATTATAAAAATACAATCATGAAAGTGTTTGTTTTGTTCAATATGATGATATTTCTCATACATTTAATTTAAAAAAAGTTAAATCTAAGAACCTAAAAAAATTAAGAATAACATGAATTAGACTACAAAAATTTAATTTGAAGTGTAAATAATAATAATGAAAATTTTAATTATTGAACATGTAGAGTTCAATATCTAAATAGCAACAATGAAATTTATGCTTTTGGTCTTATCGGACAAAATGCTCAAATATTATTTTAATTTTGATTTTATAGTTAAAAAAAGAAAGTAAATTTTGATATGTGTCTCAAATAGCTTGAACCTTAAAAAAAAAATTAAAAAAAATGTAACGTTGATGATTCATGTAATTATCTAACGCATTAACATAAAAAAATTTTAAAATAATAATAATTTTCACATCCCCTTTTGAGAGGTTATAAAATAAAGATAAGTAAATTAAGTGAAGTCTGAATATTATTGTTTAAAAAAAATTAACATTAACATATTTGAAGTAAAAAATTATGTCTATTTTTTTCCCTCTAAAATATACTGCTAGTATATATACACACGTGTTTACATTACATAATAAAAAAATTATGAATAAGATATATTGACTCATTTGTTTGGTAATTATGAAAAAATGATGACTTCCCTAGTACGTGTTGCGATTTTTTAGAAAAAATCACAATATCATATAATACATATTAAAAGATGATAAATTTTGTTTATTGAAATGAGTAAATATATACATATATATATTAACCTCTTTCGTTACAAAAAGTTCTTCATGTAACTCCAAACAGTTCCAACTGTTATAAACTTAGTAATAATGAAGGAAAAAAACAAAGAAAATAATAAATTGACATTATAGAAAATTAAATGTAGCATTTAATAGCAGTTGAATCCTCTCTCTCTCTCTCTCTCTCTCTCTGATTCACTTCTCTTATAAATAGCCACCATCTTCACCTCCCTCAGCATAAGCCTCACACAACACCACCACCTTACACACAAGACCTATCTGAAGGAGTCTTGAAAAACATCCAATGGCCACTAACCAATTCTCTTTTGCAACACTTGTTCTCTTCATTTTAATGATCAACCTACACTTAGAAGGCACCATCGCCAACAATGCAGGTTGGCAGAGCGCTCATGCCACCTTTTATGGCGGCCTCGATGCTTCCGGGACAATGGGTATGTACAAACTGTACATACTTTATTAGTTGCCTCTACCTTCGCAATATCTAAATTTAGCTTAATTACACTAGTATAAAAATGTTACACTATAATTCTTAATTTTTATTTATTCCAATTTAATCTCCAAAGTTTATAATTTGTTATATTTTTGTCACTAATGTGTTTTGCAGGAGGAGCTTGTGGGTATGGAAATTTGTACCATCAAGGGTATGGAACAAGCACTACAGCACTAAGCACAGCTTTGTTCAACAATGGGTTCAGCTGCGGGGCTTGCTACGAGATACAATGCAACAACGACCCCAAATGGTGCCTCCCTGCCACCATCACCGTCACCGCTACAAACTTTTGCCCACCTAACTATGCTCTGCCTAACGACAATGGTGGTTGGTGCAACCCTCCCCTCCAACACTTCGACTTGTCCGAGCCTGCTTTCTTGAAAATTGCTCAATATCGTGCTGGAATCGTGCCCGTTGTCTTCCGAAGGTAAAAAATAACACGAAAAATACGATTCTTTCATAATTTTTATATGATTTAATCCATATTAAAATTTGATTAATGAGAATTGAGTTGGTTTGTGACAGGGTGCCTTGTATCAAGAAAGGAGGAATTAGGTTCACCATGAATGGCCACTCCTACTTTAACTTGGTTTTGATCACCAATGTCGCGGGTGTAGGGGATGTCCATGCAGTGTCAATCAAGGGATCCAAGACAGGGTGGCAAGCGATGTCAAGAAACTGGGGCCAAAACTGGCAGAGCAACTCTTATCTCAATGGCCAAAGTTTGTCTTTTCAAGTGACTACCAGTGACGGTAGAACTGTGACAAGTTACAACGTGGTACCTGCTAATTGGCAATTCGGCCAAAGTTTTCAAGGGGGTCAATTCTAGATTGTTGTTGATACATAGTTTTTTTGAAAGTAGATTTTGCATAATAAGATCTTTTTGCATGTGGTGGCTTGAGTAAAAGCCCCTGCGAGACCTTTCATGTTGATGGTAGCTTAATATAATATATAATTTGTGTCCTACTACTCTACTCTCATCTTTCCTTTTTTTTTTTTGTTTTTAACCTTTGGTATATTTGCTTGAAACAGACACACATGACATGCAAATAAATTACTACAATTATAGAAAACTAATTCTACATACCCAGGTTTTGTTTTTAAAAATTAATGTATGATTTATTTATATTCAAGATATAAGAGTTTATGGGTACTTATGCTTTTGCAATGACCCTCTAATTTATAGAAGTTCAAAAATCAAAATTAGGTAATCATTTCAAAATGTTATGTGAGGACTAGTATTGTTATTTTCCTGTCATTTATTTCTATTTTCCTAAATTTTATCACGAATTTTAAATTTTATGGGTTAAACAGAAAGTAATTAATGACAAGATAAAAAAAGTGTTTAAAAAATTACCCTTAATTGTAGATCAAGAGTGTGTATATTTTAAATTTGTTGTTTGACCACACAATTGATGAATCTCAGCCATTAATTACAAATTCTAAGCAAAATTTTGGATTTTCTTTTGGGGACTAGTAGTTGGTGTTATCTTAGATTAAAATTTTGGCCATGAAACATATATAAGGTGACAGTTTTACTCTTCTTATCCTAAGCAGTACTTGAGATATGAGACCAAGCTCACTTTGGATTTCAAAATGGCAAAATGGTTTTAATGAAAATTAAAGAATACCTCCAATTATTAATATTCTTTATCAAGTGTGCTGTGAAAAGCTGCAGAGTAGTGCATCAACAAAATAAATAAATAAATTGATGAACAAATTATACTTATAGTCAGGGATGGAACTAGGAGAAGACTATGGGGGGGCCATGGCCTCCCTGTTTTTCTAAAAATTATTGTTTTGAATTTTGAAAATATATATCATTTTATACATAAAATGGCCCCCCAGTATAAAAAAAAATGTCATTCATCTTCCATTTTGAATTCTCTTTCTATTTTACATCAAAAAAATTTCTTCATCTTATTAGAAATTGTTTCTATGGTATTTAAATTTTTGTTCATGTATATATAATTTGTATATATCATATTATACATACATATATGTTTTGTGTATATAGTGAAAAAAATTATTTTCTTTTGGCCCCTCCAATAATGAAATCCTGGTTCCGTCCTTGCTTATAGTTAGTGTTATTATTTTTTTTAATGTCAATTTAATTTCTATAATTTTAATTATCAGTTTTATGCATAAACACTTTTTTTCTTTTCCCTTTTTTTTGGTCCAAGCATAAATTGATTTCAAGTTATAAAATAAGTTGCAAAGTCCATCAGAGCTTTACACGTTACAGATTTTGGCCCATCTTTATTATAGTGGGCTTTAGTCTTCTACTAGCTTACATCGTTAAGGCTGAGTAAGAAAATTAAAAAACCTACAAATCAAACTGATTCAGTTCAATTCGATATAGTTCAGTTTTGATTTGAAAAATTGGAGAATTGATCTCCATGGATTGATTATGGATTTAAGTTCCTAGTTCTAGATTAGAACCGAACTGAACTATATGTAACTTAAACCATATACATACCATATTCCTTGATGAATACAATTCTACCATCTTATATATAAAACCAAACCCTAATTCATAACATTTCATATTAATATAATAATAAAAATTGTGGGAGGCAAAAATGAAGAGTTTCATTCTGAGTCGAAAATGTGTAGAATTCGAGTAGGATACACTCTGATGAGCACAATACCAGTACCAAACGACTAGGACTAGAGATCCATATCCAGGCATGCAGATCCAAGACCAAGTTTTGAGATCCAGAACCAGAAGAGTCCAAGGGACCAGGACCAGAGGTCCAGGACCACAAGAGTCTAAGGGACCAGAACTAGAGATCCAGGTCCAGACAAGTAGGTCGAGAACCAAAGAACCAAGTCTAGAGGTTCAAGTCTAGACATGCGGGTCTAGGACCAGAGGTGAAAAACCAAAGGACCAGGTCTAGGGTCCAAGCCAGAAGGCTAGATCCAGAAGGCATGGCCCTTAAGGGTAGACTTGGTCGAAGTTTGGTCCTTATTTTAAGGGGCAACCACTCTTGGACTACGATAGTAGAACATAGTACCACAAAAAGTGGGCTAAACATAAGTAGTGGCATGGAAAGTGGAACCAACTCCAACAGTCACTTTAAAGGCTCTATAAAGCCATACCAAGTAAGAAAAAAGGCAGACAATTTTAATTACAAATATTTTGGGCTGCTCCTATTCTTATATGTTCTTCCTCCATTACTTTCAAGCCCTCTAACTTAAGTATTAGATAATCCCCTGACTGCCCACCAGCGGGGTTCTTCATATTTGCATGAGTGTTTTAGGCCAAGTGTCACCGTGTTCATGCCAAAGTGCCACCACAGCAAAGGTGGTTCAATTTTCATCCACCACAATTTGGCGTTGTTTGTACGAAATTTGTAACAGAAAACATTGCTCTAGTCTTTGCTCGTTTCAATTCATTCATTTTTCAATCATTAATGACTAAAGAAAATGGCATCCTACCAACCGGTGAAGAACATGACATTTTATGCCCTCCAGTTCAATGGACACACCTGTTAGACTTAGAAGGCAACATTTGGTTACAGTTTTAGCCCATGGAAGACCGAGCAAAAGGCGGCATTTAGTTGCATGAGTTCGCTCGAGAGACAAAATCATCAATGCAATGGACAAGAAACTCAAGAAATTGTTTGAACAAGTCAAAAAATTAAAGCAATATCAACTCTAACCTCGGACTAAAAGGCAGCTCAAGATTGTAAATCAGCTCTGATCGAACAGTTTTTGAGTAGAATATCATGCTCATGCACCTATTTGAATAGAACATCCCACTCCTACACCTATCTGAGTAGACCATCATGCTTCTGTACCTATCTGAGCAGAACAATGTGCTCCAACATTTGTCCAAGTAGAACATCATGCTCATGCACTTGTCCAAAACAAAAAAGCATGTTCTAGCATCTACCTGAGCAAAACAACATGCTCCAGCATCTATCTGAGCAGAACATCCTACTCATGCACCTATTCGAGCAAAACAACGTGCTTCAACACTTGTCCAAACAGAATTGCGTGCTCCAACACCTATCCAAGTAGAATAGTGGAGTTCAACACTTATCCGAAGAGTATCTGAAGGAATTATGGTCTGGTCAACAGAACCAAGGCCTGATATGATCACTTCTCCTTTTTGTAGGAGGATTAATAAGATGGAGCCTCCAAAAATTTCAACATCCTAAAGTTTGAGGTTTACAATTGTTGGTTAGATCCCTTGGACCATCTTTGTCACTACCGCCATGCAGTGTCCTTTTGGAATAGGAATGAAACACTTATGTACAGGGTCTTCCTATCTAGCCTAGGAAAAGTAGCCAGCCAATGGTTTGACAACTTCATGAAGGGTTTATTGACTGTTGGCAACAGTTGCCAAATAGTCATGTGAAGCGCTTTGTGATCAACGTCTAGTGTGCTAACGATGTGAATGCTTTGCTAGCCCTAACAAAAATCTCCTAAGGAGATCAACGTCAAGCAGTATTCCTAACTTTACTAGGAGACCTTTTATAAAGTTGAAGAGAACTGTTCAAATCAATTAGCAATCGCCACATTTAAGCATGGCTTGTCAACAGGAGATAAATTATGGCAGTCCCTTTCCAAGAAACCAGCAAAAGGAGTTTTTAATCTATGAATCAAAATTGACCAGTACAGCAAGCTGGTGGAAGATTAGAAAATTTCTGAATAACTATTGGTTCAAAGGGAAGAAAGTTAGACAATCCAACTCTGGTTATAGTTATGTTGTTTCACTTAGGTGCAATTTCCAACAATTCCCTAAGTATAAAAAAGTTGGACAATCCAACTCGGGTTGTAGTTATGTTTTTTAACTTTGGTTCAATTTCCAGCAATTCCCTAAGTACAAGAAAGTTTGACAATTCAGGGTAGATTGTAATTATATTCTTTTACTGAGGTCCAATTTTTAGAAATTGTCTAAGTAGAAGAAAGTTGGACAATCCAACTCAGATTGTAGCTCTGTTCTTTCACTTAGGTCCAATTTCTAGCAATTGCCTAAGTACAAGAAAGTTAGACAATCCAACTTGAATTGTAGGTGTAATTTTTAGCAATTAAGTACAAGCAAGTTGGATAATCCAGTATGGATTGTAATTGTGTTCTTTCACTTAAAATTTTTCCACTCTAGTATGGATAGATTGACTTGGATAAACTCCAAGTTTCCCCTATGGCTAGGCTTGGAAAATTCGGAGTTAAGGGGCAATTGTGGGAAGCAAAAATAAAGAATTTCATTATGAGTAGAAAATATGTAGAATCTGAGCAGGATAAAGTTTGACGAGCACAATAGCAAGCCTATAAGACTAGGGGACCAGGACCAGAGGTTTAGGTCCAGACATGTAAGTCCAGGACCAAAGGACCAAAATAACCAAGACTAGAGGTCCAAGTTCAGACATGCAAGTCTAGGACCAGAGGAACAGGTCCAGGGTTTAGGCCAGAAGGCCACGTCTAGAAGGCATGACCCTTAGGGGTAGACTTGGTCAAAGCTTGGTCCTTACTTTAAGGGACAACCACTCTTAGAATTCTGCGATAGTGGAACATAATCCCAGAAAAAGTGGATTAAACACGAGGAGTGGCAAGGTTAGTGGAATCAACTCTAACAGTCACTTTGAAGGCTATATAAAACTATACCAAGTGAGGAAAAAGGTAAACAATTAATTACAATCACTTTAGGTTGCTCCTATTCTTATATTTTCTTACTCCATTGCTTTCAAGTGTTCTAACTTAAGTATCAGAGAGTCCATCGGCTGCTTAACTGCAGGGTTCTTCATATTTTCTTGAGTGTTTCAGGCCAAATTCCACAGTGTTCACGTCAGAGTGCCATTGCAGCAATGGTGGTTCAATTTTTACCTACCACAACAATTAGGGATGTAGACGGTTCGTTTCGGTCGATGTTAAGAGTATATTTAGCACTGAACTGATCGTTTCAGTTTTTATTATTGAGAAACCGATACAGATCGTATGCTACGGTTCCATTTTATCGATTTTGTTGGTTTGATATATAAGAGAAACTTACATGAAATTTTAAATGTTTTTTTTTATAGATTATAGAATTTTACATTGAAAATAAATGAAGAAAATATATGAAAATTGCTTTATAAATGTTTTTCTCCCTAATTTTTATCACAAAAGTATATTATATTAGTTACTTCTCATATAATGCTCAAGAAATTATGATATAAAAATATTTAAATATAATATTTAGTTGGTTCGATTTGCAATGGTATAAAAAAATTTAAAATCGAAATAGACCGTATATTATGAAAAACATACCAAAAACTAAAATTTCACTCGATTTCAATCGGTCAACTCAGTTTTATCGATTTTTCTTACATCTTTAACAAAAACCATAGATTAATGTTTAACAATATTTGCTTAATGTTATGTTTTTGTGTAGTGGGCATGTTATTATTGTTTTTAAATTTATGATAGGTTGAATATTTTTAAAAATGTTTTATGATTTTTCTTGTGAATAAATTATGTGAAATCGTGATTCCAAACTGAGCTGAACCATGTTGAAATGGTTTGGTTCGGATTGATTTCATGATTTAAATGAATTGATTTGGTTCTAATTTTTATGAAACCGTATACAATGGATTGATCCTAATTTTACCCCAAACTGAATCAGTTCGGACCATACTCACCCCTACACATCATTATTTAACCAAAACCCAAGGGGCCCAATTTTGTTTATGGCTTGGCCTGCCATTCCCCCATGAACCAACGAAATTTCGGACAATTACGAACCGGTCTTGTTAGGGGTGCTCACAGACCTGATGAATTCACCAAAACTAATTGATACGACCTAATCCACTTGTTTTTAACTGGTTTCGATAGAATGGACAGACAGATGCGGATGGAGATTTTTGAAATCTGCCTATATTCGGACGGATGACAGATCAGTGGTTACCCAACTCAATGCGATCCGCCAAACCTCTGTAAGAAAATGATATATTATATTTTTGTGCTTTATATGTTTAAAAATAAAAAAAAGGACATTTTATTTAGTAATAGCATTAGCTATGTATGAAATATGAAAGTTTGAGTTTCATTTTAATTATAAAAAATAAAGAATACAAAATTTTGGATTCAAACAAGGCTCAAAATAGTAAAAAATTAATAGATCAAAAAATATAAAATAGTAAAGCCTAAACCTCTAATTCCATCCGCATCCGCCAACTAAGCAGACAGATGATGGATAGGAGGCCGCCTGACTCAATTAACAAATACAATTCAACTAGTTACACTTTCCATATTATATTTCAATGCAAACTAACACAAATTAATCAAAATTCACAAACAAAAGTCTAAATGTCCGAATCATTTATTACTTTAATAAATTTCTTAAGATCATTATAAATATCAAATAATCATTTTACAAACACAAAACATATCTAAAAAGTCTTAAAATTTTCTTATTATCAAAACAATGTTACATACAAGATTTATATATAAAATTAAAAAAAAAACCACTTAAGATTTACAGATAAGTAAGTCCAATCAATATAAATTGTTGGTAATTATTTCAACAAATTAAATACAATGGTAATACTGCATCATCATTAAAACAGTCTAATAATATATTATCACGTTGGCACTATATGTATATAGCGGTTATGGAATTATTATCAATTAGGAAGTTACATTGAATAGTGAGATTCACAATCCACACAAGTTAGTGGGTGTTGGAAGTTATAAGGTCTTAGGTCCATTAGATATATATATATATATATATATTGTGCGAAATTTACCATTTGTGAAATAGTTTGATGAGAAGTTCATTTATTATTCTCGGGGACATTTATTTTTAATTTCACTTCTTAATCTATTTGTTTAATTTTTTAGACAATCTGTTCAAATATTTTATCCGTTTAAATATTTTTGACTATCTGTTCAAATATCTTTTTATCTGTTCAGTTTTTTTGGATTATTTGTCAAATTTGTATCTACTTGTTGAAATTCCTTATCTGTTCAAATGTCTATCCCAATTTTATTATCTGTTCAATTTTTTACTTATTTATTCAAATTCTCAAACATACACAAATAGAGAGAGAGTGGTTTTATAATTTTATTATCTGTTCAATTTTTATCCCTTATTTGTTTAAATCTCTGTCCAAAATGATACAGTATTCCAAAATCATCTATCTGTACAAAGAACAAATGGTAAAGAAAAATCCAAAATCAAACATAAAAATTCAACAGCACACACAACAACCAAATCAAATCTGAATCATCAACATCTTATATCATTGATAGATTAGAGATGTTTCAATAAGATTAGTGATAAAGAATCTCGATTCAATACAATCGCTAGTTTAAACCTTGGAGGGGCTGTGTTCCTGATAAGGCCCATCGGGGATGTTGGTGATTATAGATTCTCAAAATAAATAGATTTAAACAAATTCGGTGGAGCCGAGCCATACTTACGAACAAGCTGAAGCTCAAGTTCATGAAGAACAAGAGGCAGATATTGTGAACAAAGTTGACGTACACCGAAGCCAACATCATCTCTACCACTATACCACTGTCATCTTATCTTTATACATATATACATACATACATACATACACACATACTATAGTGATTCTAGTTTTAACCCAACCCTTCTGTATCTTGGACTCGGGTTTTCGGGTTTTGTAGTGTTGTTCAGGTCTTTTTCCCTTCATACTTTCTTGAGTTTGGCTATTGGATTATAATGGTTGCGTTTGGAACATGTTGGTTGCTTGGTTTTAAAACTTTTGTTGTCCAGAATTTTACTCCTTCGCTCGAGGGGCACTTTTTGCGCTTGAGCGGACTTCGTGAACTTTCAATACTTTTGTAGGTCTGCAAAACTACTAGGAGAGTGTATTCTACGCACGAGCGGTGCTTTCTGCGCTTGAGCGATCTCAGCTCGAGCGACCTTTCTTACACTCGAGCGTTGGTTTGTTGTCTACAAAACTACTGGAAGTGTGCATTCTATGCTCAAGCATCACTTCTTGCGCTTGAGCAGAACAACTTATTGTATCTAATGCTCGAGCGTTACTTCTTGCGCTCAAGCGAACTATACGTATATCAGTTTGCAGCAGCACCTTTCTACATCACTTTTTCACATCTTTTTCTCTAAAAACCCTAGATTTAGAGCCTATCTCTAAAACTCACTCTCTCTCTACATTTTCACCTAGATTTGGTGGTTTCTCTATCGATGTGCCTTTGTTACAAATGTAAAGCACCTCAAGGGCTACGTTTTGATCCGAATAGAACTTGGTTTCGACGTCTTTAAATTCCTCCATTGCTTCCTTGATCTCTAGCTTTGAGGTAAGGAGTTTCTACACTCTTCTATGAGTTTTAACTTAGTTATTTGTTGATGTGTAATGAATATTGAAATTTGGGATGATTTTGAACAAACCTAGAGTTTTGTTTTAAAACCCAAAGAGGGGTTTTCAAATGTATGTGTTAAAGATGGTTATGGGAGTAGATGTGAGGTTGTGTTGTGATAAATTTACTGATTTTGATACTAGGATGGGTTTTGAAAGAAAATGAAGTTTTGCCCTAATATGTCTCAAATAGTTATTTTGTATAAATAAATGAAATTGGTATTGGGAATATGAAATTAGATGAATGTTTATATAAATGGCGAAGTTGGATATGTGTTACCTCTCACCTATGAAAATTTCGATAATTTATCTATCTTAAAGATTGCATATCTGTTTAGAAATATATATTTGAGCTATCGATGGAGGATACCTATGATTGTTGTAGAAATTGCATGAGGATTAGGTGAATTGAAACTAATCTTTTATCTATTTTCATTGAATATGACTAGGTCTTTGATACATTGTAAATGTATGATGTTTGGGACAAGAAATGGGATGTACTCCATGTTTGGGAGAAAAAAATGGATGGACTCCATTGAATTAAATTGGCCTGTGTGTTCAGGATGAAAGTCTCAAAAATCGCGCGTATATATGGGTGTCGATTCCCGCGAACGAAATATCCGTAAAATAGCAAAATGGAAGTATTTGTATAATGGCTGTGTTGGTTAGAGACCCACTGAGTTGTACCATCAGTTCAGTTGTCTGAATGAAATAGTGAATGGCTTATAAATTGAGATATAAAACTTGACATGACATGGTTTTGTAAAAGAGTTATAAATGATTTTGTCATGGGCATTTGATATGCATACCATACTTATATCTTTGTTAAGATTCATATATTGTGTTAAATTGTTTCTATTGGGCTTTGGCTCACCCTATTTGGGAAAAACCATTTTCAAGTGTCGGTGATTGTAGACACCCCATTTTTGATCGCCCGCAAGACTTGGGCGTTTTATTCTGAGCACTCGATGATGAAAGTTACATTGTGTAAATGGTTTAAATTCTCAACGAAGGAATCCAAATTCGAGCTGTAAATAATCCCAACTTTTCATACCCACACTGTTTTTATCTCAGAAATCCATTTTTGAGCACTATGCCAACCTACCTTGAACCTGAAACTGAGGAACAGAGGAGCCACATTGGGGCCCGACCGTGACTCATTTGGGGCTGACTGTATCCATTAGGGCCCAGCCGTGCCTTTTGGGCGATGAACATTGTTCTAGGTAGGAATCTGCCAGCTATCTATTTTTGAAGATATTTATGACCTATTTACCTCAAATTCTATAAATACAACCTTAAACCTCTGTTTTAAGGGTTAGAAAAATTTCAAAGATCTTAAAACACCTTCAAGAGCTCCTTTTTCTTTTGCAAGTCATCTTTGTGCTATCCTATCATCTTTGAACTATATATATACATCATGTACACCATTACAGGTTAGACTTGGAGCCTTGATTGAGACACGAGAACCATAATTCAAACATGAGAGTGCCTTAGGATCAAGTTTGGTTTACAACAAAAGCTTTCTCTCTTCAAGAGGTATAAGCTTGCCACCTTCTTCCTTGCTTTCATTTCAATCCTTTTCTTGTGTTTTCATACTATTTTGGATCAATTCCAAGTGCTGAAACTTAGGGTTAAAGAGCTACCAAAGGTAGAGGGGTTTATCACCCTTTCTTGAACCTTATCCCATAGCTCATACCCGTTGTTTTCCCATTCTTTTCTTTGGTTCACATACTTATTTTTAGAGTTTTCAAAGGCTGAAAATTATGGTTTAGATGTCCTGAAAGTGGAGGGGTTGGCCACCCCTCCTTAGTTTTGCTTACTAGCTTTGTATCTCTTTGTTTTTGGCTATCTTTTATGCTCTTTTAAACATGGTTTTGGGTACTATTTTTTACATTTTTGGGGCTATTTAATTCATTTAAATAGTTTATGCTTTAAATATTATACTTGTTGTGTTGTAAGTGCTCATGGCTTCGGTTGTTTAGTCCTTAGACATCGAGTCATTTGAGTTAATGGCTTTCATTACCTAGTTTTCATGTAAAGCGTCCCACTTTGGTAATAATCAACCTCCCTCGATTCTTTGTTTTTTTGATCAAAGAGTTGTGTTTAATAAAAGGTTCTTGTTCAAGCATAAGAAAGAGACCGTCCATGCTTAATGGTTTAATCTCTTCGGAGGTTCATTCCCAAGGCATTACATTTCTCTTATGCTAAACACAACCTCTTATTTGTCACTTCTTTTTATCACCGGTGTATTATTTCTAAGGAACTAACTTTCTAGTTAGGTCCTTGGAAATCACAAAAAAGGTTTCATTATAGCTTGTTATCGAGTTTGGGTTTTGAGTCCTTATCGCTCATTCTGGGTTTCGCTATGTCATTATTGCTCTTTTGAGTTTGACTAGTCATTATCTTTCATTTTGGGTTTGATTTCGAATCCCTTATCGCTCGTAAATGAGTTTGACTCCTCTTTTGTAATTTTCCTAAAAAAAAAGGGTTTGAAAGGCTCATTTTTCAGGTTAAGTCGATACTTGCTCATTTACATTGCTTTTGGACTAAGTGGCCTTAAATATCACCTTTGGACAAAATGGAATAAAAAATAAAGAAATGGAATTGTAAGTTGAAAAGGGCTAATAAAATCGGCTTAAAATCGATCAAACTGACATAAAGAAGATTAATAAAATTGGTTGGATTCAGTCGGACGTTATGCTAAATCCATCGCTTCTAGAGTCATCACATACTAATTTGCGATGTTTGATGATTCTTGAGGCGTGTCTACCTCCCTTCTTGAATTAATTTCTTGATAAGAGGGAGGAGTAGTGTGCCTTTCGTTGCATTAATTAATCATTTGTCCCATCATGTCCAAAACCATCATGCAATCAACTTGTTACCATCGATGGGTTCGGAACCGAATCCGCTCTTCCCTTGAGTTTCTCCATGATAGAGTAGAGCAGAAGGGAGAAACATGGCTTATAAATACTCTGTCTGCATCGTTTTCACCTCAGAGCACAAAAACATTTTTCTGTAATAAAATAAGGCATGCCCGGATTTGTTTGGGCCTAGCCGGGTCTCGTTGGGGGCCGGTCGGGCTCCAATGTATGGTAAACAAGACACTTCTGATGAAAACAGAGAGCAGTGTCTGAGGGTGAAATAGAGCAGATTCCCAGAGGTCAGACAAAGTAGTTTCTGAAGACTGTTTTCATCGGTGTGCATGCAATCCTTGTGCATTCTTTACATATTTTTGTTGTATATTGTTGTAATAAATTAGATAGTTATTTATTATTCAATTGCATTCTTTACATATTTTTGTTGTATATTGTTGTAATAAATTAGATAGTTATTTATTATTCAATTGTATTCTTTACATATTTTTGTTGTATATTGTTGTAATAAATTAGATAGTTATTTATTATTCATTCGGATTTGTAGTAAGCAATTAGTTCGGACACTTGGACATTTGGACCCTTTTGCATGAGTGCAAAATATGTAATAGTGTGTGTATGTCTTCGAACCTCCATTTCTTTCTCCCTTTTATTTACCCGCTTATGATGGATTGCATATAGCACCGCGTTTTCTTTAGCATTTTCCATGACTTGTATCCATTCATTTTGCACACATGAGTGGTTCGGCCTATCATACTCATCAATGTCAAATTCAAAATTCCTTACTTGAGTACGTGCTTAAACTGTATGCAATCAAATTAATTCACGCGCCCTACTTGTAATGCCCCAAAAATTCTCTAATATAATCTAGTTACATCGACTAATATTCATTACAGGATAATAGCAATTCCCAAATCATCATAACATTGATCATTAAAGTTTGTACGAAATACTCCCATATGCGAATTATGCTTTCAATGATATTACATACATGAATCTACATCATGCGGAACATCAAATACAAAAGTAAATAAAATGCCCTCAAAGGCTTACAAATTTCAAGGCTTAAACCCGGTTATACAAAAATGGTTTCACGAACCCATATATTCATAGCCCTTGGCCAACAAAATAAACCACAACAAATGAGAGCCATTTACTCTCCACAAAATATGTCAACGCCCTTAACTTGGCGGGATCACCACATCTTTTCCTGCATCAAAATCCCATAGGGGTGACCTTAAAGCCCAGTAGAGAAATCTTAACAAAGTATATACATTTATGCAAGATTCCCAATATAAAATGCATATGCCATGTTATGCCAATTAAAAGAGGATTTCATTTACATCTTTTAATAAAAGCCACCATGCACAATGATAGTTTGAAATCTCAACAATTTAGAAAATTACAATTTAATTCAAAGGGGCGGTAAATATGACTCAGGTAATCCTTAGGTTGGTGTCTGTAGGTTGGCGTATCTAGCACAACCAAAGACGCCACTTTACCGGTTGCTAACCAGAAGGGAAGTGGTACCTCCCCACGCATGTGTTCGGTCTTTCACCTCGGACACTCAGGCCAACTTAAGCAATTTCATCTACACCTCATATCCGGACTTACCAACATATTTACCTCAAAACATTTCAATAATTTCATTCTACAACATTTCTTTCTCAATGTAATGTTTTCAAATCTCAACTCAAAACTTGCAACAATGCAATATTAGCAATGCCAATACAATATATGCCAAAGTTAAATAATAATCCTGTAATAATCAATTAAATGAATATGCAATGCAATAATCATCATCACTACATAAAATTTCTCCATCATCAAATCTCTCAACGATAATTCATCATAATCAAACTTTCCACTCCTTTTTCAACATTATCTAGCATGATACCCATAATTTCATTTAAATTCGTAAACAAATGAATACTTTCACATTTTGTATTAAACCAATAATTTGTTACTTCATAACTTTATCTACAATTTCAACTACAAATTTCCATCACCATATTTCACACATTCCATGAAATTCATCATTTCTTCAACGGCAAAAGATATTTTCCATTCCATTCTTCCATTGTGACATAACAACAAATTGATTTGTTTTATAAACCCTTAACCCATTTCAAAAAATCCATGAATTTAGGTCTTTGGCTAAGATTAGGTATCCCTTCACCTTTTTAAAAGGACACACACACAAAGCATCTTTTTCTCACACAATGAAAGTGAAACCCTCAAGGATTAACTTAGAAAGATTTGAGATTTTAAAAATGCACTTTTGAAAATCCCTACATTATTGAGCCAAAAATCAAAACCATCATAATATCTTCAAGAAAACCCCAAAATCAACATCAACTTTGCAAAAACATGTATATATTACTCAAAGAAGTCCCTACCTGAATCTTGTTGAAGAGATGAGACGAAACCCTAAGATCAAAGGTGTTCTACACCGCACAAAGCGAATTCCTAGCTTAGCTCTCCAAGGTGAAAATCCTAATGGATTGCAAGAGATCAAATATTTGAGGAGATTTGGTGAAGGAAATATAGAGAGAACGGAGAGGAAATGATTTTCAGAGAGAGAGAGAGAGGTGTGTAAAAAGTGATACACACACAGCCCAAAAAGAAAGAAAAATAGAGTTTTTCAGACTCAGCCCGCCCATATGTGCGGCACTTGCCCCTGCACGCACTACAAGAATTAACACTTTTGGCAACAAAAAAATTGGTCGCTAAAAGTCTATTTTTGGTCGGCAAAAATCATCCGCGACCAAATTTTTTGGTCGCTACTTTGGTCGCCAATTGAGGGTCGGCAAAAGTAATTCGCGACCAAAATTTTGGTTGGTTGGCAAAAGTCGGATTTGCCGACTAAATTTTTGGTCGCGAAATGTATCATTACCACGACTAATTCATTTAGTCGCTAAAACACTTTGGTCGCGAAAAGTGATATTTTCCCGACCAAAAAGTTTGGTCGCCAATTATCACATTCAACGACCAAAAAGTTTGGTCGCCAATTGTGACATTCCGCGACCAAAAATTTTGGTCGCCAATCGTGACATTCCGCGACCAAAAAGTTTGGTCGCCAATTGTGACATTCCACGACCAAAAAAGGTTTTGGTTGCCATTTGTTACTTTTCGCGACCAAAACTTTTGGTCGGCAAAAGTGACTTTCCACGACCAAGAGCTATTTTGGTCGGCAATAGATGTATTTTTTGCGACCAAAACTCTTGGTCGGCAATTGTCATTTTTTGCGAAAAAAAATTATTTATTTGTCGCGACTAATAAATTGGTCGCCAAAGCAGGAAAACAATACACTTGTAATTCCTAATAATTTATTCAATCCATAATAAACCTATAATTTTAAAGCATCACTCAAATTAACTGAATCATTAACATTCGACACAATACATAATTCATTAACATTCGATTTATTAAATTTCTGTCAAACAACCAGACATTGTTCCAATTCAAACTGAAACAACCCGACATCCCCAGCTGGTGTTCCACCAGACATTGTTCACACAAAATAATGACAACCAAAGAATCCAACAGCACCTTTCTAAACTGTCAAACAACTTACTTCCAAAATTTCTTAAATTTCCCAAAACACTAGTGTACATTATATACATCCTATTTATAGAACTACATTCCAATTCAAACTGAAACACCCTAGTTTTAGCAAGAACAAAAAGAAACAATTCTATGAGTAAATAATATGTGGAAGCTTTGACTAAAACAAGAACTCTGTGTCAGAAACTTCGAGGACATTGTGGACGCCAATAGGGTTCACACCTGGCATGCTATTCAAAATTTCTTCAGCTTTCTGAACTGCTCCGTTCATCCCCTTAGCAGAATCAGTCAAAACAAGCTCAGCTCCAAAGGCTTTAAAAAGAACCCTTCTTTCTAGACTCATTGAGGCTGGCATTGTCAATATGAGCTTATATCCTTTTGAAGCAGCTATAAATGAAAGTCCAATGCCAGTGTTTCCACTAGTTGGCTCCACCAGAATGCTCTAGATAGAGGGGGGGCGGAGGAGATGGGGAAAAAAGAAGAAAATTGTTGCATCAGAATGGTAAACAGGATATATTTTAATTAATTTATTTATTTTTTTGATAGACAGGATAAATGTTAATCTAAACTAAAGTGATTATCAGCATATTGAGGACATAACGTGCCATACATATTTACAGGAAGCATTTTGAGCTAAGATGAAGAATAACACCATGATGTGTTAAATGCATTCATGCTGTGTTCTACTTCAGATAATTTGTTTACAACAAAAGATATATTATTATTAGGGTTAAAGGTACATTACAGCTGTTGATTTAAGTGTTTATGTGCTGATGGTGCATAAAAAAATTAGTTTCATGGACTCCAATTTTTGTTAAGGCGGCCTATCTATGGAAGGGCTACGTTAATATACAAGGGCTGCTATTGTCCAAATACAGCAAAAACAAAAGGCAAAGCACATCAAGATTGCGCACATCCTTTATACAATACGAGGTAAGGGTTGTATTCATGGTTATGTTACCTTCCCTGGTGTAATAAGACCCCTCTGCTCAGCATCAGTTATCATACTGTGTCCAATCCTGAAACCAAAAAAGAATCGAATACTAAACAAATGCATCCAAGACTTAAACCAATTTTTTTTTTGTTTTTTGAACAGCATTCAGAATCAAAATGAAACATCAAGATATGCTTCTTGCTACAGAAGCATTATCCAGAACCTAAAAGAAAGAAAGCAAACACACAGCAACAGGGAAAATGTACAATTCTATGATTATGTACCTCTGCCCAAGAAGCATTATGATTTTCAGACTCAGTTCATTATATGGTTTTATAATTTTTTCTGTGGGTAGGATTTAAAATTGTGCTAGAGTGGCAGCTATGTTAAAAGCAACCATGATCAGATGATAATGACCCAAATAACATAATGACTTTTCTGGTATATATGACCAATTCAAAACTGGGGTCCAAATTACCTGATTGCATTGCTATTTTCTGTCATGATTTAGTAAATCAAACCATCGCATCCTGTCAGTATACTTCTGGTATAATGAATCTAAATCTGCCTCCCCACTCTGATCATCAATCGATTCTCGTCCCATGATGGCTGAATCAGAGATGCACACCGATGGCAAAGACACATCCATTTCCACATGTGTATAAGTTTTTTTTTTTTTCAAACTAATCTTAGGAGGAATGATTAACGTTTAGTTTGCAAAGAACATCACCAAACAGGCAAGCCTTGAGTTTTTCACTGGTCTTTAATTTCATTGTTTACATCTTTCTTACCTTTTGTTCCTGTTACCAGAGATGATGCTAGGCTATCTTAAATCCATGCACCTTTCAAATCAACCATTCAAGTATTAAATTTGAGGAATTTGCAAGATTCTAGATTGAACACTAATCACTTTTTTTACTCGGAATTATGAAAAGGACATTTTGACAGAATATGATTTGCAAGATTCTAATTTTTCCAACTACCCACTTTTTTTTCCTAGTTTGCTTCCACAATTTCATCAAAAAAACCACTTTCCTAGCTCTTTCCTGACTTTTTTAGCACAACCTATGCATGTGTTGTTGATTTAGGATTCCAAAGTGATACAAAAACGTGTTTGGATTCAAGTTTGTATAGCGATATGTGATAATAGTTGCTCCTTTTTGACATAGCTTTCAATTTCTTATTTTAAATATAGGGTCCTACTAAGAACCACCTAATGAACTTACGTTAAGAATGAAATAATGTTAAACTCATATATTCCTATACATTTTACATATTTTAACACAATTTTTATACATATCAACATTAACCACCGCTCATTGGGCAGTGGTTAGCATATTCCTTAAATATATTCTCATGGCAGGGAAAATTAAGGAGGAATAAAGATGTCATACGTTCACCAAATTCAAGGTCCTAAACTACATGCAAAATATTACTTAATTTCAGATAATAAGGGCAAATTGTGAATAGGATGGTTCCACAAATTAAAGAGGATTGCTAAGACTGTGGGTAGAGAATTAAACAGAAAAAATGCACCATTCAGACGTTCAAATTGATTTGTTAAACCACAAAAATCATTTAGACATTTGCACAAACATCACTTGGACCAAAACCTGCACATGCAGTTCACTATAGATTTTTTAATACCTCTACCAACACTTTCATTTTCCAGCATAATATGAAAATAAAAAATAGAGACAAGAACTCAATATAGTCATATTTACCTTATTTCCAGAGCACTCAACATCCAAGGAGTGTGCATGCGCAACACTTTTGTGCAGCAATTGATGATACGCTTGGCGTTGATGCAAGCTTGGATGGAACAATACATATATAAACAAGAGTATTGTACAAGAAACATACTAAGAATAAACAAAAATAATGAGTAATGTTATACAAACAGTTTTTGTATAAAATTCTCATACGTAATAACCATGTATGTGACCTTCTGTGATATTTTCATTTCAAACCAAAAACCCGCTAGCATTCAGATATGTTTTCTGCATAAAAATTCTGTTTGTAGATATTATCCAAAATTTATACAAAATGATGTGGCATGTTGTGAGCCTATCACTTAAAAAAAAAAAAAAAAAATCTAGATGCCTTTTAATTACAAAAATGTCTCTAACACATAATTCTGGTGGAAGATCATGTATAAAACTTCTAGAAAATAGTGTTTTACATAAAACAAATTCTCATAATATTGAGAGGGGCCCTGAAGTCTATGATGAGAACTTTTTGCGACATTTTTTTTTCATTCTCACATTCATGGTTAGATATAGTGAGCAAAAATAAACTTTTCTCATCTCTCTACATCAAATTGATACATCAAAAACACAGTTGGTGCGCACCTTCCAGATTTGATTATTGACCTTTAATTTGCAAGCATCATAGAGACTGCAAAGTGCAAACTAAATGTTTTTGCTCCAAACTTGCATCTTTTACCAAGTTGAAGTTTCCCTCCTATCATATCATTCACAATACCGGAACCATCAGAGAAAGCAAATGAATTTCCATTCTTAAAATTAGAGTGCTCTAAACAATTTTGTACAGAAATGTAACTTTGAAGTTGAAAGTTCCATGTGCAATAGAAAATATGAACAAATTACAAAGACAACCCATGGTTAAAAATGTTTTGATCAAAATTCTCGTGATCCCCATGATCTCTCTCTCTCTCTCTTTCTCTCTCTCTCTCTCATGTCTTTATAATTAGCAGGTACTACCCACTCATGCGTCACTTTATGTTCTTAATTAAACATATTTGCACAGTCTAAATCTATATATAAATAACTGGCAACTGACTTGCATATATAGAAAATGAAATTTAATTATAATTTGAGCTTACATTTTCATTTTTTGTTTTCTCATTGATACATACATATGCTAATTTTCTATTTAGTTTCGTCTCATCTCACATATATTTGTGTTGTACTTGAAAGTATAAATTAAGGGCTTTTGTCACTTTCTTAACGTTTTGGTAATTTATGTGCTTTTTTCATTTTTATGCCAAACTTCACGACATCGCATATGAATATGGTTGTCCTACTACAGTTCCATCTGCACTGTATACGTCGTAATAATTAATGAAGTGATGATTTGTGGTTAACTTGACATTGTTGACTTATCTTTGATTCTAAAGGTTAAGATAGAAGCGACGTGTTTATGGGGCAAATGTAGAATAACACTCTTCAAAGTCAACATTTTACAAGAAAGCTTAATTTAGTTAGTTTGCAGAGAAATTAGTTCGTGATGTTTCTTATCTTTTCCTTTCTGGAACTAATAACTTGAAATTTTCTCTTTACTTCTCTGGTGATAGGCTAAAAAGGGAATTTTTTTAGCTCATTTCAATGACTCCAAACTTGACATCCCATATGGTTTCACATGAAATGCTTAATTTGAAGCCACATTTGAAATACATTAAGATATGATACAAATTCTTTATTTATTTTATTTTTATTTTTCACTTCATGTATGTTTTCTGGACTACTTATAGAAATCATGGAATGATATAAATATTACCCTAGTTTTAGACAGAAGAGCATCATCCATCAGTTTTACACTTCCAATCAAATCTGAATTTCTTCATCTTCTGTGCTTCATGAAGAATTTTACCAAGGCAGTGAACATTACTGGTTTCCAGCACTTAAGGTTAACTGTGTGGCTGTGGAAGCTCGACAACAAATTTAAGAAAATGCGAGTAAAGCCAGTTCTGGGAACAAATTTAACACAAATGTTCATAACTAAGCCTCAATTACTTATGTGCATATACATATATGTTGGATTGAAATGTGTGTGTGTGCGTGTGTGTGTGTGTGTGTGAGAGAGAGAGAGAGAGAGAGAGAGAAAGAGAGAGGCTTACCTTAGTCGGTTTTCGTTTTGGGGCAAAACCCTAATAGCTCAATTGGAGGAGCGGGTTGAATCGGCAAAGGTATCTGAGACGCCGCACCACCGCTGCCGCTGCTAGCTGTCGTCACTCGCTGCTCACCGTCGTTGCTCGCTGCTCGCCATCGTCCCCCCTTGCTGCTGCTGCCACTGCCGCTGCTTGCAGACGTGAGAGAGAGAGAGAGAGAGAGAGAGAGAGAGAGAGAGTATTTTGGAGATTTTTGAAATTGGGGATTTTTTTTGTTTAAGGGGTCAGGGATTGGAGATTTGAGTTGGTGAGAAAAAACGGGGGGAAAGGAAGGGGGGAATTTGGATAGAAAGAGGGGGAAACGAAAAGAAAAGAAGAAAAGAAGAGGAGAGGTGGTGTGGTTTTATTCTATTTTATTTATTTATTTATTTTTATTTTTTTTGTAGTTAATGATTTTTTTTTATTTTTGATTTTTTTTTAATTACTAAGGTTGAAAATTTATTTGTTTTATTTTTATTTTAATGAAAAAAATTATTATTATTTTTATTTAGTAGAAGTTAGGGTAATATTTTAATGAAAAATATTTTTTATTAAAATAAAGTTAATTTTTTGTGGTCAATTAAAAACGTTTTTCTGCGACCCATTTTTTTTTTGTTACCAAGGATTAGGAACTAATTTGCTATGCAAACGTTTAGCACTAATTTCCTATCAAATTTGTGACAAAATAATTTTTAAGTAATTATTTTTTTCAAGTAATAATCTCAAGTGATTTTTATTTTTTTACTGGTGGAGTGAATTATATATATTTTTAAATTTAAAATTTTAGTTTAGTTAGGTATAATATAAATATTTAATTCTTTTTATAAAAAAAAAATTTAAAACACATAAAAGACAAAAAAAATAAAAATAAAATAAAAACGAGTGACGTCGTTTAACAATCGGCGAGTAAATTTTTTTTGTCGCAAAAAAATTTCAATTCCCGCGCCCTACATTTCAAATTTCCCTCCCAAACTTTTGGCGACCAAAAGACCAAATTAGTCACAGAAAAGGTACCTTCACCGACAAACTTTTTTAGTCGCCAAATCTCAATCAACGGTGACTAAAATATTAGTCGTTAAAAGTACTAATTTGGCGACTAAAATTTTTTTGGTTGCTGAAAATAAGTTTTTGGCGACCAAACTTTTGGTCGCCAAAGAAAAAAAAAATATTTTATTTTCTATTTGGCGACTAAATTATTTTAGTAGCCAAAATTCAATATACGACGACTAAAATATTTTTAGTCGCTAAAAAAAAGTTTTTTGGCAACCAAAATTTTAGTCGCCAAAAGATAAAAAATAATTTTTTATTTTCCATTCGGCGACTACATTGTTTTAGTAGCCAAAACCAAATATACAACGACTAAAATATTTTTTGTCGCTAAAAATAAGTTTTTGGCGACCAAACTTTTGGTCGCCAATTCCACAACCAACTTATTTTTGATATTCCGCGACCAACTTATTTTTTGGTCGCCAAAATGTGACCTTCTGCGACCAAATTTGTAGTTGGTTGCCAAAACTATACCACTTTCTGCGACCAACTCATTTTTTGGTCGCCAAAAAATGACCTTTTGCGACGAACTCATATTGGTCGCCAAAAATAATGATCATTCGCGACTAATAAATTTTTGGTCGCCAAAAGGTAACTTTTAGCTACCAACTTTTATATTGGTCGCGAAAAGTAGTCGCTAAAAGTGCAGATTCTTGTAGTGACGTATGAAGCGTGCTTCCCGCACGTGCAGCATTGATCCCCGCACGTGCGGCACTCTCCCACACCTCCCTTCCGCACTTGCCTTTTAAGTAGAGTGCAACCCAGAAACTCCCTTGTTTCTCGCTTATGTGGTCCAAGGCCCCACAAGTGCAGTTCAGCCTTCCAACGTAGAAAATTTCCAACTCATGCCCTGGGTACTCCGGATCCAACCTGCACCTTCCACAACACGTGAAACTCGGTATAACAATAAATAAGAATGAAGATTTTTGAGAAGGAGCTTTCAAAAGAACAATCCAACGCTATAACAATTGTTAAACCAAGGCTAAACAAAGAGGAACAAATGAATAACATGACCGGTCATCACAACATACTAGTAGTCGAGCTTATTAATTGCATTTTGTATGCGTTGCATTAGTCATGTTACATTGCTTAGGATCATGCATTTTCCTACTTATTTTTGTTTTCTTTGGCTTGCCTTGGAGTACTAGGTGAGCGGTTTTGCTTTAGTAGATTGCATGCGCGCGACAATTGCCATGTCAAACATGTTTACCATGAGGCTAAGTGCTTAATTGATATACCTCTTGAATGCCTGTGGATGGAAACTTTTCGCTTAAGTTGGGGTGACTTGATTATTGTACATATGAGAATGATAATTTCATGTGAACATTAAAAAATGATCATTCTATTCTATTGTACTTTAATTTTAGTAAACTAAACACAAAATTGTAGTACTGGATTAGAAGTGTACTGGATAGTTTTCCCTAAGGCTATACATCTTATTTCCCAGAACTGCTTGTATGATCATTGATCATCAAATACAAGAAAATCCCACTATTATTTAACTATTCTATCCATAAACTAAAGCATTTTGGGGTTAAAGATTGAGATTTGATCATTTGAACAACAAATAAGAATGTAAGTGCAAATGGTTATGAAGATTCTCATTGGTTGTGAAGAAAGAACCCCTTCCATCTAGTTTTGTATAAGATATTGTTTGAGCAATGCAAAAAAGTACACAGCCACACAGTAAGCACAAAACAAGTTATTCTTTCGCCTTTTACTAAAAAAATGCCATGTACTCGTTGTAAATAGTGGCATAGGCCTATTTTTGGAGAGGTTCTTCTCAAATGGGGTTGACCTCTAATAATTTATAAAAGAATTTTTTTGTGTTTTGAATTTGCTAAGAATTTGTGTATTTAGCTAAGATAGGGTGGTCCCTATTATATTTTTTCTTTTGTTAGATTCTTTCAAAATTATTTAATTCCCAGCTGTGTTAAAAAAAATTTGATGTTTCATATTTTTTAAAGAACAATTTTTTTTGTTAATTTGGAATTACTTATGATAGTTTTATGGAAAAATTATAGACGAGTGTAATTGTAAAAAAATAATTACAAATTAATGATAAATTTTATCAATTTTAATAATTAAAAATATAAAATTTTCAATCTCTTTGCAATTATTTTTTTGAAAATATATTGAATTATAATTTCCCTAGTTTTATTGGACATCCCAGTAATCATGTACAATCAAAACAAGTCTCCATCAGATAGGAGTGTAAAAATGGCCCGCGGCCCGTTTAAGCCCAGGCCTGAGCCCAGCCCGAGATTGAGACTAGGGGTGTGCATAATACCGCCGAAATCGCCGAAACCGTCAAAACCGCACCGAACTGCACCGCCAAGGCAAATTCGTTATTATTTGCCAATCAAACCGCCGGTTTTTGGTAAGAAAAATGGCAAATTCTAGTGACACTTTTATCAATCCGCCGGTTTCTATTTTTCTTCCAAACCGCACCGACCCGCACCGCTATTAAATCATGTTTTATAAGATTCTAAAAATTCTTTTTTACTTAAGATTGCTTGTTGTTCTATACCTTAGAATATAATATTACATTACTGTTCGAGGGGAATTTAAGATGTCAGTAATCCAAAATAAAGTTGGATTCCAATTCACTTTTCAAATTTTTTTTTCTGACCATGTTGCAAACTTTCATTAGCTCACTTTTCAATCTAAATACTTTTCAACAGTAAACATTTTCAATATATTGTAAACCCTGAATGATATTAATTTTATGTATTGTATTTGATCGTTGTAGCTTCCACAGATGCTTGTAATGAACTGATGGCATAGTCGTTGATATTATCATATTGTTGCTACACTTGCTGCATCAGAAGAAAGTTTTGCAAGATGCTTAACATCACGGTATCTCTCGTTTTTTTTTTACTCTTTGATTTAAGTTTTGTAATTTGAATTATATTTTTTATAAACCGCCAATTTGCCCGAACCGCCAAGGCAAATCCGTCATTATTTGCCAACCGAACCGTCGGTTTTTGATAAAGAAAATGACAAATTCTAGTGACACTTTTATCAATCCTCCACCCACCATACGGTTTCTATTTTTCTCTCAAACCGCACCGACCCACACCGCGCACACCCCTAACTGAGACTAGGTCTGGGCCTAGTGTAGACATCCCATTTTTGACCGACCTTAAGACTCAGTGTAGACTCGCCCTCGGGCCTCACTACAGTTCGGACTCAATTTGTGTCACGGTCCTGTATCTAATCTCGCAGAGTGCAATGCAAGACCGATGACTCATCAAAGAGTCCAAATCCGGCAAATTGTTTTGAAAAACAGATTTTTTAGAAAGAAGTGCCAAACATGGACTGCTTTGCCAGATACAGAGTCGTCACCTAAATATTTATTTTGGGGGAATTTAGGAAACCCTGACTCGTTGCCTAAGGCCACGTGTCCGTCATCACCAAAGTTGCCTTGGCTCGGGAACTTGGGTACGATTGGGGAAGGTCATTTCGTGAGCACCCCCGCTCGCCCGATCAAAGATCGGCCTCTACTAACCATGATATCTAGTTTTGAAAACATTATGCGTTCTTATTCCGGTTATTAGCCTAGATTTACTATGTGATGCACACAGCATACAAGTATAAACTGGATCGCCTGAATTGGAACAAAACATTTCATTTTGGTTTTTGAAAGCAGTTTGCTACTCATAAGTAGGCTTGAAATGCAGATTTTGCCACCCTCGGGTGGGCTTAGAAAAATGGTTTTGCCACTATCTAGTGGGCTTAAAACTCACAGTCAATGCATTATTCCAATTCAAATAGCCCAACCTTCACCCACAGGCATTCGGGCAGTTATATCATATAAGCAAATAGCCTCATGGTAAAGCATGCTATCATGGCAGTCACTCACACACGTGCAAGAATGCTAAAGCGTAACCACTTACCGAGTACTCCATGCCAAAACAGAAGCTAATTAGAAATCCATGCATGGTCCTAACTATACAGAAATGCCTAATGCAACACATGCAAAATGCAACTAAGATAGGCTCGGCTATTCTAAAGATGGCATGTGAAATGCTACAACTAACAAGTATTCAACTCGGAATTGAAATACAAATGCAGTTAGTATGATGCGCCGAGCCCGGTGCATGCAAAACGGATGAATGAATGCAAACATGCTATCATGCTATATGTTAATTGAAACAAGCCCTAATCTAACCATCATAAGCTGGTAAATAAAAGGGAGAAAGACGTGGGGTTGGAAGACATACATCACACGTACGCACACTTATTACAATTGTGCCCTCGCTTGGAGGGTCCGAATAAATAATATGCAGTCCGAATAAATAGCACAGTCCGAATAAATACAAAATCCTAATTAATTAACAAATTAATCTAGGAAAGCAGGTAAATTAGCACGCAGATCCATGGATCGCCTCAGCTCTGTTCCAAATGATGAATGATGCATGCTTGAGTTGCCTTGCGCAGAAATCCATTGCGATGCCCCAGTTTGCCTCTGTTTGCAATTGTTCTTGGAATATTGCGCAACACTCCAGGAGGCCGCTGATTTCTGATTTACTGCAACAAAGAGCAACAAAGGGGCATGGCAAAGTATTTTCACATATGTATGCATGACTACTCTTCAGGGAGTGTAGTCCTCGATCCACGTGCCACCAATCACGCATATCGATGCATGATGGCCGAGGAGTCGAATTGCACGACTCAATATGAAATGAATGCACATGAAAACACAACAAGACCTAAACTCCATCATGGGTAATCCGGAGTGTCGGCGACAGGGAATTGAGACACGTTCCGTCACTCGGAGTACGAAACGTACCTCGTTTCCCATGCTTGGGCTAACTCCTATCCCAAACACGATGCAAATGAGATGGCATACACAATGCGATTAACATACAACCTAGCATACGCAATGCTATGAAATGGCATACACAATGCTCGATGTGACGTGGCATACACGATGCTCTAACATGCAATCTAGCATACGCAATGCTATGGACCGAAATGACATACACAATGCACGATGGACTTACACCAACATGAAGGGACCTCAGCCACACTCACATCAGTGGCCATGAGATGAAAAAGAGACAACCGAAATGCGTGCACACGTGCACGTATACCGAGGACCGAACCTAAGGCATAAAATGTCACTCTACCAAAGCATGGCAAGGGATGAAAGATGGCATACAAACATGAAACTTTCAGCACTGAAACATGATGCTAAATGGTCCCAAAACATGGAAATATGGTACCCGATGCATGAAATAAGCCCCGAAACTCAAAGCTAGGCACATGTATTGAATTATAACTATGCAAAGCAAGCATTATTTGGCCATGAAGTACAAAGACAGAGCCAAGGCAGTCCCAAAACATGCACATTTCTAGTTTAAAGCATGGCCAAAAAGTACTAACATGATGGACTAAAATAGCATGCAAATTTGGCTAGCAAGCATGGTTTACATGGCATGTATATGAAGCGTATGAGAACTCATCAAACCAGCCAAAAACAGTGAATAAAACATGACAAAATATGCCCAAATAACCACTAAAATGCAGCCAACTTGTGCGAACATGATGAGCTCCTTTGAAAGGGCATACAAGGGGTTACTCAACACATATATGATGGACACTTAGCATAGCAAAACCAACTCTGGAAATCAAATATGACAGTCCTAAAACTCACCAAAAAGGGCCTGAAATTGATCAATAAAGCATACAATGAAAGGTCCTCTTGAAAGGCCTTGAGGAGGGTTGTTCCACACATGCATGAGGGACAAAAAATATGGCCAAAAGGGCCTTGGACAGAGCTAAGGAAAACCTTAAAACCCTCAGAATGAGGCCTGGAACATGACTTTAAAGCATGCAAAAAGGGGTCCTTTTGGAAGGCCAACAAGACCACCAAACAAGACAAGGAGAGAGGGGGTCACTCCCCTCTGATTTTGGGTCTCAAAAATGCATGGCCAATGCAAGTGCTCTAATGCATAGCCCTAATCATGAAGAGATGAAGCATGCATAGGGGGAAGATGACCCCAAACAGAAAAGAGACCTTAATCAAACTTGAAGAGGAGATTAAAACAAGATCTTTTTCAGTTTATGACAAATCTCAAAAATGTTCACAAGTAAGGCTGAAATATGATGCAAAAAAAGCCCTAAAAGAGAGATAGAGGGTAAGGGGAAGTAGATGACCTCAAACAGCAAAGTTCCCTTAAACAAAGTTGAAGAGGAGCTCAAAATAAGACACTTTACAGTTTAGGTCGAGGCCCAGAAATGCTTTCAAATGGGGCTAATTAATGAAGCAAAATAAGGCTAGAAAAGGGGAAATGAAGACTTACCCTTGTAGAGCTGACCTCCAGCAGCTTCTGGACCAAGTTGGTGAGCTTTCAACCTCTGTAAATGACCTCCAAGGTGATGGAATGAATGAGGGAGGTGGTAGGCTAAGAGGTGTAGGGTAAAATGGCCAAGAATATGAGTGTTTTGAGGCTTGAAATATAGAGATAGAGGGTTGTATGTATATTTCCAGCCAAAAGTTTCTAACCCTTAAAAATGGAGGTGAAGGGTTGATTATATAGGGGGAGAAGGCCATGGTTTCTTGGAGAAGGCAAGAGAGAGGCTCAAAGCTTCTAAAGGAAGCTTGACCAAAGGAGTCAAGCTTCTTGAAGAAGCTAGACAAAAAGGGTCAAGCTTCCAAAGGGGCCAATTCCTCTTTGAAGCCAAGCAAAGGGGTGAAAACCAACTTAAATGGGGCCAAACCAAGGACAAAACCCTCAGACAATGGGTCAAGTGTAAAACAGCTGGCACAGCTGGAACACACTCAGAAAGACAAAACTGGCCGACCAGTTCAAAAGGGTCAGGGTGGTCGGCCGACCACCTCCCCTGGTCGGCCGACCAAGGGTCAAAAGGTTCAAGAAAAATTGCTGGTCGGTCTACCCAGAAAGGTGGCCTCCCAGATGAGTATAACACAGCCCTGTGGTGAAAAACCAGAAAATGTGACTCAAGAGAGAGAAAAACCAGCTTTTTAGAGGGGTTCAAAAGGTTCAAGAGGAATTACTGGTCGGCCTACCCATATTGGTGGCCTCCCAGATGAGCACAACACAATGGTGGTGTGAAAAACTAGAAATTGTGGCTCAAAAGTAAGAAAAATCGGCTTTCTGCAAGAAAAACCGGCTAGAGGAGAGAGAAAAAGGAGAAAGCTAGTTTTTCAGGGGAAAAGGTGGCCTCCCACCATACCACCACCTTCCTAACCATGAAAATAGGGCCCCTACCAAAAATTGGCCAAGACGGATGCAAAACGGAGGTTCGGGGGCCAAAACGCGCGGCCTGGGGCCCCAAAAACTGACTATTAGGCACCGGAGGTGGCGTTCGACCACGAAGTTGGTCTCTCGGACCATAGTGTCCCTCAAAAGGGAGGAAAAAAGGTGTGTACCAAAAACCAGAGCAAACGGAGGTGGTTAAGCAGTCCCGAACCGAGGCACACGGCCAACGGCTCCGAAAAATCAGAAACCGGGCTCTAAACGGGAAAAATGGCCTATGACCACGAAACGTAGCCTACGACCACTGAGAGATGGTCTACGAGACCTCTGCCTCCCTTCAAGAAGAGAAAATAAAGGAAACGGGACCTGGTTCGCAAACCGAGGCAAAGTAAAAAAGAGTCCCAAAGTTCGGGGGCGAGGCTCGCAGCCGAGACTCCGCAACCTCAGAACGAGCACAATATGCAACATCACCAAGTGCTCAGTTGGTGACATCTGAGTCTTAAAGTCGGTCAAAATGGGGTGTCTACAGTTGCCCCTCTTTGACAGAACTCGAAAGTCGTAATTGACGGGAGTGAATGTCAAAGCCTAGAGACGACCCATTTTTGACAAGGCCGAAGACTTAGACAAACAGGCGAGATAAACAAAGATGTGCCTGCAAGCATGGGGCAAAATGCAAAAACGATATGCACAAAGCCGAACGCAACTCATGACAATGCAAAGCAGCGAGCTGTAATGAAACAAATATTCACAATAAATGCAACAGTTTTAAGCAAGAATAAAAACCAAACTACATTACATGCAGAAAGGATATAAAAAGATTATGCAATCTTAGCGAGCATGTGCGCTAGATACACAAAAGTGGACGAGGTGTGATAGATACACAGAGTGAGTAAGCATGTGCGATAGACACACAAAGCGAGTGTAGTGATAGATACACTAAAGTGAGCATGTGATGGATACACAAGGCGTGCGTGTGATGGATACACAAAGTAAACATGTGATGGATACACAAAGCGAGCGTGTGATGGATACACAAAGTAAACGTGTGATGGATACTCAAAGCGAGCGTATGATAGATACACAAAGGGTGAACACAAAGTGTGATAGATGCACTTAGTGAACAAAGTGTGATGGATACACAAAAGGTGAACACAAAGTGTGATAGATGGACTAAGTGAACCAGTGTGATGGATACACAAAAGGTGAACATGAAGTGTGATAGATGCACTAAGTGAACAAGTGTGATGGATACACAAAAGGTGGACACAAAGTGTGATAGATGCACTTAGTGAACAAGTGTAATGGATACACTAAAGGTGAACACAAAGTGTGATAGATGCACTTAGTGAACAAAGTGTGATGGATGCACTAAAGGTGAACAAAAAGTGTGATAGATGCACTATGTGAACAAGTGTGATGGATACACTAAAGGTGAACACAAAGTGTGATAGATGCACTTAGTGAACAAGTGTGATGGATACACTAAAGGTGAACACAAAGTGTGATAGATGCACTATGTGAACAGAGTATGATAGATATACTAAAAGTGAACACAAAGTGTGATAGATGCACTATGTGAACGAGTGTGATGGATACACTAAATATGAACACAAAGTGTGATAGATGCACCAAGTGAACAAGTGTGATGGATACACTAAAGGTGGGTGTGTGTGATAGATACAGAAAATGAGAATATGTGTGATAGATACAGAAAATGAGAATGTGTGTGATAGATACAGAAAATGAGAATGTCTGTGATAGATACACAAAATGAGAAGAAGTGTGATTGATACACTAAGTGAAGAGAGTGTGATTGATACACTAAATAAATGAAGTGTGATTGAAGAAAGTGTGATAGATACACTAAGGGTGAATGAGGTGTGATTGATACACTAAATAAATGAAGTGTGAATGATACACTAACTGAATGAAGTGTGATTGATACACTAAATAAATGATCTCAAACAGAACTTCTTTCCGTTGCCATACAACGCGCTGTGGCGTTATTCAAACAAGGGGCAACTTTCCGTTGCCATGTAACTTTCCTCGAGCGAGAGGTAATTTTCTTTCATATCTGAGGTTGTGCATCTCAAGTGTAGGTTCTATGCTCGTTGAGCAGTGACCATTTGCAAAAATAGTTTTTGAGAATTTTTAATGAGGTTGACTAATTCTCTCAAAAATTATTCCTTTCTTCTGAAACTGGACCATTTCTTGGACCCAAAAAAGGAAAATTTCAGTGCTTATAGCCTGACTTGCATGATTTTAAATCAAAAAATTGAACAAGCATGTTAATCTAACTCTCATTTTGGTCAAAATTGTTTTAACAAAAAGTCAAAAATAAAAATGGTCAAAATGATGAACTAAAGGCACAGTTGAGTCAGGTGTTCTGTCTTTTCCCCATTGTCAACACACTTGCTAGAAAGGGCACTCTATCTGCCAGAAAGGGCATTTTACCTGCCAGAAAGGGGACCACTGAAGCTGACCGCAAAAGGGCTGAAAGCTCTATCATCCTCCAAGCAATGAGGTATCAAGCCATGTACAAAGCATGAATTGGAATGGATTAAGATATTCCACTCCCTCATCTGGACAGGTCTAACCACGTCCAAACTCTCCAGCAGAGCATCGTCAACCGATGTCAGCTGCAGATTTGCTACACACCCAGTTGTAGCGCAATTCCTCTGTGGAGGAATTCACTAGCTGTGCGCAGAAGAAATAGAATCTAGCAGAATGCTAGGGGCAAGAGCCCGCAACTTCTTGTTTATCCATCAACCACCCAGGGGAGGGATAAAAAATGAGAGATTAAAGAATGGAGTGATGTGCGCTGAGAGAAAAAAATGAGGAAAAGGGTTTTGTGAGAAAAGCCGAGCCTGAGGGCCGATTGATGTGAGAATCACAAATAAGAAAGGGTGGGAAACAATACCCGGAGAAACTAGCTCCTCATGCACCAAGAGGTATCTTGCCTTTGTAACACAGCTGAGTGTTGTGTCTGTGTGTTTTGTTTGTCTCGATTCTTGTTTTGAGTCGTTTGAGTGTCAATAAATGTGTTTAGGTTCTTTTACCTTGTTTTTCCTTTGTTGAGTTGTGTTTAGGTTGTTCTACCTTTGTTTTCCGTTGTTGAGTCGTTTTGGCTGTGGTCAGTTGTAGGCTCAATACCCGGTTAAGAATTCATTTCTCAATTTAAATTTGAATCGTTTTGTGCTTAGGAGTGCCATGTCGTTCTCCACATTTGTGCAAAACAAGATTTTGTTCTTTCAAAAAAAAAACCGCAGGGTTCGACCCAAGTCATGTGAGAACAGTAAAACCAGGACCTATTTGAAGCTATATGGGTTCCAGACTGCAAAGCAAAAGAAAAGAGGGAAAATTTGGAGCATCCGAGTTTGTTTCAACTTCTACAGGTTTCGTTTTTGCATCCCGTCTTTTCAGATCGGACTGTCTGTTCAGACTGAGCTGTGTGTCGAGTGAACCGAATACTGTGTTATGAGCTGCGTGTTCAGAATGAGCAGTGTGCTGATACAAGTTGTGTGTTCAAAGTGAACAGAATACTGTGTTGACTGTTTCACTGTTTCAAGCCAGAATGGCAATCAGAAGTACTCTCCTTGAATACCATTCCCCGTCAGAGTAAAGCGGTTTACCGCCACTCACTCCATGAGGTGCTTTCTAAAGTGCCACTTTGTTTGTTTATTGCATTCCCTAAATGTCATGCTCTACATCGCTTGTAACATGTACTGTATCATCGCACTTATTGCATTCATTTGCATCTTGTATTATCTCTTATTGTTTATCCTTTTACGCCAGGCAGCGTTTAGGATCGTGGTCCCCCGGGACTTAACTTGGGATGCGTGGAACGCGCTCCTGAGTTACCTGACCTTTTCTCACGATTTTAGCGTGGTTAGAGTTTGTTCCTTCCTCACACGATTTCAGCGTGTTTGGAATTTGTTTACCTCTTCTTACGATTTCAACGTGGTTAGAGTGTCCTGTTCCTTATGCGATTCCTGCGTGTTTGGAATTTATCTCGGGACGCGTGAAGCGCGAGCCCGAGCGGTTGTTTTCGCACCTCTTCTCATGATTTCAGCGTGGTTTGAGTGTCCCGTTTCCTCACACGATTTCAGCGTGTTTGGAATTTATCTCAAGTTACGTTGTGTACGCACCTGGGCGATTGTTTTTGGACCTCTTCTCACAATTTCAGCGTGGTCAGAGTGTTCCTTTCCTTACACGATTTCAGTGTGTTTGGAATTTATCTCAGGTTGCGTTGTGTACGCACCTGGGCGGTTGTTTTGAAGCCTCCTCTCACGATTTCAGCATGGTTTGAGTGCCCGTTTCCTCACACGATTTCAGCGTGTTTGGAATTTATCTCAGGTTGCGTTGTGTACGCACCTAGGCAGTTGTTTTCAGGCCTCCTCTCACGATTTTAGCGTGGTTCGAGTTTCCCGTTCCTTACGCGATTTCAGCGTGTTTGGAATTTATCCCAGATTGCGTTGTAGACGGGCTGGACGGATTGTTGGACCTCCTCTCATGATTTCAGCGTGGTTTGAGCGTCCCGTTCCTTACGCGATTCCAGCGTGTTTGGAATTTATCTCGGGACGCGTGAAGCACGAGCCCAAGCGGTTGTTTTCGCACCTCTTCTCACGATTTCAGCGTGGTTAGAGTGTCTCATTTCCTTACACGATTTCAGCTTGTTTGGAATTTGTTTACCTCTTCTCACGATTTCAACGTGATTGGAGCCTCCCCTTCCTCACACGATTTTCAGCGTGTTTGGAATTTATCTTAGGTTGCGTGGAACGCGCTCCTGATTAATTTTCTTTGTTATGCCTCCACTCACGAGTCCAGCTTGGTTGGAGTATGTCACCCTTTGCATCTATTGTATTCTCTGTTGCATCGCATCTATTATCTATTGCATCATATCTGTTTTATCGTCTGGTCTAGGAGACCTTAAATCCTGCATCTTTATTCGCACTATCTTGTGCACTCTCTGGTCTAGGAGACCTTAAATCCTCTAAAGGTGCAATTCCTTTGGTGTTTGTCGTGCCCAAATGACTTCCGGCGGTCTAGTATAGCCACCTGTCTGTGTTTGCGGTGAGTTCCTAGGAGACCAACTGAGACGGTGGAAACTAGAGTTCGAATGGCTCATGCCTAGAACGTAAAGGTTCGGGATTTTCGAGACTAAAGTCTGGTTTAAATACCCAGAGGTATATCCTTGGTTTGAAATCTGTATGGCAGCCCCATAGATTGAGATAGCATGTATATGCACCTCAATTCTGGATACTGAACCAACCTAGTCTGTCACCCTGTTGGAGAATAGGGAAAGCTGCGACCATAGTCAGGGAGAAAAGTAGTACCTGCGGTTCAACTAAGAAGAAGGGAAAGATTCCCACATCAGCATGAGGTAGGCCATTGCTGAGGTAGGTCATTGCCAAATGCCCCTGTAAGGTACCTTCGCTTCCTAACTACTACATCGTCTAGTATGTCCATTACATTGCATATAGAATACATTGCATTATAGTTTGCATGCATTTACTGCATTATCCATCTATGGCTTGTGCCCATACTTTTCACGTCGAAGCATGGTTATGAGATTTTGGGTACGCACCTATCCCACTGATGGGATTGTGGTTTGAGGGTGACGACACCATTTCCGTGTTAGATGTGGTTTGTTTGTGTTCATGCCTTTCCTAGGCAAGATACGGTTTGGCCGCGCACCTTATCCATTGCATATATTGCATTGTAGTGTAGTGTGTTGCATCCAACATTTAGGATCATGATCTTTCCTCAGCAGATCATTCCTCACTTATATCATGCCACCCAATTACTTGTATCTTGTGTTCCGTCTAGACACACATAGTTCTGCATGTGTACGGGCTTATTCCACTGATGGGATTGTGGTTTGAGGGTGTCGGCACCTTTTCTATAGTAGACGGATTTTGTATCTCCATCATCTTTATGATATTTGTGTGGTTTTATACTGCTTGTGGTTTGATTATCTCAAATGCATTGCATATCATTGGAATTGTTTCATTACATTGCATTGCATAAATTCTGAATTTTCAAACCGACTTCGCGTAACGTATAAGTCCAGTTTTCAAATCGGCTTCGCGTAGCTTATAAGTCCAATTGTCAAAATCTTCTTGCACATCGTTTTGCATTTTTCCCCCTTCTGCGGGCATGCCAGCGGGCACATCTTTGTTTATCTCGCTTGTTTGTCTGAGTCTTCGGCCTTGTCAAAAATGGGTCGTCTCTAGTCTTTGACATTCACTCCTGTCAATTACGACTTTCGAGTTCTGTCAAAGAGGGGCAACTATAGACACCCCATTTTTGACCGACCTTAAGACTCAGACGTCATCGATTGAGCGCTCGGTGATGATGCATATTGTGCTCGTTCTGAGGTTGCGGAGTGTCAGCTGCGAGCCTTGTCTCTAGACTTCGGGGCTCTTTTGTGCTTTGCCTCGGTTTGCGAACCAAGTCCTATTTTCTCTGTTTTCTCTTCCCAAAGGGAGGGAGAGGTCTCGTAGACCATCTCTTAGTGGTCGTAGGCTACGTTTCGTGGTCGTAGGCCATTTTTCCCGTTTGGAGCCCAGTTTCTGATTTTCGGAGTTATCGGCCGTGTGCCTCGGTTCGGGACCGCTTAACTACCTCTGTTTGCTCCGGTGTTTGGCACACACCTTGTTTCCTCCCTTTAGAGGGACACTGTGGCCCAGGAGACCACCTTCGTGGTCATACGCCACTTCCGGTGCTTAACAGCCTGTTTTCGGGGCTCCAAACTGCGCGTTTTGGCCCCCGAACCTTCGTTTTACATCCGTCTTGGCCCATTTTTGGTAGGGACCCTATTTTCATTGCTAGGGAGGTGGTAGGATGGTGGGAGGCCACCTTTTCCCCTGAAAAACCAGTTTTCTCTTTTTCTCTCTCCAAAAGCCGGTTTTCTGACAAAAAGCTGATTTTTTCTCACTTTTGAGCCATAATTTCTGGCTTTTCATACCACCATTGTGTTGTGCTCATTTGGGAGGCCACCAATATGGGTAGGCCAACTAGTAATTCCTCTTGACCCTTTTGAACCCCTCTAAAAAGCTGGTTTTTCTCTCTCCTGGGTCATATTTTCTAGTTTTTCACCACAGGGCTGTGTTCTACACATCTGGGAGGCCACCTTTTTGGGTAGGCCGACCAGCAATTTTGCTTAAACCTTTTGACCCTTGGTCAGCCAACCAGGGGAGGTGGTCGGCCGACCACCTTGACCCTTTTGAACTGGTCGGCCAGTTTTGTCTCTCTGAGTGTGTTCCAGCTGTGCCAACTGTTTTACACTTGACCCACTGTCCGAGGGTTTTGTCCTTGTTTTGGACCCTTTTAAGTTGGTTTTCACCCCTTTGCTTGGCTTCAAAGAGGAATTGGCCCCTTTGGTCAAGCTTCTTGAGGAAGCTTGACCCTTTTGGTCTAGCTTCTTTAAGAAGCTTGACCCCTTTGGTCAAGCTTCCTTTAAAAGCTTTGAGCCTCTCTCTTGGCTTCTCCAAGAAGCCATGGCCTCCTCCCTCTATATAATGAACCCTTCACCTCCATTTTTAAGGGTTAGAAGCTTTTGGCTAGAAATATACATACAACCCTCTATCTTTATACTTCAAGCCTCAAAACACTCATATTCTTGGCCATTTTACCATACACCTCTTAGCCTACCACCTCCCTCATTCATTCCAACACCTTGGAGGTCATTTACAGAGATTGAAAGCTCACCAACTTGGTCCAGAAGTTGCTGGAGGTCGGCTCTACAAGGGTAAGTCTTCATTTCCCTTTTTCTAGCCTTAGTTTGCTTCATTACTTAGCCCCATTTGAAATCATTTATGGGCCTCGACCTAAATTGTAAAGTGGCTTATTTTGAGCTCCTCTTCAACTTTGTTTAAGGGAACTTTGCTGTTTGAGGTCATCTATTTCCCCTTACCCTCTATCTCTCTTTTTCGGGCTTTTTTTGCATCATATTTTAGCCTTACTTGTGAACATTTTCGAGATTTATCATAAATTGAAAAAGATCTTTTTTTAATCTCCTCTTCAAGTTTGGTTAAGGTCTCTTTTCTGTTTGGGGTCATCTTCCCCCTATGCATGCTTCATTTCTTCATGATTAGGGCTATGCATTAGAGCACTTGCATTGGCCATGGTTTGGCCTTTTAGCCACTGAAAATCCACTGAAATCCAGTGGATTTTCAGTGGCTTAGATGCACTTTTGAAAGCCAAAATCAGAGGGGAGTGACCCCCCTCTCTCCTTGTCTGGTTTGGTGGTCTTGTTGGTCTTCCAAACGGACCCCTTTTTGCATGCTTTGAAGTCATGTTCCAGGCCTCATTCTGAGGGTTTTAAGGTCAGTCTTAGCTCTGTCCAAGGCCCTTTTGGCCATATTTTATGTCCCTCATGCATGTGTGGAACAACCCTCCTCAAGGCCTTTCAAGAGGACCTTTCATTGTATGCTTTATTGATCAATTTCAGGCCCTTTTTGGTGAGTTTTAGGGCTTTCATATTTGATTTCCAGAGTTGGTTCTGCTATGCTAAGTGTCCATCATATATGTGTTGAGTAACCCCTTGCATGCCCTTTCAAAGGAGCTCATAATTTGCGCACATGTTGGCTGCATTTCAGTGGTTATTTGGGCATATTTTGTCATGTTTTATTCATTGTTTTTGGCTGGTTTGATGAGTTCTCATACGCTTCATATACATGCCATGTAAACCATGCTTGCTAGCCAAATTTGCATGCTATTTTAGTCCATCATGTTAGCACTTTTTGGCCATACTTTAAACTAGAAATGTGCATGTTTTGGGACTGCCTTGGCTCTGTCATTGTACTTCATGGCCAAATAATTCTTTCTTTGCATAGTTATAATTCAATACATGTGCCTAGCTTTGAGTTTCGGAGCTTATTTCATTCATCGGGTGCCATATTTCCATGTTTCGGGACCATTTAGCATCATGTTTCAGTGCTGGAAATTACATGTTTGTATGCCATCTTTCATCCCTTGCCATGCTTTGGTAGAGTGGCATTTTATGCCTTAGGTTCGGTCCTCGGTATGAGTGCACGTGTGCACGCATTTTGGTTGTCTCTTTTTCATCTCATGGCCACTGATGTGAGTGTGGCTGAGGTCCATTCATGTTGGTGTAAGTCCATCGTGCATTGTGTATGTCATTTCGGTCCATAGCATTGCGTATGCTAGATTGCATGTTAGAGCATCGTGTATGCCACGTCACATCGAGCATTGTGTATGCCATTTCATAGCATTGCGTATGCTAGGTTGTATGTTAATCGCATTGTGTATGCCATCTCATTTGCATTGTGTTTGGGATAGGAGTTAGCCTAAGCACGGGAAATGAGGTATGTTTCGTACTCCGAGTGACGGAACGTGTCTCAATTCCCTGTCGCCGACACTCCGGATTACCCATGATGGAGTTTAGGTCTTGTTGTGTTTTCATGTGCATTCATTTCATATTGAGTCGTGCAATTCGACTCCTCGGCCATCATGCATCGATATGCGTGATTGGTGGCACGAGGATCGAGGACTACACTCCCTGAAGAGTAGTCATGCATACATATGTAAAAATACTTTGCCATGCCCCTTTGTTGCTCTCTGTTGCAGTAAATCAAAAATCAGCGGCCTTCTGGAGCGTTGCACAATATTCCAAGAACAATTGTAAACAGAGGCAAACTGGGGCATCGTAATGGATTTCTGCGCAAGGCAACTCAAGCATGCATCATTCATCATTTGGAACAGAGCTAAGGCAGTCCATGGATTTGCGTGCTAATTTACCTGCTTTCCTAGATTAATTTGTTAATTAATTAGGATTTTGTATTTATTCGGACTGTACTATTTATTCGGACCCTCCGAGCAAGGGCACAATTGTAATAAGTGTGCGTGCGTGTGATGTATGTCTTCTAACCCCACGTTTTTCTCCCTTTTATTTACCAGCTTATGATGGTTAGATTAGGGCATGTTTCAATTAGCATGCTTATGGTTGCATGTTTGCATCATTCATTTGTCTTGCATGCACCGGGCTCGGCGCATCATACTAACTGCATTTGTATTTCAATTCCAAATTGAATACGTGTTAGTTGTAGCATCATCACATGCCATCTTTAGAATAGCCGAGCCTATTGTAATTGCATTCCTGCATGTGTTGCATTAGGCATTTCTGTATAGTTAGGATCATGCATGGATTTCTAACATAGCTTCTGTTTTGGCTTGGAGTACTCGGTAAGTGTTTATGTTTTAGCATCCTTGAATGTGTGTGAGTGACTGCCATGATAGCATGCTTACCATGAGGCTACGTACTTATGTGGTATACCTTCCTGAATGCCTGTGGGTGAATGTTGGGTTATTTGGATTGGAACAATTCATCAATTGTGAGTTTTAAGCCCACTTGAGAGTGGCAAATCATCTTGGTTTCTAAACCCACCCTAGGGTGGCAAAATCTGCATTTCAAGCCTACTTGCGAGTAGCAACCGCTTTCAAAAACCAAAATGAAATGTTTTGTTCCAATTCAGGCGATCTAGTCTATACTTGTATGCTGTGCGCATCACATAGTAAATCTAGGCTAATAACCGGAATAAGAACGCATAATGTTTTCAAAACTAGATATCATGGTTAGTAGAGGCCGATCTTTGATCAGGCGAGCGGGGGTGCTCACGAAGTAACCTTCCCCAATCGTACCCAAGTTCCCGAGCCGAGGCAACTTTGGTGATGACGGACACGTGGCCTTAGGCAACGAGTCAGGGTTTCCTAAATTCTCCCAAAATAAATATTTAGGTGGCGACTCTGTATCTGGCAAAGCAGTCCATGTTTGGCACTTCTTTCAAAAAATATGTTTTTAAAAAAGATTTGCCAGATTTGGACTCTTTGATGATTCATCGGTCTTGCATTGCACTCCGCGAGATTAGATACAGGACCGTGACAATTGAGTCCGAACTGTAGTGAGGCCCGAGGGCGCGTCTACACTTGGGCTTGGTCCATCATTTTGAAGCCCGGCTCCGCCCGAGGCCCAATGCATTTTTTAGTGGAAATTAATAAAATTTTGGTAGAAAAATATTAAAAAAAATAAAAAAAGTCTTTCAAGCTTGCCCAAGCCCGAGCCCAGGCCCACCGATCTGATTCGAGGCCCGGCCCGCGAAAGCCTGAATACCCCTTGGGCCTAGGCTTGGGTTTAATTTTTTGGCCCGTAGCCTAGCCTAACCCGACCCAAATTTTGGCGAGAGCCCGCAAGGCCCAACATGTCAATTTGGTATGTGTCAAAATTGAACAAATTAAAACAATAGAGACCAAATTGACACATCGTGTGAACTACATAGACCAAATTTACACATCGTTTGACTTTCCTTCTATCAAACCTAATAGCCATTATTTATTGGACTAATATGACACAATTTGTTAAATTAAGGAAAAAATCGAGCAAATTGAAACAATAAGAATCAAATTGACACATCGTATAAATTACAGGGACTATTTGCATAATTTACCCCCTTTACAATTCATCCTAACAACTTCTCATCTTTTAAACATAAAATATAAAATTTCCTAATCAAAAAATTTAATTTTTGCACAAATCAAAATTTCTAAGTTTAACACATGAAAATGTCTGATTTTAGAAAATTCCTCTGGTAAATACCCCTAAAAAAGTGTATCATATACACATTGTTACACATTTTTTTAGTATTATGGGACAAATGTTACATAATCTTGTTCTAGATTTATGACAATTTGTGGTCCATAATATGTATTTTGCGGTAATAGTATGCATTTTTATAGTAATGTTACACATTTTTTCATTGAAACATTTTTGAATCACAAAATGCGTAACATTACCACAAAAATGTGGTGATTCATATGTAAAAATAAATAAATAAATTGTCATAACTCTACTAGAAACTAGGTAACATTTGTCACAAAAATATGTAATATGTATTAAAAAGCGTAATAAAGTGCATATGATACACATCTTATAAGGGGTGTATACCGAGGGAGTAATCTATACTATTATATATGCAAAAACGTTTATACATATATGAAGTCAAAACTCTTAATCCATTTTTTTTTCTAGACTTTTGAATTCACAAAATATAATAATATGTGTCATAAAATTTTTGGCCTTTCCATTGTCATAAATTGTAATTATTGATTATTGACTCTTTGATTATTATGGTAATATAGTTAAAATTCCTTACTTCTTACCTTTCAAATTCCTTGATGTGTGGAACTAAAAAAAAAAAAAAAAATTATTTAATTTATGACATTGTTATGGAAAATCAATCACAATTTCAAATCTTTATTTTTATTTTTTATTTTTTAGAAGTTAAGAAATATATGTGACATATAACTATTGGCCCATCCAATTATATTGAAAAATTTTAACATTTAAATATAAAGTCCACAACAGAATCTTAGTTACATTTAAATTACATCTCATTAAAAATTTTATTTTCGAAAGTTAAAAAATATATGTGGCATGAAACCATTGGTCCATCTATATTGCATTCAAATTTGAGAAAATTGCACTTCAGTGTAAGTTTAAAAAAATTTATAAATTAATGATAAACTCTGTCGTTTTTAATAATTAACACATTTGCAAATATTTTATGCAAAAATATCATTGATTTGCAACTTTCATTGAAATTTTGATGACCATTTAATAGAAATTCCAAAGCAAAATCTTATTTATATTTTAACCACATCTCATTTGAAAACGTTGAGATGAAAAATCTAGTTTTTTTTTTTATAAAAGAAAATTCTTTAAATTTTAAAAGTCAAAAATGAAATTTTATTAATGCTATGACAATCACATTTGGTACAATCTGGTGGTGCCTTAAATCCTAACCATGTGGTTAATGTATCATAAGGTGACATGTTACATATCCTCAAATATAGTATCAAAACATGATCATCCTAACATTATTCATTTTAAAAATTTATGGAAATTATTTAAAGTATGAATTATACATAACAAACTAAAATAAAAAATTAAAATGTTAGGTAGATTACGAAACTATTGTTCAAGTAAATTATAAATACACTTAATCATTTAATGATAACCATGTCGTTTGTCCAATCCAAATAGTTTGTTCAAAAAAAAAAAATCAAGCCTAGCCTAAAGTTCTTATCCATAAATTAGTTTATGTCATATAAAACACGTGGTCTTCCATAAACCTTAAATGCCTCATACTTTTCTCTCTAAATTTTTCTATATGGGGAGGGGGAGACGGAAGTGGTTCCCCCCACCTCTCCGATATCCCACGCCCTCATTTCGATCATTTTCGTAATCTAGAGATGTTTACCTCTTCAGTCTGGGCATTATTGTCTTAATTTTTCTACCTTCGAACTCAAAATTTTAAGATCTAATTTTAAATCTTTTAACAATCCAAAGGCCAACGCTAAATAACGTATTTGTTTTACACTAGACGACCACCTCAACATCAACATTCTATCTTGACCAACATATGTGAAGTCTTCCGATTCCAAGTGGAAGGCTGCAAAGCAATGGAGTTTTTGATGAGTTCAGTAGTGACTTGGATATGTTTTTTTTTGTTTCTTCTTTTTTTTTTCTTTTTTTTTTTTTTTTTGTGATTTTCTTATTTTTTAGTTTGGTGATGTATTAATCCTCCATGTGTAGAGGTTTGTTTCTCTCCCTTATGGGAGCCTTTTCGGCTCCTTTATGGAGGTTTGGATCATTTCTTTTATGAAAGTTGTTTATCTCTTTTTGAGATCTTGTGATACCGTTGTACTAGATTGATTTGATCTTTTATCGATTTTTGCAATGAACATTTTCTTCCCAATATTAAAAAAAAAAAAGGGTTCTTATCTATGAGTTATGCCGTGACCAATAAAATGATTTGACATAATTTTAGATGAGTAATGTTAGTAATTATAAAAAAAAAAATATTATAAAATACTTCATTACAATTTTTCACATTTAGATTACACATATAATAAAATGCCACACGCTATTCAAAGATGAAAAAATTTCATGAAGCGTTCATGATATATATATATATATATATTTTATAATTCCAAACATTACTCATTTTAGATTAGAAATTGAGCCAAAAACTTGCTTTGATGCTTAAAAAAATAAAAATAAAAAATGCTAATCCGATTAAATCTATATTTACTGTTATATATAGAAAAACATTATTTTGTCTTCAATTTATGAAATATTGACATACACGTGGCTCTTTGATTAATATCACAACATTTCAAAAATCATTTAAGTCATGTTTTTATTATATAAAACAAAATGTTGTTGAGTCATTGAGGCTCAAAGTCTCAATGAAAATTTATTAAATTATAGAAATACACATCATGAAAGTGTTAGTTTTGTTCAATATGATGATACTTCTCATACATTTAATTTTTAAAAATTAAATCTAAGTAAGAACCTAAAAAATTAAGAATAACATGAATTATACTACAAAAATTTAATTTGAAGTGTAAATAATAATAATGAAAATTTTAATTATTGGACATGTAGAGTTAAATATCTAAATAGTAACAATGAAATTTATGCTTTTGGTCCTATCAAACAACATGCTCAAATATTATTTTAATTTTGATTTTATAATTAAAAAAAGAAAGTAAATTTTGATATGTGTTTCAAATAGCTTGAGTCTTAAAAAAAAATAAAAATAAAAATAAAAATAAAAATAAAAATAAAAATAAAAATGTCACGTTGATGATTCGTTTAATTATCTAACGCATTAACATAAAAAAAATTAAAAATAATAATAATTTTCACATTCTCCTTTTGAGAGGTTATGCAATAAAGATAAGTAAATTAAGTGAAGTCTAAATATTATTGTTTAAAAAAAAAATTAACATAAACATATTTAAAGTAAAAAATTATGCCTATTTTTTTTCCTCTAAAATATATTGCTCGTATATGTGTTTACATTACATAATAAAAAAAATTATGGATAAGATATATTGACTCATTTGTATGGTAATTATGAAAAAATGATGACTTTTTTTTTAATTTTTTTTATCGGCAAAATAAGACTTTATTGATGATAAACACATACAGAGTATGATAAATTACATCAATAAAAAGGAGCTTGGAGCTGAAAAGCTCCAATATCCTAGCTGGTGAGAGACCAACAAAGAGAAAAAATGATGACTTACCTAGTATGTGTGGCGATTTTTTAGAAAAAATCACAATATCATATAATACATATTAAAAGATGATAAATTTTCTTTATTAAAATGAGTAAATATACACACACACTATATATATATATTGACCTCTTCAGTTACAAAAAGTTCATGTAACTCCAAACAGTTCCAACGGTTATATACTTAGTATTAATGGAAAAAAAAATAGAAAAACAAAATTGACATTATAGAAAATTAAATGTAGTATTTAGTAGCAGCAGCACAAAAATGTTCAAAAAATCTAATATTTTTTTTGATCAGCAAAAAGAAGATTTATTGATGAAGAAAATATACAATGTATCATAACGTATATCAATAAAGAGGAGGGTGCAAAGAGCATCAAAGTGAAACGTTAACATCCCAACTAGGTTGGCACCTAAATGCACACCAAATCATTTGCTAACACCAAAAAATCTAATATTACTAATTATAAGGTGATAGAAAACAGATTGGGAAGTTATAGAAAACAGATTGATTTCCTTCTTTATATACTTTGAATCCTCTCTCTCTCTGATTCACTTCTCTTATAAATAGCCACCATCTTCACCTCCCTCAGCATAAGCCTCATACAACACCACCACCTTACACACAAGACCTATCTGAAGGAGTCTTCAAAAACATCCAATGGCCACTAACCAATTCTTTTTTGCAATTGCAACACTTGTTGTCTTCGACTTGTCCGAGCCTGCTTTCTTGAAAATTGCCCAATATCGTGCTGGAATCGTGCTCCTTGTCTTCCGAAGGTAAAAAAATAACACGAAAAATACTATTCTTTCAGAATTTTTATATAGGAAAATATGATTTTGGTTTCAAGTATTCTATATAGAAGCTTTATATAATTGAGATTTTTGGAGTTATAATTTAATCCACATTAAAATTGATTAATGAGAATTGAGTTGGTTTGTGACAGGGTGCCTTGTATCAAGAAAGGAAGAATTAGGTTCACCATGAACGGCCACTCTTACTTTAACTTGGTTTTGATCACCAACGTCACGGGTGTAGGGGATGTTCTCCATGTAGTGTCAATCAAGGGATCCAAGACAGGGTGGCAAGCTATGTCAAGAAACTGGGGCCAAAACTGGCAGAGCAATTTTTATCTCAATGGCCAAAGTTTGTTTTTTGTTTCTGTTTTTTTTTTCTCAATGACCAAAGTTTGTCTTTTCAAGTGATTATCAGTGACGGTAGAACTGTGACAAGCTACAACGTGGTACCTACTAATTGGTAATTCGGCCAAAGTTTTCAAGGGGGTCAATTCTAAATTGTTGATGATACATAATTTTTTTGAAAGTAGATTTTTCATAATAAGATCTTTTTGCACGTGTAAGAAGAGGATTGGCTAGCTGTGGTAGCTTGAGTAAAAGCCCCTGCGAGACCTTTCATATTGATGGTAGCTTAATATAATATATGATTTCTGTCCTACTACTCTACTCTCTTCTTTCCTTCTTTTTGTTTTTAACCTTTGGTTTTCTTTAGCCTCCATCTAGATTTGGAAATATTTACATGGAAACAGACACACATGACATGCAAATAAATTGCTACAATTTTACAAAACTAATGCTACATACCCAGGATTTGTTTTAAAAATTAATGTTTGATTTATTTATATGCAAGATATAAGAGTTTATGGGTACTTATGCTTTTGCAATGACCCTCTAATATATAGAAGTTCAAAAATCAAAATTAGGTAATCATTTCAAAATGTCATGGAAAAATAATGACTAGTATATTATTTTTCTGTCATTTATTTCTATGTTCCTAAATTTTATCACGAATTTTAACTTTTAAACAGAAAGTAATTAATGACAAGCCATAAAAGTGTTTAAAAAATTACCCTTAATTGCATATCAATAGTGTGTATATTTTAAATTTGTTGTTTGACCACACAATTGATGAATCTCAGCCATTAATTACAAATTCTAAGCAAAATTTTGGATTTTCTTTTTGGGACTAGCAGTTGGTGTTATCTTAGATTAAAATTTTGGCCATGAAAACATATATAAGGTGACTGTTTTACTCTTCTTATCCTAAGGAGTACTTGAGGTACCTCCATTTATTAATATTCCTTATCAAGTGTGTTGTGAAAAGCTGCAGAGTAGTGCATCAACAAAATAAATAAATAAATTGATGAAGAAATTTTACTTATAGTTATTGTGCTATTATTTTTTTCAATGTCAATTTAATTTGTATATTTTAATTATCAGTTTTATGCATAAATGCTTTTTTTGCTTTTCCCTTTTTTTGGGTCTAAGCATAAATGGATTTCAAGTTAGGAAATAAGTTGCGAAGTCCATCAGAGCTTTACAAGTTACAGATTTTGGCCCATGTTTATTGTAGTGGGCTTTAGTCTTCCACCAGCTCACATCGTTAAGGCTGAGTAAGAAAATCAAAAAATTTGCAAATCGACCTAATTCAGTCTAGTTTGATAGATTTAGTTTGATTTTTTGAATCTGTAGTTCAATTTTGATTTCAAAAATTGGAGAACTGATCTCCACAGATCGGTTATGGATTTAAGTTCATAGTTCTAGATTAGAACCAAATTGGACTTTATGTAATTTAAACCATATGCATACCATACACCCTGATGAATACAATTCTACCATATTACATATAAAACCAAACCCTAATTCATAACATTTCAGATTAATATAATAATAGAAATTGTGAGAGGTAAAAATAAAGAGTTTCATTCCGAGTAAAAAATGTGTAGAATCCGAGTAGGATACACTCTGATGAGCACAATAGCAGGTCTACAAGACCAAACGACCAGGACTAGAGATCTAGGTGTAGGCATGTAGGTCCAAGACCAAGTCCAGAGATCCAGAACTAGAAAAGTCCAAGGGACCAAGACCAGAGGTCTAGGACCACAAGAGTCCAAGGGACCAGAACCAGATATCCAGGTCTAGACATGCAGGTCGAGAACCAAAGAGCCAAGTCTAGAGGTTCAAGTCTAGACATGCAGGTCTAGAACCAAAGGTGCAAAACCAGAGAACCAGGTCTAGGGTCCAGGCCAGAAGGCCAGATCCAAAAGGCATGGCTCTCAAGGATAGACTTGGTTAGAACTTGGTCCTTATTTTAAGGGCCAACCACTCCTAGAATTCAACGATAGTAGAACATAATACCACAAAAAGTGGGCTAAACGTGAGTAGTGGCAGGGAAAGTGGAACCAACTCCAATAGTCACTTGAAAGGCTATATAAAGCCGTACCAAGTGAGGAAAAAGGTAGACAATTTTAATTACAATTATTTTGGGTTGCTCCTATTCCTATATTTTCTTACTCCATTACTTTGAGGCTTTCTGACTTAAGTATTAGAGAATCTCCTGGCTGCCCACCAGTCGGGTTCTTCATATTTTGATGAGTGTTTTAAGCCAAGTGCCACCGTGTTCACACCAGAATGCCGCCACAGCAAAGGTAGTTCAATTTTCATCCACCACAATTTAGCGTCGTCTGTGCGAAATTTGTAACAAAAAAACATTAATCTAGCCTTTACTAGTTTCAGTTCATTCATTTTTCAATCATTAATGACTAAAGAAAATGGCATCCTACCAACCGGTGAAGAACATGACGTTTTACGCACTCCAGTTCAATGGACACGCCTGTTAAACTTAGGAGGCAACATCCGGCTGCAGTTTTAGCCCATGGAAGACCGAGCAAAAGGCGACATTTAGTTGCATTAGTTAGCTTGAGAGACAAAATCATCAATGCAATGGAAAAGCAACTCAAGAAATTGTTTGAACAAGTCCAAAATTAAAGCAATGTCAACTCTGACCTCGAACTAAAAGGCAACTCAAGATTGTCAATCAGTTCGGACCGAACAGTTTTCGAGTAAAATATCATGATCATGCACCTGTCTAAGAGGAACATCGTGCTCCTACACCTGTCTAAGTAGAATATCACGCTTATGTAACTATGTGAGCAGAACAATGTGCTCCAACATTTGTCCAAGTAGAACATCATGCTCATGCACTTGTCCAAACAAAAAAGCGTGCTCTAGCATCTACCTGAGCAAAACAATGTGCTACAGCATCTATCTGAGCAGAACATCCTACTCACGTGCCTATCCGAGCAAAACAACATGCTTCAACACTTGTCCAAACAAAACTGCTGCTCCAACACCTATCCAAATAGAACAGTGGAGTTCAACACCTATCCGAAGAGTATCTGAAAGAATTGTAGTCTGGTCAATAGAACTAAGGCCTGATATGATCACTTCTTCTTTTAATAGGATGATTAATAAGATGGAGCCTCCAAAAAATTTCAACATCCTAAAGTTTGAGTTTTACAATGGTTGGTTAGATCTTTTGGACCATCTTTGTCACTACCACCATACAATGTCCTTTTGGAACAGGAATGAGACGCTTATGTACAGGGTTTTCTTATCTAGCCTAGGAAAAGTAGCCAGCCAATGGTTTGGCAACTTCGTGAAGGGTCTATTGGTAGTTAGCAACAGTTGCCAGATAGTCATGTGAAGCTCTTTATGATCAACATCAAGTGTGCTAACGATGTGAATGCTTTGCTAGCCCTCCCAAAAATCTCCTAAGGAGATCAACGTCAAGCAGTATTCCCAACTTTACTAGGAGACCTTTTATAAAGTTGAAGAGAACTGTTCAAATCAAGTAGCAATCGCCACATTTAAGCATGGCTTGTCACCAGGAGATAAATTATGGCAGTCCCTTTCCAAGAAACCAATAAGAGAAGTTTCTAATCAATGAATCAAAATTGACCAGTACATCAAGCTGGTGGAAGATCAGAAAATTTCTGAACAACTATTGGTTGAAAGGGAAGAAAGTTAGACAATCCAGCTCGGGTTATAGTTATGTTCTTTCACTTAGGTGCAATTTCTTACAATTCCCTAAGTATAAGAAAGTTGGGCAATCCAGCTTAGATTGTAGTTATGTTCTTTCACTTCGGTGCAATTTCTAGTAATTCCCTAAGTACAAGAAAGTTTGACAATTCAGGTAGATTGTAATTATATTCTTTCACTTAGGTCCAATTTGTAGAAATTGTCTAAGTACAAGAAAGTTGGACAATCCAAATTAAATTGTAGCTATGTTCTTTCACTTAGGTCCAATTTCTAGCAATTGCCTAAGTACAAGAAAGTTAGACTATCCAACTTGAATTGTGGGTGCAATTTTTAGCAACCAAGTACAAGCAAGTTAGATAATCTAGTATGGATTGCAATTGTGTTCTTTAACTTAAAATTACTTAAGTATAAAAAAGTCTGCTAATCAACAGTTGAATTTTTCCACTCTAGTATGGATAGTTTTGACTTGGATGTACTCCAACTTTCCCTTACGGCTAGGCTTGGAAAAGTCAGATTTAAGGGGCAATTCTGGGAAACAAAAATAAAGAATTTTATTTTGAGTAGAAAATATGAAGAATCTGAGTAGGATACATTCTAACGAGCACAATAGCAAGCCTATAAGACTAGGGGACCAGGACCAGAGATTTAGGTCCAGACATGTAAGTCCAGGACCAAAGGACCAAAAGAACCAAGACTAGAGGTCCAGGTTTGGACATACAAGTCCAGGACCAGAGGAACAGGTCCAGGGTCTAGGCCAGAAGGCCAGGTCTGGAAGGCATGACCCTTAGGGGTAGACTTGGTCAAAGCTTGGTCCTTACTTTAAGGGCCAACCACTCTTAGAATTCCGCGATAGTGGAACATAATCCCAAAAAAAGTGGATTGAACATGAGGAGTGGCAAGGGTAGTGGAATCAACTCTAACAGTCACTTTGAAGGCTATATAAAACTATACCAAGTGAGAAAAAAGGTAGACAATTAATTACAATCACTTTGGGTTGCTCCTATTCTTATATTTTCTTACTCCATTGCTTTCAAGTGTTCTAACTTAAGTATCAAAGAGTCCACTGGATGTTCATCTGTAGGGTTCTTCATATTTTCTTGAGTGTTTCAGGCCAAATTCCACCGTGTTCATATCGGAGTGCCACCGCAGCAATGGTGGTTCGATTTTTACCCACCACAAAAATTAGCGGTGTAAACGGTTCGTTTTGGTCAACGTTAGGAGTATATTTAGCACCAAACCGATCCTTTCAGTTTTTATGATTGAGAAACCGATATAGACCGTATGCTGCGGTTTCATTTTATCGATTTTGTTGGTTTGATAGAGAAAAGAAATTTACATGAAATTTTAAAAGGTTTTATAGATTATAGAATTTTACATTGAAAATAAATGAAGAAAATATATGAAAATTTCTCTATAAATGTTTTTCTCCCTAATTTGTATCACAAAATTGTATTATATTAGTTACTTCTCATATAATATTCAAGAAATTATGATATAAAAATATTTAAATATAATATTCAGTTGTTTCGATTTGCAACGGTATAAACAAATTTAAAATCAAAACAGACCGTATATTATGAAAAACAAACCAAAAACTAAAATTTCGGTCTATTTCAATCAGTCAACTCAGTTTTATCGATTTCTCTTACATCCTTAACAAAAACCATAGATTAATGTTTAACAATATTTTCTTAATGTTATGTTTTTGTGTAGTGGGCATGTTATTATTATTTTCAAATTTATGATAGGTTGAATAGTTTTAAAAATATTATATGATTTTTCTTGTGAACAAATTATGTGAAATTGTGATTCCAAATTGAGCTGAACCGTGTTGAAATGGTTTGGTTCGGATTGATTCCATGATTTAAATGAATTGATTTTGATTCCAATTTTTGTGAAACCATATACAACAGATAGATGATATTATATTTTTGAAAATGATATTATATTTTTGTGCTTTATATGTGTAAAAATAAAAAAAAAATAAAAAAGGACATTTTATTTAGTAATAACATTAGCTATGCATGAAATATGAAAGTTTGAGTTTCATTTTAATTATAAAAAATAAAAAATATAAAATTTTGGATTCAAACAAGGCTCAAAATAGTAAAAAATTAATAGATCAAAAACTATAAAATAGTAAAGCCTAAACCGCTAAATCCATCCGCATCCACCAACTAAGCAGACGAATGTGGATTGATTTTTTTTCAATCCACTTAAATTCGGATGGATGACAGCTAGGAGGCCACCTGACTCAATTAACAAGTACAATTCAACTAGTTACACTTTCCATATTATATTTCAATGCAAACTAATACAAATTAATCAAAATTCACAAACAAAAGTCTAAATGTCCGAATCATTTGCTACTTTAATAAATTTCTTAAGATCATTATAAATGTCAAATAATCATTTTACAAACACAAAACATATCTAAAAAGTCTTAAAATTTTCTTATTATCAAAACAATGTTACATACAAGGTTTATATATATATATATATATATAAACCACTTAAGATTTACGGATAGGTAAGTCTAATCAATATAACTAAGATAATCATCTGAAGGTAAAGATCCCTACCACGAAAAAAAGAAAAGATAAGGAGATTTGAAATGGTGAGTGGAGGTTGGAACCCAGTGATCAGAAGGAGGAAAGCGGGAAATCAGTATGGATATCGCAAGGAGGTAGTGGTGGTCACCATATTTGTGGATAACATCCTAGAGTCCATGGATTCCAAGGGATTATTCAGTCTTTTCAGAAAGTTTGGCATTATCAAGGATGCGTTCATACCAGGGAAGAGCAGAAGAGTATCAGGTTCCATATTTGGATTTGTCAGATATGATTGCGAGGTGGCGGCATAGATGGCAATTCAAAAGGCTGATGGTTTGTGGTGCGATAACAAGGCGGTGAAGGTTAAAAGAGCAGAGTTTCAAAAACCTCATGCATTGGGTCACCTGGAGAAAAAGGTGCTAAGCAGAGGGGATAGTGGCAGAATGATGCACCAACGACCTCAAAGGCAGCAGTAGTAGGGTACTGGAGCTAAGCAATCATTTGTAAAAGCATTATTAAGAGGATGAGCAAGTGAGAGATATAAAGTGGTGATAAGAGCTTATGAGGAAGGAAATGGCTGGCTTAATGAAAGCTTAGTAGTGAAGTTGAGCAGCTTTTTAGCTCTTAAAGATTTCAAGGTAGAACTATGTAACAGGGGAATGAGGGATGTGGTTACCAGGGATAGTAGAGGAAGAATAGTATCCCTAGCCTTTAATTTTGTCCAACATATGCAGGAATGCAAGGAACAACTAGGTAGGTGGGGTAAGAAGTGGTGTGATTCAGTTAAAGAATGGGTGAAGAGCCAATATGTAGAGCAAGAGAGATGTAATCAATCTTTGGAGTGTTACAACTTTTAGAAGCATTGGTAGTCATTGGGGGTCAATAGTTCAATTTAAAGAGAACATTAACAACCCACAAACTTTTCAACAAGGAAAAGTTCGAGTAATTACAAGGTGCATGGAGTTGATTAATTTGGTAATTTTTTTGGAATTCAAAGGTAAATATATACCGGTAAGGGTCTGTGAAGAACTTCCAATTTGTTTATTTCCTAGCTTCAGTGAAAGTACAGGTAAAGAGATGCAACATTTGAACTCCAGAGGAAATGAGAATGTGAAGGTGGATGAGGTGTCTAGCAATGGTGGTAATACAAAGAGTGATTACAGAGTTATTGCAGCAAGGGAGAAGAAGATGGTAGATTGATATGATGAGGATAGTAGTGTATTGGAAACAGTGGAAGATGGATCAGATGAGTTATGTTGGGGATATGATGGTAAGTATGCACCAGCCGAAGCTGTCATAGAGGTTAGCATACGAAATGGTGATGTAGGTGCAGGGTCCAAGGAGGAGGGTATGCATCAGGAAGTCAACTCACAATAGGTAATGATGAGTAAAATTAAAAAATTTGATGGAGCTTTTGGCAGTACAGAACTTGTAGGTGCTGTGAGTGAGCCAGAGAGGGTAACACCCAATATAAATTTAGAAGTATTACTTGAAGGCCTGCAGGTTGGGCCTGAGCCCAGCAGATTGAATGTCATGACCCAAACCCGTCCCTAAAAGTTTGGTCCATGACCGGCCTATACATAGGCCTCAAAACAGAATTTTAAAATAATATTTAACCATATACGGGGCCTTAGGCGGAAACAATATCAATAAAAGACAACACCATTGAGCTTGTGCATACATGATGGTTTAATTGGATTTAAGAATTTAAATACATTCCCAGAGTTATATATATAATCACAGAATTCATATAGATCTCACACACTCTTACATAAGACTTAATAATTTATATGACTCCCAACACAAATTAAGGCCTTCATATGGAGACATACATCGGTGACTTGGCAGACAGGCGAACCTTAGGACAACTCTAGTGTCAATCTCCGCCGGCTCACCTACAGAAATATTCATAAAAATGGAGTGAGCAAGGCTCAATGAATAATAGCAATGTAAGGAGGTTAATTAATTGAGCATAGACTTAGAGAATGTAAATATGCATATCAAACTGTACACAGATCTTATACATAATCATATTTTAAAACGGCCTCAGACCCACATGTAACACAGAACGACCTCAGGTCCATATATAATACAAAGCGCCTGTAAGCCCAAATATGATACATGACGGCTATAGGCCCAAAGATAATACAGAACGGCTGTAAGCTCGGATATAATACAGATCGGCTATAAGCCTAGATATAATACAGATCGGCTATAAGCCCAGATACAATACAGAACGGTTGTAAGCCCGGATATAATACAGATCGGCTATAAGCCCAGATATAATACAGATCGGCTATAAGCCCAGATACAATACAAAACGGCTGTAAGCCCAGATATAATATAGATCGGCTATAAACCCAGGTATAATACAGATCGACTATAAGCCCAGATATAATACAGAACGACTTTAAGCCCAGATGTGATACAGATTGGCTTTAGGCCCATAGATAATACAGAACGGCCTTAGGCCCAACATATTATGCAGAGCGGCCTCAGGCCCAGATATCAGCAGATTGGCCTCGGGCCCATTATTAACAAAATATAATGATTCCAGATACAGAATGATATCATTGTTCCATAATGCACATATGTTCTATTTGTTCATCATGAATTCAGATAGTTAACTTGCAGATAACAGAACGTCAGTATTAACTCTTAATAGTAAGCAAAACGTACTGCTATAGCACTATTACTCAACAGTGCATAAAGATTTTCCCATGGTTTATTACAAGTCGACATAGTTGTCTTGCGGATAACAGAACATTAATAATAACTATTAACCGAAGGCAAATGTATCATTGCATTAATAGGGACAGAACAATTCACATCATAACGGCCTCGGGCCCACGTCTATTACTAGGGATAGAACGACCTTAGGTCCATATCAATGCCATTATTCATGCATATCGTTTAATTGAATCAAATCACAACATCCATGAAATAGATCATTCAAAAATAACAATACATAAATCATAATCACAGGAAGTAAGTGAAACATATTGTTACACTACTATTACTCACAGTGATCGGCTCCCGGTAGTAATGGGACGATGTCCTCGTCTCGACCTACGAGTACAGTGCACAACACATAATATGAGATTATACTCGATCCTTTACTTACTCTCTTTCATCATTCAATCAATTAGCCATGGTGGTACCAAGCTCATTATTCCTTAATAAGTTATAATCCATGTCTTAGAAAACAGGAGAAATTGATGGGAAATGGTTTAGGTGAAGAAATGGTACAAAACTGGTTGACAGAAAGTGAACAGTCGTCACTAATTTGGGTATAACTATTTCTGTATTAAGAATTTGGGAGTGAGACCACACCATTAGAAACTAGACTTCCGGGGCTTGATTTTAGGCACAAGAATCACTCAAAACGGAGTCCAGAGGTAGAAGATATGCTTATTCAAAGTTGGCTGAAAAAGTTGTCTTCCGCATGTGCAGGAAACAGAGCCGCACGTGCGGCCCTGGGCAGTTTGCAGTCCGAAAATGGCTGTAAAATTGAAACTTCTCATTTTCAAAATCAAACCTCAATTTCATGTAAATCAAAGCACAAAACCCTTTAATACATGATAAATTTCACATTATTAATCTCCATCAAACATCATAACCTCAAAATATTACTCAATTCCCAAGCACAAGAACACAAGAACATAATATAGCCATAATTGGGGTTCAAAGTTCACATCTTCCATATCAATCCTTGATTTCATGTAACTGATGCTTTAAACATAAGGATTCAAGATATCTGATCATACCTTAGTTCAATCTTTGTCTTTCTCTTAGCTTTCTTCAATTTCCCCCAAGTTTCCCATGGGTGATCTTCTTTTTCTTTCTTCAATTCTCTTCAAGCATCTGCAAAACCACCATGGATATTGAGGAGCTTGTCTCTCTTCTCTCTCTCCTTTTCACGGTTTCCCCTCTCCCTCCTTTAGATATTTTTAGGTTCCAAGAGATGTGTTCAATTCATGCCTCTCATATACATATACATTAAATATGCACACATATAAGTTTAACACAATAGGGAGAGCCAAACGCGGCCTTACAAATCGCATTAAATCAAATTCCAATTGAACTTCTCAGATGACTCTAAAAATTGTATTGATCATAAATATGTCCCCTGTTCTAGTTTCTGAAGCCTCTAAGGCCTTCAATTTGCAATGCCAAGTTAACTACCCAAACGTGCATTAACGAATCAGACAAATTAGATTTCCAATTAATTTTCCCAAATATTTTTAAAAATTTCCATTAACACACCCAAGTACTCAATTGTGTTTTCTGAACCCGTGAAGTAATTTCAATTTTAAAGCTGTGGCTCAACAGATAATTCCTCAATTTGAATAGATATCATTAAATTAAAATGCATTAACCCATAAGGCCATAAAGGTAATCTCTAATATGGATTTTGGGGTCATTACATTGAAATTAGGGGTAGGATCGGATTTGAGTGATTGTGTGGCCCAGTCCCATCTTAGATCATTTGTGGCCCATTTCTCCCACATATCCCAATCGAGTGTGGTCAAGAGGGCGGGAAAAGGCATAAAGGGTAAGGTAGCAGCTGGTAAAAAAAGTCTGCAATTCATGGCAAAAGGGTATGGGGATAAAGAGAGACATCAATTCTGTCAAAGGCTACAACAACCAAAAAAAAGCATGGTTAGAAGACTTGGCTTTCAAAAAGGAGCCCTGTTCAAAGCATCAGCAGTAGCAGCAGCAGCTGCTACCTCATTGTCTACATCCCAAAGTCATGCAATACAAAGGAGGAAAAATATACTTGAGGAAGCACAAACAACAGTGAAGATTGGAAAACTGTTGGGTTTGCAATGCCAAGGTCAAGAAGATAAGATAGCCAGCAAGATAGTGGAACAAGAAGAAAATGATTCACAAAGAATTGCAGGTGAAAAAGGGGCAATCAGAACTTAACTGATTGCCATTAGGGGATTAAGGAGAAAACTGTAAGTTTATTATGCAGATTTTGCCATAGAATGTCAAAGGGCTGAGAAGGCCACAAAATAGGGGCAAAATAAAGAACTTGGTAAAGGTCAGAAATGTTAATGTTTTACTCTTACAAGAAACAAAAAGAAATTCAATGGAGAAACATTTTGTGAGATCTATGTGGCCTTATGAAGAGATGGGTTACATGATGGTGGACTTAGAAGGAAGTGCAGGTGGGTTGCTGTGCCTTTGGAGGCCACAAGTCTTTGAACTAAAAGACTGCTACAACAGCAACCATTTTATTATACTCTCAGGTACCTCATCTTAATCTTTTAACTGTGTGATTGTTAATATATATGCTCCAAATGAGGTGTTGAAAAAGAAAAAATTATGGGATTCTCTTGTGAGCTTACACCCCCATTATCCAAACCCATGGTGTGTGGGTGGTGATTTTAATGAGATCAGATTATTATGTGAGAGGAAAGGGTGTTCAAGAAGAGAGAAGGGGATGAAGGACTTCAGTGAGCTTGTAGATTAGTTGGAGCTGACTGATCTGCCTATGTTAGGCAGATAGTTCACTTGGTGTAATGCATTGGAAGGGGATATGTAGAGTAGGATAGATCAATTTCTGTTAGACTCCCTATGGTTGGAAAAGGTTTCATTTAAACAATGGGGCTTACCTAGAACAATTTCAGATCATTGTCCAATTTTGCTGAAGGAAGATGATAGGGATTGGGGACCTAAATCATTTAAGTTCATTAATGCCTGGACAACACATCCTACCTTCTTGGTTGAAATCAAACAGATCCAGGAGGTCACACAGGTGACAGGGTGAGCAGGGTATAGACTAATGAGGAAGTTATACTTTCTAAGGAATCATTTAAGGATGCGGAATGGGGAGCTGTTTGGCAATATAGATACTAATTTGAAGTCAGCAGAACAAGAGTTACACAAATAGGATTTGAAGGCAGAGTCTAGGCCCCAGGATAAGCTGGAAATAACAAGAAGAAGAGAGGTCAGATGTCAGGCATGGAAGCTTAGCAGCAACAAGGAGAGGCTATGGCACCAAAAATCTAGAATGCTGTGGGCTAAAAATGGAGACAAAAACACTAGGTTCTTTTATATCATGGTAAGTAATAGGCAGAGAATGAATCTGATAGATACTATTCTAGTGGAGGGAGTGAGCTATGAGGAACTAGCTCAGGTGAAACAAGCAGTGGTTAGCCACTTCAAAAGCATTTCTCATAAAATTGGATCTTTAGGCCACAGATTTCAGGCCCTTTTGCTACAATTAGTTCTAAGGCAGCAGTGAGTTTAGAAGCATTGTTCATTGAAGAAGAGATTTGGGCAGCTATTCAAGACTGTGATGGGAACAAGAGCCCCCTGGTCCAGATGGTTTAAACCTAGCTTGCATTCAAAAATGTTGGAAAATAATGAAAAGAGATATAACTCAAATGTTGCATGAGTTTCACACAAATGGTAAGTTGTCAAGGGATGTCAACAGTTCTTTCATTGTGCTTATTCCCAAGAAGGACAATCCCATAGGCTTGGGGGACTATAGACCCATCAGCTTGGTCACCTCAATCTACAAGATTTTGGCGAAGGTGCTATCTAGAAGACTAAAGAAGGTTCTTCCCTCTGTGATAAGTGAAGTGCAGTCAGCTTTTGTGACTGGCGAGTATATCTTAGATGGGGTGCTAATAGCAAATGAAGTTGTAGATGGGTGGAAAAAATCTAAAAAGCAAGGCATTATCCTAAAATTGGACTTTGAGAAAGCCTACGATTCAATAAATTGGGAATTCTTGTTGGCAATGATGAGAAATTTTGGATTTGGTGACAAAAGGATTAGGTGGATGAAGGTTTGTATTTCTACAACCTTGGTGTCAGTTTTGGTTAATGGTGCATCCACAGAGGAGTTCCAGCCACAAAAGGGGTTAAGGCAAGGGGATCCTCTATTTTCATTCTTGTTCATTATTACAGCAGAAGGTCTCAACCTGTTACTAGCTAGGGCTAAAGTGCAGGGACTGTTTAGGGGTGCTACTGTTGGTTCCAATGATGTGAGTGTCTCACATCTTCAATTTGTAGATGACACTATTATATTCTACGAAGGTGATAATGAGGATATTCTGAGCATAAAAAGGGTGTTGAGGTGTTTTGAGGGGATGTCTGGGTTAAGAATCAATTATCATAAAAGTGTAGTTTGTGGAATGGGCTTCCAAGATGATCAATCTAAGGATTTTGCAAAGATTTTGAATTGCATGACTAAGAAATTGCCATTTCTTTCTTAGGTCTACCTTTAGGGGCCAATCCTAGGAAGCAGAGCACATGGAACCCAGTAGTGGAGAAGGTGAAGAAAAAACTGTCTTCTTGGAAGAGGAAATTACTATCTTATGCTGGGAGGTTGACTTTGATCAAATCAGTCCTTGCTAACTTGCCAACCTATTTCCTTTCTCTTTTAGAATGCCTAAGGGTGTCGTTAAATCCTTAGTCAAGTTGCAGTCATCTTTTATGTAGGGAGGGAATGATAATAAAAGGAAAGTGCACTTGGTCAAATGGAAGGAGGTCACTAAGAGCAAAAGTCAAGGAGGTTTGGGTGTGAGAGATTTAGGTGAGGTGAATGAATGCTTGTTATTAAAGTGGTGGTGGAGGTATGGTAATGAAGATACAACTCTGTGGAAAGCTGTGGTTTGCTCAAGGTCTAGTAGGACTGGTGGAGGTTACGCTCCAGCTATGAGTCTTTTAGGTGGGGTATCCACAGTATGGCTGGATATTGTGCAGCTCCTCTCAGTAAACCAACACTTGGGTGAGTTCTATGGTGACCATTTTAGAATTAAGGTTAGAAATAGGGGGAGGATCATGTTTTGGCATGATACATGGCTCAACAACAGAGGTTTACAGGTTCAATTCCCCAAACTATACATTTTATCCACTGAGAAAGGGGAGACCCTTCAGTAAATCAGTGCCAAGAAAAGTAACTTAGGGGTGTGGTAGCTTAGCTTTAGAAGATAGCTATTAGGTTGGGAAGCATAGGAGTTGCAGAGACTGATGGGTTTGCTAGAGACATCTCCAATGGTTAGTTTTGATTTTGTTGATTCTTGCTCCTGGCTAGCAAACAGTTCAGGGTAGTTTTCAATCTCTTTTGTGAGAAGATGGTGGGATGCAGCAAAAGGGCCTGGCCAGGTTGTACCTAAAGGGGTGTGGGTTTGTTTAGCTCCACCAAAAGTGCAGTTCTTTTGCTGGTTGGCTTGGAGAGGCAAAGTTAAGACTTCAACCTTCCTTCAAAGGATTGGGGTGTTAGATGCATCAGCAAATATTATGTATGTCTTTTGCCAAGCTGAGATGGAATCATATGCTCTTGTTTAGTCCACCGGTTTGGAAGTCTCTTGTTTTTCTGAGTTCTCTATTTCTTCTGGTTTCTCTGTTACTGATCTACCTCTTCTGGTTTTTGAGTTATCAGTTGAGGTTTATTGGCTACTTCAATGTGCTGCTAACGTGCTCTGAGGCTGCATCCTTTGGGCTGGTTTGTGCTGGTTTTTGCTGGATTTTGTAGATTGGATTGATTATCATTGGCTGCATTTTCCGGGTTATAGGTCTAATTTGAATGGAGTTCAAGGCAGCACTTGGTGCCTGGAAGCAGGGTTATTGTTTGGAGGTTTGCGTGCTATTTTGCTATGATTGGTCAATTTCAATGGTGTTCAAGGCAGTGTACTGCAAGGTAGTTCTGAAGGGTTACTGGTTTTAAAGTTTTTGGTTTGGTTTTTGGTTGTCTTGCTATTGTTCTTGCTGTTTCTGAGCTTTGTGCTCTTGTTTCTTTGCCTTAGCTTTGTTTTTTGTTGGTCTCTCACCAACTAGGAGGTTTGAGCTTAATATAGCTCCAAGCTCCTCTTTATTGACGTAATTTCTCATACCTTGCATGTGCTTCATCAAAAAAGTCTTCTTTTGCCGATCAAAAAAAAAAAAAAAAAAAAAAAGAGTCCAATCAATATAAATTGTTGGTAATTATTTCAAAAAAATTAAATACAATGGTAATACTTCATCATCACTAAAACAATCTAATAATATATTATCACGTTGCCACTATATGTATATAGCGATTATGGAATTGTTATTAATTAGGAAGTTACATTGAATAGTGAGATTCATAATTCACACAATTTAGTGGGTGTTGGAAGGTGTAAGGTATTAGGTCCATTAGATACATATAGACACACACATACACATACACACACACACACACACACACATATATATATATATATATATATATTGTGCAAAATTTACCATTTGTGAAATAGTTTGATGAGAAGTTCATTTATTATTTTTGAGGACATTTTATTTTTAATTTCACCCCATAATCTATTTGTTTAATTTTTTTTTTAAAGATTTGTTCAAATATTTTATCCGTTTAATTTTTTTTTGACTATATGTTCAAATATCTTTTTATCTATTCAATTTTTTTTTAATTATCTGTCAAATTTGTATCTACTTGTTGAAATTTCTTATCTGTTCAAATGTATATCCAAATTTTATTATTTGTTCAATTTTTTACTTATCTGTTCAAATTCTCATACATACATAAATAGAGAGAGAGGTCGTCTAATTTTATTATCTGTTCAATTTTTATCCCTTATTTGTTTAAATCTCTTTCCAAAATGAAACATTATTCCAAAATCATCTATCTGTACAAAGAACAAATGATATAGAAAGATCCAAAATCGAAAATCAAAAATCAACAGCACACACAATAACCAAATCAAATCTGAATCATCAACATCTCATATCATTCATAGATTCGAGATGTTTCAGTAAGATTAGTGATAAAGAATCCCGATTCAATATAATCGCCAGTTTCAACCTCGAAGCGGCTGTGTTCCTGACAAGGCCCATCATGTATGTTGATGATTATAGTTTCTCAAAATAAATAGATTTAAAAAAATTCGGTATAGCCGAGCCATACTTACAAACAAGCTGAAGCTCAAGTTCATGAAGAACAAGAGGCAGATATTGTGAACAAAATTGACGTACACCAAAGCTAACCTCATCTCTACCACTATACCACTGTTATCTTATCTTTATATATATATATATACATACATACACACATACTATAGAGATTCTGGTTTTAACTCGACCCTTTTGTATCTTAGACTCGGGTTTTGGGGTTAAGTAGTGTTGTTTATGTCTTTTTCCCCCCATACTTCCTCGAGTTTGGCCATTGGATTGTAATGGTTGCATTTGAAACTGGTTGGTTGCTTAGTTTTCAAAATTTTGTTGCCTAGAATTTTACTCCTCTGCTCAAGCAGCACTTTTTGCGCTCGAGTGGATTTTGTGAACTCTCAATACTTTTGCAGGTCTGCAAAACTACTAAGGGAGTGCATTCTACGCTCGAACAGTGTTTGTTGCGCTCAAGCGGTCTCAGTTCGAGTTGCCTTTCTTACACTTGAGCGTTAGTTTGTTGTCTGCAAAACTACTGGGAGTGTGCATTCTGTGCTCGAGCATCACTTCTTGCACTCGAACAGAATAACATATTGTGTCTGACGCTCGAGCGCCACTTTTTGGGCTCGAGAGGACTATACGTATATCAGTTTGTAGCAGTACCTTTCTACATCACTTTTTCACATCTTTTTCTCTCAAAACCCTAGATCTGGAGCCTCTCTCTAAAACTCACTTTCTCTCTCTACATTTTTACCTAGATTTGGTGGTTTCTTAACCCATGTGGCTTTGTTAAAAAGGTAAAGCACTTCAAGAGCTATGTTTTGATCTGAATAGAACTTGGTTTCGGTGTCTTTGAATTCCTCCATTGTTTCCTTGATCTCTAGCTTCGAGGTAGGGAGTTTATACACTCTTCTATGAGTTTTAACTTAGTTATCTGTTGATTTGTAATGAATATTGAAATTTTGTATGATTTTGAACAAACCTACAGTTTTGGTTTAAAATCCAAAGAGGGGTTTTCAAATGTATTTGTAAAAGATGGTTATGGGAGTAGATCTGAGGTTGTGTTGTGATAATTTTGTTGATTTGGACACCCGGGATGGGTTTTGAAAGAAAATGAAGTTTTTCCCTAAAATGTCTTAAATAGTTATTTTGTATAAATAAATAAAATTGGTATTGGGAATATGAAATTAGATGAATGTTTATATAAATGGAGGAGTTGGATATGTGTTACCTCTCACTTATAGAAATTTTGATAATTTATCTATCTTAAAGATTGTATATCTGTTTAGAAATATCTGTTTTGGGCTATCGATGGAGGATAGCTATGATTATTGTAGAAATTGCATGAGGATTAGGTGAATTGAAACTAATCTCTTATTTGTTGTCATTGAATATGACTATGTCTTTGATACATTGTAAATTTATGATGTTTGGGAGAAAAAAGGGGATGTACTCCATGTTTGGGATAAGAAATGGATGGACTCCATTGAATTAAATTGGCCTGTGTGTCCAGGATGAAAGTCCCGAAAATCGCACGTTTACATGGGTGTCGATTCTCGCGGACGAAATATCTGTAAAATAGCAAAATGGAAGTATTTGTATAATGGATATGTTGGTTAGAAACCCACTGAGTTGTACCCTCAGTTTGGTTGTCTGAATGAAATGGTGAATGGCTTATAAATTGAGATAAAATGAATTGAGATATAAAGCTTGGCATGGCATGGTTTTGTAAAAGAGTTATAAATGATTTTGTCAAGGGCATTGGATGTACATATCATACTTATATCCTTGTTAATATTCATATATTATGTTAGATTCTTTTTACTGGGTTTGGCTCACCCTATTTGGGGAAAACCGTTTTCAGGTGTCGGTGATTATAGACATCCCATTTTTGACTGCTCACAAGACTTGGGCACTTTATTCTGAGCACTCAATGATGAAAGTTACATTGTGTAAATGGTTTAAATTCTCAACGAAGAAATCCAAATTCGAGCTCTAAACAATCTCAACCTTCCATACCCACACTATTTTTACCTCAAAAATTCATTTTTGAGCACTGTGCCAACCTACATTGAACTTGAAATTGAGGAACATGGGAGCCGCATTGGGGCCTGACTGTGCCTTTTGGGCAATAAACATTGTTCTGAGCGGGAATTCTCCAACTGTCTATTTTTGAAGATACTTTTGACCTATTTACCTCAAATTCTATAAATACAGCCTCAAGCCTCTATTTTGATGGTTAGAAAAATTTCAAAGAGCTTAAAACAACTTTAAGAGCTCCTTCTTCCTTTACAAGTCATCTTTGTGCTATCATATCATCTTTGAACTATAACCATACACTATATACACTATTAGAGCTTAGACTTGGAGCCTTGGTTAAGACTTGGGAACCATAATTCAAACTTAAGAGTGCCTTAGGATCAAGTTTGGTTTACAACAAAAGCTTTCTCTCATCAAGAGGTATAAGCTTGCCACCTTCTTCCTTTCTTTCATTTCAATCTTTTTCTATCTTTTTCTTATGTTTTCATACTGTTTTGGATCAATTCCAAGTGCTGAAACTTAGGGTTAAAGAGCTACCCAAGGTGGAGAGGCTTATTACCCTTTCTTGAACCTTATCCCATAGCTCATACCCTTTGTTTTCCACTTGTTTCCTTGGTTCACATACTTATTTTCAGAGTTTTCAAAGGCTGAAAAATATGGGTTAGAAGTCCTAAATGTGGAGGGGTTAGCCACCCCTCCTTAGTTTTGCGTACTAGCTTTGTATCTCCTTGTATTTGGCTATCTTTTGTGATCTCTTAAACATGGTTTTGCGTACTTTTTTTACATTTTAGGGGCTGTTTTAGGCCTATTTAATTAATTTAAATAGTTTATCCTTTAAATATTATACTTGTTGTGTTGTAAGTCCTTATGTCTTCGATTGTTTAGGCCTTTGACATCGAGTCATTTGAGTTGATAGCTTTCATTACCTAGTTTTCATGTAAAGAGTCCCACTTTGGTAATACTCAACTTTGCATAATCATCTCTGCAACCTCCCTCTGTTTTTTGTTTTTTTTTTATCAAAGAGTTGTGTTTAATAAAAAGTTGTTCTTCAATCATAAGAAAGAGACCCTCCATGCTTAATGGTTTAATCTCTTCGAAGGTTCATTACCAAGGTATTACATTTCTCTTATACTAAACACAACCTCTTTTTTGCCACTTCTCTTTATCACTGGTGTATTATTTCTAAGGAACTAACTTTCTAGTTAGGCCCTTAGAAATCACAAAAGAAGGTTTCATTATAGCTTGTTATCGAGTTTGGGTTTAGAGTCCTTTACGCTCATTCTGGGTTTGGCTATGTCATTATTGTTCTTTTGAGTTTGACGAGTCATTATCTTTCATTTTGGGTTTGACTCCGAATCCCTTATTGCTCGTAAATGAGTTTGACTGCTCTTTTGTAATTTTTCCCGAAGAAAAGGTTTGAAAGGCTCATTTCTCGGGTTAAGTCGATACTTGCTCATTTACATTGCTTCTGGACTTAGTGGCCTTAAATATCACCTTTCGACAAAATGGAATAAAATATAAAGAAATGGAATGGTAAGTTGAAAAGGGCTAATAAAATCGGCTTAAAATTGATCAAACCGACATAAAGAAAATTAATAAAATTAGTTGAATTCGGTCGAACGTTATGCCGAATCCATCGCTTCTACAGTCATCACATACTAATTTGTGATATTTGATAATTCTCGTGGAGTGTCTACCTCCCTTCTTGAATTAATTTCTTGATGCGAGGAAGAGGTAGTGTGCCTTTCATTACATTAATTAATTTTTTGTCCTATCGTGTCCAAGACCATCACGCAATTAACTTGTGACCATTGATGGTTTCGAAGCCGAATCCGTTTTTCCCTTGAGTTTTACCATGATAGAGTAGAGCAGAAGGAGTAAACATGGCTTAGAAGTGCTCTATCTGCACTGTTTTCACCTCAGAGCACAAAAACATTTTTTTTTTTTTGCAATAAAATAAGGCATGGCCGAATCTGTTTGGGCCCGGTCAGGTCTCATTGGGGGCCAGCCGAGCTCCAATGTATGGCAAACAGGGCACTTTTGATGGAAATGGAGAGCAGTGTCTAAGGGTGAAACAGAGCAGATTCCCAAAGGGCAGACAAAGTAGTTTCTGAAAACTGTTTTCATCGGCATACATGCAATCCTTGTGCATTCTTTACAAATTTTTGTTGTACTATTGTTGTAACAAATTAGACAGTTATTTATTATTCATTCGAATTTGTAGTAAGTAATTAGTTCGGACACTTGGACATTCAGACCCTCTTGCAAAAGGGCAAAATATGTAATAACGTGTGTATGTCTTCCAACCTCCATTTCTTTCTCCCTTTTATTTACCCGCTTATGATGGTTTGCATATAGCACCATCTTTTTTTTAGCATTTTCAATGACTTGCATCCATTCGTTTTGCACGCATGAGGGGTTGGATTGCATATAGCACCATGTTTTTTTTTTAGCATTTTCAATGATTTGCATCCATTCGTTTTGCACGCATAAGGGGTTCGGCTCATCATTCTCATCAATGTCAAATTCAAAATTCCTTACTTGAGTATGTGCTTAAACCGCATGCTATCAAATTAATTCACGTGCCCTACTAGCAGTCGAGCCTATTAATTTCATTTTGTATGCGTTGCATTAGTCATGTTACCTTGCTTAGGATCGTGCATTTTTCTACTTATTTTTGTTTTCTTTAGCTTGCCTTGGAGTACTAGTTGAGCGGTTTTGCTTTAGCATATTGCATACGTGCGACTATTGCCATGTCAAACATGTTTACCATGAGGCTAAGTGCTTAATTGATATATCTCTTGAATGCTTGTGGATGGAGGCTTTTCGCTTAAGTTGGGATGATTTGATTACTGTACATATGAGAATGATAATTTCGTAGGAACATTAAAAAATGATCATTCTATTGTATTCTACTTTAATTCTAGTAAACTAAACACATAATTGTAGTATTGGATTAGAAGTGTAGTGGATGGTTTTCCCTAAAGCTATACATCTTATTTCCCAGAACTGCATGTATGATCATTGATCATCAAACACAAGAAAATCCCACTACTATTTAACTATTCTATCCATAAACTAAAGCATTTTGGGGTTAAAGATTGAGATTTGATCATTTGAACAACAAATAAGAATGTAAGTGCAAATGGTTATGAAGATTCCCACATTGGTTGTGAAGAAAGAACCCTTTCCATCTAGCGTTGTATAGGATATTGTTTGAGCAATGCAAAAGAGTACACAACCAATGTGGCATACGCCTATGATATTGTAAGCACAAAACGAGTTATTCTTTCGCCTTTTACTAAAGAATACCATGTGCTTGCTGCAAATAGTGGCATACGCCTATTTTTGGAGAGGTTCTTCTCAATTGGGATTGACCTCTATTAATTTATAAAAGAATGTTTTTGTGTTTTGAGTTTGCTAAGAATTTGTGTATTTAGTTAAGATAGGGTGGTCCCTCATTATATTTTTTCTTTTGTTAGATTCTTTCAAAATTATTTAATTCCCAACTGTGTTAAAAAAAATTTGATGTTTCATATTTTTTTAAAGAACATTTTTTTTTTCTAAATTTGGAAGTACTTGTGATAGTTTTATGGAAAAATTATAGACGAGCGTAATTGTAAAAAAAATAATTAATGATAAGTTTTATCAATTTAATAATTAAAAATATAAAATTTTCAATCTCTTTGTAATTATTTTTTGAATTCTGATAGTTTTATGGAAAAATTATAGACGAGCGAATTGTAAAAAAATAATTACAAATTAATGATAAATTTTATCAATTTTAATAATTAAAAATATAAAATTTTCAACCTCTTTGAAATTGCTTTTTTGACTTGTGATAGTTTTATGGAAAAATTATAGACGAGTGTAATTGCAAAAAAATAATTACAAATTAATGATAAATTTTATCAATTTTAATAATTAAAAATATAAAATTTTCAATCTCTTTGTAATTATTTTTTTGAAAATATATTGAAATATAATTTCCCTAGTTTTATTGGACATTCCAGTAATCATGTATGATCAAAACAAGTCTCCATCAGATAGGATTGTAAAAATGGCCTGCGGTTTGTTCAGGCACAGGCCGGAGCCCAACCTAAGATTGGGCTTGAGCCTAGGCCCTCATTTTGAAGTCCGACCTGACCCGTGGCTGGCCCATCGGCCCGTTTAAGGCCCACTCAAGGCCCCGCCCGAGACCCCGTGTCTTTTTTAGTGGAAATTTATAAAATTTTGGTAGAAAAATATAAAAAAAAAATTAAAAAAATTGTTCAAGCTTGCCCAAGCCCAAACCTAGGCCCACCAGCCTGACTCAAGGCTTGGCCTGCCAAAGCCCAAATACCCCTTGGGCCTAGGCTTGGGTCTAATTTTTTGGTCCATAACCCAGCCTGACTCAACCCAAATTTTAGCGAGAGCCCGCAAGGCACAATATGGGTCGGGCGGGGCCGGGCCAAATTTACACCCCTACATCAGATGGTCTAAAATTGAAAAAATTATTTCATATCCAATGTGACATTGCCCTAAAATTGAGAAACACAAGTCAAGTGGATGGTTCCCAAACAAGGGGTGAATATTCAGTATTCCCGTAGTATGAACACGTGGTACTCCATAATGTTTTGATTGGTAGAGAAGGGTATGGGCCAACGATTTATGTTGGGGATGGAAAACAACATGAGGGCTAAGTAATTGGTGATTGGCTTGGAGTATAACCACGTGGTGTTCAGGGATTATTGAATAATTTCCCCCCAAGAATATAGCTCAACTCACTATTCTGTCTATTGCGTTTGATAATTTAATTCACTACATAAAAAAGTTGAATATATATAGTAAAATTAAATTAGGCTTGTTTCATAATAACAATCATATACTTAAAATTTTAACATCTTATAAAGAAATTAAAATGTAAGAGTAAAGACACTTTACTTAATTACAAATGTTGGCCGTGGTTACTATCACTATCATTGTCACTCCACCACCACCATTATTGTCAATGGTAGAGTCATAAAATTAATTTAAATAGGGCAACTGTTAATCACAATCTCGATATATATATATATATATATTTTTTTTTAGTCTTCCCACAATGAATAACTATAGGTGTTTGAAGTTTGCTTATTTGGCAGTTTATTTATTAATTTTTTTTTCTTATGCTTTTTTATTTAGTGTTTTTTTTTTAAAAAAAATGTAAAAAGTTTTGCACTTCTACATTTAGCTTGACAACGAGAAGAACCAAAATTTTTTAAGAAAAAGTACTCTTTTTTTTTTGGTGGTAAGATGGAGGCTTAAGCCAAGGAACAAACTAAAAAACTCTCCAATCAGGAGTCTCCTAAACAAGAAGCTGTTTTAGGCGAGATGATGACACCTCCACTATTCTCAACTATGTGTCTCTCTTGAATGGCCTCCCTAGTTGTTTGATCTGCACAACCATTTATCTCCCGAGCAACATAACTGAGCTTGCATTCTCAATTTCTATCCAAGACCCTTCGTATTTGCAAGACCATATTGTGATCAGGATGATTAGGCTTCGGATTTTCCATGCGATTCACTACATCTTGAGAGTCTGTTTCAAACTCTACCTGATGCCACCCTTGTCTCCAAGCTAGAGTTAGGCCCTGCAATATCACCCATAATTCCGCTATTACAGCTAAAGCCCAGCCTATCCACTGCTTGAAGCTCCTTATCCATAAGCCAACACTATCTCTAATCACTCCCCCAATTCATGCCATCCCAAATTGCCAGCACAAGCTCCATCGGTGTTGATCTTCACCCATCCCTTCCTAGGTATCTACCATTGATTTCTCAGACTTCCCACCAGATTTGGACTAGAAATTTTTTTTTGTGCCCATTGCCTCATGGACAACTCGTCAAATAGTAGATATGGAGATGATGGGAATCACAAATGTTGGGTCAAAAATGGACTTGCTTCGCCACAACCAAATCATAGCACTAGTCTCTACAAACATTAAAGTCCAATCATGATTCTTATCCTTAGCCCATTTAGTATTCGCCATGTTCTCATCTACCCACCCAAGGAGTGGAAGATTAAAGAATGTTTGCTGTTACTATGGGCTAATCAATCACTTCCAAATGCCCCTAGGAATATCACAATCCCGCAAGGCGTGAAGAGTTGTTTCATTATGCGCATTACATCTCTGGCAAGTAAGCTGATCATGTCTAATTATCCACAGAAGACATTTCCATCATTGCAATCCTTTGTTCTTCCAATGGATTTCCAAGCATTTATAGGTTCTCCTGCATGATTCTCTCTCTTAATCTTCTTATAAGTCGACGCTACTATAAAACATCCATGGTTTGTGTGCTTCCAGATTTGTCTATCTGTATTTTTCCCTCTGCTGAATTAGAATAATACTCTAGAATTTGTTCAAAATCTCTTGGGGTAGCAAATGTGTAATTCTGGGGCCATTTGGGAATATACCAAAAAAACTAAAAAGTAAGCTTTCAACCCATCCTGAGTCACACCACCTCTCACATAAAAAAGAAAAAAAAGTTATAAAAACCAGTTTTTAACCATTTTTTCAAAACACACCTTGTCCCATTTCCACCCTTGCCCCTCTTCCCAAAAATGCTTAACAACCTCCTCTATGCCTTCCTTGGGCACTAGACTTGTAGCTTTCTGTGTGAGAGCTTTGGAGATTTGAGCATTAACATACGTTCTTTTTAGGTTACCAGTAAGCATAGAAACTAAAATATTTATTATAAAAGTTTTTAATACAATTTTTATAAGGATAAATTATGTAAATGGTCTATATAGTTTATATGATGTGTCAATTTGATCCAGTTGTTTTAATTTGCTCGATTTTTCCCTTTAATTTAATGGATTGTGTCATATTAGTCCAATAAATAACAGTTTTTAAGTTTGGTGAACGAAAAGTCAAACAATGTATCAATTTGGTCATTATAGTTTACACGATGTGTCAATTTGGTCCCTGTCAAAATCGAGCAAATTAAAACAATAGAGACCAAATTGACATATCGTGTAAACTACAGGGACCAAATTGATACATTGTTTGACTTTTCGTCTATCAAACCTAATAGCCGTTATTTATTGAGCTAATATGACACAATTTGTTAAATTAATGAAAAAATTGAGCAAATTGAAACAATAAGGATCAAATTGACACATCGTATAAATTACAGGGACTATTTGCATAATTTACCACTTTTACAATTCATCCTAACAACTTCTCATCTTTTAAACATAAAATATAAAAATTCCTAATCAAAAAATTTAATTTTTGCACAAATCAAAATTTCTAAGTTTAACACATAAAAATCTTTGATTTTAGAAAATTCCTTTGGTAAACACCCCTAAAAAAGTGTATCATATACACATTGTTACATATTTTTTTAGTATATGTTACACATTACGTGACAAATGTTATATAATCTTGTGCTAGAGTTATGACAATTTATGGTCCATAATATGTATTTTGTGGTAATATTATGCATTTTTATAGTAAGGTTACACATTTTTTCATTGAAAAATTTTTGAATCACAAAATGGGTAACATTACTGATAAGATTCTAATTGCAACTGATTCCACTGCCTCAACTGACTTTCAACAGTCCGAGCAGTCCGAGCAGTTCAAGTAGCTCCCTACTGCATCTGAGGTGCAACAAAGGTTTCACAACTCATCTCAGTTATCACAGCTAAAGAGAGAGTCAGCATTGATATGTCATCTATCACAGTCATGTGTTGATAGCAGTTCTCAATATAATATATGCAATAGTTGTGAAGTTTGTTAATTAGTTAGCAGTGTTTGTTAGTGAGTTAGTTAGCTAGTTGTGTATATAATCTCTTAATCAGTTGTAATCATCATTAAGAAAATAAATCTTCATCTTCTTCATGGTATCAGAGCTTTGGAGTTCTCACGAGCAGATTCATCCATGGCAGCTCATGCTGATTTATCCATGGCTGATCCTGTTTCTCTACCATCTAGTCTTAATTCTCTTTTATCAATTTTTGGTTCTCTTGTCACTGTTAAACTTGACTTCAGTAATTTTCTTATCTGGCGAAATAAACTTCACAATATTCTTCGAGCCACTGGTTTTTTGGGCTATGTAATTGGAGCAATACCTTGTCCTCCATCCGAAATTACTAATGCCTCTGGAAAAACAGTTCTCAATCCTACATATGCTCAATGGGAGGCCATTGATGCAAATCTTCTCACGTGTCTAATTGCAACACTTTCTCCTTCTGTATAGTCCTCTGTTCTTCATCTACAAACTTGTTCATAAGTTTGGAAAGCACTTGAACAGAGATTTTGTCATGACCCGAACCCGCCCCGTGGGTTAAGGACATATCCGGCCAGTAATCATGAGATTACCTACGGCCTCAAATCAAACCAAATGTATTTTAACAGAGTTAATGGGGGCCAAACGGAAGCAATTCAAAACTTTGTCCATAGAGTTGTGCTTACATGGCACATCAAAACAAACCATACATATATATATTAATAACTCACAACTGAAACACAGTGTTGTAAAATTCTGTTCAGACATGATCATCCAAAACTAAGTCATCCCATGGAACTATATAGAGACATATACAAAACTTCACCAACATGACAAAATATAAATACATAACAAAAGGGCGAAGATGGGTCTCGTGCGTGAGACACGAGGGCTGACTTTCCAAAACCTATGTTGATCCACTTAGGCTTTATTGGGGCTGGGTCTGGACCTCTCTTGGCTCACCTACAAACACATGAATGAGCATGAGCGAAAGCCCAGTGAATAATACCAAGTATGGGAAATGCATTGATACATTATACAATAAACGGCCTTGGGCCCCATTTCATTCATGTCAACTGGCCTTTGGCCTTTTCAAACTTTCATATCAAACTAGCTCTTAGGCCTTTATATCAGACTGGCTCTTAGGCCTTTATATCAGACTGGCTCTTAGGCCTTTATATCAGACTGGCTCTTAGGCCCTTCAAACTTTCAGATCAAACTGGCTCATAGGCCTTTCAAACTTTCATATCAAACTGGCACATAGGCCTTTCAGACGTTCAGATCAAATTGGCTCATAGGCCTTTCAAACTTTCATATCAAGCTGGCGCATAGGCCTTTCAGACTTTCAGATCAAACTGGCTCATAGGCCTTTCAGACTTTCATATCAAACTATGTCCACCATTCAAATTAATGAACATTACAAAACTTACATAGAAGTAGCAATTGGATAATAACATATGTCAGATATTACTCACAGTGATCGGTTGATTGGTTCGCCCTGGAACTCGACCCTACACATGCCATGAACATAAAAGGGTCACTAACAATTCAATCCGTTCAAAATTCACATTTTCCTCTTTAGGCTTCATTCTTATCTCTTTAATTCAATTACAATGCTCAATGTATGCCTAAGAGTGTTTAGAAGTGAAAGGGGATGGAAAATAGAACACAGAATGCCTTTTCAAAATTTCAAAAAACAGGGTCCCCGCTCGAGCGTACCCTTAAGGCCTGCAAAAGTACTGGATGCATCAAAATTATGCTTGATCGCGAACTATGGCGCTCGAGCGGAAGGCCTCTTTACATGGCTCCATGCTCGAGCGTGAACTCCCCTGCTCGAGCGGACACCATGTCTGCAAAAAGTGCTGGGAGCACGAAATTCACGCTCGAGCGGCGGTTTCCTCGCTCAAGCGGTAATCAAACTTTCTGGAAATTCCAGAATTGTTCTTGGAGTTCAAATTCGATGTTCAAAGGTCTCAATTCATGATTTTTGGCTCAAACTTCATATATTTATGTACTAACATGGTACAAACACCAAATTACATCACAATGGAGCTCAATTTCACAATTTAATCACATGCATGACTCAAACTAACTCAAACTTAACACTAACATGCTCAAATTCAAACAATCAAGCCTTACACCCCCATTATTTGTACATGCATGTGGGAGATGCTCATCATTCACAACTTAATTGGTGAAGAGGTGATCAAAACATGAGTTTCACTTAAAATTGCACATGGATTATACATTTTTATGCTCAAACATGCAATTTCAAAGTACTTCCTCACATGCATGTGCATATAGACTACCAAATCAACAAAACCAACTTGATTTCACAAACATTACAACTAAGATGCACAAATTCACTCACCTAGGAGCCTTAGTCCTCCCAAATTAAGGTTAATTCTTGAGTTAGACTTCAAAGCTGCCATGCCTTAAGAGCAAACTTTGATTTGCTTACACTTTCCCTCTCTTTAGTTCGGTTCTCTCTATCTCTTGGAGTCAAAACCAGCCAAAATGAAAATGAAAGAGGGATTTGAGTGTGTAGTGCCTTTTTCCATAAATTCCCACTAGCCATAATTTAATAATAAGAATAATTGGGCACTAATTCACCAATTTAATCAACTTAATCTGGTCCGAATCAACTTTTCAATTAAATTTCACCGTAGGCTCTAAAAATTATGCCAATCACAATGTCACAATCAATTTCGGGTTCTGTGGCCGATGAGGCCTTCAATTTAATTTCCAAAGCAGATAGTCAAACAGATATTCCTACGGTGAACAGATAGAAATTCAAAACCACATATTTTCACACAATGGCACATAAAATTATATTAAATACATAATCATACTCAAACTATGGACCAATTAGCATACCACGGGACAGGGGTATCACAGATTTACATCTCATATTCATCAGTTGAAAAACAAACTTCACACCATACATAAGCAATCTTCCTCAATTGACAATTATCTTTCACAGATCAAAGAAGTCTCAGATCAGTTAGCTTTGTTTGGTGCAAAGGTTGATGATGAAAACCTAATTCTTCTCACATTAAATGGCTTACCAGATGAATATGATGCATTCAAAACATCCATTCAAACTTAATCTACTGCAGTGTCTATGGAAGAATTGTGTTCTCTACTTGGATCAGAAGAAATTCATATTGAAAGTAAAATCAAGCATTCATCTAATCAAGATTTGCATGTTGCCTATTCAACAACAAAAGGTTCTTCTACTGGTTCTGTTTTTGATACTCCATCCTCCCACTTTGGTTCAAATCATCGCACTACTACTTTTAATAATTTTCGAGGAAGAGCTCAGCATAGTGGAAGCAGAGGTGGCAGATACCAGAATAATTTTAGAGGTGGAAACAGAACTAATCGATATTCTATCAATCGATCCAGATCAGATTATCCTGGTACTACTGCATCTATGTGTCAGATTTGTGGCAAATCAGGACATATTGCTTTAGATTGTTGGTATAGACATGATACCACTTATCAATCTACTTCCACTACTACACCAAAAGCCTATGCTGCAGCAGTGCCTTCATCTTCACCAGATTCTACTATGTTTAGTGTGCCTCCTTGGTATATTGATTCAGTAGCCACAAATCATCTCACACATGATTTGACTAATTTTCAGCAATATCAAGCTTATCAAGGATCCGATCAAGTTCAAGTTGGAAATGGCTCAGGTTTGCCTATTCAGCATGTTGGCAATGGTATTCTTCCTACACCACATTTTTCATTCCTTCTTTCCAATCTTTTATATGTTCTTTCTATAGCTTCCAATCTCCTATCTGTTCATCAACTAACCAAGGATCACAATTGTCGTGTTATTTTTTATTCTGATTCTTTTCTCATTTAGGACAAACACACACATCAAGTTCTGCATAAAGGCTCAAATATTAATGGTCTTTATCAAATGCCTCCATCTTCTTCCATCTGTTCCAAGCAACCACAGGTTTTTCAGTCTTTCACTGTTCCCACTGTTCCAGTTTTTGATTTGCTATGGCATCAAAGATTGGGTCATCCTTCAGTTGTCAAGCTGCAGCACTTGGCACCACATCTTCCAAATAAAAATAGTTTTAATAAAGTCATAGCTTGTACTGACTGCTACATGTCTAAAAGTCATAGACTTCCCTTCAGATTGTCATGTTCTTCTGTTGATAGTCCATTTTCTCTTATTCATGCTGATGTATGGGGACCTTTTACTGTTGATAATGCCCCATTTCGATTTTATGTTTTGTTTGTTGATGATTGTACTAGATTCACTTGGATCTATCCCTTGCATTTTAAGAGTGAAGTCTATGAAAAATTGCTTGAGTTTAAAGTCTATGCAGAAAATCAATTTCATTCTTCTCTTAAAATTTTAAGAACAGATGGAGGTACTGAATTTGTTAACAAGAGAATTGCTGCTCTTTTCTCTTCCCATGGTATTATTCACTAGACAAGTTGTCCTTATACTCAAGCTCAGAATGGTGTGGCTGAAAGGAAGCATAAACATATAACTGAAACTGCCATCACTCTCCTTCACCAATCTTCTCTCCCTTCGAAATTTTGGTTTGATGTTGTAGCTACAGCTGTCTTTTTAATAAATAGGATGCCTAGTTCTATTCTATCAAATAAATCTCCATTTCAGGTTCTTTTTAAAACACTTCCAGATTTTTCCTTCTTCAAGGTCTTTGGTTGTCAATGCTTCCCTTGGTTGAAACCTTACACTACTCACAAGCTTCAACCTACGTCTGTATCATGTGTTTTCTTAGGCTATCATCCTACTGTTAAAGGGTATAGATGCTTAGATCCTCTCAGTGGAAAACTATATCTCTCTAGACATGTTATCTTCAATGAAACATGCTTTCCATATGCATCTACTATTTCTTTATCCTCTTCTCCTTCTCTATCTTTGCCTCGTCTTCATCAATTTTTCTGGCCGTCTTTTACTTCATCTGTATCTCAGATTCCAGCTTTTTCTCAGCCTTCTCTTTCTCATTCTTCTTCTCACTTTCCTTCACCTCTTCTTTTACCTTTGACTCAACCTTCATCTTCCTCTCCTTTATAGTCATCTTCATCTTCTCATACTATTTCTTTTACCTATATTACTATTGATCTTCCTCCACCTTCTGCTTCACCTTCTTTCAATGTTCACCCTATGCTTGCTAGATCTAAGACAAAATATCCTGTTTGTCTTACTGTTGTATCAGATTCCTCTTATCTTCATTCCAAACCTCTAACTGTTGCAGCTGCCTTAGCCTCTCCTGTGTGGCTTTCTGCTATGCAAGAAGAGTTTCAAGCCCTGCAGCCACAATGTACTTGGGATCTTGTGTCTCTTCCTTCTCATAAAACTGCAATTGGATGTAAATGGGTGTACAGAATCAAATGTAATTCTGATGGCTCTATGGCTGGGTACAAAGCTAGGTTGGTGGCAAAAGGATACCTACAGCAGGAAGGAGTTGATTTTCATGAGACCTTTAGTCCCGTGGCCAAGCAACCCACCATTCGCATATTCTTTTGTTTAGCTCTGCATTTTCAACGGCCTATTCATCAGTTAGACATTTCTAATGCCTTTCTTCATGACACCTTAGATGAAGAGGAATATATGCTTCAACCCCCAGGTTTTGTTCAAGATTGTAACCAAGTATGCAAGCTCAAGAAAGCTTTATATGGGCTTAAACAAGCTCCTCCAACTTGGTATTCTACCTTCTCTAAATTCCTTATCTCTCAGGGATTTGTTAACAGTCACTCAGATTCTTCTCTATTTGTTCAGCATACCAATACCAGTCTTATCATTCTTGTAGTTTATGTTGATGACATCTTGGTTACTGGCAGTGATTCTTCGTTTCTTACTACGTTTATTCATCACATGCATACTGTGTTCTCCATGAAAAAGTTAGGTCTTGTGTCCTACTTCTTGGGCATATCTGTTCAATCCTTGCCTCATGGTTATTTCTTGTCTCAAGCTAAATATGCCACTGAACTTCTTCATAAGGTTGGACTGACTGATTGTAAACCTTGTTCTACCCCTTTAGCTGTTAAACCTTCTACTTCTGCTGTTGATGCTCTTTCCTTTTCCAATCCTTCTTTTTACCATAGCCTTGTTGAGGGTTTACAGTATCTTACCATTACCCGTCCTGACTTGGCATTAGCTGGTAATCAGGCCTGCCAGCACATGCATCTTCCTACCAATGCTGATTTTCAAGCCGTTAAACGTTGAGATATGTGAAAGGTACTCTTCATCATGGTCTTGATTTTACTTCTGGTCCCTTTTCTCTTCATGACTTTTCAGATTCTAACTGGGCTGGTGATAATGTTGATCGTCGATCCACTTCGGGCAATTGTGTTTATTTGGGTCCTAATTTGATTTCTTGGAGCGCTAAAAAACAATCCATTATTTCTAGATCTTCAACTGAGGCAGACTTTAGGGCTTTGGCTAATGCCACTGCAGAACTCACCTGGTTACAACAACTTCTCAAAGACACGCACATCCCTGTCCCTTCTATTCCTGAGCTCTGGTGTGACAATCTATCTGCTATGGCATTGGCTACTAATCCTGTTTTTCACTCCCGTTCTAAGCATATCGAAATTGATTGTCACTTTATTCGTGATAAGGTTGCTGCTAAGCTTATTAATTTGCAGTATGTGCCTAGCACAAATCAGGTGGTTGACATTTCACCAAACCTCTTCCTACCTCTCGATTTCAGTATTTGAAAGACAAGCTTCTTGTGCTCCCTTGCCGCATCAGCTTGCAGGGGCTGATAAGATTCTAACTGCAATTAATTCCACTGCCTCAACTGACTTTCAACAGTCCGAGCAGTTCAAGCAGCTCCCTACTGCATCTGAGCTGAAACAAAGTGTAGACGTCCCCGAATGCCCCGGGAGGGAGAGTCCCCCCCCCCCCCCGTTCCGTTCGTATTGGGCTCACTACAGTTCAGGACTCTCAAATTGTCACGGTTCTTAATCTGAACCAAAGAGTCCAAATCCAGCAAATCGTTTTGAGGAAAACAAATTTTGAAAGAAGTGCCAAACATGGACTGCTTTGCTAGATACAGAGTCGCCACCTAAATGTTTTATTTTCGGGAAATTTAGGAAACCCTGACTTGTTTGCCTAAAGCCACGTGTCCGCCATCACCAAAGTTGTCTCGGCTCGGGAACTTGGGTACGATTGGGGAAGGTCACTTCGTGAGCACCCCCGCTCGCCCGATCATAGATCGGCCTCTACTAACCATGATATCTATTTTTGAAAACATTATGCGTTCTTATTCCGGTTATTAGCCTAGATTTACCATGTGATGCGCACAGCATACAAGTATAGACTGGATCGCCTGAATTGGAGCAAAACATTTCATGTTTGTTTATTTGAAAATGGTTTGATGGTGCTACCCGCAAGTAGGCTAAGACGTGGATTTGCCACCCTCGGGTGGGCTTGGAAAAAAACATGATTTTGCCACTATCTAGTGGGCTTAGAACTCACAGTCAACGAATTGTTCCAATCCAAATAATCCGACCTTCACCCACAGGCACTCAGGCAGATATATCACATAAGCAATTAGCCTCATGGTAAGCATGCTATCATGGTAGTCACTCACACGCATGCAAGGATGCTAAAGCATAAAACTTACTGAGTACTCCAAGCCAAAACAGAAGCTAATTAGAAATCCATGCATGATCCTAATTATACAGAAATGCCTAATGCAACACATGCAAAAGTGCAACTATAGCAGGCTCGGCTATTCTAGACATGACATATGAAATGCTACAGCTAATATGTATTTAACTTGGAATTGAGATACAAATGCAGTTAGTATGATGCGCCGAGCCCGGTGCATGCAAGACAGATGAATGAATGCCAACATGCTATCATACTGTATGCTAATTGAAACATGCCCTAATCTAACCATCATAAGCGCGTAAATAAAAGGGAGAAAGACGTGGGGTTAGAAGACATACATCACACACACGCACACTTATTACAGTTGCATTTGCTCCGTGGGGTTACCGGACGTCAATTAGAACTTCTACTGGAGCGACTCCGTATTCATTGGTTTATGGGATGGAGGCCGTTCTACCTATCGAAATTGGAGTCCCGTCATTACGAGTACTGGCTGAGTGTCAGATAGTTGAGGAAAATTAGCAGCAAAGCAGATTCGAGGAATTCATGCTCTTTGATGAGAGAAGGCTTAAAGCACTGTACCATGTTCAAGGTTATCAACGATGAATTGCCAGGGCTTTCAACAAGAAAGTTAAGTCTAGGAATTTGAAGGAAGGAGATTTGGTGCTCAAAGACAACCGGGCTCCCATCAACGACCCCAGGGGCAAGTTCAGACCCAATTGGACTGGTCCCAACATCATTAAGTCTATTTGGTCAGATGGAGCTGTCGTTCTGATGGACCTAGATGGCCTAGAGTTCTCCCAACCGATCAATATGGACAAGTTGAAGAAATATTTTCCCTGAGAGGCTCGCTAGGCCGAAAACCCGAAAGGGCAACCTAGGCAAAAGTTAGAGCACAAAAAATTTGAAATTATAAAAAATGAGCTTGCAAGGTTGAAAACCCGCAAAGGGCAGCCTTGGCAAAAGTTAGAACACGAAAGGAGAGTGTCAATACACGAGTGAACCTGAGTCGAACTACGTAAGGCTTGATTCCCATCTTTGGGTTACATAGGCAACTTCATCCTAAAGTCCAACCATAATCACTTTCCCGATCAACTTTGTCCATTTGATCATCTTGGTTATCTTCGTCTATTCAGCATTCAAGAGTTCGGCTGTGATCTCCGGTGCAGTGCTACTCAGACTAGGGGCAACTTTCCAGTTGCTGGGATCTGGGGTTGTACATCTCAGTGACGGATCTCAGGCGTGTCCAGTTCTGATCCATATCGAAAATGGTTTTGAAAAGTTTTAATAAAAGTTGATTTTGCTCAAATTAATCTTTTTACAACTTAGACCATTTTTGGACCAAACGCGAAATTTTCAGTACCCACAACCTTCAATTTTATTGATTTCAATACGGAGTTCTTTTTCTCTTGCATACAAATTGAAGTTGTTTTTCATTACATTCATAAAGAAAGATTGAAAGTTCTGATTAAAAGCAAATAAATCCAGGGCATAGTCTGGTGTTCCCGCGTCCCCTCCCAAAGCTGGTCAAAGCCTCTGATGCCAAAGTGGGCCCTATCTGTGCCTATTCATTGAGCCAATCTATGCACTCATCAGAAAGGGTGTAACTGAAAGTGGGAGCGGGGGCCAGAAGCTCTCTCATCCTCCATGCCGCGGCATGCCAAGCTAGCTGTGTGCCTCGGACCAGAAATGCAGCTGGGTACTCTATCCCCTCTGTCGGGCAAATTTGATCATGGCCAAACTGGCGCTGGAACCGGAAAAGAAAGTAGAACACGCAGTGTGTCAAGCCAATCAACTGAATCCCGGTCTGCCGGGACATGCTACAGCTCATTACCAGTAAATTGAGCCAAGGACAACGCCAAGCAATACGGTCTGCGGACAAATTGCACATCCAGTCGAACCACCGTCCCTCATCAAGGGCATCGACTAGACGTCATCGGAAGAAATAGCCGCGAGCCGAATACACTGGGCATGAGTCCACAACCTGCAACTTATCCATCAACCACACCTGGGGAGGGATGGAAAATGAGAGATTAAAGAATAGAGAGATGTATGAGGAGAGAAAAGTAGAGAAAAGGATGTTGAGAGAAAAATCGAGCTCGAGGGCCGAGTGATGTGAGTAGTATATATGTGAGATAGGGTGGGAAACATTACCTGCAGCAGTAGTAGACTCCCTGCGAATCTGGTTGTTTCCCGGCGATGGAAAGCATCCAAACCCATCAATGTCTCGGCCAGTGTCATGGCAATGCTGCTCTTGCCCTCCTTTAAGGCTTGGGTAACTTCGATCAAACGAGTGCTAAACCCTCATGGTCACCAGCATCGGAAAACTGACGAATCAAACTCGGAATGTCCAGCATTCCGTCACAAATCAATGATCGAGCGTCGTGCATAGTGAGCCCACACATTCATCCTAAGACTTGGACGTGGCTGAAGCGAAGCTGGGGCAATACTTTTTTGTTGCGCTCGGATTCCATCAAAGTTTGGAAATCTTCGAAGGTAGGACACATCTCTTGCTCGCCAAAACTAAAGACGTGTGTTACCGGATTCCAAAACCTTGCCGTAGCATGGAGAAATGGAAGGTGCAGCAGAGTGCGACTCAGCGTGAATGGTGCATTAATGTCGAAGCCTCGGAAGTTCAACTTTTCCGAGCCATCTAAGGTGGCAATCCAAGTTGTGAGATTTTGGATGAGAAATGCCTCCATTTTGATGAAAAACAGTGTTGAAATGAGGAAAACTACGAAGCTGAGGCTTTTCTAAAGGATAAGGTAGTGAGTGGAAGACAGGTGTCAACATTCTGGAGGTGCTTGCCATTTTTGGCCGATCAGCCAAAATTAGTGCCGACCGGCCATCCCTTTTGGCCGATCGGCTAAAAATTGTGGCTGATGGTCATTTCTCATGGCCGGTGGACTTTCCCTTTGGCCGATGGCCTTCTTTCTTGTTCCCTGAGCTGATTATGTATGGAACATGCTGAGAACTCGTAACTGATTCCACTTCCAATGCCTTTCGGTGATGATTTTGCGAAATAGCGCCTGTTACTACAATTTGTTTAGAGTTGTTGTACATTTGCTTATCGAATTGTATTTCACATTCTTTAAGTCTTTGCTTTGCTTATCAATTATTTATACTTGGTTAGCTTATCTAGTTCTTTATTTTGATTATCGAGTTGTTTTCGTCGTTACTCGGCTCACTACCTGATTATTACGGTGCAAATGCTTAATTTTCAAACAAAAGTTTAAATCTCATCTATATTGTTATGTAATGCGATGCGATGCATGAAATGTACAAATGGAACACCTTTTGAACAAAACAACTGTTTCATTTCATCATGTCTTTTGTAAAAGTACATAGTTTTGAGAAAGTAAACCTTGCCTGAGAGAGTACAATGTGCTCAAACTACCAGTAAAAAGAAAAATAAAGCAAAACAAAAAGAGGAGAAAAGCAACAAAATGTCTAAACAAAGCAAAAAGAAGAAAAGCAACAAGTGTCTGGATCAGTATTAGTCATCTTGAGCACGAGAATCTGTCCGGGTCCTGTTCCTGGACGAAGGTCCAGGATCGTCGCCACCAGCTTCACCGTCAGAATCTGAGTCTGTGCTATCCCCAGCCTCGCCCTGAGACGACTCTGCCTCCTCATCTGACTCGTCGTCGTTTGGAGTGGGCTCTCGTAAACTGCTCTCAGCACGGGCGCGCCTGTGCTTACCTCGACTGTGGATAGTCATCCTCCGCCTGGCTCTCCCTCATCCTCGAGCAGGAACAGATGGTCCAACTGGAGCACCTTCCGCAGCCGAAATCTGGAATGGGGGCCTGAAAAGGACAAATAGCAAATGCATCAGTCATGTTACGCAAAGCAGAGTATGAATACCGAATACAGTGTATGAGTACAGATTATATGAATGCTTTGAGTAGTATATCAATACAGAATACAGTGTATGGGTCCAGTGTATGAATGTCGTGAGCAACGCTGTGAACAGTATGTGGGTTACAATGTATCAGTGCCGTGAGTGCTGTGTGTCAAGTGCCGTGTTGATAGTGTGATACATCAGATTATGTATAAAACAGATCAGGCAGAGTTCGAGACTGCGGTTGAAAGAACCTACCGGGATATTGTAGATGGTCAACAAGCCGAGGCACCGCTGCAGCATCCCCATGTAGACACCCCATTTTTGACCGTGACTTGGACGTCACCGTTTGAACACTCGATGATCACCCATGCTCGTGTTCTTTTTGAGTTCTCAGTGGTCTCGGCTATGCACCTTGCCTCAAAATCTCTTAACTTATCTGTTTTGTGCTTGGTTGTGGATCAAGCACTTGGGTTTTTGCCTCTGAGGGCAGCGAATGGCTTGTTGGCCATCCCCACACCTCACCGGCCATGGCTTGACGCCACTGGCCCTGTTTTCTTGCTTCCGGCCAAAGGTGTTGGCCGGGTGGCAATGTTTTTGGTCGGCCGGCCATTATTTTGATCAATCGGCCACTTTTTCTGGCCGAGACCTTTTCTTGAGGAGGTTTGAACCTTTTGAACTCTTGTTTTAGCTTCTTGACGAAGCTTGAACCTTTTGAACCCTTGGTTTTAGCTTCTTGACGAAGCTTGAACCTTTTAAACCTTTGTTTTAGCTTCTCCAAGAAGCTTGACCCTTTTGTTTTGGCTTCTTATAGATGCTTGAACCCTTTGCTTAGCTTTTTGAGGAAGCTTGACCTCTTTGCTCTAGCTTCCTCAAGAAGCTTAGCCCTTTTGCTACAAGCTTCTAAGAGAAGCTTGGCCCATTTGCTCCAAGCTTCTCCAAGAAGCTTGGACAATTGTTCCTCTATAAAAGAAGAGCTCATCTTCCATTGCAAGGGTTCCAAAAATTTTGCTAAGGCAAACAATATACATCTCTCTATATCTCTCTATTTTGAGCTCCAAATTGCTTGGTTCTTGGCCCTTTTGCACACCAACTCTTAGCCTAACACCTCCATCATCAACCTAAGCATCTTGGAGGCCATTTTCAGAGGCTAAGGGACTGGTTTTTGGTCCAAGAACCTGCTGGTTTCGCAGCTGTGCATCAAGGGTGAGAAACACCCTCTTTATTCCCCATTTTTGCATAGACTTTTAGCCTATCTTGCATGCTGTTTTGAGCTTAGCTTATAACTGATAAAAGTTCTGTTTTTGCATGCTTTTGAAGTTTGTTTAAGATCTCTTTTGTGTTTGGGGTTTTTTAGCCCCTCTTAGGCCTTGCTTGGCCTCATTTTTGTTCCTTTTTGGTGAGTTTCGGGACCACCTTGTATTGGCCCTCTCACCACTGAAATCCAGAGGGATTTCAGTGGTGGGGAGGGTGTTTTGAGGTCCTAAGAAGGAGAGGGGTGATCCTCTCCTTTGTTGTCTTGTTTACTAGCATATTTGGCCTTCCAAAAGGGCCTATATTTGCACACTTCATGAGCATGTTTTAGGCCTTTTTCAGTGAGTTTTAGGGTCTGCATAACCCCTTTCCAGAGTTGGTTTTGCCGTGGTAGATGTCATTCTTGCATGTGTAGAACAACCGCTTGCATGGCCTTCCAAAGGAGCACCTCATTCTAGCATGTATTGGACACATTTCAGTGGGTATTTGGTCATATTTTAGCATGCCATTAATCTTTTTTTGGCTAGTTTAGTGGCCCCTTGAATGCTTCATATACATGTAGTGTAATCCATGCTTACTAGCCTATGTTGCATATTGTTTTGGCCCTCCATTGTAGCATGTTTTGGCCATACTCCAAACATGTTTTGTTCATATTTTAGGCTGTCTTAGCTCTATTTTTAGGCCTCTTGGTCGATTGGTGCCTGCCATGCATGCTTGTAGTGTAATAGCCATGCTTAGCTTTGAGTTTTGAAGCCTATTGCATGCTTATATCAAGGTGTTTGCATGTTTTGGTATCATTGTGTATGATATTTCAGAGCTTATACTTGTGCCATACTCTCCTATTTTCCATGCTTTAAATGTGTTCGAGAGTTGTGCTTGTATGCCCCATTTGTGAGTCTTTGCATGGGCTTCATTTAAATACATTTTGAGCCACCATCTCCTATCATTTTGCCACTATTTTAGGGCTGCATAAGGTCTGTTTGGGGTTGGTTTCATCATTTGAACATAGCTTTGCATGACTATAATGTAATGCACTTCACTAGTCCTTGGTGTTTGAGCCTTCTAGCATGCATAGCATGAGTGTTTGCATGCTTCGGAGTCATTTTGGAATCATTTAGTATGCCATTTCAGAGCTAGAATGTATGCCATTGTATGCCATGTTTCATCCTTGCATTGCTCTTGGAAAGTTGCATTTTGTGCCTTAGGCTTGGAGCCCTTGCATTGTGCATGTTTGCATGAATCTTGGGCCTCGTTCTCATCTCATATGGCCATTGATTTAGACATGGCTGAGGCTTGTCCATATTAGTTTAAGTCCATCTTTTGCATGTTGCTAAAACGTTGTTACATTGCTTCATGTTTGCATGCTTTGGTTGCATCAGGTCTTGCATGCTCATTGTTTGAATATTGTCACATGCTTGCATGTTTGCATGTTTGTCCACATGTTCATGTTGCACACTTAGCTCGCATGCTTAGGTTGCATAGCTTATCATGCATCAATTGCCTCTTGACCAAACCATGATAGAGGTTGGAGGCGTCTACTTTGTTTTGTGCGCATTTGATTTGACATTGAAATTGCACACTTTGGCTTCTTGGGCCATCATGCATTGAAATACGTGATTGGTGGCCCGATGACCGAGGGCCACACTCCCTTGAGTCCATAACATGACGGGGAGGGTGGTTGTGCAAACATTTGCTTTAGAAATGCATTGTCATGCCTTGTCTGTCCTTTGCTGCTATCAAACAAGGTTCTGCAGGAAGAAATGGCCGACTGACCACATTCAGTGCCGGCCGACCATGCATTGTTGGCCGAGAGCCTCACAACTGGTCGATGACCACTTTTCCATAGCCGGTGACCATCTCTCTTGGCCGGTGACATCCCACAGTGTTCAGGGAGTGTTCCAGAACCAACCTTGGAACTTGTGCAGTCTTTAGAGGTGTAGGGCAGTGTAAACAGAGGCAACTGTGGCATGGCAACGGCTTTCCGGGCGAAGCCAATCCGTGCATGCGTGCATCCCTCTTCTCGAGGCCTTTTACTGCTTTAGTGGTTTAATTAATTTGTTAATTAAATACGGTTTTGTAATATTTAATTAGCTTGTTAGTTAGTTAATTTGTATTATTCTTTCGGACCCTCCAAGCAAGGGCAATTATGTAATAAGTGTGCGTGCGTGTGTACGTGTCTTCCAACCCCACGTCTTTCTCCCTTTTATTTACTAGCTTATGATAGTTAGTTTTAGTGCACATTTCAATTAGCATACTTATGATAGCATGTTTGTATACATTCATTCGTATTGCACACACCGGGCTCGGCGCATCATACTAACTGCGTCGTATTTCAATTCCAATTTGAATACATGTATTGAATTGTCGCATCTCACATGCCATTTTAGATTAGCCGAGCCTATTCTAAATTGAATCTTGCTTGTGTTGCATTAGCCATTGCTAACATGAACTAGGATCATGCATGATTACTAAATAGCTTCTTGTTTTGGCTCGGAGTACACTGTGAGTGCTTATGCTTTAGCATCTTGCATGCGTGTAAATGTTGCCATGACAGCATGCTTGCCATAAGGCTAACTGCTTATGTGATATAACTGCCTAAATGCCTGTGGGTGAAGGTTGGGTTGCTTGAGTTGGAACAATTCGTCGAAACCCGTGTTTTAGCCTACTGTGAGTAGCAAAATTCAATCCATTTTCAAAACAAACGGATATGCGATGCTTTGTTCCAACTTAGGCAATCCAGTCTATACTTGTATGCTGTGTGCATCACATAGTAATTCTAGACTAATAACCGGAATAAGAGCACACAATGTTTTCAAAACTCGATATCATGGTTAGTAGAGGCCGATCTTTGATCGGGCGAGCGGGGGTGCTCATAACTGACCTTTCCCAATCGTACCCAAGTTCCCGAGCCGAGGCAACTTTGGTGATGACGGACACGTGGTCTTAGGCAACGAGTCAGAGTTTCCTAAATTTCTCCAAAATAAATATTTAGGTGGCGACTCTGTATCTGGCAAAGCAGTCCATGTTTAGCACTTCTTTCTAAAAAAATCTGTTTTCCAAAAAATGATTTGCCGGATTTGGACTCTTTGGTGATTTATCAATCTTGCACTGTACTTTGCAAGATCAGATTAAGAACCATGACAATTTGAGTCTGAACTGTAGTGAGCCCTAATGAACAAAATGGGGGATTTCCTACCGGGACGTTCGTGGACGTCCACAGTTTTTGGCGACTCTGCTGAGGATTTAGAGAACTTGACTCGAACTCATGGTATCTTGTTTTGATTACACTTATGTGTTTTTTTGCATTGCATTTGCATTGGTGCGCCTAGGACACCGTGTTTGCCGTATGCTATTCCTGAACGGTTTGCCCGATGCTTGCTTCGAGAAGCGTGCCATACGGCTAACCGGTTACGGGCTCTGCCACGACGGGAACACAAACCCCTGTTTTACCGGGGCACCCTTTTTGACCATTTGACCTAGTGCATATTCGGAACCATTCCAAACTAGGACAAGTTGCTTACCCGAGTTTAGGTTGTTTGAAACCGTTGCATGTGTAATGAAACCCTAGCTCCTGACAAAATAGGACAGGGAAACCCTACCCCAAGATAGGGGTGTTTTGGTTCTCACTTGTTTGCTATGTGCTCTAGAGTGTTTCTCTATAGGGAATGCATGTAACAGTTTACAACTCTGGGCATCCGGCCCGCGGGCATCAATATTTGGTCGAATCAATTTTACCTGAGGGCATCAGTTTACAGGCAGGATTTTGGGCAGAATTCTATAGGGAGCGTAGTTATTCAGCTATGCTCAAATCTGTTTTGGTGAAATTGGGCTGAGATGCTGTCTGTTTTCTCTTTTGCTAGGTAGTCTTGGAACCATAACTTCAGAAGGCTCTGAGATCCCCCAGATTCATTGGACTTGTGTTGATAGACTTTGTCGGGTCAGAGATTTAATTCAAGGGCAATCAGTGTTCCTTTGCCAGAGGCAGGGTAAAAGGGCCAGTCAAGCAGAAATCACCAGTTCAGCAGTTACCAGATCAATGGCCCTTATCCACTCAACCAGTGAACAGTCAGGCTGAGGCCTCAATTTTTCTCACAGAGATAGATATACCAATCAGTCAGCCGGAACAACAGAACATGGCAGGAATGGAGGAAATGATGCGTCAACTCCAAGAGAGCATGAAAACCATGCAGCAGGATACTGCTCGTCAAGCAGAATTTGCCAAACAGCAGGCTGAGATCATGGCCCAACAGGCAGACTTAATTGCCCGGCTGCAGCAGCAAACAGGAGCATCTACTTCACATCAGGCTCCTCCCCCACCCAGAGTTCCAACACTCGGGAAAACAGCTAATGTTCAGGAAGATACGGACATTCCAACAGGGCCACGTCCGCCCCCAATCCTACCCCATCTATCTAAAGCACCGATCAACCTGCCGGATTCACCCTTTGAGTTCAAGTTAGACCCTACAGCGCTGAAGGTGAGCAAGCTGGAACAGATGTTCAAGAAATCTCAGGGAGTAAAGTCCATTCCAGACATTGAGGACGAATACACCGACTCAGCCGTGACGCTACCAGATCGGTTTAAGATGCCACAAATTGTTCGTTTTGACGGATCTGGGGATCCCATGGTGCATCTGCGGTTGTTCTCAGATATACTAAGGCCGATGGGCCTCACCAGGTTACAGAAGCTTTCTTTGTTCAGCCGGACCCTGTCGGACATAGCGCCATCTGGTACGCAACTATGGAAGACTCTGTCAAAAGAAACTGGGAGGAGATGGCCGAGGCCTTCGTTGCACAGTACTCCTATAATATGCAAATCGAGATTACAACCCGTGATCTTAAGACGACAAGGCAGGAGCCTAAGGAGAGTTTTTCTGACTTCGTAACCCGTTGGAGGGCCAAGGCCTCAATGATGACCATTAGGCTGACCGACAAGGATCAAATACGAATGGTTGTGCACAACCTCCAGCCTAAACTCATGCCGAAAATGATCGTTCTACCATTCCCCACCTTTCCAGACTTACATGAGGTGGGAGTACAGATCGAGGACGCTATGAAGCAGGGCCTCATTGATTAGGGGAAGGAGCAGCCCCGGAGGGCATTTACAAGCAGTTCGAATTCGACCGCCAGCGGTGATGCAGCTGCAAGATCTTCCGAAATGGGCATGGTCACCACCACCACACCAAGAACAGCCACCCCCTTTGTTGGTGTATCCAATCCAAACTCCCGAACTTCAGACTATCTACCCCGAGGCAAGAGGGTTTTCACCCCACTCTATATGCCTTTGTCTAAAGCCCTAGGGGTCCTACTTAGGAAAGGACATCTGAAACCGTTAGAACAACGGCCTCTACCCAACCCTCTCCCTGCAAAGCATGACCCGGCTAAGTATTGTGCTTTCTATCAACAAACCGGTCATGACTCTGACAATTGCGTCCGTCTTTGTCACGAGATACAAAATCTGATTGACAATGATGTCATCGTCGCACCAAGCTCTGCAAAGTCTATTGGCACTTGACCAGTGAACTTGTGGGGGATAATGTGACTATGTGATCGGGGGATAAACCACCTGCGGGCGGCGTTCAGTTTATTTCAGATGTGGTATATGGCACGCACTGTTTTGAGCATTTGTGAATGCTGGTTTTTGTACGTTCTGGCTTGGGTATTGAGTCAGTTCTGTTGTTTTGTTTCGAGTCTGTCTCTTTGTTTTGAGTCAGTCTTTTCATATTGAGTCAGTTGGGTCTGTCTTGTTGTATCGAGTCAGTCCTGTTTTGTTAAGGTCGGGTGCTTCCAGGGGTGTTACCTCGGACATCACTATCTTGTTTTGTGTTTGTCTTTTTGCTTTCTTTTGAGTCTGTTTCTGCCTTGGAGCCAGTTATGCCAATAGTTATGAATGAAACAACAGTGATTTTCACGCCCTTGAGTTTGCTTCTGCCTTGCGCCAGTTGTGCCAGAAGTTCTGAATGAGAGGGCAGCATTTGACTAAGAGACTGTGTCTTTTCTGTGTCTTGAAATTTATTGCATTGACCTAAGTTTTCAAAACTTTTTGAACATTGTGAGGAAAACAAAGAGGGAGGAATTCTTTGGGTTTTGCAAAATTTGATCAATTGAGAGAAAGAGAGGCATGCTAAGCCCTTAATGATTGAAATCATGTTTATTAACGTGAGCACTGAGAAGGACCCTGGCTTGATCCAAATTGGTTCCACACTATCTTCAGCACGAGCGATTTGTCGCTTTCTTAAAAAGAAAATTCAAAAACAAAATGTTTTGCTCAGTCCTGTGAAGACCTGTGTGGAATCGCTCTTGAGATTGTGCAGCTTAGGATCGCTCTCAGCCTCAAGACTTGAGCCCTTGCTTTTAAGTCTTGGACCTTAGTTCAGAATGTTCAACGGTCGACTACAACATGAGGCTTGCGTGGCCAAATTAGAAGCAGCCCTCGAACAAAAGGCTAAGAAAGTCAGATTAAGAAGATCAGACCTCATCAGAAGAAGCTTGCGAAGCTAGAACAGAAGCACCCCTCGAACTAGGGGCAAAAATGTCCGATGTGCTCGAAGAGCCGAAGATGGATCTTTCTAGAAGTCAATACAACAGCCACTCTCCTGGATACGGATGGCTTCAAAATCTTAAAACCATTTGGCATGGACTTGTTACACTTTTACCCTTGAGAGGCTCGCTGGGCCGAAAACCGGGAAGGGCGACCCAGGCAAAAGTTAGAGCAAGAAAAAGAAAAGAAAAGAATACAAAAAATGCAAAAAATGCAAAAAAAAAAAAAAAAAGAATGAAAATATTTGAAAAAGAAAAGACAAAAAATGAAAAAAAAAAGGAAATTGAAAAGAAAAGAAGAATAAAGCTCGCAAGGTTGAAAACCCGTAAAGGGCGGCCTCAGTAAAACTTAGAGCCTAAAAATGAGGGTTAATACACGAGTGTACCTTACCCCGAACTACGTAAGGCTTGATTCCCATCTTTGGGATACGTCGACAACTTCATCCTGAAGTCCAGCCATAAACACTTCTAAAAACGACTATGTCCATATAATGGTTCTTATAATCCTCGCATTCTCTGTATCCGAGAGTTCAGTTGTGACCATCGCTATGAGGATTGATTATAATGCACTACGGTGCCATCCAAGCAAGGGGCAACTTTCTGTTGCCAATGCATCGCGACGCCATTCAAACAAGGGGCAACTTTACGTTGCCATGCAGTGTCGTTCAAGCAAGGGGCAATTTTCCATTGTTATGGATCCGAGGTTGCGCATCTCGGGAGTAGGTTCCGTGCTCGTTGAGCAGTGGCCGTTTGCAAAAACAGTTTTGAGAATTTTTATTGAGGTTGACTAATTTCTCGAAAATTATTTCATTTTCCAAAAACTGGACCATTTCTTGGACCCAAAAAAGGAAAATTTTCAGTGCTCATAGCCTGGCTTGCATGATTTTAAATCATAAAATTGAACAATCATGTTAACCTAACTCTCATTTTGGTCAAAAATTGTTTTAGTAGAAAACCAAAAAAAAAAAAAAGGGTCAAAATGATGAACTAGGGGCATAGTTGAGTCAGGCTTCCTGTCTTTTCCCCATTATCCATGCATTTGCCAGAAAGGGCACTCTACCTGCCAGAAAGGCACACAGCTGAAGCTAACAACAAAGAGCCGAAAGCTCTCAACATCCTCCAAGCAATGAGGTATCAAGCCAAGTACGAAGCACGAACTCGAGTTGATCAAAGTTACTCCATTCCCTCTTCCGGGGCCTTGACACCAGAGGAGATACATGCGACTTCCTGTTTATTCATTAACTACCTAGGAGAGGGATTAAAAATGAGAGATTGAAGAATAGAGAGATGTGCGATGAGAGAAAAAGTAAGAAAAGGGCTTTTTTCAGAAAAACAGAGCATGAGGGCCGAGTGATGTGAGAATCACAAATGAGAAAGGGTAGAAAATAATACCTGAAGAAACAGGCTCCCTGTGCACGTCTGTATGTCGTGTCTTTTGTTTTGTTTGTCTCAAATCTTGTTTTGAGTCGTTCCGAGCGTGTCTCATTGTGTTTAGGTTATTTTACCTTTGTTTTCCATTTTTGAGTCGTTTTGGCTGTGGTCAGTTGTAGGCTCAATACTCGGTCGAGAACTCATTCTCAATTTCAAAAATGACTCATTTTGTGCTTAGAGTGCTGTGCCATTCTCCACATTTGTGCAAAACAAGATTTTTTCTTTCATAAAAACTGCAGGGTTCAACCCCGGTCATGTGAGAACAGTAAAACCAGGACCTATCTGAAGCTATATAGGTTCCAGACTGCAAAGCAAAAGAAAAGAGGAAAAATCGGAGCATTTGAGTTTGTTTCAAATTCCATAATTGTATTCCGGATGCACCTCCTCAGGCCTTGTCAATGCTACCGAAGTATGAGTGCGCCTCTACCTCAAGTGTAAGCCTGCTTCAAATCAGAATGGCAGTCCAAGCAGCACATGTGGTCTTCACATGTAGATGTCATCTCTTGCCAATATGAACAGGGTGTGCCCTTTTCAAGCTGAATGCGTTGCAAGGTCCTCTGAGAGGTAAATCGGAGGCATCAGAGTACATGTTTGATGCCCCTCTATTGCATAGGATGTGCACTTTCATATACACTTTTGTTACATGCGTGCCACGCATCGTTATGATTCATGCATAGAATATGCTTGCTTTCGATTCCGCATAGAATACGTTTGCTTTCGATTCCGCATAGAATATGCTTTGCTTTCAATGTTGCATAGAATATGCTTGTCTCATGCACAAAATATGTCTTCAATATTGCATAGAATATGCTTTCCATGTTGCATAGAAAATGCTCCCATACTTGCAGAGAAAATGCATTTTATCGCACTTCTTTTGTGCACCTCACTCGCACTGTCTTACGCACCTTACCTGCACTTGTTAGTGCATTGCATTATTCGTGCTTTCTTGTGCATCTTACCTGGACTTGTTAGTGCATTGCATCGCGCTATCTTGCGCACCTTACCTGTACTTGTTAGTGCATTGCATCGCATCATTTTGTGCATTTAATCTACATCGCACTGTCTTGTGTACCTGTATTGCATTGTCTTGCACACCTCTTTAACCTGCACTGTCACGCACGTTACTTGTATTGTCATGCACCTTTTTACTTGCGTTGTCACGCACACTTCACTTGCTTTGTTATGCACCCATTCCTCCTGCATTGTCATGCACTGATTCACTTGCATTGTTATGCATCGTTCCACCTGCATTCTTATGCACGTTTCACTCGCATTGTTATGCACCCTTTTCAATTACATCGTTTTGCACGATCTCTTCCTTTCCGAAACACCATACGTCCCTATGTTTCTCCTTCTTTCCGAAACACCGGGATACATCCCTATGTTTCTCTTTCTTTCAGAAACACCGGGATACGCCCCTATGTTTCTCCTTCCTTCCGAAACACAGGGATACGTCCCTATGTTTCTCCTTCCTTCCGAGACACCGAGATACGCCCCTATGTTTCTCCTTCCTTTTGAGACACCGGGATACGTCCCTATGTTTCTCCTTCTTTCTGAAACACCAGGATACGTCCCTATGTTTCTCATTCTTTCCGAAACACCGGGATACATCCCTATGTTTCTCCTTCCTTCCGAAATACCGAGATACGTCCCTAACCACCGGGATACATCCCTAAACACCGGGATACGTCCCTATGTTCCTCCTACCTTTCTGAAACACCGGGATACGTCCCTATGTTTTCTCTTCTCATTCCGAAACACCGGGATATGTCCCTATGTTTCTCCCTCTTTGGTTAAGAGCATTTGGAATACGTTCCAATGCTTATACCTTTCCGAAACACCAGGATACGTCCCTATATTTCTCGCTCTTTGGTTAAGAGCATTTGGAATATGTTCCAGTGCTTCTACCATTTTTGAAACACTGGGATACATCCCTATGTTTCTCCCCCTTTGGTTAAGAGCATTTGGAATACGTTCCAATGCTTATACCTTTCTGAAACACTAGGATACGTCCTTATGTTTCTCCCTCTTTGGTTAAGAGAATTTGGAATACGTTCCAATGCTTATACCTTTCTCAAACACCGGGATACGTCACTATGTTTCTCCCCCATGGTTAAGAGCATTTGGAATACGTTCCAATGCTTATACCTTTCCGAAACACCGGGATATGTCCCTATGTTTCTCCCTCTTTGGTTAAGAGCATTTGGAATACGTTCCAATGCTTATACCTTTCTGAAACATCGGGATATGTCCTTATGTTTCTCCATTTTTTGTTAAGAGCATTCGTAATACGTTCCAATGCTTATACCTTTCTGAAACATCAGGATACGTTCCCATGTTTCCCTAGCTTTCCGAAACACTGGAATACGTCCCTATGTTTCTCCCTCTTTGGTTAAGAGCATTTGGAATACGTTCCAATGCTCATACCCTTCCGAAACACCAGGATACATCCCTATGTTTCTCTCTCTTTGGTTAAGAGTATTTGGAATACGTTCCAATGCTTATACCATTCTGAAACACTGGGATACATCCCTATGTTTCTCCCTCTTTGGTTAAGAGTATTTGGAATACGTTCCAATGCGTATACCTTTCCAAAACACCGGGATACGTCTCTATGTTTCTTCCTCTTTGGTTAAGAGCATTTGGAATACGTTCCAATGCTTATACCTTTCTGAAACGCTGGGATACGTCCCTATGTTTCTCTACCTTTCCGAAACACTGGGATACGTCCCTATGTTTCTCCCTCTTTGGTTAAGAGCATTTGGAATACGTTCCAATGCTTATACCTTTCTGAAACACCGGGATGCGTTCCTATGTTTCTCTACCTTTCCGAAACACTGGGATACGTCCCTATGTTTCTCCCTCTTCAGTTAAGAGCATTTGGAATACGTTCCAATGCTCATACTGTTCCGAAACACCGGGATACGTCCCTATGTTTCTCCCTCTTTGGTTAAGAGTATTTGGATTACGTTCCAATGCTTATACCTTTCCGAAACACTGGGATACGTCCCTATGTTTCTCCCTCTTTGGTTAAGAGTATTTGGAATACGTTCCAATGCTTATACCTTTCTGAAACACCGGGATACGTCCCTATGTTTCTCCGTCCTTGGTTAAGAGCATTTGGAATACGTTCCAATGCTTATACCTTTCCGAAACACTGGGATATGTCCCTATATTTCTCTCTCTTTGGTTAAGAGCATTTGGAACATGTTCCAATGCTTGTGCCCCATTTTTTCCTTTCGCGTGCAACGTGTCGGAATCTTGTTTGAGGCCTCGGGTGTCCCCAATGGTTGCTCTTAGCCTTTTCTCCCTGTGAGACGTAACGTGGATTGTATAATTCTCTTACATCCTTTCTGCACTATGATGTAGTTTAGTTTTTGCTTGCTTAAAACTGTTAAATGTTATGCTTCGTTACAGCTTTCTTTGCATGATCATAAGTTATGCTCGGCCTTGTGCATTGTATTGCATTTTGCCCCTGCCCTCGGGTGCATATCTTTGTTTGTAGCTTATATGCTTTGTCTAAGTCTTCGGCCTTGTCAAAAATGGCTCGTCTCTTGGCTTAAACATTCACTCCCGTCATTGTTATGACTTTCGAGTTCTGTCAAAGAGGGGTAACTGTGGACACTCCATTTTTTACCGTCCTCAAGACTTGGACGTCATCGTTTGAACACTCGATGATCATCCATGCTCGTGTTCGTTTTGAGTTCTCGGGGGTCTCGGTTACGCGTCTTACCTGAAGATCTCTTAACTTATCTGTTTTGTGCTTGGTTGTGGACCAAGCACATGGGTTTTTGCCTCTGAGGGCAAGGAACGGCTTGTTGGCCATCCCACACCTCACTAGCCATGGCTTGAGGACACCGGCCCTGTTTTCTTGCTTCCGGCCAAAGGTATTGGCCGGTCGGCAATGTTTTTGGTCGGCTGACCATTATTTTGATCAATCTGCCACTTTTTCTGGCCGAGACCTTTTCTTGAGGAGATTTGAACCTTTTGAACCCTTGTTTTAGCTTCTTGAGGAAGTTTGAACTTTTTGAACCCTTGGTTTTAGCTTCTTGAGGAAGCTTGAACCTTTTGAACCCTTAGTTTTAACTTCTTGAGGAAGCTTAAACCTTTTGAACCTTTATTTTAGCTTCTCCAAGAAGCATTGACCCTTTTGCTGTAGCTTCTCCAAAAAACTTGACCCTTTTGTTTTGGCTTCTTAGAGAAGCTTGAACCCTTTGCTTAGCTTCTTGAGGAAACTTGACCCCTTTGCTCTAGCTTCCTCAAGAAGCTTAGACCTTTGTTCCTCTATAAAAGAAGAGCTCCTCTTCTATTGCAAGGGTTCCAAAAATTTTGCTAAGGCAAACAATATACATCTCTCTATATCTCTCTATTTTGAGCTCCAAATTGCTTGGTTCTTGGCCCCTTTGCACACCAACTCTTAGCCTAACACCTCCATCATCAACCTAAACATCTTGGAGGCCATTTTCAGAGGCTAAGGGACTAGTTTTTGGTCCAAGAACCTGCTAGTTTCCCAGCTGTGCATCAAGGGTGAGAAACACCCTCTTTATTCCCCATTTTTGCATAGACTTTTAGCCTATCTTGCATGCTGTTTTGAGCTTAGCTTATAACTGATAAAATTTCTATTTTTTGCATTCTTTCGAAGTTTGTTTAAGATCACTTTTGTGTTTGGGGTTGTTTACCCCCTCTTAGGCCTTGTTTGGCCTCATTTTTGTGCCTTTTTGGTGAGCTTTGGGACCACCTTGTATTGGCCCTCTCACCACTGAAATCCAGTGGTGGGGATGGTGTTTTGAGGTCCTAAGAAGGAGAGGGGTGATCCTCTCCTTTGTTGTCTTGTTTACTAGCATATTTGGCCTTCCAAAGGGGCCTATATTTGCACACTTCTTGAACATATTTTAGGCCTTTTTCAGTGATTTTTAGGGTCTGCATAACCCCTTTCCAGAGTTGGTTTTGCCGTGTTAGATGTCATTCTTGCATGTGTAGAAAAACCCCTTGCATGGCCTTCCAAAGGAGCACCGCATTCTAGCATGTATTGGACACATTTCAGTGGGTATTTGGTCATATTTTGGCATGCCATGAATCTATTTTTGGCTAGCTTAGTGGCCCCTTGAATGCTTCATATACATGTAGTGTAATTCATGCTTACTAGCCTATGTTGCATGTTGTTTTGGGCCTCCATTCTAGCATGTTTTGGACATAATCCAAACATGTTTTGTTCATATTTTGGGCTGTCTTAGCTTTGTTTTTAGGCCTCTTGGTCGATTGGTGCTTGCCATGCATGCTTGTAGCGTAATAACCATGCTTAGCTTTGAGTTTTGAAGCCTATTGCATGCTTATATCGAGGTGTTTGCATGTTTTAGTATCATTGTGTATGATATTTCAGAGCTTATACTTGTGCCATACTCCCCTATTTTCCATGCTTTAAATGTGTTTGAGAGTTGTGCTTGTATGCCCCATTTGTGAGCCTTTGCATGAGCTTCATTTAAATGCATTTCGAGCCACCATCTCATATCATTTTGCCATTGTTTTAGGGCTGCATAAGGTCTGTTTGGGATTGGCTTCATCATTTGAACATAGCTTTGCATGACTATAGTGTAATGCACTTCACTAGTCCTTGGTGTTTGAGCCTTCTAGCATGCATAGCATGAGTGTTTGTATGCTTCGGAGTCATTTTGGAATCATTTAGTATGCCATTTTCAGAGCTGGAATGTATGCCATTGTATGCCATGTTTCATCCTTGCATTGCTCTTAAAAAGTTGCATTTTGTGCCTTAGGCTTGGAGCCCTTGCATTGTGCATGTTTGCATGAATCTTGGGCCTCGTTCTCATCTCATATGGCCACTGATTTAGACATGGCTGAGGCTTGTCCATATTAGTTTAAGTCCATCTTTTGCATGTTGCTAAAACGTTGTTACATTGCTTCATGTTTGCATGCTTTGGTTGCATCATGTCTTGCATGCTCATTGTTTGAATATTGTCACATGCTTGCATGTTTGCATGTTTGTCCACATGTTCATGTTGCACACTTAGCTCGCATGCTTAGGTTGCATACCATATCATGCATCTCTTGCCTCTTGATCAAACCATGATAGAGGTTGGATGCGTCTTGTTTGTTTTGTGTACATTTCATTTGACATTGAAATTGCACACTGTCACGACCCGAACCCGCCCCTATGGGTTAAGGACGTAACTGGCCAGTAATCCTGAGAATACCTACGGCCTCAAATCAAATTAGACATAACTCGACAGAGTAAAGGGGCCAAACGGAAGCAATAATCAAAAACTTTGTCCATAGAGCCGTGCTTATATGCACTACAAAACAAACCATACACATATACGTTAATAACTCACAACAAGTACAGTATCACAAAATCCTTTACAGACAGGATCATCCAAATTGAGTCAACCCATATCAAAACTATATACAAATGTACACAAAGTCCTTACCAACACGACAGGCTATAAATACATAACAAAATGGCAAGGATGGGTCTCGTACGTGAGACACCAGGCTGACTCTCCAAAATCTCATATTGTTCCTGGCAGACTTCGCTGGGGCTGGGTTTGGACTTCCCTCGGCTTACCTACAAACACATGAATGAGTGTGAGCGATAGCCCAGTGAATAATATCGAATACATAAATTACATAAGCAATACGAAGAACAACATGCTTCGAACGGCCTTGGGCCCAATGCATATTTCTGCTTAACATATATACACTTATACAAAATTCGGATCAAATGACTATAGTCCCAAACATACTGGCCTTTGGCCCAATCAGATTTCCATTCATGTCAAAATGGCCTTCGGCCCATTCACCTATGTCAGAACAGCCTTCGGCCCATTCATTTACGTCAAAACGGCCTTCGGCCCATACATTCGTGTCATAACGACCTTAGGTCCATTCATTTATGTCGAAACGGCCTTCGGCCCACTCATTCATGTCAAAACGACCTTCGGTCCATTCATTTATATCAAAACGACCTTCGGTCCATTCATTTATGTCAAAACGACCTTCGGTCCATTCATTTCTATCAAAACGACCTTCGGTCCATTCATTTCTATCAAAACGACCTCTGGTCCATTCATTTTTATCAAAACGACCTTAGGTCCAGTTACTTTCATGTCAGATTTTTGTCCACAATCCCAATCAACAATTCATAAAGCTTATAAAGGAATAAACAATTGGACATTCACAATTATTCAAATATCGATATTACTCACAGTGATTAGCGTGTGGATTCGCCCTGGAGCTTGACCCTACACATTCCATGAACACAAAAGGGTCATTATCAATTCAACCCGTTCTTTAATTCACATATTCCTCTTTAGGCTTTATTCTTATTAACTCATTTACAATGCTTAACACATGCCTAAGAGTGCTTTCAAATGAAAGGAAAGGGAAAACAAAACACAGAACGAGCATATAAAATTTCAGAGAACAGGGTCCCCGCTCGAGCGTCAAAGTCCCCGCTCGAGCTTCAATTTCGATGTTCAAAGGCTTCAACTCATGATTTTGGTCCCAAAAAGATATAAATACATTATATTGTACGAGAGTGTAAGGATATTACATCAATTTTTTCAAAATCATCATCTAATTCTCAAACAACTCTCATTTCTTAAGTATGAACAAAACTCCTATATTACAAACTCCATATAAGCTCCATTCCTCAAAAAATCAAACATGCATGTATGTTTTGGCTCCCAATTTGAGTTCAAATGGTACAAATGGTGATTATAACATGAGCTTTAACCAAAACTCTACATGAATCATGTGTGTCAAGCTCAAACATGCAATTTCAAAGTAATTCTTATATGCATGAGTTCTAAGACTCCAAACTCAACAAAAATCAACTCATTACATGCTCTTGATCACAGCAACCCTTGAACTTATAAGATCAAAATTTCAAACTTATGAATTCAAGACCAAATGCTTACCTAGAGGCTCAATCTTCCAACTATAGTAATTTTAGAGTTTAATTCTTCAATTCTTCACAATTTGAGCCAAAACACTCAACTCTCCTCTTTTCCTTCTCTCTAACCGACTCCCTCCTCTGCCTCTTGAGTTTAATTCAGCCAAGAAGAATAACAAAGAGGGTATTGAGTGTATAGTGCCCCATTAAGTCGTAATATATTATATAGAGTGATTGGGCACTAATACGTTAATTTAATCAACTTAATCTGGGCCGAATCAATTTTTCAATTAAACTTCACCGTAGGCTCTAAAAATTACGGTAGTCACAATGGCGTAATCAATTTCGGGTTCTGTGGCCGATAAGGCCCTCAATTTAATTTCCAAAGCAGATTATTCAAACAGATATTCCTACGGTGAATAGATAAAACTTCAAAATCACATATATCCATATAATGGCACATAAAATCATGCTAAACACATAATCATACTCAAATTAAGGACCAATTAACATACTACGGGACAGGGTTATCACAGTCTTCCCCCCTTTAGGAAGTTTGGTCCTCCAAACTTAATTTACCTTTGTCGGGAAACAAATGTGGATAGCGTAGACGCATTTCCTCCTCTTTTTCCCATGTAGCATTTGTCCCATAGTGTTCCTTCCATTCCACTTTCACCATTGGAATGGATTTGTTTCTCAATTCCTTCACTTGTCGGTCAACAATTCTTTCCGGCCATTCAGTATATTCTATATTTTCATCAATAGTAACCCGGTGATAATCAATCACATGCAACGGGTCTCGGAGGTAACCCCTCAACATTGACACATGAAACACATTATGGATTTGCTCGAATCCCGATGGTAAGGCAACTCTATAAGCAACTGGACCATGCCTTTCCAAAATCTGAAATGGCCCAATGTAGCGGGGCGACAACTTGCCCTTTTTCCCAAATCTGACTTGGCCCTTCATCGGAGAAACACGGATGAACACATGGTCACCAACCTCATACTCAAGAGGTCTTCTTCGAACATCTGCATAAGTCTTTTGTCGGTCCTGAGCTGTTTTGAGCCTTTGGCGAATAGTCTTGATTTTCTCAGATGTATCTTGCATAATTTCTGGCCCAAGCAAAGCTCTATCCCCGACCTCCGTCCAACAGATAGGTGATCTACACCTCTTACCATACAAAACCTCGTATGGTGCCATACCGATGCTGGAGTGGAAGCTGTTATTATAAGCAAATTCTACAAGTGGCAAATAATCTTCCCAACTCCCCTGAAAATCCAAAGCACACATGCGAAGCATATCTTCTAATGTCTGTATCGTTCGTTCTAACTGCCCATCTGTCTGTGGGTGGAATGCAGTACTAAACCTTAGTTCTGTTCCCATAGCTTCCTGCAAACTCTTCTACAATCTAGATACAAATTTCGGATCTCTATCTGATACAATAGCTACTGGAACTCTGTGTAAACGGACAATCTCATCAACATAAATGGTAGCCAATCTATAAGCAGTAAATGTAATTTTGACAGGCAGAAAATGTGCAGACTTAGTGAGTCTATCAACTACAACCCAAACAGAATCCATACCTCGAGAAGTCCGAGGTAGGCCAACAACGAAATCCATAGTCACATGTTCCCACTTCCATTCAGGAATAGGGAGAGGTTGAAGTAGGCCGCCTGGTTTCTGATGTTTAGCCTTAACTTGCTGACACTGTAGGCACTTGGACACATATTTTGCAATTTCTTTCTTCATTTTGGGCCACCAATAGGTTTGTTTCAAATCCTGGTACATTTTATTGTTACCCAGATGCATAGCAAATATGGATCTGTGGGCTTCATCTAAAACCCTCTTCTTTAGTTCTGGGATATCTGGAACACATATCCGGTTTCGAAATTTCAACATTTCATTCTCAATACTGAATTCTGCTTTCGGGCTTGCCTCGAATTCGTCAATCACTTTCTTGAGGTACTCATCCTCTTTCTGTTTCTGTTTGATTTCATCAATGATTACCGACTCGGCTGTAATAGCGGCTATCAATCCGCCTTGTTCACACATTACCACTTCAATTTCAGACTTCTCAAAATCTTACAAGATCTCTCTCTGTTCAGTAAGTAAACAGGCCATACTTCCCATTGATTTTTTGCTCAAGGCATCAGCAACTGTATTAGTTTTCCCGGGGTGGTATTGAATTTATAGGTCGTAATCTTTTATTAGTTCCAGCCACCTTCTCTAACGCATATTCAACTCTTTCTGCGTGAAAAAGTATTTCAGGCTCTTATGATCTGTGTAGACTTCACACTTTGCCCCATACAAATAATGCCGCCAGATTTTCAAAGCAAAAATGACTGCGGCCAATTCTAGGTCATGTGTTGGATAATTCTTCTCATGTGGCCTCAACTGTCGGGAGGCGTAAGCGATAACCTTTCCGTTCTGCATTAACACACAACCCAAACCCTTGTAAGATGCATCACTAAAGATTACGAAATTTTCCGTGCCTGAAGGTAGTGTCAAAATTGGTGCAGTAGTCAATCTTGTCTTCAATTCATGAAAGGCTGATTCCCTATATTCGTTCCACTCAAAAGGTTGCCCCTTGCGTGTTAGTTGGGTAAGAGGCACTGCTAATTTCGAAAAGTCCTTCACAAACCTCCTGTAGTACCCAGCCAAGCCTATGAAGCTGCGAACTTCTGTCACATTGGCTGGTGTAGGCCAATTCACAATTGCCTCTATCTTCTGCGGGTCCACTGAAATTCCTTCCTTGTTGATCACGTGCCCTAAGAAAACAACCTCATCCAACCAAAACTCACATTTCTTTAATTTAGCAAATAGTTTTCTTTCCCGAAGTATTTGTAAAACAGTCCTCAAATAATGTTCATGTTCAAGTCTATCTTTAGAGTATATCAAAATATCATCGATGAAGACTACAACAAACTCATCAAGGTAGGTTTTAAAAATTCTATTCATTAAGTCCATAAATGCTGCCGTAGCATTAGTCACTCCAAACGGCATAACAAGAAACTCAAATGACCATACCTCGTCCTGAATGCGGTTTTCTCAACATCTTCTGCCTTAACTTTCAGCTAATGATACCCAGATCTCAAATCAATCTTAGAAAACACATGTGATCCCTGCAACTGGTCAAATAAGTCGTCAATATGGGGTAAGGGATATTTGTTCTTTATCGTTACCTTGTTCAATTCCCGGTAATCAATGCACAGGCACAAAGTACCATCCTTCTTCTTTACAAATAACACTGGTGCACCCCAAGGTGAAGTGCTAGGCCGGATAAACCCTTTATCAAGAAGGTCTTGCAACTGTTCCTTTAATTCTTTCATTTCGTTAGTAGCCATTCTGTAGGGAGTTTTAGAAACAGGCTGGGTGCCTGGCGCAGTTTTAATGGTAAACTCGATCTCCCTGTCTACCAGTTCCCCTGGTAATTCATTCGGAAACACATCCGGAAATTCTCTAACAATAGGAATGTTATTCAATTCAACGTTCTCAGATTGTTCAGACAACACATAGCACAAATAACCCTGGCACCCTTTCCTAATCAGTTTACATGCTTTCATTGCAGATATCAAATAAGGTGGAGGCACTACCCCATTACCCACAAACACAATCTCTTTCTGTTCTGGTAGGTTAAATACAATCCTTTTTGTCACACAGCCTATGGTGGCGCAGTACTTGGTTAACCAATCCATGCCCAAAATTACATCGAAATGTCTAAAGTTCAAGGGCAACAAATCTACATATAGGGTAACATCCTCGATATGCATGTCACAAAATCGATATATATAATCACATAACACAGATTCCCCCGATGGAGCAGACACACATAACAAATATGGCAATAACTCTAGGGGTCTATTCAGTCTAGATGCAAATGTAAATGTCACAAATGAGTGCGTTGATCCAGAATCAATTAATACAAAGGCATCCTGATTACATATTGAAATAGTACCTGAGACAACGGCATTGGCATTCCGTGTATTGCCTGGAACAAGTGCAAAGACTCTTCCCTGTCTCACTATATCCCCAGCAGTAGCAGATTTCAAAGTGTTCCCCGGCTTCGGGATCGATGCAGTGGAACTAGCTGCTCGTTTCCCACTGTTCTGATTACATTCTCGGGCTATGTGCCCTTGCTTCCCACATTTGAAACAGGCTCCTGATGCACGGTAACAGGCTCCACGGTGCCTTTTGCTACAAATATTGCACATGGGAGCTGTGTCTCGGGAAAAACTTGAAGTATTTGAGGAGCCCGTGTTTTGCTTTTTCAAAAATTTCTTCTTCGAAAAGAAGCCTTGTCTTTTGTTGCCTTTCCATTCTGTTACTGGCTTAGCTTGTCTGGCTATGTTAGCCTCTGATATGATGGCTCTGTCAAGCACCTCGATGTAGGTCTCCAATTTCAAGACATTCACCCTCTCTAGGATGTCACTGTGGAGCCCACCTTCAAAATGTCTTGCCTGCTTATAGTCCGTGTCAATTACATTTGGTGCAAACCTGGCCAATTCAGTGAATTTGGCCTCATACTCAGCTACAGTCATGCTGTTCTGCTTGAGTTCCATGAATTCTGCCACTTTCCTATCCCGGACACACTGCGGGAAGTACTTGTCATAGAATATTTCTAGAAACTTTACCCAGTCAACATCCCTATGATTTTCTTGCATCAACATCCACCATCTTCTTGCTTCGTCTTCTAGCATAAAATTGGCTAGAAGCACTTTTCTGAGTCTCTGAACAGGGGAACACTTCAAATAATTTCTCAATGTCGAGGACCCACGCTTCGGCTTTCAATGGATCTAATCCCCCGTGAAACTGTGGTGGTTTCATTTTCTTGAATTCCTTAGTGAGAGCTATAATCCGGTCATCACTCTGATGATCTGGCACGGGTGGTGCCGGAGGTGGAGGTGGCGGATGTGGTTGCTGCCACTCCTGTTGCTGTCTTAAAGCTTCTGCCATTTCCTGTATCAGTCTTTCCATTCTGTCCATTCGGGCAGTTGAGGATTCTTCTATTTCATCTCCTCTTGTTCTCACCATCTGATTAAACTTGCATTATATTTCATACAAAAGGTGCACAAATATGCACACACTAAGAAGCACATATTCCAAGATAATTTCCAATGCAAGTAGTTCACAACTTACACACGTAATTGTTCATATCAAAACATTTAGGCATATAATCAATGCTTCCAATTTCATATTTATCACGTAAATGCATCCTAGATCTTATCTAGACGCTTATTGCTCTTTTTGGACAAGTGTGTGAGTTATTAACTCGTGCTCTGATACCACTCTGTCACGACCCGAACCCGTCCCTATGGATTAAGGACGTAACCGGCCAGTAATCCTGAGATTACCTCTGGCCTCAAATCAAATTAGACAAAACTCGACAGAGTAAAGGGGCCAAACAGAAGCAATAATCAAAAACTTTGTCCATAGAGCCGTGCTTATATGCACTACAAAACAAACCATACTCATATACGTTAATAACCCACAACAAGTACAGTATCACAAAATCCTTTACAGTCAGGATCATCCAAACTGAGTCAACCCATATCAAAACTGTATACAAATGTACACAAAGTCCTTGCCAACACGACAGACTATAAATACATAACAAAATGGCAAGGATGGGTCTCGTACGTGAGACACCAGGCTGACTCTCTAAAATCTCATGTTGTTCCGGGCAGACTTCGCTGGGGCTGGGTTTGGACTTCCCTCGGCTCACCTACAAACACATGAATGAGCGTGAGCGATAGCCCAGTGAATAATATCGAATACATAAATTACATAAGCAATACGAAGAGCAACATGCTCCGAACGGCCTTGGGCCCAATGCATATTTCTGCATAACACATATACACTTATACAAAATTCGGATCAAATGACTATAGTCCCAAACATACTAGCCTTTGGCCCAATCAGATTTCCATTCATGTCAAAACGGCCTTCGGCCCATTCATCTATGTCAAAACGGCCTTCGGCCCATTCATTTACGTCAAAACAGCCTTCGGCCCATACATTCGTGTCATAACGACCTTAGGTCCATTCATTTATGTCGAAACGACCTTCGGCCCACTCATTCATGTCAAAACGACCTTCAGTCCATTCATTTCTATCAAAACGACCTTCGGTCCATTCATTTTTATCAAAATGACCTTCGGTCCATTCATTTCTATCAAAATGACCTTCGGTCCATTCATTTCTATCAAAACAACCTCTGGTTCATTCATTTTTATCAAAACGACCTTCGGTCCATTCATTTCTATTAAAACGACCTCTGGTCCATTCATTTTTATCAAAACGACCTTAGGTCCAGTTACTTTCATGTCAGACTTTTGTCCACAATCCCAATCAGCAATTCATAAAGCTTATAAGGGAATAAACAATTGGACATTCACAATTATTCAAATATCGATATTACTCACAGTGATCAGTGTGTGGATTCGCCCTGGAGCTTGACTCTACACATTCCATGAACACAAAAGGGTCATTATCAATTCAACCCGTTCTTTAATTCACATATTCCTCTTTAGGCTTTATTCTTATTAACTCATTTACAATGCTTAACACATGCCTAAGAGTGCTTTCAAATGAAAGAAAACGGAAAACAAAACACAGAATGAGCATATAAAATTTCAGAGAACAGGGTCCCCGCTCGAGCGTCAAATTCCCCGCTCGAGCGGACCGTTAAGGCCTGCAAAGGTACTGGTTGCATAAAACATACGCTCAGGCGTGGCATAGAGCACTCGAGCGGAAGGCCTATTTGCAAAACTACCCGCTCGAGCGTGAGATATCCCGCTCAAGCGGACATCCAACTCTGCAAAAAGTGCTGGGAGCACGATTTCTCTGCTCGAGCGGCCCTTCCCCCGCTCGAGCGAAAGTCAAAATTCTGGAAATTTCAGATTGAGTTCTTGAGCTTCAATTTCGATGTTCAAAGGCTTCAACTCATGATTTTGGTCCCAAAAACATATAAACACATTATATCATACAACTCTCATTTCTTAAGTATGAACAAAACTCCTATATTACAAACTCCATATAAGCTCCATTCCTCCAAAAATCAAACATGCATGTATGTTTTGGCTCCCAATTTGAGTTCAAATGGTACAAATGGTGATTATAACATGAGCTTTAACCAAAACTTTACATGAATCATGTGCGTCAAGCTCAAACATGCAATTTCAAAGTAATTCTTATATGCATGAGTTCTAAGACTCCAAACTCAACAAAAATCAACTCATTACATGCTCTTGATCACAACAACCCTTGAACTTATAAGATCAAAATTTCAAACTTATGAATTCAAGACCAAATGCTTACCTAGAGGCTCAATCTTCCAACTATAGTAATTCTAGAGTTTAATTCTTCAATTCTTCACAATTTGAGCCAAAACACTCAACTCTCCTCTTTTCCTTCTCTCTAACCGACTCCCTCATCTACCTCTTGAGTTTAATTCAGCCAAGAAGAATAACAAAGAGGGTATTGAGTGTATAGTGCCCCATTAAGTCGTAATATATTATATAGAGTGATTGGGCACTAATACGTTAATTTAATCAACTTAATCTGGGCCGAATCAATTTTTCAATTAAACTTCATCGTAGGCTCTAAAAATTACGCTAATCACAATGGCGTAATCAATTTCGGGTTCTGTGGCCGATAAGGCCCTCAATTTAATTTCCAAAGCAGATTATTCAAACAAATATTCCTACGGTGAACAGATAAAACTTCAAAATCACATATATCCATATAATAGCACATAAAATCATGCTAAACACAAAATTATATTCAAATTAAGGACCAATTAACATACTACGGGACAGGGGTATCACACACACTTTGGCTTCTCGGGCCATCATGCATTGAAATACGTGATTGGTGGCTTGGGGACTGAGGGCCACAGTCCCTTGAGTCCATAACATGATGGGTACGGTGGTTGTGCAAACATTTGCTTTAGAAATGCATTGCCATGCCTTGACTGTCCTCTGCTACTGTGAAACAGGGTTCTGCAGGAAGAAATGGCCGATCGACCACATTCAGTGCCGGTAGGCCATGCATTGTTGGCCGAGAGCCTCACAACTGGTCGATGACCACTTTTCCATAGCCGGTGACCATCTCTCTTGGCCGGTGACATCCCACAGTGTTGAAGGAGTGTTCCAGAACCAACCTTGGGACTTGTGCAGTCTTCAGAGGTGCAGGGCAGTGTAAACAGAGGCAACTGTGGCATAGCAACGGGTTTTTGGGCGAAGCCAATCCGAGCATGCGTGCATCCCTCTTCCCGAGGCCTTTTACTGCTTTAGTGGTTTAATTAATTACGGTTTTCTAATATTTAATTAGCTTGTTAGTTACTTAGTTTGTATTATTCTTTCGAACCCTCCAAGCGAGGGCAATTGTGTAACAAGTGTGCGTACTTGTGTACATGTCTTCCAACCACACGTCTTTCTCCCTTTTCATTACTATCTTATGATGGTTAGTTTTAGGGCATGTTTCAATTAGCATACTTATGATAGCATGTTTGCGTATATTCATTCGTATTGCACACACCAGGCTCGGCGCATCATACTAACTGCATCGTATTTCAATTCCAATTTGAATACATGTATTGAATTGTCGCATCTCACATGCCATTTCAGATTAGCCGAGCCTATTCTAAATTGAATCTTGCCTGTGTTGCATTAGCCATTGCTAACATGAACTAGGATCATGCATGATTACTAACTAGTTTCTTGTTTTGGCTCGGAGTACACTGTGAGTGCTTATGCTTTAGCATCTTCCATGCGTGTAAATGTTGCCATGATAGCATGCTTGCCATGAGGCTAACTGCTTATGTGATATAACTGCCTGAATGCCTGTGGGTGAAGGTTGGGTTGCTTGAGTTGGAATAATTCGTCAAAACCCGTGTTTTAGCCTACTTACGAGTAGCAAAATTCAATCCATTTTCAAAACAAACGGATATCCGATGCTTTGTTCCAACATAGGCAATCTAGTTTATACTTGTTTGCTGTGTGCATCATATAGTAATTCTAGGCTGATAACCGGAATAAAAGCACACAATGTTTTCATAACTCGATATCATGGTTAGTAGAGGACGATTTTTGATCGGGCGAGCGGGGGTGCTCATAACTGACCTTTCCCAATCGTACCCAAGTTCCCTAGCCGAGGCAACTTTGGTAATGACGGACACGTGGCCTTAGGCAACGAGTCAGGGTTTCCTAAATTCCCCCAAAATAAATATTTAGGTGGCGACTCTGTATCTGGAAAAGCAGTCCATGTTTGGCACTTCTTTCTAAAAAAATCTGTTTTCCAAAAAATGACTTGCCGGATTTGGACTATTTGGTGATTTATCAGTCTTACACTGCACTTTGCAAGATCAGATTAAGAACCGTGACAATTTGAGTCCGAATTGTAGTGACCCCTAATGAACAAAATGGGGGATTTCCTCCCGGGACGTTCGGGGACGTCTACACCCCACCGCTGAGGCTGTCAACTCTAAGGACTGGCGAGTGTACTCGACAGAAGCCTGCGAAAGTGTTCAAGTCATTAGTATTCAGCGGAATATCACATGAATTGAAATGACTGTACATAATGCAAAGTCTAGCAGTATATATCAGGGTCAAGCCATAAACTCTGACAAGCTCGTAATCAGCTGGAGGAGGAGCGAAAGGAATCTGATAAGTCTCCCCACCCTGTCCTCGGCATGTGATCGTCGTAGGCAGCTCTGGCCATCCAGCTCCCTGCCCTCTCCGGGACCCGCTCCTGCCTCGGGCCGGAGGTGCCCTCGGTGTCCTCGCTCTCGCTGCTGGCGTCGCTGGCTTCTTTCGCTCTGCTCGACGTGCACCAGTCAAAGGCCGCATGATATAAGCCTGGATGTACTTGGCGTAGTCGCCCTCGTCCCTAAAGCCCTCAAAGTTCCAGCTGATGGTGTAATCCATCATCTCCTCAAAGGTATACCTCTCAGTATGCCTCATATGGGTAGGAGCCGGCCTCGGGACTACCTGCTCCGAAAAGCCGAGGGTCTGCCGCAAGAAGCGCTCACCCAAGTACCAAGTGCGGCAGACTAGGCCCTCTAGCAGAACTCTGAAACGGGCAGTCTCTCGAGCACCGGCATACCGCTCCCGAACTGCGTCAAACAACGGGGCCCAAGGCTGCCAGGTGATCTGCAAACAAAACACAGTTTGTTATCTACTGATATTGAGAGTACAAAATAAAGCGAAGCTTAAAATAAACTAAAATGTTTGACATACCTCGGCTACGGTGATGGTGTCAAAATAGCGGCAGAAGAACATAAAAGACTCTTGTGGCCTCCATTCACATCTCACATCGAAGCGGTGAGAAAACGGAACACCAAGAGGCATCTCCTCATCCGACACTGGAGCAAGCCTTGAAAAGTAGGCATACACCCACAACTATAGAATGTAACAGAGTAGATATGAGTATGCTTATCAAACAAAGCAGTATACAGATAAAGCAGAATGCGGTACGTGCAGCGTATTGTGCAATGTGTGCAGTGTACAAACAGTGTAAAGCAGATTGCGTGCGTGCAGTGTGTGTGATGTGCAGATAATGAAAAACAGAACTGAAAAGACAAAAAAGGGAACATGTACCTCCTAGGCTCGCCAGTAGCCTCTAAGTAACTGCCCGCTAAGGCGAGAGGATGAGCTCATATATCTGTAAAGAGTGGCCAAGCCTGCGCCACCCCCAGTCGTAACGGTGGATCCATGTCACGTCCACTAATGTGCTCAATAGGTAGAGGGTGACAGTGTTCGCCCGGTCGGGGAAGAGTTGGTCCCTAACAGGAACATAATGAAGCCATGGGCGTACTGCTCCTCCTCCTCCCGAGTAGTAGGCGCATGGATCCAGAAATGGTCCTCGAACCATGAGTACCTCACGAATCTTGCCCGGGAAAGAGGTGGCTGAGTGCCGATAAGTACAGCTGAGCGGCGTCCCACTCGTCCATGTTTGTATCAAAGGGGATCGGATCACCCCCTATTCCGATGCCTGTGAGCATGGACAAGTCGAAAGGAGTCATCATCATCTCCCCGGTGGCAGAAAGGTGGAAGGAGTCAGTGGTGTCCCACCACCTCTCCACCAGAGCAGTAAGAAGGGGTCTACTCACAGTGAGGCACGAGAGTCCCATGCAGAAGGTCCCAAAGCCGGCCCAGTCGACGATATGACGGACCGTATCGGGTAGTTCCATGTACCACCCTCGGGCGGCAGTGTTCCCATACCCCTGGAAGGCATGGGAATCTCCCTGTGTTCAAATAAACAGTTACGAAGCAGTGTTAGAAATACAGTGTTGAATGCGCTCAGAGTTGATAACAATGCAGTGTGTGTGCATGTGTTTGAGTCTGCACAGATACCGGGTGTGGGTGTGCTCACGGTGAAATACAACAAGTGATGTATCAGTGCGCCTGAGTTAAGTAGTTAAAGAACAGAATCGACTATTGTAGTTATATGTTCTACATTGCAGAAATTGAAATAGAGGAAGAATATACCTCAGCGGCGCCGTAAGACAGATGTGACTCTAGCTCACGTAGTAGAAGCTCTAGTTACGCGCCTTATGCATAACTTCGGAAGTGGCGGAGGCTGTCAGGAGGAAGCACATGAATCGCCGGCCTGTAGGTCGCCAGGTCGAAGGGTCGGATGCGAAGATATAGGAGCTCGACCTCGGGGTCTACGTCCATTTCCGGGGGAGTCCCACCCTATGAAATGTCGTCAGCCATCTTCGAAAGAGTGCAAAAATGGCCAAAAATGTGTAAAATGGGCGAGAATGCGAAAAGTCAACTGAAAAGTCAACCCCGAGAGGGTGAAAAAATAGGAGAAAAGGTCGAAGTGTGGGAAAAGGCATGAAGACTGAGGAAAGCTTGGGAAAAACAAGCCCCAAGTGGTGGAAACAAAGGAAAAGTCACCGAAACTGAGTTTTGTTCGGTTCAAAGTGTGCGAAACGGGAAGGGTTTCACGAATCAAACGACGAAAAGGGCCCGAAAACCAAAGAAAAACGAGGATCGAAGGTTGGGAAATCACCTAAAGAGAGAGAGGAGGGATTTTTGAACTAATGGGAAGTGAAAATATAGAGTTTAAGGCCCTATATTTAAAGACCAGAGGCAAAATGTCAAAACTGCCTCGACACAGCCATTTTTGGCTAGTCGGCCAAATTGTTGGCCGGTCGGCTAAATATTTGGCCGATTGTCTTATTTGATGGCCGATAGATGGCCGATGGCCTCTCCTTGTGGCCGGTGCGCCTCCTACACCCTTGTTTGGGTCAAATATAATGTTTTGGAACTCCATTCCTCAAGACAGTGCAAGAAAATGCATTTTTGAAGCTTAACCGGCCTCTGTTTTGACCTCGGACTGTGCCTTCTGTGTGCGATCTCGAATACGCGCAAGGTGTATCCTTTTTCGTATTCTTTTGTATCTTGCGAGTTTCGCAAATCACTTTAAATGTGTTGCATTACAATGTATTGTCATGTTTATATTAAGTGCATAGTGATTATACTTTTTTCGTTCTTGCATTTAACACGCTCCATCTTACTTTGTAGTTTCAAGTTTTTCTTATTTTACACAGTGTACACATTATCGCGTGTGCTTTACTTACATGTGTACATTTCATTCCTTGTTATACACATTGCTCGCGTTGTCGCGTGTGCTTTACTTACATGTGTTTATGCTTATTTCCACGTTGTTACACATTGTACACGTTGTCGCTTGTGCTTTACTTACATGTGTACATTTCATTCCTTGCTATACACATTGCTCGCATTGTCGCGTGTGCTTTACTTACATGTGTACATTTCATTCCTTGCTATACACATTTCTCGCGTTGTCGCGTGTGCTTTACTTACATGTGTTTATGCTTATTTCCACGTTTTTTTTTACACATTGTACACGTTGTCACGTGTGCTTTACTTACATATGTACATTTCATTTCCTGCTATACACATTGCTCGCGTTGTCGCGTGTGCTTTACTTACATGTGTTTATGCTTATTTCTACATTGTTACACATTGTACACGTTGTCACGTGTGCTTTACTTACATGTGTACATTTCATTCCTTGCTATACACATTGCTCGCGTTGTCGCGTGTGCTTTACTTACATGTATTTATGCTTATTTCTACGTTGTTACACATTGTACACGTTGTCGCGTGAGCTTTACTTACATGTGTACATTTCATTCCTTGCTATACACATTGCTTGCGTTGTCACGTGTGCTTTACTTACATGTGTTTATGCTTATTTCCACGTTTTTACACATTGTACACGTTGTCGCGTGTGCTTTACTTACATGTGTACATTTCATTCCCTGCTATACACATTGCTCGCGTTGTTGCGTGTGCTTTAATTACATGTGTTTATGATTATTTCCACGTTTTTTTTAACACATTGTATACGTTGTCGCGTATGCTTTACTTACATGTGTACATTGTTTTTCTTGCTATACACATTGTATGCGTTGTCGTGCGTGCTTTACTTACATGTGTTTGTGCCCTTTTTGCATTGATATGCTTGTTTCAAATTGCATTGTTATGCATCCCACGGTTTGCATTGTCACGCATGCCTTCCTAGCATTTGTTATGCTTGTTTCAAATTGCATTGTTATGCATCCTACTCGGCTTGCGTTGTCACGCATGCCCTCCTCACATTGGCATACCCCCTTCCGTATTGTCATGCGTCACACTTAGGTTGCGTCATCATGCGCCCCTTCCCCGCGTTGTCGTGCATTTTTCACTTACATTGCTATGCATGTTTCTAACAGTATGGTACCTGTTAAGTTTTCTTTCTTTTCAGGCACGATATTGTATGTACGGTTCATTTGAAGCTGGCGAGACCAGACAAACCGTACGGTATTGTATTCTCCGTGTGAGACGTAACGAGAATTGAATAATTCTCTTACATCATTTTTGCATGTGATATAGTTAGATTTGTATATGCCTGCTTAAAACTGTTGCATGTTATGCTTCATTACAACTTTATTTGCATGATCATAAGTTATGTTCGGCATTGTGCATTGTTCTTGCATCTTGCTCGTGCCTTCAAGCGCATATTTTTATCTGTATTATATATGCTTTGTCTAAGTCTTCGGCCTTGTCAAAAATGGGTCGTCTCTAGGCTTTGACATTCACTCCCGTCATTGTTATGACTTTCGAGTTCGGTCAAAGAGGGGCAACTGTTGACACCCCATTTTTGACCATCCTCAAGACTTGGACGTCATCGTTTAAACACTCGATGATCATCCATGTTCGTGTTCGTTTTGAGTTCTTGGAAGTCTCGGCTGCGCGTCTTGCCTTAGGATCTCTCAACTTGACTGTTTTGTGCTTGGTTGTGGACCAAGGACTTGTGGTTTTTGCGCCTAAGGGTAGGAAGTGGCCTGTTAGCAATCCCTTCAACCCACCATCCATGGCCTGAGGCCACCGGCCTTGTTTTCTTGCCACCGGCCAAATGTATTGGTCGATCGGCACTATATTTGGTCGGCCAGCCATTGTTTTGGTCAATCAGCCACATTTTTTGGCCAAGGCCTTTTCTTTGCCTTTTTCAGGCATTATGCATGCCAGCTGTGCCAGCTGGTGAGCACAGACTCTGCCCTCCATATACGTGTATGGAGGGATTTAATCCTTACACTTAGCTTCCCTTGGAAACTTAGAAGTTGATTTTCTATAAGAGGAGGGCCTCTCCTCCCATTTCAAGGGTTGAACAATCTGATATAGAGCTTATATATCACTCTCTCTCTATATCTCCCCCCTCTCTCTCTCTCTCTCTATATTTGTGTGTGTAATAGTGTTCTAAAGGGGGTTTTTGTTCATATTTTTGCACTAAGACACCTAGTGTTACACTATCCTTTAGTTACTGAGGTGCTAAGGATTTGATTTCAGAGTTTTTGAGTTGGTTTTGATCAGAAGGAGGTGCTGGAGTTGGTGTTCTTGAAGTGTTCTTCAAGGGTGAGAAACTACTCTTTTATTCCCCATTTTTTCTTAAGCTTTTAGCAATACTTGCATGCTGATTTAAGCTTAGTGTCCTACATAAAAAAGTTCTGTATTTTCATGCTTGAGATGTTTCATTAAGGTCACTTTTGTGTTGGGGGTTGTCTACCCTCCCTTAGGCCTTGTTTGGCCTCATTTTGTGCCTCTTCCTTTTGGCTTTGAAACATTTCTTGTTTCAGCCTTCTCACCACTGAAATCCAGAGGATTTTCAGTGGTGGAGAAGTGCTTTTGAGGTCTTGTATAGGGGAGGGACACCCCTCTCTCCTTATGTCTCATTTGTTGGCCTTAAGGGCTCATAATGGTAGCATATTTACTTAGTTTTTTTTAACTCCATTTTAGCAAGTATTTGGTGTTGTTTGGTCATGTTGTACCTCTGTTTCATGTTGGTTTGATGGCCTCATGCATACACCATGCACTTGTCATGCAATCCTCTCATTTGCCATAACATGTATCTTGCATTTGTACTATCCTGCTTGCATATTTTGACTCGACCCAAAGGAATTTTTAGTCATATTTCAGCATGTTAAAGTTCTGTTTGGTGTTGTTTTGATCATATATGTGATGTTTTGTATAGCCTTAGTTCATCCTAGCTTGTTAGCTTTGAAGGCCTAAGTCGCATGATTACATTACTTGGCTAATTTTCATGATTTGACATCATTTCACATGAGATTTCAGTCCATGTAATGTGGCCATGCATTCACATTCATAACATTTTCCATGCATTAGAAGGTTTGTGCTTTATGCTTCAAGATTGGACCATTGTGCATACCTCTATTCTTAGACCATTTAGATACCATCTAAGTGGGTTTTTGAGTTTGTTTCAACATGCCATGACTTTGTTTGCCATTGCAAAAATCATGCTATGTTTGGTTGTGTTAGGCGTAGTATAACACCTCTTCGATAGCATTGCATGCCCCATTATTTTGGCATTGTATTCTAGTTTGTTTTGGCTAGCTTTTTGGCTAGCTTTGAGCTCACTTTTGGCCTTGCTTGGACCTGCCTTGGGACTGTTTTAAGTCCCCTTGGCCCTTTGGGGCTTGCTTCACATAGCCATGGCTTGAGCCCCTTGGCTAGTCTCAAGTTTTGGACTCCTTTGTATGCTTTACTTGCATGGCTTGGTTGATTTGGCACCATTCCTTGCATATTTTCAAAGCTTATCATGCTTGTTATTTGTCCATATTTGTCTCTTTTAAATGTTCTTAAGAGTTGACCTTTTTTGTTCCTAAGTGTTGGACCTTTACATGCGCATGTTTGGGTGTGTTTTGTCCATCATCTCTTGGCACTTTGGCCACTGTTTTGGCACGGCTAAGGTCTGCCCATTTCAGCTTGAGACCATTGAGCATGTTTGCTTTCATGATATTTGCATGCTTGTATTGTAGCTTGTTTGCATGTTTGGTATATCGCATGATATTTAGCTAATTGCATTACATAGCATTGTTGCATACTTGGCGTGCCCATGTTACATTAGCTTAACTTGCATGCTTAGGTTGCATTGCATTTGGCATGCTTGCTACCTTAGTCTTGTGTGCATACTTGAGTCCTATTGCATTTGGCATGCTTAGGTTGCATAATATTGCTTTTCCATATTGCATTGTATTTGGCATACATACATTACATTTTGTTTGGTTTGGGGTGTCAAACCAAACACGAAGAGCGAGGAACGTTCGTACTTGAAGTGACGAAACGTTCCTCAATCCTTACTCGCCAATGCTCTTGATCCAACATGATAGAGTGCAAGGCATTCATGTGTTTTTGTGCATTCACTCCACATTGATTTGCACACTTGGCACCTTTGGCCATCATGCATTGAAATACGTGATTGGTGGTCCGAGGGTCAAGAGCCATACTCCCTTGAGTTCATAGTATGATAGGGAGGGTGGTCATGCACACATTGTCTTATAAATGCCTTGTCATGCACTGTCTGTCCTCTGCTGCGGCAAAAACAGTATTCTGCAGGAAGGGATGGCCGGCCGGCCATCTTCAGTGCCGGCCGGCTAACTTAATCCGGCCGAGAGCCTTACAAATGGTCGGTAACCACTTTACAATGGTCGGTGGCCTTGTCTCTTGGCCAGTGACCTCCCCACAGTGCTTAGGGAGTGTTTCAGAAGCATCCCAAGGATTTTCACAATTTTCAGAGATGTAAAACAATGCAAACAGAGGCAACATGTGGCATGGCAACGGGTTTCCGAGCGAGGCGATCGAGCATGCATCATTCAATCATTCCGAGGTGGAGCTACGACGGCCTCCTTTTTGTAATTAATTTGTTAATTAATTAAGTGTTTGTAATAATTAAATAGCTAGGATAGTTGATTAATCATTCGGGTTTGTATTATTTATTTGGACCCTTCGTTGAGAGGGCGAATTTGTAATATGTTTGCGTGCGTGTGCGAATGTCTTCCAACCCCACGTCTTTCTCCCTTTTACTTACCTGCTTTTGTTGGTTAGTTTAAGGTCATGCTTCAATTAGCATACTTCTGTTAGCATGTTTGCATACATTCATTCGTATTGCACACACCGGGCTCAACGCATCATACAAATTGCATAGTGTTTCAATTCCAACTTTAATACGTGTATCGAGTTGTCGCATTTCACATGCCATTCTTAGATTAGCCGAGCCTATTCTAGTTGCATTTTGCATGTGTTGCATTAGCCATCTTAACATGAACTAGGATCATGCATGATTTCTAACTAGTTTCTTGTTTTGGCTCGGAGTACTAGGTAAGTGTTTATGCTTTAGCATCTTGCATGAGTGTGAGTATTCCCATGATAGCATGCTTGCCATGAGGCTAACGACTTATGTGATATAACTGTCTGAATGCCTGTGGGTGAAGGTTAGATTACTTGAATTGGAACAATTCATCAAAATGTATGTTTTAAGCCCACTTGAGAGTGGTAAAATCATGTTTTCTTAAGCTCACTTGAGGGTGGCAAATCCACGTCTTAGCCTACTTACGAGTAGCACCATCAAACCATTTTCAAATAAACAAGCATGAAATATTTTGTTCCAACTTAGGTGATCTAGTCTATACTTGTGTGTTGTGCGCATCACATAGTAAATTCTAGCTAATAACCGGAATAAGAATGCATGTGTTTTCAAAAACAAGATATCATGTTTAGTAGTAGCCGATCTTTGATCGGGCGAGCGGGGGTGCTCATTAAATGACCTTCCCCAATCATACCCAAGTTCCCGAGTTTAGGCAACTTTGGGGATGACGGACACGTGGCCTTAGGCACGAGTCAGGGTTTCCTAAATTTTCCAAAATAAAATATTTCGGTGGCGACTCTGTATCTGGCAAAGCAATCCATATTTGGCACTTCTTTCTTAAAAATCAGTTTTCTAAAACGATTTGCCGGATTTGGACTCTTTGATGATTTATCAATCTCACATCGCACAATATGAGAACAGATTAAGAACCGTGACATTTGAGTCCGAACTGTAGAAGCAAAGCCCTCGGGGCACGTCTACAGGTGGAAAAATATAAAAAAAATAAAAAAGATGTTCAAGCTTCCCTTGCCCAAGCCCGAGGCCAAGCCCACCGGTCTGATTTGAGGCTCGGCCCGCCAAAGCTCGAGTACCCCTTGGGCCTAGGCCAGGGTTTAATTTTTTGGCCCGTAGCCTAGCCTAACCCGGCCCAAATTTTGGCAGAAGCCCACAAGGCCCAACATGGGTCGGGCCGAGCCAAATTTACACCCCTACATCAGATGGTCTAAAATTGAAAAAATTATTTCATATCCAATGTGACATTGCCCTAAAATTGAAACACAAGTCTAGTGGATGGTTCCCAAACAAGGGGTGATTATTCAGTATTCCCGTAGTTTGAGCACATGATACTCCATAAGGTTTTGATTGGTAGAGAAGTGTATGGGACCACGATTTATTTGGGGATGGGAGAACAACATGAGGGCTAAGTAATAGGTGATTGGCTTGGAGTATGGCCACGTGGTGTTCCGAGATTATTAAATAATTTCCCCCTAAGAATATAACTTAACTCACTATTCTGTCTATTGTGTTCGATAATTTAATTCACTACATAAAAAAGTTAAATATATTTAGTAAATTTAAATTAGGCTTCCTTCGTAATAACAATCATATACTTAAAATTTTAATATCTTATAAAGAAATTAAAATGTAAGAGTAAAGACACTTTACTTAATTACAAATGTTGGCCGTGGTTACCATCAATATCATTGTCACTCCACTATTATCATTATTGTCGATGGTAGAGTCATAAAATTAATTTAAATAAGGCAACTGTTAATCACAATCTCGAATTTTATTTTTTTTAATCTTCGCACAATGAATAACAATAGGTGTTTGAAGTTTGCTTATTTGGTAGTTTTTTTTTTCCTTTCTCTCTCTCTCTCTCTCTCTCTCTCTCTTGGTGGTAAGATGGAGGCCTAAGCCAAGGAACAAACTAAATAACTCTCCAATCAAGTGTCTCCTAAACAAGAAGCTATTTTAGGCGAGATGACAACACATACACTATTCTCAACTATATATTCCTCTTGAATGGCCGCCCTAGCTGTTTGATCTACACATCCATTTATCTCCCGAGCAATATAACTGAGCTTGCATTCTCAATTTATGTCCAAGATCCTTCATATTTGCAAGACCATTTTGTGATCAGGATGATTGGGCTTCGAATTTTCAATGTAATTCACTACATCTTGAGAGTCTGTTTCAAACTCTACCTGATGCCACCCTTGTTTCCAAGCTAGAGTTAGACCCTGCAATATCACCCATAATTCCGCTGTTACAACTAAAGCCTAGCCTATCGACTTCTTGAAGCTCCTTATCTATAAGCCAACACTATCTTTGATCACTCCCCCAATTCATGCCATCCCAGATTGCCAGCACAAGCTCCATCGGTGTTGATCTTCACTCATCCCTCCCTAGGTATCTACCATTGATTACTAGGACTCCCCACCGGATTTGGACTAGAAATTTTTTTTGTGCCCACTGCCTCATGGACAACTCCTCGAATAGTAGATATAGGGATAACGGGAATCACAAATGCTCAGTCAAAAATAGACTTGTTTCGCCATAACCAAATCATATCACTAGTCCCTATAAATATTAAAGGCCAATCATGATTCTTATCCTTAGCCCATTTGGTATTAGCCATGTTCTCATCTACCCACCCATGGAGTGGAAGATTAAAGAATGTTTGCTGTAACTCTGGGCAAATCAATCTCTTCCAAATGTCCCTAGGAATATCACAATCCCGCAAGGGGTGAAGAGTTGTTTCATTATGTGCATTACATCTCTGGCAGGTAAGCTGATCATGTCTGATTATCCACAGAAGACATTTCCATCGTTGCAATCCTTTGTTTTTCCAAATGGATTTCCAAGCATTTGTAGGTTCTCTTGCATGATTCTCCCTCTTAATCTTCTTATAAGCCGACTCTACTGTAAAGCATCCATGGTTTGTGTGCTTCCAGATTTGTGTATCTATATTTTTCCCTCTGCTGAATTAGAATAATACTATGGAATTTGTTCAAAATCTCTTGGGGGAGAAAATGTGTAATTTTAGGGCCATTTGAGAATATATCAAAAAACCTAAAAAATAAGCTTTCAACCCATTCTGAGTCACATCACCTCTCACATAAAAAAATAAAAAAAAAATCAATTTTTAACCATCTTTTCAAAACACATCTTGTCCTATTTCCACCCTTGCCCCTCTTCCCAAAAATGTTCAACAACCTCCATGTCTTCATTGGGCACTAGACTTGTAGCTTTCTGTATGAGAGGCTCATCAATAAGCCAATTATCAAACCAAAACAGCACCTTCTCGCATTTATTTAAATTTGACAATTTTGGAGATTTGAGCATTAGTATATGTACTTTTTAGGTTACCACTAAGCATAGAAACTAAAATATTAATTATAAAAGTTTGTAATATAATTTTTATAAGAATAAATTATGTAAATGGTCTATATAGTTTATATGATGTGTCAATTTGATCTCTATTGTTTTAATTTGTTCAATTTTGCCTTTTAATTTAACGGATTGTGTCATATTAGTCTAATAAATAACAGTTATTAAGTTTGGTGGATGGAAAGTCAAACAATGTATCAATTTGGTCATTATAGTTTACATGATGTGTCAATTTAGTCCATGTCAAAATCGAGCAAATTAAAACAATAGAGATCATATTGGCACATCATGTAAACTATATGGACCAAATCGATACATTGTTTGACTTTTCGTCTATCAAACTTAACAGCTGTCATTTATTAGACTAATATGACACAATTCATTAAATTAAGGGCAAAATAGAGCAAATTGAAACAATAAGGATCAAATTGACACATCATATAAATTACAGAGACTATTTACATAATTTAACCCGTTTACAATTCATCCTAACAACTTCTCATCTTTTAAACATAAAATATAAAAATTCCTAATCAAAAAATTTAATTTTTGCACAAATAAAAATTTCTAAGTTTAACACATAAAAATCTCTGATTTTAGAAAATTCCTTTGGTAAATACCCCTAAAAAAGTGTATCATATACACATTGTTACATATTTTTTTAGTATATGTTACACATTATGTGACAAATGTTACATAATCTTGTGCTAGAGTTATGACAATTTATGGTCCATAATATGTATTTTATGGTAATATTATGCATTTTTATAGTAAGGTTACACGTTTTTTCATTGAAACATTTTTGAATCACAAAATGTGTAACATTACCACAAAAATGTATAGATTCATATGTAAAAATAAATAAATAATTTGTCATAACTCTACTAGAAAAAATATGTAACATATACTAAAAAACGTAATAAGGTGCATATGATACACATCTTATAAGGGGTGTATATCGAAAGAGATAATCTATACTATTATATAAGCAAAAACGTTTTATACGTATATGAAGTCAAAACTCTTAATCCTTTTTTTTTTCCTAGAATTTTGAATTAACAAAATATAAAAATATATGTCATAAAATTTTTGGCCTTTCCATTGTCATAAATTGTAATTATTGATTATTGGCTCTTTGATTATTATTGTAACATAGTTCAAATTCCGTACTTCTTACCATTCAAATTCCTTGATGTGTGGAATTAAATATATATATATATATATATATTTTTTTATGACATTGTTATGGAAAATCAATCACAATTTTAAATCTTTATTTTTATTTTTATTTTTTATTTTTTAGAAGTTAAGAAATATATGTGACAAATAACTATTGGCCCATCTAATTATATTGAAAATTTTAAACATTTAAATATAAAGTCTACAATAGAATCTTAGTTATATTTAAATTACATCTCATTAAAATTTTTATTTTCGAAAGTTAAAAAATATATGTGCCATAAAATTATTGGTCCATCTATATTACATTCAAATTTGAGAAAATTGCACTTCAGTGTAAGTTTAAAAAAAATACAAATTAATGATAAACTTTATCAATTTTAATAATTAAAGTTATAAACATTTTTCACACATTTGCAAATATGTTATGCAAAAATATCATTGATTTGCAACTTTCATTGAAAATTTGATGACCATTTAATAGAAACTCCAAAACAAAATCTTATTTATATTTTAACCACATCTCATTTGAAAGTGTTTAGACAAAAATTTTAAAATAAATTTTTTAAAAAAAAATTCTTTAAATTTTAAAAGTCGAAAATGAAATTTTAGTAATGCTATGACAATCGCATTTGGTACAATCTGGCGGTGCCTTAAATACTAAGCATGTGGTCTGCAGTGGTCTGGGAGTCAATTTGTTTCCAATGAAGTTGCTGAGCTAGAATATCAGAGGAGTTGGGAGGCCTGCAAAGAGAAGGAAAATTAGGAAGCGTCTACTTGATAAAACAATAGATATGATCTTACTTCAAGAAACAAAACAATCAAGCACTAATAATTTATGGGTGAAGAGTATTTGGCCTAGAGACAAGATGGAATTTATGTCTGTGGATGCTGAAGGCCTAGCAGGTGGTTTGATTTGCATCTGGGACCCGGAATTTTTCCACCTTTCAGACTGTTGTTGCAACAGACACTTCATCCTACTGTCAGGTAAAATTCAAAACTCTTTTGATTGTGTAATTATCAACACCTATGCTTCAAATGATGTGGTAAGGAGAAGGGAATTATGGGTGACCCTACTAAACCTAAAGCATTCTTTCTAAAAACCATGGTGTCTTGGGGGAGACTTTAATGAGATCAGAACAGTAGGGGAAAGGATAGGAGTCTCATGTAGGGACAGGGGCATGAAGGAATTCAATCAATTTATAGATAATTGTGAGGTGGTGGATGTACCAATGATAGGTAGAAAATACACTTGTTTCAATGCACTGGATGGGAATAAATGGAGTAGAATTGACAGGTTTCTCATTAGCCCTGAGTGGTTGATGAGGTTCAAGCTTAAGCTCTGGGGTCTTCCCAGAACTGTCTCTAATCACTGCCCACTTGTACTTATGGAGGATGAAAGGGATTGGGGGCCTAAACCATACAAGTTTCTAAATGCTTGGCTCTTACACCCAAACCTAGCTTCTATGGTGGAGACCACTTGGAGGGAAACACAGTTGCGAGGGTCTAATGGATTCATCTTGAAAAAGAAGTTGCAGGTTCTGAAAATGACATTAAAAAAGTGGAGTAAATAAGTCTATGGTAATGTTGCGAACAAACTAAAAGATACAGAATCTGTCCTTCATGAACTTGATCTAATAGCTGAAACAAGACCCTTGGATGAGGCAGACTTGAAAATACTAAGAGAGAGAAGAAATAAAAAGTGGTCACTAAGCAGGAAGATGGAATGGGAGTGGCTCCAAAAGTTGATGATGGACTGGACACTAAAATGTGACAGAAACGCCGAATTTTTCCATGCAATGGCAAGTAGTAGGAAAGCTAGAAACACCATCAACTCCATTACAGTAGGGGATGCGTCATTTGAGGAGACAAATGCTGTCAAGCATGAGGTATAGAAGCATTTCTCAAATCTATTCACAGATGATTGGAAGATCAGACCTCTCTTAACTGGGGACTTCAAGAGTGTTAGGCTCAGTACTTCTTGTCACTTGCTAGAAGCTGAATTTTCTAAAGAAGAAATTTGGGCAGCAATCAAAGACTGCAATGGGAACAAAGCCCCAAGTCCAGATGGTTTCAATTTGTTGTTGTTTCAGAAATTTTGGAAGCTACTCAAATATGATATTCTTAACTTTATGAAAGACTTCTATGTTAATGGCAAAATGGCTCCAGGTTTTGAGCAGTTCTTTATTACTCTCATCCCAAAAAAGGAGAAAGTTGTGTCATTAAATGAATACAGACCCATTTGTTTGATTGGCTCTGCTTATAAAATTCTCTCAAAAGTACTCACAGCTAGGCTTCAACAAGTCATGCCTACGGTAATTAGGGACTCACAATCAGCTTTTCTGGGAGTGGTAGAAGCATTATTGATGGAGTCTTGATCGCAAATGAAGTTGTGGATGGCTGGCATAAATCCAAGAAAGCAGGGTTGCTCTTTAAATTAGATTTTGAAAAGGCTTTTGATTGTATCAATTGGAATTTTCTATTCTGAATGCCTACAAATTTTGGGTTTGGACAAAAATGGATCTTATGGATGTAGGAATATGTCTCCACTGCGAGAATTTCAGTTCTTATCAATGGCTCTCCAACCAAGGAGTTCAGTCCCCAAAAAGGTCTTCGGCAAGATGGTCCCTTATCATCACTCATATTCAACTTGGCTGTTGAGGCTCTGAACATACTATTTCAGAGAGCTATGGAGTTGAATTTGCTAAAAGGGGTATCTATTGGATTCAACCAAGTGCGGCTCTCCTACCTACAATTTGCAGATGATTCACTACTATTTTGCGAAGCTAAGCTGTCAGAAGTCCTTGCTTTGAAAAGAATACTCAGATGTTTTGAAGTGGCTTCAAGCCTCAAAATCAATTACCACAAAAGTGTGCTTTGTGGTGTTGGTATTTCAATCTCTGAACTTGCTGTTTTTGCATCCCTACTGAATTGTAAGACCCAAACTCTTCCAATTAAGTATCTGGGATTGCCTTTGGGAGCTAATCCAAAGAGAAAGAAAACACGGCAACCTATTATTGGTAAGTTTAAGTTGAGACTTGCTGGTTGGAAAAGGAGACTCCTCTCTTTCGCAGGCTGATTAATATTGGTGAAAGCATTACTATCAAGCTTACATGTATACTTCTTGTCTCTGTATAGGCTGCCTGAAGGAGTTGCTAAGGAGCTAGATAAAATTCAAGCCTCATTCTTATGGGGAGGCTCAGATTCAAGGTGAAAAATCCACCTAGTGAAATGGTCAGAGGTTACTAAGAGTATAAAGCAGGGTGGTTTGGGCATTAGAAGAGTTAGGGATGCAAATGTATGCCTACTCCTAAAGTGGTGGTGGAGGTTTGCATCTGAAAATGACTCATTATGGAAGAAAATCATCTGTAGCAAATACAAATTCCTTGGTGGGAGATGGTTCCCAAACATCAAGTTTTCAAACATCTGGAATGGTATTGTATCAGCAATGGAGCTGAATGAGTCCCTCTTTCAATACTATGCCAATAACCTACAATTAAATATGGGTAATGGTTGTAGAATTAGGTTTTGGAATGATAATTGGTACAGAGATATTTGTCTAAAAGATGAGTTCCCTTGGATCTTCAGACTGTCACTCAATAAGGATGGGTTACTCAAGGACTTTGTGGATGTCTCTGGCCCTACTAAGCGTTGGGTTTTCACATTTAGGAGGCCCCTCTTTGACTGGGAGAAAAGCGAGCTACTTAGACTCACTGTCGCCCTATCTGTAACTCCCACACTAAATCTGGAAGCCCAAGACAGTGCAGTGTGGTTAGAAACTATTGCAGGGCAGTCTCTTGTCTCAGTATTTCATAATCATACCAATATTGTCCATGGAGCTTGTGATCATTCTATTCGTCTGGTGTGGAATAAGCAACTCCCGTCCAAAGTGTAATTTTTCAGTTGGCTTGCATGGAAATATAAGTTAAAAACCTCTGTCTTCCTTCACGTATTGGTATCTTGGATGGGTTTGCCTCTACTTTATGCATCTTCTGTCAAGCACAGCAAGAAACAGTAGAACATGTACTAATCTCTTGCCCTCTAGTGTGGAAAGTTTGGACTGGGTTGTTACAGTGGTGAGGGACTACTTGGGTTGTCCCAAATTCTGTCCCAAATCTGCTACTATGGTGGTCAGGTTATGATTGCAGAAAGCTTGAACGTCGAATTTGGTGCACCATTCCTCTAGTAACTCTCTGGTCCATCTGGAAACATAGGAATGAATGTCTCTTTCAAGCTTCTTTGCCAAATCTGCAGGAGCTGTAAGAGCTCATTGTCACTAGGATTGCCATATGGCTGAAAGCTACGTCCACAAAACTCCACTTTTCGATCAATGACTTTCTGTACAACATCTCAGCTATTAGGCATTTGTAGACACCCCATTTTTGACCGTCCTTAAGACTTGGACGTCATCGTTTGAACACTCAATGATCATCCATGCTCGTGTTCGTTTTGAGTTCCCGAAGGTCTCGGCTGCGCGCCTTGCCTTAGGATCTCTCAACTTGACTGTTTTGTGCTTGGTTGTGGACCAAGGACTTGTGGTTTTTGCATCTGAGGGTAGGAAGTGGCTTGTTGGCCATCCCCTTAACCCACCGGCCATGGCCCGAGGCCACCGGCCTTGTTTTCTTTCTATCGGCTAAGAGTGTTGGCCGATCGGCACTTTAGTTGGTCGGCCGACCATTGTTTTGGTCGGCCGGCCACTTTTCTGGCAGAGGCCTGTTCTTTGCCTTTTTCAGGCATTGTGCATGCCAACTGTGCCAGCTGGTGAGCACAGACTCTGCCCTCCATACACGTGTATAGAGGGATTTGAACCAACACTTAGCTTCTTTTGGAAACTTTGAATTGGACTTCCTATAAGAGGAGAGCCTCCCCTCCCTTTCCAGAGGTTGAGCCAACTGATATAGAAGATATATATCACTCTCTCTCTATATCTCCTCTCTCTCAATAGTTGTGTGTGTAATAGTGTTCTAAAGGGTGTTTTTGTTCATATTTTTGCACTTAAGCACCTAGTGGTACACTATCCCTTAGTTACTGAGGTGCTAAAGAGTTGATTTCAGAGTTTTTGAGTTGATTTTGATCAGAAGGAGGTGCTGGAGTTGGTGTTCTTGAAGTGTTCTTCAAGGGTGAGAAACTACTCTTTTATTCCCCATTTTTGCTTAAGCTTTTAGCAATACTTGCATATTGTTTTAAGCTTAGTGTCCAACTGAAAAAAGTTCTGGTTTTGTATGCTAAATTTGTTTGTTTAAGGTAACGTTTGGGTTGGGGGTTGTCTACCCCCTCTTAGGCCTTGTTTGGTCTTATTTTGTGACCTTCTTTTTGAGCTTTGAAACCTTTTTGTTTTAACCTTCTCACCACTGAAACCCAGTGGATTTTCAGTGGTGGAGAAGTTGTTTTGAAGTCTTGAATAGGGGAGGGACACCCCCCTCCCTTTGTGTCTCATTTGCTTGCATTGTTGGCTCACCATAGTAGCATGTTTGCTTAGCATGTTCTGGTCCCATTTTAGCAAGCATTTGGTGTTATCTTGGTGTAGACGTCCCCGAACGCCCCGGGAGAGGAACGAGTCCCCCCCCCGTTCCGTTTGATATCGGGCTCATTACAGCTCAGGACTCTCAATTTTGTCACGGTTCTACGTCTGAACCAAAGAGTCCAAATCCGACAAATCGTTTTGAGAAAACAGGTTTTTTTGAAAGAAGTGCCAAACATGGGCTACTTTGTCAGATACATAGTCGCCACCTAAATGTTTTATTTTGGGAAAATTTAGGAAACCCTGACTCGTTTGCCTAAGGCCACGTGTCCGTCATCACCAAAGTTGCCACGGCTCGGGAACTTGGGTACGATTGGGGAAGGTCACTTCATGAGCACCCCCGCTCGCCCGATCAAAGATCGGCCTCTACTAACCATGATACCTAGTTTTGAAAACTTTATGCGTTCCTATTCCGGTTATTAGCCTTGAATTGGAACAAAACATTTCATGTTTGTTTATTTGAAAATGGTTTGATGGTACTACTCGCAAGTAGGCTAAGACGTGGATTTGCCACCCTCGGGTGGGCTTAGAAAATATGATTTTGCCACTATCTAATGGGCTTAAAACAAACAGTTGATGATTTATTCCAATCTAAACAACCCAACCTTCACCCATAGGCATTCAAGGTTGTTATATCACATAAGCAAATAGCCTCATGGTAAGCATGCTATCATGGCAGTCACTCACACGCATGCAAGGATGCTAAAGCATAAAAACTCACCGAGTACTCCAAGCCAAAATAGAAGCTAGGTTAGAAATCCATGCATGATCCTAATTATACAGAAATGCCTAATGCAACACATGCAAAATGCGACTGTAGCAGGCTCGGCTATTCTAAACATGGCATATGAAATGCTACAGCTAACATGTATTCAACTTTGAAATTAAAGTACAAATGCAGTTAGTATGATGCGCCGAGCCCGGTGCATGCAAAACAGATGAATGATGCGAACATGCTATCATACTGTATGCTAATTGAAACATGCCCTAATCTAACCATCATAAGCAGGTAAATAAAAGGGAAGAAAGACGTAGGGTTGGAAGACATACATCACACACATGTACACTTATTACAGTTGTGCCCTCGCGCAGAGGGTCCGAATAAATAATATATAGTCCCGAATGAATAAATAATACAGTCTCGAATAAATACAAAAATCCTAATTAATTTACAAATTAATCTAAGAAATCTATAAACATGGCATGCAAGCCAGGGACTGCCTCGACTCTGATGAATGATGTATGTTTAGGCTGTCTTGCGCGAAAATCCACTGGGATGCCCCAATTACCCTCTGTTTTATAATTATTCTTGGAAAGCGCGCCAAGCCCCGGAAGACTGCTGATTCTTGATTTGCTGCAACAGAGAGCAGGAGAGGGGCATAGCAATGTATTTTCACAGATGTATGCATGCCTCGATCCTCGTGCCACTAATCACGCATATCGATGCATGATGGCCGAGGAATCGATTTGCATTACTCAATATAGAATGAATGCATATGAAAACTCAACTAAACCTAAACTCCATCATGGATAATCCGGAGTGTCGGTGACTGGGGAATTGAGACACGTTCCGTCACTCGGAGTACGGAACGCACCTCGCTTCCCGTGCTCGGGCTAACTCCTGTCCCAAGCACGATGCAATATGCATGACATGCATGAAATGCAACTAAGATACAACCTAACATGCAACATGCTATGAAATGGCATACACAATGTACGAGATGACATGGCATACACAATGCGCTAACATACAACCTAGCATACACAATGCTGTGAATCGAAATGGCATACACAATACATAATGGACTTATACCAACATGAGTGGACCTCAGCCACACTCACATAAGAGGCCATGAGATGAAAATGTGACACTCGAGATGCGTGCACACATGCACGCAAACCGAGGACCGACCCTAAGGCACAAAATGCCACTCTAACAAGACATGGCAAGGCATGGACCATGGTATGCTAGCATGCAAATTTCAGCAGCAAAAAGTGATGCGAAACAGCCCCGAAACATGACAATATAGCACCCGATGCATGAAATGAGACCCGAAATGCAAAACTAGGCATACGCAATGACCTATAGCTATACAAAACATGCATTATTCGAACATGAAGCATGAAGACAGATTCAAGGAAGCCCAAAAATAAGCACATTTACAGTTCTAAGCAAGGTCAAACAGCGAATGCAAATGGGGCTAAACTAGCATGCAAAAATGGCCCCGAAAGCAAGCTAATGAAGCAAGTGACAGCCGCTGACCCCAAACAGAGAAGGACCCTTCTACAATGTCGAAGAGGGGCCCAAAACATGGTATTTTACAGTTTATAACCAGACCCAAAACAGTGCACAAGCATGCTCAAAATGCTATGCAAAATAAGGCCAAAAGAGAGCTATAACACAAAGTACAAAAAGGATGCCTCAACCAGTAAAGAGTCCTTCAACAATATTGAATAAAGGCTCAAAATAAGCCACTTCACAGTTTATCTCGGAGCCCAGAAATGCTTAAAAATAGGGCTAATATATCATGCAAGAATAGGCCCTAAAAGAGAGGTAAAGAACAAAGGGGGAGAAGAAAAATTCAAACAGCAAAAAAGTTCTGAATCAAACATTAAGATGACCTCAAAATATGATCTTTTTTAGTTTCGATCGAAGTCCAAAAATACTTGCAAGTAAAGCTAAACAATCATGCAAAAAAGTGCAAGTTTAAGGGAAATAGGGACTCACCCTTGAAGAACAACTTTCCAGCAGCTTTTAGTCCAAGAATCTGAGCTTTCAACCTCTTCAAATGTCCTCCAAGGTACTGAAATGAGTAATGGAGGTGATAGGCTAGGGGTTGTAGTGTAAAAATGGTCCAAGAACAAAGGGTTTTGGAGTCTTGGAAGAGAGGGAGAGGGAGGTTGTGTGTATAATGCTTCAAACAATTTTCTAACCCTCAAACACAGCTGGGAGCTGCTGGTTTTATAAGCAAAAGAGGTGGAAAAGAGGGGGGAAAATGGGGGGGAAATTGAAATTCAAATTTCCCCCCAAAAAGGCCAAAAAGTGGGATATAAAGGCAAGTGGTAGCTGCTGGATCCAAATGGCCGAGAGCCCTTCAACAAAGTTGAAGAGGGGATCAAAACAAAACACTTTGTAGTTTATGACCAAGTCCGAAACAGCTCACAAGTAAGCCTAAAATTCCGTGCAAAAAAAGGCCTAAAAGAGGGGTAAAGAAGCAAGTGGCAGTAGGAAATCTCAAATAGTAAAAGGTCCTTAATCAAACATGAAAAGGACCTCAAAATATGACTAACTCAAGTTTGGGTCAGAGCCCAAAAATGCAGAATAAAGGTTCGGGAGCCAAAACACGCAGTTCGGGGCCCCAAAAGTGGGCTGTTAGGCACCGAAAGTTGTGTCCGACCACAAAGTTGGTCTCTCAAACCGCAGTGTCCCTCAAAAGGGAGTAAATAAGATGCATGCCAAAAAATGGAGCAAACTGAGGTGGTTAAGCGGTCCCGAACCGAGGCACACGGCCAACGGCTCCGAAAAACCGAAAATCGGACTCCAAACGGGCAAAACGGCCTACGACCACGAAACGTAGCCTACGGCCACTGAGAGATGATCTACGAGACCTCTCTCTCCCTTCGGGAAGAGAAAATAGAGAAAACGGAGCCTGGTTCGCAAACCGAGGCAAAGCACAAAAGAGTCCGGAAGTCCGGAGACAAGGCTCGCAGCCGAGACTCTGAAACTTCTGAACGAGCACAATATGCAATATCACCGAGCGCTCAACTGGTGACGTCTGAGTCTCAAGGTCGGTCAAAATGGGGTGTCTACAGTTGCCCCTCTTTGACAGAACTCGAAAGTCATAAGTGACGGGAGTGAATGTCAAAGCCTAGAGACGTCCCATTTTTGACAAGGCCGAAGACTTAGACAAAGATACAAAATAACATAGATGTGCCCGCAGGCAGGGGAAAAATGCAACTGCCAATGCAAGAAACTGAACATAACTTATGATCATGCAAAGAAAACTATAATGAAGCATACTATGCAACAGCTTTAAGCAAGTGAATACAAATCTAACTACATTTCATGTAGAAAAGATGTAAGAAAAATATGCAATTCTCACTGCGTCTCACGCGGAGAAGGCTAAAAGCGACTACTGAGAATACTCGGAGTCTTACACACAATATCTCTCTGCGTATCACACAAAGGAGAGGAAGAAGGTAAATCTCTCAGCGTATCACACGCAAAAGAGGAAAGGTAAACTTCTCAGCGTATCACACGCAAGAGAAGAAAGGCAAATTCCTCAGCGTATCACACGCAAGAGAAAACCTCTCAGCATATCACGTGCAAGAGAGAAAAGGCAAATTTCTCAGCGTATCACACACAAGAGAAAACCTCTCAGCATATCACATGCAAGAGAGAAAAGGGAAATTTCTCAGCGTATCACATGCAAGAGAGAAAAGGGAAATTTCTCAGCGTATCACACGCAAGAGAAAACCTCTCAGCATATCACATGCAAGAGAGAAAAGGGAAATTTCTCAGCGTATCACACGCAAGAGAAAACCTCTCAGCATATCACATGCAAGAGAGAAAAGGGAAATTTCTCAGCGTATCACACGCAAGAGAAAACCTCTCAGCATATCACATGCAAGAGAGAAAAGATAAATTTCTCAGCGTATCACACGCAAGAGAAAACCTCTCAGCATATCACATGCAAGAGAGAAAAGGGAAATTTCTCAGCGTATCACACGGAAGAGAAAACCTCTCAGCATATCACATGCAAGAGAAAAGCTCTCAGCATATCACATGCAAGAGAGGGAAGGTAAATTTCTTAGCGTATCACACGCAAGAGAAAACCTCTCAGCATATCACAGGCAAGAGAGGAAAGGTATGAATGAACACCGGAACTCGTCCGAATGTTCGGAACCGAAGATGTCCTAACGCACCGCATACGAGAGGAGAAAAGACGACAATTGCAAGTGAAAAGGTGCATAACGATGCAGGTGAAGTGTACATAACAATGCAAGTAATGAGCATAACAATGCTAGATAGATGTGCATAACAATGCAAGTAGTGAGCATAACAATGCTAGATAAATGTGCATAACAATGCAACGAATGAGCATAACAATGCTAGATAGATGTGCATAACAATGCAACAAATGAGCATAACAATGCGAGATAGATGTGCATAATAATGCAACAAATGAGCATAACAATGCCAGATAGATGTGCATAACAATGCAACGAATGAGCATAACAATGCTAGATAGATGTGTATAACAATGCAACGAATGAGCATAACAATGCCAGTGGAACGCGCGTGACAACACCCGTTTGAAACAAAAATACCGAATAAGGGAATACAAGCCTTAAGTAGACCAAATTCCAAACGTAACCTCCGATTTACCTCTCGGAGGGGTCACGATACATTCCAAAAAGGATACACCTCGTGCATGCCGACTGACGATGAGCTACACATCGAAGACATGAGTTGAAAATTCCGCAGAAACATTTTGAGCTGAAAAGAGTGGGTTCTTCTTGTACTTTCTTGATTGTACTTCCAAACCGCAGTTACTACCTTTCCTTCCTGGCCATGTTCACAACTTTCCCTATTCTCCAACGGGGTGACAGACTAGGTTGATTTAGTATCCAGAATCGAGGCGCATTCACATGCTATCTCAATCTATGGGGCTGCCATACAGATTTCAAGCCGAGGATAGACCCTTGGGTATTTAAACCAGACTTTAGTCTCAGAAATTCCGAACTTTTGCGTTCTAGGCAATAGCCGTCCGAACTCTAGTTTCCACCGACGCAGTTGGTCTCCTAGGAACTCATTGCAAACACAGCCAAGATGCATCTGGCAGGGGCTGGTTTTCTGAGGGAGCACTTCGATTGCCATTCTGGCTTGAAACAGTGAAACAGCCAACACAGTATTCTGTTCATTCGGTACGCAGGTCGACACACAGCACTCTGTTGATCTGGGCACACAGCTCTTTCGGGCACACAGCTCATTCGGGCATACAGCTCATTTCGGGCACGCAGCTTATTTTGGGCACGCAGCTCATTCTTCGGGCATACAGCTCATTTCTGGGGCACACAGCTTATTTTGGGGGCACACAGCTCCTTCTTCGGGCACACAGCTCCTTTTCAGGCACACAGCTCATTTTCCGGGCACACAGCTCCTTTTCAGGCACACAGCTCCTTCTTTGGGCACACAGCTCATTTTTCCGAGCACACAGCTCGTTTTCGGGCACACAGCTCCTTTTGAGGCACACAGCTCATTTTTGGGGCACACAGCTCCTTCTTCGGGCACACAGCTCCTTTTCAGGCACACAGCTCATTTTCCGGGCACACAGCTCATTTTCAAGCACGCAGCTCCTTCTTTGGGCACACAGCTCATTTTTCCGAGCACACAGCTCGTTTTCGGGCACACAGCTCCTTTTCAGGCACACAGCTCATTTTTCGGGCACACAGCTCCTTCTTTGGGCACACAGCTCATTTCCCCGGTTTGCATTTTTGAACACACAGCTCAAGCACTTGAATTTCTGAACACGCAGCTCATACTTTTTGTCTTGAACACGCAGCCCATACTTTTTGAAATCTGAACACACAGCTCAAAATTTTGAATTTCTGAATACACAGCCCAATTTGATTGTGAACACGCAGCACACCCTGATTGAAAGTTGAACACGCAGCCCAAACTCTTGAATTTCTGAACACGCAGCCCAATTTGATTGTGAACACGTAGCACACACTAATTGAAAGTTGAACACGCAGCCCAAACTTTTGAATATCTAAACACGCGGCCCAATTTGATTGTGAACACGCAGCACACATTGATTGAAAGTTGAACACGCAGCCCATACTTTGAATTTTCGAACGCGCAGCCCAAATTGATTGTGAACACGCAGCATACACTGATTGAAAGTTGAACACGCAGCCCATACTTTGAATTTTCTGAACGCGCAGCCCAAATTTTGAGGTGAACACGCAGCACACACTAATTGAAAGTTTGAACACACAGCCCAAACTTTTGTCGCGAACACGCAGCCCACATTTTCTTGAAATCTGAACACACAGCTCAAACTTGTTGTCGTGAACACACAGCCCACAGTTTTTGAAATCTGAACACACAGCTTAAACTCTTGCGGTGAACACGCGGCCCATATTTTCTTGAAATCCGAACACACAGCTCAAACTTGTTGTCGTGAACACACAGCCCACAGTTTTTTGAAAGTTGAACACGCAGCCCAAACTTTGAGGCGAACACACAGCACACACTGGTTGAGAGTTGAACACGCAGCTCACTGTCTTTAAAGTCTGAACACGCAGCCCAAACGTTGAGGTGAACACACAACACACACTAGTTGAGAGTTAAACACGCAGCCCAAACTGCTGAATTTCTGAACACACAGCCCAAATTTTGAGGTGAACACGCAGTCCAAACTGTTGAATTTCTGAACACGCAGCCCAAATTTTGAGGTGAACACACAGCACACACTAGTTGAGAGTTGAACACGCAGCTCACTGTCTTTGAAGTCTGAACACGCAGCCCGAATGTTGAGGTGAACACACAGCACACACTAGTTGAGAGTTGAACACGCAGCCCAAATTGTTGAATTTCTGAACACGCAGCCCATTTTTTATTGTGAACACGCAGCACACACTTGTTGAAAGTTGAACACGCAGCCAATTTTGATTGTGAACACGCAGCACACACTTGTTGAAAGAAGTTGGACACACAGCTCAAACTTTCCTCTTCTAAACACGCAGCTCATACACTTCATGTTGAACACGCAGTTCACACACTTCAATTTTGAACACACAGCTCATATACTTCATGTTGAACACGCAGCTCACAACATAACACTGCTCAATTTGAACACACGGCTCATAACTCAGTAGTCTTTTAATTTTGAACACACAGCTCATTCTGACCATACAGGATGCGATGACGGAACTTGCAGGAGTTGAAACAAACTCAGATATCCGACATCTTCCTGTTTTCCTTTTGCTTTGAAGTTTGGAACCTATATAGCTTCAAATGGGTTCTGGCTTTACTGTTCCAACATGACTCGGGTTGAACCCTGCGGTTTTTGAAAGAACAAAATCTTGTTTTGCACAAATGTGGAGAACAACACGGCACTCTGAGCGCAAGACAATTTTTTGAAATTAAGAAATGCGTTCTTAACTGGGTATTGAGCTTACGACTGAACACAGCGAAGAAGACTAAACAATGGAAGAGAAAAGGTAAACAACCTAAACGCATCGAGACACACTCGGAACGACTCAAAGCAAGAATCGAGACCAACAAAATAAACGACACGACACACAGACGTGTTACAAAGACGAGAGACCTTTCAGTTCGCGAGGAGCCAGTTTCTCCAGGTATTGTTTCCCACCCTTTCTCATTTGTGATTCTCACATCACTCGGCCCTCAGGCTCTGTTTTTCTGAAAAAGACCTTTTCTCACTTTTTCTCTCAGCGCACATCTCTCTATTCTTCAATCTCTCATTTTTTATCCCTCCCCTGGGTGGTTGATGAACAAACAGAAAGTTGCGGGCTCTTGCCCCTAGCATTCCGATAGATTCTTCTTCTTGTTCACAACAGTGAGTTTCTCCCACAGAGGGGTTGTGATGCGGCTGGATGTGCAGCAGATCTGTAATTGACATTGGTTGATGATGCTCCACCGGGGAGTTTGGACGTGATCAGATCATTCCAGTTCGTGCTTTGCACTTGGCTTGATACCTTGCTGCTTAAAGGATGTTGAGAGCTTTCAGCCCTTTTCTACTAACTTCAGTTGTGCCCTCTTCTGGAAAATACGATGCCCTTTTTGGCAAGTAGAGTGCCCTTTCTGGCAAATGCATTGATAACGAGGAAAAGACAGGAAGCCTGACTCAACTGTGCCCCTAGTTCATCAATTTGACCATTTTTTTGTTTTGGCTTTCTAAAACAATTTTGATCAAAATGAGAGTTAGATTAACGCGCTTGTTCGATTTTCTGATTTGAAATCATGCAAGTTGGGCTGTGAGCACTGAAAATTTTCCCTTTTTGGGGTCCAAGAAATGGTCCAGTTTTGGAAAAATGGAATAATTTTTGAGAGAAAATTAGTCAACTTCATTAAGAATTCTCAAAAACTATCTTTGCAAACAGACACTGCTCAACGAGCACGGAACCCGCTCTTGAGATGCGCAACTTCAGATTCGAAGGAAAATTGCCCCTTGCTTGAGGGGAACTGCATGGCAACGGAAAGTTGCCCCTTGTTTGAACGGCACCGCGGCGCATTGAATGGCAACGGAAAGTTGCCCCTTGTTTGGATGGCACCGTAGCGCATTGTAGGCAGTCCTCAGAGTGACGAACACAACCAAATCCTCAGATACAGAGAAGACAAAGATGACCAGAACCATCGCATGGACACAATCGAATTGTTTTACGGCTGGACTTCAGAATGAAGTTGCCTACGTATCCCAAAGATGGGAATCAAGCCTTACGTAGTTCGGGGTTAAGGTACACTCGGGTATTAACCTCTCCTTTTGCGCTCTAACTTTTGCCAGGGCCGCCCTTTGCGGGTTTTCAACCTTGCGAGCTATGTTTTTCTTTCTTTCTTCTTTTTTTTTTTTTTTTTTTTAACTTTTCTTCATTTTTCTCATTTCATTTCTTTTTCTTCTTTTTTTGCATTTCTTCTTTTTCTTTTTTTTGTTCTTTTTCTTGCTCTAACTTTTGCCTGGGTCGCCCTTCCGGGTTTTAGGCCCAGCGAGCCTCTCAAGGGTAAAAGTATAGCTTTGTCCATGTCAAATGGTTTTGAGATCCCGAAGTCATCTGAATTTATGAGAATGGCTGTTGTTCGCTGACGATGCAAGAGTCCATCCAATGGAGGGTGAATTTTCCCCTAGTGTTATGGATAAGAACTCGGCTGTCCTTCTGCAATACTTTCTTCTTTCCTACCTTCTGGGATTTGGCATTCTTGCCGATCTTCATTGACTTGCGGAATGATCCACCTTTGGCTCTTCGAGCTGTCTGACATTTTTTTTTTGCCCCTAGTTCGAAGGGTGCTTTTGACCTAGCTTCGCAAGCTTCTTTTGATGACATCTGGTCTTCTTGATCTGACTTCCTTGCCTCTTGTTTGAGGGCTGCTTTGAATCTGGCCACACAGACCTCACATTATAGTTGACCGTTGAACGTTCTGAATTCAAGTTCAAGGTTTTGAAAGCAGAGGGGTCGAGTCTCGAGGCTGAGAGCGATCCTAAGCTGCACAATCTCAAGAGCGATTCTACACAGGTCTTCGCAGGACCGCGCAAAACATTTTTTGAAATCTTTTAAGAAAGCGACCAGTCGCTCGCGCTGAAGACAGTGTAGAACCAATCTGGATCAAGCCAGGATCCTTCCCAGTACTCACACTAACAAGCATGATTTCATTCATTAAGGGCTTAACATGCCTCTCTTTCTCTCAATTGATCAAATTTTTGCAAAACCCGAGGAATTTCTTCCTCTTCGTTTTTACCGCAGTGTTCAAAAGGTTTTGAAAAACTTAGGTCGATGTAATGAATTCAAGGCACAAAAGAGTAGGTGAGATGCATTGCCGTTTCATTCAAATCTTCTAGCACAACTGGCGCACGGCTGAAGCAAATACAAGAGTGCGAAAATCACTGCTGTTTCATTGAGATCTGTTGGCACAACTGGCTCCTCGGTAGAAACAGACTCAAAGAAAGCAAAAAGACAAACACGAAACAAAACAGTGATGTCCAAGGTAACACCCTTCGGGATCACCCGACCCCTATACAACAGGACTGACTCGATACAACAAGACTGACTCAACAGGACTGACTCGACACAACGAGACAAACTCAGCAGGACTAGCTCGATACAACGAGACAGACTCGACAGGACTGACCCGATATTAACAAGACAGACTCAACAGGACTGACTCGATACAACAAGGCAGACTCAATGCTCAAGTCAGAAAGCAGAATAAACAGCATTCACAAATGCTCAAAATAGTGCGTGCCATCCATCACATCTGGAGTAAACTGAGCACCGCCAGCAAGTGGTTCATCCCCCGATCACCTAACAACACAGGTCCAGAGTACCCGGGGGATATCAGACCCTTCTAATGCTATGGTTCCAAGACTACTTAGCAAAAGGGAAAATAGACAGCAACTCAGCCCGATTTCACGATAACCCATATGAGCAGAGCTGAATGACTGTGCCTCCTACAGAATTCTGCCCAAAATTCTGCCCGTAAACTGATACCCTCAGGTGAACTGAATCCCAAAGTACTGAACTGGTGCCCGCAAGCCTGATGGTCACTATGGATTCCGAATATGCACTAGGTCGAATGGTCAAAAAGGGTGCCCCAGTAAAACCGGGGTTTGTGTTCCCATACTGGCAGAGCCCACAACCGGTCAACCTTATGGTCATGCCTTGACAAGACAAGCCTCCGGCAAATCGTTCAGGAATAGCAGATGGCAAACACGGTGTCCTAGGCGCACCAATGCAAATGCAATGCAAAGAAACACACAAGTGTAGTCAAAAACAAATATCATGAATTCGAGTGAAGTTCTCTAAATCCCCAGCAGAGTCGCCAGAAACTGTAGACGTCCCTGAACGCCCCGGGAGAGGAACGAGTCCCCCTCCCCCCGTTCCATTCGATATCGGGCTCACTACAGCTCAGGACTCTCAATTTTGTCACGGTTCTACGTCTGAACCAAAGAGTCCAAATCCGGCAAATCGTTTTGAGAAAACAGATTTTTTTGAAAGAAGTGCCAAACATGGACTGCTTTACCAGATACAGAGTCGCCACCTAAATGTTTTATTTTGGGAAAATTTAGGAAACCCTGACTCGTTTGCCTAAGGCCACGTGTCCGTCATCACCAAAGTTGCCTCAGCTCGGGAACTTGGGTACGATTGGGGAAGGTCACTTCGTGAGCACCCCCGCTCACCCGATCAAAGATCGGCCTCTACTAACCATGATACCTAGTTTTGAAAACTTTATGCGTTCCTATTCCGGTTATTAGCCTAGATTTACTATGTGATGCGCACAGCATACAAGTATAGACTGGGTCGCCTGAATTGGAACAAAACATTTCATGTTTGTTTATTTGAAAATGGTTTGATGGTGCTACCCGCAAGTAGGCTAAGACATGGATTTGTCCCCCTCGGGTGGCTTAGAAAATATGATTTTGCCACTATCTAGTGGGCTTAAAACAAACAGTTGATGATTTATTCCAATCTAAACAACCCAACCTTCACCCACAGGCATTCAAGGCCGTTATATCACATAAGCAAATAGCCTCATGGTAAGCATGCTATCATGGCAGTCACTCACACGCATGCAAGGATGCTAAAGCATAAAAACTCACCGAGTACTCCAAGCCAAAATAGAAGCTAGGTTAGAAATCTATGCATGATCCTAATTATACAGAAATGCCTAATGCAACACATGCAAAATGCGACTATAGCAGGCTCGGCTATTCTAAACATGGCATATGAAATGCTACAGCTAACATGTATTCAACTTTGAAATTGAAGTACAAATGCAGTTAGTATGATGCGCCGAGCCCGGTGCATGCAAAACAGATGAATGATGCGAACATGCTATCATACTGTATGCTAATTGAAACATGCCCTAATCTAACCATCATAAGCAGGTAAATAAAATAGAAGAAAGACGTAGGGTTGGAAGACATACATCACACACACGCACACTTATTACAGTTGTGCCCTCGCGCAGAGGGTCCGAATAAATAATATACAGTCCCGAATGAATAAATAATACAGTCCCGAATAAATACAAAAATCCTAATTAATTTACAAATTAATCTAAGAAAGCTATAAACATGGCATGCAAGCCAGGGATTGCCTCGACTCTGATGAATGATGTATGTTTAGACTGTCTTGCGCGGAAATCCACTGGGATGCCCCAATTAGCCGCTGTTTTACAATTATTCTTGGAAAGCGCGCCAAGCCCCGGAAGACTGCTGATTCTTGATTTGCTGCAACAGAGAGCAGGAGAGGGGCACAGCAATGTATTTTCACAGATGTATGCATGCCTCGATCCTCGTGCCACCAATCACGCATATCGATGCATGATGGCCGAGGAATCGATTTGCATTACTCAATATAGAATGAATGCATATGAAAACTCAACTAAACCTAAACTCTATCATGGATAATCCGGAGTGTCGGTGACTGGGGAATTGAAACACGTTCTGTCACTCAGAGTACGAAACGTACCTCGCTTCCCGTGCTCGGGCTAACTCCTATCCCAAGCACGATGCAATATGCATGACATGCATGAAATGCAACTAAGATACAACCTAACATGCAACATGCTATGAAATGGCATACACAATGCACAAGATGACATGGCATACACAATGCGCTAACATACAACCTAGCATACACAATGCTGTGAATCGAAATGGCATACACAATGCATAATGGACTTATACCAACATGAATAGACCTCAGCCACACTCACATAAGAGGCCATGAGATGAAAATGTGACACTCGAGATGCGTGCACACATGCACGCAAACCGAGGACCGACCCTAAGGCACAAAATGCCACTCTAACAAGACATGGCAAGGCATGGAACATGGTTGTAGACACCCCATTTTTGACCGACCTTAAGACTCAGACGTCACCGATTAAGCGCTCGGTGATGTTGCATATTGTGCTCGTTCAGAAGTTTCAGAGTCTCGGCTGCGAGCCTTACCTCCGGACTTCCGGATTCTTTTGTACCTTGCCTCGGTTCGCGAACCAGACTCGGTTTTCTCTGTTTCTTTTCCTGAGGGGAGGGAGAGGTCCCGTAGACCATCTCTCAGTGGCCGTGGGCTACATTTCGTGGTCGTAGGCCATTTTGCCCGTTTCGGAACCCGGTTCCCGATTTTCGGAGCCGTAAGGCCGTGTGCCTCGGTTCGAGACCGCCTAACCACTTCCATTTGCTCCGGTTTTTGGCATGCGTATTATTTGCTCCCTTTTGAGGGACACTGTGGTCCGAGAGACCAACTTCGTGGTCGGACACCACTTCCGGTGCCTAACAGCCCACTTTCGGGGCCCCGAACTGCGTGTTTTGGCTCCCGAACCTTCATTTTGCATTTTTGAGCTCCGACCCGAACTTGAGATAGTCATATTTTGAGGTCCTTTTCATGTTTGATTAAGGACCTTTTGTTGTTTGAGATCTCTTCCTATCACTTGCTTCTTTAATGCTCTTTTAGGCCTATTTTTGCGCGGTATTTTAGGCTTACTTGTGAGCTGTTTTGGACTTAGTCGTAAACTACAAAGTGTCTTGTTTTGAGCCCCTCTTCAATGTTGTTGAAGGGACCTAACCTATTTGGAGTTAGCAGCTGTGAGTTGCTTCATAATCTCATGTTTAGGGCCATTTTTGCATGCCATTGTTGCCCTATCTTTGCTTGCTGTTTGGCCATGATTTGTACTGTAAAAATGCTTATTTTGAGGCTGTCTTGCTTCTGTCTTTTCATCTCGTGTACCAATTATGCATGCTTTGTATAGCTGTAGTTCATTCTATGCGCCTAATTTGCATTTCGGGAGAGATTCCATGCATCGGGTGTGTTTTCGCCTCATTTCGGGGCTGTTTTCCCCCACATTTCATTGCTGAAAATCCATTAGCATGCTTGCATATCATTTTCCATGCCATTGCATTGCGTATGCCATTGCCTCGGTTTGCGTGCTCGCGTGCACGCATTTCGAGGCACTTCATTTTCATCCATTGGCCTCTTATGTGAGTGTGGCTGAGGCTCTCTCATGTTAGTATAAGTCCATGTTGCATTCTATATGTCATTTCCATGCCATTGCATTGCGTATGCCATTGCCTCGGTTTGCGTGCCCGTGTGCACGCATTTCGAGGCACTTCATTTTCATCCATCGACCTCTTATGTGAGTGTGGCTGAGGCTCTCTCATGTTAGTATAAGTCCATGTTGCATTCTATATGTCATTTCCATGCCATTACATTGCGTATGCCACTGCCTCGGTTTGCGTGCCCGCGTGCACGCATTTCGAGGCACTTCATTTTCATCCATCGGCCTCTTATGTGAGTGTGGCTAAGGCTCTCTCATGTTAGTATAAGTCCATGTTGCATTCTATATGTCATTTCCATGCCATTGCATTGCGTATGCCATTGCCTCGGTTTGCGTGCCCGCGTGCACGCATTTCGAGGCACTTCATTTTCATCCATCGGCCTCTTATGTGAGTGTGGCTGAGGCTCTCTCATGTTAGTATAAGTCCATGTTGCATTCTATATGTCATTTCCATGCCATTGCATTGCGTATGCCATCGCCTCGGTTTGCGTGCCCGTGTGCACACATTTCGAGGCACTTCATTTTCATCTATCGGCCTCTTATGTGAGTGTGGCTGAGAATCTCTCATGTTAGTGTAAGCCCATATCATATTTCCATGTCATTTGCATTGCGTATGTCATTTTCTCGGTTTGCGTACCCGTGTGCACGCATTTCGAGGCATCTCATTTTCATAGCATTGTGCATACTAGGTTGTATCTTAGATCGCGTATGTCATTGCCTCGGTTTGCGTGCCCATGTGCACACATTTCGAGGCATCTCATTTTCATAGCATTGTGCATACTAGGTTGTATCTTAGATCGCATTCTGTCATTGCCTCGGTTTGCGTGCCCGTGTGCACGCATTTCGAGACATCTCATTTTCATAGCATTGTGCATACTAGGTTGTATCTTAGATCGCATTCTTTCATTGCCTCGGTTTGCGTGCCCGTGTGCACGCATTTCGAGACATCTCATTTTCATAGCATTGTGCATACTAGGTTGTATCTTAGATCGCGTATGTCATTGCCTCGGTTTGCGTACCCATGTGCACACATTTCGAGGCATCTCATTTTCCTAGCATTGTGCATACTAGGTTGTATCTTAGATCGCATTCTGTCATTGCCTCGGTTTGTGTGCCCATGTGCACGCTTTTCGAGACATCTCATTTTCATAGCATTGTGCATACTATGGTGTATCTTAGATCGCATTCTTTCATTGCCTCAGTTTGCGTGCCCGTGTGCACGCATTTCGAGGCATCTCATTTTCATAGCATTGTGCATACTAGGTTGTATCTTAGATCGCATTCTGTCATTGCCTCGGTTTGCGTGCCCGTGTGCACGCATTTCGAGACATCTCATTTTCATAGCATTGTGCATGCTAGGCCGTATCTTAGTTGCATTCATGCATATCATGCATATTGCATCGTGTCTGGGATAGGAGTTAGCCTGGGCACGGGAAACGAGGTACGTTTCGTACTCCAAGTGACGGAACGTGTCTCAATTCCCCAGTCGCCGACACTCCGGATTACCCATGATGGAGTTAGGGTTTGTTGTGTTTATATGTGCATTCATCCCATATTAAATTGTGCAATTCGACTCCTCGGCCATCATGCCTCGATATGTGTGATTGGTGGCACGAGGATCGAGGCATGCATATATTTGTGAAAATACATTGCTATGCCCCTTTCCTGCTCTCTGTTGCAACAAAATGAAGAATCAGCAACTTTTCGGAGCTTGGCACGCTTTCCAAGAATAACTGCTAAACAGAGGCTAATTGGGGCATCCCGGTGGATTTCCGCGCAAGACAACCCGGACATGCATCATCCATCAGAAGCAAGGCAGTCCCTGGCTTGCAAGCCAGTTTTATTTATTTTCTTAGTTAATTTGTTAATTAATTAGGAATTTGTATATTATTTGGACTGTAATATTTGGACTGTAATATTCTTTTATTTGGGACTGTATATTTATTTGGACCCTCTGCGCGAGGGCATAATTGTAATAAGTGTGCGTGAGTGTGATGTATGTCCTCCAACCCCACGTCTTTCTTCCCTTTTATTTACCAGCTTACGATAGTTAGATTAGGGCATGTTTCAATTAGCATACAGTATGATAGCATGTTTGCATTCATTCATCTGTTTTGCATGCACCGAGCTCGGTGCATCATACTAACTGCATTGTATTTCAATTTCAAAGTTGAATACGTGTTAGCTGTAGCATTCCATATGCCATGTTTAGAATAGCCGAGCCTGCTATAGTTGCATTTTTGCATGTGTTGCATTAGGCATTTCTGTATACTTAGGATTCATGCATGATTTCTAATGAGTTTCTGTTTTGGCTTGGAGTACTCGGTGAGTTTTATGCTTTAGCATCCTTGCATGCGTGTGAGTGACTGCCATGAATAGCATGCTTACCATGAGGCTAATTGCTTATGTGATATAACCGCCTGAATGCCTGTGGGTGAAGGTTGGGTTACTTGGATTGGAATAAATCATCAACTGTTTGTTTTAAGCCCACTAGATAGTGGCAAAACCATCTTTTCTAAGCCCACCTGCGGGTGGCAAAATCTGCATTTTAAGCCTACTTGCGAGTAGCAAACCATCTTTCAAATAAACAAGCATGAAATGTTTTGTTCCAATTCGGGCGACCCAGTCTATACTTCTATGCTGTGCGCATCACATAGTAACCTAGGCTAATAACCAGAATAAGAACACACAAAGTTTTCAAAAATAGATATCATGGTTAGTAGAGGCCGATCTTTGATCGGGTGAGCGGGGGTGCTCACGAAGTGACCTTCCCCAATCGTACCCAAGTTCCCGAACCAAAGCAACTTTGGTGATGACGGACACGTGGCCTTTGGCACCGAGTCAGGGTTTCCTAAATTTCCCATTAAAAAAACATTTAGGTAGCGACTCTGTATCTGGCAAAGCAGTCCATGTTTGGCACTTCTTTCAAAAATATGTTTTTCTCAAAACGATTTGCCGGATTTGGACTCTTTGGTTTAGACTTAGAACCGTGACAATTTGAGAGTCCTGCTCTGTAGTGACCCCCAAAATGAACAGAACGGGAGCTCGTTCCTCCCGGGGCGTTCGGGGACGTCTACAATGGTATGCTAGCATGCAAATTTCAGCAGCAAAAAGTGATGCAAAACAGCCCCGAAACATGACAATATAGCACCCGATGCATGAAATGAGACCCGAAATGCAAAACTAGGCATATGCAATGACCTATAGCTATACAAAACATGCATTATTCGAACATGAAGCATGAAGACAGATTCAAGGCAGACTAAAAATAAGCACATTTACAGTTCTAAGCAAGGTCAAACAGCGAATGTAAATGGGGCTAAACTAGCATGCAAAAATGGCTCCGAAAGCAAGCTAATGAAGCAAGTGACAGCCTCTGACCCCAAACAGAGAAGGGCCCTTCTACAATGTCGAAGAGAGGCCCAAAATATGGTATTTTACAGTTTATAACCAGACCCAAAACAGTGCACAAGCATGCTCAAAATGCTATGCAAAATAAGGCCAAAAGAGAGCTATAACACAAAGTACAAAAAGGATGCCTCAAATAGTAAAGATCCCTTCAACAATATTGAAGAAGGGCTCAAACTAAGCCACTTCACAGTTTATCTCGGAGCCCATAAATGTTTAAAAACAGGGCTAATATATCATGCAAGAATAGGCCCTAAAAGAGAGGTAAAGAACAAAGGGGGAGAAGAAGACTTCAAACAGTAAAAAGTTCTTAATCAAACATGAAGATGACCTCAAAATATGATCTTTTTTAGTTTGGATCGAAGTCCAAAAATACTTGCAAGTAAAACTAAACAATCATGCAAAAAAGTGCAAGTTTGAGGGAAATAGGGACTCACCCTTGAAGAACAACTTTCCAACAACTTTTAGTCCGAAAATCTGAGCTTTCAACCTCTTCAAATGTCCTCCAAGGTACTGAAATGAGTAATGGAGGTGATAGGCTAGGGGTTGTAGTGTAAAAATGGTCCAAGAACAAAAGGGTTTTGGAGTCTTGGAAGAGAGGGAGAGGGAGGTTGTGTGTATAATGCTTCAAACAATTTTCTAACCCTCAAACACAGCTGGGAGCTGCTGGTTTTATAAGCAAAAGAGGTGGAAAAGAGAGGGGAAAATTGGGGTGGGGGGGGGGAAATTGAAATTCAAATTTCCCCCCAAAAAGGCCAAAAAGTGGGATATAAAGGCAAGTGGTAGCTTCTGGATCCAAATGGCTGAGAGCCCTTCAACAAAGTTGAAGAGGGGCTCAAAACAAGACACTTTGTAGTTTATGACCAAGTCCGAAACAGCTCACAAGTAAGCCTAAAATACCGTGCAAAAAAAGGCCTAAAAGAGGGGTAAAGAAGCAAGTAGCAGTAGGAGATCTCAAATAGCAAAAGGTCCTTAATAAAACATAAAAAGGACCTCAAAATATGACTAACTCAAGTTTGGGTCGGAGCCAAAAATGCAGAATGAAGGTTCGGGAGCCAAAACACGCAGTTCGGGGCCTCGAAAGTGGGCTGTTAGGCACCGGAAGTTGTGTCCGACCACAAAGTTGGTCTCTCGAACTACAGTGTCCCTCAAAAGGGAGTAAATAAGATGCATGCCAAAAATTGGGGCAAACAGAGGTGGTTAAGCAGTCCCGAACCGAGGCACATGGCCAACGGCTCCGAAAAATCGAAAACCGGAAACCGGACTCCAAACGGGCAAAATGGCCTACGACCACGAAACGTAGCCTACGGCCACTGAGAGATGATCTACGAGACCTCTCTCTCCCTTCGGAAAGAGAAAACAGAGAAAACGGAGCCTGATTCGCAAACCGAGGCAAAGCACAAAAGAGTCCGGAAGTCCGGAGGCAAGGCTCGCAGCCGAGACTCTGAAACTTCTGAACGAGCACAATATGCAATATCACCGAGCGCTCAACTGGTGACGTCTGAGTCTCAAGGTCGGTCAAAAATGGGGTGTCTACACTTGGCATGATATACCTCTATTTTAAGTTGGTTTGTTGATCTCTTGTATGCACCATGTACTTACCTTGTAATCCCTTCTATTGGCTTAACATGTATCTTGCGTTTGGACCATCATGCTTGCATATTTCAGCTCAACTCCTAGGAACTTTTAGTCATGTTTCACCATGTTTAAGCTCTGTTTGGTGTTGATTTGATCATATATGCATTGTTTTGTATAACCTTAGTTCATCCTAGCTTATTAAGCTTTGTGCACCAAGTTGCTAGCATGCATTGTTTTGACTATTCTCATGATTTGACATCATTTGAAATCACATTTTAGTCCATGTAGTGTAGCCACACACTTATGTTTGCCATCTTTTCAATGCTTTGAAGAGTTATTGTTTTGTGCCTTAAGATTGGGTCATTGTGTATGTCTCCATGATTAGGTCTTTGGGATGTCATTTAATTGGGTTTTGGGGCTTATTTTGACATATTATAACTCTGTTTTTCATTGCATAATTCATGCTATGTTTGGTTGTGATAGGCGTAGTGTAACGTTTCCTTTGTAGCCTTGCATGCCCCTTGTTTGTGCCCATCTTTTTAGCATATTTTGGCCTCATTTCATGCATGTTCTAGCCTTGTTTTGGCCTGCCCTAGGATTGTCTTAGGTCACTTTGGCCCTTTGGGGCTTGGTTGATTTGGCTATGGTGAGAGCCCCTTGACTAGCTTTGGGCATTAAGCCCATTAGCATGCTATGCTTCACTTGTGTATATGATTTGGCATCATTCTTCACATGATTTCAGAGCCCATTGCATTGTCATGTTCTCATGTTTATCCCATTTTGCTCATGGTTGAGTATTGTGCATCATTGCCTAGCTTAAGGATTCATGTATGTGCTTGCATGCCTCCTTTTTTTGGTACCTTAATTTGGGTGTTTTGGCTATTTGTTTTTGGTACGGCTGAGGTCTATCCGTCTTTAGTGTAAGTCCATGAATCATGCATTTGTGTATTGTAGTATGCCTATCGCATTACATGTTGTTGCATCCTTATGGTTCATGTCATTGTTGCATGCCTATCACTTTGGTGTATTTCCATATCTAGGTCGCATTGTAGTATTGCGTATTGTTGCATTGCCATGCTGTTTGCACATTAGGTTGCATCCACATTGCACTTGGCATGCTCATATTACATTGCCTTACATTCCCATGTTGCATTGTACTTGGTTGCATGCATTGCATTGTGTTTGGTTTGGGGTGTCAAACCAAACACGAGGATCAAGGGACGTTTCGTACTCAAAGTGACGAAATGTGCCTCAATCCTTGGTCCTCGACACTCTTGATCCAACATGATAGAGTTCTAGGCATTCATGTGTTTTGTTGCATTCATTCCACATTAATTCGCACACTTGGCTCCTTTGGCCATCACGCATTGAAATGCGTGATTGGTGGTCCAAGAGTCGAGAGCCATGCTCCCTTGAGTTTATAGCATTATAGGGAGGGTGGTTGTGCACACATTATCTTGTAAATGGCTGGCCATGCACTGTCTGTCCTCTGCTGCAGCAAAAACAGAATTCTGCAGGAAGATATGGCCGGTCGGCCATCTTCAGTGCCGGACGGCTACCAAAATCTGGGCGAGAGCCTTACAAATGGTCGATAACCATTTTTCAATGGCCGGTGGTCCTATCTCTTGGCCGGTGACATCCCACAGTGCTTGGGGAGTGGTTCAGAAACATCCTTGGGACTTGTGCAGTTTTCAGATGAGCAAAATAGTACAAACAGAGGCAACATGTGGCATGGCAACGGGTTTCCGAGTGAGGCAATCGAGCATGCATCATTCAATCATTCTGAGGTGGAGCTGCGGTGACCTCCTTTTGTAATTAATTTGTTAATTAATTAAGGGTTTGTAATAATTAATCAGCTAGGATAGTTGATTAATCATTTGGTTTGTATTATTTATTCAGACCCTCCGTCGAGAGGGAGAATTTGTAATAAGTGTGCATGCGTGTGTGAATGTCTTCCAACCCCACGTCTTTCTCCCTTTTACTTACTTGCTTTTGATGGTTAGTTTTAGGTTATGTTTCAATTAGCATACTTATGTTAGCATGTTTGCATACATTCATTCGTATTGCACGCACTGGGCTCGGCGCATCATACTAATTGCATAGTATTTCAATTCCAACTTGAATACATGTATCAAGTTGTCACATTTCACATGCCATTCTTAGATTAGCCGAGCCTATTCTAGTTGCATTTTACATGTGTTGCATTAGCCATCTTAATATGAACTAGGATCATGCATGATTTCTAACTAGTTTCTTGTTTTGGCTCGAAGTACTAGGTAAGTGCTTATGCTTTAGCATCTTACATGAGTGTGAGTGTTACCATGATAACATGCTTGCCATGAGGCTAACTGCATATGTGATATAACTGCCTGAATGCCTGTGGGTGAATGTTAGATTACTTGAATTGGAACAATTCATCAAAATGTGTGTTTTAAGTCCACTTGAGAGTGGCAAAATCATATTTTTCTAAGCCCACTCGCGGGTGGCAAATCCACATCTTAGCCTACTTGTGAGTAGCACCTTCAAACCATTTTCACAAACAAACATGAGATGCTTTGTTCCGACTTAGGCGATCTAGTCTATACTTGTGTGTTGTGCGTATCACATAGTAATTCTAGGCTAATAACTGGAATAAGAACGCATGTGTTTTCAAAAATAAGATATCATATTTAGTAGTGGCCGATCTTTGATCAGGCGAGCGGGGGTGCTCATAGATGACCTTCCCCAATCGTACCCAAGTTCCCGAGTCGAGGCAACTTTGGTGATGACGGACACGTGGCCATAGGCAACGAGTCAGGGTTTCCTAAATTCCTCCAAAATAAAATATTTAGGTGGCGACTCTGTATCTGGCAAAGCAGTCCATGTTTGGCACTTCTTTTTTAAAAATTAGTTTTCTAAACGATTTGCCGAATTTGGATTCTTTGGTGATTTATCGGTCTCGCATTGCACTTTGCGGGATTTGATTCAAAATCGTGACATTTGAGTTCGAACTGTAGGATGAGGCCCTCGGGGCGCGTCTACAGCATTGTATCAGTGAAGGGTAAACAAAGAAATTGAGCTACAATTGCAAATTAGCATCACTAAGGACCACAGAGGCTAACACACAAAAGGGTGTGCAGTGAAGCTAATGATTTAGTTTACATATGGGGGTTCAGTGAAATGGGGATTTTAATGATTTGGTTCTTGTGTTTATTGAGCTCGTTTTGAGCTTGCTGGTGTTGTGTCTCAATGAGTGGTCTGATTGCTGCTGCTGATCTGTTCCAATTTGATGGTTGATGCACTTCTTGATCTGTTCTAGTCTGTTTCTGATTTGTTGATCTGTTCTAATGACTGGTGATCTGTTCTAATGGATGCTGCTGATCTGGTCTGATTTTCTGGGTTGGTTTTGATCTGAGTATGCATGCTGCTAGTGTTTAGTCCTTATCTGTTGTTCTGTTTTGATCTGGTCTAGATTTTGATCAGCTTTGATCTGATCTGATCTGTGTATGTAGCTGGTGATCTGATCTGATTTGTGTTTGTAGCAGCTTTGGCTTGGTGTCTAGCAGTTTTGGTTTGGTGTTTGGTCTGTTCCTTTCATTGGTTCCTCGCCAACTTGGGGGTTCTTGCAAATGATAGTATGAGCTATTTGGTGCCAACTTCGTTGGGATGATTTAGCTCATTGTGATGCTCCTGTACTCCCCCTCTTTCTTTATTGGTGTAATTTGTTTTTGTACCTTGTACTAGATTTTTACATCAATAAAGTATCTTTCTTTGCCGTTCAAAAAAAAAAAAAAAAAAGATGACACGTTACATATCGTCAAATATAGTATCAAAACATGATCATCCTAACATCATTCATTTTAAAAATTTATAGAAATTATTTTAAGTATGAATTATACATAACTTAACAAAATAAAAAAATTTAAAATGTTAGGTAGATAATGAAACTATTGTTAAAGTAAATTATAAATACACTTAATCTTGTAATGATAACCGTGTCATTTGTCCAATCCAAATAGTTTGGTCAAAAAACAAAAACAAAAATAAAATAAAATAAAAAATCAAGCCTAGCCTAAAGTTCTTATCCATGAATTAGTTTATGTCATATAAAACACGCGGTCTTCCATAAACCCTAAATGCCTCGTACTTTTCTCTCTAAATTTTCTATATAGGGAGAGGGAGATGGAAGTGGTTCCCCTCACCTTTCCGATATCCCACCCCCTCTTTTCGATCATTTTCGTAATCTAGATATGATGTTTACCTCTTTAGTCTGGGCATTATTGTCTTACTTTTTCTACCTTTAAACTTAAAACTTTAAGATCTGATTTCAAATCTTTTAACAATCCGAAGGCCAATGCTAAATAATGCATTTGTTTTACACCAGACGGCCACCTCAACATCAATGTTCTGTCTTGACCAGCAGATGTGAAGTCTTCAAATTCCAAGTGGAAGGCTACAAAGCAATGGAGTTTTTGATGAGTTCAGTAATGACTTGGATATGTTTTTCGTTTGTTTCTTATTTATTTATTTATTTATTTATTTGGTGGTTTTCTTAATTTTTTGGTGATGTATTAATCCTCCATGTGTAGAGGTTTGTTTCTCTCCCTTATGGGAGCCTTTTCTCCTCCTTTATGGAGGTTTGGATCATTTCTTCTATGAAAGTTGTTTATCTCTTTTTAAGATCTTGTGATACTGTTGTACCAGATTGATTTGATCTTTTATCGGTTTTTGCAATGAAGATTTTCTTCCCAATCTTGAAATAAAAAAATAAAAAATAAAAAAAAAATAAGAAAGTTCTTATCTATGAGTTATGCCTCAACCAATAAAATGATTTGACATAATTTTAGATGAGTAATGTTAAGAATTATAAGAAAATATTATAAAATACTTTATTACGATTTTTCACATTTAGATTACACATATAATAAAATGCCACACACTATTCAAAAGATGAAAAAATTTCATAAAGCGTTTCATGATATATATATATATATATATATATATATAATTCCAAACATTACTCATTTTAGATTAGAAATTGAGCCAAAAACTTGCTGTGATGCTAATCCGATTAAATCTATATTTACTATTATATATAGAAAAACATTATTTTTTCTTCAACTTATGAAATATTGACATACACGTGCCTCTTTAATTAATATCACAACATTTTAAAAATCATTTAAGTCATGGTTTTATTATATAACACAAAATGTTGTCGTGTCGTTGAGGCTCAAAGTCTCAATGAAAATTTATTAAATTATAAAAATACACATCATGAAAGTGTTAGTTTTGTTCAATACGATGACATTTCTCATACATTTAATTTTTAAAAATTAAATCTAAGTAAGAACCTAAAAAATTAAGAATAACAGAAATTATACTACAAAAATTTAACTTCTTGTGTAAATAATAATAATGAAAATTTTAATTATTGAACATGTAGAGTTAAATATCTAAATAGTAACAATGAAATTTATACTTTTGGGCTTATCAAGCAACACGCTCAAATATTATTTTAATTTTGATTTTATAGTTAAAAAAAGAAAGTAAATTTTGATTTGTGTTTCAAATAGCTTGAACCTAAAAATAAAAAATAAAAAATAAAATTAAAAATGTCATTTTGATGAATCATTTAATTATCTAACGCATTAACATAAAAAAATTTAAAAATAATCATAATTTTCACATTCCCGTTTTGAGAGGTTATGAAATAAAGATAAGTACATTAAGTGAAGTCTAAATATTATTGTTTAAAAAAAAATTAACATAAACATATTTAAAGTAAAAATTATGTCTATTTTTTTTTTCCTCTAAAATATATTGCTTGTATATATACACACGTGTTTACATTACATAATAAAAAAATTATCGATAAGATATATTGACTCATTTGTTTGGTAATTATGAAAAAATAATGACTTACCTAGTATGTGTTGCGACTTTTTAGAAAAAAATCACAATATCACATGATACATATTGAAAGATAATAAATTTTCTTTATTAAAATGAGTAAATATACATATATATATATATATATATATTAACCTCTTCAGTTACAAAAAATTGTTCATGTAACTCCAAACAGTTCCAACGGTTATATACTTAGTATTAATGGAAAAAAAAATAAAAAATAGAAAAACAAAATTGGCATTATAGAAAATTAATTGTAGTATTTAGTAGCAGTTGCACAAAAATGTTCAAAAAATCTAATATTACTAATTATAAGGTGATAGAAAACAGATTGGGAAGTTATAGAAAACAGATTGATTTCCTTCTTTATTTACTTTGAATCCTCTCTCTCTCTCTCTCTCTCTCTCTCTCTCTCTCTGATTCACTTCTCTTATAAATAGCTACCATCTTCACCTCCCTCAGCATAAGCCTCATACAACACCACCACCTTACACACAAGACCTATCTGAAGGAGTCTTCAAAACATCCAATGGCCACTAACCAATTCTTTTTTGCAATTGCAACACTTGTTCTCTTTGACCTGTCCGAGCCTGCTTTCTTGAAAATTGCTCAATATCGTGGTGGAATCGTGCTCGTTGTCTTCCGAAGGTAAAAAAATAACACGAAAAATACTATTCTTTCAGAATTTTTATATAGGAAAATATGATTTTGGTTTCATGTATTCTACATATAAGCTTTAAATAATTGAGATTTTTGGAGCTATATTTTAATCCATATTAAAATTTGATTAATGAGAATTGAGTTGGTTTGTGACAGGGTGCCTTGTATCAAGAAAGGAGGAATTAGGTTCACCATGAACGGCCACTCTTACTTTAACCTGGTTTTGATCACCAACGTCGCAGGTGTAGGGGATGTCCTCTATGCAGTGTCAATCAAGGTATCCAAGACAGGGTGGCAAGCTATGTCAAGAAACTGGGGCCAAAACTGGCATACCAACTCTGATCTCAATGGCCAAAGTTTGTCTTTTCAAGTGACTACCTGTGACGGTAGAACTGTGACAAGCTACAACGTGGTACTTGCTAATTGGCAATTCGGCCAAAGTTTTCAAGGGGGTCAATTCTAGATTGTTGTTGATACATAATTTTTTTGAAAATAGATTTTTCATAATAAGATCTTTTTGCACGTGTAAGAAGAGGATTGGCTTGCTGTGGTAGCTTGAGTAAAAGCCCCTGCGAGACCTTTCATATTGATGGTAGCTTAATATAATATATGATTTGTGTCCTACTGCTCTACTCTCATATTTCCTTCTTTTTGTTTTTAACCTTTGGTCTTCCTTAGCCTCCATCTAGATTTGGAAATATTTGCATGGAAACAGACACACATGAAATGCAAATAAATTACTACAATTTTACAAAACTGATACTACAAAACTTATGCTTTTGCAATGACCCTCTAATTTATAGATGTTCAAAAATCAAAATTAGGTAATCATTTTAAAATGTCATGGAAAAACGACAAGTATGTTATTTTCCTGTCATTTATTTTTATGTTCCTAAATTTTATCACGAATTTTAACTTATAAACAGAAAGTAATTAATGACAAGCCATAAAAGGGTTTAAAAAATTACCCTTAATTGTATATCAATAGTGTGTATATTTTAAATTTGTTGTTTGACCACACAATTGATGAATCTCAGCCATTAATTACAAATTCTAAGCAAAATTTTGGATTTTCTTTTTGGGACTAGTAGTTGGCGTTATCTTAGATTAAAATTTTGGCCATGGAAACATATATAATTTGACAGTTTTACTCTTCTTATCCTAAGCAGTACTTGAGACACCTCCATTTATTAATATTCTTTATCAAGTGTGTTGTGAAAAGCTGCAGGGTAGAGCATCAACAACATAAATAAATAAATTGATGAAGAAATTATACTTATAGTTAATGTGTTATTATTTTTTTTAACGTCAATTTAATTTCTATATTTTAATTATCAGTTTTATGCATAAATGCTTTTTTTTCTTTTCCCCTTTTTTTGGGTCTAAGCATAAATGGATTTGAAGTTAGGAAATAAGTTGCAATGTCCATCAGAGCTTTACACGTTTAGATTTTGGCGCATGTTTAATTATGGGGACAACTACCAACAGGTCTCAATAGTTGGACTTAATTTCTATTAAGTCCTATTGAAAATAAATTTTGGTAAAATTGCCGTAAAAAATAATTTTTTTGTGACAATTTTTTATATATGTTGCTAAAAATTGGTAATTAGTGACTTTTTTATCATGATTTTTATAAATTGTCGCTAAAACTTATAATTAGTGACTTTTTTATGACAATTTTTTTTTTCATAGAACCTATTAGATAATAAATCTACTTATTAGGACCTATACGTAAGTACCCCTTTATTATAGTGGGCTTTAGTCTTCTACCAGCTCACATCGTTAAGGCTAAGTAAGAAAATCAAAAAATTTGCAAAATCAACCTGATTCAGTCCAATTTGATAGATTTAGTTTCATTTTTTGAATCTATAGTTCAATTTTGATTTCAAAAATTGGAGAACTAATCTCCACGGATTGGTTATGGATTTAAGTTCATGGTTCTAGATTAGAACCGAATTGATACCATACACCCTGATGAATACAATTCTACCATCTTATATATAAAACCAAACCCTAATTCATAACATTTCAAATTAATATAATAATAGAAATTGTGAGAGGCAAAAATAAAGAGTTTCATTCCGAGTAAAAAATGTGTAGAATCCGAGTAGGATACACTCTGATGAGCACAATAGCAGGTCTACAAGACCAAACGACCAGGACTAGAGATCTAGGTGCAGGCATGCAGGTCCAAGACCAAGTCCAGAGATCCAGAACCAGAAGAGTCCAAAGGACCAAGACCAGAGGTCTAGGACCACAAGAGTCCAAGGGACCAGAACCAGAGATCAAGGTCTAGACATGCAGGTCAAGAACCAAAGAACCAAGTCTAGAGGTTCAAGTCTAGACATGTGGGTCTAGGACTAAAGGTGCAAGACTAGAGAACCAGATCCAGGGTCCAGGCCAGAAGGCCAGATCCAAAAGGCATAGCTCTCAAGGATAGACTTGGTCAAACCTTGGTCCTTATTTTAAGGGCCAACCACTCCTAGAATTCCACGATAGTAGAACATAATACCACAACAAGTGGGTTAAACTTGAGTAGTGGTAGGGGAAGTGGAACCAAATCCAATAGTCACTTGAAAGGCTATATAAAGCCATACCAAGTGAGGAAAAAGGTAGACAAGTTTAATTACAATTATTTTGGGCTGCTCCTATTCTTATATTTTCTTGCTCCATTACTCTTAAGCTTTTTAACTTGAGTATCAAAGAATCCTGTGGCTGCCCACCAGCTGGGTTCTGCATATTTTCATTAGTGTTTTAAGCCAAGTGCCATCGTGTTTACGCCAGAGTACTGCCACAGCAAAGGTGGTTCAATTTTCATCCACCACAATTTGGCGCCGTCTGTACGAAATTTGTAACAAAAAAAACATTGCTCTAGTCTTTATGTAGTGATCTCGGTTTCGACCCTTCTTTCATGTGTTTGCCACTTCGACTGGACAGGTCGGGGGTCGAGTTGCCCGGTCAGCTTGTGGGGGTTAGGAGGGCAGCGCCCCTTGGCCAGTCCAAGAGCAGCGCCTTGGCGGGAGTCCAGGGGGCAGCGCTCCTTAAAACAAAAATGCAAAATGCATTCGAAATTGCTTACGGGAAAGTGTATTTGACGCTCGAGCAGAGCTTTCCACGTGCGAGCGGACCATGTTATATCAGTCCATAAAATTAGGGTTTCATATCACTTCTTGCAGCCCCCTCTCTCTCTAAAACTCTCCAAAATTCTGATCTAGAGCTTCTCTCTCTAGAAGTCTCATTCTCTCTTTGATTTCTCCAAATCCATTGGGACTTAAGCCTAAGTTCTTCACCAAAGCTGGTCATCACCTCGAGGGCTTCATTCTGTGTGGTGAAGATCGAGTTTCAACACCGTTGATTTTGGGAGTTTCATCTCATTTCTTCTTCAAAACTTGAGGTAGAGATTTTCTTTGAGTTATATATATATATATATTTTTGCAAGATCTAGATGATTTTCGAAATCATCCTTTGATAGCTTCTAAAAATTTATTTTGATTTAAGAAGTTGAGCGATTTTGAAAGTTGGTTTGTCTGATAGCTTCTAAAAATTTATTTTGATTTAAGAAGTTGAGCGATTTTGAAAGTTGGTTTGTCTCTTGTTCTTTTCAAATAATCTTACGGGTTTTGATCTTTGTTGATTGAAGAAAAGATGATTTTCGAGAGTTTTCTTTCAAAAGATTTGAGCTGTGTAGATTGGTGAGAAAACCTAGAAATTGGAGATTTTGAAAGAGATTGAAAATCCATGGATAATATTGTTATATTTATTTCTGTGTGCCAAAATAAATGATATTTAGAAAATTTCTTATTTATATTTGTATAAATGATTAATTTTTTGGATTATGAGAATTGTGGTTTATTTTAAAAATAGTTATTCAGAATGTTGATATAGTCTTGAAATGACTAAATTGTTGGGAATACTTGACAAGAGAAAATTGTGTTATTCCTTGGATGATGAATTGGAATAAAAGTATTTATGTTCATCTTGTGAAATTGGCATATCATTTCATTTTATTACATTAGACTTTGAAGGTTGACTTGAAAACTTGCATTGAGAACAGAATGTTGAGAAATACGTTTTCATGAAATGGTTTTGGGGGTAAATATGTTGGTAAGTCTTGATAGATGGTGTAGATGATATTGAATAAGTTGGCCTGCGGGTCCAGGGTGAAAGACCAAAAATTTGCGCGGATAGGTGTCGAACCTTTCGGTTAATACCGGTAAAAATGACAATTTGGTAGTACTCGTATAGTCTACTTGTAGACACCAGCCTAGGGATTACCAGAGACGTATTTACCACCTTTGAAATAAATTGTTAAGTTTTGAACCATTGAAATTGCATGACATCATTGAGCATGATGGTTTTCAAAAGATGAAAATGTAATTTATCTTCAAAAAGGGCATAGCATGGCATGTGTATTTCATCTCTTGAGGCTTGTATAAAATGTATATACTTTGTTAAGAATTTTCTACTGGACTTTATGCTCACCCTACGGGATTTTTGTACAGGAAAATATGTGGTGATTCCACCCAACTAGGGGCATGAAAGTATGTGTGTTGGGAGTACAATGCTCTTATTTTGCATGACTCTATTTTGTAAGCCAAGGGCTGTATTTGTGTGGGTTTGAATAATCGTTTTGTGTAACCGGGCTTAAGCCTTGGAAATTTGTAAACCTTTTGGGGTATTTATTTGTTTATTTACTTGTTATTGGATTGATGTATTGTTGCATGAAGAACTATTGTATCATGTAATGTAAGTTTGGAGATTTATATTCGGTTTTCTTTGAAAGAGCGATGATTGTTGTATTATCATTTGGGCTAGAAATTTGGGGCGTTACGACTTGCTATCAGAGCTACCGGATTCGAGTACTTAAAGCTCGTGGGAAGTGGTTGTTTTACCACATGGGGTTTATGCTACATGATAGGTTGCATGATAGGAAGATGTTATGCATTTTATGACTATGTGATAACAAGCTTATGTGGCTATGTGGGTATGGGATTAAACTTTTGGGATGTTGTTTGCGTCTGTTAAATTCCTGGAGGTCTTCTTAGAAGGGTACTTGATCAATACTCGTTCTACTAAGAATTTTTGATTTTTTGTGGGACGAATTTCATCATGAAAGAATAATCCGTATGTGTTTACATGAATAAGTGCTTATGTGGAGTGAAGTTAACTTCTTTATATGATAGAGATATATATAGACTTGTTAAGGTCAAACGTGTGAGGTAAATTACGGGCACATATGAGTTAGTGTGCTAAATTATTATTTTTTTTGTCCTTTATAGGATGTCAGGAAGAGGTCAAACCCGGGGTGGTAGAGGCGGGAGACGTGGTAGAGCTTGTCGGGGTGTGCATGAGGTACTGGTTCATGGAGTTCTGGTACAAGAGGAAGGGACAGGCCAAGCTACTGTGGCCGAACCACTGGGTCACATCGCAATAGGGACCCTAGCCCGAGAGATAGCAGGGGCTATGAATTTGTTGAGGGCTGAGAACTAAGCCCAAAAGAACGCTGCGGGTTTCCTTACTCGGGAGTTTTTGCGGGCCAAACCGAATGAGTTCCTTGGTGGCCACGAGCCCAAGAAAGCTGATGAGTGACTAGAACAAACTATGAAGACATTTGAAATGGTTCACATTGAAGATAGTGAACTAAGGGTGACTCTAGCGAGTTACTATCTTAAAGGAGATGGGGTCAATGGTGGAAGTACGCCAAGGGTTCAGTGGAGCCGACATAGGAAGCTTTTGTGATTGCTTTCCAAGATAAATACTTACCTCTCACTGATTGGGAGAGATTGAGGCAAGAGTTTCTAGACCTCAAACAAAATTTCATGTCTGTGGCCGAGTTTGAGGCGACTTTTTCTAGTTTGTCCCGGTTTGCACCGGAGTTAGTGGTAACGGAAGAGCGTCGTTGTCTCGAGTTTAAGAAAAAGTTAAGAACCAAAATCTTGAACAAAATTGTTGGAAATATGATCCGGAACTATAACCATCTTGTGGAGGCTCTGACACATGTTGAGATTACAATACAGGCTGAGGAGGAGAGACAGCGGGGTTCAAGGTCTAGGGGCCAAGAACCATAGGGGGACTATAGGCAGAATAAGAGAAGCAGGGGTAACTTATTATCCCAGTCCCAACCATAACAGTCTAGATCTACTTTTCCTTTACCTAGTTTGGGCTTGGGAAAGAGTACACAGAGTGGCTTCTCTTGTTTCAAGTGTGGCCAACCGGGTCACAAATCCTATGGATGCCCACAGAAGGAAGGAGAGTAGTTGATGTTACCACCACCGCCACCTAACCGATCTCAAAGTCAGTCTCAGTCTCAAAATAAAGGTCAAGGGTTTGATTGTTATCAGTGTGGTCAACCGGGGCATATGAAGAGAACTTGCCCACAGTTGGGAGGCGCATCTGGCGCAGCAGAGTCGAGGCAGACACAGAGCCACCATTAGGTTCATTCTACATAGACCTCACGAGCTAACCAGGAAGCCACATCGGCTCAGTCAGTACATCAGGCCTATGCTTCGAGAGAGGAGCAAGTTCATTAGGGGCCACAGGGGCGTGTGTATGCTGTTACCGCACCAGAGTAGTTACCGGGAACCTCAGTTGTGAGAGGTATTTTTGTTATGTGCAATACATTGGCTAATGTATTGATAGACACGGGTGCATCTCATTCATTTATATCTACTGCATTTGTTTCCACATTGGGGTTAGAGGTGGCACAGTTAGCGTCTCCGCTCAGAGTAGAGTCACCTGTTGGGGGTATGATTGATTTAGACCGGGGGTGTCATGATTGTGAGATAGAAGTTGCAGGGCGTCGACTTTCATTTGCTTTTTTATTGCTATACATGTTGAGTTTTGATAACATTCTAGGCATGGACTGGTTATGTTCGTACCGAGCTGTGATAGTTTGTTACCATCAAAGAGTTACAATTTGCACCTCAGGTGGTGATCGTTTCTATTTTCTGGAGAACCGAGTTGATAGAGCCTTGTCGCCAATTATTGACCCTCCTAGTGGGAGCAAGCTTAGTGGCCTTCTTGCAACTCTCTTGGATAGTGAGAGTGACGGGGCTCATGTTGAGTTACCAAGGGTAGTTTGTGAATACCCAGATGTCTTTCCAAAAGATCTTACTAGTTTACCACCTCATCGGGAGATCGAGTTCTCCACTGAATTAGTGCTTAGCACGACATCGATTTCCATGTCACCATATAGATTTACACCCGCCGAATTGCATGAGTTGAAGATTCAACTCCAAGAACTTTTAGATAAAGGTTTCATTCGCCCTAGTACATCGCCTTGGGGAGTACCGGCTCTGTTTGTGAAGAAGAAAGATGGGTCATTGCGGTTGTATATCGATTACTGCTAGTTGAATAGAGTTACAGTTAAGAACAAGTATCCTCTACCTGGAATAGATGATTTGTTTGACCAACTTTGAGGGTCTCGTTGCTTCTCAAAAATAGATTTGAGGTCGGGGTACCATCAGTTGAGAGTCCGGGAGGAAGACATCCAGAAAATGGTCTTTTGTATGCGTTATAGCCACTATGAATTCCTTATAATGCCTTTTGCGTTGACCAATGCACCTGCTTCCTTTATGGATTTAATGAACAGAATTTTTCAGGAACACTTGGATCGTTTTGTGGTTGTTTTTGTAGACAACATCTTGATTTATTCAACCTTCGAAAAGGAACACGAGGCTCACTTACGAATAGTGCTGGGTTTACTTAGTGAGCACCAATTATATGCCAAATTTGAGAAATGCGAGTTTTGGTTAACCGAGGTGAAGTTTTTGGGGCATGTAGTGTCTAGAGAGGGAGTAACTGTAGACTCCTCAAAGATAGATGCTGTACAGGATTGGGAATAACCCAAAAATGTTTTTGAGATCTGGAGTTTCTTGGGATTAGCGGGGTATTATCGACGATTTGTAAGAGACTTCTCTAGACTGGCCGTACCTTTGACTAGATTGACTAGAAAGGGTATCAAATTTGTGTGGAGTGAGGCTTGTGAAAAGTCATTCCAAGAACTTAAGACTAGGTTGACTACCGCGCCAGTTTTGATAATTCCATAAAGGGGTTTGAATTACACTGTCTATTGTGATGCGTCCGGGGATGGACTTAGTTGTGTCTTGATGCAAGAGGGAAAAGTTGTGGCTTACGGATCACGACAATTGAACACTCATGAGAAAAATTACCCCAACCATGATATAGAATTAGCAGCGGTGATTTTTGCTTTGAAAATTTGGAGGCATTACTTGTATGGTGAGAAGTTTGAGATTTTCTCCGATCATAAAAGTCTAAAGTATTTGTTTTCTCAAAAAGACTTGAATGTGCATCAACGAAGGTGGATGGAATTTATGGAGGATTATGACTTTGAGTTACACTATCATCCGGGGAAAGCCAATGTAGTGGCAGATGCTTTGAGTTGAAAATCTATGAGTAGTTTGGCAAGTGTGGCCATTCGGGAATGGGTTATGCTTGATGTTGTTGGCAAGTTTGATTTACACTTGGTTGAGTCCGGAGAGAGTGCTACCTTGTTTATTTTGAATGCTCAACCTACCTTGGTTAGTGAGGTCATAGAGGCACAACGAGGAGACCATGATGCGGAATCAATTCGTGTTAAAATTTCCAATGGAAAGGAAGAGAAAGGTTTGAACGTCCACCCAAATCTGAGTGTACGTTACCTAGACCATTTGTATGTACCAGAATCTTATAGAGAGGAAGTACTTTGAGAGTTCCATTACTCACGCCTTGCGGTACACCCGGGAGGCACTAAAATGTATCATGATCTTAGTCGTCATTTTTGGTAGAGGGGTATGAAACAGGATGTCACTTTATTTGTATCAAAGTGCCTTACTTGTCAACAAGTGAAGGCCGAACACCAATGACCAGTGGGTTTGTTATAACCCTTACCAATAGCCGAGTGGAAATAGGAGCGTGTTACCATGGGTTTTGTAGTTGGGCTTCCTAGAACGCAACGAGGCAATGATGCCGTTTAGGTTATTGTTGATAGGTTGACTAAGTCTACCCATTTCATTCCGATGTGCACCAGCGACTTAGTTGAACGCTTGGCAGAGTTATACATTAGAGAGATAGTTCGACTTCATGGAGTCCCAGTGACTATTGTATCGGATAGGGATCCTCGTTTTACTGCTCGGTTATGGCAAAGCCTTCAAGAGGCGTTGGGAACTAATTTTGACTCTTAGCACCGTTTATCATCCTCAAACCGATGGACAGTTGGAACATACCATTTAGATTTTGGAGGACATGCTTAGAGCTCTGTGCCCTTGATTTTAAGGAACCTTAGGAAAGACACTTACCATTGATTGAGTTTGCTTACAACAATAGTTACCAAGCTATTATTGGGATGGCACCATTTGAGGCCTTGTATGGCCGACCTTGTAGATCACCGGTTTGTTGGGCGGAAGTGGGTGATGCACCATTACTAGGTCCAGAAATTGTTAGAGAGACAACTGAGAAAGTTGTTCTCATTAGGAAGAGGTTAGCTACTGCCCAAAGCTGACAGAAGAGTTATACCGATAAGAGGAGACGACCTTTATCTTTTGAAGTTGGTGACCATGTGTTTCTAAAAATCTCACCAAGGTAGGGTTTGATGAGATTTGGTAAGAGTGGTAAATTATCTCCAAGATTCATTGGGCCTTTTGAGATCTTAGAGCGAATTAGGGAAGTGGCATACCAGTTAGCTTACCGCCACAACTTTCGGGAGTTCACAAAGTATTTCATGTATCCATGTTTAGGAAGTATGAACCCGACCCTTCTCATGTTCGTGATTGGGTCGACTGGGAGGTAGATGAGGATGCCTCTTACGAAGAACGACTGGTTCAAATATTAGATACCCAGGAGCAAGTGCTACGGGGCAAAATATACCGTGGGTAAAGGTGTTGTGGAGACACCATGGAGTTGAAGAAGCGGCGTGGGAACGGGAGGCAGAAGTTCGCTCCAAATATCCGGATTTGTTTAAAAATGCTTAAGTTGCTATTCTTTGTAATATTCCCTAGTGTGAGGGAAACGTATTTAAAGTTGTTAGCCACACATTGATATGTGCGTTATTTTAAGCATAAGGTTGTTGAGAGTTGCCATTATTTTTTTAAATTTCATGTTTATGCATATATGGGAGGTGGATTGTTAATGAGATAACCATGTTGGACATGGTGGAAATTAGTTAAGAGTTGGTATTGTGATTTGAAAATGAAATACCATGGTTTTGATCGCTAGAAACCCCTTTGTTTAGGTTGTTTGATTTGAAATTTCAGGGACGAAATTATTTAAGGGGGGAAGGTTGTAGTGATCCCGATTTTGACCCTCCTTTCATGTGTTTACCACTTCGACTGGGCAGGTCGAGGGTCGAGCTGCCCGGTAAGCTCGCGGGGGTCCAGGGGGCAGTGCCCTGGCAGGGGTCCAAAGGGCAGCGCCCTGGCGAGGGTCCAGGGGTAGCGCCCCTCAAAACAAAAATGAAAAATGCATTCGAAATTGCTTACAGGAAAGTATATTTGACTCTCGAGCAGAGCTTTTCACGCGTGAACAGACCATGTTTTATTAGTCCATAAAATTAGAGTTTTATATCACTTCTTGCAGCCCCCTCTCTCTCTAAAACTCTCCAAAATCCTAATCTAGAGCTTCTCTCTCTAGCAGTCACATTCTCTATTTGATTTCTCCAAATGCATTGGGACTTAAGCCTAAGTTCTTCACCAAAGTTGGTCATCACCTCAAGGGTTTCATTCTATGCGGTGAAAATCGAGTTTCGACGCTGTTGATTTTGGGGGTTTCATCTCATTTCTTCTTCAAAACTTGAGGTAGAGATTTTCTTTGAGTTATATATATATTTTTGCAAGATCTAGATGATTTTCGAAATCATCCTTTGATAGCTTCTGAAAATTTATTTTGATTTAAGAAGTTGAACAATTTTGAAAGTGGGTTTGTCTCTTGTTCTTTTAAAATAATCTTATGGGTTTTGATCTTTGCTGATTGAAGAAAATATGATTTTCGAGAGTTTTCTTTCAAAAGATTTGAGCTGTGTAGATTGGTGAGAAAACTTAGAAATTGAGAATTTTAAAAGAGATTGAAAATCCATGGGTAATATTGTTATATTTATTTCTGTGTGTCAAAATAAATGATGTTTCAAAAAAATTTCTTATTTACATTTGTATAAATGATTAATTTTGTGGATTATGAGAATTGTGGTTTATTTTAGAAATGGTTATTCAGAATGTTGATATAGTCTTGAAATGACTAAATTATTGAGTATACTTGAGAAAAACAAATTGTGTTATTCCTTGGATGATGAATTGGAATAAAAGTATTTATGTTCATCTTGTGAAATTGGCATATCATTTCATTTTATTACATTAGACTTTGAAGGTTGATTTGAAAACTTACATTGAGAAAAGAATGTTGAGAAATAAGTTTTCATGAAATGGTTTTCGGGTAAATATGTTGGTAAGTCTTGATAGGTGGTGTAGATGATATTGAATAAGTTGGCCTCTGCGTCCGGGGTGAAAGACTGAAAATTTGCGCGGATAGTTGTCGAGCCTTTCGGTTAATACCGGTAAAAATGACAATTTGGTAGTACTCGTATAGTTTACTTGCAGACACCAGCCTAGGGATTACCAGAGTTGTATTTACCGCCCTTGAAATAAATTGTTAAGTTTTGAACAATTGAAATGGCATGACATCATTGAGCATGATGGTTTTCAAAAGATGAAAATGTAATTTATCTTCAAAAAGGCCATAGCATGGCATGTGCATTTCATCTCTTGAGGCTTGTATAAAATTTATATACTTTGTTAAGAATTTTCTACTGGGCTTTATGCTCACCCTATGGGGTTTTTGTGCAGGAAAAGTTGTGGTGATTCCACCCAACTAGGGGCGTGGAAGTATGTGTGTTGGGAGTACAATGTTCTCATTTTGCGTGACTCTATTTTGTAAGCCAAGGGCTGTATTTGTGTGGGTTTGAATAATCGTTTTGTGTAACCGGGCTTAAGCCTTGGAAATTTGTAAACCCTTTGGGGAATTTATTTGTTTATTTGTTGTTGGATTGATGTATTATTGCATGAAGAACTATTGTATCATGTAATGTAAGTTTGGAGATTTATATTCGGTTTTCTTTGAAAGAGCCATGATTGTATTATTATCATATGGGCTAGAAATTTGGGGCGTTAAACTTTACTAGTTTCAGTTCATTCATTTTTCAATCATTAATGACTAAAGAAAATGGCATCCTACCAACCGGTGAAGAACATGATGTTTTATGCCCTCCAGTTCAATGGACACGCCCGTTAGACTTAGAAGGCAGCACCCGGCTGCAGTTTTAGCCTATGGAAGATCGAGCAAAAGGTGACATTTAGTTGCATAAGTTAGCTCAAGAGACAAAATCATCAATGCAATGGAAAAGCAACTCGATAAATTGTTTGAACAAGTCAAAAAATTAAGGCAATGTCAACTCTAACCTCGAACTAAAAGGCAACTCAAGATTGTAAATCAGTTCGGACCGAACAGTTTTCGAGTAAAATATCATGCTCATGCACCTGTCTAAGCAGAACATCCTGCTCCTACACCTGTCTAAGTAGAACATCATGCTTTTGTAACTATGAGAGAATAACAATGTGCTCCCACATTTGTCCAAGTAGAACATCATGCTCATGCACTTGTCCAAACAAAACAGCATGCTCTAGCATCTACCTGAGCAAAACAACATGCTCCGACATCTATCTGAGCAGAACATCCTACTCATGCACCTATCTGAGCAAAATGACATGCTTTAACACTTGTCCAAATAGAACTGCGTGTTCTAACACCTATCCAAATAGAACAGTGGACTTCAACACCTATCCGAAGAGTTTCTGAAGGAAAATATGGCAGTCTGGTCAGCAGAACCAAGGCCTAATATGATCACTTCTCCTTTTAGTAGGAGGATTAATAAGATGGAGCCTCCAAAAAATTTCAACATCCTAAAGTTTGAGGTTTACAATGGTTGGTTAGATCCCTTGGACCATCTTTGTCGCTACCGCCATATAATGTCCTTTTGGAACAGAAATGAGACACTTATGTACAAGGTCTTCCTATCTACCCTAGGAAAAGTAGCCAGCCAATGGTTTGACAACTTCATGAAGGGTCTATTGACAATTGGCAACAGTTTCCAGATAGTCAAATGAAGCACTTTGTGATCAACGTCAAGTGTGCTAACGATGTGAATGCTTTGCTAGCCCTTCCAAAAATCTCCTAAGGAGATCAACGTCAAGCAGCATTCCCAACTTTACTAGGAGACCTTTTATAAAGTTGAAGAGAATTATTCAAATCAAGCAGCAATCGCCACATTTAAGCATGGCTTGCCACCAGGAGATAAATTATGACAGTCCCTTTCCAAGAAACCAGTAAGAGAAGTTTCTAATATATGAATCAAAATTGACCAGTACATCAAGCGGGTGGAAGATCAGAAAATTTCTAAACAACTGTTGGTTGAAAGGGAAGAAAGTTAGACAATCCAGCTCGGGTTATAGTTATGTTCTTTCACTTAGGTGCAGTTTCCAACAATTCCCTAAGTATAAGAAAGTTGGACAATCCAGCTCGGATTGTAGTTATGTTCTTTCACTTAGGTGCAATTTCCAGCAATTCCCTAAGTACAAGAAAGTTTGACAATTCAAGATAGATTGTAATTATATTCTTTCACTTAGGTCCAATTTCCAGAAATTGTCTAAGTACAAGAAAGTTGGACAATCCAACTTGGATTGTAGCTTTGTTCTTTCACTTAGGTCCAATTTCTAGCAATTGCCTAAGTACCAGAAAGTTAGACTATCCAACTTGAATTGTGGATGCAATTTTTAGCAATTAAGTACAAGCAAGTTGAATAATCCAGTATGGATTGTAATTGTGTTCTTTCACTTAAAATTACTTAAGTATAAAAATGTCTGCTAATCAACAGTTGAATTTTTCCGCTCTAGTATGGATAGTTTTCACTTGGATGTACTCCAACATTCCCATATGGCTAGGTTTGGAAAAGTCAGAGTTAAGGGGCAATTGTGGATAGCAAAAATAAAGAATTTTATTCTGAGTAGAAAATATGCAGAATCTGCGCAGGATACACTCTGACAAGCACAATAGCAAGCCTATAAGACTAGGGGACCAAGACTAGAGGTTTAGGTCCAGACATGTAAATCCAGAACCAAAAGACCAAAAGAACCAAGACTAGAGGTCCAGGTCTAGACATACAAGTCCAGGACCAGAGAAATAGGTCTAGGGTCTAGGCCAGAAGGCCAGGTCTGGAAGGCATGACCCTTAGGGGTAGACTTGGTCAAAGCTTGGTCCTTACTTTAAGGGCCAACCACTCTTAGAATTCCGTGATAGTGGAACATAATCCTACAAAAAGTGGATTGAACATGAGGAGTGGTAAGGGAAGTGGAATCAACTCTAACAGTCACTTGCAAGGCTATATAAAACTATACCAAGTGAGAAAAAAGGTAGACAATTAATTACAATCACATTGGGTTGCTCCTATTCTTATATTTTCTTACTCCATTGCTTTCAAGTGTTGTAACTTAAGTATCAGAGAGTCCACTGGATGCTCATCTGTATGGTTCTTCATATTTTCTTGAGTGTTTTAGGCCAAATTCCACCGTGTTCACGTCGGAGTGCCACTGCAGCAATGGTGGTTCAATTTTCACCCACCACAAAAATTAGCGGTGTAAACAGTTCGTTTTGGTCGATGTTAAGAGTATATTCAGCACCGAACCGATCCTTTCAGTTTTTATTATTGAGAAACCAATATAGACCGTATGCTACGATTTCATTTTATTGGTTTTGTTGGTTTGATATAGAAGAGAAATTTACATGAAATTTTAAAAGGTTTTATAGATTATAGAATTTTACATTGAAAATAAATGAAGAAAATATATGAAAATTGCTCTATTAAATGTTTTTCTCCCTAATTTTTATCACAAAAGTGTATTATATTAGTTACTTCTCATATAATGTTCAAGAAATTATGATATAAAAATATTTAAATATAATATTCAGTTGGTTCGATTTGCAATGATATAAAAAAATTTAAAATTGAAACAGACCGTATATTATGAAAAACAGACCGAAAACTAAAATTTCGTTTGATTTCAACTGGTCAACTCAGTTTTATTGATTTTTCTTACATCCTTAACAAAAACCATAGATTAATGTTCAACAATATTTTCTTAATGTTATGTTTTTGTGTAGTGAGCATGTTATTATTATTTTTAAATTTATGATAGGTTGAATATTTTTAAAAATATTATATGATTTTTCTTGTGAACAAATTATGTGAAATTGTGATTCCAAACTAAGCTAAACCGTGTTGAAATGGTTTGGTTCAGATTGATTCCATAATTTAAATGAATTGATTTGATTCCAATTTTTATGAAATTGTATACAACGGATTGATCCTAATTTTACCCCAAAATGAATCAGTTCGGACCATACTCACCCCTACACATCATTATTTAACCAAAACCCAAAGGGCCCTGTTTTGTTTGTGGCCTGGCCTGTCTTTCCCCTATGAACCAACGAAAATTCGAACAGTTATGAATCGGTCTTGTTTGGGGTGCTCACAGACCTGATGAATTCACCAAAACTAATTGATACGACCTAATCGACATGTTTTTAAGTGGTTTCAATAGTATGGACAGCCAGATGCGGTTGGAGATTTTTCAAATTTTCCTATATTCAGACGGATGGCAGATGAGTGATCACCCAACTCAATGCGATCCGCCAAACCTCTGTAAGAAAATGATATTATATTTTTGTGCTTTATATTTTTTTTTAAAGGACATTTTATTTAGTAATAACACTAGCTATGTATGAAATATGAGAGTTTGAGTTTTATTTTAATTATAAAAAATAAAGAATACAAAATTTTGGATTCAAACAAGGCTCAAAATAGTAAAAAATTAATAGATCAAAAAATAAAAAATAGTAAAGCCTAAACCACTAAATCCATCTGCATCCGCCAACTAAGCAGACGGATGTGGATTGATTTTTTTTCAATTCGCTTAAATTCGAATGGATGACAGATATGAGGCCACCTGATTCAATTAACAAATACAATTCAACTAGTTACACTTTCCATATTATATTTCAATGCAAACTAACACAAATTAATCAAAATTCACAAACAAAAGTCTAAATGTCCGAATCATTTATTACTTTAATAAATTTCTTAAGATCGTTATAACTATCCAATAATTGTTTTACAAACACAAAACATATCTAAAAAATCTTAAAATTTTCTTATTATCAAAACAATGTTACATGCAAGATTTATATGTAAAATTTAAATAATAATAAATATATATAGAAAAAACACTTAAGATTTACGGATAAGTAAGTCCAATCAATATAACAGAGGTAATCATATGAAGTTGAAGATCCTTGCCACGGAAAGAAGAAAAGATAAGGAGATTTGAAATGGTGAGTGGAGGTTGGAACCTAGTGATCAAAATGAGGAAAGCCGGAAATCAGTATGGATATCGCAAGGAGGCAGTGGTGGTCACCATATTTGTGGATAACATCCCAGAGTCCATGGATTCCAAGGGATTATTCATTCTTTTTAGAAAATTTGGCATTGTCAAGGATGCATTTATACTAGGGAAGAGCAGAAGAGTATCAGGTTCCAGATTTGGATTTGTTAGATATGATTGCGAGGTGGCGGCAGAGATGGCGATTCAAAAGGCTGATGGTTTGTGGTGCGATAACAAGGCGCTGAAGGTTAAAAGAGTAGAGTTTCAAAAACCTCATGCACTGGGTCACCAGGAGAAGAGGGTGCTGAACAGAGGAGATAATGGCAAAATGATGCACCAGCGACCTCAAAGGGGGCAGTGGCATGATATTGGAGCTAAGCCATCATTTGCTTAAGCATTAGTAAAAGGAGAAGCAAGTGAGAGTGAGAGAGTGGTGATAAGAGCTAATGAAAGCTTAGTAGTGAAGTTGAGCAGCTTTTTAGCTCTTAAAGATTTCAAAGCAAAACTATGTAACAGGGAAATGAGGGATGTGGTTGCCAGGGATAGTGGAGGAAGAATAGTATTGCTAACCTTTAATTCTGTCCAACATATGTAGGAAGGGAAGGAACAACTAGGTAGGTGGGGTAAGAAATGGTGTGATTAAGTTGGAGAATGGGGGAATAGCCAATATGTAGGGCAAGAGAGATGTGTCTAGTTAAACTGTTTTGGCATTCCAATCAATCTTTTGACTGTTACGACTTTTAGAAGCATTGGTAGTCATTGGGGGTCAGTAGTTCAATTTAAAGAGGACATTAATAACCCACAAACTTTTCAACAAGGAAAATTTCAAGTAATTACAAGGTGTATGGAGTTGATTAATTTGGTAATTTTTCTAGAATTCAGAAGTAAATATATACCAGTAAGGGGTGTGAAGAACTTCCAATTTGTTTATTTCCTAGCTTCAGTGAAAGCCGAGGTAAGGAGAAGCAACATTTGAACTCTAGAGGAAATAAGAATGTGGAGGTGGATCAGGTGTCTGGCAATAGTGGTAATACAAAGAGTGATTACAGAGTTATTGCAGCAAGAGAGAATAAGGTGGTAGGTGGATTTGATGAGGATAGTAGGGTATTGGAAACAGTGGCAGATAGATCAGATGAGCTGTGTAGGGGATATGATGGTAAGTATGCACTAGCCGAAGCTGTCATAGAGGTTAGCATGGGAAATGGTAATGTAGGTGCAGGGTCCAAGGAGTAGGCCATGCATCAGGAAGTCAACTCACAACAGGTAATGATGAGTAAAATTCAAAAATTGGATGGGGCTTTTGGCACTACAGGACTTATAGGTGCTATGAGTGGGCCAAAGGGGGTAACACCCAATATAAATTTGGAAGTATTACTTGAAGGCCTGCAGGTTGGGCCTGAGCCCAGCAGATTGAAATTGGGGGTAGGATCGGATTTGAGTGATTATGTGGCCCAGTCCCATCTCAAATCATTTGTGGCCCATTTCTTCCACATATCCCAATCGAGTGTGGTCAAGAGGGTTGGGAAAGGCATAAAGGGTAAGGTTGCAGCTGGTAAAAAAAGTCTGCAATTCATGGAAAAAGGGTATGGGATAAAGAGAGGCATCAATTCTGCCGGAGGCCATAGCAAACAAAAAGGCATGGTTGGAAGACTTGGCTTTCAAAGAGGAGTTCTGTTCAGAGCATTAGCAGTAGCAGCAGCTGCTGCTATCTCTTTGTCTACATCCCAAAGTCATGCAATATAAAGGAGGAAAAATATACTCGAGGAAGCACAAGCAACAGTGAAGATTGGAAAACTGTTGGGTTTGCAATGCCAAGGTCAACAAAATGAGATAGCCAGCAAGATGGTGGAACTAGAAGAAAATGATTTACAAAGAATTGCAGGTGAGGAAGGGGCAGTCAAAACTTAACTAATTGCCATTAGGGGATTAAGGAGAAAACTGTAAGTTTATTATGCAGATTTTTTCATGGAATGTTAGAGGGCTGAGAAGGCCACGAAAGAGGGGCAAAATAAAGAACTTGGTGAAGGTAAAAAATGTTGATGTTTTACTCTTACAAGAAACAAAAAGAAATTCAATGGAGGAGCATTTTGTGAGATCTATGTGGCCTTATGAAGAGATGGGTTACATGATGGTGGACTCAGAAAGAAGTGCAGGTGGGTTGCTGTGCATTTGGAGGCCACAAGTCTTTGAACTAAAAGACTATAGCAGCAGCAAGCATTTTATTATACTCTCAGGTACCTCATCTCAATCTTTTGACTGTGTGATTATTAATATATATATGCTCCAAATGAGGTGTTGAAAACGAAAAAATTATGGGATTCTCTTGTGAGCTTACCCCCATTATCCAAACCCATGGTGTTTGGGTGGTGATTTTAATGAGATCAGATTATTGTACGAGAGGAAAGGGTGTTCAAGAAGAGAGAATTGGATGAAGGACTTCAATGAGCTTGTAGATTAGTTGGAGCTGGCTGATCTGCCTATGTTAGGTAGACAGTTCACTTGGTGTAATACATTAGAAAGGGAGAGGTGGAGCATGATAGATCGATTTCTGTTAGACTCCCTATGGCTGGAAAAGTTTTCTTTTAAACAATGGGGCTTACCTGGAACAATTTCAGATCATTGTCTAATTTTGCTGAAGGAAGATGATAGGGATTGAGGGCCTAAATCATTTAAGTTCATTAATTCCTGGACAACACATCCTACCTTCTTAGTTGAAATCAAACAGGTCTGGGAGGTCACACAGGTGATAGGGTGGGCAGGATATAGACTAACGAGGAAGTTATACTTTCTAAGGCATGATTTGAGGGTGTGTTTGTTTCGACGGACTGGATAAGAGGGGATTGTAATCCATCGAACTATTAGTCCTGGGATACATTGTCCCCAAACTATTTCGTTGGATTGGATTTGTATCGTATGTTTGTTTGGTCATGAGATTAAATGTCTGAATTCAACTATTTTTAGTGAATCCAATGTTTGTTTGGGATATTATGGAAAATGATAAATGCTCAAATGACTATTTTATCATTTTCAATTATTTACTAAGTAATAGCAATATTAAACATAGCTTTAATATTTTAATTATTTTTAGCTAGATTAAATAAAAATTTATTTTATTTTATTTTTTGCACAATTAAATAAATTTATTTTTTAAAAATTAAATAAATTAAATATAAATATAAATATATGTTATTTTTTAATTAAAATTTTAAATAAATTTATTTTAAATAATAATAATAATTAAATAATTAAATAAAATAAAACATCTATTAAAATTTAAATAATGAAATTAAATAAAATATAAACAAAAATTTAAAAAATAAAATAAATAAAACAAAAATAAAAATAAAAATTAAATAAAATTATTTTATTTTTAAATTAAGACATTTAAATTTTTTTGAATTTTACTAAATATAATACATAATTAAATACTATAGTGCAAAAATGTAATTTCATTGTTTAATCCCATGGGATGAGTTATCTCATGGTTTCTATCCCACCCCCACCCCCACCCCCACCCCCACCCCCCCAAATGGGATAGGATAATCCCATATTTGTGGGACTAATAGTCCGGAGCAAAATTTTTCAAACAAACAATGAACTATTAGTCTCAATAGTCCAATCACACACCCTAATCCTTCAAAACAAACACACCTTGAGGGTGTGGAATAGGGAGGTGTTTGGCAATATAGATACCAATCTGAAGTCAGCAAAACAAGAGTTACACGAATGGGATTTGAAGGCCGAGTCTAGGCCCCTGGATGAGCTAGAAATAACAAGAAGAAAAGAGGTCAGATGTCAGGTATGGAAGCATAGCAGCAACAAGGAGAGGCTATGGCACCAAAAATCTACAATGCTGTGGGCTAGAAATGGAGACAAAAACACTAGGTTCTTTCATATCATGGTAAGTAATAGGCAGAAAATGAATCTAATAGATACGGTTCTAGTGGAGGGAGTGAGCTATGAGGAACCGCTCAGGTGAAACAAGCAGTGGTTAGCCACTTCAGAAAGCATTTCTCAGAAAATTAGATCTTCAGGCCACAGATTTTAGGCCCTTTTGCTACAATTAGTTCTGAGGCAGCAGTTAGTTTAGAAGCATTGTTCACTGAAGAAGAGATTTGGGTAGCTATTCAAGACTGTGATGGGAACAAGGCCCCTACTCCAGATGGTTTTAACCTAGCTTGCATTCAAAAATGTTGGAAAATAATGAAAGGAGATATAATTCAAATGTTACATGAGTTTCACACAAATGGTAAGTTGTCAAAGGGTGTCAACAGTTCTTTCATTGTGCTCATTCCCAAGAAGGACAATCTCATAGGCTTGGGGGACTATAGACCCATCAGCTTGGTCACCTCAGTCTACAAGATTCTGGCCAAGGTGCTATCTAGAAGACTAAAGAAGGTTCTTCCCTCTATGATAAGTGAAGTGCAGTCAGCTTTTGTGAGTGGCAGGTATATCTTAGATAGGGTGCTAATAGCAAATGAAGTTGTGGATGGGTGGAAAAAATCTAAGAAGAAAGGCATTATCCTGAAATTGGACTTTGAGAAAGCCTACGATTCAATAAATTGGGAATTCTTGTTGGCAATGATGAGAAATTTTGGATTTGGTAACAAAAGGATTCGGTGGATGAAGGTTTGTATTTCTACAACCTTGGTGTCAGTTTTGGTTAATGGTGCACCCACAGAGGAGTTCTAACCACAAAAGGGGTTAAGGCAAGGGAATCCTCTATCTCCATTCTTGTTCATTATTACAACAAAATGTCTCAATCTGTAACTAGCTAGGGCTAAAGTGCAGGTATTTAGGGGTGCTACTGTTGGTCCAATGATGTGAATGTCTCATATCTTCAATTTGCAGATGACACTATTATATTTTCCGAAGGTGATAATGAGTATATTCTGATAAAAAGGGTGTTGAGGTGTTTTGAGGTGATGTCTGGGTTAAGAATCAATTATCATAAAAGTGTATTTTGTGGAGTGGGCTTCCAAGATGATCAATCTAAGGATTTTGAGATAATTTTGAATTGCTCAACCAAGAAATTGCCATTTTCTTTCTTAGGTCTACATTTAGGGGCCAATCCTAGGAAACAGAGCACATGGAACCCAGTAGTGGAGAAGGTGAAGAAAAAATTGTCTTCTTGGAAGAGGAAATTACTATCTTATGTTGGGAGGTTGACTTTGATCAAATCAGTCCTCGCTAACTTGCCAACCTATTTCCTTTCTATTTTTAGAATGCCTAAGGGTGTTGATAAATCCTTAGTCAAGTTGCAATCATCTTTTCTATGGAGAGGGAATGATAATAAAAGGAAAGTGCACTTGGTCAAATGGAAGGAGGTCACCAAAAGCAAAAGTCAAAGAGGTTTGGGTGTGAGAGATTTAGGTGAGGTGAATGAATGCTTGTTATTAAAGTGGTGGTGGAGGTATGATAATAAAGATACAGCTCTGTGGAAAGCTGTGGTTTGCTCAAGGTATGGTAGGACTGGTGGAGGTTGGGCTCCAGCTATGAGTCTTTCAGGTGGTGTATCCACAGTATGGCTGGATATTATGCAGCTCCTCTCAGTAAACCAACACTTGGGTGAGTTCTATGGTGACCATTTTAGAATTAAGGTTGGAAATGGGGGGAGAATTATGTTATGGCATGATACATGGCTCAACAACAAAGGTTTGCAGGTTCAATTCCCCTGACTATACATTTTATCCACTGAGAAAGAGGAGATCCTTCAGCAAATTAGTGCCAAGAAAAGTAACTTGGGGGTGTGGCAGCTTAGCTTTAGAAGATAGTTATTAGTTTGGGAAGCAGAGGAGCTGCAGAGACTGATGGGTTTGTTGGAAACATCTCCAATGCTTAGTTTTGATTTTGTTGATTCTTGTTCCTGGCTAGCAAATAGTTCAAGGCAGTTTTCAGTCTCTTTTGTGGGAAGAGGGTGAGATGCAGCAAAAGGGCCTGGCCAGGTTGTACCTAAAGGGGTGTGGGTTCGTTTAGTTCCGCCAAAAGTGCAGTTCTTTTGCTGGTTGGCTTGGAGAGGTAATGTTAAGACTTCAACCTTCATTCAAAGGATTGGGGTGTTAGATGCATCAGCAAATATTGTGTGCATCTTTTGCCAAGCTGAGATGGAATCCTTGGATCATATGCTCTTGTTTTGTCCACCGGTTTGGAAGTGTTGGTCTCAAATGGTAAGATGGAGGGATCAGGTTTGGGCAATCCCTAGATCAGTTGAGGGCCTTTTGCACTGGTGGTCTACTGGTAAGAGTAAGCGTTGGGTTTCCAGATTATGGGAGATAGTTCCCTCAGTTGTGTTATGGTTTGTATGGAGATTGAGAAATAAATGTTTTTCAAAGGGGCATAACCTATTTTTGATGATTTTTGTGATAAAATGAAGGTGCAGATTGCTGTGTGGGTAAAATGAAGTTTGGAGGTTGATTATACAGTTAATGATATTGTTTTTAATTTCAATCAGATCAGGTTGTCTGCTACAAGTTCCCTGTAATTCTGGTTTTAGCAGTGCTCTTTTGGTCCTGCTACTGATCTATCATTGGTTTCTCTGTTACTGATCTATCTCTGCTAAGGTGCTGCTACTGGTTTTTCTGAGTTCTCTATCTCTTCTGGTTTCTCTGTTACTGATCTACCTCTTCTGGTTTCTAAGTTATTAGTTGAGGTTTATTGGTTACTTTAATGTGCTGCTAATGTGTTATGAGGCTGCATTCTTTGGCCTAGCTTGTGCTGGTTTTTGCTACATTTTGTAGGTTGGATTGATTATCATTGGCTGCATCTTCAGGGTTATAGGTCTAATTTGAATGGAGTTCAAGGCAGCACTTGGTGCTTGGAAGCAGGGTTACTATTTGGAGGTTTGCTTGTTGCTTTGCTATGATTCATCAATTTCAATGGTGTTCAAGGCAGCGTACTGCAAGGCAATTCTGAAGGGTTGCTGGTTTTTGAGTTTTTGCTCTAATTTTTGGTTGTCTTGCTGTTGTTCTTGCTGTTTCTGAGTTTTGTGCTCTGGTTTCTTTACCTTAGCTTTGTTTGTTTGTTGGTCTCTCACCAATTAGGAGGTTGGAGCTTGATATAGCTCCAAGCTCCCCTTTATTGATGTAATTTCTCATACCTTGTATGTGCTTTATCAATAAAGTCTTCTTTTGCCAATCAAAAAAAAAAAAAAAAAAGTCCAATCAATATAAATTGTGGGTAATTATTTCAAAAAAATTAAACACAATGGTAATACTACATCATCACTAAAACAGTCTAATATATATTATCACATTGCCACTATATTTATATAGCGATTATGGAATTATTATTGATTAGGAAGTTACATTGAATAGTGAGATGCACAATCCACACAATTTAGTGGAAGGTATAAGGTCTTAGGTCCATTAGATATATATATATATATATATGCATATGTATATTGTGCAAAATTTGCCATTTGTGAAATAGTTTGATAAGAAGTTCATTTATTATTTTCGAGGACATTTTATTTTTAATTTCACCCCTTAATCTATCTGTTTAATTTTTTTTAACGATTTGTTCAAATATTTTATCCGTTTAAAATTTTTTGACTATTTATTCAAATATCTTTTTATCTGTTCAGCTTTTTTTAATTATCTGTCAAATTTGTATCTACTTGTTGAAATTCCTTGTTTATTCAAATGTCTATTCAAATTTTATTATCTGTTCAATTTTTTACTTATCTTTTCAAATTCTCATACATACATAAATATAATTTTATTATCTGTTCAATTTGTATCCCTTATTTGTTTAAATCTCTGTCCAAAATGATACATTATTCCAAAATCATCTATCTATACAAAGAACAAATGATAGAGAAATATCCAAAATCAAAAATAAAAAATCAACAGCACACACAACAATCAAATCAAATCTGAATCATCAACATCTCATATCATTGATAGATTCGAGATGTTTCGGTAAGATTAGTGATAAAGAATCCCGATTCAATACAATCGCAGTTTCAACCTCGGAGCAGCTATGTTCCTGACAAGGCCTATCGAGTATGTTGATAATTATAGTTTCTCAAAATAAATAGATTTAAACAAATTCGATGGAGCCGAGCCGTACATACGAACAAGCTGAAGCTTAAGTTCAGGAAGAACAAGAGGTAGATATTGTGAACAAAGTTGATGTACACCAAAGCCAACCTCATCTCTACCACTATACCGCTGCTATCTTATCTTTATACATATGTACATACATATACACATACTATAGCGATTCTGGCTTTCACCTGACCCTTTTGTATCTTCAACTCGGGTTTTGGGGTTAAGTAGTGTTGTTCATGTCTTTTTCCTCTCATACTTCCTCGAGTTTGGTTATTGGATTGTAATGGCTGCATTTCGAACAGGTTGGTTGCTTAGTTTTCAAACTTTTATTGCCTAGAATTTTACTCCTCCACTCGAGCAGCACTTTTTGTGCTCAAGTGGACTTTGTGAATTCTCAATACTTTTGTAAGTCTCCAAAATTTCTAGGAGAGTGTATTCTACGCTCGAGTAGTGCTTTATGCACTCGAGCGGTCTCAGCTCAAGCGGCATTTCTTACACTCGAGCATTGGTTTGTTGCCTGCAAAACTACTAGAAGTGTGCATTCTGTGCTCAAACATCACTTCTTGTGCTCGAGCAGAACAACATATTGTGTCTAACGCTCGAGCGTTACTTCTTACGCTCGAGAGCACTATACGTATATGAGTTCGTAACAGCACCTTTCTACATCACTTTTTTACATCTTTTTCTCTCAAAACCCTAGATCTAAACCCTCTTTCTAAAACTCACTTTCTCTCTCTACATTTTCACCTAAATTTGGTGGTTTCTCTACCCACGTGGCTTTGTTAAAAAGGTAGAGCACCTCAACAGTTATGTTTTGATCTGAATAGAACTTGGTTTCAATGTCTTTGAATTCCTCAATTGCTTCCTTGATCTCTAGCTTCGAGGTAAGGAGTTTATACACTCTTCTATGAGCTTTAACTTAGTTATTTGTTGATGTATAATGAATATTAAAATTTGGGATGATTTTGAACAAACCTAGAGTTTTAGTTTAAAACCCAAAGAGGGGTTCTCAAATGTATGTGTTAAAGATGGTTATAGGAGTAGATCTGAGGTTGTGTTGTGATAAATTTGTTGATTTTGATGCCCGGGATGGGCTTTGGAAGAAAAGGAAGTTTTGTCCTAAAATGTCTCGAATAGTTATTTTGTATAAATAAATGAAATTGGTATTGGGAATATGAAATTAGATGAATGTTTATATAAATGGAGGAGTTGGATATATGTTACCTCTTACCTATGAAAATTTTGATAATTTATCTATCTTAAAGATTGCATATCTGTTTAGAAATATCTATTTTGGGCTATCGATGAAGGATAGCTATGATTATTATAGAAATTGCTTTAGGATTACGTAAATTGAAACTAATCTCTTATATGTTGTCATTGAATATGACTATGTCTTTGATACATTGTAATTGTATGATATTTGGGAGAAGAAATGGGATGTACTCTAAGTTTGAGAGAAGAAATAGATGGACTCCATTGAATTAAATTTGCCTATGCATCCAGGATAAAAGTCCCAAAAATCGCACATATACATGGGTGTCGATTCTTGCAAACGAAATATCCGTAAAATAGCAAAATGAAAGTATTTGTACAATGGCTGTGTTGGTTAGAAATCCACTGAGTTGTACCCTCAGTTTGGTTGTCTGAATGAAATGGTGAATGGCTTGTACATTGAGATAAAATGAATTGAGATATAAAACTTGGCATGGCATGGTTTTGTAAAAAAACTATAAATAATTTTGTCAAGGGTATTGGATATGCATATCATACTTATATCCTTGTTAATATTCATATATTATGTTAAATTGAGTACAAGATCAAGGCGAAGGCATTAAGAGAAGGCAGAAAGTATATTGTGCAAGTTCTCTTTTGCAATTCAGGGAAGTCATGGCAGGAGGGTGGATACCAGTCGTGAAGGGCACAAGAAGATCAGGGCCATGGAGGTCGAGGGGAAATGCAAGCGTGTTCACCGTGTTCGTAGATAACCTACCAGCATCACTAAACCCTAAGGAGCTGTTCAATCTATTTTCAAAGTTTGGAGTGATCCTAGATGTTTTTATACCGCAGAAGAGAAGGAAGGTCTCTAACACGAGGTTTGGCTTTGTGAGATTTAATTGCTATGTAGCAGCCAAGATAGCTGTACAAAAGGCAAATGGCTTGTGGGTGGACGATCGACCATTACAGGTTAACCACGCAGAGTTTGGGAAAGAAAAGGGAGTTGATAAAGATGAAAGACTACCAGTACATAAGCAAGTGCAGAGACTAGTAGCAAACGTCGTACAAGCTGGAGTGGTTAGAGATGGGGCTCGTGGCATTAGAGATAGGAGATCCTATGCAGTGGCTGTTGAAGGAAAGAGGACAGGGGAAATAGGAAACATCCTACTAAAGGCAGATGAGGCAAGAAATGGCTGGTTGTTTGAGAGTATCATTGTAAGATTGAAGGCCCAATTTGCTGATGTTAGTCTGAAAAAGGAATTGGCAGCAATAGGAGTGGAGGATATCATGGTGAGGGAAAGTGGGGGAAAAGATGTGGTAATTATGTTTAAATCAAAGGATGAGAGGGCATTGAAATTATTAGCTATTAAGGAGCTGATCATGGATTGGTGTGAAGATATTACTGAAGGACAATCTGGGCAGGTACTGGTGCAGGAAAGATGTGTATGGTTAAGTTGCTATGGAATCCCATTACATCTGTGGAATAGTTCCAATCTCAGAAAGATATGTGGGATCTGAGAGCAGGTGCTATGTTTTGAAGGGGATATGAATCAACCACTATCCTTTGTGTGTGCTATGCTTAAGGTATCCACTAAATGGATGGATCCCATAAACTCAGTTGTGCAACTGGAATGCAGAGGTATGCTATTTCCAGTAAGAGTCTGCGAAGAACAGGTGGTAACGGTCAGAGCTTTGAAATTTACATGTAGATGTCATAAGCATCAAGTTGTAGATGAGTTTGGTAGTTCAAATGTGCTGGGAGAACAAGATAAGGACAGAAATTGCAGAACGGAAGTTGATGATGCTGCTGACATGGAGGAGGAGTTAGCTGCTGACCTGGGGGTTGGCTTTAGGGTGGACCAAGAAACCAGACCAAGTAGTTGTAGTATGAGGAAGGAGGTGGAAAATGTGGCATGCTGGAGGAGTGTAGGTGAAGCTCAAAATGTTCGAAGTGATGGGGGGAAAGAAATGAGTGATGAGTCATGCAAATAAATGATGGAAGTGCGAAGCCAGAGGATCAGCTCTGAGGAGGAGATGGTTGTCAGTGAGAGTTTGGAGAACCAAGTGGGCACGCCAGGTTTTGTTAGAAGTCTTGGAGGGTCTAGCCTTGAAAGGTCTGGTGTGAATATAGAAGTAGTCTTGGGCCATAATAATTTATTAAAGCAAGTGGGTGGGCTGTGTCAAGCAGAAATTGGGCTGGGGCCACTAGAAACTGGGTTGGGGCAGCAGGAATCATCTGAAAGAATTAACGCTGCTAAAGTAGGGTATTGTGGGAGACTGTCAAGCCTCTCAGAAGCCCAAGAGAAGGAGCCAAGTAATAAGCATTCAAGATGTAGGAAGGGGAAGGAAAAGGTAAAGGAGAGGAGTAACAGTAGGAGAAAATCTAATCAGAACATTTTAAGGAGAAGACCCTTCGAGATGATGAGGTAGTATGGGAGCAGAGGTGCTTCAACTAGTAGAGCCATGCGTAAGGCAGCAGCTTGGCTTGCAGCAGTGGCGGCAACGTCTCTATCTACTTCAATAGAGGGTGGAGTCGACAAAGGGAGGTTTATACTGAATGAAGCCGAAGCAACTGTAAAAATGGGAGAAATTCTCGGGATGCAGTTTAATGGCAAGAGAGCTGAAGTGGTGAAGGAAATAGTGGATCTTGAATTGAAGGATATGGAGCGTATTGAAGGGGGGAAGAAAGCTGGGCTATAAAGTACACTAGCAGGGGGTTAGATAGGTGTAAACATGGTTAATTATGAAGTTGCTTTCGTGGAATGTTAGAGGGTTGGGGAGGATGGAGAAGAGAAGCAAAGTGAAGAAGCTTTTAAAGAAGAGGAGTGTAGATATGGTACTGTTCCAAGAGACAAAAAAGTTAGAGTTTTCAGAGGAAGATGTCAGATCTGTATGGGTTAGAGCCAAAATGGAGTTTATGGTGGTGGATGCTGAAGCCTCGGCGGGAGGGTTATTGTGTATATGGGACCCAGATGTATTCCAAGTGAAGGAATGTTGCAGTAATAGAAGGCTCATCCTGTTATCAAGTACTTTATTCCATCAGTTCAATGGTGTTATTATAAACATTTATGCACCGAATGATGTGGGCTGAAGAGGGAAGCTGTGGAATTGTTTATTGAAATTGAAGGAGGAGTTTCCTGATCCTTGGTGTTTATGAGGAGATTTCAATGAGATTAGACAGATTGGGGAAAGGAGAGGGTGCTCAAGGAGGGATAGAGGCATGAATGAATTTAATGAGTTCATTGATAAGTGTGAGGTTTCTGAATTACCTTTACTTGGAAGGAGAATTACTTGGTGTAATTCATTTGTTGGGGAGAAGTGGAGCAAAATAGATAGAGTGTTAGTAGATCCAAAATGGCTTGAGGTGTTCAAGTTAAAGTTATGGGGTTTGCCTCGTTTGGTCTCGGATCATTGCCCTCTCCTTATGATGGAGGATGAGAGGGACTGGGGCCCAAAGCCTTTTAGGGTTCTAAATGCATGGTTCTTGCATAAAAACCTTAGAAGATTCTGGGAGTCTAAATGGGAAGAGGCCACTGTTGTGGGTTGGGTTGGTTTTATTCTGGCACAGAAGCTTAAGTTCTTGAAAAATGGTCTTAAAAGTTGGAATGTGGAGGTGTTTGGTAATGTTATAAATAAATTAAAGTTAGTAGAGGGTGAGCTTCATAGCTTTGATCTGCTGGCTGAGGTTAGAGACCTTGATGGAGAGGAAAAAAATGAGGAGAAGTAAATCTAGAGCTGAAATGTGGAGGTTGAGTAGGATGGTGGAGTGGCTATGGTTGCAAAAGTCTAAACTTAACTGGGCCATGAAAGGGGATAAAAATACAAGATTTTTTCATGTTGTTACAAAGTGTAGAACAATAAGAAATGAGATAAACTCTATTTCAGAAGGGGAGGTGGTGTTTGATGATCCAAGTCAAGTGAAGAGTAAAGTGCTGGAATTTTTTAAGTTACAGTATGCAGAACTATGGCCTTCAAGACCTGTGCTAGGGGGTCAGTTTCCATCAGTTGAAGGCAGGGTGTGTTTCAGATTGCTAGAAGCAGAATTTATAGAATCAGAAATTAAATCTACAGTGATGGATTGTGATGGGAATAAAGCACCAGGTCCGGATGGGTTTAATTTGTTGTGTTATCAGAAGTTTTGGAAGGTGATGAAGGGCGATGTCATTAATTTTGTGAAAGAATTTCATACGAATGGCAAATTGGTTAAAGGTATAAATAGCTCTTTCATAACCCTCATTCCGAAGAGAGATAATCCACTAGGGCTTTCTGATTACAGACCAATAAGTTTGGTAGGCTCAATGTACAAGATCATAGCAAAACTATTGGCAAACAGATTGAAATCCATAATGCCACATATTATTAGTGAGCCTCTGTCTGCATTTTTAAACGGGAGGAATATTCTAGATGGAGTACTTGTTGCTAATGAGGTTGTTGAGGGTTGGAAGAAGGCCAAGAAGAAGGGTGTGCTCATTAAGTTGGATTTTGAGAAAGCATATGACTCTATTAATTGGGGTTTTCTGTTTAATATGTTCTCCAAGTTTGGGTTTGGAGTTAAATGGATTAATTGGATGAAGGAGTGTGTTACAACTGCAAGGGTCTCAGTACTCGTCAATGGTTCTCCTACCGAAGAGTTTAGCCCTCAAAGGGGGCTAAGGCAAGGTGACCCCCTATCCCCTTTTCTGTTCAATTTAGTAGCTGAAGGCCTACACATGTTGTTGAGTAGAGCTTGTGAGTTAAACCTAATCAAAGGGGTAAAAGTAGGTTGTGAGGGGGTGGTGTTAACTCATTTACAGTTTGCAGATGATTCACTTTTATGCAGTGAAGCAAAGGTGGAGGAGGTGAGGAAATTGAAAAGGGTGCTAAGGTGCTTTGAAATCATGTCTGGTTTGAAGATAAATTTTCACAAGAGCGTGGTATGTGGTGTGGGTGTTTTTGAGGAGATGATGAATGATATGGCTGCAATCCTAAATTGTAAAGTTAAATCTTTGCCACTTACTTATCTAGGGATGCCACTAGGAGCTAATCCAAGGAGGTTAGCTACTTGGAAACCAGTAGTGGATAAAGTGAAAAGTAAACTAGCTAGGTGGAAGAGGAAAATGCTGTCTTTTGCGGGAAGGTTAATACTGGTTAAATCAGTAACTTCAGCTTTGCCTGTGTTTTATTTATCATTGTTTAAAATGCCTGAAGGGGTTGCTAAAGAATTGGAGAAGGTTCAAGCTAATTTCTTATGGGATGGTTCTGATTCAAAAAGGAAAATTCATATGATAAAATGGAAGTAAATGTCAAAAAGAGTAGATCAAGGTGGTTTGGGCATTAGATACTTGAGGGATGTAAATAAATGCTTGCTAGTCAAGTGGTGGTGGAGGTTTGGTAGTGAAAAGGATGCTTTGTGGAAAAGAATCGTTTGTAATAGATATAAGTTGAAGGTGACTAGTTGGTTTCCATCTTTAAATCCATCCAATGGGTACTCAGCGGTGTGGAATGGAATTATCTCGGTTGTTGAGCAAAGCAGTAGCTTAAAGGAGTTTTATTTGCATAATTTCAAATTGAAAGTAGGGGATGGGGTGCGGATTAGATTTTGGTCAGATGCTTGGTGTCAATCTGTGTGTCTGCAAGATGAATTTCCAACTCTGTATAGGTTGTCTTTGGAAAAAAAAAAAGAGTGCTTGAGAGTCTTGGTTGATAAAAAAACCATAGCAGGGGCTTGGTCTTTTGATTTTAGAAGACAGTTATATGAATGGGAGGAGATGGAATTGGTTGGGCTCATTAATCTCCTGGTGGTAGCCCCTGATCTATGTATTGAGTGTGAAGATCATCCAGTTTGGGCAGCTTCATCTCTTGGGGTCCTAAAAGTAGCAGATTTGTATAGTTTTGTTGTGAATAATGCTGGTGCCACCCTGAGAATTACTAAATTGTTGTGGCTCAAACATGTCCCTCCTAAGGTACAATTGTTTAGGTGGTTTGCTTGGAAAGGGAGAATTAAGACCAGGGAGTTTTTACAAAAGTTGGGAATGATTTGTGAAAATGACTCCACAATTTGTGTGTTTTGTAACAGCGAAAGTGAATCATTGAACCATGTCTTAATCTGGTGCCCATTTGTGTGGAACATATGGACTGAAATGCTAAAGTGGTGGGATGTCCAATCTGCTTTGCCATGCTCTGTGGAGAGTCTCCTCCTGTGGTAGGCTGGGGGAAAGTTAAAGAAGAAAGAAAGGTTGATTTGGGGGGCAATTCCATTGGCAGTGATGTGGTCAGTCTGGAGATGCAGGAATGAGTGTGTCTTCAGAGCAACTCCCCCAAATTTAGAGGATATCTGTGAATTAATTAAAAACAGGATTGCTTTCTGGGTAAATCCATATCTAAGAGATTTTCAGTTCTCTATACAGGATTTTGGAACCAATCTGAGGCAAATTAGGAGGTGTTTGGGAGGGGTAGGTGCAATGGGTTGAACTGCTGTAGTGTGCTGTAGTGTGCCTTTGCTGGTGTGTTTTTGTTGTGTTGTCATCTGTGCTGTGAAACTCTGCATATGTGTAAGGAACAGATGTGTGTTGCAGTATGGAAACTTTGAAGGGTGGTAGTGTGTAGATTTGCATCTGTGTGGTGTAGCTATGCTGTTGTTCTAAAGGGTGGAAATTCTGAACTAAGGCCAGAGGTGTAGTCTGTGTAATTTCTGGGTTTAGGTGTCCTCACCCAGCTTTGCATCTGTGCAAAATTGAAGTATATATATTGTGCAGTCTGCTTGTTATGAAGACTGATCTGCAATCTGAAGTATGTCTGATGTATAGCTTTGGTGACTGCTCTGATCTGCACTGCTCCCTTTTCTGCAGTTTGGGGTGTTTCTTGCATGTATTGTAGTCAGTTGGTTGTAGGGGAGGTTGTAGTGCTGCTCCATTACTCTATCTGTTGTAGTACAGGGTTTCAATATATTTCCTTCCTGGCATAGAATCAACAGTGGTTCAATTTTGGGTGTCCAGATCTATTTCCTTGCTGTCCAGATTTATCAGTTCAATGGATTGGTCTCAATTTGTGTGTTGCATTTTGCTCTGAATCTAGGTGGAGATTGATCTAGTTTCTCTACAGTGGTTTTGTTCCTTAAGCCCCATTTGTTTGGTCAGATTTATCAGTTGTGTGATTTGGTGTTTCAAGCCCAGATGGTGGTTCTATTTCTGAACAGGATTGCTTCCCTTTTCTGAACAGGATTGTTTCAAGCCCAATTGTTGTAGGAGTTTTGCTCAGTTTTTGGTGTTTGTGTTCAGTGCAATTTGCTAATATGTAGTCTGTTTGCTTCATTTCTATTCCTTTTTGTGTTGTTGTTGGTTTCTCACCAACTGGAGCTTGGAGCTTCAGTTAGCTCCAAGCTCCTCTTTATTGATGTCCTGTATCCTTTTTGTATACTTTCATCAATAAAGATTTTCTTTGCCGCTCAAAAAAAAATATTATGTTAAATTGTTTTTACTGGGTTTTGGCCACCCTATTTGGGAAAAATCGTTTTCAAGTGTTGGTGATTGTAGACACCCCATATTTGACCGCTCGCAAGACTTGGGCGCTTTATTTTAAGCACTTGATGATGAAAGTTATACTGTGTAAATGGTTTAAATTCTCAACGAAGGAATCCAGATTTGAGCTCTAAACAATCCCAACCTTCCATACCCACACTGTTTTTACCACAAAAATACATTTTTGAGCACCATGCTGTAGACACCCCATTTTTGACCGTCCTCAAGACTTGGACGTCACTGTTTGAACACCCGGTGATCATCCATGTTTGTGTTCGTTTGGAGTTCCCGAAGGTCTCGGCTACGCGCCTTGCCTCAAGATCTCCGAACTCGACTGTTTAGTGTCTGGTTTTGCACCAAACACTTGTGTTTTGCCTTGGAGGGGCAGGGAATACCTTGTGAGGCATCCCCACACATCACCGGCCATGGCCAGAGGCCACCGGTTGGTGTTTTGTTGCCATCGGCAATGTATATTGCCGGTCGGCATTCTTTGTTGCCGATCGACAGTCCATTTTGACAAAATGGCAATTTTGAGCAGCCGACTACTGTTCATCTGCTTTTGCAGATATTTTAATACAGCTGTATGGCATTTTGTTCCCCTCCATACACGTGTATGGAGGGATGGACTTCTTGTTAGCTTACCTTGTAAGCTTTACAAGATTGGCTCCTCTATAAGAGGAGCCCTCCCCTCTTGGCTTTAGGGTTACACATTTTAGAGACAAAAAATACAGAGGAGAGCTCTGGTTCTAGGGTTAGTATAGTTGTAGCTATTCTATCTCTATTTTTCTCTCTTGAGTGTTCTAGGTGCATTTGTTCTTAGTATTGCACACAAACACCTACCATTACACCTTCTCTTGGCTATTGAGCTTCTAAGGGATTCTTTTCAAAGTTTTGGAGCTGGTTTGGAGCTTAAGGAACTGCTGGAACTTCATTTGTGAAGAGGGTCTTCAAGCATAATAATCTTACTCCTTTATTTCCCATTTTTGCATACTATTTTTGCCTATCTTAGAACTGTTTTTGAGCTTAGTGTATAATATAAAACATTTCTGTTTTTAGGCCCTCTAAATAGTTTGTTTAGAGTGTTTTGTGGTTTGGAGGTGTTTGACCCCTCTTAGGCCTTGAGAGGCCCCATTTTGTGTTATTTTGAGTGAGCTTCGGGACCTTGGTGTTTGGGCCTCCTCACCACTAAAATCTTGAGGGATTTCAGAGGTGAGGATGGTGCCTTGAGGTCCTAGGGAGGAGAGGGCCACCCCCTCTCCTTGTTGTCCTTGAAATGGACCTTTTTTGACCTCTTGAGGGAGCACCTAGCTAAGCTTCTTGTTGACCATGCCTTGGCTGTTTTTTGTGCTTATTATGTCATAATATGCCTCTGTTTTTTGTTGGTTTTGGTACACCATGCATGCTTAGCATACCTACCTTGTAATGCCATGTTTAGGCCTTAACATGCCTTAGGTTGTGAGCCATTGTTCTAGCATGTTTTCGGCCTAGCTTTGTGAAGCTTTTGTGCTTATTTTTCCATGTTTAAGGTTAGTCCTAGGTTGTTTGGGTCGACCTCGGCATGCTTAGTATAGCCCCTTTGCATTTTTGGTTTGTTGGCCTTAAGTGTGTGAATGTATAGCATGCATCCTTGCCTTAATTCAGTGGGTTGGGACCATTTGCCATGTTATTTCAGTCCCTTTAACATGTTTGTATGCTTGTCTTGGATGCCTCTTTGAAAGCTTGTCTTGCATGCTCCATGTTTTGGTCATTGTGCACGCTTTTGAATTTGAGCCATTAGATGCCATCTAGGTGCCCCTTGGGTGTTATTTAGGCTCGCATTAGACCTATTTTAAATCCTCTTAGCCTTGCGAGGCTTGGTTGACTTAGTCTTGGTTTAAGCCTCTTGGCATGTCTTGGATTTTGGCTTCATTTGCATGCTAATGTTTGTCTTGTTTAAATTGGTTTGGCACCTCTTATAGCATGATTTTCAAGGCTTATAATGCATGCCATATGCCCATGATTGTTCCCTTTTAAATGTGTTTGAAAGTCGCCTTTGTTTGCTTAAGTATAGGCCCATTAGCATGTGCATGTGTGTAAGTGTGTTTGGTCCCTTTTCTTAAGTTTTTGGCCACTGTTTTGGGCCTATTTAGAGCTGCCTAAATCATACTTAAGTCCATCATTTGCTTGCTTGCATGCTTACCTTGTATGTTTGTTTGCATGCTTGCATGTACATCTCGCATTCCCATGTTGCATCCTTAGCTTGCATGCCTAGGTTGCATTGCATCTAGCATGCATGTCTTGTTCCTTGATCTAGTGATAGGAATTGGGCTTTGGTTTGTTGGTTTGCATTGCATTTGACATCAAAATGTGCACACTTGGTCCCTTGGGCCATCACGCATGGAAATGCGAAAATTGATGGTCCGAGAACCAAGGAGCGTATCCCTTTGAGTCACCAACATGATAAGGGACATGATTGGTGCATACATTGTTTGAATTGCATTGCCATACTCTGCCTTGTCCTCTGTTGCTGTCGATTGCAGGTTCTGCAGGCATTCTCTGCCGACCGGCAGTGTTCAGTGCCGACCAGCAATCCCTCCTAGGCCGATATCTTCACCAACAGCCGGTGACCATATACCACTGCCGGTGGATATTCTACTCAGCCGGTGGTGTCTCCCAGTGTCTAGGGAAGCAATCTTGAGACTTTGACAGTCTTCAGAGGAGTATAGCAGGGAAAACAAAGGCAGCTCACGTATGGCAGTGTACTTCCGAGCAGAACCGAGCATGCATCGCATTGGGCTCTTTTCCCGAGGCAGCTTGTCTGTTTTTCTTTCCTAGCTTAGTTAATTTGTTAACTAATTAGGTAATTTGTAATAATTAATTAGCTAGGATAGTTAATTTATTATTTGAACTGTATTATTCTTTCGGTCCCTCCGAGCGAGGGTAAACTTGTAATAAGTGTGGGTGAGTGTGTGCATGTCTTCCAACCCCCACTTCTTTCTCCCTTTTACTTACCTGCTTTGATGTTTAGTAATAGGTCATGTTTAAATTAGCATACCTTATGCTGCGCATGCGTGCATCCATGCATTTGTCTCACACGCACCGGACTCGGTACATCATGCTAACTGCATTTGTATTTCAATTCCAAATTGAATACGTGCATCAATTGATTGCATTTCACATGCCATGTTTAGGTTAGCCGAGCCTACTCTAATTGCATCCTGTATGTGTTGCATTAGTCAATTTGACATGAACTAGAACCATGCATGTTGGCTAACTAGTTTATTGTTTTGGCACGGAGTACGATGTAAGTATTTTCATGCTTTAGCATATCGCATGCGTGTGAATGCTATTATGACGGCATGCTTACCATGTGGCTAGATGCTTATGTGATAAACTGTTTGAATGCCTGTGGGTGAAGGTTGGATTGTCTGAGTTGGAAACACTCGTTGAAATCCGTGTTTTAGCCTACTTGCGGGTAGCAAATTCCAAAACATTTTTACAAAACAAACGGATATGCAATGCTTATTTCTAAATTAGGCAATCTAGTCTATACTTGTTTGCTGTGCGCATAACATAGTAATTCTAGGCTAATAATTGGTTTAAGAATACATAAAGTTTTCAAAAACGGATATCATGGTTAGTAGAGGCCGATCTACGGATCGGGCGAAAGGGGGTGCTCATAGCTGACCTTCCCCAATCGCACCCAAGTTCCCGAGCCGAGGCAACTTTGGTGATGACGGACACGTGGCCTTTGGCACCGAGTCAGGGTTTCCTAAATTCCCCCATTTTAAAATATTTAGGTGGCGACTCTGTATCTGGCAAAGCAGTCCATGTTTGGCACTTCTTTTCAAAAAATCTGTTTCTCAAAATGATTTGCCGGATTCGGACTCTTTGGGTCAGATCAAGAACTGTGACACGAACCGAGTCCGAACTGTAGCGGGGCCCCGCGCGGGCGCATCTACAGTTTCTGGCGACTCCGCTGGGGAGTTAGAGAGCTTGACTCGAACTCATGACTATTTTGATTCCATTTATGTGTCTCTTTGCATTGCATGTGTATTGGTGCACCTAGGAACACAGTGTTTGCCATCTGCCATTCCTGAACGGTTTTCCGGAGGCTTAACTTGTCAAGGCATGACCATAAGGCTGACCGGTTATGGACTTTGACAGTATGGGAACACAAACCCCGGTTTTACTGGGGCACCCTTTTCGACCATTCGACCTAGTGCATATTCGGATCCATAGTGACCATTCCAAGTTAGGACAGACTGCTTACCCGATGTTAGGTTGTTTGAAAACTGCTGCGTGCATAGTGAAACCCTAGCTCCTGACAAAATAGGACAGGGAAACCTTACCCCAACATAGGGGTGCTTTGGCTCTCTTTACTTGCTATGTGCTTTTAGAGTGTATCTCTACAGGAACGTACATATCAGTTTGCAAGTTTGAGTATCAGACCTGAGGGCATCAGTGTCAGAGAATCAGTTATCTGCGGGTACCAGATTTAGTTTTGGGGACAGTGATTTCTGGGGAACAGTGATCAGCAGTAGAGTATAGTTGTTCAGCTACACCCGTGTTTGATCCATTTGGGCTGAAATGCTGCTTGTTGTCTCTTTCAGTTCGGACAGCTGGTACAGAATAGCTAGTGTTCCCCCTTGCTGAGGCAGGACTTATGATGACGCAGAATTCGGAAGAGATCGTGGTTATGACGGCTGCATTAGATCAAGGGATCACTCTACAAAGTGAGACCAATATCGATATGCCACACCCACCTAGGTCGCCTATCGCGCACCCGGTCTGGGCCCCCCAGCTATACCAGGCTCGCGAGCCTACTATATTTGAACTAATGGGGATGATAGGTGATCTCCAAAGGTCTGTGGCGGATCTCGCCTACGGAATGTCAGCTTCACCTCTAGCCGCACCATATGCCAGGAGTTTTGTACCCCAGGAGCCCCCGCTGTTGGGGCGAATTGTGATTGAACTTAGCCAACAGGAGATGGCCTCCAACTATGGTAATGACATATCAACATCAAACCAAACCCTCGACCAGGCTGAGGCCAGAGACAAGAACAAAGTGAAGGCAGATGCCGATCCCAGTGAACAACTGTTGTGGGCAGTCGAGGCTTTGAAAGCCGCGGGGATGAACAAGCAACAGGTATCCGCAGCCGTGGCAAAAACTGTGGAGGATGCTTTCCCCACTCTACCTAAGGGTAGTTCAAGTCAGTCAGAAAATCGGGATAGACCCCGTCATGTCAGAACAGTTCCTTCGATTCCCAACCCTGTACCAGGAAAAGATCAGAAAGCCAAGGTGTCACCTGCCGACCCTTTCGCTAGTGTGTCTAGCAAGAGTGCTCAACCTTCAAAGTACCTGCCCCGAGGGCGCAGGGTCTTCCACGCTCTCTACATGCCTTTGTCTAAGGCACTTCAGATCCTTGCCGAGAGGGGACACCTTAAACCCTTGGAGCCTCGGCCTCTCCCAAAGAATCTCCCTGCTACGCATGATGCTGCCCAGTACTGCGTGTACCACCAGCAGACAGGCCATGCAACCGACAATTGTTTCCGCCTCCGTCATGAGGTGCAAGATTTGATTGACAACGAGGTTATCCTCCCGCCCACCTCAGCCAAGTCCGTTACCACCCAGTTATTGGATTTTGAGGACACAGATACTGCAAGTATGTAATCAGAAAGTGGACCATTTGGTATAATTTGGATGTGGCGTCTGGCACGCATTTTTGAGCATCTGTGAATGCTAGCTTTGTAAATTCTGGCTTGGGTATCGAGTCAGTCTTTTGTTTTGAGTCTGTCTCTTTGTCTTGTGTCAGTCTTTTTTGCTTAAGGGTCTGTCTTGTTGTAGCGAGTCAGTCCCCTTTGTATAGAATACCGGGTGATTCTGGGGTTGTTGCCTCGAACACCGTTTTGTCTTGTAATTACCCGTTTTTGTTTTGAGTCTGTTTCTGCCAAGGGGCCAGTTATGCCAACAAACCTGAATGAAACAGCTGTGGCTATCTCATTTTCATGCTTGCTTTCAGTATAAGTTAGTTGTGCCAGAGGATTTGATTGGGCTGACAGTACGTCTCGCCTGCTCTCCTGCGCGCCAAACTCATTGCATTAACCTAAGTTTTTCAAAAAACCCCTTCTGAACACTGCGGTGATAAAAACGAAGAGGAAGGAATTCCTCGGGTTTTGCAAAACTTTGATCAAATTGAGAAAAAGAGAGGCATGCTAAGCCTTTTTATGAATGAAATCATGCTTGTCGGCGTGAGTACTGAGAAGGATCCTGGCTTGATCTAGATTGGTTCCACACTATCTTCGGCGCGAGCGATTTGTCGCTTTCTTAAAAACTTTCAAAAACAAATGTTTTACGCGGCCCTGTGAGGACCTATGTGGAACCGCTCTTGAGATTGTGCAGCCTAGGATCGCTCTCAGCCTCAAGATTCAACCCGTCCGTTTCGAACCTTGAACCCGTTCAAAAAGTTCAAACGGTCAAACGTCATGCAAGGTCTGTATGGCCAGATCAGAAGCAGCCCTCGAACAAGAGGCACCAAAGCCGAATCAAAAGATCAGATCTCACCAGAAAAAGCTCATGGAGCAGCCATGATGGGTTCTCCTACAAATCATTGCGATAGCCGTTCTCCTAGATACAGAGAGGCTTCAACTTCAAAAAAACGTTTGGCATGGACTTGTTACACTTTTACCCTTTGAGAGGCTCGCTGGGCCGAAAACCTGGAAGGGCGACCCAGGCAAAAGTTAGAGCAAGAGAAAAATACAAAGAAAGCAAAAAAAAAAGCAAAAAAAAAAAAAGAAGCAAAAATGCAAAAAAAAAAAGGAGAAGAAATAAAATCAAAAAATGCGAAAAGAAAAGAAAAAGAAATGAACAAGAAAGGAAATAAAAAGAAGCTCGCAAGGTCGAAAACCCGCATTAGGCACCTTGGCAAAAATTAGAGCCTGAAAAGCGAAGGTTAAAATACCCGAGTGTACCTTAACCGGAACTACGTAAGGCTTGATTCCCATGTTTGGGATACGTAGGCAACTTCATCATGAAGTCCAGTCCCCAACGCTTTCATAGCATCTTAGTCCATACAATGGTTTTGATTTCATCCCAAAGTCCAGTCGCCAACACTTTCAAAGTGACTGTGTCCATATATTGGTTTTGACCACCTTCGTCTTCTCTGTGTCCGAGTGAGTTCGGTCATGATCATCACTAGTGAAGACTGTTTGCGGACTGCCGCGGCATCATCCAAACAAGGGGCAACTTTCCATTGCCACGAGTCGTCGTGAGCCGCCATTCAAACCAGGGGCAACTTTCCGTTGCCATCCACCCCTTTCAAGCCAGGGGCAATTTTACATTGCCTCCGATCCGGGGTTGCGCATCTCAAAGAGTAAGATCCATGCTCGTTGAGCATTGATCGTTTGTATAATAGTTTTTGAAAATTTTTACTAAGGTTCACTATTTTCTCGAAAACTATTCCATTTTCCAAAACTGGACCATTTTCTTGGACCCAAAAAGGAAATATTTTCAGTGCTTACAGCCTGACTTGCATGGCTTTCAAATCAAAAATCGAACAAGTACGTTAATCCGACTCTCATCTTGATCAAAACTGTTTTAGTAGAAAACCAAAACAAAAATGGTCAAAATGATGAACTAGGGGCACAGTTGAGTCAGGCGTTCTGTCTTTCCCCCGTCATCGACGTACTTGCCAGGAGGGCACTCTACCCACCAGAAGAAATAGCCGTGAGCTAACGATGTTGAGCATGAACCCACACCTTCCTATTTATCCATCAATCGCCCTGAGGAGGGATGAAAAATGAGAGAATAAAGAATAGAGAGGTGTAAGTTGAGAGAAAAGTGAGGAAAAGGGTTTTGAAAGAAAAACCGAGCCTGAGGGTCGAGTGATGTGAGAATCACAAATCGGAAAGGGTGGGAAGTATACCCAGAGGAACCGGCTCCTCGAGGTTTGAGGTCTCTCAGTTTGTAAGCACGTCCGTGTGTCGTGTCCTTTTGATTTGTCGGTCTCGCCTTTTGTTTTCAGTCTTTCCCGAGCCTGTCTCGTTGTGTTTAGGTCGTGTACCTTTGCCGAGTCCTTTTCCGCTGTGTCCAGTTGTGGGCTCGATACCCCGGTTAAGAAAACCCCTTTTCCAAAAGTTAACCGTTTATGCTCGGAATGCCGTGCCATTCTCTACATTTGGGCGAACCGAAAGAAGGAAGGGAAAATTTGGGGCATCCGAGCATGTTTCAGCCCCAGCAGGTTTCACCTTTGAAGGTCGTCTTGTCAAATTGGGCCGTCTGCTCAGGATTTACTGTGTGCAGAATGAACCGAGTGTGGCGTTAAGGGCTGTATGCAGACTAATCCCCAACAGAGTATAGGCAGTGCGTTCAGTTTAAGCAGTGTGTTGCCTGGGCTGTTTTGCTATAAGGCCGTTTGGTTATCTGATTATTATAATGCAAGTGTTCAACATTCAAACCACAGATCAATTTCATTTACATTGAGGTGTAACATGATGCAATACATGAGATATGTAAATGTAACACTGTTTTTTAGATAAAAAGTTCGTTTCATTTCATAATCTTTTTCAAGTACAAAGTTTTGAGGAAAACAAAAATCTGCCCACGGCAGTACAAGGTAATCTAACTACCAACAACAAAAAAAAAACGAAAAAGAAGAAGAAAAGCAGCAATCTGGGTCATCATCAGTAGTCTCGAGCACGGGGATCTACCCTCGCCCTCTTCCTAGACTCCAGGGTCATCGTCATCAGCATCGCCGTCTGAGCCTGAGTCTGAGTTATCTCCAGCCTCCTTCGATGACCCGGCCTCTGCCTCTGCCTCGGACTCATCATCGTCATCATCATTACCATCAGGGGTCGGCGCCCGAGAACTACTCCCGACATGAACACGTCCCCCCTGGTACGGGGACGTACAGCGTCTCCACGCCCTCCTCGAGCAGGAATCGAGGGCCCAGCCGGAGCACCACCCACCGGAGGAATCTGGAAGGGAGGCTGAAAAGCACAAAAGGCAAAAACATCAGAATACTGTGAGCAGTGCATCAGTGCAGAATGCAGTGTACAGTGTGACAATGCCGAGAGCAGTGTATCAGTGCAGAATGCTGTGTACAGTGTGAGAATACCGTGAGCAGTGTATCAGTGCAAAATGCAGTGTACAGCATGAGAATGCCGAGGGTAGTGTATCAATGCAGAATGCTGTGTACAGTGTGAGAATACCGTGAGCAGTGTATCAGTGCAGAATGCAGTGTACAGCGTGAGAATGCCGAGGGCAGTGTATCAGTGCAGAATGCTGTGTACAGTGTGAGAATACCGTGAGCAGTGTATCAGTGCAGAATGCAGTATACAGTGTGTGAACGCCGTGGGCAGTTTATCATTGCAGAGTACAGTGTATAAATGCAGTGCATGCAGTGTATCAGATGCTGTGAGACCAGTGTATCAGGTGTTGTGTCGTGCATCAGATTACGTGAATCAGTTTATGAATGGTTTGAGGCCATTGTCAGAAGAACATACCGGAATACTATAGAGGGCCAGGAGGTCAAAGGTCCGCTGTAGCATCCCCATCATGGAGGCATTCAACTCCACGGACTGCCGGGTGTACTCGGAGGACGCCTGCAAGAGTATAAGATATATCAGTATTCCGCGGGATATCAAATAAACTGAAATGAAATGCAGATGCAAGATGCAAAATGAAGTAATACATACCAGAGGCAAGTCGGGGATACCAGCTAACTCATGACCAGCCGGGGGAGAAGCAAAGGGGATCTGGTAGGTCGCCCCATCCTGCCCTCTATATGACAATACAGTGGGCAGGGTGGGCCAGCCAGTCCCCCGTCCCCCTCCAGGTCCGCTCCTGCCATGCACTCGAGCCCTCCTCGATGTGCCCGCTCCAGCCCCAGCTCCCGCTCCAACTGCCGGCGCCGCTGGCCTCTCCCCCTCAGCTCGCCGACCACCGCTCAAGGGTCGCATAATGTAGGTCCGGACGTACTCTGCGTAGTCGCCCTCGCCTTCGTGATGCTCCTCACCCCAACCGACGGTGTAGTCCCTCATCTGCTTAAGAGAGAACCCCTCTGTATGCCTCATATGCGTAGGAGGCGGACCCGAAACTATCTGCTCCGGTAAACCCACGGTCTGACGCAAGAAACGCTCGCCCAGGTACCAAGCCCGACAGACTGGGCCCTCCAACAGAATCCGGCAACGGCCAGTCTCCTCGGCGCCCTCATAGTGATCCCTCACCACAGCCGGCAACGGAGCCCAGGGCTGCCAGGTGATCTGAAAATGAAATGCAGTTTATTATCTACCGTTATTGAAAATATACGATGTGAAGCAAAGCCAAAATAATAATAAACTCTAAAGTTGAACATACCTCCGCGGCGGTGATGGTGTCGAAGTATCGGTGGAAGAAAATAAGAGACTCCCGTGGTCTCCGCACACATCGCACATCGAAGCGATGAGAGAAGGGGACGCCGAGTGGGATCTCCTCAACGGGTACTAGGGCAAGCCTAGGAAAGTAGGCATACACCCACAACTGCAAAACAGATATCAGTATGACGATCAGATAAGGTAGAATACAGAATAAAACAGAAATAGCAGAACCGTGTGTTGTGCAGTGTATTGTGTGGAGTGTACAGTGTGTGCAGTATATAGTCAGTATAAAGCAGAGTATATGTGTGCCGGGTGTGCAGTGTACAGTCAATGTGGGGCAGTGTACAGTATATGTGCAGTGTGCAGAATACGGAAAGCAGAAAGCAGAAATGTAAAAAGGGAAGAGGATGTACCTCCCAGGCTCACCAGTAGCCACCGAGAAGCTGTTCGCTGAGGCGGGAAGAAGAGCTCATGTAATCGTACAAAGTGGCCAGAGATGCGCCACCCCAGTCGTAGTGGCGGATCTGCCTGACGTCCACCAGTGCGCTTAACAAGCATAAGGGCACGGTGTTCGCTCGATCGGCGAAGAGAGTCGTCCCGAAGAGGAACATGATGAAGCCCCGCGCATACCGATCCACCTCCTCTGGGGACATCTGCGCCTCCTCTGCCAAGGCCGGATGGACCCGAAAGTGGCTCTCGAACCAGGAATACCTGACGAACCCCACTTGAGCGAGGGGAGGCTGCGTACCGAGCAGGTATAGCTGGGCAACGTCCCACTCATCCATATCCGTGTCAAAGGGGATCGGATCACCCCCTACCCCAATGCCAGTAAGCATCGAGAAGTCATAAGGGGTCATCGTCATGTCCCCTGCGACGGAGAAGTGGAAGGAGTTGGTGGTATCCCACCACCTCTCCACTAGAGCAGCAAGCAGGGGCCTGCAGGTAGTCAGTCGAGAGAGCCCCCTACAGAAGATGCCAAAGCCAGCCTCGTCGATGATGTCACGAACCGCATCTGGCAGCTCGAGGTACCAGTCCCGAGCAACAGTGTTCCCATACGCGGATGGTATGGGAATCCCCCTGTAATCAAAAACAACAATTGCAAGGCAATATTCTGATAAGCATACAATGAACTACAACGCGTGATGTGTCAGCGTGTTTGGGTGGTTTAGGGCAGATGTAGCATGCGTGCAAGTTTTAACAGATTCAAACAAATACCAGGTGCCGGTGTGCTTACGGTGAACTACAACGTGTGATGTGTTAGCGTGTTTGGGTAGTTCAGTACAGTGTAGCATGCGCGCATATTTTCAGACTCAAGCCAATACCAGGCACCAGTGTGTATGCAGTGAAATATAGTGTGCGCCGTGTGTTTGGGTGATTCGAAGCCAGTGTTGTGTGTGTGCATGTGTCAGTCTCAAACAGATATCAGTTGCACGTATGTTTACAATCAACTACAATATACAACATATCAGAATTAAGCAGTTAAAGAGCATAACCAGCTACGACAGTTTTGCATCCTACATTGCAGAAAGTAAAGCAGAGAAGGAAAGTTACCTCGGAAGCACCGAAGGACAGGTGGGAGGTAGGCTCACGCAGTAGTAGCTCGGGTGGCACGTGCCTATCAAAGCTCCTGAACTGGCGTAGTCCGTCAGGGAGCATCTCATGAACTGCAGGCCTGTAGGTCTCCGGATCGAACGGCCGGATACAGAGTGGCAAGGGCTCGGCCTCAGGGTCCATCGCGAGCTCTAGAGGAGCCCTGCCCTGTGGAAGATCGTCCATCTCGAAGAGAATGTGAAAATGGCCGGAAGACGAAAAACTGGGCAAAAAGGCGAAAAGTCAACAAAAAGTCAAACCCCGAGAGGGTCGGAAAAGGCCAGAAAAGCCAGAGTGTGGAAAAGGCACGGGTATCGAGAGAAACTCGAGGGAAACAAGCCCCGAGTGGAGAAAATCAAGAAAGAAACGTCGAAACGAAGTTTCGTTCGGTTGAAAATGTCCGAAACGCGAAGGAGATCGCGAATCGAACAACGAAATGGGAGCTAGAACGCAAGAAATGGAGAGAATCAAGGGAGGAAAATGCCCTAGAGGGGAGGGGGAAGGATTTTCGACCAAAGAGAAGTGAAGAAAATAGGGTTAGAAACCCTATTTTAAAATACCCGTAACGAAATGACAGTACTGCCCCGATACAGGGAGTTTTTGCCGGTCGGCCACACTCTTTGCCAGTCGGCAAAATATTGTGCCGGTGGAATTGCATGATGGCCGGTGATGCATTTTGATGGCCGGTGGACATCCGGTGGTCTCTTACAGTGATTTTGGAGCCTCCTACACCCTTTTTTGAGTTATTTGTGGGGTTTAGGGCCTTCATTGCTCAAAACAGTGCAAAACAGTGCATTTCCGATGCTCAAACCGGCCTCCGTTTTGACCTCGGGTCGTGTCTTCTGTGCATGGCACTCGAATTCATGCAAGGTGTATCCTTTTGGCTTTTACAAAACTCAAAAGTTGCCCCGTGCGTATCGCATATCAATCGCACTGTCTTGTGCGCTCGCGTCGTCTAAAACGCATCGCGCGATTTTGCGCATCCCATTGCATATTTGTTCAAATCCATTACTTGCATAGACCGCATGTTTTGTTTGCGTAGATCGCATATTTGTTCAATCCATTACTTGCGTAGACCGCATGTTTTGTTTGCATAGACCGCATATTTGTTCAATTTCATTACTTGCGTAGACCGCATGTTTTGCTTGCGTAGACCGCATATTTGTTCAAATCCATTACTTGCGTAGACCGCATGTTTTGTTTGCGTAGACCGCATATTTGTTCAATTGCATTACTTGCGTAGACCGCATGTTTTGTTTGCGTAGACCGCATGTTTTATTTGCGTAGACCGCATATTTGTTCAATTTCATTACTTGCGTAGACCGCATATTTGTTCAATTTCATTACTTGCGTAGACCGCATGTTTTGTTTGCGTAGACCGCATATTTATTCAAATCCATTACTTGCGTAGACCGTATGTTTTGCTTGTGTAGACCGCATGTTTGTTCAAAATCCATTACTTGCGTAGACCGCATGTTTTGCTTGCGTAGACCGCATGTTTGTTCAAATTTCATTACTTGCGTAGACCGCATGTTTTGTTTGCGTAGACCGCATATTTGTTCAAATTCACTACTTGCATAGACCGCATGTTTTGCTTGCGTAGACCGCATGTTTGTTCAATTCATTACTTGCGTAGACCGCATGTTTTGCTTGCGTAGACCGCATGATTGTTCAAATTTCATTACTTGCGTAGACCGCATATTTGTTCAAATTCACTACCTGCGTAGACCGCATGTTTTGCTTGCACAGACCGCATGTCTGTCCAATTTCATTACTTGCGTAGACCGCATGCTTATGATCAATTTCGTTGCCTGTGTCACGACCCCAAACCGCCCCTAGTAGTTTGGTGCCATGATGGCCAGTAATCCGTAATTACCGAAGGCCAACTTACAAAATTCACACACAATCAGAGTATTTATATAGGGGGCTCACAAATGCGGAAGCAATAATTCAAGATACAAGTGGTCCATAAGAGCAGTGCATAAGTCAAATGAAATGGCATACATCTTTACATAGCTTTACAACTTGAATACATAAAGAAATGAAGTACAACATACATATCACATCTTAACGAAAGGGCTTCTCAGCCGACATGTTCAAATACAAAAGCTTCAAGATTGCCGACGTCCTCACTGCCGACATAACATGCATACAAAACACACATCTCGGCGTAGCCGACTTCTAACTTGTTACCTACATATATACATAGGGAGGGTGAGCTTGGATACTCAGTGAATGATATAAGTAATAAAGGGGTAAATGAATGATTTCCAAGGTCCTTGTCAAAACAATACATATATCATAGCTTGTTCAAAACATGGGATGAATCAAGTTCATCAATCAAATCTTGCTTGGGATGTTAATAACATCTACATAATACATGGGGTGATGACATTTCGGACAAGACAAGGGAATAATCGACCCAGAATCGATTAGACAAATCCACCCGTTCATAGACCGTCGGTGGGGCCATCCGTTCATAGACCGTCGATGACAGAGATCTCTCAAACATGGTGCTACATGGGCTTAGAGTCCCCTAGCATGGGAGGACTTTCCAAGAATGTCATCAAAACAAAGCTTATACTTGATACACAAATAGAGATAATCATTCATGCTTGATCAAATACTTTTCTAAAACGAAGCAAGGCTTTGTCAAAACTTTATAACATAACTTTATTAAAAATACCACTCACCTAGTTCTTGGGACGTCGGGATCAAGGCAAAGGTCCAAGTCCTACAAACACATGTCAAAGTCTATTGAATGCACTCTTAAAAACAAGCTTCAAATGAATGCAAATGATCTAGGGGAAACATGCTGGAATCATCTAGGGAAAACATGCTGAAAACACCTAGGGAAAACATGCTGGAAACATCTAGGGAAAACATGCTGAAAACACCTAGGGAAAACATGCTGAAAACACCTAGGGAAAACATGCTGGGTACCAACCAGGTCCTGGAATGGATGCACAGAGATGATCTAGGCTAAAACGACCTAGCTGGGTGAACTCAGGAGGTCTTGGCCGAGGTGTGGTTACCTAGGCTTCAGTATGCAACTGTCTGCCGAGGTGTTACAAGGTGCCGGCATGGGTGTACCATGGTCGGCCTAGGTGTGCAGTGGTTAGCCTAGGTGTGCATGCAAGATAAACTAACGTGCAAGTGATCATGCAAGGTAGACCAAGGTGTGTGATCTAGGCAAGAGTGGTCTCGGTGATCACACCTAGGGAAATGAAGCCTGGAAATCTGGGTTTCCTCCTTGAAGAACATGAAGAACATGAGCATGAAGAACATGAAGAACATGAATGCTAAAATCATAACTTGTTATTACAAGATCTGGGATTTCATGACATGAGTTCGAAAACATGGACCTGGGTACCCATACTTGAAAATCATGTGGAAACAAACACAAAAACATGGATCTTGGCATGAGCTTTCGGATCAAAACATGACTTTTCTTGAAGAACACATGAAAACCATTTTCTCTTTCTAAAACCGAACTTCAAAGTAATGCATGGCTTACAAATCATATTCAATCATGCAATGCAATATCATAAACATATAGAACAACAAGAGCGGATCAAGAATCTAACCTTAGAACACGGATCTAACGGTTCGATCTCAAAGAATCAAGCTTGGAAATCCACTCTCTCTCAAGAACTCTTCTCCCTCTTCTAGAGCTTCTCTCTCTACTCTTCAAAACAAGATACAACAAATGAGGGGTTTCTCTCTCTGCCGACTAACTTAACTCTCAGCTCGGACACGTGGCAACGGTTGGTTGGTTCTCTTCAAAAAGGTGATAGATTGACAAGACAAGGCCCTGACAAGGCGTATCTAGCAAGCTACTCGGAATGGCACTCCGGCAAGTATTGACATCGGCTAACCACAAGACTTCGGCAACTAGGGTGACAATGACCTCGGCTAGGAAGGACAACACTTGACTAAGCTGTGCCACACCTCGGCCTAGATGTGCCACACCTCGGTCTAGGTCATTCCAGTCCCAGAACAAGATCACTAGGTGCAAGGATTAAGGATCTCGGACGCCTAGGTGATAACATCTCGGCCAATATGCCTAGGTGACGGTGGAGGTCAACCAAAGGGGTTCCAAGATGGTCCAAGGTGTAAGAGGTTCAAAGGTGTGACCTAGGCTTGGCATGACCTAGGCTTGACATGACCTAGGCTTAATCATGACCTAGGCTTGGCATGACCTAGGCTTGACATAACCTAGGCTTGGCATGACCTAGGCTTAACATGACCTAGGCTTGGCATGACCTAGGCTTGGCATGACCTAGGCTTGACATGACCTAGGCTTAGCATGACCTAGGCTTGACATGACCTAGGCTTAGCATGACCTAGGCTTAACATGACCTAGGCTTGGCATGACCTAGGCTTGACATAGCAAGGAAGGAACAAAGCATGCATACAACACTTAGGGAAAACATGATAGCATCAAGACAAGACAAGAACCTTTACCTAGGCAAAACAAGTCCAAGTCTACAAATGCAAGCTTAACAAGACAAAATCATGCAAATGTACATGAACATGACTAAGACATGAATGTGGGTTATTACAGCCTGCGTAGACCACATGCTCCACTTACATCACTGTGCCTTCACAGCATTGTTATGCTTCCCACTTGCTTTGCGTTGTCACGCATTTTCAAATATATTAATACGCATGTTGTTAATCACATTGTACCTGTTGAGTTGTTTTCTTTACAGGATATTGTATGTGCGGTTCATTTGAGGCTGGTGCAACCAGACGAGCCGCACAGGTATATCCATGGTCTAGGAGACCCTAAATCCTCTGAAGGTGCAAGTCCTTCGGTGTTTGTCGTGCCCGAACGACTTTCGATAAGTTGCATTATACATGTATTTCAAGCTACTCGTGTCGTCGCATATTCAAGTTCACGTGCATCTCAAAAGCCGCGTGTTGTCGCGCATTCCATGCAACATGCATTTTATACATCATTTGCATTTCAAAAACAAAAAAAAAAACAACACATGCATTGTCATGCATCATCGTAAATAGTTGCATTGTCATGCATCATTGTAATATAGTGTCTATTGCATTGTAGCTTTATGGCTTGCGCCTTTCCGTGTTAAGCTTGGTTTGGTATGTGCCCATACTTCTCGTGTCAAAGCATAGTTCAGTGGACCGTTCTATGTTAGCCGCGGCTTGTTTGTGTACATGCCTTTCTTAGGCAAGATTTGGTTTGGCCCGCATGTCATATCCACTGCATTGTAGATCGCATGCATTCACTGCATCACTTCCGCCTATGGCTTGCACCTTTCCGTGTTGAGCTTGGTCTGGTATGTGCCCCTACTTTTCACGTCAAAACATCGTTTAGTAGACCGTTCTATGTTAGACACGGCTTGTATGTGTACATGCCTTTCCTAGGCAAGATTTGGTTTGGCCCGCAGGCCATATCCATTATATTACATTTTCATTCCATTGCATATAGTGTATATTGCATTGTAGCTTTATAGCTTGTGCCTTTCCATGTTGAGCTTGGTCCAGTATGTGCCCATACTTCTCGTGTCAAAACATAGTTCAGTGGACCGATCTATGTTAGATGTGGCTTGTATGCGTACATGCTTTGCCTAGGCAAGATTTGGTTTGGCCCGCGTGCCATATCCATTGTCATTTCCCCAGCATATCCATATATATATTACATTGTAGTATAATTGTTGCATCCAGCATTAGGATCGTAGTCCTTTCCCCGGCGGGTCGTTTCCCCACTTGTGTCAATCCCCCCCAATACTTGTTCTTGTGTCCGTCTACATTACTCATAGTTCAGTAGACCGTTCTGTGGTAGACGGACTTGTTACCTCCATCAATCTATTTGACATAGGTATGGTTTCGAACCGCTTATGATTGGATCATGATCCAATTGCTTTGCATATAGTTTGCATTGTTTCAATTCCATTGCATCTCCATTTGCATTATTTATACATTGTTTTGTATATATTGCATATCATTTTGTATCCATTTTTGCATTGTCATGCATGTTGCTAACAACATCGTACCTGTTGAGTTGTTTTCTTTGCAGGCACGATATTGTATGTACGGTTCATTTGAGGCTGGTGCAACCAGACGAGTCGCACAGGTATTGTATCCTCCGAGTGAGAGGTATCGAGAATTGCATAATTCTCTTACATCCTTTCTGCATTATAGTGTGGTTTGGTGTATGCTAGCTTAAAACTGTTGCATGTGTGCTCCGTTACAGCTTTTCTTCGCATGATCATAAGTTATGCTCGGCTTCGTGCATTGTCTTGCATTTTGCCACTGCCTTCAAGCGCATACCTTGTTTGTCTTGCATGTTTGTCTAAGTCTTCAGCCTTGTCAAAAATAGGTCGTCTCTGGGCTTTGACATTCACTCCCGTCATTGTTATGACTTTCGAGTTCTGTCAAAGAGGGGCAACTGTAGACACCTCATTTTTGACCGTCCTCAAGACTTGGACGTCACCGTTTGAACACCCGGTGATCATCCATGTTTGTGTTCGTTTGGAGTTCTCGGAGGTCTCGGCTACACGCCTTGCCTCAAGATCTCCGAACTCGACTGTTTAGTGTCTGGTTTTGCACCAAACACTTGTGTTTTGCCTTGGAGGGGCAGGGAATACCTTGTGAGGCATCCCCACACATCACCGGCCATGGCCAGAGGCCACCGGCTGGTGTTTTGTTGCCATCGGCAATGTATATTGCCGGTCGGCATTCTTTGTTGCCGGTCGGTAGTCCATTTTGTCAAAATGGCAATTTTGAGCAGCCGACTACTGTTCATCTGCTTTTGCAGATATTTTAATACAGCTGTATGGCATTTTGTTCCCCTCCATACACGTGTATGGAGGGATGGACTTCTTGTTAGCTTACCTTGTAAGCTTTACAAGATTGGCTCCTCTATAAGAGGAGCCCTCCCCTCTTGGCTTTAGGGTTAGACATTTTAGAGACAAAAAATACAGAGGAGAGCTCTGGTTCTAGGGTTAGTATAGTTGTAGCTATTCTATCTCTCTTTTTCTCTCTTGAGTGTTCTAGGTGCATTTGTTCTTAGTATTGCACACAAACACCTACCATTACACCTTCTCTTGGCTATTGAGGTTCTAAGGGATTCTTTTCAAAGTTTTGGAGCTGGTTTGGAGCTTAAGGAACTGCTGGAGCTTCATTTGTGAAGAGGGTCTTCAAGGGTAATAATCTTACTCCTTTATTCCCCATTTTTGCATACTATTTTTTCCTATCTTAGAACTGTTTTTGAGCTTAGTGTATAATATAAAAAAGTTCTGTTTTTAGGCCCTCTAAATAGTTTGTTTAGAGTGTTTTGTGGTTTGGAGGTGTTTGACCCCTCTTAGGCCTTGAGAGGCCCCATTTTGTGTTATTTTGAGTGAGCTCCGGGACCTTGGTGTTTGGGCCTCCTCACCACTGAAATCTTGAGGGATTTCAGAGGTGAGGATGGTGCCTTGAGGTCCTAAGGAGGAGAGGGCCACCCCCTCTCCTTGTTGTCCTTGAAATGGACCTTTTTTGACCTCTTGAGGGAGCACCTAGCTAAGCTTCTTGTTGACCATGCCTTGGCTGTTTTTTGTGCTTATTATGTCATAATATGCCTCTGTTTTTTGTTGGTTTTGGTACACCATGCATGCTTAGCATACCTACCTTGTAATGCCATGTTTAGGCCTTAATATGCCTTAGGTTGTGAGCCATTGTTCTAGCATGTTTTAGGCCTAGCTTTGTGAAGCTTTTGTGCTTATTTTGCCGTGTTTAAGGTCTATCCTAGGTTGTTTGGGTCGACCTCGACATGCTTAGTATAGCCCCTTTGCATTTTTGGTTTGTTGGCCTTAAGTGTGTGAATGTATAGCATGCATCCTTGCCTTAATTTAGTGGGTTAGGACCATTTGCCATGTTATTTCAGTCCCTTTAACATGTTTGTATGCTTGTCTTGGATGCCTCTTTGAAGCTTTGAAAGCTTGTCTTGCATGCTCCATGTTTTGGTCATTGTGCACGCTTTTGAATTTGAGCCATTAGATGCCATCTAGGTGCCCCTTGGGTTTTATTTAGGCTCGCATTAGACCTATTTTAAATCCTCTTAGCCTTGCGAGGCTTGGTTGACTTAGTCTTGGTTTAAGCCTCTTGGCATGTCTTGGATTTTGGCTTTGTTTGCATGCTAATGTTTGTCTTGTTTAAATTGGTTTGGCACCTCTTATAGCATGATTTTTAAGGCTTATAATGCATGCCATATGCCCATGATTGTTCCCTTTTAAATGTGTTTGAAAGTCGCCTTTGTTTGCTTAAGTATAGGCCCATTAGCATGTGCATGTGTGTAAGTGTGTTTGGTCCCTTTTCTTAAGTTTTTGGCCACTGTTTTGGGCCTATTTAGAGCTGCCTAAATCATACTTAAGTCCATCATTTGCTTGCTTGCATGCTTACCTTGTATGTTTGTTTGCATGCTTGCATGTACATCTCGCATTCCCATGTTACATCCTTAGCTTGCATGCCTAGGTTGCATTGCATCTAGCATGCATGTCTTGTTCCTTGATCTAGTGATAGGAATTGAGCTTTGGTTTGTTAGTTTGCATTGCATTTGACATCAAAATGTGCACACTTGGTCCCTTGGGCCATTACGCATGGAAATGCGCGATTGATGGTCCGAGAACCAAGGAGCGTATCCCTTTGAGTCACCAACATGATAAGGGACATGATTGGTGCATACATTGTTTGAATTGCATTGCCATACTCTGCCTTGTCCTCTGCTACTGTCGATTGCAGGTTCTGCAGGCATTCTCTGCCGACCGGCAGTGTTCAGTGCTGACCAGCAATCCCTCCTAGGCCGGTATCTTCACCAACAGCCGGTGACCATATACCACTGCCGGTGGATATTCTACTCAGCCGGTGGTGTCTCCCAGTGTCCAGGAAAGCAATCCTGAGACTTTGACAGTCTTCAGAGGAGTATAGCAGAGAAAACAAAGGCAGCTCATGTATGGCAGTGTACTTCCGAGCAGAACCGAGCATGCATCGAATTGGGCTCTTTTCCCGAGGCATCTTGTCGGTTTTTCTTTCCTAGCTTAGTTAATTTGTTAACTAATTAGGTAATTTGTAATAATTAATTAGCTAGGATAGTTAATTTATTATTCGAACTGTATTATTCTTTCGGTCCCTCCGAGCGAGGGTAAACTTGTAATAAGTGTGGGTGAGTGTGTGCATGTCTTCCAACCCCCACTTCTTTCTCCCTTTTACTTACCTGCTTTGATGTTTAGTAATAGGTCATGTTTAAATTAGCATACCTTATGCTGCGCATGCGTGCATCCATGCATTTGTCTCGCACGCACCGGACTCGGTACATCATGCTAACTGCATTTGTATTTCAATTCCAAATTGAATACGTGCATCAATTGATTGCATTTCACATGCCATGTTTAGGTTAGCCGAGCCTACTCTAATTGCATCCTGTATGTGTTGCATTAGTCAATTTGACATGAACTAGAACCATGCATGTTGGCTAACTAGTTTATTGTTTTGGCACGGAGTACGATGTAAGTATTTTCATGCTTTAGCATATCGCATGCGTGTGAATGCTATTATGACGGCATGCTTACCATGTGGCTAGATGCTTATGTGATAAACTGTTTGAATGCCTGTGGGTGAAGGTTGGATTGTCTGAGTTGGAAACACTCGTTGAAATCCGTGTTTTAGCCTACTTGCGGGTAGAAAATTCTAAAACATTTTTACAAAACAAACGGATATGCAATGCTTATTTCCAAATTAGGCAATCTAGTCTATACTTGTTTGCTGTGCGCATAACATAGTAATTCTAGGCTAATAATTGGTTTAAGAATACATAAAGTTTTCAAAAACGGATATCATGGTTAGTAGAGGCCGATCTACGGATCGGGCGAGAGGGGGTGCTCATAGCTGACCTTCCCCAATCGCACCCAAGTTCCCGAGCCGAGGCAACTTTGGTGATGACAGACACGTGGCCTTTGGCACCGAGTCAAGGTTTCCTAAATTCCCCCATTTTAAAATATTTAGGTGGCGACTCTGTATCTGGCAAAGCAGTCCATGTTTGGCACTTCTTTTCAAAAAATCTGTTTCTCAAAATGATTTGCCGGATTCGGACTCTTTGGGTCAGATCAAGAACCGTGACACGAATCGAGTCCGAACTGTAACGGGGCCCTGCGCAGGCACGCCTACACATGCCAACCTACATTGAACTTGAAACTGAGGAACAAGGAAGCCACATTGGTGCCCGACCGTGCCTTTTAAGCGATAAACATTGTTCTGAGCGAGAATTCGCCAACTGTCTATTTTTTAAGATATTTATGACCTATTTATCTCAAATTCTATAAATACAACCTCAAACCTCCATTTTGAGAGTTAGAAGAGCATAAAACACCTTTAAGAGCTCCTTCTTCCTTTGCAAGTCATATTTGTGCTATCATATCATCTTTGAACTATATCTATACACTATATACACCATTTGAGATTAGACTTCGAGCCTTGGTTAAGACTTGAGAACCATAATTCAAACTTGAGAGTGTCTTAGGATCAAGTTTGGCTCACAACAAAAGCTTTCTCTCTTCAAGAGATATAAGCTTGCCACCTTCTTCCTTGCTTTCATTTCAATCTTTTTCTATCTTTTTCTTGTGTTTTCATACTGTTTTGGATTAATTCCAAGTATTGAAACTTAGGGTTAAAAAGCTATCAAAGGTGGAGGGGCTTATCACCCTTTCTTGAACCTTATCCCATAGCTCATACCTTTTGTTTTCCCACTTTTTTTCCTTGGTTCACATACTGATTTTCAGAGTTTTCAAAAGCTGAAAAATATGGGTTAGATGTCCTAAACGTGGAGGGGTTAGCCACCCCTCCTTAGTTTTGCTTACTAGCTTTGTATCTCCTTGTTTTTGGCTATCTTTTGTGCTATCCTAAACATGGTTTTGCGTACAATTTTTTTACATCTTATGCTTTAAATATTATAATTGTTGTGTTGTAAGTCCTCGTGGCTTCGGTTGTTTAGGCCTTTGACATCGAGCCATTTGAGTTGATAGCTTTCATTACCTAGTTTCATGTAAAGAGTCCCACTTTGGTAATAATCAACTTTACATAATCATCTCTGCAACCTCCCTTTGTTCTTTGTTTTTTTGATCAAAGAGTTGTGTTTAATAAAAAGTTATTGTTCAAGCATAAGAAAGAGACCGTCCATACTTAATGGTTTAATCTCTTCGAATGTTCATTACCAAGGCATTACATTTCTCTTGTGCTAAACACAACCTCTTGTTTGTCACTTCTCTTTATCACCTGTGTATTATTTCTAAGGAACTAACTTTCTAGTTAGGCCCTTAGAAATCACAAAAGAAGGTTTCATTATAGCATGTTATCGAGTTTGGGTTTAAAGTCCTTAACGCTCATTCTGGATTTGGCTATGTTATTATTGCTCTTTTGAGTTTGACTAGTCATTATCTCTCATTTTGGGTTTGACTCCAAATCCCTTATTGCTCGTAAATGAGTTTGACTCCTCTTTTGTAATTTTTCCCGAAGAAAAGGTTTGAAAGCCTAATTTCTCGGATTAAGTCGATACTTGCTCATTTACATTGCTTTTGGACTTAGTGGCCTTAAATATCACCTTTGGACAAAATGGAATAAAAGATAAAGAAATGGAATGGTAAGTTGAAAAAGGCTAATAAAATCGGTTTAAAATCGATCAAACCGACATAAAAAAGATTAATAAAATTACTTGAATTCGGTCGGACGTCATGTCAAATCCATCGCTTCTAGAGTCATCACATACTAATTTGTGATATTTGATGATTCTCGAGGCGTGTCTACCTCCTTTCTTGAATTAATTTCTTGATAGAAGGGAGGGGTATTGTGTCTTTCATTGCATTAATTAATTTTTTGTCCCATCGTGTCCAAAACCATCACGTAATCAACTTGTGACCATTGATGGTTTCGGAGCCGAATCCGCTTTTCCCTTGAGTTTCTCCATGATAGAGTAGAGCAGAAGGAATAAACATGGCCTAGAAATGCTCTGTCTACACTGTTTTCACCTTAGAGCACAAAAACATTTTTTTGCAATAAAATAAGGCATGGCCGGATCTGTTTGGGCCTGACCGGGTCTCATTGGGGGTCGGCCGAGCTCCAATGTATGGCAAACAAGGCACTTTTGATGGAAACAGAGAACCGTGCCTAAGGGTGAAACATAGCAGATTCCTAGAGGGCAGACAGAGTAGTTTCTGAAGACTGTTTTCATTGGCGTACATGTAATCCTTGTGCATTCTTTACATATTTTTGTTGTCATATTGTTGTAATAAATTAGATAGTTATTTATTATTCATTCGGATTTGTAGTAAATAATTAGTTCGGACACTTGGACATTCGGGCCCTCTTGCATGAGGAAAAAATATGTAATAATGTGTGTATGTCTTCCAACCCCCATTTCTTTCTCCCTTTTACTTACCCGCTTATGATGGATTGCATATAGCACCATATTTTTTTTTAGCATTTTCAATGACTTGCATCCATTCGTTTTGCACGCATGAGGGGTTCAACTCATCATACTCATCAATGTCAAATTCAAAATTCCTTACTTGAGTAGGTGCTTAAACTGCATGCTATCAAATTAATTCACGTGCCCTACTAGCAGTCAAGCCTATTAATTTCATTTTGTATGCGTTGCATTAGTCATGTTACATTGCTTAGGATCATGCATTTTTCTACTTATTTTTGTTTTCTTTGGCTTGCATTGGAGTACTAGGTGAGCGGTTTTGCTTTAGCATATTTCATGCGTGCGACTATTGCCATGTCAAACCTGTTTACCATGAGGGTAAGTGCTTAATTGATATATCTCTTGAATGCTTGTGGATGGAGACTTTTCGCTTAAGTTGGGATGATTTGATAACTGTACATATGAGAATGATAATTTCATATGAACATTAAAAAATGATCATTCTATCACTACTAAAGAAAGGGTCTTTTGAGTCGGTTTTTTGAGTCGGCAAATTTTACCGTCGCAAAAGGTAGCCTTTTTGAGACGGCACAGAGTTACCGACTCAAATACCAAACCTTTAGTGTCGGCACCGTTGGCCGACACAAAAAATTAATATTTGATAGTATTATTTGAGTCGGTTGAATTTACCGACGCAAAAGATAGACCTTTTGAGTCGGCATAGACCTTTTGCGTCGGTAAATTTGTGCCGACGCAAAAAATTAGACCTTTTGAGTCGGCAACTGATGCCGTAGCAAAAAAAAAAATTTATAACCAAGATATATATTTATTTACTTGATTATATTTAATAAATATATTTATTTATACATATACTTTTATATTAATATTGAGTGTATATACTATAAATAATATATATCTCGTTTAATATCTGAAAGAGGTGTGGTGGTGAAGTGGGTGTAGTGCGCTGACCTTGGGTCAACTTGTCCAAATGGGTGTGTGTTCGAACCTTGGGAGCCTCAGTGAGAAAATTATGAGTTAAATTTTTTAAAACATTTAACCACTTTTTGAGTCGGCAATCTACCGTCTCAAAAAATTAAAACTTTTTGCGTCGGCAGATTGCCGACTCAAAAACTTTTTGCGACCCCACCATTTTCGTCCCTTGAGTTGCCGTCGAAACGCCGTCGCAAAAAGTTTTTGCGTCGGCAAATCCGCTATTTGCGACGGCAAGCTGCCGACTCAAAAGCCCTGCTTTTTAGTAGTGTATTCTATTCTACTTTAATTCTAGTAAACTAAACACATAATTATAGTACTGAATTAGAAGTGTAGTGGATGGTTTTCCCTAAAGCTATACATCTTATTTCCCAGAACTGCATGTATGATCATTGACCATCAAATACAAGAAAATCCCACTATTATTTAACTATTCTATCCACAAACTAAAGCATTTTGGGGTTAAAGATTGAGATTTGATCATTTGAACAACAAATAAGAATGTAAGTGCAAATGGTTATGAAGATTCCCACATTGGTTGTGAAGAAAGAACCCTTTCCATCTAGCTTTGTATAAGATATTGTTTAAGCAATGCAAAAGAGCACACAGCCACGCTATAAAAATTTATTCTTTTGCCTTTTACTAAAGAATACCATGCGCTCGCTGCAAATAGTAGTATACGCTTATTTTTGGAGAGGTTCTTCTTAATTGGGATTGACCTCTATTAATTTATAAAAAAATGTTTTTGTGTTTTGAGTTTCCTAAGAATTTGTGTATTTAGCTAAGATAGGGTGGTCCCTCATTATATTTTTTCTTTTGTTAGATTCTTTAAAAATTATTTAATTCCCAACTGTGTTCAAAAAAATTTGATGTTTCATATTTTTTTAAAGAACAAATTTTTTTTTTCTTGGATTTGGAAGCACTTGTGATAGTTTTATGGAAAAATTATAGATGAGCGTAATTGTAAAAAAATAATTACAAATTAATGATAAATTTTATCAATTTTAATAATTAAAAATATAAAATTTTCAATCTCTTTGTAATTATTTTTTTGAAAATATATTGAATTATAATTTCCCTACTTTTATTGGACATCCCAATAATCATGTACGATCAAAACAAGTCTCCATCAAATAGGAGTGTAAAAATGGTTCGTGGCCTGTTTAGGCCCAAGCCTGAGCCTAGCCTAGCCCGAGACTAGGCCTAGGCCTGGGCCATCATTTTGAAGCCCGATTCGACCCGTGGCCTGGGCCATTAGCCCGTTCAAGGCCCACTCAGGCCCCCGAGACCCAGTGTCTTTTTTAATGGAAATTAATAAAATTTTGGTAGAAAAATATATATAAAAAAAATTGTTAGGCCCACCGGCCTGACTCGAGGCCTAGCCCGCCAAAGCCCGAATACCCCTTGGGCCTAGGCTTGGGTCTAATTTTTTGGCCCATAGCCCAGCCTGACCCGGCCCAAATTTTGGTGAGAGCCCGAAAGGCCCAACATGGGTCGGGCGGGACCGGGCGAAATTTACACCCCTACATCAGATGGTCTAAAATTGAAAAAATTATTTCATATCCAATGTGACATTGCCCTAAAATTGAAACACAAGTCTAGTGGATGGTTCTCAAACAAGAGGTGATTATTCAGTATTCTCGTAGTATGAACACGTGGTACTGCATAAGGTTTTGATTGGTAGAGAAGGGTATGGGGCCCACGATTTATGTTGGGGATTGAGAACAACATAAGGGCTAAGTAATTGGTGATTGGCTTGGAGTTTGACCATGTGGTGTTCCGAGATTATTGAATAATTTCCTCCCAAGAATATAGCTCAACTCACTATTCTGTCTATTGTGTTCGATAATTTAATTCACTACATAAAAAAGTTAAATATATTTAGTAAAATTAAATTAGGCTTGTCATATACTTAAAATTTTAACATCTTATACAGAAATTAAAATGTAAGAGTAAAGACACTTTACTTAATTACAAATGTTGGCCGTGGTTACCATCACTATCATTGTCACTCCACCACCACCATTATTGTGAATGGCAGTCATAAAATTAATTTAAATAGGGCAACTGTTAATCATATTCTCGATTTTTTTTTTTAATCTTCCCACAATGAATAACTATAGGTGTTTGAAGTTTGCTTATTTGATAGTTTTTTTATTTATTTATTTTTTTCTTATGTTTTTTTATTTAGTGAATTTTTTTTAAAAAAATATAAAAGTTTTGCACTTCTATATTTAGCTCGACGACGAGAAGAACCAAATTTTTTAAAGAAAAATTACTCTCTTTTTTTGTGGTAAGATGGAGGCCTAAGCGAAGGAACAAACTAAAAAAACTCTCCAATCAGGAGTCTTCCACACAAGAAGCTGTTTTAGGCGAGATGACGACACCTCCACTATTCTCAACTATATGTCTCTCTTGAATGGCCTCCTTAGCTGTTTCATCTGCACATCCATTTATCTCCCGAGCAATATAACTGAGCTTGCATTCTCAATTTCTGTCCAAGACCCTCCGTATTTGCAAGACCATATTGTGATCAGGATGATTGGGCTTCGGATTTTTAATGCGATTCACTACATCTTGAGAGTCTGTTTCAAACTCTATCTAAGGCCACCCTTGTGTCCAGGCAAGAGTTAGATCCTACAATATCACCCATAATTCCGCTATTATAGCTAAAGCCCAGCCTATCAACTGCTTGAAGCTCCTTATCCATAAGCCAACACTATCTCTGATCACTCCCCCAATTCATGCCATCCCAGATTGCCAGCACAAGCTCCATCGGTGTTGATCTTCACCCATCCCTCCCTAGGTATCTACCATCGATTACTAGGACTCCCTACCGAATTTGGACTAGCAATTTTTTTTTGTGCCCACTGCCTCATGGACAACTCCTTAAATAGTAGATATGAGGATGATGGGAATCACAAATGTTGGGTCAAAAATGGACTTGCTTCGCCATAACCAAATCATAGCACTAGTCCCCACAAACATTAAAGTCCAATCATGATTCTTATCCCTAGCCCATTTAGTATTAGCCATGTTCTCATCAACCCACCCAAGGAGTGGAAGATTAAAGAATGTTTGCTGTAACTCTAGGCAAATCAATCTCTTCCAAAAGGCGTGAAGAGTTGTTTCATTATGCGCATTACATCTCTGGCAAGTAAGCTGATCATGTCTAATTATCCACAGAAGACATTTCCATCGCGGTAATCCTTTGTTCTTCCAAATGGATTTCCAAGCATTTGTAGGTTCTCCTGCATGACTCTCCCTCTTAATCTTCTTATAAGTTGACTCTACTGTAAAACATTCATGGTTTGTGTGCTTCCAAATTTGTTTATCTGTATTTTTGCCTCTGCTAAATTAGAATAATACTCTAGAATTTGTTCAAAATCTCTTGGGGCAGCAAATGTGTAATTTTGGGACCATTTGGGAATACACCAAAAAAGCAAAAAAGTAAGCTTTCAACCCATCCTGAGTCACACCACCTCTCACATAAAAAAGAAAAAAAAGTTAAGAAATCAATTTTTAACCATTTTTTCAAAACACCCCTTGTCTCATTTCCACCCTTGCACCTCTTCCCAAAAATGCTCAACAACCTCCTCCATGTCTTCCTTGGGCACTAGACTTGTAGCTTTCTGTATGAGAGGCTCATCAATAATCCAATTATCAAGCCAAAACCTCACATTCTCTCATTTATTTGAATTTGACAGTTTTGGAGATTTGAGCATTAACATACGTACTTTTTAAGTTACCAGTAAGTATAGAAACTAAAATATTTATTATAAAAGTTTTTAATTTTTAGAGGATAAATTATGTAAATGGTCTATATAATTTATATGATGTGTCAATTTGATTCAATTGTTTCAATATGCTCGATTTTGCCCTTTAATTTAACGGATTGTGTCATATTAATCCAATAAATAACAGTTACTAAGTTTGGTGGACGAAAAGTCAAAAAAATGTATCAATTTGGTCATTATAGCTTACACGATGTGCCAATTTGGTCCCTGTCAAAATTGAGCAAATTAAAACAATAAAGACCAAATTGACACATATACATCATTTGACTTTCTGTCTATCAAACCTAATAGCCGTTATTTATTGAGCTAACATGACACAATTCGTTAAATTAAGGGCAAAATCAAGCAAATTGAAACAATAAGGATCAAATTGACACATCGTATAAATTACATGGACTATTTGCATAATTTATCCCTTTTACAATTCATCCTAACAACTTCTCATCTTTTAAACATAAAATATAAAAATTCCTAATCAAAAAAATTAATTTTTGCACAAATCAAAATTTCTATGTTTAACACATAAAAATCTCTGATTTTAGAAAATTCCTTTGGTAAATACACCTAAAAAAGTGTATCATATACACATTGTTACATATTTTTTTAGTATATGTTAAACATTTGGTGACAAATGTTACATAATCTTGTGCTAGAGTTATGACAATTTATGGTCCATAATATGTATTTTGTGGTAATATTATACATTTTTATAGTAAGGTTACACGCTTTTTCATTGAAACATTTTTGAATCACATAGCATTACCACAAAAATGTATAGATTCATATGCAAAAATAAATAAATAAATTGTTGTAATTCTACTAGAAACTAGGTAACATTTGTCACAAAAATATGTAATATGTACTAAAAAACGTAATAAGGTGCATATGATACGCATCTTATAAAGGGTGTATACCGAAGGAGTTAAGCTATACTATTATATAAGCAAAAACGTTTATATGTATATGAAGTCAAAACTATTAATCCATTTTTTTTCTAGACTTTTGAATTAACAAAATATAAAAATATGTCTCACAAAATTTTGGGGAATTGACCAGTAAATCCCATTTTATGGACTTGTAATCCATAAGGTCCTGAATGTTTTCTTAGTGACTGAGTGGTCCCTTAATTTGTTTGTTGACAGTTTTGCCACTGGTAGTATTATTGATTGACATTTGGTATGGGTTTGTATGGAATAAGGTGAAGGGATGTTTGTATGTCACGCTAATCGAAAAAGCACACTAATACTGTTTTTAATTTAGTAAGTGTGTAAAACTCAGAACATGAGACGTGGGTTGTGACGTGAACACAAGTAATTTGACAAATTTTTTTTTTCCTGTGACATGGGTTGTGTCACGTTTCAGCTTCCCCACAATTTGACCCTTTGTTTTCCAATTGCCATTTGTGACGTTTCTACAATTGAAGTTCATACAATCTTTTTGTTCCTAAATCAAGGAATTGCAAGGCCCATTGTTCACGAGTTGCCCATTATTCCTAAATCATGAGTTCGCATTGCTTGTGCCCAAGAACACATTGTTCAAGTTGATTACCAGATTTCAAGAAACTTGGATCCCTCAAGTCCCAACAATTTCGAAGATGGATTACCAGATACCAAGAACCCATTGTTCATGTCGATCTGCCCGATTTCTTCATCAGTGTCTTGTACTCTGTTTGAGGGTCCATATGACGATGCCGACGTGGTACACCGGCCTGATGGATTGACGATCATCTTGTGCCCATTGTTCACGCTGACATGGTACACCGACCTGACGGATTGACGATCATCTTGTGCCCATTGTTCACGTCGATCTGGGATTGACATTCACGTTCACGTTTCTGTGCATCAAACAAAGTTCACATTTCCTTTGCCTGCGACGACAGTGAGTCACGTTTGGTAATTTGGGTCTCATGTTTTGAACATGGATGAACACTGCAGTGCTGGTTGGCTGATCACGTTTGCTGACCCACGTTTGGTAATTTGGGTCTCATGTTTTGAACATGGATGAACACTGCAGTGCTGGTTGCTCTCCTCTCCACCGCCACCGCAGCCTCCGTCGTCGTCTTCTCTTTCTCCGGCATACCCAGCAACGGTTCAGTCACAACCCCCTCATGGTCCGAATTTGATTCGGAATTAGATCGAATCCAATTCTGGGTTACGATGTACAGTGGGATTGAAATTGGAGAAGCTAAGAGGATTAGAAAGATGATTGCGAATGACTGAGAAATTAAACGATTTACATCACTCTATTTTTTTAGATCGAATCCATTTATGGGTTGCAATGTACATCGAATAACCTCTCTCCAAGTGGGTTTCTTTATTTTTTCTACTCTTACGGCGTTGATGATTCCGAAGTACTGAGCTTCTTCTTTGTCTTCGCTGGCGGTAGAGGAAGCTGGGATTTCGCGGAGGCAGAGAATGGCAGTGAGGCAACGAGGATCAGCAAACGTGGGTCAGCAAATGTGGATCAGCAAATATACACCTCCATAGAAAAAAAACAAAAAAGAGGCAAACCTGTCCACTCACATATCACATAAAATCAAAGTGGGACCTAACTGTCCACAAAACATGCCAAATAAGACTTGTCAATTCAAAAGAATAAATGTGGGACCAAATGGAATAATAGATTGGTAAATTGGACTTTCTGATAATTTTCCCTAAAATTTTTGGCCTTTCCATTGTCATAAATTGTAATTATAGATTATTGACTCTTTGATTATTATGGTAATATATTTCAAATTCCTTACTTCTTTCCTTTCAAATCCCTTGATGTGTGGAATTAAAATATATATATATATATATATATATATATTATTTAATTTATGACATTGTTATGGAAAATCAATCACAATTTTAAATCTTTATTTTTATTTTTTATTTTTTAGAAGTTAAGAAATATATGTGACATATAACTATTGGCCCATCCAATTATATTGAAAAAATTTTCAACATTTAAATATAAAGTCCACAACAGAATCTTAGTTATATTTAAATCACATCGCATTAAAAATTTTATTTTTGAAAGTTAAAAAATATATGTGGCATGAAACTATTGGTCCATCTATGTTACATTCAAATTTGAAAAAATTGCACTTCAGTGTAAGTTTTAAAAAAATTACAAATCAATGATAAACTCTATTACTTTTAATAATTAAAGTTACAGTCTTTTTCACACATTTGCAAATATTTTATGCAAAAATTTGCAGCTTTCATTGAAATTTTGATGACCATTTAATAGAAATTCCAAAACAAAATCTTATTTATATTTAACCACATCTCATTTGAAAATGTTTAGATGAAAAATCTAAATAAAAATTTTTTTAAAAAATTCTTTAAATTTTAAAAGTCAAAAATGAAATTTTAGTAATGTTATAACAATCACATTTGGTACAATCTGGTGGTGCCTTAAATACTAACTATGTGGTTAATGAATCATAAGATAACACGTTACATATCGTCAAATATAGTATCAAAGTGTGGTCATCCTAACATTATTCATTTTAAAATTTATAGAAAATATTTTAAGTATGAATTATACATAACTTAACAAAATAAAAAAATTTAAAACGTTAGGTAGATTACGAAACTATTCTTCAAGTAAATTATAAATACACTTAATCTTTTAATGATAACTGTATTGTTTGTCCAATCCAACTAGTTTGGTCAAAACACAAAAACAAAAACAAAAACAAAAACAAAAACAAAAAATCAAATCTAGCCTAAAGTTCTTATCTATGAATTAGTTTATGGCATATAAAACACGCCGTCTTCCCTAAACCCTAAATGCCTTTTACTTTTCTCTCTAAATTTTTCTAAAGGGGACAGGGAGACAGTAGTGGTTCCCCCCAACTCTCCGATATCCCTCCCCCACCTTTCAATCATTTTCGTAATCTAGATATGATGTTTACCTCTCCAACCTGGGCGTTTTTATCTTACTTTTTCTACCTTCGAACTCAAAATTTTAAGATCTGATTTCAAATCTTTTAACAATCTGAACGACGACGCTAGATAACGCATTTGTTTTACACTAGATGATCACCTCAACCTCAATGTTCTGTATCGACCAGTGGATGTGAAGTCTTCAGATTCCAAATAGAAGGCTGCAAAGTAATGGAGTTTTTGATGAGTTCAGTAATGACTTGGATTTTTTTTTTTTTTTTTTTGTGGTTTTATTAATTTTTAGTTGGTGATGTGTTAATCCTTCATGTGTAGAGGTTTGTTTCCCTCCCTTATGGGAACCTTTTCTCCTCCGTTATGGAGGTTTGGATCGTTTCTTCTATGAAAGTTGTTTATTTCTTTTTGAGATCTTGTAATACCGTTGTACAAGATTGATTTGATCTTTTATCGATTTTTGCAATGAAGATTTTCTTCCCAATCTTACCCAAAAAAAAAAAAAAAAGAAAAAAGAAAAAAATTCTTATCTAGGAGTTATGCCTTGACCAATAAAATGATTTGACATAATTTTAGACAAGTAATGTTAGGAATTATAAAAAAAAAAAATATTATATAATACTTCATTAAGATTTTTTACATTTGAATTATACCTATAATAAAATGTCACACACTAATCAAAAGATTAAAAAAAAAAAAAATCATGAATTGTTTCACGATATTTTTTTTTTTTTTTATAAACATTACTCATTTTAGACTAGAAATTGAGCCAAAAACTTGCTTTGATGCTAATTCAATTAAATCTATATTTACTATTATATATAGAAAAACATTATTTTGTCTTCAATTTATGAAATATTGACATACACGTGGCTCTTTAATTAATATCACAATATTTTAAAAATCATTTAAGTCGTGGTTTTATTATATAAAACAAAATGTTATGAGTCGTTGAGGCTCAAAGTCTCAATAAAAATTTATTAAATTTTAAAAATACACATCATGAAAGTGTTAGTTTTGTTCAATATGATGATATTTCTCATACATTTAATTGTTAAAAATTAAATCTAAGTAAGAACCTAAAAAATTAAGAATAACATGAATTATACTACAAAAATTTAATTTGAAATGTAAATATTAACAATGAAAATTTTAATTATTGAACATGTTGAGTTAAATATGTAAATAGTAACAATGAAATATTTGCTTTTGGTCTTATCAACCAACATGCTCAAATATTATTTTAATTTCGATTTTATAGTTAAAAAAAGAAAGTAAATTTTGATATGTGTTTCAAATAGCTTGAACCTAAATTTTTTTTTTGAAAATATCATGTTGATGATTCATTTAATTAAAAATTTAAAAATAATAATAATTTTCACAATCTCCTTTTGAGAGGTTATAAAATTAAGATAAGTAATTTAAGTGAAGTCTAAATATTATTGTTTAAAACAGACTAACGTAAGCATACACTACAAGAATTTACACATTTGGCAACCACTTTTGCCGACCAAAAAAATTTTAGTCGCAAAAAAATGACATTTGGCGACTAAATATTAATTAGTCGCGAATGACCATTGTTTTTGGCGACCAAATATTATTGGTCGCAGAAGGTTATATTTTGGCGACCAAAAAATGAGTTGGTCGCAGAAAGTGGTATACTTTTCCCGACTAACTACAAATTTGGTCGCGGAAGGTCACATATTTTTTGGCGACCAAATTTTTGGTCGCCAAAAATTTATTTTCAGCAACCAAAAAAAATTAGTCGCCAAATTTGTATTTTTAGCGACCAATATTTTAGTCGCCGTTGATTGAGATTTGGCGACTAAAAAAGTTTGTCGGCGAAGGTACTTTTTCTGCGACTAATTTGGTCTTTTGGTCGCCAAAAGTTTGGGAGGGAAATTTGAACAATCAGGAGGGGGGAAATGAAATTTTTTGGCGACCAAAAAAATTTGGTCGCCAATCAAAAAACGACGTCGTTTTGTACCTGCAAAACAGAAAAAAATAAATAAATAAAGGCAAATCCAGTGAGTAGCCTTTGTGTATGTGAGGCCGATTTGAACCCTTCACTACTACAAAAATAGTTAAAGATCACACTTTAATAAAAAAAAATATCTCACTTTTATTGAAAGTGTGATAAAAAAAATTAGATTGATATTTTAATCACACTTAATTTGATTTAGTGTGATAATATTTATTTTTTATGTCACTTTTCAATTAAGTGTGATTATATATATATATATATATATATTTTATCACACCTTCTAATTAAAAGTGTGATTATATATACACTATTACTTTTTAATCACACTTTTTAAATAAGTGTGATTATATATATATTTTTTAATCACATATTCTAATTAAAGTGTGATTATTTATATATTTTTTAATCACACATTCTAATTAAAGTGTGATTATATATACGCTACTACTTTTAATCACACTTTTTCAATGAGTGTGATTATATATATATTTTTTAATTACACATTCTAATTAAAGTGTGATTATTTATATATTTTTTAATCACACCTTCTAATTAAAGTGTGATTATATATACATTACTACTTTTTAATCACACTTTTTAAATTAGTGTGATTATATATACATATATATATATATATATATATATTTTAATCACACATTCTGATTAAAGTGTGATTATTTATATATTTTTTAATCACACCTTCTAATTAAAGTGTGATTATATATACATTACTACTTTTTAATCACACTTTTTAAATTAGTGTGATTATATATATATTTTTTAATTACAGTGTGATTATTTATATATTTTTTAATCACACCTTTTAATTAAATTGTGATTATATATACATTATTACTTTTTAATCATACTTTTTAAATAAGTATGATTATATATATATATATATATATATTTAATCACACTCCCCAAATATGTGTGTTTGCATAAAATACTCCAATTTGATTTGTATATAAAATATACAATTCCCATTTTTTTTTTAAAAAAAAAAGCCTCAATACCAAAACACAAATTATAAAAAAAAAATTCAAAATACATTTAACTCTTTGGCTACTTCTAATCAAAAGAAAAGTATAAGGTTAGGGTTCATCACAAGGCACAAGAGAGAGAGAGAGAGAGAATCAAAAGAAAAGTATAAGGTTAGGGTTCATCACAAGGCACAAGAGAGAGAGAGAGATAGAGTGCATTCAATACTGTTGGGGGCAGAGTGCTTCTTACGGTCGCCGTTTTCGGAGACCTCTCTCTTATCACCCTAAACCAACACTACAAGAAAATGTGACTTTTGGAGACAGCACAACTTCCCGTCTCAAAAAATATGACTTTTTGAGACGGCACAACTTGCCGTCGCCAAAAAAATGTGACTTTTTGATACGGCACAACTTGCCGTCGCAAAAAAATAGAGTATTTGCGACGGCAGAAATTGCTGTCACAAAAAAAAAAAAAGGAGTATTTGCGACGATACCAGCTGCAGTTGCAAAAAAAAAAAAAAAAAGGAGAGTTTTTTGCGATTGTAATACGTACCATTGCCAAAAAAAAAAAAAGTTAAAATATATATATATATATATATATTGTGGCTTTGAGACGGCTTAATATATATATAGTCATAAAATGGTTTAAATAAATGCAACGGTATTTTTCTATTACAAAAAATAAAAATAAAAATAAAAAAGACGTTGCCTTACTCTTTTGAACATTTCTCTTTTCACCTATTTTTTCATCTTTCTATCTCTCTGTCTCTCTTCTCTTTCTCTCTTCTCTTTCTCTCTCTCACTCATAACTCTTCTCTGTCTGTTTGTCTCTCTCTATGTGTCTCTGTCTCTCTTATCTCTCTCTCTCTCTCACTCATCTCTCTTCTCTGTCTGTCTATCTCTTTCTTTCTCTCTATGTCTTTGTCTCTCTTCTCTTTCTCTCTCTCACTCATCACTCTTCTCTGTCTGTCTCTCTATCTGTCTCTCGTCCATCTTTCTTCTCTTTATCTCTCTTCTCTCTCTGTCTCTCTTCTCTCTCTCTTCTCTTTATCTCTCTCGCTCATCTCTCTCTGTCTCTCTCCCGTTTATCTCTTTTCGCTTTTTTTTTCTCTCTCTCTCTTTCTCTTTGTCTATATCTTTTCATCCATTTTTTCATATTCCTTTTTCTCTTCTCTTTCTCTCTCACACTCATCACTCTTCTCTCTCTATCTGTTTGTCTATCTGTCTCTCACTCTCTCTCTGTGTCTCTCACTCATCTATCTCTTCTCTCATCTCTTTTCTCTCTCTGTCTCTTTTGCTCATCTCTCTTCTCTTTATCTTTCTCTCTGTCTCTCTCGTTCATCTCTCTTATCTTTATGTCTCCCTCGCTCATCTCTCTTCTCTCTATCTCTCTCTGTCTCTCTCGTCCATCTCTCTTTTCTCTATGTCTCTTTTCTGTCTCTCACTCTCACTCTCTTTCTCTTTTTCTCTCTCTCTCTCTCCCACTATGTTTGCGTTGCTCACTCTCTCACTCCAGTCTTCTCTATTTACTGAGCTCCCTCTCGATTTATCGATCCACTACAAGAAAATGCACTTTTAGCGACCACTTTGTCTCTCTCTCGCTCATCATCTGTCTCTCTCTCTCCTCTATCTCTCTCTTACTCATTTCTCTCTCTCACCACCTATCTCCTCTACCACCTTCACCACTATTGCAAACGTCATTCCACTACCACCACTATTTCCACTGTCGCTACTTCACCTTTACGACTACCATTACTACTACTATCGCCACCACTCCACTACCACCACTACTGTCACTACTACTACCATTACTTCTCTTTTACCCCTGCCACTCCATTTACACTACCACTACCACTACCACAACTTCACCACTAATCTCTTTCGCCATCACCATTACCACCACCATCATCTCTTATCCACCACCTTCACCACTACTGCCGCTCATTTTCATCTACCAAAAAAAATTAGTTTATGATTTTTAGTAATAAAAAAAAATAAGCCGCAGAAAAATATTTTTATTGACTACAAAAAATTAACTTTTATTTTGGTAGAAAATATTTTTCATTAAAATATATATTACCCATACTTCTACGAAATAAAAAATAATAATATTTTTTTTCATTAAAATAAAAAGGAAACAAATAAATTTTCAATCTTAATAACTAAAAAAAAAAATTAAAAAAAATTCATTAACTACAAAAAAATATATATTTTAACAAAAAATAAATTTATTTATTTATTTATATTTTTTATTTTTATTTTTCATTCCCGCCTCTTTATTTTTTTACATTCCCGCTTCCCCCTCTAATTTTTTTCCCACCCCCTCCCCCAACAAAAAAAATCCCCAATCTCAAACCCAAAAAATTCCTAATCTTTTCGTCCCCCCCCCCTCTCTCTCTCTCTCTCGATCGATCGATCGACGGCGAGCGGCGGCAGACGACAGAGAGCGGCAGACAACGGGCGAGCGGCGGCGGATGACTGAGAGCAATAAACGAGGCTGCTGTGTGAATGGAAAGGGCTCCGGAGTGCAGGAGCAGCAGCAGCGTCGTCGTCGAAGCAGCGTCGTCGTCATCGGAGGAGCAGCGTTGGCCTCCTCTTCCGCCACCTCAACATCTCAAAGGAAGTCCCAAATACAGAGGGAAGAGATCCCACTTGGTCAATATCAATATCAGTAAGTAACTATAGCTAGACATTTCTGTTTTGCTTGAGACGAGTGAAATGGTCAGACCCAAAGCTGATAAGGTATTATGTTCAGCACATGAGTTTAAGGCTTGAAGTGGTGATACTTAGCTTTCTGGCTGCTGAATTTGTCGCAATAAATGTACTTAGATGAGAAGTTGCTGTCTCTGTAGGAGTTTAAGAGAATTTGGGATTTTAAGAGAGAGAAGAACGGACAAATAAATGGTGACCTAGACCCTTGGGACGAAGCATACTTCACAAGGTTGATGAAGTCTTCTGCTTACAGCTTGGACTCCTTGGTAAGCAACATGCTTATGTTTTCTGTTTTCTCACAGTCCACATAATTCTAGTGGATTTTGTGGTCGACCGATGACTTTAGGCAATTCTAAGGTTTTTCCTATGTTTAGAAGATTTCTGGGTTGTGATTGTTGAATAATTTATTTTATACTTTAGATTCAGAAATTGCAATGATTGTTTTTTGCAGGTTGTAGCATCATATTTTCCTTTGACACAATGTATAGAGGGTTTGAAGGTGCTGGTTGAGTTATTATTTGGTGTGACATTTCGTAGTATCCCTCTTGCACCTAGGGAGTCATGGCATACAGATGTGCTTAAAATGTCCCTTTATCACCCCGAAGAGGTACATATAAGACTTCCTTTTAAAAGTTATAGTGCTTTAATCATTTAAGAAACTACTGAGGTATAAATGAAAAGATTATAAGTAAAATGTTTGTGGCTGGTATATAGGAAAGGAGATTTGTTAATTTAGTGAACCAAATTAATTCCTTGAAGATTTGTTGAGATATTTGGAATTAATTTTGTATGAAATGAATTTAGTGCATAAGTTTCTACCTTCAAACTTAGTGTTGAGCATGGTATGATGGAGCTTTCTACCACCATGATAGTGGAATGGCTCAGTTTATTTCCCATAGGCCTTCATAGACAATCTAGTTCACATTTCGGCTTGCAAATCCATGTGAAATGTCCAGTTAGAATTAATAGTCTACAAGAATTTTCCAAAAAAGTAAACTGCTGTTAATTGTGGATGATGTTTAAAATCAAGTCATTTGCTTCTTTTTTTTTTTTTTTTTTTTACATAATAAGAAAACTGGGTTCATTATGCTTATGATTATATTGAGGTGAGCTAAATTAGTGTTGCTTCTCTTTTTTCTTCTTATATTTATAACATAGTAGAAATTCATAGAGTGTAACTGCCACAATTAAAGAAATACATAATTAATTGTAATCAAAAGACAAACAGCTAATCAATAAACTAATTATTTTATTCATAATTTTTTTTTTTTTAATAAAAAGAGACTTTGTAAACAAACAAGTGGGTTTCTGGAGAAGAATCGTGATTTATTACACTTGGATACCATTCAACTATTATCTTCTTGCAAATGCCACCTTCCTCAGGTATTTGCATCGTCTTTGCTTGCTCAATCTGAGAAGCCTGTTGTTGGTGCACTATATAAATCAGGTGGAGCAGACTCCCCAAAGTTAAGTGTTGTAGCAAAATTTAAGGTACATTCACTTTCTAGAGTTTTGTTTGTCCCAAAGTTAAGTGTTTCTTCTTTTATTTTTTTGCTTTCTGTGCGTATGTCTTTTGATTTGCAATTGAAGTAGCAAAACAAAGAAAAGGGTGTCTGGGCCATTTACATGGATAGTAATTTTCTTTAACAACCCATTCTATCAAATTAAAGAGGCACAACATGACTTATTCGAGGACATAAAATTTTTAAATACAAGATAGCGAATCAGAAATGTCACCAAGTAATGAGAGTATTAGTAGCATGGACACTTCTAGGGAGGACCTGTTTCCATTTTGACAACAGTTTTTAGAGTCTCTAATAAGACCTATGTGGTGAATCTCTTAGCATGACAAAGGTTTGACTTTCTTGGGAATGCAACCCACCACCCCAAATATATTTTGAAACATTTCTAAGAGGTGTACATTATATATGGCATTTGTGGGATTTCGTCTTTCATATTTTGCATTTGTATGTAGAATTTTTAGATATTTATTTACATCAAATTTTTCTTACATTATATGCATCAAAAGTATATGAATAGTAATATGATTTGGTGTCCTTATCGTGTGCATGTCCTAGTTTCTTAGGAATTGCTGTGTTAGCATATTTGTGATGTTGTGTTTGTCCCATGTGTGCGCTACATTGATGAGAGAAAAACAAATAGTATTCCTAAGCTGTACTATAGTGGGTACCAATCCTGCATGGCTAAGACTTTTGGTTTCAACTCTTGTTAAGAATGCTTCAAGAATCGAAAGTGGTGTTAACTCAAAGGCATCATAAACCATAAAAGGAACTTTTTGGACAAAAGCTTAAGCAGTGGCAAGGATGGATTTGAACTTCTTAGGTGAACTTCAATCATATTGAAAGCGATATTTTACTGAAGTTTAAAATAGTGGTGACTGATGAACCACTTATGGGGTGTATTGTTAATTAAGATCATGTACAAATTGATTACAGAGGTTTGGCCCATGTTTCTATGACTAGTCTTATTTATGATCCAGATGTAGATTCCAAAATGTAGGAATATTTCTTTATAGAATGTGAAATATGGATATTTTTCTATTTATTTTTCACATGACAAAATTGTTAATCAAAATTTTGTGCCTTGTTAATTGCCTTGTTAATATTTCTATGTACATAAGGCAGATAATAATTTTCTCAAGAAAGAAAAAAAATTATTATTTGCATATAAAAGCATATCATGCAAAATACCATTTGAGGGACATCTCTTTCACAACATCACATTCATCCAATTTTGTATCACACCGTAGAAAATCAAGCAAACTGCTAGAATATTCAACAATGTGCAATGTGGCTAAATAGGGACCCATGCAAGTGCACACAAAAACCGAGCATATAGTCATGTGAGAGCATGCTAACATTAAGCATCCATGTCAAGAATCTCAATACGTCCCCTGCAAAGAAACAGTCTGGTTTATGCCTCAACAAATCTTTACACCTAAGAGAACTCCTACTTGGCTACAGAAAGTAGAATACAAACATACCCCACGCCCATTGTCAGTAATGCTCACTGAATTGTCCGCATGTAAGATGACATCTATCTTTGAAGCAAAACCTGCTTGTGCCTCATCAACAGCATTATCTAATATTTCATAAACCTAAAAGAAAGCAACATCAGTGAATCTTGTAACTCATGTTTAGATAAAATAGACTTGGCACAATGAGAAGTGTTAATGTAGAGAAGGCAAAAAAGTAAAGAAGATACCAAATGGTGCAAACCACGAGGTCCGGTGCTTCCAATATACATTCCTGGTCTTTTCCTAACAGGGTCTAAACCTTCCAGTACCTGAATAAATCAGGTAGCCATCATAGGAAAATAAACCAGAAGTAAGCCAACAGGAGAGCTAAAACAAGATTACAAGATATGTGTATATGCATACGTCTATAGTATCTTCAAATCGCTTCCATAAACACCTAAATGAATTGCATTGTGCAGTTCATCTGCTTCTTTATGACAAGAAATGTGATTTCAAAAAGGCTACTGCAAAATTTAAAAATGGAATTATGCATCTATGAACAATACATGGTGATTTTCATGGCATCTGTCAGTGTTGACGATTTCTTTTAGAGAATCAAAGAAAACTCCAAAACTATGCGTTTATTAATAATATGAATCTGCCCACAATCCAGAACATAAGTTCATAGGCCTGTCGGGAGCAGTGGGTCACACCTCATGAACATTACTTAAATCAAACAAATTCCACATGCCTTAATCCTAATCAAAGTTTTAAAAGGCATTATTGACACTAGCATTGAGGTTTTGATTTTTAGGCAACACTTCCAGATTTTTAGGCAACAAATTCCACATGTCCCAAGAGTCTTATTTATGATCCAGATGTAGATTCCAAAATGTAGGAATATCTCTTAACAAGGCAATTAACAAGGCACAAAATTTTGATCAGCCCAATTAGATCCACTTGGTTTTTGAAAATTAATTTTTTTATGCTTTTTTTTTACCTTATATATGCGTAACTGTTTTAAATCACATATAGTAGGTTTAACATATATGACTCTTGGGACATGCACGAGGAAATGATAACGAACTTAGAAGAGTTTTACAAGACGGTATAGAGCTTTCTTGCCCTCAGAATTGTAGGGGAATAATGTGTATAATTTTTGGTTATTTCTTCGTTATATTCATTTTTTTTTAAGCTGGAGATGCTTGATAATGTTTCTTATAGTACTCATATAGATTATTTTGCCAGGTTTTGTAATGTCATGTAAGATGAGTGATTTTGGAATTGGTTGTTTTGTTTGGTTAATGCTAAATAGTCTGCCACTTGACGCCAAAGAAATTCGAGGGTCCTATATATGGGCTCCTGCTAATGACGAATTGATTTTTCTCTATTTAATTATGCATTTTTCTTTCCTACAAGTATGACATAATTCTCTCTATTGCAGCTAAAACTACCCTATCAAATTGTGGCTATTGTTTCCGGTGCTTTGAATGATGTAGCTGCAAAGAAGTATGATTTGGAAGGATGGTTTCCTGCATCCAGCACTTACAGAGAACTTGTTTCCTGTTCAAACTGCACTGACTATCAGTCCAGGAGATTAGAGATTCGATATGGGTAGAAAAAGGGTAGACTAGTAGTTATATTTTTGGATACAATAGTAGTTATATTTTTGGATGGGTGTGTATAGAAAATATTTAGTAGACTACTAGTTATATTTTTCGGTTGATGTACATGGATAAAAATTTTAAACATAATAACAAGTATTTGTTATGTCTTAAATTTTTATGTTAGATGAAATATGTAGTTTGGAATTATTTGTGGATGAAAACTTATAATAGTTGCTGATTTTAATTAAACAGGTTCAGAAATGGTTGATCTATGTATTTTGTTGAATGTTCATGATTCAATTTATTTGTTGGTTTGAATGATTTTTGCAAATTACAGATTATATTGAATAAATTGGATGGACTATTATAAATTATAGGTTTATTTTGTTGGATGTTGGCGACCAAATGTGACAATTGGCGACCAAATTAATTTTGGTCGCAGAATGTGACAATTGGCGACCAAAATTTTTAGTCGCGGAATGTGACAATTGGTGACCAAAATAATTTTGGTCGTGAAATGTCACAATTGGTGACCAAAAATTTTGGTCGCGAAATGTCACAATTGGCAACCAAATTAATTTTGGTCGCAGAATGTCACAATTGGCGACCAAAATTTTTGGTCGCGAAATGCCACAATTGGCGACTAAACTAATTTTGGTCGCAAAATGTCACAATTGGCGACCATTTTTTTTGGTCGCGAAATGTCACGATTGGCGACCAAAAAAATATTGGTCGCAGAATGTTACAATTGGCGACCAAATTTTTTGGTTGCGAAATCCAACTTTTGGCGACCAAACAAATTTTGGTCGCGGAATGTCACGATTGGCGACCAAAATTTTTTGTCGCGGAATATCACGATTGGCGACCTAACATTTTGGTCGTTGAATGTGATAATTGGCGACCAAACTTTTTGGTCGGGAAAATATTACTTTTCGCGACCAAAGTGTTTTGGCGACAAAATAAATTAGTCGCGGTAATTACGTATTTAGCGACTAAAAATTTAGTCGCAAAATCCAACTTTTGCCGACCAACCACAATTTTGGTCGGGAATTACTTTTGCCGACCCTCAATTGGCGACCAAACTAGCGACCAAAAAAATTGGTCGCGGATAACTTTTGCCGACCAAAAATTGACTTTTAGCGACCAATTTTTTTGTTGCCAAAAGTGTAAATTCTTGTAGTGATATTTAAAGTAAAAAACTATGTCTATTTTTTTCTCTAAAATACACTGCTAGTATATACACACGTGTTTACATTACATAATAAAACAATTACGGATAAGATATATTGACTTATTTTTGTTTGGTAATTATGAAAAAATGATGACTTACCTAGTATTTGTTGCGATGGTTTAGAAAAAAATCACAATATCATATAATACATATTAAAAGATGATAAATTTTCTTTATTAAAATGAGTAAATATATACATATATATATTAATCTCTTCGGTTACAAAAAGTTCTTCATGTAACTCCAAACACTTCCAACCGTTATATACTTAGTAATAATGAGGGGAAAAAAAATAGAAAAAAATAAATTGACATTATAGAAAATTAAATGTAGCATTTGGTACCAGTTGCACAAGAATGATGAAAAAATCTAATATTACTAATTATAAGGTGATAGAAAACAGATTGAGAAGTTATAGAAAACAGATTGATTTCCTTCTTTATTTACTTTGAATCCTCTCTCTCTCTCTCTCTCTCTCTCTCTCTCTCTCTGATTCACTCCTCTTATAAATAGCCACCATCTTCACCTCCCTCAGCATAAGCTTCATACAACACCACCACCTTGCACACAAGACCTATCTGAAGGAGTCTTCAAAAACATCCAATGGCCACTAACCAATTCTCTTTTGCAACACTTGTTCTCTTCATTATAATGATCAACCTACACTTAGAAGGCACCATCGGCAACAATGCAGGTTGGCAGAGCGCTCATGCCACCTTTTATGGCGGCCTCGATGCCTCCGGGACAATGGGTATGTACAAATTGTACGTACTTTATTAGTTGCCTCTACCTTCTCAATATCTAAATTTAGCTTTATTACACTAGTATAAAAGTGTTACACTATAATTCTTAATTTTTATTTATTCCAATTTAATCTCCAAAGTTTATAATTTGTTATATTTTTGTCACTAATGTGTTTTGCAGGAGGAGCTTGTGGGTATGGAAATTTGTACGATCAAGGGTATGGAACAAGCACTACAGCACTAAGCACAGCTTTGTTCAACAATGGGTTCAGCTGCGGGGCTTGCTACGAGATACAATGCAACAACGACCCCAAATGGTGCCTCCCTGCCACCATCACCGTCACCGCTACAAACTTTTGCCCACCTAACTATGCTCTGCCTAACGACAATGGTGGTTGGTGCAACCCTCCCCTCCAACACTTCGACTTGTCCGAGCCTGCTTTCTTGAAAATTGCTCAATATCGTGCCGGAATCGTGCCCGTTGTCTTCCGAAGGCAAAAAATAACACGAAAAATACTATTCTTCCATAATTTTTATATGATTTAATCCATATTAAAATTTGATTAATGAGAATCGAATTGGTTTGTGACAGGGTGCCTTGTATCAAGAAAGGAGGAATTACGTTCACCATGAATGGCCATTCTTACTTTAACCTGGTTTTGATCACCAATGTCGCGGGTGTAGGGGATGTCCATGCAGTGTCAATCAAGGGATCCAATACAGGGTGGCAAGCTATGTCAAGAAACTGGGGCCAAAACTGGCAAAGCAACTCTTATCTCAATGGCCAAAGTCTGTCTTTTCAAGTGACTACTAGTGACGGTAGAACTGTGACAAGTTACAATGTGGTGCCTGCTAATTGGCAATTCGGCCAAAGTTTTCAAGGGGGTCAATTCTAGATTGTTGTTGATACATAATTTTTTTTGAAAGTATATTTTTCATAATAAGATCTTTTTGCACGTGTAAGATCATGTTTGATGGTAACTTAATATAATATATAATTTTTGTCCTACTACTCTACTGTCATCTTTCCTTCTTTTTTGTTTTTGGTATATTTGCATGGAAACAGACACACGTGAGATGCAAATAAATTACTACAATTTTACAAGACTAATACTACGTACCCAGGATTAATTTGTTTTTAAAAATTAATGTATGATTTATTTATATTCAAGATATAAGAGTTTATGGGTACTTATGCTTTTGCAATGACCCTCTAATTTATAGAAGTTCAATAATCAAAATTAGGTAATCATTTCAAAATGTCATGGAAAAATAACGACTAGTATGTTATTTTCCTGTCATTTATTTCTATGTTCCTAAATTTTATAATTTTAACTTTTAAACCGAAAGTAATTAATGACAAGCCATAAAAGTGTTTAAAAAATTACCCTTAATTGTAGATCAATAGTGTGTATACTTTAAATTTTTTGTTGTTGTTGTTTTTTTTTTTTTTTTTTTTTTGATCGGCAAAGAAAATCTTTATTGATGAAACATACAAAGTATGAAGATTACATCAATAAAGAGGAACTTGGGTCTAAAAAGCCCCAAGCGCCAGTTGGTGAGAAACCAACAAAGAGAAAAAGAGGGGAAAAGGGGAAAAAACAACAAGCATAAGCAAAAACACCCCGAGGTTGAATCACATCAGCAACAATCACCAAAAAACAGAGGGCAGCAGACAGAACCCAATTCAAATCAGTGCAGTCCAAGAGCACTGATTTGTTGTTTGACCACACAATTGATGAATCTCAGCCTTTAATTACAAATTCTAAGCAAAATTTTGGATTCTCTTTTTGGGACTAGTAGTTGGTGTTATCATAGATTAAAATTTTGGCCATGAAAACATATATAAGGTGACAGTTTTACTCTTCTTATCCTAAGCAGTACTTGAGATATGAGACCAAGCTCACTTTGGATTTCAAAATGGCAAAATGGTTTTAATGAAAATTAAACAATACCTCCATTTATAAATATTCTTTATCAAGGGTGCTGTGAAAAGCTGCAGAATAGTGCATGAACAAAATAAATAAATAAATTGATGAAGAAATTATACTTATAGTTATTGTGTTATTTTTTTTTTTAATGTCAATTTAATTTCTATAATTTTAATTATCAGTTTTATGCATAAACACATTTTTTCTTTTCCCTTTTTTTGGGTCTAATAGCATAAATGGATTTCAAGTTACGAAACAAGTTGCAAAGTCCATCAGAGCTTTACGGGGCATTCTATTTGCACCCAAATAGTAATTCAGTAAGCCCAATTAAAATCTTGAAAATTTAGTTCCTATTATACCTTAATGTAAATTTACTAATAAGGACAATACACATTAAACCCTAAAATAATTTTTTTTCTTTCAAGGTACATCCTATATTCAAGTCTCTTCATCTTATTCTCCAAATTTTAATTATTTTCACTTTATCTTCTTCCTCTTACCAAAACTCCAATTTATCTCACAAAAACTCACCATTATCATCCACAAAAAAGAACCCTAGAACAATCTCGTTAGTCATTCTCTAATCTTTATGATGAGATTTTCAAAAAAGAGTGAAACATGTTGATCTCTCAATGGAAAACCCACTTCACAAAACAACATTCTAGAAATGATGAAGCCATAAAAAGCATTAGAATCATCATGAGGGAAAAACCCAAGAAAACCCACTAGAGAGAGAAAAAAAAAAAAAAAAAAAAAAAAGGTACCAAACTATGGAGAGAGAGCATATTCTTTGATGAAAAACAAACCTTACTCAACAAAGTTCAAGCGACCCAAATAAAATTCATATATGATATATACGATATATATATATACATTCATATATATATAGAGAGAGGGGGGGGGGGGATAGAGAGACCCATAACTAAGAAGAGATGGAGGAATTTTTTTGAATTGATTTGTTGATTTTGGGTGTACCATAAATTATGATTTTATGTGGAAGGTAATTTGTGAAAAAAAATAGAGTGTATTGAGAGTAAATTATAATTATAAATAATTTAATAGGGAGTACTAAGAAATTGGGCGCACTGAATGATTTTTTAGGTGTAAATAGAATCACCCGAGCTTTACACGTTACAGATTTTGGCCCATCTTTATTATAGTGGGCTTTAGTCTTCTACTAGCTCACATCGTTAGGGCTGAGTAAGAAAATCAAAAAATCTACAAATCGAATTGATTCAGTCCAATTCGATAGTTTTAGTTTATCTTTTAAATCCATAGTTCAGTTTTGATTTGAAAAATTGGAGAACTGATCTCCACGGATCGATTATGGATTTAAGTCCATAGTTATAGATTAGACCCGAACCAGACCTTATGTAATTTAAACCATATACATATCATACACCCTGATGAATACAAATCTACCATCTTATATATAAAACTGAACCCTAATTCATAACATTTCAGATTAATATAATAATAATAATTGCGGAAGGCAAAATTAAAGACTTTCATTTCGAGTAGAAAATGTGTAGAATTCGAATAGGATACACTCTGATGAGTACAATAGTAGGTCTATAAGACCAAACGACTAGGACTAGAGATCCACGTCCAGGCATGCAGGTCCAGGACCAAGTCCAAGGATCCAGAACCAGAAGAGTCCAAGGGACCAGGACCAAACGTCCAGGACCACAAGAGTCCAGGGGACCAGAACCAGAGATCCAAGTCCAAACATACAGGTCGAGGACCAAAGAACCAAGTCTAGAGGTTCAAGTCTAGACATGCGGGTCTAGGACCAGAGGTGCAGAACCAGAGGACCAGGTCCAGGGTCCAAGCCAGAAGACTAGATCCAGAAGGCATGACCCTCAAGGGTAGACTTGGTCAAAGCTTGGTCCTTATTTTAAGGGCCAACCACACCTAGAATTCCATGATAGTGGAACAAAATACCACAAAAAGTGGGTTGAACGTAAGTAGTGGCAGGGGAAGTGGAACCAACTCCAACAGTCACTTTAAAGGCTATATAAAGCCATACCAAGTGAGGAAAAAGGTAGACAATTTTAATTACAATTATTTCGGGCTGCTCTTATTCTTATATTTTCTTGCTCCATTACTTTCAAGCTTTCTAACTTAAGTATCAGAGAATCCCCTGGTTACCCACCAGCCGGGTTTTTCATATTTTCATGAGTGTTTCAAGCCAAGTGCCACCGTGTTCACGCTAGAGTGTCGCCATAGCAAAGGTGGTTCAATCTTCTCCCACTACAATTTGGCACCGTCTGTACAAAATTTGTAACAAAAAACATTGTTCTAGTCTTTGCTAGTTTCAGCTCATTCATTTTTCAATCATTAATGACTAAAGAAAATGGCATCCCACCAACTGGTGAAGAACATGATGTTTTACACCCTCCAGTTCAATGGACAAGCCCATTAGACTTAGAAGGCAACATTTGGCTGCATTTTTAGCCCATGGAAGACCGACCAAAAGGCAGCATTTAGTTACATGAGTTGGCTCGAGAGACAAAATCATCAATGCAATGGACAAACGACTTAAGAAATTGTTTGAAAAAGTCAGAAAATTAAAGCAATGTCAACTCTAACCTCGGACTAAAAAGCAACTCAAGATTGTAAATCAGCTCAGACCGAATAGTTTTTGAGCAAAATATCATGCTCATGTACCTGTCCGAGTAGAACATCCTGCACATGCATCTGTCTAAACATAATATCATGCTTTTGTACCTATCTGAGCAGAATAATGTGCTCCAACATCTATCTGAGTAGAACATCATGCTTATGCACCTATCCAAATGCAAAAGCATGCTCTAGCTTCTATCTGAGCAATACAACGTGCTCTATTATCTATCTACGCAGAACATCCTACTCATGCACATATCCGAGAAAAATGGCATACTTCAGCACTTGTCCAAACAAAACTACATACTCCAACACCTATCCGAACAGAACAGTGGAGTTCAGTACCTATCCGAAGAGCATCTGAAGGAATTGTGGTCTAGTCAACAGAAACAAGGCCTGATATGATCACTTCTCCTTTTAGTATGAGAATTAATAAGATAGAGCCTCCAAAAAATTTCAACATCCTAGAGTTTGAGCTTTACGATAGTTGGTTAGATCCCTTGGACCATCTTTGTCACTACTGCCATGCAATGTCCTTTTGGAACAGGAATGCGACACTTATGTACAGGATCTTCCTATCTAGCCTAGGGAAAGCAGCCAGCCAATGGTTTGACAACTTCATGAAGGGTCTATTGATAGTTGGCAATAGTTGTCCGATAATCATGTGAAATGCTTTGTGATCAACATCAAGTGTGCTAAGGAGGTAAACGCTTTGCTAGCCCTCAAAAAATCTCCTGACCAGACCCTCAAACAATATTCCCAACTTTACTGGGAGACCTTTTATAAAGTTGAAGAGAAATGTTCAAATCAAGTAGCAATCGCCGCATTTAAACATGGCTTGTCACCATAAGATAAATTATGGTAGTCCCTTTCCAAGAAACCAGTAAGATGAGTTATTGATCTATTAATCAGAATTGACCAATGCAGTTGTAGACGTCCCCGAACGCCCCGGGAGGGAAATCCCGTTTTGTTCATATGGGCTCACTACAGTTCAGGACTCAAATGTCACGGTCCTGTATCTAATCTCGCAGAGAGCAATGCAAGACCGATGAATCATCAAAGAGTCCAAATCCGGCAAATCGCTTTTGAAAACAGATTTTTTTTCAAAGAAGTGCCAAACATGGACTGCTTTGCCAGATACAGAGTCGCCACCTAAATATTTTATTTTGGGGAATTTAGGAAACCCTGACTCATTTGCATAAGGCCACGTGTCCGTCATCACCAAAGTTGTCTCAACTCGAGAACTTGGGTACGATTGGAGAAGGTCACTTCGTGAGCATCCCCGCTCGCCCAATCAAAGATCGGCCTCTACTAACCATGATATCGAGTTTTGAAAACATTATGTGCTCTTATTCTGGTTTATTAGCCTAGAATTACTATGTGATGCACGCAGCATACAAGTATAGACCGGATCGCCTGAATTGGAACAAAACATTTCATGTTTGTTTTTTAAAGCGGTTTGCTACTCGCAAGTAGGCTTAAAATGCAAATTTTCCCACCCTCGGGTGGGCTTAGAAAACATGGTTTTGCCACTATCTAGTGGGCTTAAGACTCGCAATCAATAAATTGTTCTAATCCAAGTAATCCAACCTTCACCCACAGGCATTCAGGCAGTTATATCACATAAGTACATAGCCTCATGGTAAGCATGCTATCACGGCAGTCACTCACACACATGCAAGGATGCTAAAGCATAAAGACTTACCGAGTGCTCCGAGCCAAAGAAAGAAGCTAATTAGAAAACATGCATGAATCCTAACTATGCTGAGATGTCTAATGCAACACATGCAAGAATGCAACTAAGATAGGCTCGGCTATTCTAAGATGGCATATGAAATGCTACAAAAATCATGTATTCAACTTGGAATTGAAATACGATGCAGTCAGTATGATGTGCCGAGCCCGGTGCATGCAATACAGATGAATGATGCAAACATGCAAGTATAAGTATGCTAATTGAAACATGCCCTAGTCTAACCATCATAAGCTGGTAAATAAAAGGGAGAAAGACGTGGGGTTGCAGACATACATCACACACACGCACACTTATTACAACTGCCCTCACTCGGAGGGTCCGAATAAATAATACAGTCCGAATGAATAAAAACTACAGCTAATTATTACACAACATTAACTAATTAATAAATTAGCTAAGTAAGCATGTAAACTACATGAATGTGACTGCCTCGGCTCTGTTTTGGGTGACGATGGATGCATGCATGCTCGAGTCGCCTCGTCGGGAAATTCCATCGCGATTCCTCGTCTCGCCTTTGTTTGCAACTGATTTTAGAAATTTGCACAAGGCTCCAAGAGGCTGAAACTCCACCCTGGGAAGGCTGCCGACCAGGTATTGTCTTGGGAGACACCTGCCGACCACCCTTTCTGGTAGGAACCAAAAAAGGTGGTCGGCCTGCCAGAAAACCTGGTCGGCCGACCACTTTCTGCCCCTGGATTCTGGTTTTTTCTGCAACAAAGGCAAGAGAGAGAGAGGGCAATGTATTTTCAATATATGTGTGCAAGATCACTCTCCCCGTCCTTGCACAAGCTCAAGGGGATGTAATCCTCGATCCTCGTGCCACCAATCACGCATCTCGATACATGATGGCCGAGGAGTCGAATTGCACGACTCAGTATGAAATGAATGCACATATAAGCAAGTAAAGTCAATAACTCTATCATAGACAGTCAAGAGTGTCGGCGACCGAGAATTGAGGCACATGTCGCCACTTGGAGTACGAAACGTCCCTCGTTTCCCGTGTTTAGACTAAACCCTACTCCAAACACAATGCAACAAATAAGGATGGCATGACATGCACAAATGCTATTAGCATGCAATCCTAATGCAATGCGACCTAATCATGCAAGCATGCAAGGACGAGATGCAAACATGCTACTAGCATACACAATACTATGAACCATATGGCATACACAATGCGACTAACAACCTAGCATACGCAATGCAAGGAAATGAGATGGCATACACAATGCCTGAAACAACATAACATGCACAACACATTGTAACATGGCATACACAATGTACGATGGACTTATGCCAAAATGGAGAGGCCTCAGCCGCGCCCAAATCAGTGGCCAAACACAATTGAAATTAGACAAGAACGCTCATGCAAACATGCCCAATGTAAGAGACCGAACTTAAGGCATCGAATGCCACTCTACCAAAGCATGGCAAGGGATGACACATGGCATACAAACACACATGACACAGCTCTGAAATGGCATAAAAGATGATCCCGAAACATGCAAATACGTCACCCAATGCATGCTAGATGGCCCGGGTACCGAAACTAGTGAAGTGTGTTACACTAGAGGTACCCGAAGCAATGCACAAGTGGAAAAACCAACCCTGAACAGACCCTAGGCAGGTCTGAAATAGTGGAAAAATAGTCTAAAATGATGGCTCAACATGCAAAGAAATGAAGCTCATTCAATGGTCCGAAAACAAGGCATTCATGGACAACTCTCAAGCACACTTAAGGAGTAGAAAGCATGAGAATATGGCATTCATATAGGCTCTGAAATATGATGTATAATGCCCCCAAAACAAGAAAACATCTCAGTACATGCACGTAGTGGACCTCAAAACTCAAAGCTAATCATGGACATTGAACTACAAGCATGCAAAACAAGCATCATTCGACCATGAGACCCAAAAACAAAGCTAAGGTAGTCCAAAATATGCACAACATCAGTTTAAGGCATGGCCAAAAGTGCTAAAATCAAGGGTCAACAAAGCACGCAAAGAAAGCTAGTGAACCATGAGTTGTACTACAACTATATGAAGCATATGAGAGCTCACGAAACCAGCCAAAAACAGAAGTATGCCATGCCAAAATATGCCAAAAAATCCACTGAAACTCAATCAATGGCAAAGGGGTTATTCTACACATGTATGATGGATACACAAAATGGCAAAGCCACCTCTAAGAAGAGGTTATGAGGGTCCTAAAACTGACCAAAAAGGTCCTGAAATTAGTCTAGGAAGCATGCAAGTGAAAGCCCCTTTGAAAGGCCTTGAATAGAATTGTTCTACACATGCATAATAGACACTTAATATGGTAAAAAGGGCTCTGGATAGAGTTCATGCAGACCTTAAAACTCACCAAACAGGGCCTGGAACATGGCTTTGAAACATGCAAATAGGGGCTCCTTTGGAAGGCCAACAAAGCTAGTAAAGAGAACAAGGGGTGAGAGGGTCACCCCTCTCTGATTTTGAGGCTCAAGGACACATGTTAGCCACTGAAAATTCGTTGGGTTTCAGTGGCTAAAAGGCCAAACCAAGGCCAACGCAAATGCTCTAATGCATAGCTCAAAACATGCGGAAATGAGGCATGCAAGGGGATTAGATGACCCCCAACAGAAAAATGACCTTAAACAAACATGTTTATTAGCTCAAAACAAAAAAAAATTCAGTTTATGATGAATCCCAAAGATGCTTGCAAATAAGGCTAAAGAATGAAGCAAAATAAAGCTACAAAGAGGGAAATGGTGACTTACCCTTGTAGAGAAGACCTCCAGCAACTTCTGGACCAAGGTAAGAGCTCTTTAACCTCTGAAAATTAGCTCCAAGGTGCTTAGGTTGATAATGGAGGTGTTGTGCTTGGAGGTGTAGTGCAATGGGTGTAAGAACAATGGAGTTTGAAGCTTGAAGGAGAGAGATATGGAGGGAAGTGTATGTATGACTTAGCCAAAATGTTCAACCTTTGCAAATGGAGAGGAGAGCCTCTCTTATAGAAGAAGAGGTCCAAGGCTTCTTGGAGAAGCCTCAAGCAAAGGGACCAAGCTTCTAAAAGAAGCTTGACCAAAAGGTCAAGCTTCTTTTAGAAGCTAAGCAAAAAGGGCCAAAGCTTCCTTATGAAGACAAAAAAAAAAGGTTAAATCTCGGAGGATGGGGCAAATGCATCCCAGCTGGCATAGCTGTATTGCACTCAAAAGGACAAAAAAGGAGAAGGCTGGCTGACCAGTTCAAGTGGTCGGCCGACCAAGGGTCAAAAGGTTCAATAAGGAAAGGTGGTCGGCCTACCCATATTGGTGGTCTCCCAGGTGAATGCAACAAGTGGTGGTATGGGAAACCAGAAAATGTGGCTCAAAAGTGAGGGAGACCGAGAGGTCAAAAGGGTCAAGCACCAAAGGTGGTCGGCCATACCAAATAGGTGGCCTCCCAGATGAATGCAACACAATGGTGGTATGAGAGATCATAAATTATGGGCCAAAAGTGAGGGAGACCAGTTTCCCGACAAGAAAACTGGCTAGAGGAGAGAGAAAAGTGGTCTCCAAGGAGAAAGCTGGTCTCCAAGAAGAAAAGGTGGTCTCCCACCCTTGTACCACCTTCCTAACAATGAAACTAGGGTCCATGCCAAAAATGAACCCTAACCGATGCAAAACGAGGGTTCAGGGGCCAAAACGCGCAGCCAGGGGCTCCGAAAATTGACTGTTAAGCGCTGGAAGTGGTGTGCAACCCCGAAGGTGGTCTCCCGGGCCACAGTGTCCCTCTAAGGAGAGGAAACAAGGTGTGTGCCAAAAACCGGAGCAAACGGAGGTAGTTAAGCGGTCCCGAACCGAGGCACAAGGCCGACGGCTCCGAAAAATTGAAAACTGGTCTCCAAACGGGAAAAGTGGCTTACGACCACGAAACGTAGCCTACGGCCACTGAGAGATGGTCTACGAGACCTCTCCCTCCCTTCAGGAAGAGAAAACGGAGAAAATGGGACCTGGTTCGCAAACCGAGGCAAAGCACAAAAGAGCCCCGAAGTCCGGAGACAAGGCTCTCAGCCGAGACTCCGAAACCTCAGAACGAGCACAATATGCATCATCACTGAGCGCTCAATCGGTGACGTCTGAGTCTTAAGGTCGATCAAAAATAGGGTGTCGATAGCAGTAAGCTGGTGGAAGATTAGAAAATTTATGAATTACTATTGGTGCAAAGGAAAGAAAGTTAGACAATCCAACTCACGTTATAGTTATGTTCTTTCACTTAGGTACAATTTCCAACAATTCCCTAAGTATAAGAAAGTTGAACAATCTAGCTTGGATTATAGTTGTGTTCTTTCACTTAGGTGCAATTTCCAGCAATTCCCTAAGTACAAGAAATTATGACAATTCAGGGTAGATTGTAATTATATTCTTTCACTTAGGTCCAATTTCCAGAAATTGTCTAAGTACAAAAAGTTAGACAATCCAGCTCAGATTGTAGCTCTGTTCTTTCACTTAGGTCCAATTTCTAGCAATTGTCTAAGTACAAGAAAGTTAGGCAATCCAACTTGAATTGTAGGTGCAATTTTTAGCAATTAAGTACAGGCAAGTTGAATAATCCAGTATGGATTGTAATTATGTTCTTTCACTTAAAATTACTAAAGTATAAGAAAGTCTGCTACTCAACAGTTGAATTTTTTCGCTCTAGTATGGATAGTTCTGCCTTGGATGAACTCCAACTTTCCCCTACGACTATGCTTGGAAAATTCAAACTTAGGAGGCAATTATGGGAAGCAAAAATAAAGAATTTCATTTTGAGTAGAAAATATGCAGAATCCTAACAGGATACACCTTGACAAGCACAATAGCAAGTCCATAAGACTAGGGGACAAGGACCAAAGGTTTAGGTCCAGACATGCAAATCTAGGACCAAAAGACTAAAATAACCAAGATCAGAGGTCCAGGTCCAGATATGCAAGTCCAAGACTAGAAGAATAGGTCCAGGGTCCAAGCCAAAAGACCAGGTCTAGAAGGCATGACCCTTAAGGGCAGACTTGGTCAAAGCTTGGTCCTTACTTTAAGGGCCAACCACTTTTAGAATTCCGCGATAGTGAACATAATCCCAAAAAAAGTGTGCTGAACATGAGGAGTGGTAGGGGAAGTGGAACTATCTCTAACGGCCACTTTAAAGAGTATATAAAACTTTACCAAGTGAAGAAAAAGATAGACAATTAATTACAATCATTTTGGTCTGCTCCTATTCTTATATTTTCTTACTTCATTGCTTTCAAGTCTTCTAGCTTAAGCATCTGAGAGTCCACTAGCTGCTCACCTGCAGGGTTCTTCATATTTTCTTGAGTGTTTCAGGCCAAATTCCACCGTGTACACGTTGGAGTGCCGCCATATGTAGCACTTGTGTCCTTTAAACTATTGGAGAGTGTATGTAATTCCTTTATTTTCACTTTGGTAGTCTTTGGAGTTATTGTGTTTTTGGAGGAGTACAATTTGATTTAGACTTGTTGAGATTGTTCGTTTGCGCTTGTTTATGTTGAAAAGTTCTTTGGGAACTTGGAAAATTTGTTCTGGTATTGATACTAGTCTTCCTGGGAATCGACACCACTTTACTGCCTTGCTCTTAGTGTCTCTACTGGTTTATAGGGTCGACATCACGGGTCTCGTGGTCGACCCTTGTCTACTACTGTGTTCTGGGTGTTGCTACTAAAATATAAGGTCAACACCACTGGTTCCTAAGGTCGACCCTTGTCTGCTGCACACATGAGTGTCTCAACTTTTTTTTTTTAGAGTCGACCCTTGTAAGTTATTTTCAAAAAATTTGTTTCGGTTTTGGGCCCAACTTTTGGGGGTTTTGACTTATTCTTTTAATTGACTTTGGGGCTATTATTCTATTATTACCTAGCCACTATAAATAGGCTCCAAAACACTCTACCCTCGTTATTTCTTTTCTCTTTCCTTCTCTTTTTCTCTTTTTACCGTGAATCTCTCTCTCTCTCTCGCTATCTCTCTCTCTCTCTCTCTAAACTCAATGTTTTCACTTAAATCTCTAAATCTACTCATGTAGAGGCATCTTTTCACCTTGGTCCTTTGAGAAAGGTTATTGATCTCATCAAGGACTTTCTTTTGATCCAAGAGTTTTCACTGATTTTGAATTTTTCCGAGTTCTCATCTTCGTTTCAAGAGGTATGGCCTATTTCTCAAACTCAATATGAGTTCGATGGTGTATATGTAGTATATTTTGATATATAGATCTTGTTGTTGTTGGATTGAGTTTGGAAATTTGTTTTTGTTCGTTCTAAATGGGGTTGTTGAGCTTTGATTTAGCTACTAAATCTATTTTCCGTATACAAAAGTGCATATGATTTTTATAAAGGTGAAAAGTCCCAATTTGAGAAACACCCTAAATGATAAATTATTTGGGAATTCGCTAGATTTTTGGAAAGAAGATTTGATTGGAAAAGTATTACGGGACTTGGGAAAAATATCAGGATTTGGATACTCTTTTGGAAATGTTTGGGGAATGGTGATTTTGAGATTTTTGGATTATGTATGCGAATTATTGTCTTTTATTTAGTATATTAGAGATAACTATTTTCGCTATCGGTGGAAGATAACATTACCGTATGTTAGAAATTGCATGTGGATTAGACAACTGTGATCATTCATATCATGGAGCATGTAATGAATTTTTATAACTCAAAACTGTATGTTTAAAGACTTTCATGTTATGTTTTAAAAATATAGCGACCCCGGTCTTTTCTCTTTAAATTATTGTATCCGGACTTAGGTTCCGTGGATCCTGTCATTACTTATTGGTTGTTGTTGTCCTTTAATCTCTTTGTATTTGAAGTATAGGTTGTGTTGGACGGGTCTGTTACAGGTTGGTTGATTTTAGATGCCGATAGGTGATGCCCAGATTTTGGCCTTCACGCTCGAGCGGAAGTTTTAACGCTCGAGCGGTCCCTTCGTTGTTGCTTCTCCGCTCGAGCGGGAATTTTGACGCTCGAGCGGGATTTTCCATCTCCCAGTATTTTGGTCTGCAGTTCTTCCGCTCGAGCGGTAGTTTTTACGCTCGAGCGTGATCCCTTGTTTTTGCTCCTCCGCTCGAGCGGGGAGTTTGACGCTCGAGCGGGTGCCAGCGCCTGCAAAACTTCTGAAAGGGTGCAATCGACGCTCGAGCGGCTTTCTTCACGCTCGAGCATGATTCTGTGTCTTACGCTCGAGCGGGGCTTTCTACGCTCGAGCGTAGAGTCGATTATATCAGTCCGCGATTTCACTTTTTGGATCACTTTTTGACCTACCTTTTCTTTCTTAACCTTTAAAAACCGCCATTTGAGAGTTTCTCTCTCTACTCTCACCTTCTCTCTAAGATTTGATCTATTCCTTGTGGTCTTCTACCCTAGTTCCTTTGGAAGAAAGGTAGAGCTTCACGAGATCTTTCTTTTAATCTGAAAAAGAGAGGATTTGGAGCACTTTGGATTTTGGGTCATCATCTCCATCTTCTCTATTTTAGTTGTGATCTTCAAGGTAGGGATTTCCTACTCCATTCTATAAGTTTTTTCCTAAGTTTTGGTATTTTGATATGTTGGGAGTACTTTGGTAATTTTGGGAAAAACCCTAGTTGTATTAATAAATTAATTTGTATAATTAATTTAAGGAAATTGGGGAAATTGGTTAAAAGCATGAAATTAAGGAATTCATTGATTAAATGGTGTAGTTGGATAATTAAAATCACTCGCCTATTGAATTGTTGATATATTTATTTCCAGTCTAGAAATAACTGTTTTGGGCTATCGGTGGAGGATAGCCGTGTTTGTTGTAGACATTGCATGTGGATTAGGAATAACTGAAACTAATCACATTGGTTAAGTCATTAATTTTGACTATTACATTGATACAGAAAATACGTGTATTGATTGAGCATTGCATTTGCATATATTGTTTTGTGTGGGAGGAGATAGGGGATGTACTCCACGGTTTAGGGGAAGATAGGGGATGGACCTCTAAACCGGATTTTTGTTTGGGAGGAGATAGGGGATGGACTCCATTAGCACCATTTTTATGTGTGCTTATTATATTGAAGTGTTTTTACATGATTATTGATGCAGCACTAAAATGTGTATCAAATGGGAAGTATGAAGTGTTTTGATATGAGCATGAGTCTCATTTGTTTTGTTGATATTGGAAGTAATGTGAATATGATATATAATTCACTGTTGTAAGTTTGGCCAGGTTCTGAGCCATGTTGATAATAATGGAAGGTGAAATGTGTCTTAGACATTAGTGTCATGAGACTGTTTAATGATAAAATTGATTATCTTGGTTAACCATCTATTGAATGCTATAGCTTTATTCAATGCTTATATTTGGTTTAGTATTTTTCTACTGGGCTGTGGCTCACCCTTTATGGGAACATCATTTTCAGGTTCAGGTGATAAGCTACCTCCACGGACTTAGCCTGGAAGGATTTGATGTTTGGGATTTTGAAGACTTGTCTTTAGTTATATGTTTTATTTTGTTATTTTTGAGATTTCATGTAAACATTCAAGCCTAGGGCTTAACTTGTAAATGAGTTAGTACTCATCCTTTTGTGTCCAAGTGTTAGCTTGGAAAGATGTAAGCCCTTAGGGCATTTATTTTGATGTTGCAGGATGTTACACGTGATGTCTTTCAATAAGAATAACTCAAATGATTCGTTTCTTTTATAAATGCATGTTAATGTTATGGTTATTATGGGTTTATTTTGAGGGCGTTACAACTTGGTATCAGAGCGTACCGGGTTTGAATACTTTGGGTACGTGGGAAGTGATTAGTATCACAATGGGTTCGTCTCGTTTGATAGAGACTTAGTGTAATGTTATATGCTTACGTGATAACATGTTTATGTGACTATGTGGGTATGGAATGTAGTTTCTAGGATGGTGATTTGACCCTTGAGTTTCTAGTAGTCTTGTTGGAAAGGCACTTGATCACTGCTGCTTCCAACCGGAACTATAGTAACGCATTGGGACTATCATTATCCGGAAATGAAATTCGTAGGTGCTTATGTGATTATGTGCTTACGTGGAATGAATTATTGTTGTCCATTGTATTAGGACGCGAGTGTTTAGTTTTGGCACATTTATTAATGTGCTAATGTCTTTGTTTCCTTTATTAGGATGTCAGGACGAGGACGAGGACGCGGTAGGCGTGGTAGGCCGGGTAGGCAGGAGGTACCGGTGCCAGAGGAGATTCCGGCAGTTCATGAGGGAATTGGCCAGGCCAATGTGGCCGAGCCAGTAGGCCAGCAGGCTATGGGCGCTTTAGCCCGAGAGATAGCAGGGGCATTCAGGGAGTCAGTAGGCATTCTTAGGGCTGAGAATCAAGCCCAGGTTGTTGTTGCGGATGCAGGACCTTCCTTTCTGAAGAGGGAGTTCTTCCGGTCTAATCCGGATGAATTTGTGGGTGATCCTAAAGAACCGCTTAAGGCAGATGAATGGCTCGAACAGACAACGAAGACGTTTGAGATGCTTGGCATCGAAGACGAGGGGTTGAAGGTGACCTTGGCATCATTCCAGTTGAAGGGGGATGCGGGTCAGTGGTGGAAGTTCACTAAGGGGCGTATAGGAGGTACGTGGGAGGCTTTTGTGGATGCTTTCCAGGAGAAGTTTTTATCTCCGGCAGTTAGGGAGAAGCTGCGAGACCAGTTTTGTCAGCTTAAGCAGTCGAGTTCTTCTGTGGCCGAGTTTGAGGCTGCATTTACTAGCTTGTCCAGGTTTGCACCTGAGTTAGTGGCGTCTGAGGAACGCCGCTGTATTGAGTTTGAGAAGAAGTTGAGGCGTGGCCTCAAGCTGAGAGTTGGGGGAACTATGATTCGGGATTATGGGCGTTTGGTTGATGCTGCAGCCCACATGGAAATCATGATGCAGGAGGAGGAGGAAGGACAGAAGGGCTCCAAGAGGAGTCAGGATGGTCAGAGTGATGGTAGGAGACAGAAGGGTTTTAATCCCCAGCAGTCTCATGGTAGCTTTTCGAGATCGACTTTTCCTGTACCGAGTGCTAGTTCGGGGAAAGGCAGTCAGGGAGACATTACCTGTTTCAAGTGTGGCCAGTTGGGCCACAAGTATCCAGTTTGTCCTCAGAGGGGAGGAGTTCAGAGAGCAGCATCTTCTTCGGCTCGATCTCAGAGCCAGAGTCAGGGTAGAGGTCAGCCACTCTCGTGTTATCAGTGTGGTCAGCCAGGGCATATGAAGAGGTATTGCCCGCAGTTGGGTGGCACACCTGGTGCATCTGGTTTGAGGCAGATTCAGGGTCAACAGCCAGCTCAGTCGGGTCAGGCCTCGAGGGCCAATCAGGGGGCTTCATCGTCTCAGTCGGTGCAACAATCTTATGCTCCTAGGGGTGAGCAGGTTGATCAGAGGTCATCTGGGCGCGTGTATGCTGTTACCGCGCAGGATCTTGTACCGGCTCCATCTGTTGTGAGAGGTACTTTCTTGTTTTGCAACTCGGTTGCTAATGTTTTGATTGATACGGGTGCATCTCATTCCTTTGTGTCTGCTGCATTTGCATCTGTTTTGGAGTTGGAGTTAGCACAGTTGGCATCTCCTATTTGTGTAGTGTCGCCTCTTGGGGGTGAATTGATTTTGAAACACGGTGTTAGGAGTTGTGATATAGAGGTTGATTACCATAGAATTCCATTTTCTTTTGTAGTTATGCCTATGAGAGGTTTTGATGTTATTTTGGGTATGGATTGGTTATCATCATACCGGGCAGTTATTGATTGCTACCGCCAGAGGGTCACTTGTTGTACCGTGAGCGGAGAATATTTTCATTTTCTGGGGGACCGGGTTGGTGATGTGTTGCCACCGGGGTATGTTACACGAGGACGGAGTGAGCTTAGTGGTCTACTTGCTAACCTTTCGATTAGTGAGGATGAGGAAACACAGATTGTGTTGCCAAGGGTGGTTTGTGAGTACTCGGACGTCTTTCCCGAGGACCTTGTTGATTTGCCACCGCATAGGGAGATTGAGTTCTCCATTGACCTAGTGCCCGGCACGGCGCCGATTTCGATGGCACCTTATCGTTTTGCCCCAGCTGAGTTAGTTGAGTTGAAGATTCAGCTCCAGGAGTTGCTAGATAAGGGCTTTATACGTCCTAGTGTTTCACCGTGGGGGGCACCGGCTCTCTTTGTTAAAAAGAAAGGTGGTGCTTTGAGACTTTGTATAGATTATCGGAAATTGAATCGAGCTACAGTTAAGAATAAGTACCCTATGCCTCGTATAGATGATCTGTTCGATCAGTTGAAAGGTTCCCGTTGTTTCTCGAAGATAGACTTGAGATCGGGTTACCACCAGTTGAGGGTCAGGGAAGAGGATATTCCGAAGACGGCATTCCGTACGCGGTATGGCCATTATGAGTTTTTGGTAATGCCATTCGGGCTCACCAATGCACCGGCAGTCTTTATGGACTTGATGAACCGGATATTCCGGAAATTTCTAGATCGTTTTGTAGTCGTCTTCGTGGACGACATCCTTATCTATTCACCTTCAGAGGAAGAGCACGAGGAACACTTGAGGGTGGTGCTTGATTTACTTAGAGCCCATCAGCTTTATGCTAAGTTTGGAAAGTGTGAGTTCTGGCTGAGAGAAGTCAAATTCTTAGGCCATGTGGTATCCAGTGAAGGGGTGTCTGTTGATACATCCAAGGTAGAGGCAGTGCAAGATTGGGCACAGCCTAAGAGTGTGTTTGAGATCCGCAGTTTCCTGGGGTTAGCTGGGTATTACCGTCGGTTTGTGAAAGACTTCTCCAGGTTAGCATCACCGTTGACTAGACTGACTCGGAAGGGAGTTAAATTTGTATGGAGTGAGACTTGTGAAAAGTCGTTTCAGGAGTTGAAAGTTAGACTGACTACCGCTCCAGTATTGATTATTCCAGAGAGAGGGTTGGGTTATGCAATCTATTGTGACGCCTCACGAGAGGGTCTGGGTTGTGTATTAATGCAAGAAGGGAAAGTAGTTGCCTATGGTTCACGTCAGTTGAAAATTCATGAGCAGAATTACCCTACGCATGATTTAGAGTTAGCAGCTGTGATATTTGCCTTGAAGATTTGGAGGCATTATCTTTACGGTGAGAGGTTCGAGGTATTCTCGGATCATAAGAGTCTGAAATATCTGTTCACACAGAAAGACTTGAACTTGAGGCAGAGGAGGTGGATGGAATTTATTGAGGATTATGACTTTGAATTGCATTATCATCCGGGAAAGGCCAATGTGGTGGCCGACGCCCTTAGCAGGAAACCTGTTGGTGACATAGCTAGTATAGCCATCCGAGAGTGGGAGATGTTAGGTGCACTTGGAGAGTTTGGTTTGCTTCTGGGCGAATCCGTTGAGGCTGCGGCCTTGTTTTCTGTTGTTGCGCAACCTACACTTGTGACTCGAGTGTTAGAGGCTCAGAGGGGCGACCTTGAGGTAGAATCCCTCCGTGAGAAGATTTCTGGTGGGAAGGTTGAGAAAGGTTTGACGGTGTATCCCGACCTGAGTGTGAGATACCGAGACCGTCTATTTGTGCCGGAGTCTCATCGAGAAGAGGTACTCCGAGATTTTCATCATTCACGCCTTGCGGTGCATCCGGGAGGCACTAAGATGTATCGGGATTTGGGTCGCCAGTTCTGGTGGCGGGGTATGAAGAGGGATGTGGCAGCTTTCGTATCTAAGTGCCTTACTTGTCAACAAGTGAAGGCTGAACATCAGAGGCCAGCGGGTTTGTTGCAACCCTTGCCTATTGCTGAGTGGAAGTGGGAGCACGTCACTATGGACTTCGTTGTGGGTCTTCCGAGGACTCAGCGGGGTAGTGATGCTATTTGGGTGGTTGTAGACCGGTTAACTAAGTCGGCGCATTTTATTCCTATGCGCGTGAGAGATACGGTAGATCATCTTGCCGACTTGTATATTCGGGACATAGTGAGATTGCACGGGGTTCCAGTGACGATCGTCTCGGATAGAGATCCTCGTTTTACTGCCAGATTATGGCAGAGCTTGCAGAGTGCCTTAGGCACTAAGTTGACCTTTAGCACAGCTTATCATCCTCAGACTGATGGGCAGTCCGAGCGTACTATTCAGATCCTTGAAGATATGCTTCGGGGTTGTGTTCTTGACTTTAGCGGGTCATGGGAGAGGCACTTGCCATTAGTGGAGTTTGCCTACAACAACAGCTTCCAATCTAGTATCGGTATGGCACCGTTTGAGGCCTTATACGGCCGACCGTGTAGGTCTCCTGTTTGTTGGGCCGAGGTGGGTGATGCACCTCTGTTGGGTTCGGAGTTAGTGAGGGAAACGACGGAGAAGGTTGAGCTTATCCGTAAGAGGCTTGTTACAGCCCAGAGTCGTCAGAAATCTTATGCCGACCGTAGGAGGAGACCTTTGGTGTTCGAGGTGAGTGATCATGTCTTTTTGAAGATATCACCAAGACGGGGATTGATGAGGTTTGGGAAGAGCGGGAAGTTGTCCCCTCGATTCATTGGTCCTTTTGAGATCCTTGAGAGGATTGGCGAGACTGCTTATCGTTTAGCTTTGCCGCCGCAGTTGTCCGGAGTACATGACGTGTTTCATGTGAGTATGCTTCGGAAGTATGAGCCGGATCCATCACATGTATTGGATTGGACCGATTTAGTAGTTGATGAGGATGTCTCGTATGAGGAGAGACCGGTTCGAGTCTTGGATAAACGGGATCAAGTCTTGCGAGGCAAGACCATTCCTTTGGTGAAAGTTTTGTGGAAACATCACGGGGTGGAGGAAGCCACATGGGAACGTGAGTTGGAAGTCCGCGAGAAATATCCGGACATGTTTATTGATTTGTAATCTTGTAGTTAGATTTTGTAATATTGTCAAACTTTAAAGCTTTTTATATATGTCTTAAGCTGTAAAACATTTAGAATGTTTTGGTTAATGGAAATATTTTGGAACTTGCCTCGAAATGGAAGTTTAATGGAACATTGTATATATTGAATATATTGAAAATTGTTGAAATTGAAAGAAAATTGCATAGTGTTAATGCAGGTTGAAATATATGGTTGTTTTGCATATTGTGGTATATCTCTTTGTTAAGATATGGAATGGCCGGTGTTGGGTCAAGTTGTTTATTAGTGAGTTATCATATTGTTGGAATTTGAGAAAAACTTGTTTTCGAAACCTTGTGCTAAATTTCGGGGACGAAATTCTTTTAAGAAGGGGAGGTTATAGCGACCCCGGTCTTTTCTCTTTAAATTATTGTATCCGGACTTAGGTTCCGTGGATCCTGTCATTACTTATTGGTTGTTGTTGTCCTTTAATCTCTTTGTATTTGAAGTATAGGTTGTGTTGGACGGGTCTGTTACAGGTTGGTTGATTTTAGATGCCGATAGGTGATGCCCAGATTTTGGCCTTCACGCTCGAGCGGTCCCTTCGTTGTTGCTTCTCCGCTCGAGCGGGAATTTTGACGCTCGAGCGGGATTTTCCATCTCCCAGTATTTTGGTCTGCAGTTCTTCCGCTCGAGCGGTAGTTTTTACGCTCGAGCGTGATCCCTTGTTTTTGCTCCTCCGCTCGAGCGGGGAGTTTGACGCTCGAGCGGGTGCCAGCGCCTGCAAAACTTCTGAAAGGGTGCAATCGACGCTCGAGCGGCTTTCTTCACGCTCGAGCATGATTCTGTGTCTTACGCTCGAGCGGGGCTTTCTACGCTCGAGCGTAGAGTCGATTATATCAGTCCGCGATTTCACTTTTTGGATCACTTTTTGACCTACCTTTTCTTTCTTAACCTTTAAAAACCGCCATTTGAGAGTTTCTCTCTCTACTCTCACCTTCTCTCTAAGATTTGATCTATTCCTTGTGGTCTTCTACCCTAGTTCCTTTGGAAGAAAGGTAGAGCTTCACGAGATCTTTCTTTTAATCTGAAAAAGAGAGGATTTGGAGCACTTTGGATTTTGGGTCATCATCTCCATCTTCTCTATTTTAGTTGTGATCTTCAAGGTAGGGATTTCCTACTCCATTCTATAAGTTTTGTCCTAAGTTTTGGTATTTTGATATGTTGGGAGTACTTTGGTAATTTTGGGAAAAACCCTAGTTGTATTAATAAATTAATTTGTATAATTAATTTAAGGAAATTGGGGAAATTGGTTAAAAGCATGAAATTAAGGAATTCATTGATTAAATGGTGTAGTTGGATAATTAAAATCACTCGCCTATTGAATTGTTGATATATTTATTTCCAGTCTAGAAATAACTGTTTTGGGCTATCGGTGGAGGATAGCCGTGTTTGTTGTAGACATTGCATGTGGATTAGGAATAACTGAAACTAATCACATTGGTTAAGTCATTAATTTTGACTATTACATTGATACAGAAAATACGTGTATTGATTGAGCATTGCATTTGCATATATTGTTTTGTGTGGGAGGAGATAGGGGATGTACTCCACGGTTTAGGGGAAGATAGGGGATGGACCTCTAAACCGGATTTTTGTTTGGGAGGAGATAGGGGATGGACTCCATTAGCACCATTTTTATGTGTGCTTATTATATTGAAGTGTTTTTACATGATTATTGATGCAGCACTAAAATGTGTATCAAATGGGAAGTATGAAGTGTTTTGATATGAGCATGAGTCTCATTTGTTTTGTTGATATTGGAAGTAATGTGAATATGATATATAATTCACTGTTGTAAGTTTGGCCAGGTTCTGAGCCATGTTGATAATAATGGAAGGTGAAATGTGTCTTAGACATTAGTGTCATGAGACTGTTTAATGATAAAATTGATTATCTTGGTTAACCATCTATTGAATGCTATAGCTTTATTCAATGCTTATATTTGGTTTAGTATTTTTCTACTGGGCTGTGGCTCACCCTTTATGGGAACATCATTTTCAGGTTCAGGTGATAAGCTACCTCCACGGACTTAGCCTGGAAGGATTTGATGTTTGGGATTTTGAAGACTTGTCTTTAGTTATATGTTTTATTTTGTTATTTTTGAGATTTCATGTAAACATTCAAGCCTAGGGCTTAACTTGTAAATGAGTTAGTACTCATCCTTTTGTGTCCAAGTGTTAGCTTGGAAAGATGTAAGCCCTTAGGGCATTTATTTTGATGTTGCAGGATGTTACACGTGATGTCTTTCAATAAGAATAACTCAAATGATTCGTTTCTTTTATAAATGCATGTTAATGTTATGGTTATTATGGGTTTATTTTGAGGGCGTTACAAAAAACATTGATATCTCTCTGTTGAATGAGGTAAATACTAGGTGGAATCTGGGTAGGAGGTGTGGTTATATTAAATTAAGTTGGCCTGTGTATCCATGGTAAAAGTCCAAAAACCCGAGCGTATACATGGATGCTAATCCCATGAACGAAATTTTCGTAAAATGACAATAGTAGTGCTTGTATAGCCTACGTTTACATGGGTACCGGTTGCGGTTTCTTACGGACGAAATTTTCGTGAAATGTTACACTTGCCTAGAGGTTTTAGTGTCTGTATTTACCATCATGTTTTATGTTCAAAAGAATAATAATAGGTGATTTTGGAAATCTGAAAATGGTTTTAGCAATGTATGTACTGTTGTTTAGCAATGTATTTGTAGTTGATTTAGCAATGTATTTGCTCGTTCGTATTGAGATAACTGGACTCTTGGAAATGGATTTTATTTCAAATAGATGTTTGGAACTTGGAAAACTTTTTGAATAAACAAATGATTTTGAGGATTGGAACAAAAAGGGTTTTGATGGAAAATCAGATGGATTTTGAGAATGCTTTTGGTATATTGTATATATATGTGTTGCATCATGATCATTTATGGTGTTGGAACATGTTTAGTTTTTGAAATATTCTCTACTTATGCTCACCCTACTTGGCTGAAAATATTTTTCAACTATACATGTGTGAATGTGGATTGTGATGTGAAGTTGTGTTCGGAATTGTGTAGGATAGTTCAGTTATTTGTAGGTCATGGGCCATTTATGTTATTTATAGGTCGTATGCCATTCTTGTAAGGGTTACACCCTTGTGTATGATGTAAGCCTCAGGGTGTTCAATTTAATTTATAACATCTATGTATGTTTTTAATTACAGAACATTCATTAGACTTAGATGTTGTATTTAAAAATGTATAAAATCGGATAAACATGTATATTGTGTGACTATATTATATTCATTTGCATAAAAGTTGTTATTTATTATACATCGGTGGGTGGTTTATTCACGTGAGCCAAACTGTGTAAATCCTGGGTGTGACACTGCAGCAATGGTGGTTCAATTTTTACCAACCACAAAAATTACGAGTGTAAACGGTTTGGTTCGGTAAGTGTTAAGAGTATATTTAGCACTGAAACCGATCCTTTCGGTTTTTATGATTGAGAAACCAACATAAACCATATACTACTGTTCCATTTTATCGATTTTGTTGATTTGATATAGAAGAGAAATTTATATTAAATTTTAAAAGGTTTTATAGATTATAAAATTTTGCATTGAAAATAAATGAAGAAAATATATGAAAATTGCTCTATAAATGTTTTTCTCCCTAGTTTTTATCACAAAATTATATTATATTAGTTATTTCTCATATAATGTTCAAGAAATTATGATATAAAAATATTTAATATAATATTTAGTTGGTTCGATTTGCATCAGTATAAAAAATTTTAAAATCGAAACATACCTTATATTATGAAAAATAGACCGAAAACTAAAATTTCGGTCAATTTCGATCGGTCAACTCGGTTTTATCGATTTTTCTTACATCCTTAACAAAAACCATAGATTCATGTTTAACAATATTTGCTTAATGTTATGTTTTTGTATAGTGGGCTTGTTATTATTATTTTTAAAATTTATGATAGGCCGAATATTTTTAAAAATGTTATATGATTTTTCAGGTGAACAAATTATGTAAAATCATGATTCCAAACTAAGCTAAACCGTGTTGAAATGGTTTGGTTTGAATTGATTCCATGATTCAAATGAATTGATTTGGTTCCAATTTTTACAAAACTGTATACAACGGATTGATCCTAATTTTACCCCAAACCAAATCAATTTAGACCATGCTCGCCCCTACACATCATTATTTAATCAAAACCCGAAGGGCCCAATTTTGTTTGTGGCCTGGCCTGCCCTGCCTTTCACCCATGAACTAATGAAATTTCAGACAGTTACGAACTGGTCTTGTTAGGGGTGCTCACAGAACTGACGGATTCACCAAAATTGATCTATCTGACTTAAATTGATCGATCTGACCTAATCCACTTGTTTTTAAGTGGTTTCGATAATATGGATCGATAGATGCGGATGAAAATTTTTCAAATCTACTTCGGACGGATAGCAGATGAGTGGTCACCCAACTCAATGCGATCCGCCAAACCTCTTTAAGAAAATGATATAATATTTTTGTGCTTTATATGTTTAAAATAAAAAATAAAATAAAATAAAGACATTTAATTTATTAATAACATTAGCTATTTATGAAATATGAAAGTTTGAGTTTCATTTTAATTATAAAAAATAAATAATACAAAATTTTGTATTCAAACAAGGCTCAAAATAGTAAAAAAAATTAATAGTTCAAAAAATATAAAATAGTAAAGCTTAAACCACTAAATCCATCTGCATCGGCCAACTAAGTGGACGAATACGGATTTATTTTTTCCAATCCACTTAAATTCGGACGGATGACAGATATGAGGCCACCTGACTCAATTAACAAATACAATTCAGCTAGTTACACTTTCCATATCATATTTTAACGCAAACTAACACAAATAAATCAAAATTCACAAACAAAAGTCAAAATGTTCGAATCATTTATTACTTTAATAAATTTCTTAAGATCATTATAAATATCAAATAATCATTTTACAAACACAAAACATATCTAAAAAGTCTTAAAATTTTCTTATTATCAAAACAATATTACATACAAGATTTTTTTTTTCTTTATAAAAAAAAAAATCACTTAGGATTTACGAGTAAGTCCAATCAATATAAACTGTTGGTAACAATTTCAAAAAAATTAAATACAATGGTAATACTACATCATCGCTAACACCATTTAATAATATATTATCATGTTGCCACTATATGTATATAGCGGTTATTGAATTATTATTAATTAGAAAGCTACATTGAATAGTGGGATTCACAATCCACACAAGTTAGTGGGTGTTGAAAGGTACAAGGTATTAGGTCTAGTAGAGATATATATATATATATATATATATTGTGCGAAATTCACCTTTTGTGAAATAATTTGATGAGGAGTTCATTTATTATTTTTGTGGACATTTTATTTTCAATTTTATCCCTTAATCTATCTGTTTAATTTTTTTAACGATTTGTTCAAATATTTTATCCGTTTAAATTTTTTTGACCATCTGTTCAAATATTTTTTTTATCTATTCAGTTTTTTTGATTATCTGTCAAATTTGTATCTATTTGTTGAAATTCCTTATCTATTCAAATATCTATCCAAATTTTATTATATGTTCAATTTTTTACTTATTTGTTCAAATTCTCAAATTTTATTATATGTTCAATTTTTTACTTATTTGTTCAAATTCTCATACATACACAAATAAAAAGAGAGGTCCTATAATTTTATTATCTGTTCAATTTTTTTCCCTTATCTGTTTAAATCTCTATCCAAAATGATACATTATTCCAAAATCCTCTATCTGTACAAAGAACAAATGATAGAGAAAGATCCAAAATCAAAAAAAAAAAAAAAAAAAAAAAAATCAACAACACAAACAACAACCAAATCAAATCTAAATCATCAATATCTCATATCATCAATAGATTCAAGATATTTCGGTAAGATTACTGAGAAAGAATCCAAATTCAATACAATCGTCAGTTTTAGCCTCGGAGCGGCGGTGTTCCTGGCAAGGCCATCGGAAATGTTGATGATTATAGTTTCTCAAAATAAATAGATTTAAACAAATTCAGTGGAGCCGAGCCATACTTACAAACAGGATGGAGCTCAAGTTCATGAAGAACAAGAGGCAGATATTGTGAATAAAGCTGATGCACACCAAAGCCAACCTCATCTCTACCATTACACCACCGTTATCTTATCTTTATAGATATACATACACACATACAAATAAAAACAACTAGTGGGTGGCACATGCGATACATGTGCAATTCAAATAATTAATAATAAAAACAAATAAAAAAGAATTTAATATTATAATATGTATGTTGCTTAAGTGATAAATACACTATTATTAAGTGAAGCCCTAAATTGGTTTAGTGAAGTCTACTTTTTATGTCATGTGGCAACTTTATATATGCTAAAATAAAAAAATTATTATACATAGCGTAAGTAAGTTTTGAACCGAAGACCTTAAGTTTCATTAAAAACATAATTATCACTTAAGCAACATACACATTACAATATTAAATTCTTTATTATTTTTTTATTATTATTGATTATCTGAATTGCACATATATCACGTGTGTCACCAGCTAATAGATGACTAAGTCAAGAATCTAAAAATAAAAATAAAAATAAAAATAAAAAAATTAGTAGAGAAAGGTGGTGGAGTTTTGAGATCAGATATCTCAAAAAGTGAATATGAGATCAGAGATCTAAGATTGGAGATCAGAGACCGACACGAATGATCAGAAAGCAAACGACGGTGCTGTTGCTTTAGCCGCAACAGGAGGGGGTAAAATTTAAATTTGAATATATGGGTTGAGTGCTTATTTTAAAAAATCTTTTTTGTCTTTGGTATATATGTATTTAATACTACTCCGATCAGTCTTGTATAGATGAATCTAAAATTTTGAATACTTTTAAAATACAAAAAAAAAAAAAAAACACAGTAAAAGCCAAAAATAAAAACACACGCACAAAAAAACCTATTTTTTGGCCCCTTTGTTTAAAATTTATAAAAAGTTACTTTTTTTAGTACGTCTAATTGAATAGAACTCAAAAATATTTTTTTAATTATTTTTTAAAAAATCACTAAAAATGAAAAAAAGTAAAAAAAAAAAAATTCATCTACTGATGATAGTGTGGTACAATTAGGAGTGGACAAACATCGGACTGGGTTGGATTCGAGCCCGACTTACACTATACACTAAGAGTATTTATATGTCATTCCAAACCTGCTTCAATCCGACACCGGGTCTAACCTTACCATCCCAAGCCCAACCCTAAAACAATATCTAAATTCTAAACCCACTCACTTAATCCAATAAATAAAAAAAAAATAAAAAAAAAATTGTCTTAAAGGACCATTCAATTATTTAAACCCTTTTAATAATTGTTTAAATTTGAAATATTAATAAACTTTAATTATAAAATAAATATAGTATTTTAGGAAGTTCTTTAATTTAATCTAAGTTATAGGAAAAAGTATATATATGTATGAATTTTTCTTTATCTTTCGTTTTTCTAATTTATTTTGTAACTAAATAATATAAAAATTAAAATTAATCATTTCTAAATGGGCAAGCCTAGCCTGACCAAACTGGGCTAAAATTTTTTATTTCAAATTTAGTATGATATTTAAATGGACTAAGAAATTTTGTCCAATCCAATCCTATGAGCTAAATTTTTTTTGTAAATTCCAAAAAATATCAGGTTGAATTAGGCAGACTAAGCAGGCCATCGAGCCGATGGCTACCCCTAGGCATAACTGTTAATTAAGTTTTTACTCCAAAATTAAGACACTTGACTAATAAATCCCTTTCAGCCTCGTTTGGTCACAGTATTAAAAGGAATTAGAAGTCCCAAAAAAATGTGAAGCCACCTTAATGTAATTTTAGTCCCTTTTTTTTTTTTTTTTTTTTTTAAATCAGATTGTGTGCTTCGATCCCTCACATAGGTGTAATTACCTAGTTTGAACAACAAATAGCAATTGGTTGCGCAAATGGTTATAAGCATTCCCACACCGGCTATGCAGCCACAGCCCCCTATCTTATGGCTTTGTATAAGAAATTGTTTGAGACAATATACAAAACCACGCAGCCACGTGGTGTGCACAGAGCGAACTATTCTTTCGCCTTTTACTAAAGAATACCCTGTCCACGCCGCATGTAGTGTCATACGCATATTTTTGGAGGGGTTCTTCTTCTCAGTTGGGAAGACAGACCTCCATTAAAGCAATTAAAACGTTTTTTTTATTTTTATTTTATTTTGTGTGTGTGTGTGTTTTTTATGTTTGTTTGTTTTTGTATTGCTTTTGTGGGTAATGGGTTTGTTAAGATGTTTTAATGGGTTTGTATGACCTATATATATATATATATTTTTTTTTTTTTTTTGATCGGCAAATAAAATCTTTATTGATGAAAACCAAAGTATTATATCAATAAAGAGAAGTTTGGAGATAAAAGAAGCTCCAACCTCCTAGTTGGTGAGAAACCAACTCACAGATCATAACAAAAGAACAAAACCAACCAGAGCACCAAAGAAAAGGCACACAAAGAACAACAGGAGGCACTCTAGCTCCAGCTAACCGATCAAATAGCATGCAAGATTAAACCCATAGAGCAGACCACGAAGATACACAAAGGCATAGTACTCTGCCGCCAGAACCCAAGCTAATAAACTTCAAACTTGCTACCTAATATGGTGAAGGATGAACATCTATCTGACCCACATAGCCACCTGCAATTTCAACCTTCCCCACATACCTCTGTTCTGCCTGAGCTGATAGCTGAGAAGACTTCAAACGAGCAACCTAATCTGGTAAAGGTTTGTAACAAGATCATGGACTGAATAATCAACCTTGAAGGACCACTTGTAGACGTCCCCGAACGTCCCGAGAGGGAAATCCCTTTTTGTTCATATGGGCTCACTACAGTTCAGGACTCAAATGTCACGGTCCTGTATCTAATCTCGCGGAGTGCAATGCAAGACCGATGAATCATCAAAGAGTCCAAATCCGGCAAATCGTTTTTTAAAACAGATTTTTTGAAAGAAGTGTCAAACATGGACTGCTTTGCCAGATACAGAGTCGCCACCTAAATATTTTATTTTGGGGGAATTTAGGAAACTCTAACTCGTTGCCTAAGGCCACGTGTCCGTCATCACCAAGGTTGCCTCGGCTCGGGAACTTGGGTACGATCGGGGAAGGTCAGTTCGTGAGCACCCCCGCTCGGCCGATCAAAGATCGGCCTCTACTAACCATGATATCTAGTTTTGAAAACATTATGCGTTCTTATTCCGGTTATTAGCCTAGATTTACTATGTGATGCGCACAGCATACAAGTATAGACCGGATCGCCTGAATTGGAACGAAACATCTCATGTTTGTTTTGAAAACGGTGTGCTACTCGCAAGTAGGCTAAAATGTGGATTTGCCACCCTCAGGTGGGCTTAGAAAACATGGTTTTGCCACTATCTAGTGGGCTTAAAACTCGCAATCGATGAGTTGTTCCAATCCAAATAACCCAACCTTCACCCACAGGCATTCAGGCAGGTATATCACATAAGCACATAGCCTCATGGTAAGCATGCTATCATGGCAGTCACTCACACACATGCAAGGATGCTAAAGCATAAACACTTACCGAGTACTCCAAGCCAAAACAGAAGCTATGTTAGAAATCCATGCATGATCCTAACTATACAGAAATGCTTAATGCAACACATACAAAATGCAACTAAGATAGGCTCGGCTATTCTAAAGATGGCATGTGAAATGCTACAACTAACAAGTATTCAACTCGGAATTGAAATACAAATGCAGTTAGTATGATGCGCCGAGCCCGGTGCATGCAATACAAATGAATGATGCAAACATGCTATCATACTGTATGCTAATTGAAACATGCTCTAATCTAACCATCATAAGCTGGTAAATAAAAGGGAGAAAGACGTGGGGTTGGAAGACATACATCACACGCACACACACTTATTACAACATTGCCCTCGCTTGGAGGGTCCGAAAGAATAATACAGTCCAAATGAATAATACAGTCCGAATGAATAGTACAGTCCGAATAAATAGTACAGTCTGAATAAATACAAAATCCTAATTAATTAACAAATTAATCTAGGAAAGCAAGTAAATTAGCATGCAAATCCATGGACCGCCTCAGCTCTGTTCCAAATGATGAATGATGCATGCTCGAGTTGCCTTGCACTGAAATCCATTACGATGCCCCGGTTTGCCTCTGTTTGCAATTGTTTTCGGAATATTGCGCAACGCTCCAGAAGGCCGCTGATTTCTGATTTAATGCAACAGAGAGCAATAAATGGGCATGGCAAAGTATTTCACATATGTATGCATGACTACTCTTCAGGGAGTGTAGTCTTCGATCCTCGTGCCACCAATCACGTATATCGATGCATGATGGCCGAGGAGTCGAATTGCACGACTCAATATGAAATGAATGCACATAAAAACACAACAAGACCTAAACTCCATCATGGGTAATCCGGAGTGTCGGCGACAGGGAATTAAGACACGTTCCGTCACTCGGAGTACGAAACGTCCCTCGTTTCTCGTGCTCGGACTAACTCCTATCCCAAACACGATGCGAATGAGATGGCATACACAATGCGACTAACATACAATCTAGCATACGCAATGCTATAAAATGGCATACACAATGCTCGATGTAGCATGGCATACACAAAGTTCTAACACGCAACCTAACATACGCAATGCTATGAAATGAAAAGGCATACACAATGCATAATGGACTTACACCAACATGAGTGGACCTCAGCCACACTCACATCAGTGGCCATGAGATGGAAAAGAGACAACCGGAATGCGTGCACACGTGTACGCATACCGAGGACCGAACCTAGGGCGTAAAATGCCACTCTACTAAAGCATGGCAAGGGATGAAAGATGGCATACAAATATGTAATTTCCAGCGCTGAAACATGATGCTAAATGGTCTCGAAACATGGAAATATGGCACTCGATGCATGGAATAAGCCTCGAAACTCAAAACTAGGCACATGTATTGAACTACAAGTATACAAAGCAAGCATTATTTGGTCATGAAGTCAAAAGACAGAGCCAAGGCAGTTCCAAAACATGCACATTTCTAGTTTAGAGCATGGCCAAAAGATGCTAACATGATGGACTAAAATAGCATGCAGCATTGGCTAGCAAGCATGGTTTACATGGCATGTATATGAAGAAAATGAGAACTCATCAAACCAGTCAAAAACAATGAATAAAACATGCCAAAATATGCCCAAATAATCACTGAAATGCAGCCAATGCATGCAAAAATGAGGGGCTTCTTTGGAGGGCCTTGCAAGGGGTTGTTAAGCACATACAAGATAGAAACTTAGCATGGAAAAACCAACTCTGGAAATGGATTATGACAGCCCTAAACTCACCAAATAGGCCCTGAAATCAGTCTAGGAAACATGCAAAGAAAGGCTCCTTTGAAGAGCCTTGGATGGGATTGCTCTACACATACATTGTAGGTATAAAATATGGCCAAAAGGGCCTTGGTCAGCGCCAAGGCAGACCTCAAAACTCACAGAATGAGGCCTGAAACAAGACTTCGATGCATGCAAAACAGGGTCCCTTTGGAAGGCCCAAAAGACCCCCAAACAAGACAAGGAGAGAGGGGGTCACCCCCCTCTAATTTTGGCCCTCAAAAATACATCTAAGCCACTGAAAATCCACTGGATTTCAGTGGCTAAGAGGCCAAACCATGGCCAATGCAAGTGCTCTAATGCATAGCCTTAATCATGAAGAGATGAAGCATGCATAAGGGGAAGATGACCCCAAACGGAAATGGGACCTTAACCAAACTTGAAGAGGATGTCAAAACAAGATTTTTTCCAGTTTATAGAAAATCTCGAAAATGCTCACAAGTATGGCCAAGATAGGATGCAAAAATAGCCCTAAAAGAGAGATTGAACAAACAAGGAAGTAAATGACTTCAAACAGTAAAATGCCCTTAAACAAAGTTGAAGAGGGGCTCAAAATAAGTCACTTTATAGTTTATAGCAAATCTCGAAAGTGCTCACAAGTAAGGCCAAGATATGATGCAAAATAGGCCTACAAAGAGGGGTAAAGCATGCAAGGGTGTAGGAGGCCTTAAACAGAAAAGTGTCCTTATACAATCTTTAAGAGGAGCTCAAAATATGACACTTTTCAGTTTATGAAAAAGTCCAGAAATGCTTTCAAATGGATCTAAAACATGGAGCAAAACAATGACCAAAAAAGGGAACTAGTGTCTTACCCTTGAAGCTCAAGAAAACAGCAGCAAAAGGGGTCCAAATTCTGAGCTAAAACCAGATTTTGGAGCTCAAAATGATCGTCAAAGAACCTCAGCCCAATGGTAGTTGAGTTTGATCAAGGGTGCCTAGGCAAATGAGAGGTATATCTCTTACTATGCACGCAAAGGCAAAAGAAGGAGAGAGAGACAGAGATTTGGCTCTGGAATTTCTAGAGAGAGAGGGATTTTTTTTAGAATGAGAAGCTCCCAAAGCTTGCTTAGCCAAGATCCCCTTGAAAATGAGAGATATATCTCATATATATAAAAAATGAGAGTTGGCTCGAAAATATCTGATTACAGGACAGCTGGAGGTTGTGGAAGACAGTTGGAGGGAAAATATCTATCAATTTGAGCTTTCTGGGCATAAGTGGTCGGCCGGCCACCTTCCCTGGTCGGCCTGCTACTTTTCCTGGTCGGCCGACCACTTTTTCAGGAGAGGGTGGTCGGGCAGCCACCTTTTCTGGTCAGCCTGCTACTTTTCTGGTTTTTCAGGACAAAAAAAAAAGGTCTGCCGGAAAGAAAGGTGGCCGGCCAGTGATTTGGAAGTCCAAAAGTGGTCTTCCGGGTTTCCAAATTGAAGCCCCGGAAGTTAGCTTTCCAATGGCGCAAACCTTGCATTAAAATTCCACCTATGCAAAAAGTTATGCCTGTTTTAGTGAAGCCGCGCAGATTCGGTCCAACCGGGTTGATGCCCTACTTCAACCAACCATATCTCCTCCGTTCGGACTTGGATTTAGGAGATTATTGAGTGAAAAATGAAGCCCAGAAGTAAGCTTTCCAACGGTGGTGGCCTCATATCTAGCATCCAAGTATGCAAATGAATAAGCCCGATTCAGCGAGGGCTGCTCGACTCTCTCCTTCCCGGATTCATACCGAATTTCTCCCAAACTAGTTTCTTCCCTCTTCTCTTCTTTTCTTCAACTTCAAACCCCTACGTAAGGTGTTTTGAAAGATTTTTCAAAGATTTCATCTCTCTTTCATTCATTTCCACTTTGCCCTTGCTCGGTTTACCGAAAAGCGCAACATTTAACGAAATGCAAGCGTCGGAACATCGTAGGAACTTTATTTTCAAAACGTTTTGAAAGAGAGGGTTTCAAGTCTAAGATCTTTTGATCAAGATTGTTTCGGTCCGAAAAAGGGGTATGAAGTTGAGATTTGACTCTCTCCTTGCCGAAGAAACTGAACCTTTCCCCTGCACACCTTTCTCCACCATGTAAACCATCAGTCGCATCCAAGTCTTAAGGGCGGTCAAAAATGGGGTGTCTACACCACTTCACCCACAGAGCAATCTGTAGTTTCAGCCACTCACATTATCCTGCAAAATTTGGAGCGACCCCCTTAAATAAACATTCGTTTCTTAACTTCCAAATTGACCACAACACTAGTGCTGGAACTGCATGCCAGCTCTATCTGCCCAAGACTTCGCATTGCCCCTAGACCACCACTGGAGCAGACCCTTAACAGAACCAGGGATGACCAAATACTGATCCCACCAGCTAGCCATGGCTGCCCAGCACTTCCAAACCAGAGGGCAAAATAGCAACACATGCTCCAAAGACTCCTCCTCAGATTGACAAAAACACACACTGGATCTGTGCATTGGGAGGTAAAACCCCAATCCGTTGGAGGAAGGAAGATGTCTTAATTCGTCCTCTCCAAGCAAGCCTGCAGAGAAACTGCATCTTTGGAGGAGCCAGACTTGCCCAGACCCCAGCTGGCACCTTCAAACTAGGGCCTTTATTAACAGCCCACCAACTCCACAGTGATGATACAGAGAACTTACCAGACTTTGATGTAAGCCAAGAACAAGAGTCTTCAGCTTCCTCTCTAAGCTTAGGGGATGATTCCAGAACGACATACAGCCTCTGCAGCTCCTCTTCCTCTCATGCCTGCAGCCTTCTTCTGAATTGGAGCTGCCACACCACAAGGCTCTTCTTGGTACTAATTTGCTGTAAGGATTCTTCCTTCTTAGTGGATATACTGAATAATCTGGGGAACTCCTCATTCAGACCTCTCCTATTCAGCCAAGCATCTGTCCAAAACTGAATCCTCCTCCCATTACCCATTGATAGCCTTAAATTCTGTTTATAAAACTCACCCAAAGACTGATTAAGTGAATTAAGCTGCACTATATCCTTCCATACGATAGACGCCCCATCTGTGTTGTGCAAAGTTGGTACCCAACCCCCTCCAAAACGACCATACCTTGAGCAAACTACTGATTTCCACAAGGCTTTATCCTTTGCGCCGAATCTCCACCACCATTTTAACAACACACAATCATTCACCTCACCCAAATCTCTCACACCCAAACCCCCTTGATTTTTATTCTTAGTAACCTCACCCCAATTAACCAAGTGAACACTCCTCCCAGCATTAGATCCACCCCACAAGAAATTGGATTGGATTTTAACTAGAGTCTTAACAACCCCTTTAGGCATCTTGAAAATAGATAGAAAGTAAATAGGCAAATTAGAAAGGACTGATTTTATATATAATTAGCAAATAGAATGTCGATGGCAAATGCATATAGATAACTTAGTTAAATTAGTTAAATTAACTAACTTAGTTAAATTAGCAAATAGAATGTGTACTTTGTTCAGTTCAACTTACTTTGTTCAGCAAAGATGGCAAATGCATTTTAATTAGGGTAATGCTAGAAACACTAATTAAGCTTTCGAAAGTTTTAAGCCAATGCACTTTGGGTAAAAATCTTTTTGAGATGTCGATTTTTTTGTTTTTATTTTTTTGTGTTTTGTTTGCCCATTTAAGTTAAAAGTTTCATCCTGTGAAATTTTTCTGGTACATAGATACAATACCTTCTAACTATAATTTTCGGACATAAATTTGATAGAGTCATATGTGACAATGGGTTGTGCAGTTTGAAGATCAATGGTTAGGACTTAGGAGTTAAAAATGTGCATTTTGTTTTGTTTTGTTTTGCAGATAAACTGAGGATCGAGATTTAATTTTAGGTTAAACCCCTAAAATGTGCATAAAACCTTTGTTATGTTTGTTAGAACTCATAACTTGGATGCCAATACATTATGGCTTAAAACCTTTTGGAGATCAATGAAGTTCACTGTGAAATTTCTCATGTACAATTGATAATGTAATATCTCCGAATAGTTGCACCATAGACTTGAAAAAGTGCTCTGTAGATCCTAAACGCGAGAGGTCTGTTAAAAAAAAAATTGTAAAATACTTTCAGTTTCGGTTTAAAGATGGCAATTAATTGAGGGCTCTATCTATTAATTGAGGGCTCTATCTATTGGATGTTGAAATCATAATCACTATGTTTGGTTTGAGTTTTATGAATTAAATTTTTTGAAAATTGACTTTTTTGATTTTTGTGTTTTTTTGTTTTTAGTGAATATTCTTTAAATTTTAAACATTTTTTTTAATTTTTTTAAATGCACCTTACTTAGATGTATCTAAAAAGTAAAAAATTTGTAAAAAAATATTTTAAAAAATTAATAAATACATAAAAATACAAAAAAATGTACTGAATTCTTGTATTTTTTTGTATTTTTGGTATTTAATGAATTTTTAAAAGATTTTTTTCACAATTTTTTTACTTTTTAAGTGTATTTATATTAGGTGTGTCTAAAAAGTAAAAAAAATTGCTTAAAATATTAAAAAAAATCAGTAAAAACAAAAAAACACAGAAAATAAGAAAGTAAAATTTTTTAAAAAAATGTTTTGAAAAACTGAAAACCAAGTAAGGTGATGTTTTAAAAAATGTTCTACAATAATTTTTTGTATTAGAAAACTTACTTAAGAATGATGTCAGGACGGGCCTAAGATTTCGTCACCATGGGACCTGAAGGAAACACATGGGCTAGTTCTCATAATCTGCGAGTTTGGCCAGATTAAAAGGTAATGACTTTTCACGTATGTGGCATTTTCGTGCTATCTATTAAAAGTGGATAAGTTTGAGCTAAATTTGAATGAGAGGTCATATCACGTAGCGGAATATATGGAGACTAGATATCGTTTTAGTAGATAAAAGGGGCTTTTGAATTCACGAGACAAATAGAATCTTGAATCCACAAGAAAGAAAAAATATCTTAATATTATTGATTGAATGAATAAAAGTTTTCTTTGCCATGAGACTTACATAGTTATTTATAATAAACCAAACTTAATATTTGTAGGAAAAATAATTCTAAAATAAATTAGGAAACTTAAATCAATACAAATTAGGAAACCTAAGAGAATAGGAAACTAGAATTCTAAATTATTTAAAATCTTAATCAAAATCTAATTCCAAAATAATAAAATTAAGAAACCCAATAATCCTAAAATATTTATACTAAATTACAAGAATCCTAATAATATATCAAAACTAAAAATATAAAAATTCTTAAAATCTTGTCCTGAAAATTTTGTCCTACATCAGACTCTTCTTCTTTGAAAGAACTCGTCCTCGAGTTCATATTAGAGATCTGTCATCGCCCATCCCAAATAAAAAGATACTTGAAATACTTCAGTTTGTCTCTCTTCCGAACATTATATGTAGAGAAGTTTACTTTCTGAAAGTTATTCTCTATATGCTTCAACTGGTTGACAAGATCAATTAGACAAGTATTGAAAATCAAATTAAATTGCTCCACACCAAGAAAATCAACAAAGTGTATTTTATGTTGATGTTGGATACTCTCTGGACTCTGTTCTATCTTAGATTCAGTTGGACATTCAATTATCAATCTGGGAATATCAATTGCATCCTCAATCAACTTTTATGGTGCACATGTCAACTTTATTACCTCATCTTTTATTTCTTCTTTTTCATTGAGTTCCACTTGATCTCCTTTTGCGATCTCATAACTATTATAATAATCAAGAGATGATAGTTCCGTCATTAGAAGCTCTTGGCTAACTTCAACGTTTTTCTCTTGCTTCATCTCTTAATTGTCTTCTTCAAATTTCTTGATCAAAGTAATTTCAGTGACCTCTCTTTCATTAATTTCAACGTTCTCAGCATTGTTGAAATCAACTTGATTTTCTACTTCAATTGAATGTCTATTTGAGTTTTCAAAATTTTGAAACATTGAGATATTCAAAACCTTTTCTTCTTCAATGTGTGGTGGAGCGTAACAAATTTGTTGACCTATAAGACTTGATTGACCCAAACTTGGCAGAGCCGTAGTCATGTTCCTCGAATAATCTGTATCCACAATTCCATAATAATTATTGAATTGCGAAGAATATTGTGAATCAAAATTACCTTGGAACAATTGTTTTGATTCAAACTTTCTTTGATATTGTAAATACAATATTTGTCCATGATTTGTTTGAAGGAATCTAGAACTCATCAACTTCTTCATCTTATGCCACGTCCTAATAGGTTGTTTGTATTGTCACCTTCGATCATACTGCAATTGTTTCTACCATGTAGAAACATAACCTTGTAACTTACGTGCGACATATTTGGCTTGCTTTTCTTCAAAGATTTCCATACACTCAAGGAATTTGTCAACTTTGCGAAACCAATAAATAAAATCCTCGGCATAACAAGAAGCATTAAAATAGGAAATTTCTAGTGGTACTTGATAATTTGAAAAGTTACGATTGATGCAATTTGTAAACTGAAAAAAAACACAGAATATGCAGCGGAATAAAATCATCAGATCATACCTTTTGATGATAGAACCTCGTGGATAAATCACGTGCTTCCAGAATCAGATCAATCAATCCCAGCAGTGGGGTGATATTACAATGGTGAATATCACCCACACAAACCACAGTGCAACTGACTTGATCGTTGTTTCTTGGGAGAGAGTCAGAATATGGGTTGAAACAGACTCAACGTTGTTTCTCTTGGATTACCCATAACCATATAACAAATATTTAATATATTATAATATCTATCCATATCAGTTAAGATACAGATAATATCTAATATATATTATATCTATCTATATCAGTTCAAACTGATAACGTCTGTTTCAAGAGTGGTTATCCTAAATAGGTTTGATTTCAAAATCAAAACCTATTTGGATAAGGATTCAAAATCAAATTTAATGGTCATGCCACATGGGCGCCCATTACTAACATCTCCCACTCGCACATGAGTTGGCATGACACTGCCACATCTCTATCTCAATCTCCCCAAAAACGAACAATCTCATACTAGCCACTGCACCGTGCGACTGCTGAGAACACCTGCATGTGGGAACTCTATACTAGAAACTCAAAATGAGCCAGCATAGAGACATCAACCCAAAAAGAAAAGAAATAGTGTCTCATATACCCCAGACCCATCTAATTACACCGGTCCAAAAAACATCTCTAATCCCTCAAAAAGAGCATGTTTGACCCTCTCAATTCTTGCAATATATTCACACTCAATTCGCCTCTCATACAGAGCGATGTGAGTTGCCGGCAGTGAATATACAACAGTGGTGTAATACTAGATGATCTTCCCTTTGCACTCATGCCATTTAGTTTAGGATTGACCGCTTTCCCAGTGATGTCCCTTAAGGCCGAATCATGCATGACCGCAGGCAACATACCAAAGTAGCAGAACATCAACCCCTTACCTTATGACATAGTCAAAAGTCACAAAAGGGTACATAAATGAAAGTCATATCAATAATGACACGTAAGACTCACACGGTGAGGAAACAGGGATCCATTCTCTTACCTCATTACTCGGTCGCCAAGCACATATAGTATGAATACATGCTACGGTGGAGTAACTCTTCCATAAAGAGTGATGTCATACTCGATACACCGTACAGATATTAGTCTAGTCGCTTTCTAGCGCTTAACCCGAATTCTCTATTTGCTCGCCTTCTAGGCGCCAAATGAGATCTCGCATCTGGCTAATCATAACAGGCACAACATGGAAAGTGGGTACTAACATCCATGTTTGGTCCTTAACACGACCTCATCTTGGTTATAACCAAGGCGACATACATAGTGGATGATTTAAGCCTCTCTTGGCTCCGAATAAAAATAAACCACCAGTCTCATCCTTGCTCGCTCCCAAGCGTCAAGGGCGATTGCTCGTGTGAGTGAGCCAATCTTGCCTGCTGACATCATCATTTGCTAATCATTATGACACAAACCGTAATAGTGTCAACATCCCATCATCTCAAAATAAGTGATCGATCTTAAAAAAAATGACCACAGCTTGCGCAATTATAGATTCCAAACATAAGCCTTATCAGCACCTCTTGCGATAAGTATATACAACGGAATCCCCCATGTGCGCCTCACATGAAATGATTTAAGATCACTACCTCTTGCGCAATAACCTCTCTAAAGATATTTTTGGTGACCAATTTGCATTCATTCTTAATGCGCCCAACTAGCGCAGATGCGCCCAACTAGCGCATTGAATTTTACAAGGACCAAATTAATATGCTTCTAATAAAGCATTTTATCCACAGTCTAATGAGCAAGGTCAATGTCTGAACAACTCAGTTAACCATTTATCAAAGATAACACTTATCATGCCGAATACGCCCACATAGCGTACTTTAGGCTCCCACAACAAAGAAAAGATCAAGGAATATAGGTCATCTGTTTCTCCCAAAGACAATCTGAGGATTCACTCAATAGCTAAGGCTCTGGCTTTTACCGATAGGTAAGTCAATGGATTTGCAATTTTGCATCTAGAATCATTCTAGGATATTCTCTATGTAAGTCATCGAAGACAAACCGAGAATTTTCCTAAAACAATCCCTAAGGATCGTACATCCGAGCATATAAATTACATCACCCATGTCCATCATATCTAAAATAGAGGACTGCCCACCCTAGATGGCGACTACCTTATAAATTCCTGGCTCATAATGACTAAGTAAGGAAAAACTTCTTTTTGACCATTGATCATGCCTCAGTGGTCTTCATCGATCATCGTTGCCCTATCATGGCTTGACGAAATCTAAGAACCACTGTTTGGATAACTGCTTTAGGCTGTAAAAGATTTATTGGAACCGGCAACCTTTTTGCGCTCCTAACTTTTCACCATAAAAGCAGAAGGTAAATCCCTACGGATCTACTTATCCAATTCTCTAATGAGAAATCAGGTCACAATGTCCACAAATCAATGTTCCGAACTTATGTCAATTATAGCCTAAGTCAAAATAACCTCACTCCCCAGGAGGAAGTCTTCTCATGGTCTACACTTTCCTCAATGGTGCGACCATTTGGTATCTAGCGAGCCTTATGCCTCAACAATGACTATCCAAATTACGCATAACTTTATAACAGTTTTGCGTCATAATAGAAAGTCAACCAAATTATAAAAAATGGTTAATCCTCAAAGACTTTGTCTTAAACTGCGCAACATTGATCCACTTTCAAAAAATAGGGGACTAGAGCCTTAGGCATTATCCTAGGCTCTTTATCATCTTGCGGAGCAATCATGAATGTTTCCCTCTCAATCACCCAGTGATGACGTGGAAAATTTTCACATTTGCTACCACGCAACTAAGAATGTAGAGTATTCTTCTCTAATGGAGTAATCCATTAGTAGACACATCGCTCCCACTGTCCCTAGGATATTGGAAATTTCTTTCCATTCTCAACTAGGCTACATAGAGCGCTATGCTTGGAATTCTCCATCTTATAGAGTTCCGAAAACTCTATTCACGTCACCTTTACTAATAAAACTTTATGTGACTTAGTTACACTACCACAAAGCTGCTTACCTATATGCACATGACCCGGAGGGTTTGCATGACCGCATACAATAATGCGCCACACGACCCTTTGTGTTTACAAGACAGCATACAATAATGCGCTATAGAACCCTAGGTCTTAACTTCGCAATCTTATGAGAAGTAGAATAAAGATAAGCTGCTTAATGGTTACAGATCGCCCATAGATGGCTCTCTGCTAACCCATTACTCAAAATGGAGTGTAAAAAACTGATATGGAGGGCACTTAGTTAGGGATATAGGCAACAAACTAGTGCAATTCCCAATTGGGAAACATTTTGCGCCATTATCTACCTAACATTAACAATATTTAATTCCTTATCTCTACTACACCAGTGTGTTGTTGAGTACTAGGAATAATCAATGTTCTAAGCATCCATCTCTCTTCACAGAGTTTTTCTGAAAAAATAACTCAAATAGATACTCGCCACCTTGGTCAAAACTAAAAGCACAAAAAACTCTTATCTAATTGATCTCGACCTTATATGTGCAATGTCAAAAATCATCTCAAAAATTTTTGACTTATGGGAGATCAAATAGTCTTGACTCAGATGCGTATCGTAATCTATAAATGTGTCGAGATTGAGGCTTAGCTATCATACCCTCACACATATCTAGTCACAAAATACCATAGTGGACTAAATGCGCCAAAACAAATGACCTTCTGCGGCTTTCCTACTTACTTGTGCGCACCCATTGCGAACAAAGTTACATATTCACATGAGAGCAGGATGTCATAAGCGAGTGGGCCCGAGAAGGCCTACTCAAACCATCGTGTCATCATCTCATTAATGTGATTAAGTATAATAAGCCACTGGTTCATGACCAATGTCATAAACTAATTCCAATCATCTTAATGTGTGAGTTCTCGAAGACAAGTTTTAAAGGTTTAGGCCCAACTAGGTAATGACTCACGACTAAGTCATATTCACTAGATCATAAAAAGGATGTCATGGAGATATCAACTGCGCCTAAGTCGCAAATTTAACTAGTAAGTGCTAATCCCCTGCATCTTCAAGTCAATTTTATTCTTCATACACTTTAATACATCTAGTTGAAAGATGACGATACTCCTGTTGCCATCTCTATTTCTCGCTTCATAGTTACTTGCAATTAATTCTACTATCCACAAGAAGGAGAGAATAAGCTATCAACTATGATAGCTCCTGAAGTAACTTAAGCGCGAATTAGGCTAAAGAGTCTAATTCAACACAATGCTCTTACAAGCGATGCGTTAAATTCTTAGAGTCATAACAACCTTGTCAGTCTTAACCTTTTCATTACTATGCTGCAACGTTTGCGCTTAGTGGTAAATGTTATTCAAAACGTTAGCCTAGTAAAGGAATCACACAAAGAAGCACCTCATCCATGTTTCACACTCAAGTGTGGAAACAGTAAGTGTCCACACTTAGACAAGTTGGCAATGCTAATAGATTTTGCAGCCACTAAGCGCTAATCTTTTCACTCAGTGTTAATAGATTTTGCAGCTTCTAAGCGCTAATCTTTTAACTTCACGTGATATTTCAACGCACACTATTATAGTGCATGAAATTTCGCTCAATCCACTCCCAATAATTGGGTAGAGAGCAAAACACTGCTCATACTGGCTACTCGTCTTACACTTAATGACTAATTTATTTAAACTCGCATTTCTTGGATGACGTGACTCTTGAATGTTACTTCATCCAATGATGTAACATTATTTACAAGTCAAATTACAAAGTCAATCCGCGCAACTCATTAGTCAAGATCATATACAGATCTATTGAGGGCTTACTAATTTCATAACTCCAAAACTTGCCAACCAAAACTATGTAGCGTGCCGCTAACTATAGCGCACACATTAGTTTTTATTGTGCCAAACAAGGCAACAAAAACACGGCGACTTTGAGTCATGTTTCCTTACTTTGGCTCAATTAAGGTTTGACCTAAAGTCTCCAAGACTTTTGCTCATCTAAAGAATGGGATTAGTTTGTTCACATTTGAACATCTCTACTAAGTTTAGGTCAACCAAATTAACTTTCATAAGCTAAATCAATTTAGAGAGAAATTCGCATTGGGATTAATTTGATTAGCATAATATAATTTTACCGCAAAAATCTAAATTAAATAGTGACAATATTACACAAGTCGCAAGATCGAAAATCCGCTATGCTCGTAATCATCTCTTGCGCCACAAGTGACAATTATCCAAAATTTAGTTTAATTTATGCGCAAAATATTGGTTTTCGGGAGTTAATCTACAAAGATTTCTCTCAACCGAATAACCTCCCACTGACTATGGCATATACAAACCATGATAAATTCCATAAAATAGCATTTTAATGTAAATCTACAAATAACTCATGTTATATTTATTTAATAATGGAATTCTAATAAATAAATAAATAAACATGCTCTTCTAATTACAACATATTACAAACCCAAAAAAAAATATGCTGTATCCAATATTTAAATTATGCCATAACAGAAAGTACATCATCCTGAAATTTTCTGGTATTTTCTGGAATTTTAAATAACTAATTAAACACACATAAAATTAGAAATAAAAAAT